>NC_090930.1:1343106143-1344356143 GCF_040938575.1 Ambystoma mexicanum
AAATTACTATATGGTCAATTAGTTTTCACCCCCAGCACTGTAGCTGTAAAAATATCTTTTTTCTAAAAACTTTATTTTTCTATAGCTGTGGTTACAGAAATACAGATTTCCACAGCTATCTGTAGTCATATTATAGCTGCTTTCAAATGTCAGCTCTTCGGACCTATTCTATCCATAGGCAAGGCTACAGAAAAGGTTGCAGTTGCAAACTCAGTCCCTAGACCCCCTCCAACTCCCAAATTTCACTTGGTGTCCGCCACTCCACATCTCTAGGCTGATGACATTTGCATATTTTGTGACCAACAAATTGCATTTCCCCTGCATTTTATTTTCCGATACCCTTGGCTATAGTTGCGGCTATCTCTCGTATGGAGCAAAAACAAAAATGGCAGCTGTTTTATTTTTAAAAACACCCAATTTTGGCAATTTACCAGAGATAAAGCTATCTATTTTGGAGAATGTGGTATTTCCTTCTCCATCAAATATTTAAAAAACTATGACACGGAATAACCCCAAACTACACTCAACTCAGTGCTTTGTGCCTAAGTTGTTTTAGAGCTGGTCCAAATCCGTCTAGCTGTTTGGGCTTTGAGGTCTGGCAAAAATGTACCTTTTTTTCTATGGGAAAATGAATGGCGAGTAGGCCGCAACTTTGATTTTGCAGTCTGGGAGGTCACTAATTAACTTCATACTTTTGGCCAAATCGGTCGCTTTACTCAAAAGTTATTAGCAATCAATTTTTTTGAGGATCCTATGGGAGTTCAACTCACGTTAACTACTGGGTGACGACCACCGCCCTATAAATATATATATTACTGGGCCTGCGGTAGCGGCCCAGTAGTTATAGTAAAGTTGCTAAACCCATAGGAAGAACACTTTTGGTGCGGCTTATAACTTTACTCCCCCTGGACGAATCCTCATCAAACTTTGCAAAAAAAGTATATGGCCCGCTCTGAATTTTGCCATGTCTGGTGAGGTTTCGTGAAGGGGGGGCAAAGTATACGTTTTCCATAGACATAATGTGGAAAAACATTGCTCACGCCCACAGCCCAAACCGCTGGACGTATTTTCACCACAGGCGTCCCGCTGTTGGATTTTAAATCAAATTTTTAGCACACCAGGTTCCCGCTTTGGGAACCAGAGGTGCTAATGGCCTTCATCCCCATTGCAGGGGCTGCAATGGAGGATAATGGTCTGGCACCCTTGTTATTTATTTATTTATGTATTTATTTATAATGCTCCAAAGCCCGCAGGCATCAGGGCCCACACAGACACACTTAGCTTGGGCCGATAACTTGGGCTGCAGGCTCGTTGTCCCCCGTTCCAGTCCTTGGAGCAGGGGATGAATGCCACATTATTCCCATTAGCATAACACAAAATGCTGATGGAAATGTTGGAAAAACATATTGAGTCTCTGTACTTTACTGAGAAATGTAAAGTAGGTGGAGTCTATAAGATTTTTTTTAGTTCTATTTTTTTTACTGTGAAAGGTGGTTCCTAAAGGATCCTTTCTTTTGTTGTTTTTTAATGATATTTTTGTATGAGAGGTTAGAACGTAGGTGGGGAGGGAAATGAGGGAAGCAGCACCAAGCACTAATATGGAGGGGCAGGTGGACAGGGGAAGATATTGCATGTGTCTTACTTCTAAGATAGTGGGCAGTGTTACTCATGCTCCTTGATTACAGCTTCCAACGCACTTCGAAATGACTTCCCCCTGCAGTGTGGTGTGTAGCATATATACAGAGGACTGCTGTCTTCCAAAGATATGGATCAACAGCCTCTTTTATTGCTTGCAAGGTAGCTGGTGGGATTTTGTGTCCCACAGAAGTAGACTGTGTGGTTACAGTATGGGTTGCGGAAGATGATGTGGAGCAAGACAGCCTACTACTTGCTAAGAAAGGAACAATCTTTCTGCGAGCAGTGCGGTAGCTGGATTTGGTGTGGCGGCACATGGAGGGGGTCCCATGGGAGTAATGTCCAGGTAGTCTGCATTTCACTTTTGTATCTTTACCCTTTGGTACATTCCCAACAGTGGTAAATAACTGTCACACCCATGATTCTCTCTGGGTGCTAGAGGTAGGCACTTCCTCTATCTCATCATCTTGGTCCTCTTCATTGTCTTTTGAAATACTGCACTTTTTTGTTGTGTGGGTCCTTCACTGGTGGTGACTCTTGGGGAGGATGCAATAGCTGATGCCATTTTTAAGATAAATAGCAGTTTTGCTACTATTCTTCCAAGTATGTGCTTTGTAATAGATTGTGAATGGATCATGAGTAAGAATAGGTGTAGGAGCTGTGCAAGGGTACATTTTGAGCTTGAAAGTTCCTAGATCAGTACAAAATGCAGTTCCGAACTGTCCTCGAATCAAGGACCCGAATTCGAAGTGCAAACGTGTTCATGGACAGGTAATCATGGCGCACGCGAGCCATGGTCACGTGGCACTGTCCGGAAGGTCCACAATGACATCAGATGTTCACAGATGTCGACGGAAGCAAAAACAGTGGAAAAAGAATAGAAGTTAAAGTTAAAAATGATGGTAGAAGGTGGGAAATGGCAGAGTTATAAGGTGAACCTTTTGTAAATTGGGCAAAAATGTTGCTATACTGGGGCAAGTATGATATTAGTAAGTTGTGGAAAAATAGCATGCACTGGTAAAAACCCATGAAATTCTCTGAAAAAACTTAAAGAGACGCTATGGTTAAGTCGCACCAATACAAAATTAACTAAAAAAAGTTGTTAAAGGGAGGTCATGGTTAAGTTACACTAATATAAACCTATGAAATTCACTGAAAAAATGTTAAAGGGACGTTTTGGTTAGGTTGCACTAATAAAAACCTATGAAATTCAATGAAAAAACAATGTTAAAGTTACATTATGGTTAAGTTGCACTAATAAAAACCTATGAAATTCAATTAAAAAACTTTGTTAAAGGGATGTTATGGTTAAGTTTCACTAATAAAAACCTATGAAATTCAATGAAAAACGTTGTTAAAGGGATGTTATGGTTACAAGTAAAACCAAAAAACCTCAGAAATTCCCCAGTTATGGTAAGCTAAGCAACCATAACTCGCGCCACCACCGTGCACTGCTAATACTAACACCCAGGACATCAAAGATGACATCACAAATGTAATTGATGACATCACTGATGACATCACATGTGAAATCAATTTTGATGAAAAGTCCCTACAAGAGGTTGTGCTTATAATGTTGGTAACAAGATATCAGGGGTGATTGGGTAATGTTAAACATGTAATAGCGAGTTAATAATTCAAGACTTACTACACACTTGTGCTAGTACAAACAATACATATGAAGACAATGCATACAAATCAGAGGCACATGCAGGAAAACTAACATGTACGTGCACCATGAGCTGAGACCAAACCCGAAGGAAAGTAATTTAAGAACATAGGATGTGGTTAACGTCTCGATATACAGCAGATTTTGAATTTTAATATTCTGACTGTCAGTGAACAAAGCCAACTGGCCTAGATATGTCAGTGAACAAAAACAAGTGGGCCAAATATGTGATATATGATATATTTTAATTATATCGCACTCATACACAAGTGTTTCAGAGTGCGAATCAAGCAAAGGGAAGAGAACAAGGGAGAATAAAAACAACAATCTTACTAGCCCCAGTGACATTAAGAGCGTGCAAGTGCATGGAAAAGGGAAAGGGGGAGAGTGTGAGGAAGGGGGAGGGGTGGAAAGTGCGGCACATAGAGAACAGAATAAATAATAAGTGCAATAAATAAATAAATGCAATAAATAAAATAAAATAAATACAGGCAAAGGCAAGTGCATAATTTGTCAGATAGGGTATATCTGATAAGTGCAGAAGAAAAATGGGGGACTGTATGAGTACAGAGACAGATCCCAGTACAAGGGGTAGGTCAGGAGGCAGTGCAGGAGGATGAGCAGGTACCTGGGCCCGAAGTACAAAGGTTGGCCAGGAGCATGATGCCAAGAGAGAAAACAGATCAGCAGGGGAGAGGAGGGGCAAAGGCAGAAGCAAAGAGGAAGGTCTTGAGGTGCTTCCGGAACCGGAGATGGTTCTCTTCAAGTTTCAAGGTGGCCGGGAGGCTGTTCCAAAGGGAGGCTCCCGCCGAAGACAGAGATCTACCCCCAGCTTGTTTCTTGGAAAATGACTGACCCTGAAGGAGTTAGACGTATAGGAGAGAAGGGCTCGAGAGGGGAGGTATTTACGGAGGGATAGTTGAAGGTATTTTGGACCCAGGCCCCAGAAAGCCTTGTGGACAATACAGATGGTTTTAAATTTAATCCTTGCATCCACTGGGAGCCAATGAAGGGATTTCAGAGCTGGAGAGATACGATCCCAGGGCTTGAGGCCAAGGACAAGTCTCGCAGTCCTGTTCTGGATTAGTTGTAGAGGGCAGAGAGTGGAGGCAAGTAGATTTAGAAAGAGGCTGTTACAGTAGTCCAACCTCAACAAAACGAGAGCTTGGGAGACAGTGAACTTCTGGGGGAAGGAGATGAAAGGCACAGTACCTCTAAGGAGGTGCAGTAGTAAGTTTGACTTTTTAGAGACGTCAGAGATGTGTGCGGAGAAGGAAAGTGTGTGGTTAAAGATGACACTGAGATTCTTAGCCTCTCAGGTAGGAGGAGGACCAAGGGAGGCCAGCCAGAGAGTGAGGGGAAAGGATGGTGAAGGTGTACCAATGAGGAGTACCTCAGTCTTGTTGACATTTAGACAAAGTTTGTTGGTGGCACACCAATTTTGATTGGTGATTAGGCAATCAGAGATGAGGGAGGGAGAGGTGGTGTCAGAGGGAAGCCTGAAAATGAGTTGGGTGTCACCAGCATAGCACTGGAAGTTTGAGCAGGAAATGGAAATGCAGTAGGCAGGAGTAGCCAGGTATTGGTTGAAAAGCCAGGGCGAGTGGTTAGATCCCTGGGGAACACCACAGGTAGAGAGGGAGATAGAGGAAAGGAAGGACCCAAGTTGTACCTGGGAAGGTCGATCAGAAAGGAAAGAGGTCAGCCAGGCCAGAGCCTGATCGGTGATACCCAGGTTGTCACAGAGACGGTTGAGCAGGATGGTATGGTTGACCGTGTTGAAAGCAGAGGAGAGATCAAGTAGGATAAGGACAGAGGGAATGTTAGAGTCAAGGTTGGAGAGCAGGTCTTCATGGATGTTCAGGAGAGCAGTTTCCGTGCTTCTGGCAGCTCTGAAACCAGATTGGTGATCATGGAGAGAGCCAACAGAGTCGGAATTAAGATTAAACTGCGAGATGGCCAGTTTTTCCAGGAGCTTCCCCAAAAAGGGAGTAATGGAAATTGGGCGATATTAGCCGGGCAGAAGGGATCAGCTGTAGGTTTCTTGAGGAGAGGATGCACAAGGGAGTGCTTGAGAGGGGAGGGGAATGATCCAGAGGCAAAGGAATGGTTACTGAAGTCAGCAAGGGCCGCATCAAGGGTATTGATGTGGTCCTTAATGGTTTTAGAGGAAAAGGGGTGAACCAGTTTTGATGAGGCTTTCATAGATCGGACTTGTCTAGCAACCTCATCAGGGGAGAAAAAAGGAAAGGAGGAGGAAGAAGGGGTGATGTCATCTTTGATGTCCTGGGTGTTAGTATTTGCAGTGCACGGTGGTGGCATGAGTTATGGTTGCTTAGCTTACCATAACTGGTGAATTTCAGAGGTTTTTCAGTTTTACTTGTAACCATAACGTCCCTTTAACAAAGTTTTTTCATTAAATTTTATAGGTTTTTATTAGTACAACTTAACCATAACGCCCCGTTAACAAAGTTTTTTCATTGATATATTTATATGTACATATATATAGTTATGGTTACAAATAAAACAAGTAAAACTGAAAAACCTCAGAAAATTGGCAGTTATGGTAAGCTAAGCAACCATAACACGTGCCACCACCGTGCATTGCTAAGACTTACACCCAGGACATCAAAGATGACATCACAAATGTCATTTATGACATCGCTGACATAAAAATACATTTTTCATTGCGCCTATGGAAGAAAAAAAATGTGGGACCCCCTATAACTTGACCCCTTGATGTAACCTCACCAAACTTACCAAATAAATTCAGAGCGGGCCATATACTTTTTTTGCAAAGTTTGGCAAGGATTCGTCCAGGGGGAGGGAAGTTATAAACTGCACAAAAAGTGCTCTTCCTATGAGTTGAGCAACTTAACCATAACTACACGCCCGCTACCACAGTCCGTGTAATAGAAAAAACTTTAGTTGCAGGGACGTTAAGGTGAGCAATACATTGTGACAACACCTTTGAAATTTAAGGAAAAATCTTTAGTTGCAGGGATGTTAATTTGAGAACTTAATGTAACAAAACCCCTAAAATTCAGCTAAAGCCACCTGAAATTCGCGCCCCCTGTTGCGCAGCCTATGACCACAATGATACCGTCATAATGCACGACAAGAACGTCACTGCAGTAGCAGTCTTTGCTCAACCCATAGAATATTTCACGGCCCGCGGTAGCGGCCGTTTAGTTATGGTTAAATTGCTAAACCCATAGGAAGACCACTTTTTGGGCGGCTTATAACTTTGCTCCCCGTGGACGAATTTGAATAGAACTTTGCTAAAAAAGTATAAGGGGCACGCTGGAAAAAGTTGGGTGAGGTTTCGTGGAGGGGGGAAAAGTTATAGGGGATCCCAAAAATGTTTTTTTTTTCCACAGACTGAATGGGCAAACATTTGTGCATGCCTACAGGCCAAATGGCTGAGTGGATTTTAACCAGATTTGCAGCAGGAGTGGGGGCTTGCTTACGAAAGCATGCTTTTGTGTGTTTGATGGAAATCTGACCAGTATTTTTTTTGCAAATAACTGAAATGTATGTCTCAAAAATGTGTGATATCTGGCTCAGCTCTGCAGACCCATTTCCCCATTCGCTCCGCGGACAAAAGTCTCATTGGTTTGCAGTACGCTGTGATGTCGGCAAACATTGCGTGCGGCCGGCTGGAGGGAAGCGTGCTGTGCGTCAATATTTTTGGGAAACGCCGCCATGGTGTATCGGTGGACAGTGTGACACCGGAATGGCCTGGAAAACATACTTTACGCCATGTGGTGGTGGGAAGAAGGCATGGAAAGGGTGGGGGAGTGACAAGTGGTTCATCTGATATATCTCATTAGGTGGAATAACACTGGGGTGTGCCTGCAGTATCCATGCGTATTTCGCCAAATCGCAGGTACCTCCACAGACGACTACTTTGTGTGGTGAATGCAGGCAGATCAATGGCAGAAGGGGAGTGCTTTGCACATGACATGAACATTTTAACATACAGTGTACTATGGTGTGTTGCATGTGGTAAGGCTATAGCCCCTTCGATGGATGGGTGGAGGCCTTGCACCGACAACTATGTGCCCTGGTTGCAGGTAGGTTTCACATTGTTGCCTTGTGTGTGTGGTTTGTCAACATTGCATACACTGTTGGTTCCATGGGTGTGGGGATTGTTACCACAACCTACAGTGTGTAGTCCATGATTGGACCTGATGGAGTGAACAGTTCTGCAGTGTGTCCAGTAGGTACAGTGTTGAAGTACTGTGTGCATAGAAGTGGATAGGGTTGAACTGCATATTTTATCGGCTTGGGTACTGTCCACTGCGCGGAATGCTGACTACTGTACTGCACCATGAAGTATTGGTTTTGTGTACTTAAAAGAGTGCTGGGAGCAGGGTCATTGTTGTGAAGATTTTGTGGTTGGGTTGGCAGTAATACAATGCTATGTGAATACAAGTGGGTAGGGGTGCCGGACACTGTGGTATGTGTATGGATTCTGGTAACTGTTACACATGTGCATGCATCGCTGTATTATGGTGCAGGGGTTGGGTAGAAGTGTCGCTGCCTATGTTACGTTTGTGGATTGTCGTACCTATCCACATGTTCACCTGCATGGCTCTGTTATGTTGTGCTGGGTGTGGGTAAGGTCTACACTGTTGGGTGCATGGCAACCCATGAGCCTAGGCCTTCACAATAGCCACCACAACATAATGCAGCCATGTGGTTTTAAGTCTGCATCTCTCCGAGGGGGTGACCTTTAAAGAATGGTTGTGAAGGACATTTTAGATGTGGTAGAACAGCAGAAGTTAGCTGATATGCGTACATTACCATATGGTGTAGGTTATTGCACGTGTTGCACATTAGGGAGCCACATGTGACCATTTGCGTTTGCTATGGTTTGCCCCTTATAACACCCTTCCTATGTTACGTTTGTGGATTGTGGTACGTGGCCACATGTTCGCATTCATGGCTCTTTTATGTTGTGTTGGGTGTGGGCAAGGCCTACACTTTTAGGTTCATGGCCAAAGGCTGTAGACCATGCACCCAAGAGCCTAGGCCTTGACGATAGCCAACACATCATAATGCAGCCATGCAGGTTTAACTCTGCATCCCTCTGATGGTGGTGACCTTTGAAGAATGGTTGTGGAGGACATTTTAGACTTGGTAGAACACCCGAAGTGAGGTGAGATGCGTACATTACCATATGGTGCAGGTCATTGCATGTGTTGCACATTAGAGAGCCACATGTGAGCATTTGCGTTTGCTATTGTTTGCCTCTTATAAGACCCTTGCTGTAGGAAGTGCTTTAAGATATTGCGCCATGAAAGGAAGTCCTTAGCATCATGCATTTGAAATATGGACAATCTACACAGCCACCCACATACCGTTCACCATACCCAATGCAACGTCATGCAGCCATGCATGCAAACATGTGGCCAGGGTGAAAGTTGGCAGGCTCAATTGCAGATGGGGAGTGCATTGCACATGACATGAGCATTTAAACATAGGGTGTACTACGGTGTGTTGTGTGTGGTGAGGCTCTAGCACCAACAACTGTGTGGCTTGATTGCAAGTAGGTTTGACATTGATGCGTTCTGTGTGTGGTTTGTGAGCATTGCATATATTGTTGGTTCAATGGGTGTGGTGATTTTTAGCACATCCTACAGTTTTTATCCATGGCTGGAGCTTATGGCGTGAACACTCCTGCAGTGTGTCCACTGAGTGCTGTGTTGAAATACTGTGTAGAGAAGTGGATAGGGTTGAACTGGATATTTTATGTGCTTGGGTAGTGTGCATTGCACAGATTACTGACTATTGTACTGCACTTTGAAGTATTGGTTCTTTGCACTTACTGGAGTGCTGTGATATTTTATTTTGTCCATAATATATCCTTGTACGTGATATTTTAAGGCAGCAAAACTGTTCACCAATTCTTCCATTTTGGCTTCCATGCTGTCCAGTTTGCTATTTACAGATTTTCTTTCCTTTCCTGTGTCCGTATGTTGTTATGGAAGGGGTGCCGCTTGTGCTGCATTGCTTTCCTTCCCTATATGTTCTCTTAAAGAAAAATAAATCTGTTAGGTGTACATTTAGCAATAGATATTAAATATTTCACATTTCAGACTGTGGTGCGTACCAATGGGGTTACTAGCGTAAGTGATTTCGTCATGAGGGAAATTATTTTCCAGCCACTCTAAGGTGCTTGCCATTGCTGCGTACAAAATGAAGAAACGTTATGCTTATCTATCATTGTATACTGCAGCACCTCTGCAATTATCAGACAAAGTTTAGTGTGCTTACTACGCTGTAGTGACGTTCTGATCTTCGTACTTTCCAGTCCTTACTGTGGCCGTTGTTCTTTGTTCCTATGCAAAGCAGCAGTGCGGTAAGATTGTCGAAGGCAGACGTCACTTCTCTTATTGGTGCATTACGTTATTGTGCACTCCCGATGCCTTTGTTCTGTTTCTTTCATAAGTACACAGTTTCCAGACCTACTCTATTTTCCCTTGCAATTCACGTACATGGTGCTATTTGTATATAGTCCTTGTGTTTGCTGAATGGTACCACTATGTACAAGAACCTGTGCCTTTCTAAGCAGGTTGGATGCCACCCGATGTCCGCGACCAGAAGCATACTCCGCGACTGCTGTGTGCATTAGCATGGTGCCAGCGGGTTCAGTATGTTGTACAGTACATGTTTACTAACTAAGGGTATTCTGGAAAAAAACCTATGAAATTCAGTGAAAGAAAATGTTGTTAAAGGGATGTTATGGTTCAGTTGCCCTAAGAAAAACCTACCAAATTCCGTGCAAAAAGTTTTTTAAAGGGACTGTGCAGTTACTCTGTAGTAATACCAACCTATCTATATTATGGTTACACGTAAAACCGAAAAACTCCAGAAATTCGCTAAGGATGGTAAGCTAAGCAACCATAACTCGCACCACCACTGTGCACTGCTAAGGCTAACACCCATGACATGAAAGATGACATCACAAATGTCCTTGATGACATCACTGATGACATCACATGTGCAGTTAGTTGGCATGAAAAGCCTCCACAAGGGATTGTCATTATAATGTTGGCAGAAAACTATCAGAGTTCATTGGGAGAACTATCATGACATACATTACAGAGTGATTTCTATTACATGAACCTACTCATGTAGAAACGTAGACATTGTCTACAGCATGCACCATAGAGGTGCAATATTCAACATTTTGCCATGTTGGATAGTAAAATGGTGAATGCTTTCGTTTCAGAGTTTTGCGTACTGTAAACATGTCATAAGTAGCTAACAATGGCTCACTTACTACATAATTGTACTACTACACACTAAACATAAAGAGACCACAACGTATACAAATATGAGCATACACAGGGAAAGTAAAGTAAGCAAAAAAGCAGCACTATTACCAGAAAGTGGTCATAACCTACCTGATTATCTTCATGCACAGAAATAATTGCTATGTTTCAGACTTGCTTCTTCCCCTATGTATATGTATCAAATGATGTAAGTAAACTGTAAAGAAACTAGTGTAAGACAATATGAGAAGGGAAGGCTCTACAAATATAGTACCTTTTGACTGTTTACTTGCTGACTGTCACTGAAGAAAACCATCTGGCCTAGATATGTCATTGAACAAAAATAGAGGGAGCCAGACATGTGATGTATTCAGTGATGTCATCAATGACATTTGTTTTATCTTCTTTCATTTCATAGGTGTTAGTCTTAGCAGTGCACATTGGTGGCACGAGTTATGGTTGCTTAGCTTACAAAAACTAGTGATTTTCAGGGGTTTTTCAGTTTTACGTGTAACCATAATATGGATAGGTTGGTATTACTACAGAGTAACTGCAATGCCCCTTTAAAAAACTTTTTGCACATAATTTGATAGGTTTTTCTTAGCTCAACTGAACCATAACATCCCTTTAACAATGTTTTTTCACTGATATATATACATATATATACATAGAGCAGAGAAAGGAATGGGCACACTCTGGTTCCCTGCGCAATTAATCAACTCGGCCACTGGTGATCTCCTCCTACCGGTTTCAGTGCTCATCACATCATCAGGGAGACAGTCTTGTCTTTCAGCTGACAGCCAGTGCAAGTATTGTCAATCAGTGTTTATTCTGATTATTCATGAGCACTGAAACTGGTAGGAGGAGAACATCAGTGGCTGAGTATTGAATTGTGCAGGGATCCAGAGTGTACTGTTAATATATTTATATATATTTCTATTTATCATGCATTTTCACATTATGGCACTTTTGGCCTATTATTCATCGATATTATGTGCTATGACATGTGCACTCTGCTTTAGTTCGATTATGCATTTACACCTGATGGCATTGTCTGTCTTTGATCTCCCTATATTATGCTCAAATTTGATCATGCATTTGCACTTTGTGGTACTGGTTGTTCCTGATCCATCAAAATGAGGCACTAGCACTTCAGTTCATTTTTATTGAACTTGATTATTTATTGAATTCTGCAACCACTTTATTTTATGATCTGACCACTTCATCTAGTCAGTGCTTTTCATGTTGAATGCACTGCGGTTGCGAGCCATCTATTTTCTGTGTCTTTTCTACAGCACTCAGTATTAATCGCTTGTGCTTGCTTTGCGGCCACCATTCCATACTGAAATACCCATTATAATACCATGAGTAGGCCGTGCCAGCTTCTGCATTTCAGTTGCTTCACCATTTTATTTTAGTTCCATCTACCATGTCTGGGTGGGCTTATTATCACTAACCCTCACGCTTTTGATTGACCCCTGCACCCCCTCTATTGTCCTGTCGGCACATACATAATGCATTCAACATTAAGGGCTCTGTGTCCTCTAATTTAGTTGCAACTATAATCATTTTGTTTGTCTCTATGGATTGCAAACTGGCCTATTTATTGACATCCAGCGTGTATTATGTACATGCTTCTCCATTTCAAGATGTCTGCCTGTTTTCCGTGTTGTGCTCAAGAAGTTGATTATTGACTGTTAATACAGAGAAAGGACTATTTTTGTATTTTTCTAGCCCACATTGCAATGATCCTTGCGGGTGAACAAGCTCTACGTGAAGTGCGAAATGCGTCATTCAGGACCTGTCCTTGTGGTGTCCTGCTTCTGCTGTATGTTTTTTGTTGACTAAATAAACTTTTGTGTCATTTTGCGTCAGCGCCTAGCTGCCTCTGGACTTTGAGAGCTTTATAAATGCTTAAATGAATAAATAAATAAATAAAATTTGAACTTTTTTTCTGGTATCTCATGACCCGGAGTGCAGTGCACGCTGCTTCAGCAGTTTCCTTTTTTTCTTCATATACATTTTACATGGTGCGTTCCATGTTAGACCAGCACCGGGGCTTTAAAATCTTGGGCGCGTTCTGTCTCACTTACGTGGTGTGAGCTGATACGCTGCCTCTAGTGGTGAACCATTTGTGAACTGGATACGTGTCACAGCACCCATGAGAGCCCAGTTATGGAGATGCCCTAAATACGATAACGGCTGAGTTGGCTCAGAGGACACACAGATTCCATATTTCGGGTAGGTGTAGTTTTCTGATCTTGCTTCTCGTTTATTCTAATTGGTATTGTGCATCACACCATCTCCTCGCCAATTTTCCTACCGATGCCTGTTTACTTTATTTGGGTTAGCCAGTCGGGTCTTTCTGAGTGCCATTGGAGTGCTTACTCCTAGTTTTCCTCCATCGTCTTTGAATCTTTCATACAGCATGCAGGAGACCAGGGAAGCGGCTCGCCTATTGCAAGCGCAAACTCTTTTTAATGAGCAGTAGAATATCACACATGCATCCAGCATCAATATTGCCAAATAGTCTGATGTAGTGATTAGTAAGGAATTGACTTTGCTCAGAAACATTGAAAAATGACATAGGAAAGAAAACTACAAATGGTGGGAGGAACATTCCATACAAAATGATCTGGATATAGGTCGAGTGCCTAGGGGTTTGTGTATAATGACTACTCTTTCATTTGAAGATCAAGTTCCAGAGATGCTCGGAGAATGGGTTGTCACCAGTAAGTAATTCTCTGGGCACATTTTGTCCATTTTGGTAAAATATGCCAAACACGATCAAGCTACTGTTTCGAAGCTTATCGAAACAGCAGAAACAGAACTTAAAGCTGCTACAGAGGATGGTAATACATTTCGACTGAAAATCAATGGCAATTTGCTTAGTGGCACATTGTTGCTAAAAGAACTAAACGCCCAGATTAATAAACTTAAATTGCTATCCAAATCCCAAGTAGGCTTTCGTGCAGGTATGTGCACCCCTCTAAACACCTTTGCTATGGCCCATATGCGGGCAGCTGTAAATAAAAAAGCAGTAGGCACTGTCTACATGGTATCTATTGACATGTCAAATGCGTTTGATACTGTCAGTAGAGGATGGCTGGAGACAAAGCTTTTGGCGGGAGGCATTCTACCCAATTTAATACAACTGCTAGCCTTGTTACACACTGATACCACAGTGAGAGTAAGATTGGACAGGCAGGGTTCAATGATGGCCCCTGTCGAGACATTTGTTGGGCTAAGGCAGGGATGCGTGGTAGCTCCCACCCTGTACAACCTCTACACCGCGGACATAGGAAGGATATGTGAGGGGACTCACAAATCCAGTCAGGTTGGGCACTTTGACACTTGACTGGATAGCGTTTGCAGAGAACCTTTTTTTACCTTTTTGACCTTACCCCAATAGGCTGCACCTTAAACTCACATTGTTCCATACTTATGCAGTTGAAAACAATCTAAAAGTAAATGGTCTTAAATCGAGAGTTCTAATCTTCTCCACAAAGCATAGCCGAAAACACTGACCTGGCTGGTGTGGAAAGAACGACTTGAGAGAGTAGAATCCCTTACCTACTTGGGGTATGAGGTTCTTAACACCACCTCAAAGCAATCTGGGATTCAGCATATCAATGCAAAATACAGCCCCCTTTTGGCAAAAATGAAATGGGTATATGCCCAATTATACCATTTCTCCCTTAAACCTCTAATCCAATTTTACTTGATGCAAGCAGAACCCACCATACTAATTGGGAGATAAACTAAACCCACCTCAGGGCATGCTCTGGAAAAAGACACTGGAGCTGGCAAATTCTGTACCCAATTTGGTGATAAGGCATGAGTTTGGGCTCGTTTCTTTGGCCACTAGAGCGAAATGGAGAAAACTGGCAGATAACGCCAAGTTGCTAAATTCATCCCCTCAATCACTGTATCAAGGATGGGGAAAAGATCAAACGCTTACATCAGGTCTTACAATAACCAAACTAAAGGAACACATTAATTACCTTTTGGTCGAGGCAGGCTCCTCCAAAGAAGAGTTGGTGAAAAAGAAAATATTCCAGTATGACTGGGCAAAACCCAATGAGGAGTTGGCCACTTACATCCTTTACAAAGAATATGCAAAGCTTAACCATAAAAGGGATTACATGTCAAAATACCTACTGATCTCCTCCTGTCCAAAAGAGCAGAACTTGTATCTACGTTTTCAATTAAAACAGTTCCCGACTCTGGAGAGAGTGTGTGGGTAGATGATGGAGAAGGAAACATGAACTGTAGGTTTTGTGGTATGTGTGACATGAGAGAAACCACAAAACATCTGGTGATGGGAAGTATAGCCTTGAAGGAAGACAGAGGTAAACACCTGGGTACTGCTATAGGCAATGAGGCTTTCTGGAGTAGATTGATTGGCTATGTGTGGCCTGCTCTCTACAATACTTATAAAACTAGAACTGCTCAAATCTGATGCCGAAACGAAAAGAGACTAAGCTGGACTTTTATTAATGAAATTGAATTTGTTGACTTGGACGAATTCCTCTATGAATGTTCTGTATTAGTTTATGTAGCAGAACATTTCTGATATTTCTTAAATGTGAAGGGTTCTTACTTGCTTTGCTTGTGGGAATTAAAACACACAACAAAAAAAAGCTGACTATGAATCTGGCAGGGTTTCTACTTGTGCCAAACATTTTGATACTTTACGCAAAACTTCCAAGTTCCAACAAATTCCATCTCAGTCTAAGGAAGCCAGCCGTGCGTCGTTGAAATCAAATGTATCTAACTCCGAAAATGATGAGCCCACTGTAAGGCTACATTTTTTACATGAGATGCGACTGCTGTGCCAGGATGGAAAAAATAAAAAACGGGACAAGGGTCGCACAAAAGGATGAGGTCGCAACACGCCGGAAGGAAGCAAACCCACTGAAGCCAACATGGGAAACAGCTCAAGCTAAGATTCACAGAGCAGGCAAACATGCTCTGGGGAAAAATCAATGAAGTAAATCCCATGAAGTCTACACAGATTATCAATTTATCTATGCACATCTTGACTGATCCTCAGCAAGCTCTCCTACCATTAGGCCTCAACTTTTGTCCTACAACTGCTTATGATTGTGCAGACCCGACTTGATTTCAACCAGTTTTTTCGTTAAATTAAACAACAAAAATGATTTGGTAATAACCCTGTGAAAAGAAGCAAATCGTTATCATGTACAGGTGGCACAAATTTCTGCATATCGGATATTCTGTCCCTTACTGATCTGGCCATCTTGGATGATGCTTCTTTTGACCCTTCTAATATCAATTTCGTTGACTTCGATATTGATTCTGAGTTGGCAATTTCTACATAACTAAAAAGGTTCAATCTGCCTACACCCATTGGAGGCTATGTAGAGGCCTTTCATGATTGGTGCTTTGCTGACTTACCTAAACTATGCAAGGCATCCACACTCAGTTTCAAACAGAATATAACTTTTCCACAATGCAGTGTTGTACAGGAATTGCAAAATCTGCAAAACATTTTGATTAAACAAGCCAATAAGGATTCAAATATTGTTTTCCAGGACTGCTGTGATTATGTAGCTGAGACAAATACACAACTCCAGGACAGAATGTGTTCTTCCGCATTGTCCCCTAATACTTTTTCTGCTATACAGTTGGAATTTAGGACATTGGTGACTAGATGGTGTGAGATTTGTCTACTCGATGAGGACACTGTGAAATATTTGGTTCCTGTTTTGTTTTTTTCACCATCCCCACCATTTATTTTTTGCCCAAAATTCATAAATCTTTAGTCCATCCACCTGGCAGACCTATTGTCATCTTATCAGGATCATTGTTGGAGGACTTTGCACACTTTATTGATGAAACTTTGATTTTGTTTGTGTCAGTTAGACCTTCTTATTTACAGTATACTAAGGATTTTTTGTGACATATTAATGAAGCCGCCCACCCACCATGCTGGACTCTTAACTCTAGCTGTCCTTTGACTGCATCCAAATATGCACTGTTGGGGCAGGCCTCTCTCCCACTAGACAGGACTCTAATATCTGGATGTGCTTAGCCTCTCTACGCACACTGTACTGTTAGGTGTAGACCACTCTCCCACTATACAAGACTCTCAAATTCCAGGTGTAGCCCCCGTCACGGCTTAATATATGCGGATACCTACCACTTTATGAAAGGCAGCCCCCCTGATATAGACCTGGAGCAGCATCGCAGCCTAAGTTACGTATATCTCACACCACTATTGTGGACATGGGCCGCAGCTATGGCCAAGCATCCATGCACAATAGAACACGCCAATGGCTAAGCACACCCAGTCTAGTGCACACATAGCCGCCCAGACTGAAACATCAGACGTCCCTCAACACCTCTGCCACTAGCATACAACAACCACTACCCAAAAGGAACTTGGAATACCTGGCCTCACATAGACTCTCTCAACAATAGCAAGTTATCTCTAACCCTCACCAGCACCCACCCATGTGTCTGACCTCTCTTGGGTTGCTTAGTAGCACCTTGCCAGCCACCCAAGTCCTAGAACGGCAACATGCACACACGCATCTCCTAAACTAAACCCCCTAGAACCTTTCCACACACATTGACTACGGTCATCAAGGGCTTTCAACCGAGGAAAAAGCACATTGAAGCCACACAATTGGGGAAAGAGCGCTATATAAATATACAATACAATACAATACAATACAAGTACCAGGGGAAGAAGGTCTTATTTTGGCTACACTTGATGTTGTCTCATTATATACTTCCGTTGATCACAATGTTGGGATGAATGCTTGTAAATATTTTTTGGATACAGGGTCATTAAATTTCCTTGGACACAGTACTATGATTTTGTAAATGTTGAATTTTGTTTATGTAACAATGCATTCATCTTTGAAGGAACTTTTTTTCATCAAGTTTGAGGAACTGCTATGGGCAGTACTTTTGCCCCAGCCTATGCCAACTTGACCATGGGCTGGTGCGAAGCCACCTTCTTCTTAGACCATCTGTCTGAAAATGTTCCCACACAAATTGTATCTTGGTGGAGGTATATTGATGATGTTTTTATTATCTGGAAGGGTACAGAATTTGATTGGTTAACTTTTGTCAAGAGTATCAATACTAATGTAGTCAATCTCAGGTTTACGGAAAGTCATAGATGCAGTAAAATTGTTTATCTGGACGATACCGTCACTTTAGATAGCTCTGGACTACACACCCCCATATACAAAAAAACAACTGATATGGGGTTTCCTCTAGATGCCACAACTAGCCATCCATTGAGCTGCAAAAGGGGTATCCCGAATAGTGAATTTGTCCACTATAGATGGAAGTGTACATACCTTACACAATTTGACGCAAACTGTGCCCGGGCATCCATTGACTTTCTTGAACAAAGTTACTTAGCATTGGTGATAGAAAATGCCTTTATTAAGGCCAGATCCCTCCAGAGAGATGCCTTACTCAACATGAAGAGGCCCCTTAAATCAAATTTGAGTGATGATCCGCACTTTATCATCACCTTTGATTCCTCTACACCTCATGTAAGGGAGCGGGATTCCCAATGCATATTTAAAAATATAATTTTAAATCGAAGCTTTGCCTCCATGGATCACTGCCTTTGCCCTGAGGGGGCCTGTTTGCTTCCTTTGCCTCCTTGCACACTATGTTTCGCCCTGGGCCTCGAGGCCCTGCAAAGATGGCCACCCTGCAGTGATTTGTCCAGTCCTACATTGCTGCTGAGCCTGCTCCCCCTCCCAATTGGTTGGCTGATGGCTCTTCCACCAACCCCAGCAACAGGGAAGCAGGATCCCGACCTGAGACACTTAAGGCCCGCAATGAAGGCCCCTGTCTGCTCCTTGTCCACGGCCGGTTGGGTACGTGAGGCCTCCCTGGACCCTTTCTATGCACCTTGCAAATGGTGCTCAAACTGTTTTCTGGAACCCCTGAATGAACTGGACACTATCACAGCTGCAGTCATGGGTTAGTCACCCCTATCTCATCATTCTACAACCCTGTCTTTTTCCACCCTCACCCCATCTCACCCCCTTCTTTTTCCCACACTCAGAGCCTATGATTGGACTTTATTTACAACATTTGGTACTGCTTCGAACTTAGCTGTTGGTAACACTTGCTGCTATTTTAGACCTAGCTGTTGGTCACACTTGTTGCTGTTTTAGACCTAGTTGTTGGTGGAAATGGCTGCTGTTTTAGGCCTAGCTGTTGGTAACACTTGCTGCTGTTTTAGACCTAGCTGTTGGTGACATTTGCTGCTGTTTTAGACCTAGCTGTTGGTAACACTTGCTGCTGTTTTGAACCTAGCTGTTGGTGACATTTGCTGCTATTTTAGACTTAGCTGTTGGTAACACTTGCTGCTCTTTTGAACCTAGCTGTTGGTGATATTTGCTGCTGTTTTAGTCCTAGCTGTTGGTGACATTTGCTGCCATTTTGAATTTAGCTGTGCCCAGTGACTACCCTGTGCTACCTCTTCCTGCTTTTTCCCAAATTCTGCCTAGCCCCCGCCCTCCCTTCGCTACTCTCTCCTTCTTTCCCCTCCTCCTCGACACCGATGGCACTCTCTGTCTCTCCGATTTTCTCTAATTGTTTCTCAATTGACTATCCTACCTTTCTAACTAAGTCTGGCAGGAAGAAGTTCAAAAAGGATATCTTGGTCTCTAACCCTGGTCTCCTTATTGCTGACACTTTCTCCAGCGCTTCCTCCAGTCAGACCCTCACTGACATCCTCTTTGTCGTGCCTTCGCCAGACCTCTGCACTCTTCATATTGTCTCTGTGCTCTCTCCTTTCTCTTCCTCACCCATTAATGGTGGCACCCCTTCCACTCCAATAAGGTCATCATTAACGTCTACCTAAATGGCCCCATCATTGTCCAAGGTCCTTATGCCAACCTTCTCCTCTTTGACATATGCTTACCACACCTCATTAATTTCCATTCTTCTCCTGCTGTCCCATCTCCCCCTTCTTCTGCTTCATTGCCTCCTCCCTATACCTCCTCCTTGGCTACCTTGCCCTCTACCCCTTCTCCCCCCCTCGGGCCCCTTCGACACAACCGTAGGGCATACCCCTCCCTGGAATTCCTTCAAGGATGGAAACCTTCTCCATATTGCCACTGTCAATTCTCGCTCAGCTGTCAAACACTCTTCTGACATCTGCCGCCTCCTGGAAGAACTTGACCTTGATGTCCTTGGTCTCATGGAGACATGGTTCACAGCCAACTCTGTCACAAGCTTTGGCACTCTCCTCCCTGATGGCTGCAAGATCCTCTCCGCACCCATACCCAACTGTTCCGGTGGTAGTGTAGCCTTGAACTTCCCAGAGTGCATTCCTGCCTCGGTTATTCCTATGCAGGCCTACTCTCGTTTGAATGCCTTGTCTGTAGACTCTCTCTCTCTCCTGGCCATTCTCTTACCGTGGCTACTATCTATCGGCCACCTGGTCAGATCTTCTCCTCTCCTCTCTGAATAGGCAGACCTCTCCTCCTCCCTCCTGGACTTGACCTCTCAATTCCTCTTTTCTTGGAGACTTCAACATACATCTGGATGCTTCCTGCCCCTCATCCAGACTCTTTCACCTACCTTCTCGGTTATCTGACCCATGAAGCGTGTGTCAGTTGAGGCCTTCGCTAGCTTTTTCTCTCCTCCTCCCTCACCTCGGGCTGACTCACATCCTGACAGAGCCCTTTCCATGCTATACTCTTCTATCTCTGATACTCTTGATGTTCTTGCCCATGTCATGAGGATCCGCTTGAAGCCCAAAGCCAAGTGCAATTCTTGGTACATATCTGACCTAGTCATCCTTAAACGCAAGTATAGGGTGGCTGAGACGAAATGGCAGGCTTCCTGTGCATCCTCTGACAAACTGGCCTGCCGCCTGCTCCAAAGGCAATACCGGCTTCTTGTGAGCACTAAGAAGAGAGCCCACATAAAAGCCTGCATCACGGCGGCATCTAAGAACGCGGCCAAACTCTTTTTACTCTTCAAACCGACTCTGTTGGTTGTCTCAATGACCATCAGTCTGGCTTCAGAGCTGCCAGAAGCATGGAATCTGCTCTCCTGAACATCTGTGAGGACCTCAAGACCTTCTTCTTTGCCTTCACTCTTCCTCTCCCATGCTGATCTGTCAGCTTCGGCACTGTGCACCTGCCTACCCTCTGATTTCGGGTCCCTGCCCACCCAGCCGCACACCTGCACTGCCTCCTGGCATCCCTGCACTTCGGCCCATATCTGTAACCCTGCAGTTCCCTTACCTGTACTTATCAGACACCCAGTGTATGCGCTTTAAACCTCGCACTTGCCACCCTGCTGGCTGAACTACCAGTTGTTGTTGTTTGTATCCCTTGCACCACACTTTACACCTCTCCCCTCTCCCTTGCACTTTCCCCCTTCCTTCTCCCCAGCACTTGCGCATTCTAAATGTCAATGGGCCTAGTAAGATCGTTGTTTTGTCCTCCCTTGTTCCCCCCTGCCTCGTCATGCTCTGAAACACATGTTTATGAGCGCGATACAAATAAAATATCATATCATGTAAGAAAAATAATTCAAAAGCATTGGCATGTCCTCACCATGGATAAGGATTTAGCCCCTTTATTTGCCTCTCGCCTGGTTTCAACTTACAAATGGGCTCCTTCATTAAAAGACAAGCTGATGTTTAGCTTTCTGCATTCACTTGTAAAGATTTCCATTGGCACCTCATGGCTCTCTTGGCTCCCTTCTGGCTTCACTAAATGTCACAAATGCAAAGTCCGTGCCCATGCCATTGTCCAAACATCTTTTGTCCATCCCACAACAGCTGTGTCTTGTACCATCAAACAGCTTATCACTTGTGATACAACATTTGTTGTTTATGTCCTTTGTTGCCTGTGCAAGAAGTGGTACATGGACAGCACCACCTGCAAATTAAAGTTAAGGATACTTCAGCATTGGAGGGCTATAAAAACATTGGATCCCGTGTATCCTATGGCAAAGCATTTCAAGGAACATCTTGACAATAATTTTCAGTTACTCACTTTCTTTAGGGTGGCTCATGTCGCCAAGCATCCTAGAGGGGTGATAAAGTGGCCCAACTATACCAGCTTGAATCTAAATGTATTCTTGATTTTGACACTAAAGTACCTACGGGACATCACGTCGACGAGGAATTGTACACCTTTATAGGCGTCTAATTTTTCTCCATTATGTAACATCTCATGTTTATCTCATCTGTTTTGTGTTGCACAGTTTTACTATTTTCACATTGCCATCTATTTTTGCTGCTGTCCTTGTTTGGACTCTACTGGTCTTTTTTAGCTGCTTAATTCCTAAGACATATTAATTTTGGCTCTTCAGGTCTATGTTTCTGTATGCAAGGATGCATTGGGCATTTTTATCCTTTTTTCATCTCTCATTGCAGTTTAGGCATTTTTTATATACCCAGCGGGATTCTTTACAACTTTAGACCTTTGAAAATAAATGTTTTTTGGTATCATCTCAGTGTATGTTAACTAGGCTCTTGTCATGGTTTTGCATAGTTGATTACTTTTAACATCCACTTAGGGCCCTTTGTGTAGGTTTTCTTCTTTGATTTAAGTACTGTTATTGCTGCTAGCACCTGCACTTTATCTTGATATGTTTAATGAATTCTTTATCATATGCTGTTTATATTTTCGATTGGTAATGTTGTTAATTAAGAGTAGCATCTTTTCATCATGATTATAATTATGCATTTTCTACAGGTGTTTTATCAATGATGCGGTTTATTTTTATCTCCAATTGTTGTGAGTATTCTGTTACAGCTTTGGCTGCTAATTCTAGCACTTTATGCCATCAACCTTTTAATGCTGTTTTATTTTAATAATGGATTTGCACTTATAGGATTGCACTTCTTGCCTGTTATTCATCGATATTATACGCTATGACTTGTGCAGTCTGCTTTAATTCAATTATGCATTCGCACCTGATGGCACTGTCTGTCTTTGATCAATCTATATTATGCTCAAATTCGATCATGCATTTGCACTTTGTGGTAATGGCTGTACTTGATCCATCGAAACTAGGCACTAGCACTTCAGTTCATTTTTATTGAATTTGATTATTTATTGAACCCTGCAAGCACAATACTTTATTTCATCATCTGACCACTTTCTTCTGATCGGTGCTTTTCATGTTGAATGCACTGCGGTTGCAAGCCATCTATTCTGTGGCTTTTCTACAGCACTCAGTATTAATCGATTGTGCTTGCTTTGTTACTGTATTTCCATACTGATATGCCCATTATAATACCATGAGTAGGCCGTGTCAGCTTGTGCATTTCAGTTGCTTCACCATTTTATTTTATTTCCATCGACTAGGTCTGGCTGGGCTTATTATCACTAACCATCTGTTGTGTTGTCAGCAACATACATATTGCACTCAACAGTAAGAGCCCTCTGTCCTCTTATTTAGTTGCAAACTACACTAATTTTGTTTGTTTCTATGAATTGTGAATTGGCATATTTATTGACATCCAACTTGTATAATGTACTTGCTTCTCCATTTCCTGTTTTCCATGTTGTGCTCAGGACGTTGATATTGACTGTCAATACAGATATTTTTGTATTTTTCTAGCCCACGTTCCAATGCTCCTTGCATGTGAACAAGCACTACATGAAGCGCGAAAGGTGTGATTCAAGACTTGTCCTTGTGGTGTCCTGCCTCTGCTGTATGTTTTTTGTTGATTAAATAAACTTTTTTGTCATTTGACCTTATGTTTTGTACTTTTTTTCTTGTATGTCATGACCCAGAGTGCAGTCCACACTGCTTCAAAAGGATTTGAGAATATTCAACAGAGGATGTGGCAAAATATCCTCAAACTCAATGGATCCTATCTAGGATTATTAGTCACAAATATTAGTCCTCGGCCGCTAGTCTTCTTAAACAAATGTCCACCCTGGACTTGCCTCCCACCTTCACATAAATGGGCATTGTTTCATTTCAATATTATTTCATACGAACATGAACATTAAATAATCCACAATTCAAGAAGTCCCAACTAACTATTGACAGCTGTACTTTCCCCAAAACAATAATGAAAACAATGACATTCAGACCCCGAATAATTAATAAAGTCAAGCAGGTTTACATGGCTGGTGAACTAGTCTTCAAGGGCCAGCTGGATGCTGCTTCAGGCAGATGTTGAAGGGCTGTAGCCTGGGGTAGCTTTCTTCATCTGTTCAGCCAATCCTTTTTGATGGAGCTAAGCTGGCTCGGGCTGGGGATGTAGTTGATCATGTAGGCCAGTTAGCCTAGAGCGTTTTCCGTCTTTTGATCTCCTGAGGTGTACTGCAAGCTCAGTTGCTCCCTTTTTTCTTTGCTTTAACTGTAAGGCACCAGAGGGGCCTGAGGGGCTAGCAATGATTCTTTCTCAATGATTCTTTCTCTAGGTATTCTCTTGCAATGTAGTGCAGGGACAGTCAGACTTAAAGGGGAAACCTTCTTCTTTTATTGTATCTTTTCCATTTCGTCTATAAATGGCACACAGGGGATGGCCAAAAGGCGGATTGGCCTAGGTGGTAGAGTAGTAAGTGTGTGTTTCATTGTTATCTTCTTTAAAAACAAACACTTGATGGTGGAATGGAGAGATCATTTGTTTCCCACTTCTTTTCCGTAAGGTGTGAGCAATGAGACAGGAGAGCTGAAGAACATTGCGACTGGGAAACTGACTGCAACCAATGAGGCACAGATACAGGGCCACGCAAGACTGCTAAAACTGTGCATGCAACTTCTTTTTTTCATGACACAGCACACCAAGGAGCCTGGACCAGGAGGACTATTTTGCACTTTGTTTATCTTCTCCACACCTGAGCTCAGGTGACTGAAATACCCCAGGAACCTAGGAAACATTGTGAAGTTTTTTTTTCTTTAGGTGCAGCAGCGCCAAAGGTTGAGCAGGAACACAGGCTATGGTTCTTTTGTTCATCTCTATGTTGCTCATTGAGTGCTGGAATGGGTGACACAGGCTTAGGCTGTGGTCTATTTTATGTAGAATGCTTGAGCACTGAACAGAGCAGGCTATAATAGTGAAGGGTGCTCAGCTGAAGTAGCTCAAAGGCATGGGCCATGCATTCTGAGTAAATGCGAGGAGTCCTCTGTCAAGCTCTGTCCTCTCAGTTTCTCCTTTCATTTTGGCAGGCTTTGGTTGATAAAGCAGCCACGAGGCTGCACCATGTCTGGTGTCACCAATATGATGAGACAATACCAAAAGTGGGCATTTGATGGAAAATGGCCATTCTGAAATGAGTTGCGGGTAAAATTGGGTCCATTTACTTATTTTGTTTCCACGGGTTTGATGTTTTAACATTTACTGAATAGGTAGGTATCACCACAAATCACAACTGATAAACATTTGAAACCATGTCATGAATGGTTTAAAGAATACTACAACTCCCAGAGATAGTTCAAAGGTTTTTATTAACTGAGTCAGCAAGGTGCTGGGGCCTTCCCTCTCTCTCATATAAAGATTGTGATTTCCAAACTAAGCTAGTTATCCCTAGTCCCTGGGTTAGTGTATTCCAAATATTGTCCCCTACTGTCTATTTTCTGGGCTCGGTTGTTAGGGTGACCTGCAGCCAATTGCCTTCTCTATCTAGACTTCTTTAGGGACTTCTTAGACTCACTCTACACAATCAGTTTGTTAGCAGCTAACAGATGATCTGGGGATGAGACTACAGACACTCTGCTCCACTCGGTCTTCTCCCTGTTGCACCCTAATGTTCCTCTCCCTGTCTCTAGTTATTCCTCTTCTCTCACTACTCTTTTACTTCCAACACCACCCACCTTTGATCCTTCTATTCCCTAGATCCTCCTCTACTTGTCCCTCTGATGTTTCTCTTCAGCTGCCATCACATTTTGATTTTACTAATATCTGTACCCCTCCACTCTACTACTTTCTCCTCCACACTAGTACGCCCTTATCTGCAGTACTACTCCACACTACTACCATTCTGCCCTACCTTCTCCCCAGTCACCCTCCTTTCACTCTCACAGCCACTTTCCGATCACACTCCCTATTATTTATTGACTTGTAATGTGCATGCTTAGAAGCCAGAGTACACATAGTAAAGCAGGCAATGGAAAAAGAAGTCCAGGAGTGGGGAAGGGACCTCACTCATGTCCAGACCAACTCTAATATCCAAAATGGTGGAAGGCATTACTGTAAGCATAGGCCAACCACACTGCAGAACCACCTGACCCTTAGCACATTTCCCAACAAAAGGAAAGTCCTTCCTGTGAAGCCCAGGTCCAACGAATATCCCTAAGTACCAGCCAAGGAGATAAGAGACCAGGCTTTAAAAGCCAACCAGTCCAGTCCATACTGTGTGTCAATCCTTGGAGAGCCAGCGTTAGGAGAGCAGCTGACCAGGGGCGACCTCTGACCTAGAGACTCCAAGTGAGAAGATCATGATTGTAGAGACCAGAAAGGAAGAGACACTGGTATTTGGTAAGGAGGTAGAAACCTGGAGTAGAGAGGTGGAAGAGATCATCATAGGAGGAGGAGGAGAAAAAGACTTGTGGTTAGGGGAGAGGAGTGTATTGCAATAAAGAGAATACGGTTTGCTTGTGGTAGCAGATGACATTGCTGAAGGGAGATGTATGAATTTGCTAGAACAGATATACATTTGTTGTGAGTAGAGGAAGAGGGTGGCTACTTTAAAAAGGAACACAGGAAGTAGCACCTGGGAAGAAGAGGAGACAATTATTAAGCAAGAATAAAATAACACCTTATAGAAGTTGGAGGGAGGAGTTGGTGAAAAGAGAACTAAGTTAGAAAGTTAAGAATAAAACATTTTGTTTAGAGAGGATAAGAAGGTAGGTGCCACCTTGAATATAGAAATAGATATTGGTTCATAGAAGAAGTAGGGAGATATCACTTTAAGGGGAAGAAGAAGGCAAATATGCAGCTACCGATTTGTATATGGGAGAATAGGGAAGGTCAAGTTAGGAGGAATGTATTTTTATGAAAAGAGAGAGGAGAGGATGTGGTGTTAAGACAGGGTTATATAGAGAAAGGGATGTACCGTTAGAAGAGGGAGCATTGTTGCCAGGAGGATTATAAATAGTACCATCAGTAGAGAGAAGGAGAGACCAATAACCAGAGATGGGGCTAAAGGCAGGCCATCTTCGCCATCTTCGCTATTAGAGAAAAGGCGAAACCAAATCCTTAGTTAGCAAGGATAGGAAAGTTCTGGGAAGTCGTCTTGGTCTACAGGAGAATGTGGTGGAAGGTGGTGCAACAAGACAACACCATACACTTTACAGGGGGGACAACCTAAAGCTAGCTAGAATGGAGACAGGCCTAAAAATAAGATCCATAAGAAAAGGGAGTGGAAGAAGAGGGAGAAACTTCTGGGTATTAAGCGCATTACAAATAACCTATCATATCATATCATTCTACCAGCGTGAATCCTAAGGAGAAGGTCTAAAAGATAGTGGTAGGGAGATACAGAAATAACTATAGCCACAGAAGCCATGGGTTTGTGGCCTGAGAAAACACTTCAGATCAAGAAGTTAGATGTCTAGACAATCTTTCCCCAGAATCCCCAGGAGAAGTGATGCCATTGTTAAGGAGAGAGTATTTGCATACACTTTGTTTGGATCCCAGAACAAACATTTACACTTACCACTTGACTGCTGGACTTGTATACATTTGAAACACTGAACACTTATTTGGTGAACCTCTTTGTGGTAAGAGAGTGATTCCCAGTTCTTGTATTTATTTGTTTATTTATTGTATCTATGTACTTGTTTATTACACAGCAAAAACTCACAGACATTATGGTGCATAAATAGACTCAAGACAAAACATAAAAACAGGACAAAAGACAGAGAATGGTCATACTACTAATGAAAACTATTTAAACAGGATGGTTTTAAATTGTTTATGGAACAAAAGCAAGTTGCTTTCCTGACATAACATTAAAGGGTGGGAGTTCCATTCCTAGGGGTCAGATGTGAAAAGGATCTGCTGTTGCCATGTGCCCGTCTTGTTGTCGGGCATAAACAAGGCAGGCACCAGCAGACCTTAAATCTCTTTTTATCATTGTGTCTAGTAAAACTTTCCTTAAGGTAAGTAGGAGCATTGCCATATACACATTTGTGGGTCAAAATGTTTATCTTAAATTTGACCTGAGCCACTACTAGGAGCCAGTGCTGTTCCTTTCTTGTGTCTGATGTTTGAGATTTCTGAGGGAGATTTTAGCATCATTTTGAATGATTTGTAGTTTGTGGATACTGTTTTAATTTGCACCCACAGAAACATGCTACAATTGTCAATTTTGGGGAGTATCGTAGCACGCGGAAGAGTAATACAGTTTTGTTCAGAGAGGAAAAGTTGTATCTGCCTAAGGAGCTCTAGATGATTATGAAAGTTTTAACGATGTAATTAACATGAGACTCTGCACACAATGAAGCTTCTTAGAAGACACCCAGTGTTTTCACTTTATCGAGAAAAGGGATGGAGCAGTTCTCAATAGTGAAGCTTGAGTGGTTAGAGGCAAGTTAGTTCCTAGATTGAGAAGATCCAAATGTAATAAGCTCAGTTTTAGAGCTGTTTAGGCACATCCAATGAGATGACATCCCATGCTTGATAGATTCATAAAATAAACTCAGTTTTTCAGCATCTGGCTTGTATGTGCTGTCCATCTCAAACAGCAATTGTGTGTCGTTGGTGTAGTTGGTAAACTGCACACCCATGTTAGAGAGAGTGAGTGGCTTAATATAGATGTTAAATAATGCCAGTGACAGACATGTACCCCTGACGGACTATGTGACGAATGGGTGCTGAAGTAGATGTAGCTTCACCCCAGTGCACGGAAGACCTTCTATCATTCAAAAATGACTGGACCCAGTGAATTACATTTTTAGAGAAATATCCTTCTGTGACAAGAGTAGACAAGAGGTGGCCATGGTCAAGGAGGTCAAATGCCACCCAGAGATCGAGCAAAAAAACAGCCCAGACTTCCCTTCATCTAAGATGTTCAGCGTAAATCCACAGGGCACTCTCAGTGCTGTAGTGAGGTTTAGAGCCAGACTGATTAGGATGTAAGATGGAGGTGGTATTCAAATATGCTTGAAGTTGTATAGTGACTATCTTATCAATCACTTTAAGTAAAAAATAGGAATCGGTGATTGGTCTGAGGTTGGCTGTATCTCTGCGGTTACAACCTGTTTTCTTCACTAAAAAAGTCACTACAACCTCCTTAATGACGTCAGTTACCTTGAAACCCTTGTTTGAGAGCCCCACTGGCACTCGCTCACAATATTTCCTGACACATGTAACTATTTTCCTGACACCTTATTTATTAACATTATTTAGCATTGAATAATCCTAACTCCTTATATTTTCTTTTGAGCACTTGTGTGTTAAACCCTCCAAACTTAAATTGTGTGTCTTCTACTGGATTGTCACAGGACCTGCACTAGTTCCAAAATATAATGTGTTACATTGATTGGACTGTATAGTCCATGATGCTGCCATACATGAAGCATATGTAATAGGCATGCTATCATTAAAGATAGCATCTCCTCTCTCTTTCTTATTCCCACACTTTCCCACTTGGGCTTCCCCAATTTGGCTAAAAGGATAACTTTATTTTAATACAGGTTGTCTAAAAATGGGTAACTTTTCAAAAACACATAACATGAGAAAATCTCCATGTTAGGTCCAACGTGCCATTCAATGTTCTTGTCAATTATCACCCCCCTCCTCTCATGTTGTGTTTAAAGGAACTGATTCTTAAGAGGAGATTTCTGTCATGGCAACATAAAATATTACATCAAATACTACAGTGCTTGTATATCAATAGAAGCTATCATCCTTTGGCGGTGAAGTGAAATTATGTGTATTTTCATATGTGTATACATCCCTTTGATGGGGTAAATCATGCTTTAGATGTAGGTGAGTAGCCTGAGAAAGGTACTGCACAGTGTTACCATTTGGTTTTGATTAACCACCGTACTGGCTTTTATACCTACAATCAAATTCTTCTGTATCATGCAGCAACTCCAACAACCAGTAACCTTCATGTAATATACTGTCTGCTGTTAATATGTCCTATGCTCCCTTCAAAGAGTCCCTTAGTAATGTGGTGACAAGAAGATGAACTGACTTGGTAAGGAAACTGGAAGGATTGCAAAAGTGCTATACCCAAATTCAGGGATCCAGAGAGTGTTAGATACCCCTGGGCAAAATAACCCATATGCTCTCACACATCTGTTTAGCATGTATGCATGTTAACTATTTTGCAGAGCGAATAGTAAATGCTAAGAATAGTACAGTCAAACAATAAGCAACTGCCAATATTATCAGTAATGTGCTTAAATACAATCCTAGCATCCTACTATTGTTTTTTATTCACTTGTAATGATCTAAAAACTACAGCCAGTCAATAAGGCGCATATGTGTATATCCATCTTAAATATGGCACAACCAATGCATTGCTTTCTCTGGCCCTCATTACGACTCCAGCGTTAACCAATGGCGCTATTAGCGCCATGGTTAACGCCGGTAACTTACCGATTCCGCCATGGTGAAATGGAGAATTACCACCCCATTCCAAGGTTGGCGGGGCAGTAATTCCCCATTTACCATTGGCCCTTTCCCATTTCCATTTTTGCCCCATAGGGCTCAATAGGAATGGGGAAGGCGGTAATTACGGTACCACAAATTGCGGTACCATAATTACCTTCAAAGCCAATTTGCGGTTCCCTACCTTAACAGCTGGTCCAGACCAACCGTTAAGGTCGGGAGCCGCAAAGGGACCTCGTAGTAAGGCGTTAAGAGGTTAACGGCGCCGCAACCTTTTACGGCACCGTTAACCCCTTAACACCTGGGTCGTAATGACCCCCTTTGTGTTTTGTGCGCTATACAAATGAAAAAGAAAAAGAAATCAGAATACAAATGAACAAACTAAGAACATACTCACTCTAGTACTCTCAGGTTCGGGCAGGCAGTATTTGTTTTATATTATTTCAGCCACTGTGAACCCCTTTCAAGAAGAATATCTAAGCTCTTTTTCAAAATCTCAATGGTTACTAAATGGTAATTTCCTAAAAATAAGTTAAAGCCATGAATAAAAAGCACAGGCACACCAAAGCAATCCACCTACTAGATGTATCTCTCCTATTATCAAATGTATTGTTGGTGCCACTTATCCTGGCCAGAAGATGTACAAAGGAAATTACAAGTTTTAAAATCCTCTGTACCCAAAGTTGTACCTCAACACATCTCAATGTGCCCCAAAGGCCAGTGGAAAGTCAAGCGTTAACCTCACAAAAGTAGCTTGGCCACCTTACTATTCAGTTAAAATACTATGTAAACATGTAAACATAATTATACCAAAGTCTAATTCAAGCTTCAAAAGTACAACAACAAGAATACTATTTGAATTTGGAAACACAATTGCGAAAAAATTAATTAGAACTATTTAGTACAATTAGAATTACTGACAAGGGAGAGTAAATTCTAATGTGTCAAAACAAGTAAACAGAATTATTTGAGAATCATGTAGGAATTCCTATACAGAATGCTATAGTTATACAGGTCCAAGATGGCCGCAATCTTTTACACATTTGAAAAGGACGTGAGTCACATTAGTCACTTTATTCAGAACTCAAGTACCTCCCGAAAACCGTATAAATAGAAAGCAGTTCACATTAAACAAATGATACACTTCACCTGAGGAAGTCCCTGCATAGGGGTGGAACGCATGGTGCACAGATTAGTGTTTATTTCACTTTTGAGCAACTTTGTAATTCCATGCTGGCTAAGACTTTGATTATGAATTGTTTTTAACTTTAATAAAGATGATTTCATGCTAAAGTTGGATCGAGTGCTTTGTCATTTTTGATTGGCCATGTGAGCTGTTAAAATATCAGTTACAGCATTTACAGGCATAACACCAGTTATATATATATATATATATATGTGTGTATATATTACATGGCCTGCGGTAGCAGCCATGTAGTCATGGTTAATTTGCTAAACCCATGGGAAGAGCACTTTTTGGGCAGCATATAACTTCGCTCCCCCTGGACAAATCCTCACCAAACCATGCAAACAAAGTATATGGCCCACTCTGAATTGCCTTGCAAAGTTTTGTGAGGTTTGGTCCATGTTGGGCAGAGTTATAGTGGCGGTCCCAAAATGTCTTTTTTTCCCATAAACATAATGGGAAAAAACTTTGCTCATGCCTACAGCCCAAAACGCTGGATGGATTTTTACCAAATTTGTAGCAGGAGCGGCGGCTTGGTCCCGAAAGAGTGCTTTTGTTAATCTGGTGCAAATCCGTCCAGTATTTTTTTTTTAAATGACCAAAACGTGAGGCAAAAAAATGTGTGATATCTATGTCCGTTCCGCGGACTCACTTCCCTGTTCGGTCCACGGACTGGCCTCTGATTGGCTGTTCTGTCCGCGGACTGGCCTCTGATTCGCCGGAAAATTCATTGAATTTTACGTGGTCCGCGGACATCGGGACATGCTCGCTGATGGGCTGGTGGGGAAACACGAAATGTGTTTGTTTTCCTGAAGCGCCCGCCAGCTTGGATTTGCAGACTTTTTGGGGTCCACGGACAGCGCAGTGAAAACATTTTTAAAAAAGCAGCATTTCACTTGTCAAACTCGACAAACAATCTCTGGGAATGTTGGGGGGGCGAGGATTGGATTGCATATGGCCATAAGAAGCCAAAAAACGGGTTGTTTCACCCCTCAAAAGTCCGCAAACACTCCAGATGTCCGGGGGCAGACCTGTGGTGTTCGCGGACGCTTCAGATGTCCTAGGACATCTGTACCTATTTCTGCATTACAGGGTTGGGGAAAAGCAGTTTTTGGAAGGCTCATAACTTTTGCGCCACTCAATGAATCTGCATGTAATTTTGTAATTGTATTCTAGAACGAATCCTGAATGATTTTGCAAAGTTTTGTGGGATTCTATCAAGAGGGGGCAAAATTAGAAGAGGGGTCCCAAAATATTGTAAAGGCATATAAATGCGGTGTCATTTGAGGAATCTGCACAACATTTGGCAAAACGATTTTGGATCTAGATATAAATAGTTGTCTAAAGTTTGGTGGGATTTTCTCAAGAGGGGGCAAAATTAGAGGAGGGTCTTAACATTTTTAGATGGCTTATAACTTTGTTGCTATTTGACGAATGTGGACAAAAGTTTTGAGAAAGATTATAGACCCAACCTTCAATGTTTGTGTAAAGACTGAATGGATTTTGTCAAGTGGGGGCTAAGTTATATGACTATTGTATGTACATACATTTTGACACTTTTTACAAAAATAAAACATGGGCGGATTTCGAGAAAACCTGTGAGGAGCATTGGCAAGGACATTAGAGCATGGTTTTGCAAATGTGCCTGTGTTTTTCTTTTTTGACAAGTGTAGTAATGTAGGTACAAAAAATAGTCATATACATTTGGTGACTGAGGTATAGCCTGCGGCCGTGGGCAGTAGCCAGATTGTCTGGGCCATGGCATTAGGTCATGATGTGGACAATCTGGCTACTAGCCATGACCACTAGGGACGAAAAATTGTGTTAAAGTGGCTATGTCTACCTGGGACAGGTTATGTGGTAAAGTTATTTGAAGGTAGGATAGGTTTGAAAGGGAAAAGAAGTGCTTATGGTAATATGTTCATAGGGTTTTGCAGGCTGCCATGGCAAGGGAAGGGGGGTTGTGTACAGAGCCCCGCCTTCTCTTTCCATGTTGGTTGTCTTGGAAAAGGATTTTCCTTCCTACAGCAGGACGGGTGCTGTAAGTCTGAATTGTTAGCTATTTATTACATGTTTAACATTACTCAAAACTCTGATACAGTAGCATTCATTATTGTACTATCCAAAATTACAAGAATATAAATAGTGTACTTCTATGGTGCATGCTGCAGTCATTGCCTATGTTTATATAAGATTAGGTTTCTGTATTAACGACAACACTCCAATACAATGATATTAGAGGAGTACAATCTTTAATAGATTAAGTAGTTCATGATTGGTCGCCCGATCACCCATGACATCTTGTTACCAACAATATAAACACAACTCCTTGTAGGGACTATTCATCAAAATGTATTTCACATGAGATGTCATCAGTGATGTCATCAAATACATTTGTGATGTCATCTTTGATGTCCAGGGTGTTAGTCTTAGCAGTGCACGGTGGTGGCGTGAGTTATGGTTGTTTAGCTTACCATAACTGGCGAATTTCTGTTTTTTTTTATTTTACTTGAAACCATAACGTCTCTTTAACAAAGTTTTTTCTTTGAATTTCATAGGTTTTTATTAGTCCAACATAACCATAACGTCCCTTTTTTTTACTACTGGTATATCAACCAGTCCAAAAAACTTTCATGATGAATGCCCTAGCCACAAAGGAAGGCACAAGAAGGGAATTAGCTTCCAATTTGTTTAACGAAACATTAAAAATCACAACAGGCACAGCGAAGAGCAAAACCGTACCTTCCACAGAAACTGATGAAATTACATTGTTGAAGGAACATGAAAAACTCTAAGAAATTTGTAAATGGTGGGAGGAGCATTTGCTCCAGAATTATATTGACGTTAAAAGGATTCTGAGAGATCTAAGAATACTGACCACACCCTCCTTCGAGGAGCAAGATCCAGAAATGCTGGAGGAGTGGGGTGCAGCCACAAATTATTGCTCAAAAAACGTACTCGAAATATTGGTGAAGTATGCAGGAAATGACAGAAAAAAGATCCTAATAAAAATCGATGAGATTGAAAATAAATTGGAGAAAATCAAACTAAGTGAAGAAGGCTTGAAACTGAAAACTAATATTGATAAAAAATCTCATAACCTTTAATGAATAAATACAACAGAGAAAACAATGTAAATTCTTAAGGGATAAAGAGGACTATGAGAATGGTCGAGTCTATACGTTTGCCAGACGTTTTGACCAAATGAGGATCCAAACTAAAATACATAAAATGCCCACCTCCGGCAATACTGTTGAAGCTTCCAATGAAGAATCCACAACCTCTGAATCCGATGTCATCAGAAATGAGAGTGAAGAAAGTCCAGTTTGGTTACATTTTTTAGAACAGATGCGCTTGCTCTGTCAAGATGGGAGGATGAACAAGCAGACCGGAGGAGGCAAAACACAGGGACGAGGACGAGGGGAAAGACAAAAACAAGGAGGGGGCAGAGGGGCAAACATGTCGATAAAGAATACCTCAGGGAGATCACTGCGCTCTCAGAAGTAAATGAAATGACCATAGAAGCAAGTTTGAAAATGTCAATTATTAATCTATCCAAACAGGTTCTAACCGACTCACAATGACAAGTACTTAGCTTAGTTCTAAATTTCTGTCCAGCACCTGAATTTGACTATCCACAAACGAGGATAGATCTTGACCTGTATATTCGGAAAATTAGACTTAGAAAATTCTTTGCCACTAATCCCATCAAAGAAAAACAGAAAATCATTCAAGGAGGGAGAACTGAAATGACCAAGCACGATCTGGACATGTTGTCAACTCTCGTGTTCCTTCAAGAAGGTGGAGAAGCCACTTCTGACGATATTGAGATCAATCCTGAAGAATTGGATATTAATATGGAATGGTACAAAACCAGCAAACTCAGAAACAAATCGAAATTCAGCCCACTGATCGTAACAGGAAGTTCCATAGAGACATTCCAGAGCCTGGTCATACAAGATCTGAAGAAAATAAGACCTAAAGAGATGAGAAAATATAAACCAAATATAGGGAATGAATATACGAAAGCCTATAAGGAATTGATCCTCTTGCCAAATTGTATGATTAAGGCGTCGGACAAAGGCCGGAACATTGTACTTATGGATAGAGACCAGTATGTGCATGAGGCCAACAGGCAACTTAATGAGAAAACCTGTTATGAAAAGTTAACTGAAAATCCGATGAGAAATGTGGAATTAAAAGTACAAAATGTTCTCAGTGAATGGTCAGAGAAAAGAATGCTGGAAGATCAGGACATCAAGTTACTTCATAAACCTCACTCTGTAATACCCACGATATATTTTCTTCCCAAAGTCCATAAATGTATTTCCAAGCCTCCGGGTAGACCCATTGTTACACTCACAGGTTCACAGTTAGAGAACATGTTGAAATACATTGATGAATCTCTTTTTCCCTTTTTTTCTCACATTACCATTGTATTTAAGAGATACAAAGGATTTTCTGTCAAAAATCAATGAATTGCGATGTGACCAGGACTTCCTTTTAGCCACGATGGACGTTGTTTCCCTATACACGTCAATAACACATGAACAAGGTATGAAGGCCTGCACATACTATCTGAACACCAGGTCACTGAATTACACCTGACATTCAGAAATGATCATGGCCATGATCCATCTGTGTTTGACGAACAATGTATTTTTATTCAATCAAAAATACTACAGACAAAAGCAGGGAACTGCAATGGCCACTACTTTTGCCCCGCCCTATGCAAACCTTACAATGGGATATTGATATATGAGGCATGTAAAGAAGAAAATGAAAAGTTTACAAGCAATGTTGTCATGTGGCACTGCTACATTAACGACTAATTCATTATTTGGAAGGGCACTCCCGGAGAATGGATGGACTTTGTGAGACATCTAAACATCAATAATTTCAACCTACAATTCACAGAGACACATAGTCCCAAAGAGGTGGTTTTTCTGGATGTGACAGTCTACATAGAAGATGGTAAAATCAAAACAAAATTGTTTCGGAAAACCACAGGACTCAATGCTCCTCTACATGCTAACAGCGCACATTGCCAAAATCTGATTTGGAGAATTCCATACAGCGAGTTTATCAGTTTACGGAGAAACTGCTCCGAAGTTGCCACTTTTGATGAAGAAAGCAAAATGACAGCATGGGGTTTCAAAAAACAGTGCTACCCCAAACAAATCATTCAACGAGCATATTTGAAGGCACGTCAATGCGATAGACCGCTGCTGTTATTGGATCACAAAAATACGATAAAGAGTGGGGATAAGGAAGAAACTACTTGCCTGATACTAATGTATAGACAATCAGTAAGGACAATCAAAACTATTATTCAGAGACATTGGAACTCACTGGTGGTAGATACTGATCTCAAACAATCACTAGGCAGCCACCCTAATTTCTTGTTCCGGAAATGCCAATCCATTAAAGACAAGTTAGTCAGCAGCTTCATGGCACCTGAAGTAACTTTCCACCAATCTACGTGGCTAAGCCGCAGAAGCAAGGGTTTTTTCAAATGCACAAAATGCAAGATATGCAAATTTGCAAGCGAGTGCTCCACATATTTACACCCAGTACTCAAAAAATCCATCAATATCATGGAAAGAATCCCTTGTGAGCCTGAGTACATCGTGTATGCACTGAAATGTACATAGGGAGCACCAAGTGCAAGTTGAAGATACATATCCAACAGCATATCAGAGCAATTAAAAATCAGGACTTTGCATACCCCATAGCAAAACACTTCTGGGAGAAACATGAAGGGAAGCTATGTGACTTTACATTTATTGGCTTACAACAAATCAACATTGGACTAAGGGGAGGCAATAGAGAAAAACTGCTGAGGCAACGGGAGACACAATACATTATTGATTTTGAGAGTAAGATCCCGCCAGGACACAATATTGACGAGGAACTTTACACATTCCTGGGTGAATGACATTCTGTACAACCCTACAAACAAAAACGGTTGTTTTTTGACATGAGGACTTTCCTCTAATCTGATGGCTCGTCCTTCCCCCTCTCTCTTTCCCCCCCTCCCTTGTGTTAGAAGGTTGAGGCTACATTAGAGAAATATATACATTACAGTTTAATTAGTGGTTTTGTGGTAATGATACTGTGCACTGTACCTGTGAAATTTTCACGAATTTTCGGAAATTTTGTTTGCTAAATTTCTGTTTGCTAATTCCCTTATATAGATTTTTGTCTATTTTCTTGTAACATTATAATTACTCCCATCGATGACTTGAGGGTTGGGAGCGTTTTAGATGTATATTAGGACACCTATATTACTCCCATATATTCATTGGGGATGCTTTGTGGCCTGCAATCCCAGAAGTATAAGACCACGTGACTGTGCCCATGACTCAGACACTCTGCCGCAAAATATGTAAATAAGGTAAATTTGGCATACCATATGAATTCAGATTATGTATGGTAATGGGGGTTGACATCACCCCTGATGGGTATCCCCTGGTTTTATGGTCACCTCACAGGGATGTTTAAGCCATCATTGATGCGGTACACTTATCTTAGATAAGGGCAATGTACCTATTAACTGCTATCCCAACTTTGTGGGAGGAACCACACCACGTACGTAGGATAAGATAGAGACGTTGCTAGAATATAAAGCAGGCACTATGCACCTTGTGTAAGGCATAGATGTAGATAAAATGTTACACATGGCCAGTTAGATCTGGAGGTTGGCAGACAGGTTATGATATACATAACTCATATGAGGTATTATACCTCATGGAATGCACTAAGCACTTTATAATGTAGACACTGGACCAGTCATCATTGTACTGACATGGCATAGATGACACATTGAATGTAATGTATCACCCAGCGGTCATTCCAACCTTGCATAGGAAATTGCACCTAGCACTTTAGGAGGTCATGAGATAAGGCAGAGATTCTGTCGGAATGAGTAATTTGCATTATGCACCTTATGGCAGCATCACACACAGATTAGATGCTACATATGGCCACTCAGTTTCGGTGGTTTACACGAGTGTTGGGATATGCCATGAACTGCACAGAGGTACGGCACTTTGTGAAATGCATATAGCACTTTAGAGGTACTCGATACTAAGAATAGCGGCAATTACGTCTGGTGAACTGTGGGTGGCTCCGAGTCAGTGGGACTGCAGAGAGACAAGATTGCTCCCTTTATGTCGTATAATATTTCACCCTATAAAATCAATTTTTTACCATAATGTGATAAAATATTTTAGATTGACATTGTAGACTCTCAAAAATATGTTAATGAAGAAAGAATAATTCTAGGATCAATACAATGTTTGATTTTATGTCGAAATGAATACACATAAATAAGGTTTATGTTTGGACAAGTATTGGAAACTATTGTGGAGCAAACACTGTAATGGCGGACCAAATGCCGACACCAGGCAGGTCTAGGGCAAAGCGGATCCAGTCCTCTTTCTGTTTCGGTGGAAAGGGCACTGGGGAGAAGGGAATAAAGGTGTATCCATCATGAAGACAAGATCATGTGACCAAACTACGAGCAGTAGCAAAAAGCGTCATTCTTTGTGGACTTTCGTCAGGCTGGGCGAGGGTTGGAAGTCTCCATGTTTTTAAAGAATTTGTTTATTAAAGGATAATTTTAAATTTACTGGACTGCGGTGCAATTCGTTGAACTCACTGGAACTTCTAATTGGAATTTCATTCCGGGAGTGCGGCTCAGGACTACGCTGACAATGTTTTATAGTCAAAAAAAGGGTCGATGACTAACTGTAACTGGATCTGCTGGTGCAAACTGGTTATGCAATGGTGCTTTTAACACTACGTTCAATATTGAAAAACCGATGGATTTCAGTGTTCTGATTTATCTTTCTTTCAACACTTTGAATGGATGGTCACCCCAGTATACAAAACATAGGAACTGCCTATGCACGCCTTAGTAGTTAGAGATCAACAGAGCACTCACCAGGTCAGTATCCGCCGCACTGCGTCCTCCGACCAGCCGGTTCTGCGTACTTGCCGGTTTATGCACCCGTGTCTCCTGCCACTACAGGCATCTTTGCAACTGCGTAGAGGGGCTCCATTTCGAGCAGCTGCGGGACGTAAAAGTCTTGAAGTTGTTGCACCCCATGCTGCATATATATACAAAGCTTCTGGATCCATCTGCTTCCTCTCCAGTCCTGACATCTACTCTGCATGGATCTTTTCGCCAGTAGTTCCAGATCATTTGCATAACCACATCCATTTCAGAGTTTACTACATAGCGTTAAAGCAAGTCGTACCTAACATCACATGACTTCCAACAGCCAATCCTAATCTGCAGTGTCAGAGCGTATTTCCCCCATTGGGAGGCCTGTTGCTCCTACCTATACTTTAGAATGCAAAGTTATGTAAACAACTAAAATGAACCTCTTATCTAACGCTCTTCCTCAGCCAGCCAGCTGTTCTTTCATAAACTTTGGATTGTTCTTATTATGTAACAATCAAAGAGAAGCTTTTATGACCCGTTGGTCGGAACAAAGTTTAAACAAACAATTAAAGTGAATCACTGGAGCCTCATAGCCTTCAGTGTAATAACATCCCATAAAACATTTGGAAGCTAGGGTTTATTATGAAGAATTATGTAAACACCTACTCCTATTAACAAGCAGTTTGCTTTATCTACACTTTAAAATGCGTTTATTAAAATAATTGTGGACATTTTGGGCATGATTTAATTTTAATAATGAGCAAGGATTGGTCAATTGAACATTAATGGCTACTCAATCTCTTCATATACATATAGCTAAAAATTCCAAATTAAAACAGTGTAATGTAAATTGGTGAAGCAGTGTACATTTTCATTACTCTAGTGTCTGTAAGTTTACTAGTATAAACATTTGATTAGCATATTTGACTCTGCTGCTCTTACATTTAAATAGTGAAAATGAACACACAACAACCAAGCACAGTTTCAGAAGTAATGTGAATAGTTTGTCTTTTCAAATGAAATGTGTATTTCTGGTTTGAGCAACAGGCAACAAAGAAGACCTTGATGCTCAAAGCCGGCCTCATATATGTGTGTGCATTTAAAAGAAATGAATAGCACATTCAAAGCTAGGCATGCTGTTCAAAACTGCCTTTTGAGTCAATATATTTGAAAATGAATGACACATTCAAAGCCGTGTTCATATCATTGTGTGTTTTTTTTAATAGCACATATAAATCAGAGCCCATGTGTGCTTTTTAAAGGAGTCCTTCGCCTTTTTCAGCCCAAATTCTTTACATTTAATTATTCAATGTATTTACATACATTTTTAAGGGTGCAACACTAAAGGTAAAATCAAGAAGAACATTTCAACATGTGTACTTTTAATGTACCCTTCTGAAATGGATCTTATGATATGTATGACAGAGAAGCAGGCTGATAAAGTCCATCCGCTGTAATGAAATGTTAAAACAGCATGAAAACTCTAACTGGTCCCAAAAAAGCAAAGACATATATATATATATATATATTGACTGTTTAAGCAACTTTGAAAACTTAACTAATGGAAAACAAATGCCGTCTTTCTAAGCAGACTAAAATGCTGACCTTTATAAACGTGTGGAAAATACACACGAGTCTGACATTAAGTATTTATTAAAAGCTAATTAAGCAATATGACCCGAGCGGCGGGGGCATTACCAACTCAGGTAATGCCCCGGGGCCCATAGTTATGTATGACAAAGAATCAAATGTTGGGAGACTCCTGTTGACTTTAAATGCCCTTTTGAACTGAATACACATATTTCCTAACCGTGTTGGAGAGGAGTGCGGAGGCAGCTGCTGGTGCGATGTATCATGTATACATCTGTTTTGCTTTCTTTTCCACTTCCTGTTTTTGTACAGTACATTTTCCTCTCTGGAGTGATGACTATTGTATCATGGTTATTCCCTGCTGTTTCTGGGATTTGTCACTTGATGCCAAGATGTGCTTAGTTTTGTTACCACAGCTGTAAGTCAACCATTTTACCCAAACATTTTCCCTCAGGTTGCATGATGTATGGGAAATAATGTGGTGGTGCCATTTTTCACTGTGCTGTTTGACTTCCAGTGCGAGGTTATGCATTATAGCTCAAGCTCTCGCTGTTTACCTCATGAGTGAGGCTTACAACTCAGAGAGCGTCTGCAGAAGTGGAAAATGGGGTTCCAAAGGTGTATAAAACGTCGAGTCACATGTAAAGTGTAGGGAATGGTGGTAATTAGAGCTACACCTTCCTGTCGTCTCTATACTTTGGCATTAGTGCCTCTGGACCCCAATTGATTCAACCAAAAATGGTGAGGTAGTGGCAAAAAGGAGTAATGAGCCTATCAGCCCCATTGTCTCATTTTTGCCAACCTATCACCTCTTGTAGCTGTATGTGTGCTGTCCAGCTAGGGTCATTATTGTCAGGCCTGCAAAAACTAGACTTTGAGAGAGGTTCAAATATTATCCCCATAGTCTCCAGTCATCCAGACTCTATCCAGCATATCTGCATGAGATGTGAGTGGAGCAGGGCTCTTGGTTCCCTAACTATTCTTCACTCCTGGAAATGCACGAAAAGTTCAATTTAAATTTGCCTGCAATTAAGTGTCTTGGATACTGTGGGGGAAAAAAAGGCTGGTGGAGGGTTGGGGGTGAATCTTTGCATTTTGTATGCACTATTATCCTGGTTGTAGGAGTAAGGAACACCCCAGGAGGAGTGTGGTGCAGGACCAGAGATAGAATTAGGCATAGACTAAAAGGGACATATGAAAAGCTGGTTAGTCCATCCCTACAGTGCCCTTACTGTCCAAGGTCTGGTGACATCCCTTGTTGCAATCCCCCCCTCCGCCCCCACCCTCCAGATTGCTTCCAATCTGACAGTTCTCCTGGAAAAGGTTGTCCTCTCTATGCATGTTATCTTTACTGGAAATGAAGTCAGCACTTAATGAGGGTCCATGACCAAATTGCTGCTTACTTTGGAAAGTATTGTTTGCGCTCTACAAGACACTCTGCCTTTTTTTAAATGTTGCCCATAGAAAACAGGTTAGTTCCTTCTTGTGCCTTTTAATGACACATATCCTGTTGGAAAATATCCCTCTGAATGTTTTTGTTTATCCCTAAAGTTGCCCAGAGTTGAAAGCCTGCTGAATTGGAGGCCTATACACATTATCCCGCCCAATTTGAAAGTTTACTTAAATATGATGGATGCCTAATTCTGAAGTCTGTCCAAGCCTCTTTTGTTTGGATTAGCCCTGCCTTGCAGCAGCTGTGGCTTTCTTGTATGCTTTTCTCTTCCTAGAAAATGTTGCATGCCACACTTTGTAATTTCTGCACGTCCCCTTGTGGAACTATAGCTCGGCCTTTTCTGGAACAGTTGCTCCTCTCCATTTGGACAAACTAAGTCTTCTTCATCACTGTACAAAGCTGTTACTTTTGACCTCGGAATTGCCATTCACCCCATGCCCTCCCCCACACTCCCCATCCACCCGTTTGGCAGCCCCATTCCCTTCCTTCTGAAACACCCAGAAAAGTGTCCATCTGCTCATGTGTGCTTCATTTTATGCACTAACCCAGTTTGATGCTGATCCATCACATTGTGTCCCTTAGCCTGATTTTCAAATGCCGAGTACTACCTTTTCCATACAATACTTGTGAAATTCCATGGTATGGTTGACATTACATATCACTTTCCCTTTGAAATGTTGTTTCACTTCCTGTTGGAGGAAAGCATAGGGTTGTCAAATGCAATAGTCATTCAACCATCAACCATATCATACTTGCTAAATAATAATTTTTTATAACAATTGATGATTCAAATAATGTATTTTTCAACTATTTATTTTCTGTCAGTTTTTTTCGGGCATAATTATTGTTTAGCTATCAGTTTCAGTGGTTGAGTGAATATTCTCTGAATCATCTTAAAGATCCTGATATTTCTCACCACATTCTTCCTTATTTCTTTCTTATAGGTCAGCTCCTAAACCTTTGTCAACAAGGAATCTTTTCATTTTCTTGCCTTCTTTATGTGCTTCAGGAATGAAGTATGTTTTTGTGCTGTAATTCAGCCTTTGCTATTGCTGACTTCTTAATCTTGATTTTTTTAAATGAAACATTTATTATTTGCAATGCCTGTCATACGTGTTGATTCATTTAGCAAGGACTTAACATCTTTTACTACCAATCTTTTAGCTGTTTCCGGTCAGGCAATGTATACATAGTCCTATCCTGAAAGAGTTCACATGTCTTCATCTTATTCTGTGACTTTTTCATCTTTAGATGAAATCCCTTCACAGTTAGGCAAATCATGTTTCCTTTTACTTTTCTCGGCACATACCTCTTGCTTTGCTAACATTCTCATTATTATTTTCTTGGAATCTTAAATCTGCTGTGCTTTAAATTGCTGGCAGGCCCACTGTTTACTCTAGATCTGGGCGCAGATGAATAATGCTGTCCTTTCTGCCTGTGCACCGATGCTATGAAAATGTAACTGAGGTATAATAAATGTTTACCATAAAAAATGAAAAAATCTCATATTTTTTTGTGATTTACTCCATAGACACAAAATGGATTCCAAGGTCCTGTTAGGTTCACTTTATCTCACAAGACTTCCTTGTATCTCTGCCTGCCGGAACATGGAGGTTGCCTTACTAACAGCCATGCAACGGTTAGGCATATAACTAAGCATATAGGTGCATTCCAAGATTGAGCCTTCAAGATCTGCCTCACTAACAGGAGCTGGAGAAACCCCCATAAGGCTATACAGAAATTGTTTGCTTGTTTGTACAAGCGCACCAGATCAACCATCAGAAGAGTCAAAGTGGACCCACAAGCCAATGTCCAGAGCGGGACCCGCTAACAGTACAGGATGCTAACAACGGGCCCATCATTAACGGGCCCGTTGTTAGAATCCTCCCCATTCCTATTGAGCCCTACAGGGGCTCAAATGGGGATGGGGACGTACCGGGTCTGGGTCCCGCGAAAGGGAATTACCGGGCCCTCCAAGGTCTGAATGACCCGGTAAATCCCCTTTTGCGGGACCCGGGCCCGAGTTTGGAGGTCTACCTCCAAACTCGTAATGAGGCCCAATATATCAATTGCAATGAGCAAATTAGTTACATATATACATATTTATACACTCACACAGAATTTATCCAAGATGTTTACAGGCTTGTTCTGCTCCCCATTATACCAATGCTCATCCAGCAACCCCCACACCTCTCAGGCATTCCAGTCACTCGGCACTCAGACACAAATAATACACAAGAGACCAGAAGTGAGGTGAAAAGCGCTGTAATGCTAACACATACCAGTGCTTGGGAGGGCTGCATTCGGTTCTGCCCCTCCCAGGCCTGGCTCATACTTATGTACAATGGAGCAGCTAAATCTTATTCTGTACCCATTAACACCACGTATCATAACAAAAACAGGTCATTTCGCCGAACAGGATGAAAGAAAGTACATTTCTTAACAGCAGACTGTTTCTGCATGGCAGCCTCTAGCAGCCTTGGAATTTGAGCCAGCAGAATCATAACTGTGTACTTCTCAGGCGGAGCTGTTATCATGCCTGTCTCTGAGGGCTCAAAGCATTCCACAGATCAGCTGTGCTCAGCGACATCGCTTCCGCTACCATGGCTGTTCAGTTATTAGGCCAGTGTCTTAGGCTAGTCCTTTTGTATCCTGTGAATCTCAAAGAAACTAAAGTGCAGAATCAGAAATGTAACATGTTCCATGTGCCCACTTTTTTTCGCGCTCTTCTCAATTTATCAATGTGTTGCATAAAGCACACTGCAATACAACTATTCTCACTCAATAAGGAAGCAAACAAAATAAAAATAATTATCAAACTAAGACAATTTATTTGTCTTAACTCATATAAAGCCATTCATTCACTGTACTGTATTGCATAATCACCCCCACCTATTAGCATCAACCATAACCTACGGTGCATCTAAAACAACTAAAGCAGTCATAACTACATGTCCCTCCCTTTCTAGCTCTGAGCGTCCCTGTCACTCTACCATTCAGCACCGCTCCTTTCATGTGTCTGTCATGTTTGTTTGCACTGTCCAAATCAAAGTCAATGTTTCTTTTTCTTTTGAGTCACAGGCCTCTGCTACCTCCCAGTCCCTAGGTGCACCCGCAGTCAGCAGCAACTCATCAGTGCTTGTCATATTTTTCCCAAATAGCATCTTGCATGGTGAATACTTGGTCACTGACCGTTCTCTCAGTAGTCCATGGAGAACAAACGACAGCCAATCTTCCCACGGTGTGCCTTTCACATCCATCTGTTTGAATTGCCCCTTCTTTTGCTGTTCTTTCCGTTTTTTCATCCAATGAGCCACACAAATGTGCATGTGCACCTGCCAGCCTTATTTTGCCATGGGCCACCAGGCCATCTCTGTCGGGCACTGAAATGCATTGTCTAGGTCTTTCTCTGCATTGGTATATTGAATCATTTGTTCATCCTCCCCTTTCCGATCGGCCAGGAGCCGCTCACATTTCCATTGACCCTCCTTCTTGCTCTTCTGTAGGATAATCTTCACCACTTCAAGCTGTGGGCCCTCCATCACATGCCACTCCTTATCTTCTATGGATGCCATTAGCTGTGGCTGTAGGTCATTGTCAGGTGTCGCAGGCCCTTCTTGCTCACATTCAGTTATCTTCTTTCTTCCCAGAGCCAACACCACTGATTGTAATTCCCCATACTGTGCTCTTTCCCCCAAAACACTATTAAGTCACACTGACACTGATCACCTTCTTTATATGTGGGCCTGTCAATGTCTTTCTCTGGTGTACATGCCCTGAAAGCGTTCTGTTGTGATTTGACAATCTCTCACATGTATTCACCTGACACTACACCTTCCACTGGCATTTTGTTCACTGCCCCGTCTAAGGTTCACACTGCGCAGTCACCCGTCCTTCTGAAATCCAGTTTATTTCTTGTCCCTTTGTCCAGGCATGTCTTCCCCCGTGCTGCCCGGACCCCGTGTGCCAAATCTGTCATGCATCTCTTTTTTCTAAAATGTCCTCCCTCCCCTCTGTTGCACAGAGTTGCCTCCTCCGGTACCCAGCCATCCCGAGTCTCCCCCCTCTTCCTCTTCTTCCCCTTTCTTGGAAAAACATAGAGCCACACCCACAGAATTCTGCGTCATTCACCCCAAACCCCACAGGACCTGGTGCTAGCACCTCACATTCCTGCCCCTCTGTGTGTTCTCCCTCCTCCCACTCCTTGCACTCCTTCACCGGTACTGCTTTTCTTATTCTCAGCCATGCGTCATTAGCTGCATTCAGAATGTAAACCCACCCCAGGGTGGATCTTAACTTTTCCTCCACATCCACATTCCCTTCCACCACCCTCATTATCTCGTCTGGCAATAGCTGCCATATTGTGGCCCTCATGAAAATGTGTGCAAGCATTACAGCAAAATCTGAGGGCCTCTAGTCCCCCTCTACCTTCATCCCCTTTGTGATATCTTTGGGCTTCGCTTGTAGTTCATCACTATCTCCCCTGTCCATTCCCAGCAGTACCCTTTGTAACTGCTGTTCCTGTCCAACCACCACCTCCTTCTTTCTTTGTACCGACTGGGGGACCACATCCCAATTTTCCACCATGCTCCTCAACCTCTCCAGCACTGCCCTCAACCGCGACGTACATGACAGATTTGCCCCGCCTCTTGCCTGGTGAGTGGACCGGCATCTGCCATATTGTAACTGAAACTGTAATCTGTAATCTCTCTTATAAATACCAAGAGTGCGGGGTAACTAGATTGTGTGTGCGCTGAGACCTACCAAAATCACATTGATGAATAAGGTGTATAACTCAAGTGGACTAAAGGGGGCAGCTGCGATTGGTATGGAACTGAGAGGCTACCCCAGCCAATCAAAAAATACTTGATATTATTAAAAAAAGTTCCACAGATACGCGCTGACATCATAAAATGATTTAAGACAAATAAACTTCAAATTTGGCATATGCCAAGAGAATTTTTCAATTTATTGGGTATCTGTGCTTGTTCAAGCATCAAACATTTTCAATATACAAAAAGAAAAAATATATGATTGGTCAAATATACCAAATGTCACCAACTAGTATTCACAAAACAATTATATATATATTATTCATCACTTTTGCCTGCCAACACGTGTTTCAACCTACTCGGTCTTCTTCAGGGCACTATATCTAACACAAAATTGCTGCATTCTTTACACCCAGATGTATGTAACCTGTACAAATACAACAAAGAAAAATCAAAAACAGAGAAAAGGAGAAAAAGGAAAAAAGGGGCACATTAATGATATTGAATATCTCATTCATCCTATCCTTTATCTGGTGCTCTAAGCATAGATCAACCATCAATCTAAACCTTTGATTGTCTATCAATTGCTTTCATGAATGAAAACTAACAAAGCTTTATTCTCGTTTTTTGAAATGTTCATTAACTCCTGATACTACATACAGAAACAAAAGCAGATTCTCATATCATTTCCAACTTATGTACTCATGGTACAACACACCATTATTCAAAAAAGAGCAGGAACCTGCATCAATCCGCATGTTAATTAAAAAAAAAAATTAAATCTAAAAGGAGATGTGAAAATAGTTTTGAACAAGAGATTTGTTTGGTATATTTGACCAATAATATATTTTTTCTTTTAGTGTATTAAAAATGTTTGATGCTTGAACAAGCACAGATACCTAATAAATTGAAACATTCTCTTGTCATACGTCAAATATGTAATCTGTCTTATTCCACTTTAACTCAAGTTTCCGACCTCACACACCTACCCTGTGCCCTTTACAGCATCGACCATACACCCTCTCTCCACGACAGGTGCTCTGACTGTATCACAGGTGCCTAAGAATGCTCTGATCTGATTGCAGTCCTGCAGTTACCCTTACGACCACCCTGTACTGTATGACTACCGCACTCTGAGGCACTATCTCTGTGGTATTCCTAGAGTCCCTTAAGACTTCAAATTCAACAAATTCTGCTAGCAAACACGTAACAGGTACAGCGAAAAACACTTTTTTCATGTACCCGTTGTATTGCTGTAATCTCCAGTCATGCACTTCAGGAAGGGGAGCTCCTGGGTTTCGGCACAATTTCTTACAGGCTTGTCCTGCTCCCCACCATACCAGTGCTCATCCAGCACCCCCACGCATTCCAGTCAATCGGCACTCAGACACAAATAATACACAAGAGACCAGAAGTGGGGTGAAAAGCGTTGTAATGCTAACACATACCAGTGCTTGGGAGGGCTGCATTCTATTCAACCCCTCCCAGGCATGGCTCATACTTATGTACAATGGAGCAGCTAAATCTTATTCTCCACCCATTAACACCACGTATCATAACAAAACAGGTCATTTTGCTGAACAGGGGGAAAGAAAGTACATTTCGTAACAGCAGACTGTTTCTGCATGGCAGCCTCTAGCAGCCTTGGGACATGAGCCAGCAGCATCATAACTGTGTACTTCTCAGACGGAGCTGTTATCATGCCCGTCTCTGAGGCCTCAATGCATTGCAGAGATCAGCTGTGCTCGGCGACATCGCTTTCATGGCTGTTCAGTTATTAGGCCAGTGTTTTAGGCTAGTCCTTTTGTATCCGATGAATCTCAAAGAAACCGAAAGAAAGTGCAGAATCAGAAATGTAACATGTAACACTTGTAGGCCCTTCTTCCTTTCCATGGGTGCCATTAGCACAGCGGAAAGAGGTGGGACAGCAGAGGGTCCGCTAAGTGTGGCCATTCTGGCTAGGCCAGAGGAAGGGAAGTACATGCATGGAAACAGTCTGTGGTAGAGTGGGCGTGAGGCGGGTGCTGGGAAGCTGATGTGAGAGCATGCGTGACTGCACGTCAAAGCCCAAGGAGGCAAGATGGAGACATCCCGCTACTCAGGGGACTTAGATAGAAGGCAGACAGCATTATGAGGTAATGCCCACATTCTAATCTCCCTGATTAGCCTGGAGGTCAATAAATGTACATCTCGGGTGCTAATTACGAATAAAAAATACTTTACTTATACAACAACCAAATAATGAAAAGATAGGAAATTCATTAGTCAGCATTTAATGAATCCATAAACGCCAACAGCAAACCCTGAAACCATAATGCATGTTAAAAATATGTTAAACATTAATAGACAATGTTCTGCCTGATAAATGTATAAGAGCATTTGTAAAATCACATCGTTTTTGAAGAGGGCAACAATAAAGATAGATCATTGATAAACCTTTTATCCACCATAATTTCAACAAATAAGACTTTATTTTTCACATCCGCAATGTAAGAAGCCATGCTAAAACTTGTAAAAATCACTCAGCATTGGCAGTGAATTATATTTTGGAATTTTATGCTTTGTCATTGTGATGCAAAACAGATCAATGGAGCTGGTTGGGGAAATATATATTTCAAATGTTTTGAACATTCTGCATTCTCATGAAGCCTTAGAACCGGTGTCAGAGGGTTCTATTGTTAGGCAGATGAGCACCACCCAAATTCGTGGTCTCGAGCTGAAGCTGAGGGCCCCTAATGATGTCTTGTTTGCATTGTACTGAATAGAATACAATGGTAAGGGCTCTAATGCTAGTAGAGCTTGTACAAAGGACAAAAGGACAACCACCGACGAGGCTTCCAGTGACCCAGTTTCTCTACGGCTCCTTGACCAGTGCCCAGTGTGTACCTATCACAAAGGAAAACATGCAATGCAGCCTTTACAAGTGGTTAGAGCCTCCATGTCAATCTTACTGATTGACTAGAGAGCTGAAAGTTGTGAGTAGAACACATGTGAAGCATAGAATGTGGGCATCATAGAGCTTGATTCCACACGTTCTAATGTCTATGAGGAAGCAAGCGTGCTCTGATGTTTTAGTGTTTGTACTACATCAAGCTCTACCTATAACTGGGAGGATGAGCCTACTCATAATGTCAACAATAACCATCCCCCCAGAAGTCTTTGATCATCTTCCTGAAGCCTCTTCCCCCACAAATACATTCAGCAACCATGTTTAACGGGCTGTATCCAGACTATGAAACTGTTTGCGGCTCCAGATCTGGATCTCTCTTGCTTTTCAATCAACTTATACTCCATTGACTTACCACTCTCTCTCTCTTCGGACTGGTAAATGGTGAATGTTGCAAAATTGCATTCTAAAATGCACATACCAGTAATTGGAATAATAATAATCATTTGAATTCTCCTATAATGTAGCAGTTGTACTAATCTTACCTTTACTATTATTTTGTATTGCCTTTTCTGTATTTTTTTCACCAGAAAAAATTGCCCTGTTTTGTAATGATACTAGAATTGAAATTCATCCTCCCTTAATTGGGGGTGCTAATTTGCTCAAAGATAGTCAAACGAGAATGATTGCACAAATAGAGCTTTAGAAATACAATATATCCATTGAAATGAGCAAATGAGTTACATAAATACATATGTATACACTCACAGACAGTTTATCCAAGATGTTTACGCTTTACCCACTAGTAAAGTTACAATAAGTGAGACTTTAAATGTTCTAATTGGTTGAGATTTATTTTTTTATATTCAATTATTTCGTGAGTCGTATTTCCTTCATTACTGTGTGTTTCCTGGAAAGATGGAGTTTCCATTAAAAAATCAAAATGAGTGGATCACCTTTTACGAAAGAGTTACATTTAAGGTGCATGAAAATGCGTGTTTCATCAATTAAAGCGACAACCTCCAAAGCGAAGGTAAGGATAGAGCGAAACGGAAAGAATTTAATGAGCAGCAGTCATGCCCAGGGGGGAAGGATACAAAATGGTTAGTCACACTTGGAAATAGCATACAAGACCGTCTATATTTTGTAAAACTTCATGAAGGAAAAAAAGCTCAAGTGCAGAGCACTGATATGCAGCTTTGCTGGGCCCTCAGGCTGGGCTGTAGAAAGACCGTAGCTATCAGAAGAACGTGTGAGGGGAGAGCTCCTGAAGTGGGGCTTTTGGATAATTAAATGTCATAGGTACTAAAATGCAATAAAAAATAATTATATGTCAGGAAGCTGAGGGGCATTCAAATAGAGGTGGGTCAGGGAAAGTTCTTTAAAAATAATATGATGTACTTCATTTCAACTTTGCAAAGAACTCGAGCTCGAGACAGAACATGCTAAAATACTGGGATAAATTTACACTGAAAGTAGTTTAATATTTCAGCGGTTAAAATTTGACAGATATTGCTTGCAAGTAAAACAATGCAGTGGAGTTATGAAATATGTTTTAATATAAAGGACATTTTTAAATGTCCTATACTCTCAATACCGCTGTCAATACTTCATCTGAAATTCAAAAAATGAAATCATTGATTTTATCTAAATAGAAGAAAAATAAAGAAGGTATTGGCGGGTATAGCTAAGCGAAAGAGAGGCATGAAGAATAGAGGTAGAAAACATAGTCTGGAACATATTCTTGATACATACAGTGTGCACCTATGTTTAAGAGAAGTTTTTGTAATTAATGCAAACCTAATGGAAAAGCAAATCCAATTGTACAATTACAGGGCCTGCGGTAGTGGCCCTGTAGTTATGGTTAAGTTGCTCAACCCATAGGAAGAGCACGTGTTTGGGCGGCTTATAACTTTGCCTCCTCTGGACGTATTTTCACCAGACTTTGCAGACAAAGTATATGGCCGCCTCGGATTGGCACTGTGATGTTTTGTGAGGTTTCATGAAGGGGGGGCAAAGTTATAGGGGGGTCCCAAAATGTGTGGTTTTTCTCATAGACACAACGGAAAAATGTTTTGCTCATGCCTACAGCCCCAACCACTGGATGGCTTTTCACCAAATTTCTGGCAGGAGCGGTGGCTTGGTCCCGAAGGCGAGCGTTTGTATATTTGGTGTAAATCTGTCCAGTAGAATTTTTTTAAATGGGCAAAAAGTAGGTAAAAAAAATGTGTGATATCTGGTTTTGGTCTGCGGACCCACTTCCTTAATCACTCTCCGGACAGGCCTGCGATCCAGGGGAGGGGGCGTTGTGAGGGCTGCGGACATTGGAGGCAACTGCTGATTGTATGGTGAAATGCATGAGGTGCGTCATATTTTTGAAAACACCCGCCATGTTGGATCCGCGGACAGCCGCCACTGTTTGCAGACCGCGCGTTGGGGGAAAAGACTGGAAAACACATTTTGAGTTATTTGGTGGCCAAAAGAGGGCCTGGAAAGGCTGGGGGAGTGGAATAGAGATAATATGATGTGATGTGGATAGAAGTCACGTGTAGGTACAGAGACACAGCGCATGAAACGATTGGCTGGCACATCAGGCACGAAGATGCGTAGCCGCGTTGAAGGATGTCAACATCCTATTGGCTAATTGCGCACGCAGGGTTTAGCCAAACAGCATGGGCGTAGCCGCGTCAATACATTGCAGCTTGTCATTAGCTCATTTGTTGACGTGACTATGCAGTCCATAATGCGATTGGCTGTTGAAAACAGGTGCAAAGCCATGTAGCGGTGTTAATAGAACTTTCAAAGTGATTGGGCCTTCCATTGACACGGCTACGGCGACATGCATGCACAATATTTCATTGGGCAATGTGATTAGTCAATCATTTAGGCGTGAACACGTCATTAAGCTAAGGCATACCCATGCATATGGAAAACACATTTCGGTTGGCTATATCATGTAATTGTGGTTACACCCCTCTCACAAACTCTTTTTTCATGTTTTCTGTCATTGCTTTTGATCTCACTGTGGGTGAACTTCATTGTGAGCCTCCAGTAACTTTTAAAAGCAGTACCTTGATTTATCCATTCCTTTTTGACCTTTTTTCTTCCTATACCTTTGTCCTTCATCTTTTGCTTTGTAGTTTGCCAGTTTTTGTTAATATTTATATTTTTTATATGAAGTGGCAGAGTCCTTTTTGTATTGTGTTTTTTATGGTTTTTATTTTTCCTCCATTGGTCCTGCATTTGAATATGACTACGGCCAGCAGTGATGATGAGGTGGTTTGGGTGGCTTCAGCTTTACCGCTGCAGAAGAAGCAATGTGCCCAAAAAATTTAGCTGACAGTTGGCAATATTTCCGTGTAAAAGACCAACACAGCAAAAAGAAGATCGAGGAGGTCTTGTGTACATTTTGCGGAAAGGTTTTGCGTAGGGGACCTTCAAACAAGCGATTGCAAAGCTTGGGGACATCAACATTAATCCAACATCTTGTTTGTGTTCTATGGGATGAAGTGGATGAATCCTTTAGGAAGGCTCATGTAAAACAGAAGGTAAAAGCACATGGACCAAGATCAGCACAGCAGTATTTGTAATCTGTGCCAAAGACTTCGAACACGATTACTAACTATTTTCCACCATCTAAAACGCAACCTCAGTCCATTCTGCCTGCAGCTAACCTTTCTAGCTTTATTGTGATGCACAAAACTTGTTACAGCTTGATCGAGGTGGGAGGTGGCACCCTAAACGGTTTGAGCAAGGCTCTTTCAGAACATACGGCCAGTTCCCAACACTAGATATATTTTAATTTTCCCTTTTTTTAACCCTATTCTTTGTTATGTATGAATCCTAGTGTTTTTCCCTTCCAAGTTCCTACCTTTTTTTCATTATTCCCCCAAGCAGTCCTTTTCAGGGCCAACTTTTCAGTTGTAAAAATTGACAATATAAATACATACTGTAAATATGGATCAAAGACGTTTAATTGATCCTTTCAATGAGGTGTGTGTTAAAAAAAACAACATGCCCTTATGTATATCATTATAGTCGTGGTTATTGCATGTGTGACCACGGGTTGAGGCCGCCAGCCATTGCTGCATTTAGCCATGCATGAATTTGACTAGCCGCGGCTATAAAACTGATAAAAAAATATATATATGTCGATATGTATATGGGCAGTAGTCTTGGAAAGATTTATTTTAAGATATATTGGAGGTCATTACGACCCAGGTGTTAAGGGTTAACGCCGTCGTTAACCCTTAACACCTGATTCCAATTTTAACGGCTGCTTTTAGCAGGCGTTAAAATCCATGGCGCTAACCCGCCTTGGTGCTAATTACGGCACCGTAATTTACGGTGCTAAAATTAGCGCCTTCCCCACTTCCATTATGCCCTATGGGGCAAAAATGGGAATGGGGAAGGGTAAATGGGAAATGGGGATTTACCGCCCCACTCACCTTGGAATGGGGCGGTAAATCCGCCATCCACCATGGTGCAAACGTAGTTTACACCATGGTGGTAAAGTTGATGTACTTACCGCCTCGGTCGTAATGACCTCCATTGAGTGTAGTCTTTGTATACAGTTAAGTTAACACTTTAATAACCTTTTATTTATCAACATTACATATAAATGTAAACACTTTAAAAAGTCAAGCACATATGCAAACAAAGTTTGTCATGAACAGGTTTATTTGGGGGGAATGTGGTTGCTCAATTTCTTTTTACTTTACTTTCTAGACATGATGCATTGTTTCCATCAGGCCAATAGTCTGTATTATTGATACAAATCATGTATGGAATAACAAAACCCTTGAAATTCAAGAAAAAAACTTTAGTTGCAGGTATGTTAAGGTGAACAATGCATCGTAACAAAACCTTTGAAATTCAAGGAAACAACTTTAGTTGCAGGTATGTTAAGGTGAGCAATACATTATAACAAAACCTTTGAAATTCAAAGAAAAAATGTAGTTGCAGGGACATTAAGGTGAGAACTTAACACAACAAAACCTCTGAAATTCAGCTAAAGCCATCTTAACTATGCGTCCCCTGTTTCACAGCCTATGACCACAATGATCGCAACACAGATCATATCACCAATGGCATCACTAGTTACATTACAACAGTAACCACCTTAAGGATGGCCTTCAACCATGGTCAGTGTACCTTGTCAAATATATTTGAACACATCAATGGGTACTAATCATGGCCTTCAGTCATGGACACTGGTCACAGTCTTCACCCATGTGCACTGTATATTTTAAAACACTAAGGGCCTCATTACGACCCAGGCGGTAAGGGGTTAACGGCAGCGTTAACAGCGCTGACCCTTACCGCCTGAGTACGAGGTCCCTTAGCGCCATGGCGCTTTTAACACCTGCTTTTAGCAGGTGTTAAAATCCATGGCGCTAAGGGACCATGGAGTTAATTACGCCACCGTAATTTACGGTGGCGTAATTAACGCCTTCCCCACTCCCATTATGCCCTATGGGGCAAAAATGGGAATGGGGAAGGGTAAATGGGGATTGGGGACTTACCGCCCCGCCAAGGTCGGAATGGGGCGGTAAGTCCGCCAACCACCATGGCGTAAACGTAGTTTACGCAATGGTGGTAAAGTCACGGCCCAGGCGGTAACTTACCGCCTGGGTCGTAATGAGGCCCTAAGTCATAATGTTTAGTAGATGTAAACAGCATGTATTGTGAATCATTATGTTACTTATAAGGTGAAAGGTTTTAATTAACTGAAACATATTCATAAATAAATAATACATATTTTAAAACACTATCAGGCTACCAACCATAGATTTTGGCCTTTACCAGTGGATACAGCTTTGAACCGTGTCCACTGTATATTATATACACACTGTGCCCCCTATATATTCTAACATATAAATAGTCCAGTAGCCTTGGCCTTTGACCTTCAGCAGTTTGTACATCGTTTGGCCATGTCCACGGTATAGTTTAAAGTAATAAAATGCAATAAGCCATGACCTCCGGCCACGCCCACTGTGTATTATGTACATCAACCAGCCACTGGCCATAGTCTTCAACACAATACTAGCCTGTGGCCACATCCTGTATACTCTAACATATTAATCAGCACTAGCTATGGCCTTTAGCCATGCCCACTGACTACAGCTTTCAACGTTATCCACTGTATATTTTAAAACAGTGATGGGCTACTACGCATGGCTTTTAATCATTTTAATCAGGCACATTTGATTTTTGAACACTAACCGGCCACTATCTATGGCCTTTGGTGCTGGCCAGTAATGCCAGCCTTTGTCATGGCCAAGTCCATGGCCTAAATTGTTATTAAGCTAATCAAAGTTTTCATGAGCTAACTTATACATTATGTTATGTCTAATTCCATTATTGATGTAATCGGTTATATACAATGTAATTAGTGCTATCACCAGTGATGCCATCAGTGATGTAATTTGTAATGTCATCACTGTTCTCATACAACAGGTAATTCGTAATGGCATAGATACATATAGAAAGCGTTCGTTCAGGACTTGTTCTGGAATGACATGATTCCAGAGAGAGCACGTATGTTGCCACATGGAGGAAGTCTCAAAGATTTCATGTATTGGTATGTTTTTGTTTCCCTGTATTTGTACTAACTACATGAGAACTTTTTGTGCATCTTCTTGTCTGTTTAACGTGGCCTTACCACTCTAGCGCAGTAGTCGAATTCCTGTCTTAATCCTGAGATTCTATAACTGTTTGTAGGATTGTTTGCAGCACTTCTGTGCAGGAGTACCATTTGTAAACACAACTGGTGAGAGCCATTTACAGAACTGTTTTCATCATTGATTGATACATTTGCATAGTAATGTACACCACTTGTATTGCAAAAATTGAATGGACCAGGTAGTTTTCTGTTTGAGTACTGTTTCCTAGTAGACTTTATAAACAAGTTGTTTTACACTACAATGGTGTGTTGCTAACAATTGCACATGGTGGAAGGTACTTTTGTAAGCAGGTTCTGAAATGCAGCTTACCAAATGTCCTGGTACTCCTGTGTATTTCTGCACTGGACAGGAGTTAAGAGTTTGTAGTATATTCATTTGTCCTTTCTCGTTGCCTTTTATATGGTGGTTGAGGAACTGCTAAAAACAAAGGGGGTTCTGAGAGTTTCTCTACTACTGGCCTATATCCCGGGTTAGAGTCTCAACCAGAGTCTTTCGCTCACCATCCTTTCACAGAAGAGAAATGTCTACTACATATCAGTCTTTGTCCTGCAAATGACTTGATAGAGGTGTGCCACCCGTTACACATTGATGTTTACTCTGGGTTACATTTTTAAGGTGAAACACCACTGCATTTCCGAACAGAGATGCTTACGGCAACTGCGAAAGAATATAGTAAGAACATATGTTTCTTAGTGCCATACTGAGTGCATTTGGAGACTACAGTATTTAAAAGGGTTGGGGGATGTGTTAGCAGGAAGACTTAGTGTGTATCTGTAATGGGGTGGCTTTGTATATGAATAGGAACTTGGCAGCATTAGTACTGTTGGTGAGGGTGCAAAAGATTCACTTGTAAGTGTGTTGTACGATGTGCAGTTTAACAAGTGTGTGCATTTCTGTACGAGTATTTACATTGCCAATGGGTTACTAGTAGTTGTAGAAGGGTGAGAAAAAGTTTTGGAAAGTGTTTAGCTTGGAAAGGAAAATGTTTTTGTGTGTGAAATTTCATTACCTTTTCTGCGTATATATGCTTTCTACATGAGTGGAGCAGTTATTTCAATTGTTGGTTTAATTTATCCACATTTATGATTGCTAGTGTTGTGGAGGCACAGATGATTTTCTTCTGCTTTTATACATAATGTCATACTGTGTGCAGTGGGCAAGGTAAGTGGCAGGCACCTTGTTCTAATTCATGCAATGTATGTGGTTGGTTTGGATCGGTAGGGTGCATTAGGTGCTCCTTTGCTGCAACCATTTTACGAATGTTATACGAGATACATTAGTGCGGACAACAGTTGTACAATTGCCAGAAGAAAAGAAGAGATTAACTATTTGGATATTGCAATGGTTGATATAGGTAAATGAAACATTTGAAAGCCCATACCATTGCAAGTGGTATTTGATGGTAGATGATGGGAGAAATGAGCGTATGTTTGCTGAGTAGCTTAGAGGCACTTATAGAAGATGTGCAAAAGTACTGTATACAATATATTGATACCTGTCCTTTCTGGTGGTGGGTGGTGATGAGCATTAATCTGGATGCATACATTTTGCAGACTTTTACAGATGTTTCTACTGCAGGTGCTTTACGATCACACTAGACTTGTATTGTGAGTGCTTTACGGTACATATGACTTGTTGCGTATACATTATATTGTTAAATACTGAGGTGTTGGATGTGATTGGTGGATGTGTGTGCAACTATTTAACAGTACCCTATGAGGGAGTACTAGCAAAAGAGTAGTGGAAAGGGAAGAAGCACTGCCCCTGCTTTACTAGAGTGCAGTCCCCGCAGTATTTGGGGAAGCGCATGTGCCACAGCCTGCACTTGTCAGCATGCTGGTTATGCAAATGGGACTGTGGGGAGTATCCAATCAGATGGTGAGGGTGTGCCTCACTGGAAGGGGCCGCAACAACAAAAAGTCACTGTGGTCTATTTTAATGACACAAAGGTTCTGCTCTTAAAACACTCATGAAGTCAAAACCAAGGAACCAGTGTGTCTCAGCTCCTTAGATCCTTTTCTCTCGATCTCTCCCTCCTCCTTCTCTTATTTAATATATTCACTGGAAGGGGCAGTAACACTTTTTTTCATTGCTCTGTATAGTGAGGATGGCAGAGATCGAGAGATGCACTGTGTTGCTTGTGGGTGATGCCTTTGTGCAGGTATGCCGTGGAAAGAGGCATTGCTGAAAATGTGGAAGGAGTGGAGGCTTTGTGGTGGGGTGTGCGTGTGTGCAGCTTCAGCGCACTGGTTTCACTATGCAGACATATGGCCAGTTTTGCTACTGTTCACGTTGTCATCGTGCACTATGGGACCTTGCATTTGGGTTACATGCCTTGTGCACGTTGGCTGCGTCAACTCAAGAAGTTGCTGAAAGCAGTGAAGCAGATTTTCCCCACTGCCACAGTAATTTTTTCATGTATACCACCAAGAGCAGTATGGGATTATCCAAATATAATTTGTCCGCAGCCAGAGGTCGGAAGGTGTTGCATTAACAGAAGCATGTATGGATTTTTGTGTGCAGCTGGGATGTTCTACTGTAACAATGACATCCTAGAAATGTGTACTTTTTCCATGGTAATGGCATTTCTTTAACCACCATTGGAAATGGAATTTTGTTTTACAATCTACAGGAATCATTGAAGAGGTTCCTGTAAGAATGTGAATGTAAGGAGGAGAAGAAAGGGAAAATCCCAAAAACAAAACAAAATAAAGGTGTTTTCTTACAAGTACCTATATAAAAAGGCTCTTTTCAGAGGCACCAATAGAGACTAAATCTGCTACCCTGCTTGAAATGTGTTCCCACAAGCTCGTATACAGCACGCTATGTCTGCGGATAGCGCTGTATTTGCAGGAACACACATGCCTCAACCAGGGTTTTTCAGGATGGTAGGCATAGGAATGGGACTGTGGAGGCTAATGAATTGGTCAGTCAGGTATCTGGGTGTGGTGGGCAGTGTTGCAAACTTGGCGATGTTCTCTGTGCATTTAGGGGAAATCATAGCCCCCTAGCGACTTTGCACTGTAAAAGCGGCTACAGAGAAATGTAGATACATTCTGCCATTGATTTGGAAACGTACAGGTTTTCTGATTAGTTTGCAAACCAATACAAAAAAAAATCTAGATTTTTCAGTAGCCGTGTAGCTAGTAGTCGCTCATTTTTTCTGAGTAAATACTGTGAAAACTGCACAAGTTGCATCACATTTTATCAAAAACTGGCACTTGCGTAATATTGAAAAAGTCTGGCACAAAAAAATGGAACAGCCATTGCAACTGTGGGCCACTTTTTAATTGGTGCCTGAGACAATATTATGGCCCAGTTCAAATGTGACGCTCACCTAGCAGGGGGTTCTGCAGATCAGAAGCAGCTAGGTGCGGTGCCTTAGCAGAGCACTGCATTGTGTCAGTACTGGAAGTGTCAAATTGCTGGCGCTTTGAGGTTCCATTAGTGTGCAAACCTGTACATCTATTTGGTGAACAAAAGTTAGGTTTAAGATGCCTCATGCGAACTAAGAGCAGAAAATGTATTTTGCTCTTTGATTTTATGCAGGGTCTTAATCGAGTTATAGACACCAGTGAAGGATTGAATCCAGTACTATCCCTAGACTTGAGACATGGGGGTGAGTATGGTGTTATGTGTTTACTGAAAAATACACATGTGACAATATTAGTCACCATTAAGAATAAAAGATGGATGACACTAAGACTTTGACAGGTGTTTTCTGTATGTTTTTTAGATTTAAGAATGGCGTATACAATTCCATGAAGGGCAGGATAGTTATCCTATGCCCTACGTCCTGAAGAAGGTCTTGAAAAAAGAGATGCATCAATTTGTGTTATATTTGGACCGAAACACATGTCAACGACTATATGAACAGTCTGGAAATTAGAAACCAAACCGGATATGACACGTAAAACTAAGGACTTGGTTATAAACATCGGAAAAATGTGTGGAAACATTGGTGTAGAAATTGAACTTGACTGCACAATATATTATATGCCATAATGGTTTTATGTGAGAATGTATGAGTGAAAGAATGTGGGATTGAGAATTTAAATTTGAGTTATGGAAGAAACATTTATGTAATGAAAGAACAGTTTTTTATTATTACGTACAGTTATTTGTTGATATGATGAATTATTGATTAAAATGTGTAATTGTTGAACAACTTGTGTCATCCTGATCCACTGTCTACTTTGATATAATGTACTTTCCCTGAAGGACCAGGGATTTTGCAGGTACACCCCTTTATTTAAAATTTGATGTTGATTCCTTCATGGGCACATCAAGATCAAAGTATAGAGATCCACCCTTAGAATCCAAGAGCTTCCTATACAATGTCAGTGATCTCCACTGCAATTGGGTATGCAACAATGTTATGCCCAAATGGAAGTGTAGGGTTCAATAGGCATGCTGTATGGTAAATATAAGGCCCGTTTCCACACACCCAATTCAACCCTGTCGAAGTTCAAAGATCTACTTTTAGCCCCCAATGCCATACCGTACAGAAGCTTTGGAATAACCTTAATTCTGTAATAATTCAGTAGAGGCTTTATTGAAAAATAATAGAGTTTTTTGAGCTGCTCTTTTTCATGTGGGCAGCTAATTGCACGCCTTAGTCATGAGCCGGCATTAATATGTTTGTTATCCACTGTGTCTAAATTGAAGCACAGATAGATAAATCCACTGGTTGGGTCTATTCTAGAGTTCCCAATATGCCAGTTATAAACCATACATGTATTCATGTTACAGTGAAACCTGATGATGCTGTTTTTTTTTCTCATTAATGCTGAGTTTGTTCTGGGTGGAATAGGCTCAGACTGATTTAAGCTGTCTCTGCAATCCACCCTGGTTCCCATCCAGAAGGATCACATTATCTGCTTAAGTGAGATAAAGGACAGTGAAGGTTGATATCCTGGGCGGGTCAAAACAAGATCTAACCAGGAAGTCCTCCAAATCAGACATGTAAATATTGAATAGGCAAGGGGCCAAGATGCAGCCTTGACAAAGGCCCCTTTTAGATGGGATTAATTCTGTCAAGTCCCTCGCCCATTCAACCTCACTCTTAGAAAAGTTGAGTAATGCAGATGGATTAAAATTGAGAGCAGAGAATTTGAAATTCCCCAATTCCTTAGTTTATTCTAAAGTAGGTTACAATTTATATAGTCAAATGCCTGGGAATAGTCAATTGCAGCAATATATACTGGAGAACAGTCTACCACCATAGAGACCTCTTTCAGACAATTAACAACAAAACCGTTCAAATCAGTACCTGTAACCCTTCCGAAAAACGGTTTGATACTTCTGCAAATGATCTGTGTGTTGACCCATAATTTGAGCTAAGGCAATACCAAACCAGCAGGGATCTTGCTTTTGCTTTCAAGAAGGGAGATAGGACGCTAGTTTCATTTGCTATTCCTATCTCCTTTCTTATATATAAGCACAATTACTGCACATCTCCATGATGGCGGTGTCATCCCAGTTTCTAAGATTTCAGAGAACAGGATATATAAAATCCTAGCCCACAGAGATGGATTTTGTTTGAGCACCATGTTTGTGAGCCTGTTAAGGCCATGGGCCCTTCAGTTTGATGCTTTTCTGATTAGGCTCTCAATTTCATCTATTGATAATGTCATGGACCAGGAGACTACCTGTCGATCTGTGGAAATTAGGATTCTCTGTAGGAAATGCTTTACCCAATTTAGTTCTGAAATCGTGTTACTTGGCACATGTCCTTGTCGAAGGTTCATCTTCCTGATGATCCCCCAAAAACTGCAAGAGTTGTTTTGAGTCAATATTTCTAGCATTTTCTCCCCCTCATTCTGGAATAAGGTAAATGTATAGCATTTAACCCAATTTTTGTGTTTCTGCCTAAGTAGTCTGATTCCTTCCACGTGATCCATCGTGGCCACTCCCCGCCCAGCTAATTCTCTTAGGGCTCTACCTAAATCTTTCTTCTTCTGCTGTATTACCAGTTCAAAGTGGTAGGTTGCAGGGTTTTCTTTAGGCCTTACCCTAGAGAAACACACTTACATTTATTAACAAAGGCACCAAAGGATTGAGGAGCTATTACTTCCCTCTTCTCTTCGAGCCATGAATTGGAGAAATAGGAGTCAATATTTGTATTGTATATGGCAATGTTACCCACATACCTCGCTATCTGTTTCTAAAAGTGTTGAATATTAGTTTGCTAGACTCAGGGTTCCCTTTACAAGCCACCGCACAATGTATTTGCACTATTAGCTTGCAGTGGTCGCTAAGGGGGTATGCCTAATCTTAAACTCCTCACAACAGCCAACAGCGAAAAAGCCCAGCAAATATCACCACATAGTCTAAACTTGCTGTTTTCTCTCCCAGGGACCCATGTGTAATTTGGTGGCACGTCTTGAGGGAACAGGCAGCAATGGACCATAAACAGAAATACATAGGAAAGAATGCGGATAGATAATATATCCCCACTACCTAAGCAGGATTATGCCCACCCCCTCGGTGTACCTAGCTCAATAACTTAGCTGGAGGCCAACCTCATCCCCCGGCCCAGATACTAGACTGTCAGGAAAGGGAAGAGAAGTTATACCACCCAAGAGACTGCCAACAGTAAATAGATAAAAAGAAGCTGGTTAATGATAATAAAACACCACTATCGATCTAGGGACAATGCTCACTGAACCAGGGGTATTCTGCCAATTAATCTGCCGAACCAGCCACAGTATCACCATAGAAACTAGACTATCAATAAACCCAGAGAGAGAATATACCAACCCACTATGAGTACCTGATACATAAAGTAAACTACAGGGATTATGAGACATACAATTTACTAACCAAAACCTCTAATTTATGCTTACTTAATGCACACAAAAACCCACACAACCACATCTCTCACAGCACAGACTGCACCAAACTGCAACAACAAACAATCAACACAACAGCACGCGAGGACCCGCTTCGATCCAATTTGCACCCCCAATCTCGGCGCACAGTGAAAACCGTACTGAAGCTGCCAACAGTACACCACCTCTCACTTTCTTACGCCCTCTTCACCCACAAACCCACCCCACCCACCTTTGTTTACAGATCCGCCTGAGCGCCTGGAGACCAACTCTGTTGGTGACGGTGCTCTATATAAATACCTTTAACATTAACATTAACATCTCCCCCTATAGCTCCATTTGACATCTTCAGATTCCAAGTGTCAAAAAAACCTACCCATTATTTACCCTCAATTCTGGTTCTGCTCTTTAGATGAGGTATGTGGAAAGTTTCCTTGTTGTTATGATGTAGTGAAACTGAACAATCTGCATACTTTACCCTTGAGCATTATATGAAGCCCGTCTTCCTCACCCAAAAAGGCTACTAAAATGTCAGATAAACTGTTAAGTTAGCCCTGCATGTTGCTACGCCAGGGATTACGATAACCGTTTGCCAACAAGATAGGTTTTAGCACAATATCATCCTTCAGCTTAATTCTCACTGCCAAAATACCATATATTTTATCAGACACAGTCTCTGCTTCTAATACAATAGTATGCCTTACTCCTACTATTGGTCCTCCCGAGGGTCTCCTACTCAACCCTTTTACTGCCATTTGCTGAACTAGGGAATAACCATCTAGCATAATTGGATCAGTTACCCACGCCTCTTGGAGTGAGACTATATCAAACCTCTGTAGGGATTTTGCTCTTTCTTTAGTTCCCAAAAAGCTGCTAAATCCTTGGGCATTCCAGCACAAAACAGGCAGTTCTCTTGTGGCTACGGGGTTAGCTAGAGGCCCGTTCTGAAATCACCCATTTTTCTAAAAAGTCTGCTTAGTTACTCTGTCAACCATTTAATGTCAGCCTGGCATAGACGCACTTATGACTGCTCAGGCCTAACAAATCCGACCAACCTTCTGTTCTCCTGCCCCCTAGTATATGTTACCTTAATTGGAAAACGGGCCCCTCATCTATTTCATCCAACACACTACTAAAGTCCAACATGAGATCATAACCCAACATTCTGAGTCCATTTCCGCCAGGATCATTTTGACAACAGCTTGTGATTTGAAGTCAAATTGCACATAATCTGTCCTGTCATCGTAAGGGAAATAGACTCTATCAGTGTCCCGTGATACCAAAATTCTAAACTGGAGTATTTCATGGAATAGATCCGTCACATTGGATCTATTCAGCAATATGTTATTGTCATCTTTCACAAGTCTATCCAAGAAAAGCCTTGTAGGTAAACTTCCCTGTGGATGTTGCTTCCTCATCAGAAGTCTCTGACCGACTAGAGGCAATTGAACTGCTTGTGAGACATCTCCCTCTTTCACTGATGATGTCAGCCAGTGATGAAACATGTTCGTATGGCAAGCCTCTGATTTTTGAGTGACTCCACATGAGCATTTCGAGGCCCATGTTCAGGATCCACCAGATGGCCACCCAATGAATGATGTACTTCATAAGGGGCTGGCTGGTACCCTATCACATTAATCTTAGTTAAGGCAAATCATTGCTCCTTCTCACTAGCTCCTTTGTTGCTAGACAGGTACCTGCTTTGATTGTTATTAAAGTCCTCTTCACTTCTTACTTTTATGACTTGTTGACACTGGCTCTGGTGATCCATTTAGCCTTTCCTGGGCCACAAAGAGTTTGCATCCAGGTCCCGAATTGATTTTCCAAAATAATATTTGCTCCACCAGGGACCTGATTTTGCTGCACCAAACCAGTAGCTCTGCAGTCTGCACTGCGATTAGTGCACAGAGCAGTACTATATGCATATAGTTGTTGAAACTTGGAGCGTGGGCTCTCAGTGATATAGGATGCCCTGGGATTTGAGTTTTCACACTCAGGTGAAATACTGAGTCCCCCATTGCATTGGGAGCCCTTATCCGCTCTTGGTATCACTCCACCGGTCTCCCTTTCCACTAACAAATATTGAGATTTGGCACGCCCACCAGTGACTATTGGATAGGTTTGTGCTCCATGGGTTTGTGAGGTATCTGAGGTATCTGTAGTGTCAACTTGTTGAGAGCGCATGCCCATAAGTTCTCCCATCTTGTTGCCTAATGCAATGGTTGTAATGCCAGCCCTCTCGTGCAAAATTACCACAGGGCCCTCTGTGGCACATGGCTCCAGTAACTCCTGTAGAGGATTGGTGGTACAAGTCACCTCTTGCGGGACCATGACAACTGAGTCAGTTTTCCCTGTTCCGTAAAACTGGGCCACTTCTTTTTCTTCCACCATATATTCGGCTGCCCTCTCAGCAAATTCTTCAGTCAAATGGCAGTTGCAGAGACATTTCCGTGAGTTAGGTCTCTTAGCTTTCTTTACTTTTTTCAGGCTCTGCATGGTGTTTTGGTGGGCCCGTTACTCACTGCGATCTTGTTGGTTGTTAGAGTGTCTATACAACTGTTTGACTGTACTTGGACCTCCTCTCCAGGTCCTTTCCCTCGAGCCCCCACTGCCAAGAAAAGATCTGCAACAGCGTTGTGAATCTGGGATGTCATTTAGGGGTTGCCAGAGGTCGCAAATGCGACCTCTGAGGTCTCCCTTGCGACCTCTGTGGTCTCCTTGGTGACCTCTTGGGCTGTGGCCAGCACCATTTGGCTCTTTACTTCTGGCTGGCCTTCTTGTTCAATCTCCTTAAAAAAAAAAAAAGAAAAATAGGAACGGGGTGCCACAAATAACACTTTCAGCACTGACCCTAAATTAGAAAGAATAGGAATACCAAATAATGTGTCTTTCTGGAACTCTAAACAATAATTGCAAGACTCATTAAAGGTTTATTTCGGGCACACTTCAAGGGGTGAGTCACTGGTTTAGTCTGTTCTGAAACGCCTCAACTCAGCCTTTCATCCTTCTGAGGTCGATAAATGAGTACTAACACAGGTTGGGTGTTATTGGGTGTATATTTTTTCTATATAAAGCGCTTAACCGTAAGTGCTATATAATAACACATCATTATCATTTGATCATGGACGTCTGCTTGCATTCACAGTAATTTGGTAATATGGGCCTAGACACACTGATCTTAACGATACATATGGCGATCCATTCTTGTATGAAATGTACATCACATTATAGTGATATTGTAACCATATTTTTCGTAGTGTACAATGCTATGTGATGCCACTTCCTGTTTTGTCAAAGGGTGAAAGGTCGTGTTCCATCGCTTCCTGCAATATCACTTCAGGGTGGAGTCAAATGGCATCACTTCCTGTGATGTCATAAGGGGGTCAAGGGTTGGGTGATGTAACTTCCGCTACCCCTGGCATTTTGGTGAAATGACGTCCCTGTTGTGAATCATTTCTAAGTTGATTTAACATTACTCAGCTGAAGAGTGTGCGTTACCAATTCCAGTATTGGATTGATAAGGAACTCAGCACCATATTTAAGGCCGATATATCTGGGGCTATTAGTCTTATCTGATTGTTCAGCTCTCTGAGCCTATGATGAAGAGGCTGCTATGGAGTCGATGCTGTGGCATCCAACTCTTCTTCTCTAGAGCCAGATGAACTGTCAGGATGTTTCTTCAGGAAAGAAATAAAGTGAAGTCTGATGTGAAGGCGTCATGAAGTAGACACAGACAACTGGATAAAATGTGACCTATAAACCTTTATGAACTCAGAAAGAGGGTTGGATAAAGGTTTAGCTTGCCCTATGCTAAGGTCGGATTTCCCTACCTAAATAAAACTAATGATAGTCTGTGTCAGGAAGTCCAAAGCAAATGTCTGTCTGTGTCCAAAACCTATACTTGCCCTTACCTCTAATTGTATACAATGCAGAGAGATGACAACCTCAAAAAAGAAGTGTTCAAATAAAAGTTCAGAGCTTCCTCCAGCTCTTAGTTGGAAAAGGGGTTTTCCCTTCCCCAAAGGTCAAAATAGTTAATGTTACAAAAAGAGGGGTTCCGTTGCCCAATCTTTCAGGTCTCTCAACTTTCCAAAACAACACAATTTCCTTGGGATCCTTCCCAGCTCTTCTGGCTTGCTTACCTTTCACCTTTTTCATAAAATGTAGCTCCTTAATTTCAGATCACCCAAGATTTCCTTTATTCAATCACAAGCTTGGGGGTGACTTAAGTGGGTTTTCCGTATGTGGTTTTTTTCTGTCTAACAGCAATTGTTGGACCACACGTTCCACCCATTACACGTCACGCAACCAACAAGGTACTTGTGTCTGCTTCACAGGCACCTTGCCACAGCTTCAGGGTGATGCTTGACCTATTTTCATTTCACATCCTCTCAATTCTTTATCACTGCTTGTTTTGCCATCATTCACTTTTTTAGTCGCTTTTGTTTGCAAAGACCTGCATACGCTTCCCAGTACACTCTCCTGCTAGGAAACGTATTCACTGTTTCAATTCTCTTGACAAAAGCGTCTGGCGCCTTTTTCAGGTTTCATTGTACTATACTCTTGCATACAGGTTTTTTTTTCACAACCATTCATTTCTTTCAGTAATACTTAATCATATCTGCTTGACTTTTGGCAATGTTTGCTTGACTCTCGGTTTCCTTCAAGGTTTTGTAACATTTCTGATCTTCTTCATTCCACCTGATCTTCTGGGGTTCTGCATTTTTCAACTTGTCAGTGAGTATAGTGGTTTTACTCCAAAAATTGGGGATACATCGATGATAGTAGCTGATTAGTCCTAAATTTGCTCTAAATTCCATTTTCGTTTTTGGTGTAGGGGTGTATAGGACTGTTTTTACCTTCTCTTTATGTGGCCATACTGTGCCATTCCCCATGAAAGATCCTAAGTACTTTACTGCGGATTGAGCCGATTTGCACATTTTAGGATTAGCTGTTAACCCTGCTGCTCTCAGGACTCTCAAGACTGTGTAGATATGATAGACTTGATCTTCCCAGATCCTACAGTGGATCACAGTGCCATCTATGCAGGCCCCACAGGAATCATAATAAGGCTGTACAATATTATCCATCAACCGTTGGAATGTTGAAGGGCCCCATGTTGTCCAAATGAAAGAACTTTAAAGTGGAACAGACCCAGGGGTGTGGAAAAGGCAGTTTTTTTCTGTATCAGGACCGTACATTGGAACCTGCCAATAGCCTTTGGTAAAGTCTATGGTAGAGAGATATACAGCATTACCAAGTCGTTCAATGAGAACATCAATATGGTCATCAGGTAGGCATCAAAGGCAGATATGGCATTGACTTTCCTGAAGTCAATCCAAAATCTACAGCTCTCATCCGGTATAGCCACTAATACAATGGGGGAAGACCAGGGACTATTAGATGGATCAATAATGTGGGCATCAAGCATCTACTTGACTTCCTGGATGATGGTCACTTTCCTTGCCTCGGGTAGTCTATAAGATTTAAGGTTTACCCCTTTACCTTCAGGTGGTGCGGATATGGTGGTAGATTCCTTTCATTCTCCCTGGCTCCTCTTTGAATACATCAGTAAATTGGAGGAGGAGGTCATAGAGGTCTTGGTTCAGGTTATTACTAAGTTCAGGAGGGATAAGTACCTTTCTACCAGAGTCATCAGGAAATAAACATGAAATAATGGAGGTAGTGGACTCTGTAGGGTTGTCTTTCCATTCTTTTAAAAGGTTGATAGGGTATACCTGAGTTTTCACTCTGCAGTCAGGTTTGGAAATTCTGTAGTTACAGGGTCCTGTCTTTTCTAGCACCTCATAAGACCCGTGCCATTTGGATATTATTTTATTCACATAGGTTGGCAATAACACTAACACCTTTTGCCGTACCGAGAAAGATCTTGAGGTGACCTTTTCATCATATGAGGTTTTCTGCTGATCTTCTGCTTTGGCCAAACACAATTCCTTGGGATACTTCCCAGCTCTTCTGGCCTGATTACCTTTAACCAATTTCATAAAGTTTAGCTCCTTAATTTCAGTTCACCCAGGTTTTTCTTTAGTAAATCAAGGTATTTGATGGCAAAATAAAGAGAGCAAGGGAAAACAGTGAGTACAATCACTTACTGCAAAAAGAGGTCTCCTTAGCCACAGTCACCAGCTCCAACTATAAGACATTTGGATGGATTCCTTTTAGCTCTCTCAACCAACACAGAGGCAGCGGCAGACCTTTGGCTCACACTTAGCAACGCAGAATTGTTCACGCTGTAGCTCAAGTTCCAACATATCCCTTTCTTTTTTGTGAAAACTGGTTGCGAGTTGTTGTCAGCGAGACTTAGTCCTAAAGAAAGAAAGCCTTCTCTCATGGGCACGGGAAGTAGCTCAGACTGCCTTTTAAGAAAACTTTTAAGAAAACATATGCCCAGTATTAGTTGTGATGTTAATGAATATGAATGCCAGAAGCTCCCACAGAGGGAGGTCAAGCCACGCTGAACGAGTCAGCCGCTTCCGACCTCCGCCCTTGTAACGGAGCAGCAACAACATTTTTTCATACTCGTCAATTTCAGTTTGAGCAGTTTCAGCTGTTGAGACCAGCTGTTTGTGACTCCCCCAGTGATCCTTACCAAACGCTGAACAAACACTGATTAGTGTGTGCAGGCAAGGCAGGGCAAAACACTTCAATTGCCTCTTTTCTCCACTGCCATATGTATAATATAAAATATCAGGGTCTTCAGCACTGCTGTCTTACCGGCCAACAATGAGGCTTTTCAGGTATGCTAAATTGTACTAGTGGCAAATTTCTTCAAATTATTTGGTTAATACTAGATGTATTACGGCTGAAAGTAGTGACAGATGTTAACCAATTTTCATCTTGTTCTTTCGATTTAGAAGTAAGCCAGGAATTTATCAGTGTAGATCTAGCCTGTTTGTGGGAATTCCTCACAATTATTCAAGGCTATCCCCTCCCCATATGCCCTATCCCCCTCCCCTGCACTTGCGCGATCTCAATGTCACCTGGCCTAGTAAGATTGTCGTCTCTGTCTTCCCTCTTTCCCCCTCCCTTGCCTCATCGCGCCTTGAAATACTTGTGTACAGGCGCATTATAAATGCCATATCATATCATGTCATGATCCCTGACCGTAGCTCCCATAGGCAAAACACTGGAGCCAGGCCACGATCCCCCACATGGACCTTGAGGGCATCCCCATCTCCTCTGAGACCCACTTGGAGTCAGACTTGGCGCTTATACTTGATGCAGAAGACTGATTTGGAACTGGACTTGGCATTGCACTTGGGGCAATATGGATGCCCCCACATAACTCAGTTCCAGAAGAGCGGTCTAGCCCTTTGGGTGTGGCCCGACCTAGGGATGCCTGGGATACCTGCAGGCTATTTAAACCACGCCCGGGCAGAGAAACACGCTTGTGTTACTCTGCACCTGCAGCATGATACTCACCGTGTTCGGATGGGTCTCCTGGAGGCCTTCGCTTTTCCTCTGCATCCCGTGCCCCTGAAAGAACAAAAACATCATTAATAGCATACTTACCTAGGAGGATCCTGCTTCCATCCAACGATCCTCCGATCCTGCATACAGCTCTTCGGCGGTGTCATTTTCATCCCAGAACGCCGCATCCTGAAAGGAAAAGGAACAAGAGAAAGACATTAGTAAGCATTCTTGTATTCTGATCCCCGAAAAACAGCAAGAAGAGTCAAACGCTTACCTGAACTCGAGTCGCTCTTGGTAACTTCTGCTCCGGAGCACGCCATCGACCTACAGGGGGGAAAAGATAACACATGTTAGCACAGAAAGGACAATAAGGCGCTGCACATTGCGCTACTCACCGCATCTTATTCTCTCATCCGGCAGCCATACTGGGACATTGCAGTGGTCTGCTAGGGACAAAGAGAGACATAGGTCAGCATGAGAAGAAGCGAGCAGCGCCGCGCATCTCGCTTTCACTCACCGTTCAGCGCTTGGCTCCCTTACGCAGCACGACACCATTCCGACCCTTTCCAACCCCTAAGGGAGAAAGATGAGACATCATTAAGGGGGCAACAGACAAGAAAAGGACAGTTCTCCAAGAACCAACAAACCTACCTTATCGGGCTGAAGCTACAGCAAGCCCAGACACGTTGGGCCCGCACCAGTGAAGCAACTAGGGTCGCACAGCACCCACATCATCCGACGCACCCCTGCACTAAAGAGCAGGACGGAGAGCCCACTACACAAGAAAACAAGGTGAGGAGAGGGCAAAGGGGAAGGATTGGTCCTCAAGGGAAGAGGGTGATCAAACAACTTGAGACTATAAAGTTAAATCTAGAACTCCTGTATTTCAGACCCAGTCCCCAGTCAAACAGATCCCAGGGAAGGGTTCGAGATTGTGATTGGTCCAAGCAGGCTGAGTGGCGTCCCCGTGGATATCAGGTGAGCGTTACAATCATGTCATATCATATGAAGGTGTTTAAATCATCACTTGAAGCCATTCACTTTCAACAGCTAGTAAGAAATGCCACCTATAAAGCCGGCAATATACTGAACTGGATATTGGTTAAAAACCAGCAAATAACAGTCACGTCAATTATAGAATGTGCTTAGTTTGACCATTATCTGATTAACTTCATATGTCACATGGCTGCCATACAGCTGTCGCACACAGTTAGGAGTAAACCTCTGGGTACTTGGCGTAACTGTAAAGCAGTAACCAGTGAGGCTTTCAAGGAGAAGATATCTCCTTGTTTGCCTTTGTTAAATCAGCACATGGCTCTCAATACCTTTACCCAATCATTCAGAAAAGCTTCTAACCAAGCCTTTGATGCGCTGGCTCCACTTAAATAAAAAAAAAAACAATAAGTCCACTAATCTGAATACATGGTTCTCTAGTGATATCCTAGAAGCCAGAAGAGCTAAGCACAAAGCTGAGCACCGCTGTAGAAAAGATCCACCCGTACCTTCAATAGTATCTTACAAACAAGCTGCGAAAGCCTACAAGATGACCATCTTTCAGGCAAAAGCTGAAAATTTCACCAAGAGAATCCAACAAGCTAATTCACAATCCAAAGAAATGTTTTCAATCCTCAAAGAATTGAAAAAAATCTCCGGCTGGGCACTTAGCTCAAGAGAGTAATGTGTGGTATCAAGCAGTACAAGATGGCTTCTCAGAGAAACTAGCAAACACCAACAGGCTATCAAAGCCCAGAAAAAACGATTTTTGGACCCCAAAAATACCCTCCATGCAGCACCTATTGCCAAGAGTGACCAACCGGATAGCCAACCAGATTCTTTCTCCTTTGAAAAGTTGTCTGTGTCAGAGGTATTGGAGGTTATTCACAAGTTAAGGTCCTCCTCCTGTCAGGGGGACATTTTTTCTGCCAAATTATTTAAAGACTTTGCAGACACTTTAGCACCATGGGCAGTTCATTTTGTGAACCAATCTTTTGAAGAAGCATATGTCCTAGTAGACCTTAAAGAGACTTGAATCACTCCACTTATTAAAAAGGAGAACTTGGATCCTTCAATACCTGGCAACTTTAGGCCTATTACGAGCATGCCTTTCCTGCTCAAAATCATTGACAGGATTGCGTACGTACAACTTCAAAAGTTCATAGAAACAAATGACCTACTGGCCAGTGAACAATCTGGTTTTCGAGCAAAACATGGTACGGAGATGGCCCTTTTGGATCTCCAGGCTAACGTCACTGGTATTATTGAACAAGGAAACACTGCTTTACTTCTATTGCTTGATCTCTCCTCAGCTTTGATCTCATAAATCATGATCTTCTGGCTGAGAGGCTGAGAACAACTGGCAGATGTCCCCACTCGCAAAAAAAAGTGGTTTAAATCCTTCCTGGGTCCAAAGATGGCCGCAGTGGCAAAGGGAAACTTTTGCTCCCTTAAAACGTTGCTGACTTGTGGCGTCCCACAGGGATCATGTTTGCCCCCGTTGCTTTTTAATATTTTTTCAAAACTTCTGTGTGACATGCTTCAAAAACTTGGTGTCCGGTTCACGAACTACGCCGACGACACCAGCTGGTATTTAAACAGTCAGGTATTTATGAAAAGGATGATGCACAAAGAGTCAATGAAGTGTTTAGTGCCATCCAAAAATGGATGGCAACTAACTCTCTTGCACTCAATGAAGCTAGGACTGAACTCCTGATACTCGGCACTCCACAGAAAATAGAAAAACTAAACAAATAATACAAAATATTTAAAATCAATAACAGCTACATTGAAGTCTTGGATCATGTTAAAACTCTGGGAATTATTATGGATTTGCACCTCTCTTTAAAGAGACATGTGTCTTATTTAAAATCAACATGTGCATTGCACTCAAATCTGATATGGCAAATCCGACCATACTTAACTGAGCAAAACCTAGCTCTGATTGTGGGAGCCATAATTAACTCAAAATTAGACTATTGTAATATTCTCCTGATAGGCAAATCTAAGAGTAACATAACAAAAATGCAAACTATACAAAATGGAGCGGCCGGGCCTGTAAAATAATTACAGGACATACCACTTCTAGATGAAGGGTAGTAGGTTGCTGCTCATAAGAAGCTCACAATGCTCTAGGAAGGTGGGAAGACTAATCAGGTCAAGAGCAGGGTTGAATAGCAGCCAATGAACACTGAAGAAAAGAGAAGAAACAATGGCTCACCAAGGCTGACTGGTAGAAGGCAGCCAGCCAGGAGGACTGTCTCGGCAAACACAGGATGAGAACGCTGAGGAAAGCAAGAGTTTGGTAGCAAAGTCAAATTAACAACAGTCAAAGGGGCAGAAGAGGTAAGGCAGAGCAAGAGAATGGAAGAAATTGGTGACTGTAAAACATAGTGCCTAACAGGGACATAGGAATGAGTGTCCTTGAAGTGGTGGAGGAGAGACCAGAATATGGGTATAGGAACCAGATACGAACCAACATGTCTACGTTGGTAGACTATTTATTTTATCATGAAATGAAAAGATGAAAGTGCTTGGTGGACCAATTAGCTGTGCATTGCGCATCGCCCAAACCCTGACAGGACAATTAGGAGATACATGTGTGGGTACCTGGTGGGAATGTCCAGGAGTAAAAGAACAGATGATACTAACGACTTGAGCAGCAGCCAAAGAAGACACAACCAAGTGAGAAGCTGTAGGACACTATAAATCCCAGAGACTGTGGGTTACTATTTGACCCTCAAAGGAGTCGGTCCTTAACAAAGGGTGATTACGGACTGAGGGCCATGGTCCTAGGAAGAACTGGGGGGGGGGCAGGGTGCTGTGTACCAACCCTAACCTCATCCTCATGGTGTCAATTAAACCTAATCTGTTTGTATCTGATCAAATTAAAACCAATAATGAACTTATGGCACACCTCAAATCAGGTTCCATGTCCTAGATAAAAGTGGAAATAGCGCTGGTTTTCGAAAAAAGGATCCCCAGTTGGCTTTTGCATGGTGCAGGCCTTTTTTCCTTATTTAAAACAAATTAAATCATTACATTGGGTTTTTATATCATGCTTCGTGCCAGAATCCAGCCTTTAAATGCCATACTGGGTTTTGAACCCCTGCTTTGCACCCAAGCAATCCTCCCCGATTAATGCTAAAGAATGGAACCTGGTAAAAATGTGCATGCCCCTGTGATGGAATGGACTGCAAAGCTAATTTCACTTGCCAAATATGTGGTTCTAGAGGGTATGAATGATACAATAGAGAAGTGCCAGAGTTTGTATCAAGAATTAATCTAGCACACACCAAGAAGTGTGCATTTAATAATGACTTGTATACATATTTATAGTGTTTTTATCCAAATCACTGTACCTAGTAGCGACAGTACAGAATCAAAGGAATATTAACATGATATTAAAGTAAATACATGGCGAAGGAAGACAACAGAAGTACATCATACATTGGCAGAAAGAAAAACAGTGTTAAGCAGACATTGTTAAAGTGATGGAAGAATGAATATCCAGTGGTAATGCATTCCAGTTTAGAGGAAAGCATTTCACATAAATGAAATCTTGAAGAAGTCCGGGAGTGGATAGTATACATTGAGAAAAGGATAGTAGTTTTCTGAAAGGCTGATAAAGTATAATATGCTCTGAAATGTACAGAGGGTCAAGCTCGTTAATACATTTAAAAACTATACAAATAATGGATGAATAGTTCAGGCCAAAAAGAATCCGAAGTGAAGAGTGTAAAATAGATTGAAAATAGCGTAATGCATATTTTGGAAAAATAAGATGAAAAAGAAGTACATTTTAAAGCAGAACTTTAGAAGACAAAAAAGTCAATTGCGTATTTTGCAGATGTTATACATTTGATATCATTATATATTAGCTACTGTCAAAACCTGAGATGGACAAAAAAAGGAAGAGTCAAAGATAAACTCAAAAGTTATGTGCACAAGCAACAACAGGCATCTGAAAAGAAGGAAAGAAAATAACTAAAGAAGAAATAACTGAGGGCACAGCAGATTATAAAATAACTTCCATTTTCTTAGGGTTTAAACATTAATGATGTGAAGCCAAACAAGATTTAATAGCAGATAGACAAGCAGTCAAGTATTGATTAAGTAAATCAGAAGGCAAAGTGACAGAAATACAAATCTGGATGTTGTCAACATAAAAATGAAGCTGAAAACCACATAACCTAAGATGAGAAGATAATTGAATTGTATACAAGGAAAAAAGAAGAGGTTCAAGTACAGAACCTTGATAGACACCAATAGATACATACTGAGACAGTGAGAAACATCCTCTCCACAGGACCAAGACTGAACGATGTTCACAGTAAGATGAAAAGCAAAGAGAACAGAACCCGAAATAATATTTGAAGAATGAGAACAAAGAAGTGTGGTGTTATCATCAGTATCCAAAACAACAGAAAGATCTAATAATAGCAAAATAGGATAAAGCTTGTGGTGACATGCATGGAGGATAGAATTAACAACCACAAGAAGAGCTTTTTCTGTGTAATGTGCCAGACAAACCCCAGACTGAAATGGAGTTACTAAACTATGAAAATGGAGATATGTGAGTGTATTATTATTTCTAGCAATTTAGAAAGATATGGTGAATGTGATATTTTTCAGATGTCAGCAGAATTAGCAACATCAAGATTGTGTTTCTAAAGCAAATAAACAATCATGGCTCATTTAAGTATAGTTGGAAATCATTCTAATCGAAGAGAACAATTAAACAAAATTACTAGATATGTTAAGAGAATAGGGAAAGTGGATTTAATTAAAGAACAGATCCAGGGAAATAGCGGTTAGATTTGCATGACCAATGACACATACTATGTCCTATTCTGATACAGGTTAAAACGAAGTGAACAAATGACAATGTGAATAATTTTCAAATGAAGTAGACGTAGAAGCAGAAGTAGAATTATAAACCTGGGTAAAACAACATTGAGTGTCCTCGTTTGAACACACTAAATATGAAGACAAATTACAAGAACACAGTGAGGAGACCTTAACCTAATAGGAGTAGAGATTGTAAGAACAAGAGACCTGCATAGAAATAAGGGACTGGTAGTAATTGGTATTAGCTGGTGAATATGCAAACTGTAATGATGATAGGACAAACACATTTACAGAAGTTTTGTTTTGGTGCCAGAGCTATTCTGCCAGGCAAGAATGGAACTTGAGATCTCTTAAAGAATTTAAAATCCTGGGGTACATTTTGTTTAGGCATAAAATCTAAAGAAGGACAATGTGAATCTAATGATATTTGAATAGCAGAATTGGTGGTGTCCATGACTGAATCAGTATCAATGTTGATAACTGCTTAGAAGATGTTTTATGTAAATGAGATCAATTAGGCTAGGACCACATAGTGTAATTTTCTAAGGTCACAAAGAAAGTAAAAGCAGATATCGTATTAAAATCAGAAGAATCTGCAGAGAGCCAAACTGATATAAAAAATAAAAAATGGCTAGCATGAAGTACATACATTGGGATAAAAGAATTAGAATGAGACATTTCAGAGGCAGCAAAACTATCTAAGGCCCCACATTTGACATGTGTGCTTATGCATGTTTGGCATTTTGAGGATATAGCTGAAGCACAGCTTGCTGTTATGTAATATAAATGTAGAGTGAACATGGGGTTCATTCATGATGGTCCATTCTGTAATTATTTAATGACTGGTCTGGTAGCAGATGCGTGTTGCACTTCCAGTAAAGAGAGATCTGATTTGGCAGACCAACTGTTTGTTGGTCACTGGCCATCATCTGTGAACAGTGGCCACCTTGGCTTGCGTATTGTTCTGTGCATAGTCAGAAGCCATGATGAGTCTATGGGCTACCTCTAGCCACGGTGCTGTGGTCAACCAACAGGAGTGGCTAGTGCCAGACACCCCAGTGGTCATGGTGGATCAGCAGATTACTCCTAGCCTATGGATCTTGTCCATGGACTAACCCCTGGTCTGGACATTATATGAGAGGAAACGTTGGCATATGAAACACACGTTTTGGGGCTGACCTGTAACTTTGCCATCCTCGCCTTTATGATGTAATCTCACAGAAAGTTCCAATACAAGTCAGGGTGTCAGAGCAGGCAGTTTAAAATGTTTTTTATATAGGTCCCTTGATTGGACATAGTTGAAAGGAAAACACATGTGATACTCCTGAATAACGTTGCCCTTCCCTATGCATGCAGAACCTAAAGAAACTTCTCTATGCCCAAAACTGTTCTAATGCTGTTCTGTCTCTGCATCCTGACTCTCTCAACTGAAGAAGTTCTGAGTAGGTCTTGGGCTCATTTCTCTCTCCATGAGGGTTTTAATCATTTCCATCCTATGAGTATCAACTCTTTGGCTGCCACAGCAGTGTAATGGTAAGCACTGAAAACCATAGAGGAATATGCAGTGGCACAATATAACCGAGCAGCTCAGTTCCATGTGTGTTAATATCCAAAAGTGCATTTCGAAAAGCCACACAAAAGCTGTATCAATGGGCATAGAGAGAAGGAAAAAGGTCTGTTTACAGGTGGGATCGTCAATTAAGGGATGAAGACGCTGAACTACAAAGCCTCAATTTTGTGCTTCGCTTGAAACTGAGCCAAAAACAATTGTACAAACTCGTTCTATGCCATCACCCCACGAAACAAGCATCAGGCAGAAAGCAGTGTTTGCATGATAGTGTGTAACGTTGTTGTGTGTTTACAATACGAAAGTGTGTGCACTAACATATGCACTTCGTAACTTGTACAAGGAAGTTGTGGTGGACTGTAGAAAATGCAAGTGGCTGTGCTACCGGTGTTATGGGGGCAGGTGGGCTCCCTTCAGACACCAATCCTCCCCCTGTCAATGGCAACTTCACCAGAGCAAGAACTAGGCAATGGGTGCCACCACAGTACTGTCTCCAATGCAGGTTTACCGCCAATGCTAAAGCACTGGTCTTCATATAGTAGGCTACTGCTATAACATGATGCTGTTGCCAGTCTTCGAACCCTCACACTTAATACCAGTTAGCAAACCCTACACAATCAGTGGCTTATTCGGTTGCTACTCAAAGGCGAGTTTCCTTTTTAAAGTATCTTTAAAGTAGCCACCATAGTAAACATTGGCAGTTTTCAAAATTCTGATCAGCAACAATTATTTTGCTAAAATGTATTTTTCAGATGTGTTTTGCTTCGTTGCCGCATTTTGTGACATGTACAGAATTCGTTCCCAACCTCTTGCTCACACAGAACTATATTTCTAACACTGCTGAACAATCTCATTACTTTTTTATGGCACTAAGATTAACCTTATTCCAAAACTAAAGTGATAAAGCTGTATATGTCGACAGTAAGCGATTCTGATATCTCTTAAATCTGACGGGCCACGCTTTACAGTTTCAAAATATGCTATTTTGCTTGATTTATGCATGACACTTATCCTTAAAATATGATTAAAAAACGGTACTAAAGCCATTAGAAGAAGCAATACGATTAAGTCAAACAGCCCAAAAATAAAAGCATAATTATTCTGCCAGAGTGCGGATCTGAATGAATTACTTCCATGAAATTACATCATTTCACAGTTAATTCTAAGACATAAGCATCATTTTCGCCTGTTTTCAATATTTTCCTGCTCCGTTTTTATTATTTTCCTGTGCACATATTACATTGTGACATTTCGCACTGAATTGTTTGTACACTACAGCTGACTTGCTGCATTTAGGACATAAGTTCTTCTTCACTTAGTTTGTCATTAAATTGTATTGTTCATTCTCATTTTTCTTGGCCGTGATTCCTAGGACTTCCGTCATTGTTCCAGTTTCTACTGCAAGTTGCACATCAAAAAATGAAAGAGGCATCATGCTATACTTGCAGTATATTTTATTTTGATCTCATGCGTTTTATTTCTTCTGTCAGCCCTAAAATGTAATCTTTTGATTGTTTTGTTGTGGAATCTTGGGTGGGACACTAAATAGCAAGGAGTCTAATATCAGGACTCTCCATGCAGGCGTTTGTTCTGTGCTGGGTTCTTGGGTGGGAGCCTGGATAGCGAGGAGAATGGGATCAGGGATTTCCTAGCAGGTTCCTGTTTTGTGCTGGGATCTTTGGTAAGAGTTGGATAGCGAGGAGTCTGGGGGATCAAGGGTCCCCGTTTAGGCTCTTGCTCTGTGCTGAGATCTTGGGTAGGAGCATGGATCGTGAGGAGTCTGGGATCAAGGCTACCCTTGCACACTCCTGTTTTGTGCTGGAATATTGGGTGGGAGCCTGGATAGCGAGGAGTCTAGGATCAAGGATCTCCTTGCTGGCTCTTGCTCTGTGCTGAGTTCTTTGGTGGGATGCTGGACAATGAGGAGTATCGAGGCTCACCTTGTAGGCTCTTGCTCTATGCTTAGATCATTGGTGGTAGCTTGAATAGGGAGGAGTTCGGGATCAAGGCTCTCTTAGCAGGCGTGTGTTCTGTGCTGGGTTCTTGGGTAGGAGCCTGGATAGTGAGGAGTTTGGGATCAAGGCTCTCCTTGCTCTTTTGAGACAGCCATTACCAGCACCTTATTATTTAGCATATTCCTAATGTCATTTATTTTTTCATTTTTCTGTCTCTATTGAGGATGTTCACGGTTTTAGGATTATCTATTTTATCTGCCTTATTCCAATGATCTGTTTTTATCGAACATAGGGTGTATGGAGTGTGAATAGAGTAACATTGGGTTTTTGAACAAATAACAGTGACTTTAGTTGACCATAATGTATTGTTTAGCACAAAGAACTTTACCAGTTCTACTGTGATGTATCGCTGTGGAATGCTTTCCTGTCTGTCTCTTTTTGGAAACAATTTAATTAAATGAAATATGACATTTTGTATACTAATAAATTGTACACTTTTTTGACTGTTGGAGTGAAATTCATATTTTTTTCATGTAAGGTGTGACCCTCACTCTTCTGAAACTATTAGACTCAGTAGCTTTGTTGTTTGTGTAAGGTTAGAAACCTGTAGAGGGGTTGCTTAACTAGGTCGTTACACTACCCTCTACTCTCAGTTTTCTTGTAGAGTTGTTGCAAACAGCACCATAACCTTTGAGTTTCGGTGTGCATTATACAATTTTATAATTACAAATTAAAAAAATGAATAAACCTGATCTTCTCTACTCACTGATCCAATAAACTCATACCAAAGGTTTAGAAGTCCGACCAATGAGTCTATTTAACTTGAAAAACAAAACAGTTGTAAAAAGTGCATTTTAATATGTGAAAACTGTTAACACAAAGTGTCACTAAATAAGTCTAGCAAAACAACGACTTGGGACGGGATTTACACCATATTCAAGGCAGCCTCTCTCATTTCTCTTTTTATCCTCTCTTTCAATGGAGGTGCCAGAGTCAGTCCTGGGAAAAAGTGCAGAATATTGGCACGTCAGCGATAAGTCCCATATTTATAAACTAAGGTCCTGTGTTCCCAAAGCAAAAATAATGAATTATGAAGCATCAGAAGTTAATCAGTTACAGGATGTTACCTTCCATCCACTTACAAGAATGTTAAATTATCCAGCAACTCTACCTTCTGATGCCTGAATGCTCCAAGTAGCCAGGTACTTAAACATCAACCCTCACTACCATGGCACTCCTCGCCAAGAATACTAGAAATAACGAGTACTTTGGGTAGTGGCAATTGATGGTGATCCTGACAATGGAGATGGCTTTTTGACGTGTTTAGGATTGAAGATGACAGACACAGTGAAATCTCATTTAACAGTGACTCCATTGCAAATGAACTTGATTGATTTAAATGTAGGTCCTGGAATAATTTTTGTTGTAATGAGGGAAGATCTGAATGGACTGGGTGGCTTTTCGAAATTGAGTACTACATCTGCTATTGTGCCTTTCACAGACCCATACTGCATGATCAGGAACCCGGATCTATTTCAAGTCTAGGTAGTCCCCGAAGAACTAGATCTACGGGAAAGTGCAGTCGTGCAAGGAGCCAGTTTATATTACCCAGAGTCTGCCACTCTTTAATCCACCTGATATCATCACTCTTGGAGTGTTAAAAGCCAGCACTGAAGCAAAGTGCAGAAAAGGGCAGGAAAGTGAAGGGGACTGTCAACTGTTACCTGGAGTCTGACACCTCCCACTGCAACTGATGCTATCATGCTCAGGGCATTAAGGCAAGTGCAGAGATGAATCTGCAGCAAAGTGCAGGCCCTCAGGGGACTGCCTACTGGAAGGCAAAGTGATGTTACATCCACTGGGCCTCATTCCGATTACGGCGCTAACCAATGGCGCTATTAACGCCTTGGTTGACGCCGTACCCGGACCGGCAGCTCCTTGGTGGATGGCGGAATCACCGCCCCATTCCAAGGTTGGCGGGGCGGTAATTCCCCATTCACCAAGGCTCTTCCCCATTCCCGAATGAGCCCCCATAGGGCTCAATGGGAATGGGGAAAATGCAAATAACAGTGACCGTTCATTACGGTCACCGTTATTGGCTTGGAGGCCCCTTTGCGCCCTCGACTTTAACACCTGCTCGAAGCAGGCGTTAAGGGCGAGGGCGCAGAGGGAACTCGGAGTATGGCGGTAAGGGATTACCGCCACCGGTCTCATTACCGGTGGCCGCTATCCCTTACCGCCATACTCGGAATGAGGCCCACTGTCTAGCTCTGCCCATTCCTCCTGATAGTATCAAGCTTGGAGCGTTAAAGGCCAGCAGTAAATGGTACAGCTGTTGGCAAGTGTAGTCCTACAGTCTTGCCGCATAGCAGCGCCAAAGAATTGAAGGAAGATTGGAATTTGAAAACCCTTCGACAATGTCTTTGTGGGGACCTACCCTTGAACATAGAGTCTCGCCTCGAAATACTTGTGTATAGGTGCGTTATACATGCCTTATCATAGCATATCATATAACATAGTAGCTGCCACTACTGAAAAGATCCTTCTTGGAAGTGTGTGGGATGACGGGCCGTGTGGGTCCCCCTCGTCCATTCTACATGAAACAGGGGCCACTTGCTCATGCACTAGCGGGGGAATGCCTCCATTGCCCTTATGCTAACATCAGCATAGGTGGGGCTATTGCAAGATACACTTGGCTTCCATTGTGTGTGCCCTCGACTCCATCTTTGGACTAGGCTGCACTCTGATACTACGAAAAGGCTTCTCTTCCCTCTGCAGCGCCGCACACAGCGCGCTCATGGCCCCCACCTTTTCTTCTACTCTCTGAAAGCCTCACAAACCCTTTCTCACGGATGCCCCGGGGATAATTGAAACAAATAGTAAAATGTATCATCTCACTCTTCCTCTGTGATCACTGTCCTGTGTGTGAACCGGCTTGAACCATGACCTGTAGCTCATCCATCTCCACAAACCTGCTCCTACCTTCTTGCCCCCCGCTGTTGGAAAATTACTGCCATATAACCCAGTGCCCTCCTAAGGTATTCTCTTGATGTACCAGACGTGTGACCCTGCTGTGTGGCCCAGCCTAGAGTGCCCCCTCTAAATCCGGACCTCTGTCGCAGTATATTATGTCCTAAAACTAACATATGTCAATTATACTCCCCACTCGCCTTGATGTGCTAAAACCCACCCAGTTACCCAGGTTATCCCAAGGGACAAGACCCCTATGCCCTGTATCTCATAAAAGTCTTAATGAAAGACAATGTAATCATGTGAATGCAATTTATAGGTTTGCAAAGATTTACTCAAATGGGTATTAATGATTGCCATGTATTATATGTCTATTGGTAGTTTCTCATGCCAGCTTAGTTAGTGTCAACTCTATCTCGTTGTGACCTAACCCTCACACCTCCTGGATACTTTCTGTGATATAAGACGTGTTTTGTATTCGTTTTATGGAAAGAACTGACTGCTTACGAAGCATTACACGCCTGCCTCCCCTAGGCACCTCCTCAGTGCTTGATGTTCCTCCCTTAACCCCTAAAGGCCTGGCACTAATTTAAACTGAAAGAAATAAGGCATGTGTGTACCAGAGTGAGCAGCATATTTTTCATGCTGGTGTCGTCAGGTTGCTGAACAACCAACAAGTTGAGAGCCTGAAGAGCTCCATGTGTTCAAGACTTTAGAGAGGACACCAGCGCTGCCTACATTTTTCCCCACCCTGCACCCGCTCCCCCCACACCACATCACAGTGAAGATAAGGTAAGAATCTTAAAACAGTGTTTGCAGGCATGCTTGTTTAAATGGAATGCATGCAGTGTGTGTGTGTGTGTGTGTGTGTGTGTGCGTGTGCGTGTGCGTGTGCGTGTGTCGCACCAATGCCCCATGACCACCCCATTCTATCATATTATCCATGGTTTCACATACTTGCTTCACATTTTGCCAATTGTTGATTTGAATTTTTGCAAATTCTCATCTTTAATTTTAATTTTAGAAACTAGTATTGATTCAATTGTGTGGTGTGAGCGCAGGCCAAACGAGAGAGAAACAAAATGTGGATAACTTTGTAAATAGGAACATTCTTACTAAGTACTTCTTTCATGGTCAGGGATTGTTTCCCAGCACAAATGAGATCACCACATGTATATGTGTAGATTTCCTCCTTATTATATAACAGTAAATTAGACAATGGGTCTCATTACACGGATGGCGCTAAGGGATTACCAGCACCAGTAAGGGCACCGGTGCCGGTAATCCCTTAGCGCCATACTACGAGGTCCCTCAGCAGGTCCCGTCCTTAACATGTGGCCAGACCACACGTGAAGGAAGGGACCCACTGAGGGACTTCAGGGCAAATAACGGTACCGCTAATAGCGGTACCGTTATTTGCTCCTTCCCCATTCCCATTGAGCCCTATGGGGGCTCAAATGGGAATGGGGAAGGGCCTTGGTGAATGGGGAATTACCGCCCCGCCAACCTTGGAATGGGGCGGTAATTCCCCCATTCACCAAGGCGGAATCGGTAAAATACAGACGGCAACCATGGTGCTAACAGCGCCATGGTTACCGCCGTCCGTGTAATGAGGCCCAATGATTACTATATTGGTTAATCCAACATCTAGTTTTTCAAATGGGCGTTTACATATAAATTCATACAAAGGGCAAGAAGAAAGAGTACCTATTGAATCAGAGCATTTTGTTGATATCTATTAGTAGGTACACGTCTTTTTGTATTCACAAAGTTACTTAACACAGTTAACAGGTGAGCATCTATTCTGGGTTTTAGCTTTAGTTAATGGACTAATGTGTTTGTTATTTACTTAAAAAATCATTAGCATTGTGACTTGAGAAGAACTGAAATTAGTATTTTGTTTGCATTACTATCTGTTCTAGAATGATCTAATACACTTTCTATGACGGTAGTTTAATGCAATTCTGACGAAACCCATACAATATTCAGATGCTTTGACTGTTACGCCCCGTTTTGATTATGATATTCATCAACATACTTGTTAGGGAGAATTCTCAGAAATGTGCTAAGTCCTCTCGACCTTAGAGACCCCCAGCTCTTTTGCTAGACTTTAGGACTTTTTTCCTCTAACCTGGAGAGAGTGAGACCCTTTTCCTACTCTCTCATGTAATTTTCTGTGATTTAGACTCTGTGTTTCTTTGGACTTTGGAATCTGACAAACTCCACAGGCATCATCTTTGCATTGTGACAGACAGAACCTTCAGTGCAGTGGCATAGGGAAGTCTCCTAGATTTCCCAAAGGTTTAAATACCTTCTCTTGGTGAAACTATTGTTTCCAAGAGCAGTGAAGATAAATTGACTTTACTTACATTTTGTAACTTTCTAGACCCAGCACACACTATCTTACCATAGGGTGCTGGAAGGGTTAGTTAGTCCTTTGTCTGGTTTCTCATGTGTAAGAATGATATGTTACCCTTTCTACAATTAATGGCTGGTGGCAGTGGTTTACCTTTTACTACCATTGCATGTTTTTACCGGGGGGCTGCAATTGCCAGGTTCGGTCCCTTTGTTCGTTTTGTTTTTTGCGAGATTCACGAGTGAATCCCTCCTCTATCTCCAGTTGGTCTGGCCCGGGCAGGAAGTGAGGGAGTTGCCTAAAACTCCCTGTGCTTAATCCCCTTGGTTACAGGAATGCACCCAAAGGTGATTGGCCAGCTGGCTATCCTTGGAGTGTGATTGACAGTTGTGTGATTGACAGCTAGACTGAAATGAATAGGCGAAACCTGCATAAAAGGTGAGGCTTTTTGGCTTGGAAGGCAGAGACAACCACTGGATGAAGGAATCCGAGGATGAAGTTGGATGAGACGCCTGCTGCAACTCCTGGATCGTTGGTTTGCTTGGTGAAGCCCGGCTGCTGCACTGAAGCTCTGAATTCGTTTCAACTAGAGAAGCCCTGCAAGGACGACTTCTCCCATTAGGTCGGTGGGACCAATCAACAACAAGGTGAACTCATTTGGACATCTCTCGGAGCTGGCTGTACTTCCACTGCTGCTGCTGCTGGAACTGAAGTGCCAGGGCGAGGAACACCAAATTGAGTCAATTGCTTTTAAGTAAGACCCGAGCCCCAGGAAGATCCTCCGGGATTCCCTGAAGCAGGACTGACCAAGCCTGAGCCACCTCAATAGAGTGCTGGACCCCAGATGCGAGGAAAGTCTGAAGTGGTATCCAAGAATCGCAGTATTGCTATTTGCTGTCAGACGTGAGGAGCTGAAACTGCAAAGTGCCTCTGAATTGAAGTTTGCCCATTGCTGAGGCCGACCTTCCCATTGCAGTGCAGGAGTCCCCAGCTGTCCTCCCTCCTGTCCCCACGACTGAGGCCCAGGAACCGCAGGATCTGCAGTGCTGTACAGGAACAGAAGCCAGCTGGAACCATTTCTCCTAACCAAAGGTACTGTAAAGTTACGAGGACTTACCTCTTGTGGTGTAGCCTTACTTGTTCTCAGTTGAGACTTGTCTTGGTTAACCTTGCAGAGTTTCTTGTAACTTTGTCCTCACAAGCCTCCCATCTTGTGGCCCGTCAAGTGATTTTATTTCTACAAACTTTCCTACAAACCTTGCGCAAGACTTTTATTTACCTGCAAAGAAGATCTTCAGCTCCCCTAGAATTTGCTCAACTAACATTGGCTGTCCTGGCTTACTGAAAGACTCTTCTTACCTCTGACTTTGTGTTTTTACCTTTCCACCAGGAAAGTGTTAATTTACCTCACATTGGAGGGTTGAGAAAGTACTTACCAGTTTAATTATGAATTTGTTAACCTTTGTTTTATTCCCTTGTCTAACCTTTGCACCAAACTCAGTATTGCTCTAACTGTACCAGTGATACATCAATATCCCCAGTGCCCTAACTAAGTCACCTGAGGGTGTAGGAAGTGTCTCTGAGCCATCCCCAATTGGTATCATCTGATTTTGAAGTGTATTTCAAAGTGTTACATGTTTTCTTCCCTTCTGAAGAAGGCTTATTTATCTGACTGTTACATAAATGAATAATTGTTTAATCAAGAAACCTTGAGTGTAAGAATGTATTTGAATACTTGTCACTGTGAAGTTCTGTGTAACCACTCTACGGCTCGCATTGACCCCTCTTGAGATAGGCCCGGCTGCCCACCCACACTACCAACCTGTGTAGTACAGACGTGTACCAAAGGGTGGGTTCCTATTGCTAAGAGGTCAAGGTTGCTGTAGTCTCCCAAAGGGTACTGCAAAAAATCTTGCCTAATACTGGTGGCAGGCGTTAGGGATCTATTGTAGAGTTGTTACATTGAGTATTTGCTTTGCTTTTTATTCAACTAGAACCTTCACAAGGCTAAACTCCACTATGATAGCAATTGTAACATGCCACCTATGGATAACTTCAAACAGGAAGCCCTGATCATTTTAACAGTGGAACAACTGAAAGAAATGTGTATGATCAGGAACCCCTCTGTTGAAGGAAAGAAAAATCAATTAACAACAAGGTTGTTAGATCACCAAAGGTTGGATAGTAGGCCTGTATGTCCTACTAATCCAGAAAATGTGGAAATTGATAATGAGGATGATAATTCAGAGTCTAACTCTAATGTCTTATAACAGTCAGCGGAGAGAGAGGAGTCCCAGGAAGGGAGCCCCTCTTTGCCCAAGCAGGCCCTTTTGCCTCAACCTTTTGCCCTTAGGACCCCACAAGGTCCATCACTGAGTCCAGCATATGTGTCTCTTGAGAAAATGAGACTTGAATTTGAATTTAAAAGGTTACAGGGTTACAAGCTCAAGCTGAAGCCAAACATCAGGACATCAAATTCAGACAGGGAATTGGAAATGCAACATGCTCTTGAAATGAAAATATTGTGTCTTAAAAATGTTTCTCTCCCAGAGTCCTCTAGGTCTTCCAGTCCCCAAGAGGCCTTGCCTGCCCAAAGAAGCAGTGAGTATGTATGATGTGAAACTTGATATTTTGGATTGGTTGTGTGCTTTTGAATGCAATCATGGGATTCAGGGTCTCACAGGGAATCAGTTGATTCCTTGGCTTTTGTCTAGGCTCCCCAGGTTGCAACTGATGCTGCAATGTAGGGGGGGGAACTTGAAAGATTGGAGTATGAGAATGTGAAGCTGGCTTTGATTGCCAGATTTGGGAAAAATCCTTCCCAGTCCCTTAAGAGGTTTAGGACCCTCAAAAATACTGATGGTAACCATTGGGATACCTGGGTGTGTGAATGTCAAAAACTTAGATGGATGGGTTAAGGGTTACAGAGTGAACTCCTTTGAAGGAATGAGAAATCTATTTTTGTTGGAATCTATTTTTTATGCCTGATCTCCTGAGCTGAGACAGCACCTGGCTGACTCAAAAGAGATGGATCCCAAGAAGCTAGCAAAAGCTGCTGACTTGTGTGTTGCCAATAGGCCCACTCACAAGGATTCTAGGGCCACTCACAAGAAGGATGAGGGAAAGCAGCACAAGAAAGATGACAAGGAGAATTCTAAATCCAACCACCCAAAAGAGGGCCACAAACATAAAAAGGGTAAGCCACATGGGAAACCAGTTCAGTCTAGGGAAACTGGACTTAAAACTGTTGAAAGGCTGTCTCCGCGCTTGGAACTAGTATTCTCAGTGATTGGTCATAAACCCCATTAAATTAATCATGCAGTTCCATAAAAATTATATAGTCCACGCATTAAATCTGGAGTGATATTCTTTGTATTCTGGTTATGCAATAATCCAAAGACATAGCCATTAAATGGAAATTATTTTGTAAACACATACCACACAGGTTGATGTGAGTTTGGAGAAAGTAAGCATCCATGGAAAAAATAAAATAAAAGAAAAAACAGCTTCAATTCACAATAACTGTCAAAGGTGAAATAAAGTTTCAGTTAGGCGTTACCTTGACAAGTGCATTCTTGTGAAAGACTGAGACCAAGATATATTTGTGCACTGTTATGAAATTCAAGTGTCCATGGCAGTTGACCACCCGTTTGGAACCCTTAATATAGTACCATTTGTGGCACTGTGCCCTTTGTCCATGCTAGTGCTCCACCAAAGTTTAATTGAATGGAAAAAATACAAATTTCAATTCTTGTGGGCTTACCCTCTGCGTACGCTTGTTCTGGATTAAGTCTGTAAATTGAGATGTGGAGTTTTCAATGTGTTATATATGAGTTAGATAGACCAACTCTGGATTGCAATTAAATGAATGTCCACCCCATAGACGGTTGGGTCTAGTATCAATTAGAAAAAAGATGTCTTCTTGATCTTTCAATACACTCCCAGGTTCATTCCCCGCTCCCTTCAAAAGAAATTTGAAAAGCGTATATTGTAGTTTCAAATTATTTGAATGCAGATAAAATAAATATACTTCTGTGCTCCTGCTTACCTATGCAAAATGGATTGATCCCTACACAACCGTCCTCATCATCAGTTCTACTTGCACTGAATCCGCTTTGCCGTGTTAAGGGCAAAACCTGGCAAAACCAAAATGGTGGTCCCGTTTCACGTGATGACGTCACGCGTACAAGCATGCGTGATGTCATCATGTAAACAAAACACGTCATTCATTTTTATTAGCATACACGCTCTTTATATTGTGGCTTCCTATGTTTCAAAAAAATATATTTTTGTGATGTGGCGCATAGGCGCCCATATATGTAGGCCCAAAAAGCCACTGGATCAAATTTAATTGTGATTCAATTGAATGTTGGTGTATTAATCGTGAAAAAGCTAGCAGTGCTATCTGCAATACGAAAATGTGTTTTTCATAGGTTGAACAAACTGCATTCTGATATCCATGTTCCCCGAATGAGATTATTAAGTTTGAGCTGGTTACATTAGTTAGCCATATGCACTGCAAAAATATGGGGGGGGGGGGAGAGGTTCATAATATTCATACTTATGGTCTCTGGGATCAAAAAAGGTAGTCAGGCATACCAGACACAGGCTTCCCAACAGATGCTCACATTCAGCATAACATTCAAGTTCTAATTGTTGTATATTGGATTCACTTAGGTAAATTTCCTTCAATAAATAACAAAAAAACATACATCTCATGGTCCGAATTCAAACCATGCTCCATTGATCTTAAAAGGAAGATTAATTTGGCTTCCATTTTGCATAGTGCAAGTTGTAAATCTCCTCCCCTCTTTCCTTTTTTTGCTTTCATCTGACCAAAAAAGCATAAATCCTCAATGTTGTCCATTTGGTGCTCTTTTTGCCAATGTATGACCAGGGGTGTCTTGGGTTCTGTATTCCTCAAACTCAGAAAATGCTCCCGAATGCGTACCCGCAGCTGACTAATGGTGCTGCCAACATAATGTTTACCACAAACACATTTGAGAACATACACAACATAACACGTTTTGCAGTGCATGTAATCGTCAATACTGATTTCATTACCAAACTCATGATTGAAGATTTTACATTTATCTAATGCATGTTTGCATTGGTTGCAATGTCCACATTTGTAAAAGCCACCTCCACTTTTGCGCCAGTTTTGTGCTTCCGTTGTCGGTGTTAGGTTAAAAAATGAAGAACATAGTTTTTTCCTAATGGTTGGCGCTTTAGTGAAAGTAAATCTGGGCCTGTCAGTAAGAAAAGGTGTCAAATCTTTATCTAATTTAAGAATATTACAGTGTTTTGCTGCCATTTTACATAACGCACTGCTATCCCTAGAGAATTGAGTTATGATGGCAATAGGTTCTGTCTGAGTCCTGTCTTTTCTGCTGTTATCTAAAAGTTCTTTTTGTTTGGTATGCATGTATTTGTTTGCTGCTTGGTTGACGGTCCTAAGGCTATAGCCCCTGTCAAGAAACCTGTTTGTGAGTAATTCACATTCATGTTTGTAGTCACAATCTCGACTGCAGTTTCTTCGGGCTCTGTAGAATTCGCCCCCCGGAATGTTATTGATGGTTCCCCGTTGGTGACCGCTGTTGGCATGTAATACCGACCTCGGTAGGTCTACGATCAGATTTGGTATGTATTGAATTATCTGAAATGAAAATATGCAGATCAAAAAAGTCAATCTGTGACGGACTAGCATGTCTCGTAAACTGAATTCCAAATTTGTTATTGTTGGCATATTTCACAAAGTCTTCAAAAGATTCTGGTGTTCCTTTCCATACTATGATGATATCATCTATGAACCTCTTCCATTTAATGATATTATTTACACAGATATTGTGTTTATATATTTGTTTCTCCTCATATTGAGACATGAAAAGATTTGCCAAAGAGGGCGCAAGTTTCGCACCAATCGCTACTCCTCTCTCCTGTAGAAAATATTGGTCATTGAATAAGCACACATTATTCTTCAAAGTGAACATTAGAAATTCCTTCAACATCTCAACATGTTTCCAATGTGAAGCAGAACAATTTCTAAAGGTAAATTCTAAGGCACTTATTGCTAAATCATGTCCAATACTAGTATATTGCGCCGTAACATCCAACGTTGCAAGCAAATAATCTGAATGCCATTCCACAGAGTCTAGAAACTTTAGCACATGATTACTGTCCCTGATATAGGATTGTATTTTTACCACAAATGATTTTAGAGCCTCTTCCAAATATTGGGAGAGGCCCTCCGTGGCCCATCCTATGCCACTCATAATTGGCCTCACTTCTGGCAGCTTTTGGTATGTTTTATGTATTTTCGGTAGAAAATATATGGTCGGCATCGTAGGGTTACTGACAATGAGAAACTTTTTTTCTTCATCCGTTAGGAGTCCCATGGAATACCATTTGGTAATTAGTTTGTTCAGCTCTGTTACTATGGTTCTGGTGGGATTTGCTTTTAAAATTTTATAGCAATGTCGTGTGGTTAGATGGTTCATACCCATTTGAATGCAATCCTTTGTATTGATTATAACCACATTTCCCCCTTTATTGGCTTCCTTAATGGTGATCAAATGATTCTCAGTCAGGGAATTCAGAGCTTTGTATTCATCTTTGGTAAGATTGTATGATAATTTGTTAAATATTTTAGAGTTGTTCTTAGGCTACACTGATCTATCCATTAAAATATGTATATCCTTAATCATGGATTTGTGGAAAATATCGATAACATTCTCAGTGGTAATTTGCGGGGTGAATTTAGATGAGGTTTTCAATTCCCGGATTTCCAAATTTCTGGGATTAACTCCTAGATCAGAACAAATTGAATCCAAGTCTGAACTCCCTTCTGTGTTAAGTGAAGTCAAAATCTCAATGTTCTTAAGGTCTGACAAAGTTAAAGTACTCAAGGGTTCTGCTACTTCAGTTGGCGTAAATGAACGTACTTGTGTTGCAAAAAAATGTTTTAATTTTAGTTTGCGCACAAATTTAAACAAATCAATTTGAAAGTCTACATAGTTGGTATTTGTTGCAAAAGAAAGGCCCTTATTTAGTATTGCAATCTCATCTTTAGTCAGGTTGTGATCTGATAGGTTCACTACTAGGTTTGGTGGTGTTGCTGTGCTATTCTCTTCTTGGCAGTTGATCTGGTCAGAATTCCTGGGCGACCTGACTCTTCGTCTGAACTGCCACTTCTGCTTGCATTTCTCCTCTCGCCGGCCCCTTGTGTGGTATTTACTGTTGGAGTACAGGTGCCTGGAGGGGTTTAGAGCCTGACTTGTTTCTGTACATATGTTCTCTGGTCTGCCTTTTTGTGTCTTCGTATTTCTTCTAAAAAACTGAAACCACGTTGATTTTGTGGTTCAGGTCTATTTGCTGTATTGCTATCTGCTTCAAGGGTTTCCCCTTCTCGACTCTCCTCCTCTGAATCTGGGTCAGAGCTTGCAGGAGTTGTGTGAGATGAACTCGGTTTGGATCTTTATATCTTGGTCTCAGTCTTTCACAAGAATGCACTTGTCAAGGTAACGCCAACCTGAAACTTTATTTCACCTTTGACAGTTATTGTGAATTGAAGCTGTTTTTTCTTTTATTTTATTTTTTCCATGGATGCTTGCTTTCTCCAAACTCATATCAACCTGTGTGGTATGTGTTTACAAAATAATTTCCATTTAATGGCTTTATCTTTGGACTATTAAATAACCAGAATACAAAGAATATCACTCCATATTTAATGCATGGACTATATAATTTTTGTGGAACTGCATGATTAATTTAATGGTGGTTATGACCAATTACTGAGAATACTAGTTCCAAGCGCGAAGACAGCTTTTCAACAGTTTTAAGTACACTTTCACTACATTGTGAACCTTTTGTGGAGGGTTCTTAGTTTGTGAGACTCCCGCTGCTGGATTTTTTCTTTCTTTCACTTGAAAAACTCAAATAGGTTTTGTGAATAGCGCGCAGTACAAGGTATCAATCCACTAAATCAAGCTTTACAGTCTAGTGAAACCTCTGGTGCCAAACCAGAGGGAGGTCAGCAGAAGCCCCTATTCTAGAAAACATTTGGTGAATGTTGTGCTTGGGGGTCAAATGACAATGTGAAAGGGGATCTGAGATGCAAGGGTAAAACATCAGGGGTCCACACTGCCTCCTTAGCCTTCATCCCTGAGGGAGAAGTTCATATGGCAAGTGGATACATTGATCTATTGGCTGAAGACCCCATTGGGGTCTCAGCTGTTGTTTTTTTAGTATCCCTGGGTCTGTGGGAACAGCAGAATGTACATGTGTATAACTCTATTCCAGATAACACCAAAGAATATTACAAGGACAGTCTACTTGTGAATGGTCAGGAAACCCCTGCCATTAGATACACTGGGGCCAGCATTACAGTGGTGGATGAAACCTTTTCAAACATAAGGATGTTGCTAAGGCACCCAAGGCCACACTAAGCTTGCTGAAGACCATGTCCAGATGGTTCCAATACTACCAGCTCTCATCCAGGACAACAACATGACTGTAATAATACCTGTTAGTGTACAAAATGAGATGTCTAGGAACTTCCTGTTGGGGGATGATGTAAGAGCTCTTGGAGTTGTCTCAAGCACCCCCAGACCTCCCAGTAAAAGGAAGCAGTGGTAGACTAAACTGGCCAGAGAGGCAACTTTGGATGAGTCTCAATGGGTAGTTACAGGAGTACCTATAACTCCCAGTCCACATGAAGGACACCCTTCTAATTCCAGGACAAAGAAAGAGACAAAGGGGAAAGCCAAGGTCTCAGAAAAGAAGAAAGGTATCACACCTAAACATAGGACAAGGACATCCCCAAGAGAACAGTATAAGGTCACACCAGTGACCCGTCTACCAGCTGAGGCTGAGTGGGAGGACGAACCAGAGGATGGTGAACCAGCTACTGGTGAAACAGAGCTGGAAGAAGCCCTTCCCCCCGTTGGTTATCTGGATCCTAAAGACCATCCTGAGCAGCAGACTTTGCTTGCAGTAGGTGGCCCCTGTAGGGCAGACTGCAGCAGAGGTCAAAGAAGGACTTTGCCAACAGGCAGCTTCCCAGCTAGATGGGCAAGAGCCAGGGAAGCACAGACTGTACTGGCAGGATGGCCTCCTTTACAGTGAGCCTATAGAGTCTACCCCAGGGGACTACAGAAGAGTTGTGGTGCCTCAGGAGGTGAGACCCCAGTTTCTACAGTTAGCCCATGAGATTCCTTTAGCTGGTCACTTAAGTTTTAAGAAGACCAAGGAAAGTATTTTTCTATATTTCTACTGGCCTAAGATGGGGTCTGATGTAGCTCAATTCTGTAGAAGCTGTCACAATTATCAGACATCTGGCAAGAGTGGAGCTAAGAACGTGGCACCTTTAGTGCCCGTCCAGTGGTGGGAGTTCCTTTTGAGAGGGTAGGGATTGACATTGTTGGTCCCCTAGACCCTCCCACATCTTCGGGCAACCGATTTATATTGGTTGTGGTAAACCATGCTACCAGATATCCTGAAGCAATACCTATGCGAACTGTTACTGCTCAGGCAGTGGCCAAGGCCCTCCTTGGTATTTTTACCAGGGTATGTTTTCCTAAGGAGGTTATCTCATACAGGGAAACCAATTTTATGTCCCACTACATGCAGGCCATGTGGAAAAACTGTGGAGTGACCTACAAGTTCTCAACAGCATACCATCCCCAGACCAATGGTTTGGTGGAGAGGTTTAATGGAACTATGAAGAACATGATAGGTGCTTTAGAAGAACCCCTTAGAAGAAAGTGGGACCTTCTACTGCCATGCCTTCTCTTTGCCTATAGAGAGGTTCTTGAGGAAGGGGTTGGCTTCAAGCCCCTTTGAGCTCCTCTATGGTCATCCGGTTGGAGGTCCACTGGCCCTAATCAAGGAAGGGTTGGAAAAGGCTCCTTCCAATAAGCCAGTGAGTCACCGACTATGTGTTAGGTCTCTGAAGGAGAATGCACAGATGATGACAGAAGCTTCTGATAACTTGAAAGGAGCTCAGGCTCTGGTTAAATATTGGCATGACCAGAAGGCCAACATGGTTGAGTTTACTCAAGACCAGCTAGTTCTAGCTATGGTACCTACAAGGCAGGGGGCCTTACAGGACAAATAGATTGGACTCTTCAAGGTTATGGACAAACTTGGAGAGGTCAATTATTTGGTGTACTTGGGCAATCCCAAGGAGGCCCCCAGGGTCTTTCACACCATCCGCCTAAAGGCATATGTATCCAGACCAGAACTAGGAGCTTTGCTCTTAGCATCTGATCAAGAGGAGGAGGAGAGTGAACCTCTGCCTGACCTTCTCCAGGGACAGCCTTTAGATGGAAAAATAGAAGGAGTTAATAGCTCTTCTGATCGGACTCTGACACAGCAGGAGGAGTGCAAAGCTCTGTTAAATCAGTTTGCCTCCCTGTTTTCACTGAAACCAGGCTTGACCCCTTGGGGCCAGCATGATATCCACACTGGTGACTGTCTCCCTGTCAAAAGCAGGGGTTACAGAATGTCAGACCATGTAAGAACCCACATAAAGGAAGAGGTCAAGAAGATGCTTGATCTCGGGGTGATAGAGCCATCTACAGGTCCATGGGCTAGTCCATTTGTGCTAGTGCCAAAGGCAGGATCCAAGGAGTTGAGATTTTATGTGGACTATAGAGCTCTTAATGCAGTCACTTTGACTGATTCCCATCCTTTACCTAGGACAGATGAGCTTGTGGATGAACTTGGTTCAGCCCAGTATCTCAGTATATTTGACCTAACCTCAGGCTATTGGCAAATAGCTCTGACAGACCATGCCAAGGAAAAAACTGCATTTTCCACCCCAGGAGACCTCTACCAGTTAAGGGTGATGCCTTTTGGACTAAGTAATGCACCTGATACATTCCAAAGGATGGTAAATCATGTTCTGAATGGGATGGAGGACTTCTGCATGGCATACTTGGATGACATTGCAGTGTTCTGCCCCACTTGGAAAGAGCATATTGACCACTTAGCATATGTATTGCAGGCTCTTGAGCAGGCCCATCTGTCTATAAAGGCAAGCAAATGTCAAATTGGTCAGAGTAAAGTGGTCTACCTTGGACATGAGATAGGAGGAGGTGTACTAAGGGCATTGCCTAGCAAAGTACAAGCTGAACAAGACTGTGCCACCCCTACTACTCAAACCCAAGTGAGAGCCTTCTTAGGTCTCACTGTTTACTATAGGAGCTTCATTGAGAACTATGGGACCATAGCCCCTCCCTTGAATGTGATCTCCTCACCCAAATTCCCCAAGAAGGTCAAGAGGAATGAGGAGTGCACTAAAGCATTTGAGGACTTAAGAAATCCATTTGTTAAGCTCCAGTCTTGAGAACTCCTAAATACAACCAATCCTTTATTGTACAAACAGATGCTTCCAATACAGGGATAGGTGCAGTTCTGAGTCAGCTGGATGAGAAAGGCAGGGAACACCCTATCTGCTTCATCAGTAGGAAACTGAAGGAGTGTGAAACAAAGTGTTCAACCATAGAATGTGAATGTTTAGCCATTGTGTGGTCATACTTGTATGGATCTCATTTTGTAATTTAAACAGACCATCAACCCTTGAGATGGTTAATGCAGATGAAGGGGGAGAATCCTAAATTGTTAAGATGGACACTCATCCTTCAGGGGTTTGATTTCACCATAGAACACAGGGCAGGTTATAGTCAACAACATGCTGATGTTCTCTCCAGAAAGTATGACTGAATGGAGTAAGGAGATTCACCCAGGAGTGGATTAAATCCTCATTTCCCTTATTCTGGGGGGGACAAGTGTTAGGGAAAATTCTCAGAAATGTGCTAATTCCTCTCTAGCTTAGAGACCCCCAGCTCTTTTACTGGACTTTAGGGTTGTGTGTCTCTACCCTGAAGAGAGTGAGACCGTTTTCCCACTCTCTCATGTAATAGTCTGTGATTTAGACTCTGTGTTTCTTTTGACTTTGGAGTCTGACAAACTCCATAGGCATTGTTGTTGCATTGTGACACATAGCACCTTCAGTGCAGTGGCACAGGGAAGTCTCTTAGTTTTCCCAAAGATTTAAACACCTTCTCTTGGTGAAACTACTGTTTCCAAGAGCAGTGAAGTGAAATTCACTTTACTTACATTTTGTAACTTTCTAGACCCAGCACACACTATCTTACCAAAACAATACTAACATATTATTCTAGTATACTTAGCAGATGTGTTGACTGTCAGGTAGCAGTTAGCATGTTTGAGTACATTTACTGAATTTCAATTTTTGTGTGAAAATCTTGACAAGGTGCTTGTACGCACAAAACACATGTGGACTTTTCTGCAAATCTGAAAATTAAAATAAATTAATTGGACTTTCAATAAATGGTGTGGGCCACTATTGGAGTAATCAACACAAAGGAACAACTAAAAGTGGAGAAGGGTTATAATACGCATATATACACACAATGCAAAAGTCTATTAGAATAACAATCGATAAAACACATAAAATCACCAATTTGTTTCAATTCCAATCCTATAGAAATTCTCATACATATAGCATATTTAGAAAATAACACAACCCAAACAGGAAGCAAAACAATGGAGTAGGTAACCTTAACACTCCCTAAAACAAGTGGGTATTGGTGTTCTCTTGTAATGGTTTTGTACCATTTCTTTCAGAAGGCTTCAATCATGAACACTTTAAATCAATACACAAAATGTACTGAATTAACCCAACATGTTTTTCGATCCCATACAATACAAATGTTGGACCTTCTTCGGGGGTGCACAAACCAATGGCATTCATAATAGGTCTGGAAACACACTACTAATAATGAACATCGATCCACCTAGAGGTCTGTAGTTCAATACCCTGTGGTAGAACTATGCCATGTCCAATATCCAGGGGACTTCTTATCAACACTATTGAACGCATTTGCATAGTAACATCTTGAACCAATCAAAGGTGATCAAGAGTCGCAACAATAACTGTTGGACCACATATATGTGGCCATTTCCAACTTCAGGAAAACAATTGAGGATTCTGAAATTCCTGCGCAGTAAGTTAAACTGCTATCTGACGTACAGTGCAGTGGATGCAGTAACTTGATAAATCGCTATGTAATTCTCGCCATCAAGTCTGATGTACTATGAACTCACTTGGATGTGGCATGCACCTAATACTACCGTCGATCACTAATGGAATATAACTAGCAATGGAACTTGGCTACATACGCCCCTTCATGATTTGCACCGCCTTTTATACCATAAATCCAGAGGTCTTCTTAAATGGAGATATGCTTGTATGTTGCGTTAAATCAATACTGTTTTAATTGTCTTACTGAATACCACTCAAGCACTGTGGTGCAGAACTTCCAGTATGTTTTAAAAAAAAAGATATATATTTTTTGTCATTTTTTATGATCTTGGCCATCTATCAATATCTGTTTTCTATGTTCATGACTGCAGTGCTCAAGACTGAAGCTTCATCTAAGGGGTGGTTATGAACACATGACTGTTTAGAATCAGCCAGCATGTCACGTGTTGTGTATGTAAACCTGGTCAGACTCAAGCCTCTGATTGTAAACATAGCTTATGGACCATCATCTTTATCACTGAATTTTCAATATGTCATTTAATGTTTGTGATGTAATGACTACTGCCCTGCAGGAGTAAAAGGACAGGTTGGGACTAAACTGCTTACTCAGCCCTCGCACTTCTACAAACCAAAAGGAATCCCAATCATAAAAGTAAAACAGGCACAGTCAAGAGCTATAGCTCCTTTGCCTTTTGTGCTAATGTATGGCGAGGTAAATATACTCTTAGTAGACATGTGAATGAGAGCCAATAGCACCACAAACAGCAACAGTACAATAGTTCCAAAATAAAACAATGTCCAATCAAGGTTCTTTAAAAGTATATGTACTTCAATATAACAAATCAGTTACACAAATAATTATTAAAAACACTATAAAAACCCACCCTACAAAAGAATGCAGAATATGCACAACAAATATGTTTAGGCTCTCTGGAAACTTTAGATGGGAAGGAAAGGGCACGAATTGCAATAATGTCACTCAAAATGGTATGTTCTTTAGGAGAAAGATGCAACTAGGGCTTTAACCAGTCAGCAGGATTCCAAAAATTGACCAAGGGGACATGGGCTCTCCAATACTATCTGATACCAGTTATTAGGCAGTTCGATCGATCGTACCAGGATTTGATATATGTTGCTTATGCATTAAACAGGGTTCTAAGGCAGCGAGCTGCGTGGATCCCAGGCGCCTAGACAGTGTTGAGTCGGGTTAGGGCATTGTCGAGCGATGCAGGTCGATGGGGTTTCAGGGATGGTTCAAATTGTAAACATATCTTCTTAAGCAATCCATTGCAGGAGTACCTTTGTTATTTCCATGGAGGGCCAGAGGCAAGCAAAGTGGAGCCAAAGTGACAAGAGACCGATTTTGATTAATTATTCAACCAACTTGGTGGACTTTGAACACCACTCTCAACGGACAATAAACGATGAAGACATTGTGCTCCCGTTGTTTTCTTTGATTTTTCCAAATGAATGGGGTAAGAAGGTATGGTCACATTTTGAATAGCTCATGAAGAAAGAGCACAGTACTATATGTTTACAGAATATTCTATACGTATATACCATTATGAATGGTTGAAATTCTTCACAGACTCAAAGGAAGACAGTGGCACTAAATTAAATAGGTACATTACATTGAAACATGTTGGGACTGACCTGCCCTCTGGACTCCTGATACAGCGCTGCCTAGGCTCTGAGCCTTATCGTTTTCCTCTGCTCTATTTGCCGTCTGTACGGCTCGAACTTCTTGAAGGCTGGAGGACGTCCTTCTATGTGACACAGCTTGCCTGACCCCAGCGTTTGGAAAGTAGGTTTCCTCTTCACAGGAGGCCCCTCCGCCTGAACTGCGTGACGCTTAGGAAGTTCAATAAAATCCTGCCTCCTCGCGCACCAGCGCCGGGCACCAGCCAAGTACCTGCAAGTACTGTTGGCTGTGGAATGGACTGCCCTGCCCTCTGGACTCCTGATACAGCGCTGCCTAGGCTCTGAGCCTTATCGTCTTCCTCTGCTCTATTTGCCGTCTGTACGGCTCGAACTTCTTGAAGGCTGGAGGACGTCCTTCTATGTGACACAGCTTGCCTGACCCCAGCGTGTGGAAAGGAGGTGACTTTTTCCTAAATCCGTACTGTTCCCAGGGAAGGGAACTCCTCCCCTTTCACTCCTCTGTTATTCTTTTTTATTTAAAATTTGTCCTGGAGGAGTGTCTAATCCCCTGCTTTGTTGTGTTCTCCCCGTCCGCAGGTTTCCTCTTCACAGGAGGCCCCTCCCCCTGACCTGCGTGACACTTAGGAAGTTCAATAAAATCCTGCCTCCTCGCGCACCAGCGCCGCGCACCAGCCAAGTACCTGCAAGTACTGTTGGCTGTTCGCGGCTCGCGTGGAGCTTGGAGGCGGCTGCAAGGTTCCACCCACCAGCTTATGCATGGTAGTTTAGGCTTTCCTGGTGTTTGAGAACGCAACTTAGTCTACTTCCTGCCGTATATTTGTGCTTCCTGCATTATTAAGAGCGGTAAGTGCCCCGCTGCAAATATCATTGGAGTGTCAGTGTAAGCTATTTTTACATCCTTGGCTTGTCCCTCTATAGGAGACTGTGGGCTTCAGGCCTTCCCAGAACGCACCTCTGAAGTGCTTGTTATAAGTGTATGCTTGTTACGCCTGTTGGGTCTTTGGGTGGTGGGCTGCGATGACACGCTGACATTGTGGTAGATAGTGGAGGCGGGGAGGACTTAAATTGCATTGAAGGGTAGAATTAGAACATCCAAGGTGATCACTTGAACAGCATTGGAGGCAGGCACTTCCTGAACTCGCTCCCACTGTGCAGAGTAGAGTCTGGATTGTTACCTAACCCTGTTCAAAAATGTTTGAAAATGTCGAGGCGCTGCAATAGTTTTGAATATGTGTATAGTCGTTATTCAACCAGTGATCCTTCCGCAAATGGTCTAGGTATTAGGACTGCACAAGGTCTGGGGGTAAGGATGTATGATGATATTCTCTCTGCTCCTTTGATCTTTACTCCAGTAAAGAACACGATGCGTATGGCAATAAATATGCCTTTGCCGCCTTCCCCTCCGGAGCCTAGTTACTCTCTGATATTGGAGGGAGCAGCCATGGCACATTCCTCTATGCTATCCTTAGGAGGAAATATCTCAAAAAGCAGGATATAGCATCTAGTTCATCCCTGTTTGAGAATAATGTGAGAAAAAATGGAAGTATTATACCTATTTCTTCCTTTCTGGATACTCCACCAGATTTTTTTACAGCAGAGGCCGAAGTATGCAATATGTCTCAACACTTACACGTACTCCCCTCTCGACAAACATCTACAATGAGGGGACTTCCTGAACAAAATATGGCTACAACTGAGATTTTGAGCCAAATTCTCCAAGAATTAAAAATACATTCTCGGGGCTTTACAGAGCTGAGAATTTTGACTGAGCGCCAGATAGCCCAGGCAAAAATCAGCGCGGATTTGATGGAATCTCTTCCTATAAGAACGACAACGCGTCTGATATCATTGGGGCTGGTCCAGGCGAATCCCCTAGAAAAGAAAACAGATGACAGTGTGGCAGAGGGGGAGAATGAGGCAGACTCAGTCATTCCAGCAGCACCAGAGTGCAAGGTTGTAGACATGCTGGCCCTCCGCCAGCAGATACCAACACTGTTGGATGGCAAGAAAGGTAACTTGGAACAAAAAAAGAAAAACCCTCCAAAAAATAGGAAAACAATTAAAAAAAAGCTCTCTTACGCATGTGAATAGCCAAAATTTTGCAAAACACACTTGGAGAAACTTTATTATGGAAGAAGTGGGACAGGCATTGACCTCAAATTTGGATAGGAGTGAAGGCCAGAACTCAGCATATTTTTGTCCCACCAACTCCTTATCTGAAGAACTGGCTCGTAAAAAGACACTGGTTGATAAGGAAAGTGCAGCCCCCACAAAGCAGATGAGTAACCCCTCGAGGGAGGAGCAGGGGGAGAAGGGGGTAAATCTTCCTTCCATCCGACCCACGAGAGAAATGTATGGCCTTTTTGCTAAGCCCAAAGAAAATCAACCAATATGGGAAGATGCTCAGTTAGGGGAAACTGAATATCAGGGAAAGGCTGATACGGGACAGACAGGAGTAGGGGAACCTTCGGAAAAAGCCGGCCTAGGGCTGGAGGGTCCACTAGCGCCGAAACCCCGCGAAGACCTTGAGCAGGGGGCTCAAAATCATCCCCCAATTGAAGGTAGGGCTGGGAGGTTGACTGAGGAAAAGGACCAGGGTCTCCACCTGAAACCCCTCCGGGAAGTCGCCACGAAAGTTACAGGTAACAAAATAGATAATGTACCGATTGACTGCCCCAGGAAACCTGCCCCAGCAATCCCTCAGGAAAAGCTAGGGGCTCCTGCGGACATAATGCAAAATGAGCTTGCATTAATGGTGAGTAGAGCGGTGGAGGAGGCACTTAGGACCAAACTTAAGTGTGAGTCCCTACCGTGGGTACCCTTATCGGACAAAGCAATAGTGGGTAAAATACAGGAGAAACGGGACATACAAAAGCAAAATTGGGAAGGTTGAGAGGTGTCGACCGAGATACAAGTTGACGATGCCATGGCAGGAACAGCAAGAGGGGACGAATATTCCCCTCAAGCCAGGGCCGTTAGCCTTGTTCGATCCCCCCAGTTACGGCAGCCACAACAAGGGGAGGCTCCTTCATGTGCTGCACGAGAACGGGCTGTTCATTCGACCACCTATGAGGGAGGAGGAGATCCGAGAGCGCCCAAACATTATATGGAAACGGATCTGAGGGATGTGGTTTGGAGGAAACCCTGCCATTTGGATTTTCCTAGTATTCTTTTGTATCCTTTGTTTGATTGTGGTAAACAACCTGCACTGAACAGAAACCGAATTCTAACCTTAATTAATGATATTCCATCATTAGCAGACTTATCCTGTCCCGATATCAAAAGGGTTGATTTTATTCACCCGTATTGGTACGATCACATTCGGGTAGTTTTCCACTCACAACTCGTCTTTAACAAACTCTTATCTGAAATGGATCAATTGAATAGAAGGGGCTATGATGTACTGATATTCACCGATGGGTCAACGATCTCCCCTGAAAATGAAATAAATGACAACTCTAGGCCTCTCTATCCAGGTGGGTCTTTTCAAACAAAGGCTCCAGATCACGTGCCAGAACAGGAAACAAGTTGGAGATGGCTGGCATTAAACCTAAGAGACTCGATCTCCAAACTCCAATCACTAAAACAAAATATCTAGGAACACAGAAACATCTTTCTTTAGTATGCTAGAATTCGAGAGGGCATTCCTATTTATCATCTTCGAATGAACTATGCTGTAAACTAAAATCAAAACACATAATATGTATTCAAGAACCATGGATGATGAATAGGGAACAAATGGACGGATTTGAATGTGTACACTTATTGGCTACTAAAGGCCCTATTAGGCGCCCGTCAGGAGGTATTATTACAGCAATAAGGCTCAAATGTGGGATTTTGATCAAAGAGACATATAGAGAGTTCCCGCATGCTTTGGGAACTCTATTGGAAATCTGTAATTCCCCCCTATTGTCTCATATTCTTTTATGGAATATATACTGGACTCCGGGATGTGATTTATATACGCTTCTTTTAAATATGGACCAACACTGGTGGACTGCGCAGTACGCTTTCCGGGAGTCCAAGTGATGTTAATGGGTGATCTAAACACGAATATGTTACGTTTGATGTCAGATACCAAAGATACCCACATAGTGCCAGCTAAGGTATTTGATCAGACTTCAGAGTGTATGGTTAAGATGTGCAAATCGGATAAGACATCTGATGCGAGAATCTGGAATTGGTTCTTTAAGTCATGGGGCCTCAGATCAGTACACCAACAACTTAGAACTGAGGTAAAATACACAACCTGGTCTGCGGGGGATAAGGTCTCTGCGATTGATTTCATTTATGCCTCAGAAACGCTCCTTAACCTTGTAACACACTTTGAAATAAGTATGACTTTGATGAGTGACCATGGTATGCTGGAACTGGACTTGATGGTTGATAGAGAAAGTGAGGCCCATGAAAAAATGCAAATTGATGTTTTTCCCAATCAAAGGGGGAACAGGATAATTTGGCATGAGGGAAATATTGAAGCGTGTAACACATCCTTAAGAAATGTTTTTTCCAGGACTAGTTATACAGAGAAATGTGTACGTTTGTCGCATGCAAATGTGGTGAACTTCTTCAATAATCTGATTGACATATCTGTGAAAAAACCAAGATCAACAATTGTAATTAAACCACACATACATAAACACGACACAATAGTCATGCAGGCCAAGATTCTCCTACGTAGACATTTAAGAAAATTAAAATCCTTGCAAATTTCCGATTCTGTATTACAGGATGGTGGGAGACATTTAAAACAACAATATAAAAATTGGATAAGAGGCTATAAATGTAAATTATATCAAACTGATAACGAAAATATGCTAGTTGCCTTAAACCATAACTCGGCACGCCATTTTTGGCGATTGGTCAACAAAAATCCTCCTATAAACATGGAAGGCTCCCTAAATCCTATTAATGAACATGTCTGGGTGAAACATATATCTAATTTATATGCAACGGGCAAATTAGGTTAATTCAAGACAGAAACCTTAAAACATTTAAAAACAGCCGCAAGGAAATGTGATTTCTCCTTCTTGAGAATAAAGGAGCAAATTATGGCCTCTAGCCGGTCGAGGGCCGCAGGACCTAATGGTATATCTAATCAGCTAATGAAAGGGGATCCTGACACTTGGGCAACAGCGCTGGAAATTTTATTCAAAGATATCGGGCGCACCAAATCTATCCCACTAACGTGGAAAATGTCATTCATTGTGCCAATATACAAAAAGGGTGATAGACTTATACCTTCCAACTATAGGCCTATTGCGCTTCTAGACTCAGACTCTAAAATCTTTGCTGGTTTGATATTGCACCAAATAGATGAATGGATATCTGATAAATCTATTTTGTGCTCACAGCAATTTGGTTTGAGAAAAAAATGTGGTACATTGGCAGGGGGTCTTCTCATAAATCTCCTACAAGAGATAGGTGGGAAAAAGAATGCTCCGCCAGTATATATCGCCAGTATGGATCTGTCTCTGGCGTTTGATCGAGTGAATCGAAGACATCTTTCGGGCAAACTGCAAAGATTGGGTATGCCGGTAGAGATCTTGGCCATTTTAATTCATCTACACGATGGCTCGAGTGTTCAGATCAGACTAAACAACGACGGCCTTCTTTCAGTACCAATTAACACCTTTAATGGCCTAAGGCAGGGATGCATTTTTGCTCCAACCTTATATAACTTTTACACTTCGGATATCGGCCCATTCTTGCAGGAAGCAGCGTTTATACAGCCGTCTGTGGAAGGTAAAAAATTAAGCTGGTGTTCCTATGCGGATGATTACCTTCTATTTGACAGGACCCCGGTAGGGTTGCAACGCATACTGGAAGCATTTTTCATTTATGTGACCAAAAATGGCTTAGCGGTGAATGCTTTTAAATCAAATGTTTTATGTCTCACTCGGAACAAAAAACTACATAATAAAAACTGGTTTATAAACAAAACGAAATTAGAAGTCAAACATAATATAATCTACTTGGGTCTGTACGTGAGTGATTTTCCGGAAAGAGCATTAACACTTAGCCATTATAAAATGAAAATAAAAGTATGTTGTTTACAGATGCGAATAGTTGACCAAAAATATGGGGCTTTCTCTTGCCTACCACTTGTGAAATATTACATCCTTAAAGTCATGCCGAAAATTACTTAAGGTATTGAATTCCCGTTTATCCATGGCAAAATTGACTCAGACAAATTGGAATCAATTCTATTGCGGAAAATGGTATGGTATCTTCCAAAGAGTGTGCCGCTTGTAGCAATAAGATATGAACTAGGGCTACAATCACTAAAAAGTACCATTGAATGGAAATGCTTGTTGCTTTTTCGTAATATCGTAAGTAAGAACGGAGAGACTTTATACAATGATATGGCAACCAAGTTTATTAACGGTACGTCTAAATCTGTCTTTATGGGAAAATTGGTGGAAATTTGTAAACATCTTCTGGACAGAGTAGGGGCTCCAGTGAGCTCACTTATAAATCACCCGGACACAGTCAAACTATTACTAAGAAATGCAGACTGGGACGGCACAATGGAGAAACTGTGTCATTACAAACTATATGGGCATAACTCTCAAGTGGTTAATAACCACTGAACAGGTTATCATGTCTGTTCTTGCGAGAGAGGGGCGCCCGCTACCTTTATAAAACTATTTTTTAAGGGACCTGGGATTGGTAACCCTAGGTCTCCTGGGGGCAACCAGACGTGGTCTCCCTCTCACTGTGCTTAGAGAGGCATCAGCTTCACCTCACTGATGATCCCCAACAAGGGTGAAACACGTGTATGGGGTTGCTGGTGGTACTCTCGTTCAGATTGGAGTTGCCATTGTATTTCGGTGCTGGACTGCCCCTGGGCAGGACAAAGACTGATGTGCAAATGGATATTTCCCATCTGTGAAAGGCACAGTGAGTAAAAGCAGTGGCTGCGAACTCTCAAGTGGTTAATAACCACTGAACAGGTTATCATGTCTGTTCTTGCGAGAGAGGGGCGCCCGCTACCTTTATAAAACTATTTTTTAAGGGACCTGGGATTGGTAACCCTAGGTCTCCTGGGGGCAACCAGACGTGGTCTCCCTCTCACTGTGCTTAGAGAGGCATCAGCTTCACCTCACTGATGATCCCCAACAAGGGTGAAACACGTGTATGGGGTTGCTGGTGGTACTCTCGTTCAGATTGGAGTTGCCATTGTATTTCGGTGCTGGACTGCCCCTGGGCAGGACAAAGACTGATGTGCAAATGGATATTTCCCATCTGTGAAAGGCACAGTGAGTAAAAGCAGTGGCTGCGAACTCTCAAGTGGTTAATAACCACTGAACAGGTTATCATGTCTGTTCTTGCGAGAGAGGGGCGCCCGCTACCTTTATAAAACTATTTTTTAAGGGACCTGGGATTGGTAACCCTAGGTCTCCTGGGGGCAACCAGACGTGGTCTCCCTCTCACTGTGCTTAGAGAGGCATCAGCTTCACCTCACTGATGATCCCCAACAAGGGTGAAACACGTGTATGGGGTTGCTGGTGGTACTCTCGTTCAGATTGGAGTTGCCATTGTATTTCGGTGCTGGACTGCCCCTGGGCAGGACAAAGACTGATGTGCAAATGGATATTTCCCATCTGTGAAAGGCACAGTGAGTAAAAGCAGTGGCTGCGAACTCTCAAGTGGTTAATAACCACTGAACAGGTTATCATGTCTGTTCTAGCGAGAGAGGGGCGCCCACTACCTTTATAAAACTATTTTTTAAGGGACCTGGGATTGGTAACCCTAGGTCTCCTGGGGGCAACCAGACGTGGTCTCCCTCTCACTGTGCTTAGAGAGGCATCAGCTTCACCTCACTGATGATCCCCAACAAGGGTGAAACACGTGTATGGGGTTGCTGGTGGTACTCTCGTTCAGATTGGAGTTGCCATTGTATTTCGGTGCTGGACTGCCCCTGGGCAGGACAAAGACTGATGTGCAAATGGATATTTCCCATCTGTGAAAGGCACAGTGAGTAAAAGCAGTGGCTGCGAACTCTCAAGTGGTTAATAACCACTGAACAGGTTATCATGTCTGTTCTTGCGAGAGAGGGGCGCCCGCTACCTTTATAAAACTATTTTTTAAGGGACCTGGGATTGGTAACCCTAGGTCTCCTGGGGGCAACCAGACGTGGTCTCCCTCTCACTGTGCTTAGAGAGGCATCAGCTTCACCTCACTGATGATCCCCAACAAGGGTGAAACACGTGTATGGGGTTGCTGGTGGTACTCTCGTTCAGATTGGAGTTGCCATTGTATTTCGGTGCTGGACTGCCCCTGGGCAGGACAAAGACTGATGTGCAAATGGATATTTCCCATCTGTGAAAGGCACAGTGAGTAAAAGCAGTGGCTGCGAACTCTCAAGTGGTTAATAACCACTGAACAGGTTATCATGTCTGTTCTTGCGAGAGAGGGGCGCCCGCTACCTTTATAAAACTATTTTTTAAGGGACCTGGGATTGGTAACCCTAGGTCTCCTGGGGGCAACCAGACGTGGTCTCCCTCTCACTGTGCATAGAGAGGCATCAGCTTCACCTCACTGATGATCCCCAACAAGGGTGAAACACGTGTATGGGGTTGCTGGTGGTACTCTCGTTCAGATTGGAGTTGCCATTGTATTTCGGTGCTGGACTGCCCCTGGGCAGGACAAAGACTGATGTGCAAATGGATATTTCCCATCTGTGAAAGGCACAGTGAGTAAAAGCAGTGGCTGCGAACTCTCAAGTGGTTAATAACCACTGAACAGGTTATCATGTCTGTTCTTGCGAGAGAGGGGCGCCCGCTACCTTTATAAAACTATTTTTTAAGGGAACTGGGATTGGTAACCCTAGGTCTCCTGGGGGCAACCAGACGTGGTCTCCCTCTCACTGTGCTTAGAGAGGCATCAGCTTCACCTCACTGATGATCCCCAACAAGGGTGAAACACGTGTATGGGGTTGCTGGTGGTACTCTCGTTCAGATTGGAGTTGCCATTGTATTTCGGTGCTGGACTGCCCCTGGGCAGGACAAAGACTGATATGCAAATGGATATTTCCCATCTGTGAAAGGCACAGTGAGTAAAAGCAGTGGCTGCGAACTCTCAAGTGGTTAATAACCACTGAACAGGTTATCATGTCTGTTCTTGCGAGAGAGGGGCGCCCGCTACCTTTGTAAAACTATTTGTTAAGGAACCTGGGATTGGTAACCCTAGGTCTCCTGGGGGCAACCAGACGTGGTCTCCCTCTCACTGTGCTTAGAGAGGCATCAGCTTCACCTCACTGATGATCCCCAACAAGGGTGAAACACGTGTATGGGGTTGCTGGTGGTACTCTCGTTCAGATTGGAGTTGCCATTGTATTTCGGTGCTGGGCTGCCCCTGGGCAGGACAAAGACTGATGTGCAAATGGATATTTCCCATCTGTGAAAGGCACAGTGAGTAAAAGCAGTGGCTGCGAACTCTCAAGTGGTTAATAACCACTGAACAGGTTATCATGTCTGTTCTTGCGAGAGAGGGGCGCCCGCTACCTTTATAAAACTATTTTTTAAGGGACCTGGGATTGGTAACCCTAGGTCTCCTGGGGGCAACCAGACGTGGTCTCCCTCTCACTGTGCTTAGAGAGGCATCAGCTTCACCTCACTGATGATCCCCAACAAGGGTGAAACACGTGTATGGGGTTGCTGGTGGTACTCTCGTTCAGATTGGAGTTGCCATTGTATTTCGGTGCTGGACTGCCCCTGGGCAGGACAAAGACTGATGTGCAAATGGATATTTCCCATCTGTGAAAGGCACAGTGAGTAAAAGCAGTGGCTGCGAACTCTCAAGTGGTTAATAACCACTGAACAGGTTATCATGTCTGTTCTTGCGAGAGAGGGGCGCCCGCTACCTTTATAAAACTATTTTTTAAGGGACCTGGGATTGGTAACCCTAGGTCTCCTGGGGGCAACCAGACGTGGTCTCCCTCTCACTGTGCTTAGAGAGGCATCAGCTTCACCTCACTGATGATCCCCAACAAGGGTGAAACACGTGTATGGGGTTGCTGGTGGTACTCTCGTTCAGATTGGAGTTGCCATTGTATTTCGGTGCTGGACTGCCCCTGGGCAGGACAAAGACTGATGTGCAAATGGATATTTCCCATCTGTGAAAGGCACAGTGAGTAAAAGCAGTGGCTGCGAACTCTCAAGTGGTTAATAACCACTGAACAGGTTATCATATCTGTTCTTGCGAGAGAGGGGCGCCCGCTACCTTTATAAAACTATTTTTTAAGGGACCTGGGATTGGTAACCCTAGGTCTCCTGGGGGCAACCAGACGTGGTCTCCCTCTCACTGTGCTTAGAGAGGCATCAGCTTCACCTCACTGATGATCCCCAACAAGGGTGAAACACGTGTATGGGGTTGCTGGTGGTACTCTCGTTCAGATTGGAGTTGCCATTGTATTTCGGTGCTGGACTGCCCCTGGGCAGGACAAAGACTGATGTGCAAATGGATATTTCCCATCTGTGAAAGGCACAGTGAGTAAAAGCAGTGGCTGCAAACTCTCAAGTGGTTAATAACCACTGAACAGGTTATCATGTCTGTTCTTGCGAGAGAGGGGCGCCCGCTACCTTTATAAAACTATTTTTTAAGGGACCTGGGATTGGTAACCCTAGGTCTCCTGGGGGCAACCAGACGTGGTCTCCCTCTCACTGTGCTTAGAGAGGCATCAGCTTCACCTCACTGATGATCCCCAACAAGGGTGAAACACGTGTATGGGGTTGCTGGTGGTACTCTCGTTCAGATTGGAGTTGCCATTGTATTTCGGTGCTGGACTGCCCCTGGGCAGGACAAAGACTGATGTGCAAATGGATATTTCCCATCTGTGAAAGGCACAGTGAGTAAAAGCAGTGGCTGCGAACTCTCCAGTGGTTAATAACCACTGAACAGGTTATCATGTCTGTTCTTGCGAGAGAGGGGCGCCCGCTACCTTTATAAAACTATTTTTTAAGGGACCTGGGATTGGTAACCCTAGGTCTCCTGGGGGCAACCAGACGTGGTCTCCCTCTCACTGTGCTTAGAGAGGCATCAGCTTCACCTCACTGATGATCCCCAACAAGGGTGAAACACGTGTATGGGGTTGCTGGTGGTACTCTCGTTCAGATTGGAGTTGCCATTGTATTTCGGTGCTGGACTGCCCCTGGGCAGGACAAAGACTGATGTGCAAATGGATATTTCCCATCTGTGAAAGGCACAGTGAGTAAAAGCAGTGGCTGCGAACTCTCAAGTGGTTAATAACCACTGAACAGGTTATCATGTCTGTTCTTGCGAGAGAGGGGCGCCCGCTACCTTTATAAAACTATTTTTTAAGGGACCTGGGATTGGTAACCCTAGGTCTCCTGGGGGCAACCAGACGTGGTCTCCCTCTCACTGTGCTTAGAGAGGCATCAGCTTCACCTCACTGATGATCCCCAACAAGGGTGAAACACGTGTATGGGGTTGCTGGTGGTACTCTCGTTCAGATTGGAGTTGCCATTGTATTTCGGTGCTGGACTGCCCCTGGGCAGGACAAAGACTGATGTGCAAATGGATATTTCCCATCTGTGAAAGGCACAGTGAGTAAAAGCAGTGGCTGCGAACTCTCAAGTGGTTAATAACCACTGAACAGGTTATCATGTCTGTTCTTGCGAGAGAGGGGCGCCCGCTACCTTTATAAAACTATATGGGCATATGGTATCTTTTTACAAATGCATGGGTCTTCCGGAACCGTACCTACATTCGTTTCCACAGAAAAGTTGGAGAATTTTGTTTATGAGATTCCGTTTTAATGTTCTCCTCACAGGAGAAATTGTTGCGGTTAGAACCAAACCATCTGAGGCAATAGTTCTGTGTAGCCATTGTAAAATCAGTGGTTATAGAGAGACTTTAAAACATCTCTTAATTGAGTGTCCTGCGCTGGGTCAGAAAAGGCAGCTTTATTTTAAGTGCTTTGTCCCCGTCGCCTCAAAAGTAGATTTGGATCTATTATGGAAGCGTATGCTCTTTGACAACAAAATACCTTTACAAATGGCAGTAGTACGTTTTTTAAAAGTAGAACTATTGTAACTTTGTACTAATTGCTAACATTTTGTTTTTAAAGAGATTATTGATCTGTCATGTCTTAGCGGTTAAAAAATCATAATGTGTAGGTTACACTGCTAAGTCAATCTGTAGGCTCATTATGTATGGAAAACAATGAATTGACGTGTCTGTAAATTGTATGTTTTTAACTTTTGTATACGAATTTTGTAAAGGTTTCTTTGAAGCCATATACAAATAAATAAAAATAAAAAAGAAACATGTTGTTCATTTGAAATATGGTAATTTTCAATTAGTGTTGTCATTCAATACAAGTATTGTAATAAGAAAAAGTGTGGTATCTTTTTGTAGCTATTATCTGCATAATTCATTTATTTTAAGGCATAATAATTGATATATGTAATTTTAAATTGCCTTTATTTTGTAGTATGACTGTTATGTATGTCTGTGACATGACTGATGGATTGAGGTTTTTATTTCACATATTAATTTGTTATAAATGTAGAGTTTAATTTATCCAATGATGTGCTTGTTAAAATAGATGTTTTCAATACAAGTGTACATGGTTTAAGTTTACAGAAAGAGTGTTTTCTGGGATAAATGACATAAGTGGCATTTATCATTTTTGGTAGGATAAAACTCTTGTTCATGACTAAACAATGTTCGTTTCTAACATTTTTGGTCACACGTCAACTTGTTGATTAGGACTCCCTAGTGTGAGGCAGGACTTTGATATGGAATTGCCTCTTTGAAGCCAGTCTCTGAGGAGATCTACTGGTGGGAGCTACCAGGCTTGGCAGGGAGGAAATACCCATCCTCTAAGAGAGTCAACAGAGACAGGAATCCTGCCTTTTGTCTTATTAACTGTAATGCAGACAGTCAGGCTGCCTGGAATCCACATAGCTTCTCATAGCTGCTCTGAGCTCAGAGGGTTGACACTGGTATGAATCCAATTTGAATTGCCTTCAATAATTATGAGAACTATCAGCCATCATATCATAGCATAGCTTTGTCTTATATTTCAAGATTACCCTGTCACCAGGTAATAGTTTATCATAGTTATTAAGGAGTTTTGAATAAGAGGTGCCAAATTTAGTGTAGTCTCTGCCTTCAAGATCCATGTGCTCAAGCAAGTGTCAAAATGGCACATGTTAACTTGGAATCTGCTCCCTGCCACTGGAGAGCAGATGCTTCAGCTCTGTCAAAAGACTGGTGCAGCAGGGCATGTGTACACCATGCTTTTGGCATGGAGTTTTATGAAAGTGGGCTATGGTAAGCAGATCATCCCTACTGAGGTGGAATTCCCAGGATCATTTTATTATTTAATAATACATGTCATCCTGCAATATCTGTGTAAAAAACCTGCAGGCTAGTTGTGATATAACAGCTGATCTGTAATACGAAAACGACATCACAACTGCTCTGTAATCACCGATTACACTTCATTTATGACATCACAATACCTTCTACTTAAGCCAGACTAGAGAAGAATTCCAACTGTCACTGTAACACTTAATGAAAGACATGACAACTTTTTCAAATTCCTTGCTTGTAAAATCGTTTGTTTTCTGTGATACTTTACAGCCATTAATTGAGGAGCTGTTTATGGTAGAATGTTTAATGGGGGCACTGCTGGAGTTTAACCCCTGTGAGCAAAACTCTGCATGTCATGACTTTTGTAAAGCATCAAATGAAAACGTTTTTTCGATACATTCTTTAAAACTGTTTAAACTGTTTTTCTGAAACACAGGAGGAGCTGCATGTTAGCTTTTATTTTTATATCCAAAGAGATTCTGCATTGATTATATGTTTCAGCAAATTGAAGATCATGTTAAGCAAAAGGCCAGGAGTTAAAGGGAATGACTGTGTGTGGCCATGTATTACTGTACATGAAAATGATATTCCAAGTCACCTTAGAGTTATATGACCTTATGTTATCTTGCATTTGTATAGCGCCTACTGCCATATGTCATGGCGTCAAAGCACCTTGCCTGTCAGAGAGGCAAAGGAGGAGCATGATAGAACATTCAATAGTGGTAGGGCAGAGCTAAGTCAGGTAGATAGTTGGGTTGAGGGTGAGGGATAGATAAGGTGCACAGGAAGGCATTAGAAGGAAAAGGGGCCTTGAGTTAGGTGTACAGTTGAACCCAATTTATCATGGGGCTCAACTGTATTCTATGGGGCGCAGTACAGAAATGAGAGATAACTGGAGAAGGGGTGTTCACTGCGCATGGGGCTATGCCTGGAATTTACTTACTGCATGGTGAGCTAGGGCATGTAGAAGCCATGCCCAAGAGAACAGAGGTGGCAAAGCCCTTCTACTTACTTCCCTAGGGCCCCCAATAACAGGTGGCAGGTGTTGTTTGACACAAATCCGAATTTGCCAAATTTCCCAACAGATCCCTGAAAAAACAAGCCAAAAAAACCTCTCATGTTTTGGTTTCTGTATTTATTAATGTCATGGTGACCAAAACCCTCGGCTTGTGGGGAAAGTGCTTAAAAATAGAAAGCTTTTCTATGACTTAACCGTGGTCAGACTTCTGAGCCTTCCACAGTGTCATGGTGTGCCAAGGCATGTAGAAATCATGGCAAAGAAAAAACAGCATGCAAAGCCCCTCTATTGACTCCCCAGAGCCACGAACAACCAGGTTCTATGGATGGGAAAGCTGGAGGGAAGCATGGACACATTTAACTAAGCGTGGGGTTTCAACCAAGGCTTCTTTGGGAGAAGAAGACCCATTTCCGGCCTTCCTGTGGGTCCTTGGTCCTGCTGGGGTCTTTAAAATGGTTGTATTGGTGTGTGCGGAGGCAGGAATCCTCTTAGGCTGAGGCTGGCATTTATGGGAGTTCATTTACCTAATCCCTCCTTTGACTAGTTAGTGTGTCCTGTAAATAGAGGGCATCATGGGAAAGTTAGATCAAAACAGGGGTGTATGATCAAGTTAACAGATTAGATTTCCTAGTCTACCCTTCTGGTTTTTCTTTTTTTGTGCATGTTTAGGGAGTTTCTACCTGCTGTTTTATGGCAGTTTCTAAGGCACTTGAAAATTAGACATTTAAAGCAAAACGTCATTATGAAACCTCAACATACTATATAACAAGACCTATTCAGTTATTGTAAAAGGAATCCAACATCATATGCCTCCGTCCCCTCCCGAAGGAGTGAATGAGGCACATTCTAGTTAGCGAGCATTTAGCTTTGGGTAAAGAATACATTGATCCCAGCAGAACAAAACATTACACAACAGAGCTTATTTTCAATTTAGCCATAATGTCAATGGAAGATGCAAAAGCTGTGTGTAAGGCTGCTATGCCTTCTATTGATGCCACAGGTCATTTTCCGTCACTTGTATGGCAGAGAGGAGCTGCTGAATGCAACTCACATTTCCGCTGCCTCTCTTCCTCTCCACCATAAAAAGGAATTCTCATGACAGCGTAAATGCTGGAGATCCTTCTGGGGTCTGCCAGCTTCGTGTACCAGCATAAAGCAGGCAGACCTCATAGGGATCCATTGGAAATGCATTCTGTGAAGATTGCATGGAAGTCAGCGTTTACAATTAAATATACATGTACATGGTAAGCAGTGTTCACAAGGAAAATGTAATGTTATCTGACATGCAAGCATGTCAGAGAGAGTTCAATTATAATTGTGAGTGCCGCCTACCATGCTAGCATGGCAAATGGCGCTCGCAATCAACAGTGTAAAGGAACTTGACCTTCGGCAACTTTCTTCTATTTGGTCACGGAACTCCTTGATGACTTGAAATATCCTTATAACATATGGTAAGGGGTACTTTATCCTATACATAAAAAACAAAAAAGCCAGGGTGACTTTACCCTTATTGGATGGCAAACCCTCACAGAGTTTTCCACTCTCTTCAAGAACAACACCATATACGAATGTTCTCAAACAATAACGTTTCTGAATTGGGATCCCAATTATGTGTATTGATTCCAAGCACTGTCATTGCTTGAAATCAATGTATTTGTTTACAAACACTTTCATTGTTTGAGAACAAAGTAATAAGGTATACATAATTGATTTTTTTCGTATCCGAATCTATTATACAGACCATCAAATACGGTGAAGCCTTCTCTAAATCTGGGCTGTTATAGCCCAAATGTCACCAGTACGAAAATAGTGTTAGAGGCACGTAGGAGTGGCAGTATTTGCATGAGCCATGCCACCAAGATAATGCAACTCCAGATGCTAACTGCCATCTGGGTGTGCTGGAGAGAGATTTCTGCCAACAAAGATGTCTGATGGGCATTACGTACATCAATGTTAGAATTGATTACTGGTGTTCTTCATATATTGGCCATTATCATGATATGGACCACTATCTCTTACCGCTTGAGATTAAAAAACTGTGACACAAACCTGCAACTTCAAAATCAAGGGCAACTGTCGGAAACATCTGTAAGAAACATTTCAAGAGCTATTGGCCTCACGTGCAACGCGTTTGTCTTGGAAACACAACAGTGATCCTGGTATTGCGCTTTGAGACTGGTCTCTGGTATTAAGCAGTGTTATAAAAGATTCGACAAATAATCTATTGATTGATTGGTCCAGTAAAATTGATTGACCCCATGTTTTTGAAAGATTGGAAGATGCATATTGGAGAGTGAGAATTCACCCTCCCCTGTTCTGTCCACTCTTTATCCCAAGCATTGCAGTTCTACCTTTCTTCACTAGTGAACTTAACAGATTGCTTCAGCGTTCAATATTGTAATACTGTTACAGGATTTGATCTTGGTGCAGGATCATTTTGATTTGAAAACAGTACATGTCCTGATCTTGGGCAATCTCAAACTCCAGTTTGAGCCGCTTACAGATCTGGAGGGTTTATGGAATGGCCAACATGTGGCTGGGGATATTGCCTTTCTGGTGGCAGATCACCCTGCAAAGGATCACAAACAGGCTTTGGATACAACCCGGATCCTCTGTGGGTTGCAACTAAGGACATGTGATTGCCATTTAGCAAGTGATCAGCCTGCCAAGCATAATTTTGTGGGACATAGTAGTTCTCACATAGATTACGCCGTTGATGTAGCTAGTGATTGGAGTACAGTAAACAAATTTGAGGTTATTGATAGTAATGATAGTGACCATAAACCGTTGTCAATTACTTTCAATATTCTACTGCAATTAAATCCTGGTCCAGAGGCTTTACCATCAGCCTCACATATTAAAATTTCAGGCCAAACTCTGCTTGTTATTAAATGGGCTATCTTCCGAAAGCAAGCCAATAGTCTATAATGTAGCTTTGAGCCCTGTTGAAAAGATTTGTAACCCACAGGTATCTGTTGGTGAAGTGCTAACTGAGTTTGTTAAATTAGCTAAAAACATTGACACCCTCTTCTCGCATCCAATGGGAGAGATCAAAAGGAACGCAGTGAAATTAGCGGGCTAGTTTGATGAGGACTGTAGAGAAGCCAAAAGAGAACAAATGCAGTGTTTATCTGGGAATTAAAAGATGGACAAGAATCATATACGGACACTTACAGCAAATTACAATTCGATAGTAATATACAAAAAGTACATAATAGGGCACAGGTGGGGTGAAATTATCAGAGGCAGCAAGGAGAGGTGATTCAGCCTCTTTTTGGAAAATATTGAATATTGTTGGGCAATAAGGATGGTTACGACACCCTCTTGAATTGCAGTATTGACCCAGACAAATGTAGGGCTCATTTCGCAGAGTTATATGGCCCGTGTCATCCTGCACTCGTGGATGCTAGAGACAATGATACTTATGAGGAATATTGAGGGTCGGGAGCTGGAACCTTCTCCCTCTTGATAGCTGAGGTGGCAGAGGCTATATGTAGCAGAAAGTGGGGGAAAGCCCCTTGGCCCGACCGGATATCGCCCAACCTATTCAAGGATGAGCTCTCTGTGTGGAAGCTAGTCTTGTGGCGGGTGTTCAACACAGTTATTGCTGCCAGCTGTGTCCCTGAATCATGGAAAGGGACAGAGCTGGTGCCAAAATAAAAAAGGGTTGTAGAGACAGCCCTAGAAATTACCGACCGATCTTGTTATCAGACGGGCGGGGAAGATCTCCAGGAGTGGGTAGTAGCAAGAGATCTCATCACACATCTTCAGTTGGGTTTTAGTCCTGGGGTGAGTACCCTAGGTCAATGCTTTTGAATACTACTCATCCTTCAGAAATACACATTAATTTGCAAGGTTAAGGTCTATGCAGCCTTTGTTGATTTAAAGATTGCATTCGATGCAGTACCTAAGAACCAACTTTGGCACGTTTTGGACAAGAGGGTTATCCCTAGTCATCTAATCACTGTTATCTGTCAACTGTATTCAGATTATAGGGCAGTTATTCGATGGGGATTGGTGAGAGAGGTGACAGAGCCCATCAGAGTGGAAAGTGGAGTGTGGCAGGGATGCGTCCTTGTCCTGCTCCTCTTTTGCCTTTATATTAATGAAGTGGTCACTGAATTGGTAGATGGCTGTATCACAAATACGTTTCATCCACCTAGGTTGGGGCAAGATATTTTTCCAGCATTATTTTACATGGACGGCACCATATTGTTGGCTACATCTCCCGTTGGGTTGAGACACTCCCTATATTGTTCTGCAGCCAAATGCCAACAGTTGGGATTAGAGCTCAACAAAATCAAACCCAAGGTCATAGTTGTTGTTCCAAAATTGTCCAAAGGTCATAAACTGCAGGTAGAGATTGACAGTCACAGACTTGATCAGGTCCCATATTAAGATTATCTGGCTATCAGGCTCTCGGAAACTGCTCAGATGATCAAATCCTCGACCACTCTGGAGAAAAAATGTAGAGGTGTGGTTGCAAGTCATGGTGGGGGGAAGGTGATGCCAGCTATAGAGATATACTACAAGATGCAACCCCTGCCCTCGGCGCTATATGCCACTGAGATGTGGGTGTATGCGAATTGTGGATCATTAGTTATAGCTGAGAAAACAAATCTTTAAAACTATGTTAAGATTGCAGGGGAGCACTCCTAGTCCCCCCTTGCTTATGGAATGGTACCAATTCAAGACCGTGCTGTGAACAAACCAGTGCATTAATGGGTAAGATGCTGTACAGCCCCAGAATTGAGAAAATATAGAGAAGCCCTTGAGCATGTCCTGAATAGTGCAGGTGGTTGTTCGTTTCCATGGGTAACACATGTTCAGAAAGATTAGGTTGCATTATATCTGGCCATAGCATGGAGTAATCCAATGGCATTGTCAATAGAACTCAAACATATTGCAAAAAGGGCAACACAGTCTGTTTCTTGGTACAGATATAAGGAGGAATGTTCCAAGTTGAGTATGGCTCTAGTTTAGTTGAGACGCACACAAGAACCAGGTTTTGAAGAGTATCCCACCCTAATTCAGCCAAGTTATGCACAGGCGTTGTACATAGGCTTCCGGCACAACACATTGAATGAAGCCACTTTTACTAGACATTAGTTAGGACAAACTTCAGCTATATGCCCAGTATGTGGTCATGAGGAGGAGTAATTAACACACTTTTGGTTACTTTGTGACTGTTTCAGGGAACTTAGAGTTGTGTACCTGCTCCCATTATTCAAAATTGCACATATGTGAAGAGTAGCTGACGTTATGTCCTTTTGTAAAATTCCAATTAGCCCTAATGTTACATACCATGTTGCAACATATATCCACCAAGCTTGGGTGAAAAGGAGTCGACGAATACAATGGTAGTCGACAAACAATGGTAACACTGGGCTCTCATAATAATATGCTGTTCTATAGGAGCCAGAAAACAATAATATAGGTACCCAAACAGGTTAATTATATAAGCATATAGCAGGTTCCCAAAACCTGAAATTGTTTGGATGGCTGGACATTTTATATATATTATGTTGTATTTACCAGGAAGTTCCTTTTAATGTTTTAATGTACCTTTTATAATTGTGAAGTCTTATTTTATATATGTCCTAAGCATTTTTGAGTGTAAACATTGTTTGATGCTGAAGACATATTGTCAAATAAAGCCTGTGAAACGACTATGTTATGTGATAACGTTGGGGATTCATAGAGGGCACACCTATCTCAGAGGCAGTGGAGCACAAAAGTAAAATGGCTTTGTGCTTGCTCCTCTGAGTTAGCAGCATGTATAACGTATGGACCTCTGACAGTGCATGACGAACAAAGGACCTTACATTAGCAAGGGGAGGGCGCAGATAAGGGGCACTATTCATTATGCTCAACAAAAGTTTATTTCACTCATAGCGCCCACAAACCTCAACTGGAGTCATGCGAACCACATCAGATCAAATGAAATGACAAAAACAATACACGATGCTTCCCCAAAGGAATACTTTCATGGATGATAATCAATGCAATACTCATATATCACTTCATCACTGTTAGTGGCTATATTTCTTAACAAGCTAATGTATTCCTCTTCTTGGTCAGAAAGGAGAAACTAAATAGGAATTTAATAGAAACCTTTTTTAACCATAAAGTTGTTCAGACCCACAACTATAAATCGTGCATTTCTTTTGTATTCTGGTTAGAACGATTTGAGAATAAAACTATGTTTATTAAGCAAACATGAAACTACACACAATATGAAACAAAAATGGTTATAGACAACATGGCTCTCCTCTGTTTCGCTCTTCAGTGCCTCGATGCCCGGTTGACTGCTAGCACTATTGAATGAGAATAAAATCTAAATGAAATCAAATTAACCATCAGAGACTTTGCTGGCTTTACAGACTGCACGGCCATTACACATTTTCTCCACGTCCCTCTTCCTCGTCCAGTACAGAATGTACAGAACAAAGTCATTGGACGAGGAAGAGTTGGACTAGGAGTAATGACGAATACCGGTAAGTAATCCACACATTATCTAGCCCGTGCATTTAACATAGAAAAAGCATGTGGTCCACCTTACAGTTAAGAAAAAAGCAGAATGAATTATGGGTTACCTCAATTCACCCACAATCATGGACTATGATATTGTTATCTCTTCCTTTCTTTGTTTTTTATTATCCCATTGCCAGCAATACCCCTTTATTTCTTTGTTATCACTTTTTGCTCCCTCATACCGACAATAGAAGGATTCTATGTAGTGTTGGACATTTTTTTTTTAAAAACATGTTTTTATTAATTTGTAAGTGATACAAAAGGTAAACAATCCCTCAACTCCCCATCCCACCTCCCCCGCCCACCCTCTTCCGGAAGCATAGTCATTGATCCAAAGATCTCGCAGCTAGTTACTAGGTGAATAAGTCAGAGATTTTTATAGAGTGCGGGCACCACTGTGCCATGTAGTCTGACTGGAGATATTCTAGCACTCCACCCCATTCTTTTATGAAGGAGCCATGTGTTCCATGGAGATTGTGTGTGATTTTTTCCATGGTCATTTGGGACCAGACCTTGTGTAGCCAGGTGAATAGCATCGGTGAGTCTCTATTTTTCCATCCCTGTGCGATAGTTGCCCAGGCCGCAATGAGTAGGCTCATGAAGCATTTTCGCTGCGCCTTGGTGAGTGTGTTGACTTTGTGGTCCGTGAATCCACAGAGCCAGGTTTTCTCTGTGTACCGGTCCACTTCTGGGAAGATCTTCTTCAGTTCGGCTATTACTCCTGTCCAGAAGAGTTTAACCTTGGGGCAGTCCCACCAAATGTGTCTCCACGAGCCTGCATCTGTACAGCCTCTCCAGCAGCGGTTAGGTGTAAGTGGGAACATACTATTTAGCCTCTCCGGGGTGTAGTGCCATTGCGTGACGATCTTAATCCACATTTCTTTGGTTTGAACTGCTCTGGTCAGTTTGTGGATATCGGACCACAACGACTGCCACTGCTGTGCGGTGATGGCTGTCCCCAGCGTTTTTTCCCATCTTTTCATGTATGCCCACTTGATGTCTTCTCCCTGGTTATTCATGAACCTGTAGAGATTGGAGACTAGTTTTCTGTCTCCTGAGTTTGTGAGGAGAAACTTTTCAAAGGCGGTAAGTTCTCTTGTCGCCGCATGGGTGATCTCAGGCGTGATCAGCCAGTGTCTAAGCTGCGCATATTTGTATCTGTCCGCATTAGTGAGGTTCCAAGTTGATTTGCAGTTGGCAAAGGTTCTCAGCTCCCCGTCCACGAACATCTCCCCTATTTTCCTGCATCCAGCTTCCTCCCAGTTCCCATAAGCCCCTTGCTCAGTCCCCGGGGGGAACTGCCGGTTTCTACAGAATGGGGTGAACGGGGCCGTAGTCGTGGTAATGTTCTCTCTCCGTGTCTGCTCATCCCAAGCATTCAACGTGGTCTTCATGATCTCACTAATGCGAATATTCGGGTGCCTGTGCTGCTTAGGTGTCCATAATAAGTCTTCTAGTGGCGTTCTGGCGACCGCCCGGTTCTGTGTCACCCATATCGTTCGTTGATTATCTCCTAGCCATTCTCTCAGAATCCTGAGCTGGGCCGCTTGGTAGTAGTTCTTAAAGTGTGGGAGTGCTAGGCCACCTTCCCTGATGTTGGATGTGAGGATTGTTCTGGATACTCTGGGGGGTTTCCTGTTCCAGATGAAGGATGAGACCGACTTGGCTAGGGCTCTGAAAAAGGAGTCTGGGACCCCAACCGGTAGGGACTGGAAGTGGTACAGTGCTTTAGGGAGAATGTTCATTTTTATCGACTGTATTCTCCCCACCAGGAAATATTTAGGGGATTCCACCTCTCTAGATCTCTTTGAATCTTGGCTAAGAGTGGGGGATAGTTCTTGGTGTACAACGTCTCTACCTTGTGAGTCAGTGTTATCCCCAAGTATTTTATGCCCTCTTCCGCGACCTTTATGTCCATGTGGTCTGCCTCTCTACCCAGTGTTGCGCTGCACCCTGCCAATATAAGCATTTCTGATTTTTTTTTATTTATTCTTAAGCCAGAGATGCTCCCAAATAGCTCCAGCAGGTGGAGCGCCGCTAGGGCTGAGTGGGTGGGGTCCTCCAGTGCCAAAAGCATGTCATCCGCATAGGCTATAACCTTGTGTTGTTTCCCCGCCATCTCAATCCCTCTAATTTGATCTGTTTCCCTAATTTTAATGAGTAGTGGTTCTAGGAATAGCGCATACAAGAGTGGCGAAAGTGGGCAGCCCTGTTTCGTTCCCCTGGAAATTTCCACCCTCTCTGTAATTTCTCCGTTTACCGCTATCCTGGCTGAGGGGGAGGAGTAATTGGCTTTGATCATGTTAATATATTGATTCCCAAATCCCATGTGCGCCAGAGTTTTAAAGAGCATTGACCATTCTACACGGTCGAACGCCTTCTCTGCATCTAGAGAAAGTAGTACTGCTGGGGTGCGGGTGAATTTAATTTTCTCTATAAGGTGGACTAGTCTTCTGGTGTTGTCATGTGTCTGTCTTCCCGGGATGAAGCCCGATTGATCTGGGTTGATTAAGGAGGGAAGCAGTGGGGAGAGCCTAGCCGCTAGGATTTTGGTGTAGATTTTTGAGTCTAGGTTAATTAGGGCTATAGGTCTGTATGAGCCCGGGAGGGAGGGATCCTTCCCTTGTTTATAGAAAACCAGAATTTTTGCCTCGTTCATAGATGGAGTGACATTCCCACTATCTTTGAAGGTGTTTAGAAGTCTCGTGAGGAATGGGGCGAGGATGTCTACATATTTTTTATAGAATGTGGCTGTGAAACCATCCGGGCCGGGTGCTTTGTTGAGCGGGAGGATCATTATCGCCTTCTTCACTTCTGTTTCGGTTATCTGGGCCTCTAGGTCTGCTCTGGTTTCTTCTGATATTTTCTGAAAGGGGATCGATGCCAGGAAACTGTTTTGGTCAGCTTCATTTGGGTTCTCGGTGGAGTACAGGTTCTGATAGAATTCCCTGAATGTGTTCCCTATATCCTCGGAGCTCGTTAGCGTTTCTCCGTTTGCATTTTTGACTTTCTTGATGGTCGTTGCGTTCCGCTTCGACGAGAGCAGTCGGGCGAGAAGTCGGTCTGCCTTGTTGGCTTTGATGTAGTATTTCTGTTTGAGGTATAGGAGAGATTTCTGGGCTTGTTTGCTTCGGAGATGTTCGAGTTGACCCTCTGTGTGTTTGAGTGTCCGTTTTAGGTCTCTAGTGGGGCTTGACATTAATTCTTCCCGGATATCCGACAGCTTCTTTTCCAGTTCTGATTCCCACTGCCGTATTTGTTTATCCCTGGTCGCTTTGAGGGCTATTAGATGGCCTCTGATTACTGCTTTGGACGCCTCCCATACTGTGCTCAAGGGGACCTCCCCCGTGTCGTTATGCTCAAAGAATTCTTCCATTTTTTCCTTTATAGATTCTCCCATCACTGGGTCGGATAGTATTTCTTGTGGGAGTGTCCACCTCCATAATCTCCTTTCGTTCCCCGGAGTCGACAGTTCCAGCCAGATAGGTGCATGATCCGACAGTGAAATGGGGCCCAGCTCCAAATCCTGTATTTTTCCCAGGATCCCCACTGACACCCAGAAGTAGTCTATTCTAGACATTGTGTTGTGAACATGTGAAAAGTAGGTGTAACCCTTGGTTTGGCCTTTATGTTCCCTCCAAGCGTCCCACAGGGCCATGCCTTCCATCTGTTTCCTCAGACGCTGAGAGGGGGCGCTCTGGTGGAGGGGTCCGCTCGCACTTCGGTCTGATTGGGGGTGCCAGGCCATATTTAGATCTCCACCTATTATCATTTCCCCCTTCGCGAACCCCTCCAGCCTCCCCATTGTGTCCCTCAGAAAGCCATCTTGGCCCGAGTTTGGGGCGTAAATGGATGCCAGTGTCATAAGGGCGTTGTGTAGTTTGATATTGGCAAAGACATACCTTCCGTCCTTATCTGAGGTTTTGTCGATCACCTTTACTTCTATATTTCCTTTCACAGCGATCAGCACTCCCGCCTTTTTTTCGGCTGCGTTGGATTGTGCAATTATCTCGTATCCTCTCAGGCGGATTTTCCCCCTATCTTGAGCTTTAATGTGGGTCTCCTGGAACATTAGCACATCCGCCTTTTCTCTTCTTAACATGATCTCTACTTTTTTCCGCTTCACCGGGGAGTTCAGGCCCCTTACATTTAATGTTACAAGTCGAATCTTCCCCATTTCAAATAGTCTGATTGTACCAGTGTAGAGCTCGAGTTGTGCTTCCCCTTCTCGCTTCCGGAAGATCTGCCCTCCCCTCCCCAACAATAAACAATTCCCCCAACCATAAACTTTGTTGCAACTTTACACCCGAGGAGGGCACGGGTACCTAAGGTAGCTCTGGCGTTCCGCCTGTCGCTCCCAGCCCTCTGTAGGCTCGAGGTTAACTTATTGGGGAGTCCTAAACCCCTCATTGTTCCTTGATCTTTATGTGGGTTGTTCCAGCTCCGAGCCGGGCCAACTAAGTCTGTCGTTTGCGACTTCCATCATTGGGGGCCGTTCCATGTGCTGTCTTCAGTTATTGGGCCCCGGGTCTTTTGTGCTTTCATCTTTGCATCCACTAATTTGTTACAGTAGTCCCATCCCTACCCCCTCCGCGACGTTTTCTTTTCTGTCGGACCAATTCCCATCCCCCCGGCCTGTTGTGTGGTTCCCCCATTTTCCTGTCTTTTCTGGCTGAGGATTCCCTTGGCTGGATGTCCAAAATGGATAGCCCCTCTTCCATGGTGGTCACCCTCCTTTGTTTCCCTTCCCAGTCGAACAGCAGACCGAAAGGGAATGTCCATTTATATTTTATCTCTCTTGTGACCAGTTCCCTCGTGAGAGGGGCCATCTCTCTTCTTTTTAGGAGTGTAACGGCTGATAAGTCCTGAAACAGCTGAATGTCTGCCCCATTCATCCTGATTTGATCCAGCTGCCTTGCTCTTCGTAGAATAAGCTCTTATTGTGGATAGGAGGACAAAGCCGCCAGGACGTCTCTGGGTCTCTCTCCCGGTGCCCCCGTGCGTCTCGGGCCTACTCGATGTATGCGATCGATCCCCACTGTCTCCGGGTCCTGAGCTTCGATGATATCCCCGAAAACCTCCTGAACAGCTTTCTTTAGGTCCCCGTCCAGGACCGATTCTGGCATATTTTTGATGCGTATATTCGATCTGCGGGACCTATTCTCGAGGTCTTCGCACTGAATTTCTAGGTTATGTGTCAGGCGCACCAGGTGTTCTTGTGTTTCGGCGCGCTGAAGGGCCTCCTCTTCTGCGTTTTGCACTATCTTTTCTAGGGTGTCAGTCCTTTCCTCCAGGTTGACAATGTCATGTTGAACTCCTTGAATTGCCTGTTGCATATCCTGTTTAATAGCTGCAAACTGGTCTTGGACCGTTGACATTAATTTATCTGGTAGTTCTTTAAACCAGGAGTGCATATCGTCTTTTGTCGGAGGTTGAGCGCCTGGGGACAGGTCCCTCGTCTCGGACGAGTTCGCGGCCTGTTGAGAAGAGTCCTCCTGTATCCTGCTCCTGGTCGACACTGGGGTGTCCCCTGCCCACATTTGTATCAGGTTGGAGTCTTGTTTGGGGGGCTGCTGTGTCTTTAGGGATCCCCCCCCTCTCCCCTTCGCTTTAGACATGTCTTCCTTTAAATGATCTTGTCTTGGAGTCCCTCCGGACGAGCCCGTCCCCTCTCCTATTTCTCCGGCCGGGGGGAAGCCTCTTGTTAGATGGGCCTTGGCGCGTCCTGCTGATTTCGTGCCCCTTCTTGGGTTGTTTATCGTTGTAGGGGGTGACTACTAGGGGGGGAAGGGGGGCGTATAGTCCACTTAGGTGTGGCGCCTGTTGTAAAGACCCCACGTGTGCTGCAGAGTTGGGGCTCCGGTTAGTGCAGCCCTCGGAGATTGCGCCGCTCCATGTTGCCCTGGGTGGGTCTGTCTACGGCGCTCCGGTTCGTGGCCACCTCCACTTATCTCTCAGCTGTGGGGTGGGGTGGGGGGGATGGTGGGCCTTCGTGCGGTTTCGCCGCCGGCGCGAGGGGGGGGCCCTCCAGATTCACGGGGCCCCGGGGGGGCGCGGGGTGCACCCGGGGGGGGCCTCACCTTGTGGTCCACCGGACAGGGGACCGCCGCTGGATTCCGCTGGATTCCGACGTCCCGGGGCTTTTGTGGGAGATCTGCACCGCGCTCGGCTCCGTCCCGCTCTTCCCGCGGGGTCCGCTGCTGCCGCGGGTCGCCGAGCCCGTTCTTCGGGGCTGCCGGATGTTTGCCCGACCCCCGGGCGCCGCAATGCTGGGGCTCCGTTCCGTTCCGAGGGGCCTCCCCGATCCTCGCCTCCCCCGCCGTTGGCCTCCGCCTCGCGTCTTCTGGGGGGCATGTGATGGTGGTTCTTGGTGCGCGGGCCGCACCTTGTCCCGATGGGGGAGGGGGAGCGCCGTTCCTCGGCGCTGGAGGGGGCCGATGTGATCACCTCCTGGAGCCCGTGACAGGAGCCGTACCCGGAGCTGTTTGTGGGGTACAGCCGCCCTCCGGCTCGCAGCTTCTAAGGTGCTAATGAGTGGCCCGGCGGGAGCGAGACTCACTCGCGTCTTCTCGCTCCGGCGGCCATCTTGGAATCGTGTTGGACATTTTTAAAGACTTAAAAAAAGAAAACATTAACCACACTTCAGTAAAAGCAAAGCTTATGATGAGCACCTATGAAATACACTTACAAATAGTTCTTGATTAATTAGAAGGAAGCCATCCCAGGAAATGGAAAAGCCATGATGCCCATTCCCTGTAGGGTTATAATATGCGCAACCAGACTGCACTATGCAACCATGTGGTTTCACACCTTCTTCAGTTATAGAGATTAATAATTGAAGGGCAAATTTACGAGAACCGTTTAAAGGTTTCTAAGGCTTGGAAGCTGTAAATATTTGATGAATAATAACATTATGAATGAGAGATGACGGGGAGTGCTTTCACTCTCGAGTTCTCTCAACCCCTTTGTGGAAATTAGGATCAATTAGAACATTTTATTTAAAAAAGGGAAACAAAGAAAAGATCAAATCTTATTATTTCACCCATCATTCATTGCTTAATACAAACTGTTAATGGATTTGAGTTTGTGGAGTTCGTTTTTATGAACAGTGGAAGATTGTGCTTCCTCTTCACCACTCAATGCTCAGTCAGAGAAAAGTACCTACAAATAACGTGATGCCACCAGATTGCCACAGAAGGGGTGACAGCCATGTAATAAGTAAAAAGACTGTGCAGATCATTTTCGCCTTCAATTCTAGAAGATCCAAGTGTGATTTCTTGAAGAGGTGTTCAAGATTGGAAGAAGATAAAGAGCTGCTTTCATTAGTTCTTGCTGATGGTTTTTCTTATGTAACTGAGCAGGGAGAAGTTCAGAGTGTTTCAAACAATTCATCATTATAACATAAGAACCGTGTTTGATTCACCAAACCTATCAATTGCTGTGCTTTCACCAATTTAATATTTTTGGCAAAATTTGCCCAAAACTAGATCCTCTCCAAAAAGTCCCAGCACAGCTTTTCATGAAGTGCTTCAACGTTTCAACATTTCTGTAATGTAATACGCATTTACAAATGCGCCCTGTGGTGTATGGGTAGATGTTTGCTTCAATGGGCCTCATTACGACCCTGGCGCTAAGTGAAAAACGATGGCGGTAACTGGTTACCGCCATCGTTTTCCGCCAGGTCCGATCATGACTCGTGACCGTAAACTACGATGCCAATAGCGGCATCGTAGTTAACGCTGCCGCTAACTGCGCCAAGGGTGCGCGCACGCGACCGCCCACACCGTACTTAGCGCCATGGCGGAAAGGTACGCGAATGCCGACCCAAGCGGACATGCACCTAGCGCCATCACCGAGGCCGCTAAGTACCTTACCGCCATGGTGCAAATAACGCCATCGCGAACCAACCGTAAAGGGCCATGTCAAGTGTATGCAGCTGCCACAGGTGCACAGAAACAGCACAGGTGAAGGCAATACAGACTCAGGGGAGTACAAAAAGAGCACACCCCACCCCTAACCACACCCAGTCACACTCCACAATGATGCCAATACGACTAGCAATGTTGGGGCTGGAGGACCTGGTAGCAATGCATGTGCTACTACAACAGCAACAACAACAACAGGCAGCACAGAGGAGACGCAGGAGGAGAAGGAGGGCAAGGCAGGCCCAGCAAGCCCCACCAGCACAGCCAGTGCCACCACGCAGGCAGCCCCCAATCCCACGCATCAGAGCCAATCCAAACAACCTCACTGCTGAGCAGATCCACACCCTGTACCGTTTGGACCGGGACACCATCACTGCCATCGTAGACATGACGCACGACGACATCGTCAGCATGATAGCAAGTCCAACCGCCATCCCCCCCCTACTGAAGGTAGTGGCTGTACTCCACTTCCTGGCCACAGGCACCTACCAGCACACAGTGGGGCACCTGCATGGCATTTCACAACCATTATTCTCACGAACACTCATCCAAGCGCTCGATGCCCTCCTCAAGCACACAGACGACCACATCTCAATACCACGGACTGCCCAGGAGATAGCAAACACCAAAGTGGGTTTCCATGCACTAGCCGGCATACCTGGATGCATTGGTGCCATCGACTGCACCCATGTGGAATTGGTGGTTCCACGTGCCATGGAGGTACCGTACCGCAACCGGAAACAGTTCCACTCAATCAACGTGCAAATGGTCTGTGACTCCAACATGATCATCACACATTGTTGTGCCAGATTCCCCGGATCAACCCATGATTCTATGGTCCTGAGGAACTCCACAATACCACGCTACATGGAGCGACATGCAGGCCCAAGATCCTGGCTACTCGGTGAGTGCAATGTCATGGAAGTGGGCATGGGAATGACGTACCAATGCATACTCCACCTGGCAGAAAGGGGGGGGGGGATGATGCATACTCCACCTGGCTGTGAGTAACACAGAGAACGGAGACAGAGGAAGGGCACCCACAATGCACACAACCCCACTGCATGCATAGGGTGATGGCATGCAAAACAGGCCATGGCAGCAATGAGCATATACTGGTTGCATTGTGTGAATCAATTAGTGCATGTAGAAGTTAGCCAAGGTAACAGTTCGATGCCAGCCAGGGTTGAACACCATGTTCCTGATCAGACAACATGACTGACACAATCATTCTCGCCCACATACAGGTGATGCAGCCTATCCCCTGAAGAGGTGGCTCCTCACACCAGTCCGGAACCCGCAGAACCAGCACGAGGAGGACTCCAAACATGCACATACACGTACTCGTGTGGCCATAGAGCAGACATTCGGCCTCCTGAAGGCACGGTTCCGAAGCCTCAGCAGGTCTGGTGGGGCACTCCTGTATGGCCATGAGAAGGTGGCAAAGATCGTCATGGCATGTGTCATGCTGCACAACATGTGCGTCAGACGGAATGTGCCCCTGCCCCCTGACGCAGAACTGCAACCACCTGACGATGAGGATGAGGAGGGTGCAGATGGGGCGCCACCACATGGAGGAGGCGATGCACAGGAGGGGCCTGCCATGCGCCGAAGTAGCATCGACCACTGCTTCTAGCACACACGGCTGGTGTTCATCGCATGGAGACTGCACTTGGGGCACTCTGGTACATGGACACTGTGGACTGTACACCAATAAAGCACACATACGCAATGAAAATGTCCACACATTTCTTATTAGGAAAGAAAAAAGTGTATTGGTAAAACAAACTGTCGTGTCACTCCCCCTCCCACCTCCCCCCTGCACACCCCAACACACCCCCTCCCACCTCCCCCCTGCACACCCCAACACACCCCCTCCCACCTCCCCCCTGCACACCCCAACACACCCCCTCCCCCCTCCCCCCTGCACACCCCAACACACCCCATGTAGGTGTCTACAGATGCCTGTGACAGTGTCCACAGTCCCTCACAAGGCCCCTCTCCCGGCCCCCGGGGCACCCCTGGCTGTGGAGCGCAGGTTGCGTCCGGACCGTCGCACGGGGCTGCTCTGCACAGAACTGGCAGTGGAGGATGTCCCTGGCTGCCCCTGTGCATGCTGCTCCTGTAGTGTGTGGTTGAGGTCAGTGACCGCACGACGCAAGCCCGCAAGTTCGGCACAGATGTCCCTTGACATGGCCTGCATGGCATCTCTCAGGGTGGCAGTGCTCTGCGCCACTTCGGCCCTTAGGGTCTCCGTGGCCTGTTCAATGCTGGGCCCAGCCCCCACACATTCTGCGGCATGCTCATCCAGCTTTGCCGACAGCTGATGCTGCCGTTGAGTGATCTCCTCTAGGGAGTGCTGGCCGTGCTGGCCCATGGCCAGTGCAGGTGGAGTGATGGAGGGGCTGCTCCCCTCCTGTGGAGTGTGGACAGGGCATGGGGTGGAAGGCCACTCCTCTGCCTCAGTGTGCCCCTGTGTGTCACCCTCATGGGGGCTGGCGTCAGAGAAACAGGGGGAATGTAGTTGGTCAGTGGGGCTTCTGACCTCCTGCTCCATGTCCGAGTCAGAACATGCAGCTGTTGCAGCTGTCTCCCCGATGTTGCTGCTGGCCGCTGACCCCCTGCCTTCTGTGGCAGGCAATGTCGGTGGAGGTGGAGCAGCTGCTGCTGGCCTGCTGCCGACAGGGGTGCTTGCCGGTGGGACCTCCAGTATGCCTGCAGTGGGACCTGCTTGTCGTGGGGTCTGCCTCACTGCAGCTGAGGTTGAGGGTGCAGGGACGTTGATGTTGGACTTCGCCCTCTTCGGCGCAGGGGTGTCCTGGTCCTCTGGGTGTGATTCAGTGCCTGTGGTGGAGCAAAGGTGGGAGGACGTTATTGATGGGTCTACGGACTTTGGAATGACAATGGTTGACATTATTTTGGCCAGTGGATGAGGCAGATTACAGGCAGTGCCATGCAGGGTGTCTCCTTCTAGTGTGGTGTGTGGACGCAGGTATGCGGGTGCCAGCAGTGTATGCAGGGTGGTGCTCGCATGTGGCTATGGCCAGTATTGATATGTGTTGCATTTACACTCTAGGGCAACCTTGTGCTACACATGATTGGACTGCTGTGACTGTGGCATGTCTTGTCAGAGGCACCTACCTTCATCGCCTGATGTCGGGGCTCCCCTTTCCATCCCTCCAACACCTTCGATGGACTCCATGCCGATGGTGGTAGCACAGATCTCCTCCCACGGTTGGAGTTTCAGGGGGGATTCCGACCCTCCACCGGTTCCCTGGGCAAGGTTGCGGTTTGCTGAGATGACCGCTCTGACCCGTATGCGCAGGTCATCCCAGCGCTTCCGGCACTGCTGTGGGGTGCGGGGTACGGTCCCCACCGCGCTGACGCGCTCAGCCACCAGGGCCCAGATGGCCTTCTTCTTCCCGATTGCTGTCCTGGTCATTTCAGGGGAGAACACAACACCTGCGTTGTCCTGCAGGGTCTCTGCAAGCATGCAGAGTTCCTCCCGGCTGAATCGCTCCTGGCGCTGGCGGTCACATGCTTTTTTGACGCATTTCGGCATTTTCAGGGAGTTGGATGGGTGGTTGTTTGGTTGGGACAGGTGTCAGGGTTGGGTCTGGTGTTGTTTGGTAGGATGGCAATGGATTGTGTTTTTAAAGATGGCCGACGGGATGCTTCCCGTTCCGGCGCGATGACGCTATTTCCGGTTTGGCCTTTTACGGCCAACGTAATTTACGGCCGCCGCTAATTACGGTGGCCGCAAACTACGGTGGACGCTACTTACGCTGGCGGAAGGGCACCTTGCTCACTCAACGATGGCGGTAGGGGCCTTTTACGCCATGGCGTTAATTGCATTACCGCCATGGCGTAATGCTCGTGCGCGATGGGTCGTAATGTGGCGCTCTTTACGCCATCGACTCACGGCGTAAACGCTCATTACGCCATGGCGGTAATGACGGGCGATTAGCGCCAGGGTCGTAATGAGGCCCAATGGCTGTGTTATGGAGCAGTATTTGTGAGTTGAATTGTAATATACTTACTGTTTGATTTTCTTTGTAGTTGGGTATATTTTTTCATGACTTGGGTAACTGGAGCAGATATTCTTTTTCAATTTCTGTGATAAAAGAAAAGATCATGTTAGTGTCGGTAGTTTATAATGAGTTATTGCATTGCATAACAGGCATTTTTGCATTATTTCGACCCTCATATTTAGTAGTTTACAAGCCAGCGTACTGTGCAATTTGCTCAGTTTCTGTGTTTGTTTCTTAAATCATTGGGTCTTTGGGAAAGAAATTCAATGCTGGATTTAAAAAAATCCTTTTTTGTTATGGTACAATACATTTCTTTCTTTCTTTTCAGTGTTTATTTGTTGTTTGTGGCTAATAGTCTATCTGTTGGCTTGTTGCAGATTGATAGATACCTTTTGGCATATTCTAACTGGTTATATTTTTTATTTATATTTTCAAGTTGCTCATTTATCTGTTGGATTGTTGAAAAGTTTTGGGGCAGTTAGAGACCTGTTGGCATATTCTAACTGTTTATTTCTTCTTGATGTATCTGTTTGGTGGTTGCAGAATCTTAGGGCAGTTAGATACCTGTTGGTGTATTCTAACTGTTTATTTCTTCTTGATTTATCTGTTTGGTTGTTGCAGAATCTTAGGGCAGTTAGATACCTGTTGGCATATTCTTACTGTTTATTTATTCTTATATTTTAGTGGTGTTGATTTATCTGTTAGGTTGTTGCAAAATCTTGGGGCAGTTAAATACCTGTTGGTGTATTCTAACTGTTTATTTCTTCATATAATTTAGTGGTATTGATTTATCTGTTTGGTTGTTGCAGAATCCTGGGGCAGTTAGATACCTGTTGGCGTATTCTAACTGTTCATAGTTTTCTAATTGAAGTTTTATTATTGTTTATGTACAGATTAGTTATTAAATTTTGGTTTTAAGAATATTAAATAAGCGTTTATAGGATTTGCTGGTAATCTCTGCTTTAGAGTAATGATATTATAATTACATTCGAACCATCCACAATTCTTTTTTATATATGCAGTGTAGTGACCTGCATTGGTTGTGGCTCCTGTGTGGTAGATTATACCTATTGTTGTGAAGGTTTTCTTACCAAGTGATACTTGACCATGTGTGAATCCAGTCAGCTTGCAGTTGTTTTTACATTGTAACATAGAAGCATTAGTATTCCGTATTTACTATGTGTTTGTATTTGTAAGGTGGAGCGATTATCTGAATTGAAGGTAGTACATAATCTGCCATGATTTGCATTTTGTACAAGTTGCTGAAATGGAATGGATTCACAGTTAGGTATGGATAAATACAAGAAGCGTTCATTAGGGATTTGTTCCTGTGCTATATTGTTGCAGAGAGTGCATGTATATTTCCACACATATGAAATCTGGAAGATTTCATTTATAGGTATGTTTTTGTTTTTCAGTAATTGTAGTAAGTGCATTAGAAATTCTTGTGGATCTTCTTGTGAATTTATAGTGAATTTCACCATTCCAGCACAGCAGTCCAATTCTTGTCTTATTCCATGAACAATGTACCTGTTGCCAGGATTGTTGCTTGCATTTCTATGAAGGGCTAACATTTGCAAACACAATTGGTCTGTATTGTGTAAGTAAATGTTGTCAACAATTGGTGGCAATTGGAATAGAATATTTATTGCTACATTTGCATAGCAATTTACACCAGTTATATTTGAAAATTTTAATGGACCAGATAGTTCTGTGTCCAAGTCATCTCTTCGGAGAGTGTGTTGCTTCTTTGAAGAAGTACCTGAGTTACTTTGAGTAATAGTTTCTTCTTTGGTTGTAGTAATTGATGAAGTATTAGCTTCTTTTACTCTATTTGGAGGATTTGCAGTGAGATCCTGTTCCATTTCTGTTTGAAGTAGTTTTCTTTTACAATGTTTTGCTTTTTGTGGAACAGGATAGGTTTTTAGATGGGGGTGTATAGTGAACGTAGTCTATTGCATTCTTAAGTACAAGGAATATCAGCGTTTACTTTACTTGCATCAAAGTTTATTAGAAATAGACCGTGAAGTGTACGTAAGCATGATAGTGCTACGTAGCTCAAGCCTTCTTTAAAGACTGTGGGCCTCATTATACGGTAGGCCGTAAGGGTTTACCGGTACCAGTATTTTACTGGTACCGGTAAATCCTTACCGCCTTACTACGAGGTCCCTTTGCGGGTTGGGGAATTTAACGCCTGCTTTTTGCAGGCATTAAAAACCAACCCGCAAAGGGACCAGTGGAGCTAAATACGGTATCGCAATTTGCGGTACCGTAATTAGCGCCTTCCCCATTCCCATTGAGCCCTATGGGGCAAAAATGGGAATGGGGAAGGGCAATGGTGGAAGGGGGAATTACCGCCCCGCCAACCTTGGGGCGGTAAATCCCCTTTCCACCAAGGTGGTGCCGGTATTTTACCGGCATGAACCATGGCGCTAATAGCGCCATGGTTCTCCGCCTACTGTGTAATGAGGCCCTGTGTTCCCTATATCTATTGATGCTTTATCAAGGGTAAGATCTTGTGATTTGTGAATGGTGACTGCGTATGCTAGAGTTAGAGAAAATTGTTCTCTGCGTACGTAAATGTCTTTAAAAAGAAGGAATCGAGTGGTTGAGCGTTCTATCCTTTTTACTTCTGATAGTTTGTCAAAGAGAATATTGACAAACTGAATGTTGTTGTCACGTGGGTATGTTTGAAAGCCAACAACTGTACCAAGTTCTCCATAAACTAGTCCTTGCTCCATATCAAGGTTACGTTTAAGCATTACTCTACAGTTTAAAGATCATTTTAATATTTTCTCCAAACCAGCTGTGTTGGAGTTAGAGTTTTTTAAGGTATTTAGTCTTGTTGTGGCTTGTCGACACATGGGTAGTGTCATACCATGTACGTCCAGTTTGTCTGTGGAGCAAATTTCAATTATTGGTTGCATTTCTTTTTTCAACATTGTTTCATTGAATTTGGAACAGCTTGCAAGAGTTGGCATCAAGGACATACAATTGACATTTGTGTGTGCTAATTGTTCCATGACATCAGTAGACCATGAATTATGGCCATAGAGTGCATGGATGTGGTGGGTTTTTAATATTGCTTGTGCTTCTTGAGATAGTACATCAACTCTAATACTTTTTTAAATGTTGGCGTATGTGAGGTCTGCAGATTGGCACCTGTTTTCTGTTAATTCTCTGCATTGGAAATGTTGCCCAAGGTTGACATTTCCTATGCTATCAGCAGTTTTACGACATAGATTGTGTCCTAAGCTGTTAAAAATAGGTTCACTTTTCACTGGTGTCAATTGAAGAAGATCTCCGAAAACAATAATGTGTTTTCCTCCAAAGAGCTCGTCGTAGTTTGTTTTGAGTACTTCTTGTAATCTGAGGTGAATCAAAGCCAGCATTAGGATGGAGACCATGCTCACTTCATCTATTAGTAGCATTTTCATTTGTTTTAACACTCTGTGTAGTTCCATTGCCGCTTCTGTAGAAAGTTTGTAATATTCTAATTTGTTGTGGTGTTCTACTGGAAGGAGTAGTAATCGGTGTAAAGTGACACCACCTATGTTGTAGGCAGCTAAACCTGTTGAAGGAACTTGCTGATGATTTTGATTAAGAATGTTTTGCCTGAACCAGCTTGACCACTGACGTACAGTAGTATAGGTTTTTAATTTTGGCAGGTACATTCTTTATTTTCATGTTGTACACCATGTGCAATTTCTTTTGTTACTTCTTGAAAAATGCTATGCTGCTCATTGTTCAGTTTTGATTGCATTACAGTTAAGTCTTCTATTTCTTCTTCATAGTGAAACATGGTATTTTCTACTTCTGTCATAGCTAATTCTGCCTCATTTGCTATTATTGGCTGTGCCAGTGGTTCTTGGCTGCCTGTTACAGAAGGTTGACTACTGTCGGGAGTGTCCTTATCTAGTTGTGCCTGGCGTTCTTCTTCGTGTTGTTGTTCATTGTGCAACATTGTTTTGTACTGTGTAAAGTTTACATCGATTATAGTGCTTTCATTTGCTTTGAAAGCGTCTTCATAGGTGTCATAGATATCTAGTAACTCTTCTTCTTTTCTCCATGGTTTAAAAAGTTGTAGCAACGACATGTAATATAATTCTTTATGTTGAGTAGTTTTTAAAGACAATTTGATATGATTAATTAAGATTCATTTGGTAAGTTTCACTAAGGTGCCTTCACAATTTGTCACTCTGTATCTACCTTTGTTTTCATCTTGTTTTATATTATTTTTGTATGTGAAGTTGTGGGCTATGTGGTATAGACATGGTTTCCAAAGTGGTACTCCTGTTTGGGTAGTATGTGTCTAGTAAATTGTTTCTCAAAATGTCTTGGCTGTTGGGATCATTTTTGGCTACTGTTTCTATGTCATCGTATGATTTTAGAACTCTTTTTCTAGATTTAGCAGGACCAAGACTTAGCCATACTATATTTTCAGATTTTCCATACAAAGCACTACCAGTTAAACGGTCTGTAGCTTCATAGGAGCCACATTCTCTATGAGAGAGCATTTTCATGCCTAAGCTGTACAATTTCTGAGATAGTGTTTTGTTTGATGATAGGTCATCCCAGAGGTCTTGAAGCTCTGTTTTTTCTGCTTCGGTTAAGTAAGCTGTAACATATCATGCAACTGCAGTGGAATTGTCTGCAATTTACTGCACATCTATGTTTGCATTCCATAAGAAAGCAATGATTGCATTGTAATCATTGATATATTTTGTTTCTTCTGTTCTTTTTATGTAATATGTATTCTCAGGTGATTTACCTTTAACACTGTGTCTAACTGAAAACATGAAGTTGTTTACTTGACCTGTTGCTGTAACTGGTCTAGGGAAACCAAAGTGGCATTTGGTGTAGTATTTCCCTTTGATTTTGTATTTGCAATGACAATATATCCCACATTTTTGTCTTTGAAATTGTAAAACTTGTGCATGAAGATCACTATTTGTTGCTTCTGAAGGAATTTCACAAGTGACATATTTTTCGATAAACTGGAAAACAGTGGCATCACTGTCTTGACCAAATTTAGGAGCATCTTTAATCCATAAAAGCATGTGGATATGTGGTGCTCCTCTGACTTGGTATTCTTTTCTCCAAAAGAAGTGTTGCACTTCTCTGAGGGGAGCAACAGTTTTATTACAAATAAAGTGTAGCATAGCAATGAAGCAATGATGGAAATATCTTGAAACATTAACAGGATCTAGAGAGTAAAGTTCTCCAGGTGTTAGTATATCTATGTTTGTTTTGTTTTTGTTTGGTATGCGTAGGAAATCAGATACATTTTCCCATGCATATTCTGCACAACTTAATGTAACAAACCAAGTGGGTGGGCCAAGGTTTCTTATCATACAATGTACATCCCCGTGACGTCAGAACCAGTACTCTGTAGTACCATGCATGTTTGCTAACAGATTTGTAATGCTTGATTGTAAAACCTCATCTTTTTCTTGCACTGTTTGTAGTAATTGCGTAGCTGACATATTTTGAAAATGCATACCTGATTTCAATATGTGTGCAACTTTGTAGCATAGAGTTGCTAGTTCACTTTCAAAGAGTAGGTGGAATATGTATTCCACATTTTGTCTAAATCTGGGATCTTCAGAATAAATTCGTAACGAGCGGTATTCTGATGCTGAGTGGGTCTATCATCGTACCTTCCTCCTTTCCCAGTAGGAAAGAGTAGAGGAAAAGCATGTGCTTCTATACTTTTTCCCATATGCTGATTGGTGATCCTTTGGTTTGTCGCATTTGATACGTTTCTAGTGCATCATCTATGGTGTCTTTAGCTTTAGAGTGTAATGGATGAATTGTATAATGGTCTAAAATATTGGATACTTTACCAGGATCTAGAAGTTCAAATTGACCAGTTTCTGATGACTCTTGAATTATTTCAGCAGTTTCCCTCAGATTTTCTTCAATATTAATTTCTTTGTAGTATCCATTATTGTCTTTAAGATATTGTAAGGCTTGTCTAAGTTTATGTAAGTCTACGAGTTGTTGCCAATTTTTTTGTCTTTTGTAGGTACACCATTTACTAAGGCAATTAAAGATTTTTCTATTGGACGTTGCACACCTAGAGTGTGTACATTTTCTTTTAGATCTAATGGTAAATAAACTACTTTGCCATGAATGCCTTTCACTAATTCTGAGGGAGGTCATTTTGCTGTTTTTGGTTGAAGGCGTATTATTGCTTGAAATGGATGCACTGTTTGAATTGTGGTAGCACGTGAAGGAGTTTGGTTGTTGTAAAGTTTTGCAGTGCAGTAACTGCAAAGTATTAAGGGGTCATTTATTTCATATTTGTTTTCTGCTATAAGGTAGAGAGCTAATTCAAACCATTTGGAATCTTCATTGTCTTCTATTTTGTATGTTATGTCTACAGTTTATGTGCTACTTTTATAAAAGGTTCTGCAGCAACACACACACACATGGTTTGGTACCTCAGCGGAATTACTTTTAAATGTTAGTATTTCTTTTTTGTATGTGTGTAGTAGAAGGTTGCCATTTGTAGAATTGTTCTTATTCTGTTGTAAAGCTATTGAATTTTGTAAGTGGCTTTCACTTCCAAAATATTTTCTCTGGACATGCTCTATTTCTTCGAGTAGGTCTTTGGCTGTAACATGTAGAAGATTGTTATTTAAATTGTCTAATGCTAAAGCTGGACTTTTAGCATAGTACAGTTTATGGACTAGATTTCTTAAAGCTGAATGATGTGTTGATATCATTTTGATATGACGGAAGGTGCTTTGAAATTAGGTCCTGAAATGCAGGCTAATGAATGTCCTTGTCGTCCTGTGTGTTTACGCACTGGACAGGTATACATATTTTGTTGAAGTTTAATTTTGAATTTGTCTTTTCCTTTTACATATTGATTGAGGAACTGGCGTAAAGATTTGAAAGATTTGTTGTCAATGTTACACATTGACGTGCACAGCCATTTGTACACTGGATGTTTTGGTTCAGTCTGATGGAGAGGTGATACTGAATTTTCTTAGGATATTTTTGTGAGCAGTGTTTCTTGTTCTATAATGGTATTATTAAGTTTTTCATACCCTTGTCCGCTGTCATGTATGGCAATTGTGTTTGTTTGCTTTTGTTTGTATACTTCTTCATTGAAATATGGTTCTGTGCTCGTGGTGTGACTCCATGCACCTCCACAGATATTTAAGAAGTTATTTTTGTTGACATTCCGTTTATTGAGAAGACTTTTTTGTAATTTAGTAGTTTGTTTTGTTAGTGGTTTCATTCGGTTTAACACTAAAATAAATAACTTCCTTTTGACAAGGATTGCACTGTCTATGAGAGCTTCTAAGATTAATGTTCTACGGTAGGTTTTAAGGGTTGTGCATGATTTCTCTCCTGTTTTTATAAGATTCTGAAGGACTCTGTGGCGGAACATTTTTTGTAGAATACTTTTTTTAGTATGGTTACTTGCCACTACATCAAGATTTATAGGAGAACTGTTTGCAAGCCCCACCCACCTGGTGCCTTCCTTCACCATCACTGTCTTGTGGCCAATGCTGGATTTGACTTTTATGGACTTCATTCATTCACGGTGTGTCACTCTTTCTCAACTCTCATGCTGGACTTCCTTTGCATCCTGTACTCATGGTGGCCCTGAATCATGCTGTTCCCCTCTTCATCTTGTATCCTGGCTTGCAACATTATGTGTTACTACTGACTTCTGCAATTGTGTTAGCTCTCCACTCTTGCTTCTCCACTCGTTTTGACTGCTTACTCTCTTTTCTCTCCTCCTTTCCCTTCTCCCTTTTCCTATCTCCTCCCCTTACTTTCTTCTATGCACTTACTCTATCAGAATTGTCCCTGGACCTAATATGATAGCAACCTCATCTGTTTCCTCCACCCTCCCATTACTGTTTTTTTCCTCCCCACCACCCCTCCAGCACTATCTGAAATGTATGATAGTCGCTTGTTTTGTTCCTCCCCTCCCTTTCTGCACCCCTCTCCCTCACCTTTTGTTTTTCTCTGGCTCTACCAGAAATGTCGTCAGGCCTAGTACGGTAGTCGCCTGTCTGTTTCCATTTCCTTCCCACTCTCCCCCTCCCTTCCTTATCTATGTCTTAACTCTTGCACTATCTGAAATGTTGTCAGGCCAAGTATGCTAGTTAATTTCACATCCTTACTGTACATGGCCTGTAAGAATGTGGTTGTATTTTCTCTTGTTCCCTCCCTTGCCTTGAAGCGCTTTGAAACACATTGTGTATAGGCGCTATATAAATAAACAATCATATCAGTAGTGTTGGCTGAATTCTTGGTAATCACTTTCTGTTTTGTTTTACATTTTGAAAGAGAATACAAAGTTTTTGTACTGGAAACTTGTTTTGTTTTGCTTAATGACTCGATTAGATTTTATGTTGAAACTTTTTGTACAAATTCTGCTAGAGATGGATGCTTTATTTTGGACACTTTTATTTTCATTTGCTCTACTTCCGCATTGCTTTCTACGGACTTGCTTTTTGGTAGGCAGTCTTTGGGGTCTGTTGAAAAAAAAAGAAGGTATGGGTTGGGCTGTTCTGTAATGTATGTGTGCTGTGTGTATGAGTGTCTGAGTGTGATGGTAAGGATGTATGTGGTGGTTTGTGATTGTGCATTGGGCAGCTAGAAAGGGAAGGCTATTCTTGTATTTGTGTGTTACTATGCTGGGGTTCACATAACAGTACAAAGTAAGCTAGTGGTGAGGAGAAGCACTAATAAGAACTAACATTAAATCTAATGGTATAGAATTAAAACAGTTCTTTGGTCTGCAATACTAACATTTAGAGGCTGATATATGGAATTTGTGCACTGAAAAATGGGGATTTGTGCACCAACCTGCCTGCAAATCCCTGTTTAACAAATGTGGATTTGTGGGCTGAATGGTGCACAAATCCCTGTTTTTCGGCGCACAAATTCCATGAATCAACCCCACGGTGTGTTTCAGTAACAGTAAGAATATTATGGTAGTATTGTACTTATTTTTTTTGTTTGGAATGACCAGGTTTCTTCTGAATTGTTGTTTGTACTTCAGATGCTGTTGCTTTTCAGGAGAGTTGTCTTCACAGCAATTGTAAAAGAAAGAAGTTAGTAATTTTGTGTGTTTATAGCACTGATGCTAATTTAGACATTGATGTTTATGTTTGTGTAGTAGTATTGTTGTTTGATAGCTGAACATAGTGTGTGCATGCAGTTTCTTTTGACTATGTGCAGCTTTTATATTTTACTTACAATATGTTAGTTCAACATGCTTTGCAAATGAGTAGAATACTAAGTATATGAAACTCACTTGGTTTTTTAAGGCTGTATTATTGCATGTTAGGAGATAGAAGAAATAATGATGTACTTGTTTTGCAATGTTTGTAAGGTAACTGGCAGGAACTGTATAGAAAAGCATAGAATGTATGCATTTGTATAGGTGTGGGAAATAAAGCAGAAGGATGTGATGTACAGGCAGTGGTGGTATTTCAGCTGGGAGCTTTTCAATCATAGTGTCTATCTGTGTGAGTGTATAAAGATGCATAAACTTATCCTGGCTGTGTGTAATTTTATAATACACTACTAAGTGTTTTCTACAATTATACTGTTATTTGTCCCATCTTTTAATATTATAATCTTTTAGATATTTGTGTGTGTAAAAAAAGAATTTGGATAGCAGATAGGTTTGGAAGTGATAGTTGATAATAGCAGATGGGAAAAATAATAGTAAGTTCGTTTTATAGGTTATACAGGTTAATTGGTAGTTACTCTGTTTGTATGCATTTATAAGAGTTGTACATGTACTGTGTATAAAATATGCATACCTGTGGTTTGTATTTATGCAGGTGGATACGCATGCAGCTGCAAGGAGAAATCATGGAGACTTGCACAGTAGTTTTTGTAGTAGGTGCTTTCCAATGATATGTGACTTGTACTCAGAGTGATCAACAGTACATTTGAAGTGCTAAACTCTGATGATGGAGTTAGATGTAGAGGTCTTGGATGTGATTGGTGGATGGTTGTGTGACTGCTTAGCTGTATCCAATGAGGGAATGGCACAGAGAGTGAAGTGGAAAGGGTAGAAGGGCTGTATAAAAGATATGCGGTCCGCGTACATCGCGGCTGTCCACAGACAGGGCGTGCCACATCCGGGGTTTTCCAGCAAATCCAGTATGGAAAGGGGACTGTAGGGGTTACCCAATCTGGTGTTGATGGTGTGGATTTGTGTTGAAAGAGGCTGTGTGTAGTGAAGATGGCAGAGGTGGAGAAAGTCAGGTTGTTGGTGGTTGGAGATATGTTTTTGCATGGTTTACAGCTGTATACTCAATGCAGGCATGTGGCAAACAATTTTGATGTTGAAGGAGTGGAGGTGGTGTGAAGCACTGTGTCTGATTGCAATGTATAGGGAATTGTACAAGTTTGTGAAGATATGGGTAGGATAAACCATACCCATGTGGTACTTTTGCACTGTGGTGCTTTCCATGTGGACTATGTCAGTGCCCCTACTTTGTTGGCAGATTTGGAACACTTGGTTCAAGCAGTAATGAACATCCTTCCAAATGCCAAACTTATTTTTTCTGGATTAGTACCTAGGGCAATATGGGACAATAGTTCTGTGTTTTGTCCTCAGCAAAACATTGCTAGGTGTGCAATCAACCGAGGGATCTTTGCTTTTATGCTTAGAGTTGGTATCTTCTTCTGTAATAATGAGAATATTGATTCCAGTAATGCTGTTTATTTTTAAAGAAGATGGCATTTCTTTATTTATGGGAAATGCCATGCTGTTCTGGAATATAAGGGTTGCTTTGGAGAAGGTTATGTGAAGATTTTAGGAGTAAAGTAAGAAAAAAAGAAATAAAAATACAAAATAACAGTTGTCTGTCAAGCATCTGCAAACAAACAAAAAAAATGGCTCTTTTCAGAGCCAATCTCAAAGGGGAAATGGGGCACACTATTTAAATTTACATTTACGCTCAGATTTTCGAAATGTCCGCAAACATGGCGGTAGTCCGCGGACACCGTGTATTACATACAGGGAATTTGGGTTGGAGAGGCATGCAAATGAGAAAGAGGAGAGCAAGAGATTGGTCAATAAAGTTTACCAGGTGTGTTGTGTAAGGAGAGAATTTTTCAGAAAGTCTTTTTCCTGAGAGACGAACAGATAGCTATGGCTGTGTGTTTTAGAAAACAGATTATCTGGCTTTTGGGAGACTCATGGATACATTGGTTGGAGGTGCATAAAGAACACTGTGGAGTAGCTTCAGATCTTGTATTCCCTCATGTGGAAGTGCACTGGCATGCAGTGTTTGGAATGAAGTGGCTGGACTTGGTACCTCTCTGTGCTAGTTTGGAGACACAGCATCATCCAGACATGATTATAATTCATTGTGGAGGGAACAGTTTAGGACATGTGTCTGGAATCTCTTTGCAATTTGCAATGAAAGAAGGACTTGGGAAGGTCATGGACATATTTCCAAATGCCCAAGTAATTTTTTCTCATATTACGCAGAGAGAAATGTGGTTGCGTTCTTCTTCATTTGGTTCACAAATGGAGAAAGCGAGGCGCAATGTCAATAAGGCTGTTTGTGCCTTTTTAAGAGATGTTGGCATGTCCGCTTTTCACAATGAAAATATTATGTTTCGTAGCACATACATTTTTCGCAGAGATGGAGTCCATCTTATGCTGGCAATCAGATTTTTCTGAGAAATGTACAAAATGTATTGCAACCTTTTTTGGAATGACAGAAATCCATTTTTCAGTAGGTGTTCACCATTTGAAGTTTTTAAACACAAAAAAACACCACCAAAAGGCTCTTTTCGGAGCCACCACTTCCTCCCAGAGAAAAGTGCAATGGTTATGATAGGGCAGCACCCCCAAAAGTAAATGTCAGCGAACTATCCGTGGACTCCTAAAAACTACACAGGGCCCTGCACTATTTATTTGTCACTTCTATTTTTAAACTGTGAAAGGCGGCTCTGAAAAGAGCCTTTTTTGGGGGGGTTTTGTTGTTTTATATATTTCTTTTGTTTTTTTAACACACAACACACTAGGAAAGGAGGGGAAAGGAGGGTAAGGAAGGGACACCAACCACGGGGATAAGAAAGGGCAGGTGGAGAGAGGAAGATGTAGGGTGGGCCTTATATAGGTAGGTAGCAGACCTTCTCATGCTCCGTGACCACAGTCTCGAAAGCACTCAGAAGACTCTACCCCCTACAGAGTACTGTGCTGCAGTACATAAAAAATATTGTAACCCTCGAAAGGTAAGGGTCAACAGCATCATGGATGGCCTGTGAGGCAGCTGGAGGGATGCACTGTCCCACGGGAGTGTCTCTTGTGGTGACAGGAGCGGAAACAGGATGTTGTAGAGGAACTCAACCTACTACGTTTATCACAAGGTACAACCTTGCGAATAGCCCCACCGTGGAACGACCTTAGGTGTCGCTTCATGGATGTCGTACCAAAGCTGTACGAACCAGGCCTCCCATGACTCAGCACCATTTTGCACTGGTTGCAGATGACCTTGTTTGCACACGCTTTTGGTACTGCACCCTGAATGGGAAAACAACCGCCCCACCCAAAACTCACGGTGAGTGCTGGTAGTAGGGACTTCCACTACGTCATCCTCTTCATCCTCCTCGTCTACATCCTCATGCCTGTTCCCCTCTGCGGGCCCTTGGGGAGGTGGTAGTGGTGGAGGGGTTAGGGGTGGTGCTGAGGCTGAAGTAGCACCCGCTGGAGCAGCAGCAACCATAGATGCCATCAGGTTTGATGATGGGAAGCAGCAAGAGTAGCAAGATCATCAAAAGCCAAAATAGACAATGCTCTGTTAGGTAGCCAGAAGCACAATGGGGATAAGCTCTGGGGTGTGGCCTTTTATAGGGGTGCAGGTGCACACTCTGTATACAGCGGTTCTGTCCGCGGACAGATCGAACACCCCAAAAAGGCTCAAAAGTTCCAGAAAGTATGCAGAAAGCCAGGGTCATTGTCTGGGACATGTGCAATGGTGAATTTCTACCGTAAAATACGTTGGATTGTCCAAAAAAGTACTTTTAAAATGTTCGGGGACCCAGACACTGTCTGCAAATCAGGACACATGCTCAGCATGGGTGCGGTCACAGGATGACGTCGCGAACACCTCTACGAATGGGACGGGTCTCCGCAGAAAATCAAATGCATGGAAATGGTCGTGCGCATGTGCGCGGATGTTCTCCGGATAGTCCTCAAACGAATTAAAAGTGCGACACACGTGCGACGGACAGTTACGGACAGGTGTGATGTTCGTAGGACTTATGGGTGTGGTGCACATGAGCGTAGATTTTTTACAGAGAGTACGGACTGTTATGGTGTCCTTAGGACACCGTCATTTTGATTAATTGCGGACATTCCGGACACGAAGTGTGTTCTAAGAACAATTCCATCTTGCTTGCGGACAGTACGGAGAGGTATGGTGTTCTTAGGACACCGCCATTTTGGTTAATTGCGGACATTCCGGTCACCGACTGTGTTCTAGGAACAATTCCATCTTGCTTGCGGACAGTATGGAGAGGTATGGTATTCTTAGGACACCGCCATTTTGGTTAATTGCAGACATTCCGGACACCGAGTGTGTTCTAAGAACAGTTCCATTTTGCTTGCGGACAGTATGGACAGGGATAGTGTCCTTAGGACACCCCCATTTCAGTTAATTGCGGACATAACGGACACCCACGCTATCCGTGGACACCCTAACTGCCTTTTTTTTAAAAAAAAAGACACAAAGGACTGAATTAAAACACACATAATATGTTTTTTTTAATTATATACAGCTATAAAATGTATGCAAGAGAAGGGGATGCAAAAACTGACAGAAATACACCGGAATTAGGGGCTTGGAGAGGATGGATGGGAGGGGATGAAGGGATGAAGTCTCATCATAACGTTTTTCTTGGTGGTGAGGGTTTGGGGATAGTTGACTCGGACATGGAAAGGGGGAACAGGTGCATGTGGGTCAATGATATTTATTTTTTTCTTTTATGTGGTCCTCCACAAAATGTTTTAAATGATTTAAATTTTCCATAGGCATATCCATTTTTTGTTCCATGCGCTGCAGAGTATTTTCTAATGTCTCTTTTGGTATATTATTTTCAATGTTTGTATGGTCTGTTAAAAAAAAATATATATATGTTAAGTACACATAAAGTAATGATTATTAATTTGCTTATATAGAGACATATCTACCATTAGTATCACTGTCTTCACTCATTTCCTCACGTGAGAAATTTTCTTCAGGCCATTCCAAAGTACTGGACATTTCTGTGTAAAAAAAAATATATTACTTTTAGTGTACCTAATACAGAAAGTTTAGAAATATATAAGTACTAGTTTTTGGTAAGTTTTGTTCTTACTGTTGTGTAGGTCTGCTGTTGCTTCTTGCTGTGCAGTTTCTGTGAGGTAATTATGTTGGAGGCATATCTTTTTTGTTTTGGTATATTCCATTTTAGTACATATGCTATTTAAATGGGTGGTTGATGTGTTACATATATAGGTTCCACTTCTTATGTATTATTACCTATAATGTGTGTATGTGCTGCTTTTTTAACTTGTTCAGTGTTTATATAGCATGATAGAACAATTTAAGAAACCCCCTGATTTTTTGGGTAGTGTTGATGTTACCCGCGCCGATCCGCGGACATACGCACAGTCCGCCGACATCAGAATCACTAGCCGGCGGTTCAGTATGTTATATGTTACATGTATATAAAGTAAGGGAATCCTAGTAAACATGTATCAAATTCACATTATGAATATGTATATTCGATAAAAGAAACTTTGATAAAGGGATGTTATGGTTAATTTGCACTATTAAAAACCTATGAAATTCAGTAAAAAAGCTTTGTTAAAGGGACATTATGGTTCCAAGTAAAACCGAAAAACCCCTGAAATTTGCAAATTATGGTAAGCTAAGGAACCATAACTTGGGCCACCACTATGCATTGCTAAGACTAACAACCAGGACATCAATGATGACATCACAAATGTCACATTGAAGTTGATACTACAGCCACTGTGACAAAGCACTGCACGTTTTAAAGGAATGGCTGCATTTGCCCTTTTAACCTGATTGCTCTCACTGAAGGGCTTGGAATCCGAATTTTAGCTGACTCCGTGTATTACATACAGGGAATTTGGGTTGGAGAGGCATGCAAATGAGAAAGAGGAGAGCAAGAGATTGGTCAATAAAGTTTACCAGGTGTGTTGTGTAAGGAGAGAATTTTTCAGAAAGTCTTTTTCCTGAGAGACGAACAGATAGCTATGGCTGTGTGTTTTAGAAAACAGATTATCTGGCTTTTGGGAGACTCATGGATACATTGGTTGGAGGTGCATAAAGAACACTGTGGAGTAGCTTCAGATCTTGTATTCCCTCATGTGGAAGTGCACTGGCATGCAGTGCTTGGAATGAAGTGGCTGGACTTGGTACCTCTCTGTGCTAGTTTGGAGACACAGCATCATCCAGACATGATTATAATTCATTGTGGAGGGAACTGTTTAGGACATGTGTCTGGAATCTCTTTGCAATTTGCAATGAAAGAAGGACTTGGGAAGGTCATGGACATATTTCCAAATGCCCAAGTAATTTTTTCTCGTATTACGCAGAGAGAAATGTGGTTGCGTTCTTCTTCATTTGGTTCACAAATGGAGAAAGCGAGGCGCAATGTCAATAAGGCTGTTTGTGCCTTTTTAAGAGATGTTGGCATGTCCGCTTTTCACAATGAAAATATTATGTTTCGTAGCACATACATTTTTCGCAGAGATGGAGTCCATTTTACTTATGCTGGCAATCAGATTTTTCTGAGAAATGTACAAAATGTATTGCAACCTTTTTTGGAATGACAGAAATCCATTTTTCAGTAGGTGTTCACCATTTGAAGTTTTTAAACACAAAAAAACACCACCAAAAGGCTCTTTTCAGAGCCACCACTTCCTCCCAGAGAAAAGTGCAATGGTTATGATAGGGCAGCACCCCCAAAAGTAAATGTCAGCGAACTATCCGTGGACTCCTAAAAACTGCACAGGGCCCTGCACTATTTATTTGTCACTTCTATTTTTAAACTGTGAAAGGCGGCTCTGAAAAGAGCCTTTTTTGGGGGGGGGTTGTTGTTTTATATATTTTTTTGTTTTTTAACACACAACACACTAGGAAAGGAGGGGAAAGGAGGGTAAGGAAGGGACACCAACCACGGGGATAAGAAAGGGCAGGTGGAGAGAGGAAGATGTAGGGTGGGCCTTATATAGGTAGGTAGCAGACCTTCTCATGCTCCGTGACCACAGTCTCGAAAGCACTCAGAAGACTCTACCCCCTACAGAGTACTGTGCTGCAGTACATAAAAAATATTGTGACCCTCGAAAGGTAAGGGTCAACAGCATCATGGATGGCCTGTGAGGCAGCTGGAGGGATGCACTGTCCCACGGGAGTGTCTCTTGTGGTGACAGGAGCGGAAACAGGATGTTGTAGAGGAACTCAACCTACTACGTTTATCACAAGGTACAACCTTGCGAATAGCCCCACCGTGGAACGACCTTAGGTGTCGCTTCATGGATGTCGTACCAAAGCTGTACGAACCAGGCCTCCCATGACTCAGCACCATTTTGCACTGGTTGCAGATGACCTTGTTTGCACATGCTTTTGGTACTGCACCCTGAATGGGAAAACAACCGCCCCACCCAAAACTCACGGTGAGTGCTGGGAGTAGGGACTTCCACTACGTCATCCTCTTCATCCTCCTCGTCTACATCCTCATGCCTGTTCCCCTCTGCGGGCCCTTGGGGAGGTGGTAGTGGTGGAGGGGTTAGGGGTGGTGCTGAGGCTGAAGTAGCACCCGCTGGAGCAGCAGCAACCATAGATGCCATCAGGTTTGATGATGGGAAGCAGCAAGAGTAGCAAGATCATCAAAAGCCAAAATAGACAATGCTCTGTTAGGTAGCCAGAAGCACAATGGGGATAAGCTCTGGGGTGTGGCCTTTTATAGGGGTGCAGGTGCACACTCTGTATACAGCGGTTCTGTCCGCGGACAGATCGAACACCCCAAAAAGGCTCAAAAGTTCCAGAAAGTATGCAGAAAGCCAGGGTCATTGTCTGGGACATGTGCAATGGTGAATTTCTACCGTAAAATACGTTGGATTGTCCAAAAAAGTACTTTTAAAATGTTCGGGGACCCAGACACTGTCTGCAAATCAAGACACATGCTCAGCATGGGTGCGGTCACATGATGACGTCGCGAACACCTCTACGAATGGGACGGGTCTCCGCAGAAAATCAAATGCATGGAAATGGTCGTGCGCATGTGCGCGGATGTTCTCCGGATAGTCCTCAAACGAATTAAAAGTGCGACACACGTGCGACGGACAGTTACGGACAGGTGTGATGTTCGTAGGACTTATGGGTGTGGTGCACATGAGCGTAGATTTTTTACAGAGAGTACGGACTGTTATGGTGTCCTTAGGACACCGTCATTTTTATTAATTGCGGACATTCCGGACACCAAGTGTGTTCTAAGAACAATTCCATCTTGCTTGCGGACAGTAAGGAGAGGTATGGTGTTCTTAGGACACCGCCATTTTGGTTAATTGCGGATATTCCGGTCACCGACTGTGTTCTAGGAACAATTCCATCTTGCTTGCGGACAGTATGGAGAGGTATGGTATTCTTAAGACACCGCCATTTTGGTTAATTGCAGACATTCCGGACACCGAGTGTGTTCTAAGAACAGTTCCATTTTGCTTGCGGACAGTATGGACATGGATAGTGTCCTTAGGACACCCCCATTTCAGTTAATTGCGGACATAACGGACACCCACGCTATCCGTGGACACCCTAACTGCCTTTTTTTTTAGAAAAAGACACAAAGGACTGAATTAAAACACACATATTATGTTTTTTTTAATAATATACAGCTATAAAATGTATGCAAGAGAAGGGGATGCAAAAACTGACAGAAATACACCGGAATTAGGGGCTTGGAGAGGATGGATGGGAGGGGATGAAGGGATGAAGTCTCATCATAACGTTTTTCTTGGTGGTGAGGGTTTGGGGATAGTTGACTCGGACATGGAAAGGGGGAACAGGTGCATGTGGGTCAATGATATTTATTTTTTTCTTTTATGTGGTCCTCCACAAAATGTTTTAAACGATTTAAATTTTCCATAGGCATATCCATTTTTTGTTCCATGCGCTGCAGAGTATTTTCTAATGTCTCTTTTGGTATATTATTTTCAATGTTTGTATGGTCTGTTAAAAAATATATATATATGTTAAGTACACATAAAGTAATGATTATTAATTTGCTTATATAGAGACATATCTACCATTAGTATCACTGTCTTCACTCATTTCCTCACGTGAGAAATTTTCTTCAGGCCATTCCAAAGTACTGGACATTTCTGGTTTAAAAAAATATATTACTTTTAGTGTACCTAATACAGAAAGTTTAGAAATATATAAGTACTAGTTTTTGGTAAGTTTTGTTCTTACTGTTGTGTAGGTCTGCTGTTGCTTCTTGCTGTGCAGTTTCTGTGAGGTAATTATGTTGGAGGCATATCTTTTTTGTTTTGGTATATTCCATTTTAGTACATATGCTATTTAAATGGGTGGTTGATGTGTTACATATATAGGTTCCACTTCTTATGTATTATTACCTATAATGTGTGTATGTGCTGCTTTTTTAACTTGTTCAGTGTTTATATAGCATGATAGAACAATTTAAGAAACCCCCTGATTTTTTGGGTAGTGTTGATGTTACCCGCGCCCATCCGCGGACATACGCACAGTCCGCCGACATCAGTCGGTTCAGTATGTTATATGTTACATGTATATAAAGTAAGGGAATCCTAGTAAACATGTATCAAATTCACATTATGAATATGTATATTCGATAAAAGAAACTTTGATAAAGGGATGCTATGGTTAATTTGCACTATTAAAAACCTATGAAATTCAGTAAAAAAGCTTTGTTAAAGGGACATTATGGTTCCAAGTAAAACCGAAAAACCCCTGAAATTTGCAAATTATGGTAAGCTAAGGAACCATAACTTGCGCCACCACTATGCATTGCTAAGACTAAAAACCAGGACATCAAAGATGACATCACAAATGTCACATTGAAGTTGATACTACAGCCACTGTGACAAAGCACTGCACGTTTTAAAGGAATGGCTGCATTTGCCCTTTTAACCTGATTGCTCTCACTGAAGGGCTTGGAATCCGAATTTTAGCTGTTATTTCCCATTGTTGATTTGATGTATTGTTTGAAAGGATTGTTTCCATGTGCTTTTGATTTTGGTGACCAGTGACTGCATGTGCCCAAAACTGAATTTGTTTCAGTTTTAGTTTTCATTCTGTTTAATTGACTATGTAATGAGTGCCTTTTTTAAATGGAATGATAAACCAACCAACAGCCACTAACTCTGCTGCCTGCACTGAAAAATGTCCTGGTAACCTCGCACTTTGCACTACCTCAAACTCGTCACCTTTCCTTTTTTACCACCACTGCACCCGAATGCCTTAATCTCATGCTCTGATCTATAGTCAATGACATGTCAATGAAGACCACCTCTGCCCCCTTCTAGTGCAATCTCCTTGATCTGGGGGATGTCATTGCGTATATGTCAACGTATGTGGTACAATCTTGGACCCAATGTCCTTCCTCCCCTGGTAAAGGAATACATGTCTCAGGGTTCACTGTGCAGCACCTAACAACTGTAATCGATGGTCTCTTTTTTTCGAGCCAAATGTGACAACTTGTGGCTACATATCGCTTTCTGGATCCCTGTGTAAGTCGAACATGAGGACACAGAGACTTTGTATTCTTTGTGACAGCATCCATTTTGTGGTCACTGACAAACTGATTAACTCTCTGCACGAGTTAGCACATAGAGATAGCCAAACTGTTTGGGAGCATGAATAGTGCTCATTACATGCTTCTGTATCTTTGATGGAAGATTTTTTGAATTATGTACAACAGAGGCGATTTTGGTTCTTATTATCTATTACTTTTTTTTATCGTTATATTTTAATTTTTTATGTTAAGTAAACAAGCTGTTCAATTGTATTCTCTTATTAATTTGCTAAATGGCTAAACAAAGGCAGTAGAACTCCTTGCCCCTCGTACCTGGGTCCCTCCAAAAATAAATAATCTTTGTGGTGTGACAAATTCGATTGGCTTTACCCTGTTCCAACTGTGAGGTGAACAGTTGCAAAGCACCACCCCAAATCAAGAAGTGTGTCATGGAAACGTTATCTATTGTTGTTTACGACTAAAGGAAAGATCTAATAAATCTCCAGTGGGTGTTAATCTGGTTAACTGAAATATGTGGTGAATAAAGTCCCTCCTGTTCTATGAATAAACTATTTTTATTAGTCCTCAGGCCAATCTCAGAATGCTGTTTCTAATACAGTTCTACCTGATTTGCACTATTTTTAGGCTGCTATGGAAGCTTCATAAAAGAGGTAGTCAGTGCTTTAAGTGGCACTACAAAATGAGCTGGGGCTCATCAAGGGGGTGTGGCCTAACGGTGGGGGTCCTGCTGGCTCATTAGGCCACGCCCCCACTCTCCCCACGAGCCTGGGCTCAATGGGCTCCTGTCACCACTGCCAGGCGGCCTTTTGTAGAAATCAGCAGAGGGTGCTGATCTCTGCATTTATTTTCTATAGGCTTGCCTGGCAGGGGGCAGTGCCTCGCCTATTCAGCCTTAATGATGGTGCTGCCCCTCGCCAGCTGGGGAGGGACAGCGTCACCATTGAGGCTGAAAGGGTGAGGCCGCTGGAAGCAGAGGCCTTTTTCCTAAAGACTGAAACCCCCGCAAATCCGCAGGAGTTTCAGTATTTAGAAAGCAAGGCCTCTGCTTCCAGCGGTCTCATGTTTTCTCCATAATGGTGGCGCCAGCCCACGGGCATCTCTTGCTCAAAGGGATGCCGCGTAGGAGCGGCGCCACCATTATGGCTGAAAGGCATTTTTTTCTGAAGCACTCGCACACGAGTGAGAGCTTCAGGCTGTAGAAAAAAAAGCCTTTTCGTGTAGTGGCCGGGGCTTCCAGGGGAGATTAGTGGGCCCCGGCAAGTCCCTGCCTCAAAACGAAATTTCAGAGCCTGCTGGGGCCCAGCCCCGGCAGGCCCCGGCCCACTTAAAGCCCTGGAGATAGTTAAGGCACATGATGACATTGCTCTGTTGAAGGGGGAGATTGCTTGTTATGGCATCTTTGCAAACTGGTGTCACTGAACAAAAACTACAACTAAAAACCCAACTTTTGGCGTCAGATAGGCAGTTAGCATGAGATCAGTCAGATGCACATACTAGAAGCGTAGTGCACCTAATAGAGGCCCATAGCGCAAAATGTAGGTAGCAGCCTATGCTGCATAATGCACACAACAGTCTGGCTTTGAGAATTCAACCTAAAGCATCAGTTTCCGTTGCTCTTCAATTGATAGTTCCCAATCTAACTATAAATGAGACAATGGAATTACAATGAATCAAATCTAGACCAGTGATTCCCACTGGCATGTCAGCCATTCTACCAAATCTCAGTCAGCTCCAAGACTCTTTTACTAACAAAGGAATATATCGGTTTTGTCAGCTAGGAAATGTAAACGGACAAAATGTGAGGACAAAATTATAGTTCAAAGAGTCAGATATGCAAGTACCCAGATCAGGGAAGAACAGGCAAACAGTGCAAAGTTTTTGTCAGAGCGCCTTAGTTGATGTCTTGGTGGCACTGAAGGCTAGGTTCATTTTACCAGCACCCACCAACATCAGTCTGCATTATTGACTATTTAGTCCCAGTGCCAAATCCTGGTAATGCTAAATACCATAGAGCAGAGTTAACACTTATGGAAGACCATCATTTGGTAAATCTGTTGTCGGAGAGGAACACTGCAGTGGCTATCCTTGTGAAAGTTCCCCAGATTGGGTTGCTGACCACACAATTAAACAATAAGGAAGGTATTGGTAGTACAGCTCTTCAAACACGGTCACACCCAATGGTAGTCCCTTATAGCCGACTTGCCCTTATTATGAATAGACTTTGACTGCCACTCTTATACTTCAGGTTACTCCTACGCATGTTGAAGCTAGTGACCAAGAAACAGTAACAACACATTTCTAATCCTTTTAACTCATTTGTGAAGGTCATGACACCTAAAATGTCTATTTTCCGAAACTGGTTAAGATTTTCGAAAAAGAATAAGCCCCAATTGACCCAAATATTGATGATGACAGTACACGGTTAGAAATTATTGAATAACAGAATTTTTTAATTGGGAAATCACAGCTCACCCCTCTCTTTAATTCATTTTCAGTCTATCAAGAAATGAAGCTGCTATTAATTAAAAGTTAAAAGACTCGGAGGGACGATCCTTCATTGAAAAGCGTAACATTTATTGCTTAAAGGAGGCAAAGCATGGTCAACTGGTACATGAAGTGGGCTAAACTGACATTTTTTGCACTTGCAAAAAAAAAAAAAAATGCAAGAACATGGGAGGTTAATTTATTTAGGCTGATGAAAAATTCCCGGGCAGTATTGTTAGACACAAAGCAGGTTATCCTAATGTTCAATGGTTAATCTAAGGAATTTAGGGAAGCATGTGGTACATTGATGTTTTCATTTATGTAACACTGAAACCCAGTCTATTGGTGACTCAAATGCCATGAGGCTGATCAATGAGTTGTTAGATAACGTTTCTACCCATCTGATGCAAAGGAGCGCCTAATCCAATTATTGGTGGGAAATCTCAATGCAGCCATCTCAAACATATTTGTCCCATCAACTGAACTCAAGTATTAACATGAGCACTCTGGGATCCGACAACCTTTATGTCAGGGAGGAATTTTAATAAGAAAGGCGGGAATTTAGTATTATTTTTGAACCACCAGAATCTCTGCCATTTACATGGCTGAACATCCTTGGAAATGCTTACCATAACTACTCAGCGGGTCCCATGTAACAACTATAGACTACATGTTAATAGCTGTAGCAAATTGTAGTTTGGTTAACAATATGTTGGTGATGCCAAGAATAGAAAGCAAACAAAGTCAGCTGTGTGCAGAGCTAGGTATCCCAGTAGCTGAGGCAGAGAATGTCAGTATACTAAGTAAGGTGGTAAAAGCTTATAATAACAGGAGATGTTTTCAACCAATCTGCTCAGGCCAGATATTCCTTGCCCTGTAAAGAGAGTGCTAAGGCAGTTATCTAAATGTTGAGGAAGTCAATGTCGGCTGGGGAATCACTGGGGTGTAAGAGGTCTTTTCACTAATATTAACCCAGAATAATTTAGACAGAAGAAAAAGAAGAGCATACGTTATTCATACAAAGGAAAATGGTAATATGCAAATCGAAAATGAGAGGAACTACAGGTGGGTGCTAAAGGTGAAGTTAAAGTTTAAAAAAAGATGAACTTAACTTCACTCCATCCTGCAATGCCGCATCAAGAACAGGAATCTGTCTTCAGTCTTGATTCAGAATCAACACTGAAGATGGCCTCCTGTTTCCGATGTGGGCAATAAATGCTATATGCCATGAGGCGGCGGGCCGACCGTTACTGCTTTAAGGGACCCTCGCTTCGCTCAGGCCCTTAACTTGGGTGGTGGACCGTTACCAACAGGGTCAGCCCACCGCCTCAGGTCATATCAACTCATTAATGTAACAAATCCAGCTGCTATGATTTGCTATCCTAATAGGATAAACAATTCAGTGAAAGTCCCAAGTTTTTCAGTACATGGCGAGCAATGAGCATCTGAAACAGATGGAGGTCTTTGATTATTTAGGTATTACGTGTACCTCTTCTCCACTTAGGACAAAACATTGTCAGAAAAAAAGCAGCTAGAATTCTCCAGGCTATTGGGGGATATTCAGATTTGCTTGGTTGTATAAGGTGTATCCTTTTCATATGAAGTTATGGGTCTATGAGAACAATGCAAAAGTAATTACAAAATATGGAGCAGGCATTCAGGGCTATTCAAACACACCTAAAAACCAGATTCAAGAAAATGGCTTCCTCAACAGTATAATGGGTCTCCCTGTTTCAGCTCCTAATTTGGCAGTACATTTTAAGAGGAGATACATTGGTTGGCACATATAAAACGTTGGTTGTACAATATAGGTTTAAATATTTACTTAGATGAACAGTAGGGTACTTCACCCCTAGTGATTTGTAATATGAAGGGAAGGATACAACACTTATTATATTCAAGTAGGGAAGATAGAGAGATTAGGAAGCAGACAAATCTCTTTCACACAGTGCTTCCGTAAAATGATTCGGAAAGATATCTGATTTAGTCCGTGCACCCTGATGATCGTATGTTAATTAAGAGTGCTCGATGTAACTCCTTAGGGTAGTCACTGCTAAATGGTCCAGAGTTTCTCTTTGAGGCATGAAGTGTTTACTCTGTGATTCTCATAAGGATGGCTTATTACATTTTCTACGATTTAATCCTGCAAATAAAAGAATACGAAAGAACGCTCTTGTCCCTTTACTTCAAAATTGTAACTTTGTACAGTGTAGACTGTCCATGTGCTATTTACTGTGGGGTGAAACGCCTCTGGTGGCACGGTCATTGTTGTCATATTTGAGGGCGGCATTACTACTAAGGAAAAATCTGCTGAAAACCATTTCTGATACAGCGTGATTAAATCTCTCTGTAATTGTTTTCTTTTTTATTTGTACGAATGATGTGTATTTATTTTTCTATTGATTCGTTTTATTCTGCTTCCAGTTGTGATGAGGTTTGAAACATATTTTATTGCAGTTTTATGGATTTGTTTGCATAAATCCGAAATAAACTTGATTTGACTTTCCCTGACCTGGGAGGGCAGGAAGACGTCTAAAAGCAAGATGGCCAAAAGACAGATATTGTACTCATGGCAAAGTCATTTTGATTACATGGTGCTTGCATCGGCATTATGTGGAAAAAAAAGATGGTGCACAGTAGTTCACCAGAATAAAAAGGAAAACATGGCTCACTGCCACCAACCTGCCCTAGTCACATCAAACATGCCTAAGGGATGTTACAGAAAACAGAGGAAAAAAGGGATACAAATCACTCCTGCAGCACTTCACAACAACTCATTTAAAAACGTCTAACAAATGCTAAAACATTTGGAAACAATTAAAAATAAAACATGAAACAGAACATAATCTCTCCTGCACTGGCACCCTTATGGCCAGAGCAGTGCTCCCAAATAAATGAGTTGAGCAAATTAAAGGAAGCTGATAAGGCCTTACTTTCCACAAAAGTAAGGTTGGGTTCAAGCCATAGCAAATTTCAGGGGGTTACATTAATGTCAATGGAATGAAAGTTGCAAAAAGAAAATCTTTCTTAACGCCTGGCATCATAGGAACATTATGGTCCTGCCTGTTGTGCAGAAGTCTCTTAGGTGCTATAGATTAGCATTGCATTATAGAGAACATTTAACGATTGGTGCTAACAGGAGTTCATATAGTGCATGGTGATTTGCAAGGGAAGGATAGATGCTACACTGATTGGCATTAGATGGTGACTGGCTGTTTGTGGTCTAAAGGGGGTATGGGAATGTGAAGATATACTGTTAGGATGTTCTTGGTCGCCACTATTAATTATTGCATTTTTGTCTTATTTTCTACTACACCAACATTTTGTAAACTGAGCTAGGAAGATAGCTAAGGGGGGAAGTATTTGCCATGGGAACAGGTTATTGCTATGAAAAATAATTCGATCCCAGATTGAGGGTTTAGAAGATCAGAAGATTGAGAAGTCCGACTTGAAACACTATTCATCACTTCTAAAAGACAATTTGCGACTTTTATGAAAATATTTTCAGTCAAACAACATTTATTCGGAAACAGTCATTTAGGTTAAAGAAAAATACATATGAAATGTATAAAAACGACGCAGAACGTATAAAAACATGAACAGTACAGCAATTGCCTGGTAAAAGCAGAAATAGACCAACCTCAATAATGCACAGGTTACACCAATATATACTGAAAGTGCTTATCAAAAGTACAGTATTAGTGCAGGCAGGGTCAGAAATTAATTGCCCGACAACTTTAATATGGGATTTACAAATCAGCCTGGGCAATATGAACTTATATTGCCTAGGTGCAGTGTAGCCATGCCTGATGAATAAACCTCTTTACCCAGTAGATGATATCAAGAGTGTCAGTGGACTTGCAGAGAGCCATTGCTTCAGCTGTCCTCTGATTTGCCTGAGAATTTAATATTTTTTTGAGATATGCTCATCTCAGTGGCCAATATTTGTCACAGAATAGCACACAGTGCTGAACAGTGAACAGTGTCTTCGGCTGCACCACATGTCGGTCAGAGGACTGTTTTTGCATCCCCCCAGCACTTTGTAAAAGCTGCTAATTTTAGCATGCCCATTTTGAATTCCAAGTAAAGAGTTTGTGCACAGGACAGTGTGATTAAGTTTAAATACATTTCATAGCCAAACTCAGATCTGTCTGCTAGGTATGTCAAGCCCAAGCTTAATTCCATAGATGCTGCTCCATTTTTCTATGGGAAAACAACAGGGCTGCTCTGTTAACCTTCATCTGGCTTCCTTGGACTACAAGGACCGGGCTCATCCACAGACTACTCATATTCAATTCTCTAAAGATGTTTTTACATGGGTAAACCATGGTGAACATTTTAAACCCTCATGCAATGGTATGTGCATCATAGCGTTGTTATATGTTGCGAGTTCTGGTGATCCTCATAGTCTTACCCAATACAGGGACAGTCTTAATCTGGAATCATCTCCTATGAGGCTTAAATTGACCTGCATCTAGAGCGTGACATTTCGTAAGCTATATTGCAACATAAACAGATCTTTCAAAAATGTGTTCTCTGCTGTTTGGAGAGGCTGCAGGCCAGTAAAACCACAGATGTGCACCCCATAGAGATCGGCTACCTTGGCTTGTTTCCGAGACATTTCAAGGATTGGCAAAACTGCACCCTTGCCATGTTTCTCAATTTGTGGAGACCACGACCGAGTCTTAGAAAATCAGATTCCTAGATAGTCAAAGGTTTCAACCTGCTCCAGCCTGACACCATCTACCATAATGCAAAGGTCTCGTTTCTTGGTGTGTCTAAGTCTGAAGCTCAATATTTTGGTTTTATTGACGTTTTACATTTGATATGAAAACATTTCAATGTACATTGTAAGCCCATGGGTGTAGTGGAAATAAGAACTGCATCATATGCATAAAAAGAGCTGGAGATCTGTCCTTGCTAAGGTTAGGGCTGGTCAAGACAATGTACCAACAGGTCCTCTATAATTGTGTGTATGTAAATGCAGAAGGGAAGCAGAGTGAAGACACAGCCCTGTCTGACACCTCTATTCATCCCAAATGGGGCAGTGACTTTGCCTGCTAAACCAAAGTGAACCACTGCCTGGTTGTGCTGATATGCAGCCTTCAAAGCAACTAGTAAGTGCCCAGGGATGTTCTTCCTCTCCAAGACCTGTCAAAGCAAGTCTTGGGGGATCTCGACAAATGCAGTCTTTGAATATACAAAAATGACATACAATCGTGTTTTCTTGAAGGCAATATGTTTCTGTACCAGACAATAAAGTCTAAATCCTTGGTCCAGGGTACTCATACCAGATTGAAAACCTATGTTGAGGCTGCTAATGACCTCCTCTTCCTCCGCCCACTCCTAAAGATTTTTCAAAATAGCTTTGGCAGAGCATTTTCAAGAGCTGTCCAAGAGTGAGATTGGATGGTCGTTCCCTAGTATGCCCCTATTGCCCTTCTTAAAAATTGGAACTATTTTAGCTTCACGCCATGAGTCAATGACAGTATTTTCTTGTACAACAGCGAATCACTGTAACACCGGAGCCCATACTGACAATTTCTCTATGTAGAGGTCAATAAGAATCCTGTCTGGCCCCGGGGCCTTTCCACATTTTTTAGAGCAAATGGCCTCAATAACCTCATTGAGTGATAGTTCAAAAATAAAGTCTGCCTAACTCTGAGTACCAATTTGGGATGGGTTAATGAATTTCACGTTGAATTTGTGAACCCTGTCAGAACCATACAGCTTGGAGAAATGTTCAAACCTTGCATCAGCAATTATCCAACACTGAAGAGTGTTGTCACTGTTGATCTCCTTGCCTGCTACCAATCTCCAAAATCTGACATGGTCACCCATCACAATGGATTCTTTAAGCTCATCTGCTCATCCCCTTTGGTTTGTAGGAATGTGGCCTTCTTGGCCTTTATAATATTTCTATAAGACACTCTCTCTCTCATCTAAGCTTTTCTCTGTCCACCAGTGAGTCAACTTTTCAACAGGAGATCAGATTCAATTTAGCTTAGCTACAATCGGTATCATATTATCCTTCTTTGCACACTATCCTATTTTTTTATCACAATCTTTGCAAATGTTAAAAAAGTTATCATTATGAAAATAATGATATTTGTTTTAATTTAACCTCAAACTGTAGATTTTCTTGATATATATAGTCACTGAAAACACTTTAGCTAAAGGGCAGTTTAGTTGACCAGAGTTAACGCAACAAAACCTTTGAAATTCAGCGGATGCGGCAAGCCATGCCCACCTTAACTTGCCATGCTCCCGTTTATGTCCCCCATAATAACATGTCCCCCAAACAAAATTCCATTGTGTATGCCATTGTGAATCCCTTCCCTTATAGTATGTATGTGTTCTTGGGCTTTGCAAAGGTAACATGCTGAGTTAAGCTAGTCATGGCTTCAAACACCCTCTGAATTTCAAGTGTTTTGTTGCGTTAAATCCTGTCAATTTAACTGCACTTTTTTTTCAGTGAATCGTTTTGCAATACCATTGTTTTATTATGGGCCATTAGCCATGGTCTTCAACCATGTCCACTGTAGTTGTTCCCCCAATATGTTTCTTTTACACCCATTAGGTGGCTATTATACATGGCCATGGCCAGTGAGCACAGCCTTCGGCCGTGCCCACTGTATATTTTAAAACACTACCAGGCCACTAGCCATGACTGAGAGGCCAATGGACTTTGTACATTTACATGTTTCCCCAATATGTTTCTTAATATCTTTTTCATTTTTTAACAAATTGTTACCCAAATTGCCTGTTTAGTTGGACTCCTGATAAACTGCTTGTTTGGAAAATGTCATCAAGATCCATCCAGCAAGTTAAACATTATTAGCTTTGCCCAGCCTTGCCCAGACTCTCTCCTGTAAAAAGCACCAAGGCCGATGTAAACGTTTTAAGGAGGAGGGGCAGCCCCTTCTCTGTCAAATATTTTAAAAACTACTGGATGGATTTACCCCAAACCAGTCAAGACATTTATGCTGTACTTTTTCTCTATGTGAAAAGGAATGGGCTAAAAACTGAAACTGTGTTGTTCTGTTTTCTTAATAACATTTTTTATTAACATACTGATCCAAAAATCTGCTGTTTTGGGGGAGGGTGACCTTGATGACCTTTTCGTTTTGAAAATGTGATCCAAATCCATCCAGCAAGTCAAAGGTTATTAGAAATAGTAATTTGGGAAAAATAATGCTGCTTTTTCATTTCTGAAAATCCTGTCAGCCTCTCTGATGCATTCCTGGACACATATTAGGCTATCATTTTGGAATAAGTGGGCATCCTCTTCTCTGTCAAATATTTTAACTACTGATCAAATAACTAAAAATATTAGTAATACCATTGCTATGCCCATACATTAATATTTACCTTCTCATCTTCATTTCTTTTCTGTAAATGTAATTATGTAGCATAAGTAACTGATTGTGTTTGCTTATTAACCAAACTTAGAATTCTTAGATAATATATTATCACAATGCACAAAGACACATACTTTCTTTTGTATGTGATTATATTTTATAACACATGTAATTCAGAAAAGAATGCCTTCATGTAATATTATTACAGTAAGGACACTTGTACATGTAAATGTGTACATTGACTATTTCATAACACTTACTATTAAACATGTTTCTACTTCTATCTACTTTTTTACTACTACATATACTTATTATATTATGTTTAAAATAACTGAAATAGATTTACCAGAATCAGGTACTTTCCCTGCAATGAAGTATTGTAATTGTTTACTAAAACATGAAATGCAAACCATTTGTATAAAGTCGCATATTCTTACAACAAATTAATGCTCTACGTGTAACCATATCATACTTTTGTATTAGTGTATTGTTCCATGTCATGGTTTTGTTATTGTTAACTGTAATACAATAAAATGTGGATCAAAAGATAGCAACACAAATATTCTAACTTATTTAATCAGTAATGTCAGATTTGATGTAATTATTGATCTCATTGGTGATGTCATGTATGATGTAATTAGGGAATTCACCAGTGATGTAATCAGTGATGTCATCATTGTGGTCATACACTGCGCAACAGGGGGTGCATAGTTTAGGTGGACTTGGTCGAAATGCGATTGCTGAATGTCAGGAATTTTGTTGTGTTAAATCTGATAACCTTAAAACTCTCTTAATCAAGGTTTTTCACACTATATATATCGTGAGCAAGCGCCGAGTGAAGTGCAAAATGCGTTGCTTAGTAGGACATGCCCCATGGAGTCCTGCATCTGTTGTTTTTTGTTGCTGTCCAACCGTCTGACTTTTTTTCAAATAAAAACGATTTAATTTGAGTTTAATTTATTTTTTCGGGGGCTAAATGCTGTGTTGATTTTCCACGTCTGGAGTGCGGTTTGATTTCCTCCTTTCACATGTATATATATGTATATACATGTTTAAATGGTTAGCATAACGTTGCTGTTTTTTTATTTGATTTAACCTTAAATTGTAGTTTTTATATCAGTGAAAAAAACTTTGTTAAAGGGATGTTATGACTATGACGCAAAATCTAAAAACTAAATAAATTCACCAGTTATGGCAAGCTATGCAACCATAACTCATGCCCCCTGCCATGCAGTGCTCACACTAACATCACAGATGGCATCACAAATGACATCATCAATTACATCACGGAAGTCCCTTTAAGAATGTTTTTACACTGGATTTTACAGATTTGTATTGGAGCAATTTAAGCATAATATCCCTTTAAAAAACAAATCTGTGAATTTCATACGTTTTTATTATGGTAACTTATTTGATCATCACTTTCACAACTTCTCTCCACTATCAATATTTTCAATGGGCACTACGGATCTAACAATCTGACTTTGCCCTTTATATTATGTAAAATATCTACGAACAGTCACGCACGTTCGTGGACATCCCTCACGGCAGGTTGCATCAGTCGTACCTAAATACAGAGAGGGATACAGTTTTACATATGTTCTATACAAAGTAATATTTCACTAAAACAAAAGTAATACAAATTGCAAATGTTTAAGCATCATGTATTTTATCTACTAAGTTTATAAATTAAAATAATGTTTATAATTACTGCAGAATGTTTAGGATTGTACCATATAGTCAAGTAAACCGTAAACCATTTTAAAACTATTCACTTTAACAAATGTCAGATATTGGAAGACAGCATTTTTGGGTACATACAACTACTTAAGAAATGTCAGTAAATAAATAAACCAACGGTAACTGTCCATATTATTTATAAACATGCATGTACCTCTACTAAATACATACAACTTTATATGCATAATTGCGAGTACCTATCATTTTCTGTTTTCAAATCACTTTTTAAAATTGCCTCATGTTGTTCTTTGCAATAATGCTCAACTTATTTATTTACAAAAATATTATTGATAACTTTACTTCCATAACACCTTTTTCCTTTAAATCAATGTGTTCATTTCAAATATACACACAAATACATGTTATTAAAGAATAGTACAATTTACAAATACAACTGAAAATAAATCAACATTATAAATAGATTTGACAAAAACAAAATGGCTGGAACTGCACTTCCCAAAAAATGATTTCAGTGAAGATGAGGATAGTGGAAATGGGAAATTATTTTGTTTTTAGATTGAGATAATACTTTCTATTTACAACTAAACAATACATTTTAATGTATTACATATACTTTATCATTCATAATTTAGAACAAGAACAGAATCAAGAGGAAGATGCACAGAATAATCAAGAAAATATAGTATAAAGGCATTTTCAACAAAGATTACAAAATATTAAAAACACTATGAATGATGCGAGTAATCAAGAGAAATGAAAAATCAACTAACTCAATTATGTAGAGATTTTGTAAGAAAAATGTTTTTTCATTTCAACACTTGCAAATTTGATCATTGCCCACAACAACTCCCCCAATCAAATACAGAGGACATTAGTGATCAATAATTTGATGAAGTGTGTATCCCTCCTTCCCCTAATCATGAACCTGCATTGCTTCAATGTGTCCTATTTTTGTCTCCTATAGTGGTTCTCCTTCCTTATGTTAATTGTAAATAGTATAGATACATATTTTCTTTTTTTGATAACATTTCAATGATATATATATATATATATATATATATATATATATATATATATATATGGATATATATATATATGGATATATATATATTCAGTGAAAAAACTTTGTTAAAGGGACGTTATGGTTCAAAGTAAAACCGAAAACCCCCTGAAATTCGGCAGTTATGGTAAGATAAGCAACCCTAACTCGTGCCACTGTGCACTGTTAACACTAACACCCAGGACATCAAAGATGACATCACAAATGTCATTTTCGGTTTTACTTGGAACCATAACGTCCCTTTAACAACGTTTTTTATTAGCACGCAAACAATATACAAAGATGGAGTGTAAAAAGCTATTTCTCAGAGATGGCTGAACACAGAATGTTGCAAACTAAGAATTTATGGTCGTTTACAGTGAAGGTCAGCTGCTTCAATTTTTTGCTCGCATGCCGGAGAGGCCCACGACTCGCACTATAAGGTTCTATTGTTTTTTGACCTTGACAGACAGGGATCGTGCTAAAAGACTTCTTTTGAAGGAGTGTTGCAAAAACGTAAGACACGATAAGGATGAAATTTCTGAAACAAAATCACTTTTATATATTATATCACTATGAGAAAGATCGTTGGCACAGACAGAGTCGTATTTTGGGACTGCACTCCGCTGAGACAATGGAAAATGCCAATATAATTTAAGTAACCCTTTAGATTATTTTATACCGGAATATAATAACAATAGCGTGGCGTTAAAGCCCGGTTAAGTTGTACTTGTTCGTTCAATGTGGCATAGTGTTTTCTACTACACACTATCACCACCGAATTGGTCCCCTGTCGCTTAGAGGGCTCTGAAAAAGGCAGAGGACAGAGGGTGGGTTAATGGGAATAAGTTAACATACTCCATTGCACTATCCTAGTTTCACGCCCTAATAAATAAAATGAATATTTTTAATGAAGATCGGCTGGTGAGACTAATTTATGTTTTATAAAACAGGTATGTCCTTCCGTACTGTCAATGCCAAGATTTTCAAACCCCGGCCAACATATTTTTTAACTGCCAGGTGCAGCTACTTCTAAACAACTTCATGACCCTCACCATTTTATGGGACAATCGCCAAGGACCAATATGCCCTTACGCGGTACTAGCGACTAAAAGCAGCATACCAACCATTATGGTGGTCTAATGCCTCGTTGTTGGAACAGCCTTCCGATTATCTGTTCGACCATAGTGCTTCTTTTATCATAAACCAACACCCTGTGTACCGCAAAGGAACAGCGCGTGACTCAAGATGAACTTTTGCGGATCGACAGCAAAGACAAATGCAAATCGCTGAATATTCTCTAAACATTTGATGTCAAATAAAAGTACTTTACGAAATGTACAATCTTGCTGTTTGCTTTGAAATCACAGTTTCATATTCCGAATTGTGGCGCGCTGTGTTGTGAGATGATATGTGTTGTTTTCCGGGTTGTGTGTAAAGTCGCGTAGGACTGGAGACGATTGGGCCTTACGCGGTACTAGCGGCTAGAAGCAACATACTTTTATCATAAACCAACCCCCTGTGTACCGCAAAGGAACAGCGTGTGACTCAAGATTAAGTTTTGCGGATCGACAGCAAAGACAAATGCAAATCGCTGAATATTCTGTAAACATTTGATGTCAAATAAAAGTACATTACGAAATGTACAATCTTGCTGTTTGCTTTTAAATCACAGTTTCATATTCCAAATTGTTGCGCGCTGTGTTGTGAGATGATCTGTGTTGTTTTCCGGGTTCTGTGTAAAGTCGCGTAGGACTGGAGACAACTGGGCGCGTTTGGCTACGCACCCTGTACCGTCACGGAGAGAGACGGGGAATATGAATGCTTTGATCGTGTCAGGCTTAGGGGCGGTAGATATGATTTAGTGTCACAAAAGCAGGTCAGCCAGGTTGATGGGGCAAGTGATAGGATTATCACATAATGTCGACGCACAGAAGCCTGATTTATCGTTTGTTTAGTGGACAAAAAGTCGGGAAAGGGCCATAGGAAATTATAATGTCAACGGACATAAGGAGGGTTCTTAGAACACTTTCAACCTGACAACGAACAATACGAACAGCGTTCTCAGAACACCCCCATTTTGTTTAATTGCAAACATTACCTCCACGTCCACTCGTCCCAGTACTTACTTCATGAGGCCCCTGCCTCCGACACAGGACCTTCTTCTATTTCTTTAAATTCCTTAAATTCCTTAAATTCCTATAACTCCTCCCCCACATCCTCATCACTCAGTTTCATATTACCAAGCCGGAGCATGGGACCTTCCCCGGAGGGAGGGTTAGGAGGGTCGTCAGTACTGTGACGAGGAAGAGTAGAACTAGGAGTAATGAAGATTACCGGTAAGTAATCAGAGCATTTCAGGTCACCGCGAGTGTTCTTAGAACACATTCAACTTGCCAGAGTACAATATGGACAGCGTCCTCAGGACACCCCCATTTTGTTTATGTACGAACATTTAAGGACACTGCAAGTGTTCTTAGCTCAATTGTAGCTTGCTTGCGAACAAAACGGACACATACTCCGTCCTCAGAACACCTCACCATTTAGTTTATATAGAACATTTCAGAACAGCCGTGTTTTCCGCAGACAAATCGAACACAACAAAAGTGTCTAGCATATAAAAAAACAGAACATTGAATCTATATCAAACTCCCCCACTCTCCCCAAACACTCTTACACACCAACACACTCCACTAAATACAATTTTTAATCCAAGTTTCACCGCTCTGTCTGCGGTCGTCCGCGAATGCAAGATGGCGGACGCCACAGAAAATCTGACGCGCTTCACGCACCACGCCGTCCAATCAGCGCACACGTCGCATGTCCGTGGACATCACGCAAGCCTTACATTTTGGTCATTTAAAAAAAACTACTGGACAGATTTACACCAAATTTGCAAAAGCACGCTTTCGGGACCAAGCCCCCGCTCCTGCCGCAAATTTGGTGTAAATCCGTCTAGCGGTTTGGGCTGTAGGCGTGCGCAAAGTTTTTTCCCATTATGTCTATGGGAAAAAACAAAGGTTTTGGGACCCCCCACCCATAACTTTGCCCCCCCTGGACCAAACCTCTCCAAACTTTGCAAATTCAGAGTGGCCCATATACTTTTTTTGCAAAGTTTGGTGAGGATTCGTCCAGAGGGAGTCAAGTTATAAGCCGCCCAAAAAATGCTCTTCCTATGGAAACACCAACTTAACCATAACTACATGGACGCTACGGCATCCATGTAATATATTTAAAACTACAACACGGATTGGTGTTTTCGGACAGTATATTGAGTCTCCGGAAGCAAGAGAAAAGGCATTAGAATTGACAAATAGTAATAGTAGTAGTGACTAACAACTAACAACTAAAATCTTGAGCAATGTTTGTTATAAATCACTATAAAACTTTCACAGCTCTCTCCCCCAAACATTATTATGGTGTCCACAGTCAACCAACATGTCCGCTCATTGGCGCTTTCAGTTGACATCATTCCGATGCACCACAACATCGGCACGTTTCATGTGACTGCCTTAAGAAAGGCAATTACTTTCTCGATACATCAGACTTCCTCCATAACCTTCCATCTTTGCCCACACTCAAAACATCACAGTTGGGCAGACAGTTCCTCCTGCTACACAATAAGGTGTTGACCTGACCTCCAAAGGACAACCGTTGTATGTATTGGGATGCACTCAGTGGAGAGTTTTGCAATTTTGAGGTGCTGTTGAGGTTCCTTCTGTCCTGGTGGTTGGTATGTCCCACTCCACGCCTTGACAAGAAAAGATATTTCAAAACAAAAATACAGAAAAAGTTCTGAAAATAAATTTTCTAGTTAAAAAGTAGAACAATTCAAATAAGAGTTTCTCCGCCCATGTGCTTCCCTGTGGTGTCTACAGACATGCGGAAATTCAGACAAACTAAATGATCAAAAAATGAAGAAAAGAAGCTATATCAATACATGTTCTTTTTTTAACTCTTTAATGGTGGCTTTTAAAAGACCATTTCGGGTATTGCTTGCAAGACTGTATTACCAATATCTATAAGTGCAAGGTCCACGGATAGAACTTCTCACTGTATATTGATTATTGTAAATATGATTTTCTCGCCCCAAAATATGGACCACATTATGATTATTGCGCAAAAAACACCCATTTCTAAGATTCACAACATGTGCTCTATCTTTGGGAAAATCATTCAGTGAATTATTTCGAATCTTGTCAATTTTGAAAGATGCCATAAATAAAATCTCTAACAAATGCAGGGACAGCATTCATTGCTTTATGCCTGGCTTTTTCAATTTGTGGACAAAATAATGTTTGACCTTTGCCACACTTATCTTTGTGTAATTCGAGAAAAAATAAATGTGGGTTGTGGAAAAAAACATTTAAATATATTACAGTAACATAGCTTAAAAACTATTACATTCACAAAGAACCATAATCATTTTTGGGTGTTTACAATTTACCATGTTCCATCACATAGGTATCACATAGGTAACACTTAATTCCACTTCATACAACAAACTCAATGGCAAAGCACCTCCACATTTTCGAAACCAAGATTATCTGAGATAGAAAGCTCAAACAAGTTCAAACAAGTTCAAACAAGTTCAAACAAAACAACTAATACAGGCACTAAACCAAACTGAAGCAGCTTGCAGGACAGAAACTCTGACTCCTCTTTCAAAATGTAAAACTAAAAAGAAATGTATTAAGAAGACTGCAACTACCACGAGTGCTAGCACTGCAACTATAAATCTTGATTCAGCCACAAGTAAGCATACCAAAAAAATTATTTTACAAAATAATTTCCACCACAGAGTCCTTCAGAACCTTATAACAACAGGGGACAAATCACGCTCAATCCTTAACACCTACCGCAGAAAGCTAATCCTGGAAGCTCTCATCGACAGTGCAATACTTTTCAAAAGGACATTATTTATATTAGTTTTAAACAGAATGAAACCACTAACAAAACAAATTACTAAACTATAACAAGGACTTTGCAAAAGACGGAACATCGACAAAGATAGCTTTGCAAATATCTGTGCAGGTGAGTGTAGTCACACCACTAGCACAGAGCCAAATTTCAATGAAGAGGCATACAAACAAAAGCAAGCAAACCCAATTTCCATACATAGCAGTGGATGAGGCTACGAAAAGGTTAACAATACCATTATGGTACAAGAAACGTTACTCACAAAAATATCCCCAGCAAACTTAGCATCAACTCGCCATTCCACCAAACCAATATGTCCAGTCTACAAATGGTCGTACACATCAATGTGTAACGTGCGCAAAAAGTCTTTCACATCTTTAAGCCAGTTCCTCAATCAGTATGTGAAAAGCAGAGACCATTTAAAAATTAAAATATTACAGACTCCTGTCCAGTGCGCAAATACACAGGACTACGAGGACATTCATTAGCCTGCATTTCTGGACATATTTGAAAAAGCACCTTCCACCATATCAAAATGTTAGCAACACACCATTCAACTGTACGAAATCTCATTCATAAACTGTACTATGCAAAATAACATTCTTCTACATTGTACAGCCAAATAAATACTCGAAGAATTAGAGCACATCCAAAGCAAATATTTTGGAAGTGAAACCCCCTTACACAATCCAGTACCTTTAGAACAGAGTAGCAACAATCTTACAGATGTTAACCCACTATTACACACATACAAAAAATAAATACTAAAGTTTAAAAGCACATCTGCTGAAGTACCAAACCAGGTGTGTGTGTGTGTGTGTTGCCGCAGAACTTTTTATAAAAAGAGCACCACAACTGTAGACATAGGGCCCAATTCATAGAAACCGGCGCAGGGGCAGCGCAAGCGCCTTGCGCAGAGAGGGAGCGTGTGCATCAGCCGTGGCGCAAAACAGCATTTTCACGCACCGCGTATTCATGGTTTTCCAGAGGCATTACCAGCCGTGGTGCAGTGAACATCCAGCAATGCCAGTTATGCCCCCAACACTGCCCCTTACGCCAGAAAAAGCAATTGAAATCCCCAATACGGCGCAAAGGCCTGCACTATCTGTGGCCCAGGATACAGCCCCCCAACATCGTAATTGCGTGAAAAATCTGCATGTAACCCGTTTGCGCCAGCAAAATCGTGTGAAAAGGGCCTAGCGTAACCCTGCAAAATGGCATACCTTGCTCGCGCCAGCCAAATCGCATTAAAAGGGCCTTGCAAACCCCCGTGAATATGCGCAACCCGCTCCACCAGCCAAATCGCGTAAAAAGGACCTTGCGTACCCCTGTGAATACGTGGACCCCGCTCGCGCCAGCCAAATCACGTGAAAAGGGCCTTGCGTACCTCCGTGAGTACGGGCACCCCACTCGCGCCAGCCAAATCTCGTGAAAAGGGCCTTGCGTACCACAGGGGACCCCCTAACATCTGTAACCATACCACGCAGGCAGCCCACACCACAAGGGACCCACCAAACACTCGTGACCATAGCCTGCAGGCAGCCCACACCACAGGGGACTGCCCAACACCCCTGACCATACCCCACAGGCAGTCCACACCACAAGGAACCCCTCAACACCCGTGACCATACCCCGCAGGCAGCTCACACCACAAGGGACCCCCCAACACCCCTGACCATACCCCGCAGGCAGCCCACACCACAGGGGACTGCCCAACACTCCTGACCATACCCTGCAGGCAGCCCACACCACAAGGGACCCCCAACACCTGTGACCATACCCCACAGGCAGCCCACACCACAGGAGACCCCCAACACCCGTGACCATATCCCGCAGGCAGCCCACATGGGACTATTCCCCGCAGGCTGTCCCCAACTCATGTCCCCCCGTGACGGCAACCTGCAGGCAAGCCCGACTCATGTGCCCCCACCCCCACCAGTAACGGCAACCTGCAGGCAGGCCTCGTCTCATGTCCCACCCCTCACCAGTGACGGCAACCTGCAGCCAGGCCCCGACTTATGTCCCCCCACCAGTGACGGCAACCTGCAGGCAGGTCCCGACTCATGCCCCCCCACCCACCAGTGACGGCCAACTGCAGGCAGGCCAGACTCATGTTACCCCACCAAACACATTGTCCCAACATGCAATCATGTAGCAAATGTCCACCAAAATGCCCACACCCCACAGTGCAACTCAACACCCATCCATTGGTCCCACTCCCCAGTACATGCCCCATGGCATGGGAATCACATATGCACACATGCATGCACCCATAGACATGACCAACATTGCTCCACAGCTGTGACACATGACAGAGCCAATGACGAGTGACACATGCACCCAACCATTGAGAGCATACACCACTTAGATTTGAAGGAATACAAATGTACTAATAATGTAAAATCACACCAAATGAAAGATAAGCATGAAAATGAAAATGAAAGTAATGTGAATGAAAATGAAATGCAAAACAAAAAGGAATCAGATATCGAAAAAATAGAAACTCCAAAAAATGGTCCATGTCCAAAGTCAGTCCTTCTGTTCAAAATGAAAATCATAAAAAAAACATTACCCCATGTTGAAAAAAAGCCAACAAAATGCAAAGAAGTCCAACTATATACAAGGATGAAGGGTCCATGATCCCAAAAGTCAAAACATGTATACTCAAAAACACTATAAAAAACTATGTACAAAATGTGGAGCAAAGTCTGTGGACTCCAAATAATAAAAAAAGAAAGGAAACCTACAACTAACTAACTCTTTACCAAGGCAGCGTGCTAGTCCTATGACTCACCATTTCCCGCAAGAGTATCAGCCAGGACATCGTCAAACTCTGTGTCAATTTCCCACAGGTGGGTCACATCTCTGTCCTCGAGGGCTTGAAGGGACTCTGTCATGCTCCTCTCAAACTCCCTGCGAGTCTCCTCAGGGAAATTTGCCCACCTCTCTTCCTGACGCAAGGTGTTCTCCGCCCTGGACATGGTGAGTCGTGCCCCCCCGTGCCCGCTGCCGCTCTGCATCGATCTGCTGGCCCATTTGCTGCCACACGGAAGACATCCTTGTGCCAAGGTCCACATTGCCCTCCTGCCCAATGGCCGATATCTGCCCCTCTGATGTTGATGGCCCTGAGTCATGTTGCCTCCAACGCTGAGCCTGCTGCCACCAAAAAGCCCTGTGCCTGCGCCTCCAGTACTGCCTCCGGGATGATGACAACCCCCGGGGCAGTCGTGCACATGTCCTGCTGCAAGGTTCCTGCACTCCCTCCATTGCCAGTGGTCCTGTTGCTGGAGTGACCACCTCTGCTGAACCTCTGACTCCCGACTGTGGCAGGGATGTGGACTCCACCAGACTGGCCGCCGTGGATGAGACAGGTCCACAGGGGGCCTTGGTGGTATCTGGGCCGGAAGACGGCTGGGAGGACGACTGGCGCACAGTGGAGGAAGAGGAGGAGGGGTTCACATCAGTGCCATGCACATGTAGCAAACTCGCGACAATGAGCAGAGCTAGCCAGTTCACAAGGGCCCAGACCTCTTCGTGATGATGTGCAAGCACCCGACAGGAAGCCTGCGGCCATCACGAATGCCGCTGTGTGCCTCGCGGTACTGGCTGGCATGGGCTCAACCCTGTCACAAACTGCCTGGTCTGTAGGTAGAGGGAGGTCAGTTAACGTGGCTCATCCTCTACCTGCGGACCGGTCTGGCCTGAGGCATGCCCACAGGTGCATACTGATGCAGGCACAGGATCAGGGACAGAATTAGGCACAGGCCCCTCCACGGTGACCTGCACTGCCTCCTGCCCCTGGTCTGCACCAGTTGCGCCTACCTCATCACCCCCACCAGGCTTCATGTGCTGGACTGATGCGGCCTCCTCCACCTCCTCGTCCACCACCAACCTGGATGACTCTGAACCGTCTTCCACATCGGATTGCCCCTGTGGGAGCTCACCCGTCCCTCCTACTGCCGAGGAGCTCACATCCAACCTCGCCTTCTTGGGCCTCCCCTCAGCAGCTGCGTCTGTAGTTGAGGAAGCGGCACCAGTCTCCTCGCTTTTGGTGGATGTGGTAACCTGGGAGGATGACTAGGCCTTGCGTCTCTGCATGGTGGACGTATCCCCTCGCTGCTGTAGATAGGGAGACATTGAACACAAGTATCCGTGCACTGAACAAATGTCTGCTAGACAGAAAGCAAATGCACATGAGTGGCACTGTCAAACGTCACAAACATCATCACCCTCCACAACACACAGGTCAGTGCAAGCAACACACATGCACAAACAACCTTGGCACATGCATCAAACATTGACATCCATGTACAAGGCACTGCAGGCACATCAGAAGAGGGGCTGAACCTCACATGCATCATGGCACATGCACATCACATACACACACATCACCAGACAGTCATGCATCAGGCCATCTAGACCTCCCGTCACAGTGCACGCGTGGACAACTGGGCCGCATGAGTCAATCAAGCATTGAGATGCTCATGTGTCATGCATCCATGGGGTTTGCCAGTCAAACACTCACTACTCAGACACACGCACATGTACACCATGCATGTCCATGAAGGTGACACAAACATCCATGTCTCACACCTCTCGCATGTCCAGACACAGGAATGCAAACATGTGCAACTTGTTACATGCCAGTGTGCATCATGCATTGCAACACAGACACCATTAATGTGGAACACGCTTGATAGCACTCACGTGCAGCACTGTCATGGACATGCACACACACATCTGTACATGAGTCATGCCAGACATAAGGCCAAGGTGCAAACTCCAGCCACTGTAAGCATCTAGAGGGAAATCAGGTATGGGTGGAGGCTTCTAGCGAGCAAACCTGACACTTCTTAAACAAAAACAAAGGAGGCTCCCACGCCTCTAATTGGTTTGGACTCGCAATTCACTGGATAATTCTGGGATTATCACACTTTCAAGACAGTTTGAGCAATGTCAAGACGAAGTTCATGGAAAATACAACCAGACTTCAATAGTTCTTCATTAAAAATAGGTACAATTTAATTTCATAAGAAATACTCTTAAAAACAAACACATAAAAAGTGACCAGTGCTTCAAAAAGTGCTTAGTACTAATCACCAACGGGCTAACAATGTGCAAAATATGCAATAAATCTGTATCTCTTGTAGATACTACAGTCACATTAAATATACAAATATATACATATAAACCACTTCAGGTTATTTAGACCTTGATTCTTCAGTAAATGGATCCACACAATATACAGAAACAGAGATCTTTGTTGTGTAGTACCTCTACTCTTGATGCCTTGGTCGAGAAGTACCTACAGTGCACCTCTTACAAAGTTCTTATACTCTACTTGATACTTGACATTAGTATCTGTGATTACCCTACACGTTTCATTCCTATAATATTTGGGGTTGGTGTTAGGAACTTCTTCAGGGAAGCAAATGGGTAGGTACAGCAGAGCACCCAGTGCCCAATTCGTGGTGGTATCAAAAAGGAATTTGACAGGTCGATAATGTCATGGCGGTGTGAGATCTTGGAAGTAGAGACCCAGGGGACAGTAAAGCAAAGTAAATGTCCTGAAGCACTAGTCTTTGATACAAAGAGTCAAATCCAGGCCAAACCTAAATACAAAGACAGACCACATTCTCATTAGTAAGGGTCGCTGTTGGAGTACATCATTCATCATTGGGGTAATTAGATGTACTAAAGGGCTTACCGTCTGTTAGTGCCGGTAAGCGACCCTAAGGGGCTGCACTGGTTCTCAGTGTAGCAGTCCCGTACATCCCTATAAACATACAAAAAGGAGGACACTTAGTCCTGTAATCCCACATGGAGACAAATTAAGTATTACTCGATTTCAAGCTAGACAACCCTATTCGGGACTTACTTGACGGGTAACTGGAGGTTGTACAGAATAGTCATCTTGTCGTATTATGAGTAGACGAATACAGGTATTGGTGGCCTGGACTGTTAGTGCAGTCCTGTAATACGAACAATCACAAGTTCAGCGGTCAGGTATAAAGGGTAACACTTTAAGCAATCTGCAGGTACACTAGTAGGTCGTACAGTGGCTAATAGAGTCCATAACTACTTTGTGTATGGAGACTAAAGTACGTTGGGACCTGAGAGCTTTCAACAGGGTCACAGCGTCCAGTGCTCTAGTAGGCTACACTCTAAACGCTGGTGTATATAAGTTAGCACTGCTGAGCATGGTTTATTGCATTCAGCTTATATAAGTATACAAAAAAGAAATAAATTGCACTCAATGGACGTAGATGTTCTAGCGACTGCTTGTGCTCTAAGGAGCAGTTTGTCTCAGGGGTAAACTGTGTATGAACACGTCCGCGGGTGGGAATCCATGTACAACATCGGGGCGCCAGCAGAAAGGGAAACAAAATGTAGAAGCGCGAGGATGAAAAACATACAGTATATGCTAAGTAAATGAGTTAACAATCTCATTGTGCTTGTAAATCTGTGTAGAGACAGCGCTTGATTACCTTAGTGACTCCTACGCGTCTGGCGCCGGTTAGAAGTGGCTGGTGGCACGTACTCCTGAGCGTGAAGCAGGGAAAACCGTTGCTACGGTAACCCAACACGCTACAAGCGATTAGAACGTATCACTGCGCATGCACACAAGGTGTAACGCTAGTCTAAAGCAAGAAAAGAGAAGAAACCCGCTCCTTGGTGTTACGAGTTTGTGCACATAGCCATAATAATACAACGGAGTAAATGAAGGGAAATGTTGGCGTACAGCAGTCAGCCTCCCACATGTGGGATAATGGTATAGAGAACTGAAAAGAGTAACATGTAAAAAGTACTAGGTCAAAAGTAAAATCTCCACGGGGACATACGGACCAACCACTAAGATGTTGCAGAGGCAGGTATTACACTGCCGGAGATGGTACCAAGCAGTGGATGATATTAAGTAGGACATACACGCAAAAGAGTGCTATAATTGGTGAAAAATTGTATCAATCAATCTAAAACCATCCGCTATGTATATAGGTAGTGGCTAATCAGGAGACAGTGTCTAGCATCGTGTCAAAGAGTGACACCCAATAGGTATAGTAATATTAATCCTGCGTCATATTTCTTCAATGAAGTAGATGTTAAGCCCGTGAAAGGATAACGGGACTACAAAGTCAATATTAGGTCAGAAAATAAATGATGTATAACCTAGGGGTCACAAGAGAAATTAGGAAGCCCTATGCCTAAGTTCTATTCTTCAGTCTACTAATTGATGAATATGCTCCAATCAATACTCTCATTTAGCCCCTGGGGGTACCTTTTTGTCAGAAAAATTATTGTTTGCTCTTGTACACTCAGCGTGCACTTATCATTACTTAAATCGTTGGTTTGGCCAATTTTCATAATCACTGTCCATCTCAGTTCTTCTGGTTTATGTCCTAGACTACAAAAGTGACCCACCAGTGGAGCGTTTAAGGTCTTATTCGTTATGCAGCTTTTGTGTTCTCCTATCCTTACTGTGACTTTTCTTTCAGTTTTTCTGATATAAAGTCTATTGCAAGGGCACCAGATAGCATACACCACCATCGTTGAGTTACAATTAGTTAGAACTCTTTGTTCCCATTTTTTGTTTAGACCTAAATCCATCTCTTTGGTTCTACTGGTTTGTGCGCAGCAATTACAATGTCCACACAGGCTATGGCCCGTGGGTCTAGGAAGACCCAAACTCTCAGTTAGTGTAGATTGTACACTGGGTTTCAAGACCACATCATTTCTAGTAGTTAATTCTTTTAGATTTTTACTTCTCCGAAAGGCACATTTAGGTGTCGATAGATGGCATTCTCCTTTTTCTAAAACATGCCAATTGTGTCTCACGATCTTACTAATTTCATTAGACAATGGACTGTAAGTGCTGACAAACACGATCTTATCATCGTTTTCTTTCTTCCCTTTGTACTCCAATAGAGCATCTCTGTTATTATTAGATGCTCTCTTGTAAGCTGTCTTTACCACTTCTTTAGGATAACCTCTCTGTATCAGATTACATTTCAAGTTGTCGGCTTGATTCACAAAATCTCTTTTTGTGCTACTATTTCTCTTCATGCGTAGAAATTGACCGAATGGCAAAATTTTTCTTGTGTGTTTAGGATGAAATCTTGCATAAAGTAGCAAAGAGTTTTTATCAGTATCTTTGTGAAAGGCCTTGACTTGAAGTACTGATTCATCTCTATCTACGAAGATTGTCAAGTCCAGAAAGTTGATTGAGTCATGGCTCACAGTTTTGGTAAATTTCAAAAAAAGATTTTGTGCATTCAGCCACAGTACAAAGGAGTCAAAGTTCAGCATATCACCTGACCAAATCAAAATATCATCGATGAACCTTTTCCACAATTTGATATATTTTCTGTAAGGGTTGAAGTCAGTCATGATTACATGTATTTCAATGGTTTCCACATACAGGTTTGCTAGAGTAGGTGCCACTGCAGACCCCATAGCGGTACCATGTATTTGTTTGTAAAACTGACCATTGAAAGCAAAATAATTTTCACTGTGACATCTCAGTACACAAAAAGAATAAATGAATTAGGTGTTTTGCCTGTAGTCCTTAAGGTTAACAATTTCTCTTCTACTACACTAAGTGTGGCTGCTTCTGGAATTTTGGTATACAATGATACCACATCTAGGGTTACTAATACATCCATAGTGTTTATCTTCATACCGTCCACCAGCCTGATTACCTCAGTAGTATCCTGTATAGAGGATGCCATTTGCTTAACATATGGGCTCAAAAAATGATCTGCAAATTTAGAATGGGGTTCTAAAAGAGAGCCACAGCCAGAGACTATTGGTCTACCAGGGGGATTCTCAAGTGTTTTATGTATTTTAGGTAGGGTATAGAAGTTCGGGACAGTGGGGTATGGAGGCATCAAGTAATCAGCTTCTTGTTTGGATATCCAGCCTCTTTCTGCTGCTTTAGTAACTTTGCAATTAATCAATAATTGTAATCTCTTGGTCGGATCTGTAGTGAGGGGTTCATAGAATGAGATGTCACTCAATTGTCGTTCACACTCTTCAATGTAATTAAGTCTAGTGAGGATGACTGTAGCTCCTCCTTTATGAGCTTTTCTGATTACTATACTTTGGTTGGATTTCAATAATCGAATAGCTTCTCTTTCAACTCAACTCGTATTTTGAAATTTCCGGGGAGTATTTCTATTCTCCAGAGTTTTAAGGTCACTCATCACTCTCCTTTCGAATACTATAGATTCGAGAGTGTGGCTTGTAGCAAGGGGATTAAAGTTTGATGGGCGCCGTAGTCCTGTTTCATTTGTCTCACCGATATAGGTATTCATAGAGAAGAATTGTTTCAGGTGGATTTTCCTGAATAGCATCTCCAAGTCGGTTCTATTCCTGAATGGATCGTAATGATCAGTTGGGACAAAGCTGAAGCCTTTCTCTAGTATAGATTTTTCTGCTTCATTCGGTAGGTAATTGGATAGATTAACTAATAAGGTGTCTTGCTTCTTAGGCGTCATGGCTCGAAGTCCCAGTTCATTTGTTCCTGGTCTAAAACTGCAGAGTTAGATCTCAAATTCCCTTTTCTTCTCGCCCTTTGGGGTCTCTGTGGTTGTCCACAGCTCATGCCATTGGGTCTTCTGCCTCTTTGAGCGCCTCTGTTGTTCGGGTAGTTGTCATCACTATTGTCAAACTTGAAATCACTGGAGCCGTGAGAGCTGTATGATGTATTTCCAAATCTGACTTTTCGTCCTCTTGGTTGTGATTGGTCTCGTGGTTGGCTTGGTTTGTAATTTTCCTGAGTATAAATAAAGGCTTTCTCGTGAGAGAAGTTAGTTAGGTCCTTTTTCATCCTTCTCACTCTATCTCAGGTAGTGTAAACTTTAAAATCGTCTATCTCTTTGTTAATTTCTTCAAGCCTTTTCTTGTAGATGTCTATTGATACCAATTTCTTGATTTCATTTTCTAGTACCAGCAACTCAGCTGCAAATGTATCTGTCATTTCCTTGGCAGTATCAATGATGAGAATTACCCAATCTCTACCACATTTATTGGCAATATAGCTGCACTGTTGTACAAACTGTTACCTTGGTTCGTTTTGAACTACTAGGCCTTGGGGTAGAGTCCCATTTCTGAGGTATTCTATCATGATTACACCATGTGATTCTGTTCTGATAAATCTTTTCTTTAATTGGGCTTACTCATCCCAATTGCTCACATTATTGATTGTAGTGCTGCCATTGTCAGGATCTAGAGCAGAGGCTCATGGAAGTAATTCCAATACATATTTATCATAATAACTTTTGACTTTGTCTGCGGCCATGGTTACATTTATCTCGCATGGGATTACTGGAGGGGACTAGGTGTCTTAGTATGTTTGAGTAAGTTAATGGGATATCTATGAGGAATTCCCACGACCGATGGCTATGCTAAGAACTGTAAGCATCTAGAGGGAAATCAGGTATGGGTGAAGGCTTCTAGGGAGCAAACCTGACACTTCTTAAACAAAAACAAAGGAGGATCCCACGCCTCTAATTGGTTTGGACTCGCAATTCACTGGATAATTCCGGGATTATCACACTTTCAAGAAAATTCGAGCAATATCAAGACGAAGTTCATGGAAAATACAACCAGACTTCATAGTTCTTCATTAAAAATAGGTACAATTTAATTTAATAAGAAATAGTCTTATAAACAAACACACAAAAACCTGCAAAGTGACCAGTGCTTCAAAAAGTGCTTAGTGCTAATCACCAATGGGCTAACAATGTGCAAAATATGCAATAAATCTGTCTCTTTTGTAGATACTACAGTCACATTAAATCTTCAAATATGTACATATAAACCACTTCAGGTTATTTAGACCTTGATTCTTCAGTACATGGATCCACACAATATACAGAAACAGAGACCTTTGTTGTGTAGTAACTCTACTCTTGATGCCTTGGTCAAGAAGTACCTACAGTGCACCTCTTACAAAGTTCTTATACTCTACTTGATACTTGACATTAGTATCTGTGATTACCCTACATGTTTCATTCCTATAATCTTTGGTGTTGGTGTTAGGAACTTCTTCAGGGGAGCGAATGGGCAGGTGCAGCAGAGCACCCAATGCCCAATTCATGGTGGCATCAAAAAGGAACTTGACAGGTCGATAATGTTGGTGGCGGTGTGAGATCTTGGAAGTAGAGTCCCAGGGGACAGTAAAGCAAAGTAAATGTCCTCAAGCACTTGTCTTTAATACAAAGAGTCAAATCCAGGCCAAACCTAAATACAAAGACAGACCACATTCTCATTAGTAAGGGTCGCTGTTGGAGTACATCATTCATCATTAGGGTAATTAGATGTAGTAAAGGGCTTACCGTCTGTTAGTGCTGGTAAGCGATCCTAAGGGGCTGCATTGGTTCTCAGTGCAGCAGTCCCGTAAATCCCTATAAATATACAAAAAGGAGGACACTTAGTGCTGTAATCCCAACATGGAGACAAATTAAGTTTTACTCGATTTCAAGCGAGATGACCCCATTTGGGACTTACTTGACGGGTAACTGGAGGTTGTACAGAATAGTCATCTTGTCGTATTATGAGTAGACGAATACAGGTATTGGTGGCCTGGACTGTTAGTGGAGTCCTGTAATACGAACAATCACAAGTTCATCTGTCAGGTAACACTTTAAGAAATCTGCAGGTACACTAGTAGGTCGTACAGTGGCTAATAGAGTCCATAACTACTTTGTGTATGGACATTAAAGTACGTTGGGACCTCAGAGCTTTCAACAGGGTCACAGCACCCAGTGTTCTAGTAGACTACACTCTAAACGCTGGTGTATATATCTTAGCACTGCTGAGCATGGTTGATTGCATTCAGCTTATATAAGTATACAAAAAAGAAAGAAATTGCACTCAATGGACTTAGATGTTCTAGCGACTGCTCGTGCTCTAATGAGCAGTTTGCCTCGCCGGTAAACTGTGTGAACACGTCCACGGTTTGGAATCCATGTACAACACCGGGCGCCAGCGGAAAGGGAAACAAAAGGTAGAAGCGCAAGGATGAAAAACATACAGTATATGCAAAGTAAACGAGCTAAGAATCTCATTGTGCTTGTAAATCTGTGTAGAGACAGCACTTGATTACCTTAGTGACTCCTACCCGTCTGGCGCCAGTTAGAAGTGGCTGGTGGCGCACACTCCAGCCACACTGCAACATGCACTACACTGGACACTCAACTCCGGACAGAGCTGCAACTCTAAAACCTGGGTGTAAAGTGCTGGGTGTATGCGCTCCAGGACCCTCAACTGATTGTTGGACAACCGGCCCCGGCGCCCCACTTCTTCACCAGATGCGACGAGGCACCAGGCCTTGTTGAATGTCCTGGACCTGAAGTCCTCCCAGCACTGACGGACGTGTTCGTAGTCGCGGGGTGAAACCCCCTCCGTGTTGATGGCCCAGATCTTCTTCTGTCCATCCTTGTCGAGGTGCGATGTCACAGTGAAGAGGGCTTAATTCCCCAGGACTTGCGCCACCAGGATGCCAACTTCATTGGGAATGAAGCTGGCAGGCCTCTGCCTCTCTGCCGGGGGGTTGTCACTTGCCATAGATGTTGCTTGGTCTGACATGGCAACCCCCAAGGCAGGTGTGGGTGGGCAACTGGGAGCTGGGGCTGGGCTGTGGAGCAATGGAATAGCAGTCGGGAGTCTTCTGCGTCAGCAGAGGTGGTCTCAGCAACAGGATCTCTGGCAATGGCTTCAGTGCAGGCACCAAAATGCAGGGCATATAGGCAGCAGGCACACAGAGTGGGCTGGCAGCAGCACATGGCTCGTAGAAGGCAGCTCGGGGCATCTGGGGCAAGTAAATGGCCTTGTGGGCAGGAGCGTGGGTCTCCTGTGTGCTTTCACGTGGCCAGCCGGATGCAGACTCCGCATGTGCAATAACAGCGCATTAGCGTGGAATCAGAGGAAAGACCCTTAGCGCGTATTGCCCTTCAGTACGGGTTAAAGGTCCGCATAGGACACCATTGCACTGTACTTGCTTTTCGTGAGGACCGACACGTGAGATTCTGCTTTTTGTGGGTTCACACACGATTTCTTCACTACGGTTGCAGTGCGTACTTCTTGTTTTGCTGGGGGAGTTGCCTACGCGCACACGCGCGTGTGTTTTTCTTCATTTTTCAAGGCAGACGGTGAGTCGTGCATGCTTTTTTCCCACTGTGAATGCCCCTGTGTGTCGCGTACCCCATTTTCGAGGTCATAGTAGCCTGTGTGTTCCATGCGTATGCATTTTTTGTGTTTCTGTGTGCCACAGCCTACTGCAAGATGTTAATTCCATGCATGTGGGCTACCGAGAGGTCAATTGCATGTTTTGTTTTGTTTTTGGGATGCCTGAGCATTGCGTGACCCGTCATTTTCCCCAGGGGTCACAGACAGTCTTTCAGGTGCACAGGGGTACGATTTCCATCACATACCCTGCACCCTTCACCCCAATTGCCCAGGACAATTGTTGTGTGCATCTCCCATTCGCACTAGTCCCTCAGTGCTATGGTTGGGAGGCCACCAAGTGGTAAGGGAGGCAAAGCTGGGTGACCTCCCAGAGGTGGCCGTGGTGGGGGATGTGGCCAGGGTGACCAAGTTGGGGGACGTGGGCAACGTGTCCAGGCCCATCCATGGAGTGCTAAGCCCCCCCACGCGGGTCAGGGAGATGCAGCTAATATTGCCATCCCCACGGCCCCTCAGGCCCAACAAGCAGTTCCATCTGCTGTCACGAGCAGGCAGGGAGTGGAAGCTGCAGGGGTCTGATAGCCCAGCCTGGATTGGTCACGGAACAGGCAGGGGATGACTCACAGGCTGACTTCCGTGTCAGGAAGTCCAAGGCATGTTTGGGGAAGGTTGCCATCACCAGGTCACGTGGTTCTGTGGCAGCACTGTCATCTGCTGCCCTGGCCAGCCAGGGTGTAGAAGATGCAGGTACGGCTGCACCTGACACTACCCCGGCTCTGAGTCACTTGGCCAGGACTGTGTTGGTCCCAGACATTGCCATCGAGGCAGTTGTGGCGATGGGTCCTGGCGACAGCACCCAGCAACCAATGCCTGCAGTCAGACCTTCGGTCGTCATTCCATTGCCTGCTTCCAGTGGCCAGTCAACCTGCGCTTCAGTCCCTACTGACCAGAGCAGCAGAAGCCAATCAGGCTCCACACCACCTCCAAGGAGGAAGAGGTGTGCTCCAGTGGTACAGGCTGGGACCCCAGAGACATTTCAGTCCTCTGGCACGTCAAGGGAGAAGAGTTTAAATGAAGTGGAACTGGACGCACTTGTGGGCTACATGTCGGCACACGGCCGTGACATGCTTGTGACGGCAAGGTGCAAAACTATGCCTGCTCAGCTTAGGGCCCACTGGCAGTTCATCACAGACCGTGTTTACACCTTGGGATGTGAGAAGTGCACAGCTGATGATTGCTCAAAGCGTTGGCATGACCTCCGATGCCAAGCAAAAAACAAACGTGCTGCTACTTATTCCTCTACTCTGATGAGTGGCAGTGGATCACCACCAGAGGACGATAAACTCACTCTACATGAGGAGATCGCTGGAGGCTTCATCGATGAGGGTCAGATCCAGGGTGTGGGAGGCATGCCGGATTATGAGACAATGACCGGTGAGTGTTCATGCATGTGTGTCCAGGCCATGTGTATGTTGCTTGCGTGATGTTTTGTGATTGAATGCCATTTCAGGCTATGTATTCCTGACTGCCATGAGTGACCCATGCAATGCTTAACTGATATGTGTTTGTTGTGATGCAGACTGCTTACCGACCATGTGCTGCACATGGAGGCAATCCTCATCACCACACCTGCACCCTCCTCCCATGTCGATTACTGGCCAGCCTCTCTTTTCCATGTTCTTGCTCCAATATATGTTTGCGTATAGCCTGTGATGAGCTTCCACTCAAATCTCGCCCTCTGTCGTTACATGACTGATGTCTCTGTGAAATCACCCTGCAAGCTGATCCTCCTCAGGGACATCCTTCCTTGCCTCTCTATCCCCCAGCAGCTCACTGTCTCCATGGGACTGGTGATTCCCATGGCAGACTACTGCAACGGCCTGTTCCCGATATTCTGTGAATATACACTCTGCCGTCTGCAACTCTGCCAGACATGGACTGTGTGGGACATCCTTTAGCCTTGATGCAGGGTCTCTCACTCAGACTGTGCTGATAGCACAGGCTCACAGTGGCCATGAGGGCTCATTCACTGGCCATGTGCATTTCAGGCAAACCCCTATGGGTCCGGAGCAAGGCCCTCATTCGACTCCATCTCTGGTATTTCCTCCTTCTCATGGTATTTGATCATCCCTTTCCTGCTCACTCAGAGTCAGTTGATACTCAGGCCCATTTGTTTGTGGTTCTCGTCTGTGTCAAGCATGAGCCTCCCTCTGGTACAGCCTCCCTGCCTCTATCCAACTGCTGGTGTACCTTCTCCGTGTCTGGGTGAACTTCTGATTCTTCCTCATGTGTTGTGCTTTCTGTACTCCTCTCCCCTGCTGTAGTCCCATATGACTCAGATAATGCAATTGACACCTTCCCACACTGTCTGCTACTACACAGTACTCTGATCCACCTTTTGAAGCCATGCACTGCCTCCAAGCCATTCCCCGGCCTTGGGGGTGGGGTGGGGGTACTGTACTGCACTTGCCCTTACACTGCTATCATGACACCACATTGACATTACTTGTTTTGTGCTTTTATTGATAGTTGAGGCCTTACACATATACTGCACTGCACCCACACACTTCTGAGCCCTGTTTCTCCCTTCAACATGCCTATTCACTTGTGTGATGTCAAAGTGACCTAGCATTGATGTGTCCATGTGCCTTCCTTCACTGTTTTTCAACACCCTAGTGTTGTTGCATCCTGGGACGCATGTGTGTTTTGTCTTAGTGATTTCCATGTGCTGTCTAATGGCATGCATTTCACATGGATCATCGACCGTAGTATTTGAGTTCCATCTGGGTCTGGTTGACAGTACCGGCATGGCTATGCTACGTGCCATCTGTGTGTTGGCATCTGTCATGTTTGTGGGTGGTCTATGACAGGCTCGGGCTTGTGTCTGATGCAGGTGCTATGCACCATGCAGTATATGTGTTGGCTTAACATTTGACACACGTCCATGCCTGCTTTCAGGGTCCCCTTCCATTTGATTGTCACTGCATGCATGTCTGAGTTTGTTTCATGTGTGACATGGCTGCTTCATGTGTTGGCTGTCTACATTGTGATACCTATGTGTGTGGTATATGCTGTTACATGTGTGCTCATCTCTTCTTTTCATTTCGTGCAGGTCATGAGGCAACGGAAGCAGAGGAGCAGGAGGCGATTGTGGAGGGGGTGGAGTAATCAGGGCCCCAACCAGGCCCCAGTGGAGGCTGTGGTGTGGTAGGCCATGAACATCCATTGGTGCTCCAGACCATCCTGGCCAGGGGGGTCCCTGAGTACACCTCTGAGGATCTCTATGTCTCTGATGTGGAACTGGATGTTGCACAATATGTGCTGTCGCAAGTGAGTGATTCTGGCATGGATGCTGTTCTGCCCGACACACCTGCAGTGGGGGTAATCCCCTAAAGGGCCAGTCAATGTCGGTATGTCCGCCTGTGGCGATTACGGATGAAGGGTCATGCTCCACACAATTTGCTCCTGGTCTTGGGGCAGCAGATCAAAGGAGGAATGCAGTACTGCAGCCACAGGCAGTGCCAGCACAGCAAGGACCAGGTCTCCTTGGGCCCAACAGGTGTGGTATCCGGCAACGCAGTGACCATGTGCCACCGGGTAATACTGTGTGGGAAAATTCCATGTATGCCATGGCACAGCAACAGGGGGCATCATGTGAGATGATTGCTCAGGGTGTGGAAAGGGTGGCCAATTCCATTCTCCCCCCTGAAAGGCAGGTAGAGCTCCAGCAGGAGGCAACGCGGTCCACGTGCCGCTCACACAGGCGGGACATGTTGGCTGCCAACAGGGATCGACTGGCTGAACTAGGGGCTCTGCGCACAACCATTGCTGCTGAGGCAGTGGCCCACAGGGATGCCCTGAGGGAAGAGAACACCTCAATTAGAACTACTCTTGTTGCACTTATGATGGCCCAGAGTAGAGGGCGGAACAGCAGATGGAGCAGCGGACATACAACCTCTCTGCTGAACTCCATGCAAGCCGTGAGGAGGTCCATGTGTCACGTGAGGCCTTGCAGGCAGAACTCTGTGCTACACGTGAGACCTTGCAGGCTGAACTCTGTGCTACACGTGAAGTGCTGCATGGGGACCTCCGTACCATCATCCTACAGAACCAAACCTTTCAGACCCGCATGCTTGCTGCCATAGAGGAGCATGTCAGGGCTATGCGTGGTCAGGCACCCTTACCACGCACATCTTCTGATATTCCACCAGATGGTGATGACAGCGACAACAGTACTCCCACTATGGCCTAGCCGTGCAGGCCATGAGCCCATGGAGGTTTTTATTTTTTATTCTCAACATCCACGCATGTGGGTGTTGAGATGCACCCTGCACCTCCTCCCACCTGAGCCCCTCGCCCCTGGTCGACCATGGCCATTTTTGTTTTTTTTCCTTTTTTGTCTATTGTGCATTCATGTAACAGTGAGTTGCTTTGTGGCATCCGAAGGCATCCACTGTGTGTTCTGGCTGGGCCCATACAGGCTTGTCTCATGTTGGTGGTTGTGGCTTGGGGTCCGGACACATATGCCACTGCTGCTTCCCCTTTCCATGGGCTCGCAAGGATGGCATCGTGTGACAGTTACTTACACAGAGGCATTAGGCTTCCATAATTTCTGTGGCCAGTCTGAAGTCCGAACTGTGTGTACACCCTTAGTGGGGATTCATGATGGTTTCTCCAGTGCATGGTTGACATGCATTTTCATTTGTATATTGGTAAATGTGCATATTTACATGTTACATCTTCATGTATTACCTTACCTGTCTCCATTGTTGATGCACTTCATGCTGTATGCGGTACCCTGCCATATTTGGCTTGCAGCCACACACACACTGAGGATGGGAGGGATTCATGTGGTGGATTTGTCGCATTGAGACACTTATGCTATTGTGATTGGTAACTGTCTGACATTGGGCCTCATTACGAATTGGGCGCAAAGGGATACCGGCCACCGGTAAGGACACCGGTGCTGGTAATCCCTTTGCGCCCTATTCCGAGTTCCCTTAGCGGGTCCCTTGCTAAACGTCTGGTTTTACCAGGCGTTAAGGACGGGACGCGTTAAGGGACTTTAGAGCTAATAACGGTACCGCAATTTGAGGTACCGTTATTAGCGCCTTCCCCCTTCCCATTGAGCACTATGGGGGCTCAAATGGGAATGGGGAATGGCTTTTTCAATGGGGACTTACCGGTCCTGCAAAGGTCGGAATAGACCGGTAAATCCCCATTGAATGAGGGCGGACTCGGTACCAGTATTGGAGGTTGTCATGGCGCTAATAGTGCCATAATTATCTCCAAACTCGGAATGAGGCCCATTGTCACTGTTGGGTCCTGTGTTCATGATATGTTGATGTGGCAGGGGGAGTTGTTTCTGGCCCATTTCCATTTGTCAAAGTGCACTTTGTGACAGTGGCATCATGTGTTGTGCATTAATTTTGGAGTTTTCACATTGCATGCCATGGCATGGTGTGTCGGGCGGGTGGCATGGGGTTTGTGAGGGTTTAGGTTACATACCAGTATTTGGATGTTCTGTTTTGCAAGGGGGTAGTGGGTTCCGAACCTTGGATGTGTGCCTTTTGGTCACACAGGATTGGGTTTGTAGATAGGGATGCATACAATGTAGCACTTCCAAGGATACATTCTCAGGGTGGTAAGGTTGTGACAGTTGACTGTCCCTTTGTCATCAGCGATTGTCACCTGGAATGTGCCAGGCCTGTGTGCACTCCGCAGGGGTGGGATTTTAGGTGAAAAATTGTGCCACAAGCTGGGTACGGGCTGCCTCGCCACTTACCCTTTCCCCTCCCATACGCAGAGGGCATGCATGTGGTTGGGGATGTGGAGGTCCACCGGTACGCCCTGCCATATTGCAACGTTGTGCGGGACACATGCTGCCACAATGATCCTGCACACTACTGGGGGTGCATATAGTAGCTGTCCACCAGAGCGGTCAAGGGAGCGAAAACGTGACTGTGTTGTATCTTACCTGGGGTGGTGTGGTGGGGTTCCGTATTGGCATCATCATGTAGGTGCTCAGAGTGTAGGCACTCTCCCCTGGGGAGGTGATAATGGTTGTCATTAGTTGGGTTTGTCTATTTATCTGTGTGTGACATGCATGCATATGCACAGGCATTTGTACTCACGGATGAGCCATGTTTTGCCATGCCTCCTAGCTTCCAGGGCCCGGTTTAGGGGTGACATTCTGAATATCAAACTATCATGGGTGGACCCTGGATAGTTTGCATAGACAGAGATGATGATTCCCTTGGCATTGCATACAACCTGCACGTTGATGGAATGCTAGTGCTTGCGATTGCAATAGATGTGCTCAGTGACCCGAGGTGGACGTATGGCCACATGGGTGCAATCAATGGCACCAAGCACTTTTGGGAAGTGTGCCACCCCGTAAAAGTCCTGGACCAAAGCCTACCATTCTGCGGGTGTTCTGGGCATGTATATGTGCCTGCAGACTAAGGGCATGCAGTCATGATTGGCAACACCTGGTGTAAGCAGTGTGACTGCGTGGGCTGTGAGACACCCCAAACTATGGCAGTTGTCTGGTGATATGACCCAGTGGGCAAAACATGCAGTACATTGATCCCCTTTTCCAAGGGGATCAGTGCTTGGGAGCACAGGGTGGGTGATGTGAGGCCATCCTCCCCCTCAGTGACCAGGTCTAGGATGATATGAGGTGGAAACCTATACCTGCCATAGACCTGGTCATCAGGCATCCCAAAAAGGCTGGTCCTGGGTAAAAAAATGCAGGCCTGGCTATCCTCCTCCTCCTGCGGTGTCCCACGATCACTGCTGCGAGGAATGGTACATTCATCATAGCTGTATACGTGCATTTGTTGTTTGCGCGTAATTTTATGCTGCAGGGGGGCACTTACGCCAGCTTTCGCCTGGCTTGCGTGTTTCCGGATTTGTGTGTCTTTTTCCATGTGCTGGTGAACCCTGTTAGATTCCATGAATTACGTGTTGTTAGCGTGCATGTGGTCGTTGCAGGGATTTTGCTGCAAAACTTCCCCCATTACGCCCACATTTTCGCATGTTGTTCCCCATTTCACGTGTTCCACCCCCTTTTTAGGTGTGTGCACTGGACGGTGTGCGCTTTCTATGAGCGTTTCATGCAGAGCATTCCTTGTGGCGCAATGACATGTAGGACCCGCGCGTAATGTGTTCCATGAATCGGTAAACGTGCGCTTGCATGTGTTTTGCACGCGTGCACTGCATTTTTCATACTTGCGCCGTGTTTTTGGGGCACATTTATTCCATGAATTACCCTGAAAATGTACAAAGTAGAAGACAATGAGGAATCCCACTGGTTTCAATTAGCTCTCTATCTTATAGCAGAAAACAAATACGAAATTACTAACCCCTCAATAATTTGCAGAAATTGCACTGCAAACTTGACAACAACCAAGTACCTTCACATGCTATAACTGATAACTTGGAAATATCCCCACTGCCAAAACCACTCCAATAGGTTAACTTGTATGAGAGCATTATAATCCAAACAGTGGACCTATTTCAAGCAATAATACGGCTTCAACCAAAAACAGCAAAAATGCCTCCCCCTGAATTACTGAAAGGAATTCGTGGCAAAGTAGTTTATTTCCCATTAGATCTCAATGAAAATGTAGACACTCTGGGAGTACAACGACCAATAGATCAATCTTTGATTATCCTAGTGAATGACGTACCTGCAAAAGACAAATAAATGGGCGGCAACTAGTGGACTTACATAAAGTTAGAGAAGCCCTCCAATATCTAAATACTACAAAGAAATAAACATTGAAGAAAACCTGAGGGAAACCACCAAAATAATTAAAGACTCATCAGGAACTGGTCAATTTTAACTTCTAGATCCTAGTACAGCATCCAATATTTTAGACCACTATACAATTCACCCACTGGACTCCAAAGACACCATAGACGTTGCACTGGAGACATACCAAATGCAGCAAGCCAAAGGATCTCCCATCAGCATATGGGGAAAAAGTGTAGAAGCACAAGGCTTTCCTCAACTTTTTCCTACTGGAAAAGGTGGAAGGTACAATGAAAGACCCACACAAATAACAGCATCAGAATACCACTCTTTAAGAATGTATTCTGAAGACCCCAGATTCAGACAAAAAATTGAATACATATCTCACCTTCTCTTTGAAAGTGAACTAGGAACTCAATGTTACGGAGTTGCACACACATTGAAAACAGGTTCTGATTTTCAAAATATGTCTGCTATGCAGTTACTTCAAAAGGACGCAGCCTCATTTACCATATGAAACTATCATTAAAAACTCCTCAACATAAAGAACTGTATTACACGGCCATACTGCCACTTTTTAAACCATGGAGAAAAGAAGATTTATTAGATGCCCATGCCGCCTATGAAAATGTTTTCAATGCAAATTAAAACACTATAACAGATATAAATTTTACGCAGTACAAAACCATGTTAGACAATGAATGCCAACAAGAAGAAGAACTCCAGGCAGAACTAAATATAGACATTCCTGACAGCAGCCAACCTTCTCTAACCGGAAGCCAAGAACCACTTGGACAGCCACTCATAGCAAGTGAAGCAGAATTAGCCATGGCTGAAGTAGAAAACACCACGTGCCAGTATGAGCAATCTACAGAAGACTTTGCTATAATCAAATCACAATTAAAAAATGAACAGCGTAGCATTTTCCTAGAAGTAACTAAACAAATTGAACATGGTGTGCAGCACGAAACTAAAACTTGTACCTGTCAAAACTACAAACCTATACTGCTGTATGTAAGTGGTGAAGTTGGTTCATGCAAAACATTCTTAATAAAAATCATCAGCAAGTTCCTCCGACAATTGACAAACAACAAACTGTCAGCTGTTGTAACTGCCCCACAGGTTTAGCTGCCTACAACATAGGTGGTGTCACTTTACAGTAATTGCTACTCCTTCCAGTAAAACACCAAAACAAATTAGACTACTACAAACTTTCAGCAGAAGATGCTATGGAATGACGCAGAGTTTTGAAACAAATGAAAATGCTCCTAATAGATGAGATGAGCATGGTCTTCAATCAAATGTTGGCTTTGATTCACCTGAAGTTTCAAGAGGTCCTCAAAACGGACTACGAAGAACTCTTTGGAGGAAAACACATTATTGTTTTCGGAGATCTTCTTCAATTAACACAACTGAAAGGTGAACCTGTTTTTAAAATCTTAGGACGCAAACTGTGCCATAAAACTCTTGGCAGCATAGGAAATGTAAATATTTGGCTATATTTCCTGTACAAAGAACTAACTGCAAACATGCTTCAGTCTGCAGACCTCACCTACGCCAACATTTTGAAATGTATTCGGGTTGGTGTACTATCTAAAGGAGCACAATCTATAGTATAACAAATACCAGACGCATCCATCAGCTTGTGTATGTATCCATACCTAACTGTGAATCCATTCCATTTCGGCCATTTCAGCAGCTTGTACAAAATACAAACCATGGCATATTATGTACTACTTGCAATTCCGATAATCATTCCATCTTACAGATACAGTCACATAGCGAATATGTAACAGTAATGCTTTTGCATTACAAAGCAGATGGTACCAAAAACAACTGCAAGCTGACTGGATTCACACATGGACAAGTTACACTTGCCAAGAAAACCTTCACAACAATAGGCATAATCTACCACGCAGGATCCACAACCAATGCAGGTCACTATACTGCATACATTAAAAAGAAATGTGGATGGTTTGAATGTAATGATACTTCCGTTACTCTGAAACAGAGATTACCAGCAAATCTTGCAAACACTTACTTAATATTCTTAAAACCAAAATGTATTCACTAATCTGAGTATGAGTGTCTAAAAAATCTCCTCAATAAACTTTAAATCCACAAGCTGGTCGAATAAGGCAACAGCTATCTAGCAGTGAACATTTACATCCACCAACAAGGGAAAAATGCTTGAAAATATACCCTGCAGAAGTGAAAAAACTGTAAACAGTTAGAATGTGCCAACTGGTATCTAACTGCAACCATAATACTGCAATATTCGCTTTTCTGAGGAAACCCTGCAACACTTATTATGTATAAACATACCCTCAACAACTTCGAAAATATCAACAGTTACAATATGCCAACAGGTATCTAACTGCCCCAAAATTCTGCAACATTACTGTGCAATACCAAAGTACTTACCAAAGATCAATAACCAAACGAATAAATGAATACTGTTAAAATGCAACAAGAAATAAACAATTAGAATACGCCAACTGGCATCTAACTGCAACAATAGTACCACCACTTCCAAACCAAAAACCATACACCTTTTCAATTCCTCCTACTACAATCAACCACCGAAAAAGACTGTGCCATATTATAACACATAAACATAGAAAGTTTTAAAAAAATCCTACATGGATTATTTTTCCCACAGACCCAATGATTAGGCAAACAAATACAGGAACTGAGCACATTGCACAGTACACTGGTTTGAAGCATAGTACTTGTAAAGTACTAACTATGAGGGTCCACAAAGTACACAAATGTCTGCTATGCAATGCAATAACGCATTACAAAGTACCTACCCTAACATGTGATCTTTTCATTTATCACAGAGAATGAAAAAACAATTTCTGCTACATTTTCCCATTCCATGCAAAGAACTGCATAGAACCTCAACAATGCAAACAGTAAGTATACAATGATTGGTGTCACAACATTCAGTGCATACCTGTATTATTCTACAATAGTTTTAGCCAGCCATACAATATCATACACCCAACATTCCGAACACAGTCAAACAAACCAACTGCCACACACCATGTCCACTTTCCTACAAATACTATTACACTACTTGCAGCCAGTGGACAAACTCTTCAGTACATACCGCTATATAACCTACATGCCACTGTCAAAATGTTTGCTTGCATAGCTGTTTTATGCTGACCCAAAAACATAACACAACCACGTCAAGTCCAATCTGTAATAATACATGACTTGTATCAAGATACCCAGCAGTGATCACAAACCTTGCAGGTAGGCAATCCTTGATGACAGGAAAATCACCCTGAGAGCCCTACTCCCCTCCGCCTGCAGTGGGACAGGAACCGGAGGGGAGCAAGCTCCCCAGAGAAGCCCTCTGGGGGAAAAATCCCTGGTCTGTAATTGAGAGTGTAGGAGATGATGTCTTCTTTTCCTTGGAACTCACGATCGGACTTGAACCGGCTCAGAGGTTTTCTTATGGCTGGCTGAAAGTCTTTGTCTATCAGAAAGAATGCACAGAAAGTAAGTATAGGCAAGATCCAGAAACAGAAAGCAGAGAACAAGAGAATAAAAGGGACAGGCACCTGTAGGTTGAACAGGAACTTTCCCGAACTAGTGTTACTGAAGGATTGCGCTGGAGGTGTGGTGTTTGGCCGATAAAGAATAGTTTCCCGGGTATGGGCTGTCTGGATATGCAAGCGGGGAAGGAATGCTGCCTTGGCAGATACTTCGAAAAGCTGAAGCAGCCGGAATTGCACGGAAGAAAGATCTAAAGGTAAGAAGGGTAAGTACATTTTTAGGAAGCATGGAATGCACAGACTTAACAGATTCCCCGAATCACGAACTTACAGAGCGTCTTCTAAGGGAGTAGCAACCGATTAGTAACCAGGAACTGCCGGAAAATGAAGTGTCACCTGACCCAGGGTAGGCAGATCAACAGCAAAGTCTGAAGCGGATGGATGAGGCATAGCAGAATGGAGCGAGGCAGCGGGCATGTTGGAAAATCCTAAGCACGGTAGCAAAGCGAACACGGCCATGTCGCCATAACGACCATCGGCCTTAGTGAGATGTAACAGTATGCCCCCCCCACAGCGGCGGACAACCTGGGTGGCACCGAAAGAACGCTCGGGCCAAATGAGGGGCATGAACCCCAGAAGCAGGTTCCCAGGTACGGTCAGCCGGGGATTAGCCCTTCCAGTCGACCAAAAACTGCAGGCGGCCCGATGGTACCGCGAATCACAAATCCGAGTGACCTCGAATTCAGCACCCGTGGGAGTGAACACAGGTGGAGGACGCACAGAAGAGCCCCTGGAAAACTGATTGGGCACATCCAACTTGATCTCGAAAAGGTGGAACACAGGGTGAATCCGAGACAAGGAGGGCGGGAGCCGAAGTAGAACCGCAACATCCCCAACCAGTTGACAAATGAAAAAAGGGCCAAAAAATCTGGGAGACAATTTAGAAGGAACCAGATTACGAGGTAGGTATTTGGATGACAACCAAACAGAATCACCCACAACCAGAGTGGGAGCCGGCCTCCTATGCTTGTCTGAGTAGGTCTTAGCCCGATCTTGAGCGTCCCACAAGGCAAGGAGAGCCCGCCGGTGACCTAGTTGAACGTCCGCCACCAAAGCATCGACACAAGGAAAACATGTAGACAGCGGAACCACGGTAGGGAGAAAGGATGGATGGTATCCGTAGGTGCAGTAGAAAGGGCTGGACTTCAAGGGTGAGTGGGTAGCATTATTAAATCACTGTGATTTATTTCTCTGACTTTTTCACTTACAGCCAACAGTGAAACTAGCATTTAGTCACTTTACACGATGCACTTTATGATTGATACATTAATGTTGTCACTTTGTGTATTTTTTGTATGGAATTTCAGATGATTTAATACTTATTTTAACAAGTACAAATTCTAAATAAATACAGTATTTTTATGATTGTTTCGTTCTTAGTGGATTGATCTGTGTTGTGACCCTTGGGGGTCCTCCCCCGTTTTGGTGGCCTTTTAGTGGCCTCTTCGAGTATCTTTAACTTATTCCGCTGGCTGGTTTTCCATTTATATTGGTAGCATTATTAAAGGCAAATTCAGCGAAAGGCAGCAGGACATCCCAATCATCCTGTGCGGCAGAAACCAAGCACCTCAGATAGCCCTCCAGTGTTTGATTCAAGCGCTCCGTTTGACCATTGGTCTGAGGGTGAAACCCAGAGCTTGAGGCCTGTTGGACGTGGAGTAGAGTACACAGTTGTTTCCAAAAATGTGAAATGTACAGCGGGCCCCTGTCTGAAACAATGGTGTCGGGTAGACCATGCCGTGAAAAGATCTCAGAGAGAAAGACTTGCAACATCCGGGCGGCAGACCGAACACCAGGGAGAGTGGTGAAATTAGCAAGTTTGGTGAAATAGTCTAAGGTGACCATAATGGTTGCTTGGCCGTGAGAAGGGGCAAATCTACTATGAAGTCAGTGGAGATGATTTGCCAAGGCCATTTAGGGATAGGCATCTGAGAGAGTAGGCCCAGAGGGTATTGATGGGAAGCCTTAGACTGAAGACAGGTTACACAGGATGACACATAGTCGTGCACGTCGGTAGAAACCGGAGGCCACCAGAAATGCCTTTGGACTAAGTCCAGGGTGGTATTGATGCCACGATGTCCTGCAGTACGAGAGTTGTGGCACATATATAGGACCTCTTTCTGTAATTTCTCGGACAAGATTACCAACTTTTGTTCATGGAAATAGAATCCGTATTCTTGAGTTAGTACATGGGAGCGTGCAAGTTCCTGACCATGGTCATGAAGCTCCAGAGTGTCTTGTTTGACTCGGCTGAGAAAGTCGGAAATTACATGAACAAACACCACTTTAGGGAAGATGGACTCGGTCTGAAACTTAGCTGTGTGGTGTTCTTTACAAGAGAGCGCATCAGCACGGAGATTCTGAGATCCGGGAAGGAAAGTAAAGACGATGTGATAGGGTGAAAAGAAATGAGCCCATCAGGCTTGGCGGCTGTTAGCTGTCTGAGCTTACTGGAGAATTCTGAGGTTCTGATGATCTGTTCGAACTTCAATCGTAAATGGTGATCTCAGCTGAAGATGTCTCCATTCTTTGAATGAGCGTTTGATGGCTAACAACTCTTTTTCTAGTAGCAAGTAGTTAATCTCGGCAGAGTTGAAAGTCTTGGACAGATAAACCACCAGAGACTCAGTCCCTTCAGAATTCTCTTGTAGGAGGATGGCCGTTAAGGCATAGTGGGAAGCAGCGGTCTCAGGAATGAGCCTTCATTGTTAATCCCGGTTCTTTAGAATGGGGGCTGAGGTGAATAAGTGCTGAAGACGGTCAAAAGAACTCTGAACTGTGGCAACCATACAAAAGGTACTCCTTTCTTGAGGAGACGAGTAATCGGAAGAATGAGCTCTGAGAACTTTGGGATGCATTTTCGATAAAAATTTGCAAAGCCCACAAATCTTTGGATCTCCTTTATAATGAATGGATGAGGCCATTCTACTACTGCCGATACCTTTCTTGGATCCATCAACACCCCTTGGGAGGACAGAACAAATCCTAAGTAAGTGACTTCAGGGCAGTGAAATTTGTATTTTTCAGCTTTACAGTACAGCTGGTGGGCCTGGAGCTGCTGTAAAACCAATTTCACATGTTGTATATGGTCATTCAGGTTAGCTGAAAATATTAGGATGTCCTCAAGATAAACTACCACAAAATGTAGTAACACGTCTGCGAAAATGTGGTCCTTAAAATGCTGAAAAACAGCCATAGCATTAGAAAGTCCAAAAGGCATTACGTGGTATTCGTAATGACCAAAGGGTGTCCGAAAGGCCGTTTTCCATTTGTCTCCTGGGGAAATCCAAATCAGGTGATAAGCACCCCTAAAATCGAGTTTAGTGTAGATTGTGGCTCCTGATACTGCTTCCAGAATATGCAGTATTAAGGGCCTTGGATACTTGTCCGCTACCGTGATCTTGTTCAAGCCCCGGTAGTCAATACAGGGGCGTAGTTCCTCAGTATCTTTTTGTGGAATAAAGAAAAAGAGATGCTCCCGCAGGAGAGGTAGACTCGGAAATAAGTCTGTTCTGCAAATTTGTCTTCAGATACTCTCTTAACACGGTTTTCTCCCTTTGGGACAACATATACATCTGACCAAGGGGATGGGTTGATCGGGAATGAGATCTATATGAAAGTCGTCCCTCCGATGAGGAGGAAGGGCAGAGAATTTAGGGTTAGCGAATACTTGAGTGAACTGATCATAACAGGCGGGGATATTGCTAATATGACCGACTGTGGAGACTGCGCTTGCAGGGTTCTCTGATGGGGAGATATAGACTCATACTTATTTCTGGGAAAAAGGCATTTGTCTGTACAGTATTCTGAGCCAAGGAATAAGGTGCAGCCGTCCAGCTAATGAAGGGTTTGTGGAGACAAAGCCATGGTAGACCCAGGATCATAGGAAAGTGAGCTGCTTTCAAAAGATCAAAGCATAGTTCTTCTGCATGAGAGGCTATCTGACATACCAAAGAGCCTGTCTGCTCCTTAATAGGACCTGAGACAAGGGGACTCCCATTCACACCTCGATAGGAATGACTACTGTCTTAGGAACTCTTGGGATTCATTTGCTAGTAGCCCAGTTGTCGTCCATGAAGTTTCCTGCTGCACCACAATCGATTAATGTAGGGGCATTATGTGGTCGTCAAACGAGATATGAACTAGGACAATCACCATGGTGTTCTCTGAGATTCGTGTATTGTTGGAAAGAATTGGTGGATCTGAGGAACCCTCTTGAGCCACCCCAACCATGGTTCCTCTTACATCAGGGCAGAAGGGTCTTCTTGCATTCAAATCTTCTTGGGGGAGATATGGGGCATTCCCTTATGAAGTGAGCTGAAAACCCACAGTACATAAATAAACCAAGGGTTCACCTTCTGTCGCTCTCTTTGGATGAGAGGGGACCCCTGGCTGCTCCTATCTGCATGGGTTCATCTGTGGGCACTGGTTTGATAGGACGGAATTTCCAGATGAGATCGAGCCATGTGTCCCTTCCTTCTTTGTTTGTATAGTTCCTGCAGGTGATATTCCATCTGCATACTGATGGTGATCATGTCTGCTAGATTGGTGGGTCAAGGGACCCTGGATAATTCATCCTTCAGTTGCTCTGTAAGCCCTCGGCAGAACAAGGTGAGCAACGCATCGTCAGGCCATGCTGTCTCTGAGGAAAGTTGTTTGAAACGTGTGATATAAGTGATTAGGTCTTGGTTGCCTTGTCTAAGGTTCAGTAATCTCTCCTGAGATGAGATCGACAGCTCCTGTCTATTAAACATTTGCTTCAAACTGTTGACAAAAGCTGGATAAGTGTCCAGAATGGCGTTCCAGGGGGTTATCAGCGGAGTGGCCCACGCCAATGCTGCCCCTGAGAGATGCGAAACCAGAAACCCCACCTTGTCTTTATCAGATGGAAAATATTTGGCTTTGAACATAAATTGAATGGTACAACTATCCAAGAATTCTTTTAGCTTGCAAGGACTTCCATCATACTTGCCCGTGGGCAAGGAGGAAGGAAGCAGCTTGTTATTAGCCCGGGCCACCTGTTGTCGGGGGTGTATGTTTTCCTGTTTGAGGTTCTGCACCTAATCCGACAAGGGCTGCATGCCAGCCATTAGCTGCTACATCTGCTGTTCCATGATCCCTACTGGGTATATGTTAAGGGCATCTCTAATTGTAATAATATATGACTTGTATCAAGATACCCAGCAGTGATCACAAACCTTGCAGGTAGCCAATCCTTGACAACATGAAAATCCCTCTGAGAACACTACTCCCCTCCGCCTGCAGTGGGATAGGAACCGGAGGGGAGCAAGCTCCCCAGGGAAACCCTCTGGGGAAAAAACCCTGGTCTGGAATTGAGAGCGTAGGGGATGACGTCTTCTTTTCCTTGGAACTCACGATCGGACCTGAACTGGCTCAGAGGTTTTCTTATGGCTGTCTGGAAGTCTTTGTCTATCAGAAAGAATGCACAAAAAGTAAGTATAGGCAAGATCCATAAACAGAAAGCAGAGAACAAGAGAATGAAAGGGACTGGCACCTGTAGGTTGAACAGGAACTTTCCCAAGCTAGTTTTTACTGAAGGATTGCTGGTGTAGCGCCTCGTTCGAGTATGTAGGTTGCATCATGTAACCCAAAGAAAGAATGAGAGAAGTCCCTAATCTGAGAGCGAACTCTGCCCTATCAACTCTACTCACTGCAAGAGAGCCGCAGCCTTGAATAATGGCTTGCGTGCCGGAGGCGTGGTGTTTGGCCGATAAAGAATAATTCCCCGGGTATGGGCTGTCTGGATCTGCAAGCGGGGAAGGAACGCTGCCTTAGCGGATGCTTCAAAAAGCTGAAGTGGTCGGAACCGTGCAGAAGAAAGATCTAAAGGTAAGACAGGCAAGTACATTTTTAGGAAGCATGGAATGCACAGACTAAACAGATTCCCTGGACCACAAACTTACGGAGCGTCTTCTAAGGGAGTAGCGATGCATGCGTAACTAGGAACTGCTGGAATATGAAGCGTCACCTGACCCAGGGTAGGCGGGTCACCAGCAAAGTCTGAAGCGGATGGACAAGGCGTAGCAGAATGGCGTGACAACACACTCCCCAAAATTGGATTTTGGCCCTGTTCACCGCTGCACTGTCCGTGGATATCCGCAAATCCAACATGGTGGGCGCATCAGAAAATGTGATGCACCTCATGCTTACCCACAACCAATCGGCGAGCATGGCATGTGTCCGCGAACTTCATGGCACCCGATTGGCCAATCAGAGTCCTGTCTGCAGCCGTGTAGTTATGGTTAAGTTGCTAAACTCATAGGAAGAGCACTTTTTCATCGGCTTATAACTTCGCCCTTCATTTCTGAAGGTGTTCGCCAAGTTGGGTGAGGTTTTGTGTGGGGAGGTAAAGTTATAGGGGGGGTCCCAACATTTTTTTTCCCATAGACTGAATGGGGAAAAACTTTGTGCACGGCTACAGCTCTAACGGCTGGACAGATTTTCACCAAATTTGAGCCAGGACCGGGGATTGGGCCATAAAGCATGCTTTTGTGTGTTTGGTGGAAATCAGACTGGTAAATTGTTTGCAAAACACTAAAATGTAAGTCCCAAAAAATGTGTGATATCTGGGTCCGCTGCTCTGACCCATTTCCCTGTTCAATCCGCGGACCGATGTCTGATTGGGTAGCGGTACACCGTGCTGTCGGCGAACAGTGGACACAGCCAATGGTTGGCTGGAGGGAAGCGTACTGTGCGTCAAAGTTTTTGGGAGATGCCATTTTATGTGCATGTCAAGCGTAGCACACTCTGTCATGTGAGCACCTAGCTCTGGAAAGGAACAACATAAACAAAAGAAAAAGCAGACTTGCGCAGACAGAGTGTACCGTTCCAGATAATTCCATACTTTATTAATAATACAGTGAGGGGATGGAAGTGCTTTATTTTGCCACAGAATGTAAATGTTTATTTCACAAACAAAATACAGTGACCAATGCCATCTGTGCAATTATGTTCTTCTGTTCTCGTGTAGCACAATGGGAAAAGGAGTATGTAGTGCTGCCTGGTGGTCTGTGTGGAAGAAGAAATAGGGCCTCATTTAGAGTCCGGCAGTCCGGAAACAACAGTGGCAGTAAACCTGCCACCACCGTTGCCTCTGGACCGGCAAACTATGAGTTCTGCAGGCGGATGGTGTCACTCCTGCCATGTCTGACCTGGCAGGAGTAACGCCACCCGCCTGCAGACGGAAATGGAAACACCAGCACCGTTATTTACAGTGCCAGTGTTTCCATGGTCCCCACCCCCAGGGAGTCCTACTGGACTCCATGGAAATGGGGATTAATGGAATTCCACCTCTGAAATTTGCGCAACACCGGGGTTGTAATGCCCCGGTGATTCCGGCAATCACAGAGGCCGTAGTTCACTACGAGTCCAGCGGCAGCCTGCCGGTTTTACCGGCATGGCTTCCACCGGACTCGTAATGAGGCCCATTGTCTTTGAAAGGTAGTGAAGGTAGCATGTGGTGCATCTGGGATGGCTTATAGAATGAAGGTTTGCAGGTTGGTTTGTATAGCAGGAACCTTAAGTGGACATACCGGCCCATAGTGGTCGGCCCAGATAATAACGAAGGAAAAGACATTGCTTATGGTAATCTTCTAATGGTTGGTCAGCAGCCGTCTATTGGAATGTGGAAAGTGTGGCATGAGCAGTAGGGTGCAACATATCTGAGTAGAAAGAGGAATAAGAGTACATGTAAGTAGCAGGTATTAGTTGTAGCGTACAGGACAAAACCTTGCGGGAAGGATAATCTGGTAATAGCTCAATGGCTGAGGAACAATGACATGTGTGTTAGTGCGTAGCGCCATATCTGTACTCACTGCCTTGGTGTCTGGTTTGTAGGTAATACAGTGATTGTACGGGTGCACAGAAGAAAGTCTGTTGGAACAGTTGGGACAAGATGATGTTTTCATGTGTTGCTTTTTTTTACAAAAGTTGACAGTGGTAGCGAGTGTAGTTGGACCCACGGCGCAATGTGTCAGTGTTTTTACAAAGAAAGTAATACAATAAGAAACATTTTATTAGAACTGGGACGAAGAAGGTTATATTCAACTCATTGGTCATGTCCCGCAGCAGTACTGACCCGTGACCATGTATGGACGGCTGCTTCGAACAAAACAGCAAACTTGTGCTAGTAATTCTAAAGCGGTGGGTGGGAATTCAGCATCAATCATGCTTCGGCAGAAATATTTCCCACAATGACCAAGACAGGGACCGACCCCCAGACCCTAACCAACTGAGCTAACCGCCCTTTTTCTGACTGGAGCATAGGAGGGAGGCCAGTTGCAGGGGGAAGTTTTCTTCCCTTGAAAGAAAATGCCTAATTCATTCACAAATACAACCCTTAACCTCACAACAACCTAAAGGAAAACTACATGTGAACTGAAGAAAATTCATGTACATTACTATTATCTTAAAACTGACTTGTGTGCGCCATCACATTTAAGTAGAACTGTGATGAAGAAGGTTACATACAACTCATTGGTCATTTCTGGCAGCAATACTGACCTGTGACCATGTATTGACAGCTGTTTTAACACAACACAGCTTTAACATAGCACAGCAAACTTGTGTTAGTAATTCTAAAGCTGTGGGTGGGAATTATGCATCAATCATGCTTCTGCAGAAATATTTCCTAAAATCACAAGCGGCCAAGACGAACCCAACCTTGCCATTATTAACAACAGGCTCTAACCAACTCAGCTAACCAGCTGGCTAAAAGTCTGGTTTCTGTATGGAGCATAAGAGTGAGGCCAGCTGCAGAGGGAAGTGCTCTTCTCTTGAAAGAAAATGCCTAACTCATTCATAAATACAACCCTTAACCTCACAACAACCTAAAGAAAAACGACATATGACCTGAAGAAAATTCATGTACATTACAATTATCTTAAAATTGACTTGTGGCCTGCATCACATTTAAGTAGAACTGTGACGCAGATGGTTAATACTGTCCCTTGATAATGTATGGACGGCTGCTTCCAACAAAACAGCAAACTTGTGTTAGTAATTCTAAAGCTGTGGGTGGTAATTCTGCATCAATCATGCTTCTGCAGAAATATTTCCCAAAACGACAAAGCAGCCAATATGGGGATTGAACCCATGACCTTGGTGTTAATAGCACCACTCTCTAACCACCTGGGCTAACTGCCCTGCTGAAAGCCTAATTTCTGACTAGAGCATAGGAGAGAGGCCAGTTGAAAGGGGACGTTTTCTTTGTTTGAAAGAAAATGCCTAACTCATTCACAAATACAACCCTTAACCTCACAACAACCTAAAGAAAAACTACATGTGATCTGAAGAAAATTCATGAACATTACAATTATCTTCAAACTGACTTGTGGCCTGCATCCCATTTAAGTAGAACTGTGACGAAGAAGGTTACATACAACTCATTGGTCATGTCCTGCAGCAATACTGACCCGTGACCATGTATGTACGGCTGCTTTAAAACAACACAGCAAACTTGCGTTAGTAATTCTAAAGCTGGGGGTGGGAACCCACAACCTTGGCATCATAAGCACGACACTGTAACCAACTGAGCTAGCCTGCCAGCTGAGAAACTGGTTTCTGACTACAGCATAAGAGGGAGGACATTTGCATAGGGAAGTTTTCTTCCCTTGAAAGAAAATGCCTAACTCATTCCCTCATACAACCCTTATGCCTAACTCATCCCCTCATACAACCCTTATCCTCAAAACAACCTTAAGTAAAACAACATGTGTTCTGAAGAAAATTCATGAACGTTACAATTATCTTAAAACGGACTTGTGGCCTCCATAACATTTAAGTAGAACTGGGATGACGAAGGTTACATGCATCTCATTAGTGATGTCCCACAGCAATACTGACCTGTGACCATGTATGGACGGCTGCTTCCAACAAAACAGCAAACTTGTTTTAGTAATTCTAATGCTGTGGGTGGAATTCTGCATCAATCTCATGCTGCTGCAGAAATATTTCCAAAAATATCAAAGTGTCCAAAACGGGGATTGAACCTGCAACCTTGGGGATATTCACACCACACTCTAACCAACTAAGCTAACCGGCCAGCTGAGAGATCACTTTCTGACTGGAGCATAGGAGGGAGGCCAGTTGCAGGGGGAAGTTTTCTTCCCTTGAAAGAAAATGCCCAACTCATGCACTCATACAACCCTTATCCTCACAACTTAAAGTAAAACTACATGTGACCTGAAGAAAATTCATGAACATTACAATTATCTTAAAACTGACATGTGGCCTCCATAACATTTGAGTAGATCTGGGGCGAAGAAGGTTACTTGAATTTCGTTGTTCATTTCCTGCAACAGTAATGACCCGTGACCATGTATGGACGGCTGCTTCCAACAAAACAGCAAACTTGTGTTAGTAATTCTAATGCTGTTGGTGGGAATTCTGCATCAATCTCATGCTTCTACAGAAATATTTTCCAAAATGACAAAGTGTCCAACGCTCACAACATGTGATCTGAAGAAAATTCATGAACATTACAATTATCTTAAAAATGACTTGTGGCCTGTATCACATTTAAGTAGTTCTGTGATGAAGAAGGTTACATACAACTCATTGGTCATGTCCTGCAGCAATAGTGACCCGTGACGATGTATGGACGGCTGCTTCCAACAAAACATCAAACTTGTGCTAGTAATTCTAAAGCTGTGGGTGGGAATTCTGCATCAATCTCATGCTTCTGCAGAAATATTTCCCAAAATGACAAAGTGGTCAATACAGGGATCAGACTCACACCCTTGCTGTTTTTGTCACCATGTTCTAACCAACTGAGATAACCGCCAAACTTCAAGACCTTTTTTTGTCTGGAGCATAGGAGGGAGGCCAGTTGTAGGGGGAAGTTTTCTACCCTTGAAAGAAAATGTCTAACTCATTCGCAATTGCAACGCTTATCCTCACAACAACCTAAAAGAAAAACTATATGTGATCTGAAGACTGACTTGTGGCCTCTATAACATTTAAGTAGAACTGGGATGAAGAAGGTTACATGCATTTCATTGGCCATGTCCCGCATCAGTACTGACCTGTGACCATGTATGAAGAGCTGCTTCCAACAAAACAGCAAACTTGTGTTAGTAATTCTAAAGCTGTGGGTGGGAATTCTGCTCCAATCTCATGCTTCTGCAGAAATATTTCCCTAAATAACAAAGTGGTTAATATAGAGGACGAACCCGGGACCTTGGTGTTAACACCATGAATTAACCAACTGAGCTAACTGGCCAGCTGAGAGCCATTTTTGTGACTGGAGCATAGGAGGGAGGCCAGTTGCAGAGTGATGTTTTCTTCCCTTGAAATAAAATGCCTTAAGCATTCACAAATACAACCCTTATCCTCATAACAACCTACAAAAAAACTACATGTGATTTAAAGATAATTCATGAACATTACAATTATCTTAAAACTAACTTGTGGCCTGCATCACATTTAAGTAGAACTGTGATGAAGAAGGTTACATATAACTTATTGGTCATGTCCGGCAGCAATACTGATCCGTGAACATGTAAATGGTGTTTTGTTTACAGAAGATAAAAGGGTAACAGAAGTTGAAAAAGTTAAGATTTAAGGTAGTGGTTGCAATGTGGCTGGGGAGCTAGGATGTATGCGCTGTACTGAAGTATAGGTTGGGTACATTTTTGGGAAATGGTGTACATAACATTGAAAGTGACCTAATGGCGTACATGGTGCCAGTGTAAAGCAAGGAGGCAAATGTTGGAGAAGTTATGTAAGATGTATTGATGCATGCATGAAGTGGTATTGTTGTAATTGTGCAGATTGTAGGGTAGGTTACTGTAGTGCTGTTAATTCAGTGTTTGCACGTATGATAGGGGTATATGACCAGTGTACGTAGGAAATAGGTTATGTATTCTGTGGAAGAAGTAGTAGGCAATGTAAACTGCAGTGGCTAAGGGGTAGGTGGCTGTGTTATGTGTGGGGTTAGTCGTACGTGCATAAATGTTTGTATGTGTAGTTCTGCAGTGCAGCAGCAATAGTGGGCAGGGTGTATAATGTGTAGTGTATGGCTGGAGGCCCTACAATGTAGAGGGTGAAGTGAAGCATGTAGGGCATGGCCACAAACTGCATAGTGTAATAAAGGTGTGCATTGTCAGTGGTGCTATTGCTATGTGTATAGCAGAAGTAAGTGCACTTCTTGCACTGTGGATATTGTACAGAAGTATAATAGCAATCGTTGAAGATTTACTGTTTGCAGTGAGGAAGCCCTGCACTGTATTTTGTGTATGGAGTGTAAAATGTTGTCGTACTGGTTGCTGTATTATGTGTGGGAAAAGAGAAAACAATATGTTAGTGCAGGTATTTTGTTACTTTGAAGTACACTACATAGCATACATTTCTTTATTTTTTTGGACCCTCATGACTAGCACTTCGTAAGTACTATGCTTTGAACCAGTGTACTGTGCAATCAGCACAGTTCCTGTGGTTCTTTGCATAATCATTGGGTCTGTGGGGAAAGAAAATCCATGCTGCATTAAAAAAAAACTTTCAAAATGTAGTTGCTAATATAGTGCACAATGAGTGATAGTGACGTTTGGAGTGATTGCAGCACTTTTTAAGGTGTACTTTTGAAGTAGGAGGAAATGTAATGGTGGATGATATGTGCACTATGCATATTGGTGGGATGGGTGGCGTTGGATAGCAGGTGCTGATTTGTAAATGTTTTACTGCTTCCTTTTTATACCATTGTTTCTTTATGCATTCGGTTTCTGCTGGTGGTTTGCAAGTATTATGATATTGTTCAGTGATAATGCAGTATTATGCCCGTAGTTACATAGCTGTTGGCGTATTGTAACTGCTTATATTTTGGAAGTGTTTGATGCTATGTTTGTAGCACAGTAATTGTTGAAGTTTGAGTTGGGTGGTTGTGATGCTGCAAATAACATCATTGTATTCAGTTTCAATTAGATACCAGGTGGCATATTCTAACTGTTTATAGTGAACAGTTTTTGAAGGGTACGTAGAGAAGCTTGTGCATTCTTGTGGTTATTTGGACATCTGTCTACATTTGGAACTGGTACTGCCGAATTACAGATGTGCATGGTGCCACGTCCATATGTGCTGGAGTTGAATGAATATTGTTAGAGTGCTGGTAACTTATTTGCGTAAATCGTGATTTCAGAGGTTACTGACGATAGTTTTGAACCTTCATACTTAGCACTTTTCCTTCCACGTATGCAGTGGAAAATACTGGTAATGTGCTTTGTGTAGACATACCGTTTGTGTGACTGTACTCCTTGGGTTAATTGGGCATACAATTGGCCAACACACTCTGTAGTGCATTTCCCCAATGTTTCCAGTATGGTATGTTGCTTTAGGTAGATAGTGTGGTAGGAAAAATCATTTTTTTCACTTATTAAGGTAGTGATTGGTGCTAGGGAGTAAGGTATAGTACATTTGTACATCAATAAGTAAAGTTTGGCTTCCAGAATATTAAATAGGCATTGCCAAGATTTTCTAGGTAGTGTGTGCTTTGGACTGATGGAAGTTCCATTGCATTCCTACCATGACCACTATTTTCTAATGTATGCAGTATAGTGGACTCCATTGCAGAATTTGCACGTTAGTTACGTTCCTGTTGGCGTACTGCAACTGCTGATACTTTGGAAGAGTTTCATGCTATGTTTGTAGCACAGTAGTTGTTGAAGGCTGAGTTGGGTAGTTGTGATGCTGCAAATAACAATGTTGTATTCAGGTTGCAGTTAGATACCAGGTGGTGTATTCTAACTGTTTGCAGTGTCCTGTTTGTAAAGGGCACATAGAGAAGTTTGTGCATTCCTGTGGTTATTTGAACATCTGTGTACATTTTTAAGTGGTACTGTCCATTTGCGGATTTACGTGATGATACGTAAATATGTGTTGGTAATTGTAGGACTATTCTTGGAGATCTGGTGACTGATTTTCATTAGTGGTGATTTTAGAGGTTACAGAGGATAGTTTTGAACCCTCACACTTAGCAATTTCCCTTCCACGTATACAGTGGAAAATAGTGGTTCTGTGTTTTGTGGACACGTACTGTTTGTGTGACTGTACTAGTTGAAAGCATTGGGGATTATGCCTACAGTTGTGAAGGTTTTCCTGCCAAGTGATATCTGTCTGTGTGTGAAGGCAGTAAGTTTGCAGTTGTTTTTGGTACCGACAGCTTTGTATTTTAAGAACATTAATATCACATATTGACTATGTGAGTGTATATGTAGCGTTGAACGATTATCAGAATTTCACAACATACAGAACCTGCTATGGTTTGCATTTTGCACCATTTTCTGAAATGGAATGTAGTCACAGTTGGGTATTTGTATACACACAAAGGATTTGTTAGTGACTTGCTCTTCAATGACATGGTTGCAAAGAGTGCATGTTTGTCTCCACATGTAGGAAATGTGAAAGATTTCTATTATAAGTGTGACTTTTCTTTCCAGTATTTGTACTAAGTACATTAGAAATATCTGGGGATCTTTTTGTCGGTTTAAAGTGAATTTCACCATTCCAGCACTGTTGTCCAATTCTTATTCCTGAGACACTGTAAATGGTGTCAGGATTGCTTACTGCATTTCTATGAAGGATGAGCATTTACAAACAAAATTGGTCTGTGCCATTTAAATACATTTGTTCAACAACTGCTGGTATTTGGAATAGAACATTTATTGTTACATTTGCATAACAATGAACACCTGTTGTATTGGAAAATTTGAATGGGACAGGTCCTTCGGTGTCTGAGCCCTTTGATGGAAGGGTACATAGTTTCTTAGCAGAGGCTTTTTTTGTTGATGGAGTTGGGTTTGGTTTATCTTTTTACCCATTTTGTATGTGCTTTTGGTAGTTTCTGTAGTATGCCTTTCTCTGAATTTCTTTGATTGTACTGTGGCCCAATCATTTAGTACTTCTAATGGAATGAGCCTTCTTTTCAAAGCTCTTGGTTTTTGAGGAATAGGGTACATTTTTAGATGGGGTGTGTACAGTGCACGTAGTCTATTGTACTCTATGATGCAAGGAATATCTGCACTGACTGCAGTTGGATCAAAATTAACTAGGTACAGTCCTTCCAGTGAACGTAGTCTTGACAGTGCTACATAACGCATGCCTTCTTTGAAGACTGTATTGCCAATATCAACCAATGCTTGATCTTAGGTGAGACCTTGCGATTTATGAATAGCTACTGCATAAACTAGCGAGAGAGAAAACGGTTCTCTGCATACATACATGTTTTTGAAAAGAAGGAATCGCAACGTTGTGCGTCCTATATTTTTGACTTATGACAGTGGGTCAAACTTGATATTTACAAACTGAATGCTGCTGTCCCACGGATATGTATGGAAGGCATCAACTGTACCAAGTGCTCCATTAACTAAACCTTGCTCTATGTCAATCTTACGCTTTAGCATAATTCTACAGTTGACACCTACTGTTAACATTTTCTCCAAACCAGCTGTGTTGGAGATTGAGTTATCTAAGGCTTGTAGTCGTGCAATGCCTTGCTGACACATAGGTATTATTATACCGTGTAGGTCCAGTTTGTCTGTGCTATGAATTTCTACTAGTGGTTGTTTCTCTTTTTGCAGCATTGTTGCATTAAATTGTGTGCAGCTTGCTAGAGTTGGCATTAAGGCCATACAGCTGACATTTTTGTGAGCTAATTGTTCCATGACATCAGTAGCACATGTGTTACGCCCATATAGCTCATGAATGTGTCTACTATTGAGGGTAGACTGCGGCTCCTTTGATAGTGCACCAATCCATATGTTTTTTAAAATGTTGGTATATGTGAGGTCTGTGGACTGATGCATGTTTTGAGTTAGTTCTGGGTATTGGGAATGTTGCCAAAGATTTACATTGACGATGCTGCCAAGACTTTTACGGCACTGTTTGTGTCCTAAGGTTTTGAAGATAGGTTCACCTTTGACTGGTGTCAATTGAAAAAGAGCTCCAAAAACAATGACATGTTTTCCTCCAAAGAGTTCTTCGTAGTCTGTTTTGAGTACCTCTTGCAATCTGAGGTGAATCAAAGACAACATTAGTTTGGATACTATGCTGACCTCATCTACTAGGAGAATGTTAATTTGTTTCAAAACTCTGCATATTGTGCTGAAAGTTTATAGTACTCTGATTGGTTTTGGTGTTCCACTGGAAGGAGTAGCAATTGGTGTAGAGTGACTCCACCTATGTTGTACGCAGCCAGCCCTGTAGGGGCAGTTATAACCACCTCAAGGTTGTTGTTTGTTATTTGTTGTACATATTTACCGAGAATTTTTATTAAGAATGTTTTAACTGATCCAGCTTCACTACTTACATACAGTAGTATAGGTTTGTAGTTCTTACAGGTGCCAGTTGTACTTTCATGATGTATAACATGCTCAATGGTTTTACTTACTTCTTCAAAAATGGCACGCTGTTCATTGTTTAGTTGGGATTTCAGTGCTGCAAAATCTTCTGCAGAGTGCTCGTATTGAAGCATAGTGTGGTTAGCTCCATCATGGTTAATTCTGCCTCATTTGCTATGAGTGGTTCTTGTCTGCCTGTTTGCGAAGGTTCACTGCTTTCAGAAGTGTCTACATTTAGTTGTACTTGAAGTTCTTCTTCTTGTTGGCGTTCAATGTCCAATATGGTTTTGTACCGTGTAAAGTTTTCATCAGTAATTGTAGTTTCAGTGCCTTTGAAAGCATCTTCATAGCAAGTGAAGGTGGCTAATAAAAATTCTTCTTTTCTCCATGGTTTAAAAAGTTGCAGTAGAGCCATGTAGTACAGTTCTTAGTGTTGAGGAGTTTTTAAGGACAACTTGATATGATTAATTAGGCTTCATTTGGTTCGTGTCACGAGGCTGCCTTCACAACCTTCCACTCTGTATCTACCTTTCTCCTCATTTGGTGTAATGTTTTTGTATGAAAAGTTTTGGGCTACCTGGTACAAGGAAAAGGCTTCTATAGTATTACTCCTGTTTGGGTAGTATGTGTCTAATAAGTTGTTCTTTAAAATGTCCTGGCTTGTGGGAATCGCTTTTGGCTATTCTTTGTATGTCTTCATATGAATTAAGTACTCTAGTTCTGGATGCAGCAGTCCAAGGCTTAGCCACACTTTGTTGTCAGATTTCCCATATAAGGCTGTGTCAGTTAAGCGGTCAGTGGCTTCGTAGCTCCGACATTCTCTATGGGAGAGCATTTTAATGCCAAAGCTGTACAATTTTTTTGCCAGTTTCTCAGAGGATATGTCATCCCAGAGGTCTTTGAGCTCTGCTTTCTCTGATTTGGTTAAGTAGGCGGTGACATATCGTGCAACAGTAGGGGAATTGTCTGCAATGTACTGTTCATCAACATTGGCATTCCATAAGAGGGCAATAATTGCATTGTAATCATTGATGTACTTGGATGCTTTGCTGCTTTTTATGTAATATGTGTTTATAAGAGATTTTGCTTTGACACTGTGTCGAACTGAAGACATGAAGCTGTTTACTTGGCCTGTTGTTGAAACTGGTCTACAGAAACCTAAGCGGCATTTGGTGTAGTATTTTCCTCTGTTCTTGCCACACCTGTGTCGTTGGAATTGCAAAATTTGTGCTCGTAGGTCACTTTGTGTATTTTCCAGAGGGATTTTGCAAGTGACATATTTGTGAATGAACTCCAAAACTGTTTCATCACTCTCCTCACAAAATTTAGGAGCATTTTTAATCCACAAAAGCATGTGGATATGTGGTGCTCCTCTGGCTTGATATTCTTTTCCCAAAAGAAGTGTTCTACTTCTCCATGGGGAGGAAGTGTTTTATTGCAAATGAAGTGCAGCATTCAAGCAAGCGATGATGAAAGTAGCGTGAAACATTTACTGGATCGAGAGAGCACAGCTCTCCTGGTGTTTTCATGTCTATACCTGTTTTGGTTTTGTTTGCTATGCATAGGAAAGTGTGGAAGTTTTCCCATGCATACTCAGCACAACTTAAAGTGACAAACCATGTGGGTGGGCCAAGGTTGCGTAGCATACACTGTACATCCGTGTTCCATCAGAGTCAGTACTCTTTGGTGCCATGCATGTTTGCCAAGACATTTGTAACACTACTTTGTACATTCTCCATGCGAGAGCATTTAATGCCAAAGCTGTACAATTTTTGTGCCAGTGTTTTCTCAGAGGATATGTCATCCCAGAGGTCTTTGAGCTCTGCTTTCTCCGATTTGGTTAAGTAGGCGGTGACATATCGTGCAACAGAAGGGGAATTGTCTGCAATGTACTGTTCATCAACATTGGCATTCCATAAGAGGGCAATAATTGCATTGTAATCATTGATGTACTTGGATGCTTTGCTGCTTTTTATGTAATATGTGTTTATAGGAGATTTTGCTTTGACACTGTGTCGAACTGAAGACATAAAGCTGTTTACTTGGCCTGTTGTTGAAACTGGTCTAGGGCAACCAAAGCGGCATTTGGTGTAGTATTTGCCTCTTTTCTTGCCACACCTATGTCGTTGGAATTGCAAAATTTGTGCTCGTAGGTCACTATGTGTATTTTCCGGAGGGATTTTGCAAGTGACATATTTGTGAATGAACTCCAAAACTGTTTCATCGCTCTCCTCACAAAATTTAGGAGCATTTTTAATCCACAAAAGCATGTGGATGTGTGGTGCTCCTCTGGCTTGATATTCTTTTCCCAAAAGAAGTGTTCTACTTCTCCAAGGGGAGGAAGTGTTTTATTGCAAATGAAGTGCAGCATTGCAAGGAAGCGATGATGAAAGTAGCGTAAAACATTTACTGGATCGAGAGAGCACAGCTCTCCTGGTGTTTTCATGTCTATACCTGTTTCGGTTTGTTTGCTATGCATAGGAAAGTGTGCAGGTTTTCCCATGCATACTCAGCACAACTTAAAGTGACAAACCATGTGGGTGGGCCAAGGTTGCGTAGCATACACTGTAGATCTGTGTGCCGTCGGAGTCAGTACTCTTTGGTGGCATGCATGTTTGCCAATACATTTGTAACACTACTTTGTAAAACTGTGTCCTTTTGTTGCACCTTAACTCCATAACTTCTTAACGTAGGGTTGCTAATTCACTTTCAAAGATCAGGTGGAATATGTACTCCACGTTCTGTCTAAATCTTGGGTCTAAATCTTGGGTCTTCAGCATACATTTGTAAACAGCAGTATTAGGATGCTGTTATTTGTGTGCTTCTTTCATCTTATCTTCCACCTTTTCCAGTGGGGAAGAGTAGAGGAAAGGCTTGTGCTTCCACACTTTTTTCCCATTTACTGATTGGGACTCCTTTGGCTTGCCGCATTTGATATGTTTCTAGGGCATCGTCTATCGTGTCTCTGGAGTGCAGTGGGTGAATTGTATAGTGGGCTAAAATACTGGAGGCTGCACTAGGATCGAGGCGTTCAAATTGGCCACTTGTTGAGGAGTCCTGAATTATTTCGGTTGTTTCTCTCAGGTTTTATTAAATGTTTATTTCCTTGTAGTGTTCATTGTTTGTATTAAGGTACTGCAACGCCTCTCTAACTTTGGTTAAGTCCACTAGGTATTGCCAATTTTTTTTGTCTTTTGTGGGAACACCATTTACCAGGATAATCAAGGATTCGTGTATTGGCCTTTGCTCTCATAGATTGTCTACATTTTCTTTCAGATGTAACGGTAAGTAAACTACTTTAACACAAATGTCTTTCAGTGATTTGGTGGGAGGTAATTTTGTAGTTTTTTGTTGAAGACGTATTATTGCTTGAAATGGGTGCATTGTTTGTATTATAATGCTCTCATACAAATGAAGCAGCTGCAGTGCGTTTGGCACTGGAAACAGTTCCAAATTATTACTAATTGCACGTGAAGGCCTTTGGTTATTGTCAAGTTTTGAAGTGCACTATGTGCACAGTATGGAGGTGCTGGTTATGTCGTACCTGTTTTCTGCTAGAAGGTACAGAGCTAATTGAAACGATTGGGATTCCTCATTGCCTTCTATTTTCTGAAATATATCAACAGTTTTGTTGCTCTTTTTATAGAAACGACAACACACACATACTTAGTTTGGCATTTCAGCCGAAGTGCTTTTGAACTTTTGTATTTCTTTAGTGTATGTGTGATGTAAAAAGTTGATAGCTGCACTGTTGTCAGTATTGTTGGCTGTCAATGTTGCAGTGCGTAAGTGTTCTTCAGTTTCACAGTATTTCATTAGGATGTGCTCAATTTCATAGTGCACTTGTTTGGCTGTACCGTGTAGGAAAATATCATTTAAATGTTGGAGTGCTAAAGCTGGAGTTTTTGCATAGTACAGTTTGTAGATTAGATTTCTGATTGTTGAATGGTGGGTTGCTAACATTTTAATACGTTGGAAGGTGATTTTGAAAGCTGCTCCACAAATGCAGGCTAAGGAATGCCCGCGTATTCCAGTGTACCTGCGCACTGGACAGAAGTCCACACTTTGTAGTATTTTAATTTTTCTTTTGTTGGTGCCTTTGACATACTGATTGAGGAATTGCTGCACATTTATTATTAGGCATGGCTGAATGTTGCACATTGATGTGCAAGGTCATTTGTAGGTGAGGCGTGTTGGTTTGGTGGATTGGAGAGTGCATCTAAGTTTGATGGGGATATTTGTGAAAGAAGTGTTTCTTCTTCCATTATGATATTGGCTATCTTTTCCTATCCTCTTCCACTCTGATGGACGGCAATTTGGTTAATTAGTTGTTGTTTGTAGGATTCGTCATTGAAGTCTGGCTCTGTGTTGGTGGTGTGACTCCACTCACCTGTACATATGTGGCCAAAGGTATCCGTGGTGACATTGTGTTTGTTTCGTAGTACTGCTTGTAATTTGCCAATTAATCTTGTTAGTGGTTTCGTTCTCTTTAAAGTTACTATAAACAATTTCCGCTTCACACTTATAGCAGTGTCTACAAGAGCTTCTAGAATGACTTCTCTGCAGTAGGTTTTGAGGGTTGAGCATGATTTCTGTCCTGTACTTGTAAGTTTGTGAAGGACTCTGTAGTGGAAAAATTTTTGTAAAATTTGTTTTTTTGAATGCTTGCTTGTGATTACACTACTATTTCTAGGTGCTCTTTTAGGAGTATTCTGCGTTGGACTGTATTTTGTGGTTTCCTGTGCATTCTCACATTTTGCCATATCACCTACACTGTCTTTACTGGTAGATGGATTAGTTTTCCTTAATGACTGAATTAACTCTTCTCCTGAACCTTTCCTGTTTACATTCAGATTGCAGTGAATGGGTAATTTCTGTGTTTGTAGGTAGTGTGGTTCTCTTTCTGCATAACTTTCTAGGGAATTGCTGTTTGGTCAGCATTGTGTAGTAGCTGTTGGCGAAGAATGGGAAGGGTGGGTGTGCACATTTTCACATGCATATGTGTACAATGTGCATCAGTGGGTGAATGGGAGGGTAGGCAGCTATTTAAGTGCAAGTGTGTGGCTGTGCAGTGGTGAGTAAGGATAGGTTGGGTACACTATGTTACTATGTGGGTATTATTGTAATGGTGGCGACATAAGAAACACTTAGCACCTGTAGAGGTGTGATTAGTAAAAATGAAGTACAAACTGATGGATGGGCACACGTGTATGTGCTACAGTACAACATTAGTGCACTGGTTCAGTAAGACATACAAGAGTATGCTGCTATTGTACTTACTTTGTTGATTGCAGAGAGTAGGTGTCTTCTACGCTGTATTTTGAAGTAAACACTCCCGTAGCTTCCCAGAGACAGGTGGGTACTGCTCCGATATAAGAAGACAGTTAGAAAATATGTTGGCTAATGACATACTGCTTAAATTTGCACATTACATTCTTGAGAACTGTAGGGGGATGTCTAGGCAGGAAGACGAAGTGTGTTTGTATAAATGGAAGGTCTACAATATGAAGTGTGGTTGGGAGAAAAAGCATGTTTATTAAGTGTGTAGGTGGCCTACTTGGGAGTTTAGTGTGTCACAGGTTATGAAAAACATGTCTGTATTAGTGTAAGCCTAATTACTTGACAAATGCAGTACTGTGCAGTGTGGGAGGTTGAGAAAAGGTGCGGAAAGATGTACATAGTGGAAAGTTCAATGCTTTTGGGTGTCCATTTGCATGCAGTTCTGTGCATGTGTATGCTCAGTACATGAGTGCAGGGATTGCTTTGGGGATTTAATTTGAATGTGCACATTTACGTATGTTACTGTTTTGAACATGGTGCTAACTTTTTTTATTGCTTTACTGCTGTTGTTATGTATGAAGTATGGGTGGAAACTGTTGTTATGCTTGAAATGTATGCAGTTTACATAGTTTGGTCGGAAAGGCTGCCTGATCATTGTGTTTGCGATTTTTAGTGCTAAGAGGTAGTGTAATGGGGGAAGCAATTGTAAAAGAAGATGGAACAAAAGAACACAGTAACCTTTTTCATCTACCAATGCGTGTTGCTGCCAAATGGAACCTTTGCCACCACCTACCACTGCAAGAGCAATTTCATGGTATCTGATGGCAGGCACAATAGTACAAATTCTGAGTGCGTTATGGAGATTTAGATCTAGGTACTGTGTTGCTACGCATGGTGTATAGTTCTCAACATTTCATGGCTCTTGGGCGGGTGAAAACAACTGATGTCGTAATTGGCGTGTGAAAGCCCATTGATTGTTATGGCCGTTTAGGGAGCTTGGCGGGTGAGACAGCTGCATAAATAGCGGGTGACAGCCGCCAAAAGCGTGTGATTTGAGAGGTATGCAGAATTATAACAGTTGGCACTGTACTGTAGAAAAAATAGTAATACCTACTGGGTGTGCTGATGGGTAGTGATGCTGATGTTTGTGGGTGCAGAACACGTAGATCGTTCAGCCGTAATTTCTCATGGAGGTGCTTTTTGTTTAGAAGACATGTCACCTCTGTGTGAGTAACGGCTGTTACGCACTGTTCATTAGATGTGATAGAATTAAATGCCCACTTCTTCGTTGTGATTGCTTTATGCGTATGTAATAGTTTAACAGTAGCCAATCAGGGAGTGCTGCTGAAAGACTACTTGAAAGGGAAGAAGGACTGGCCTTGCTCTACTGGGCCGCGGCCCTCGCGGTAGTAGGGGAAATTGCACATGCTAAATGGTGTTCTTCGTGACATGTATGCCGTTGTGTTCCATGGTAGGATGTTGTTTTGTGACCATGATGCAATTAGTAATCTGTTGCAGTACATACTATGTACGCTGCACACACACACATGTACCAATATACGGAGGACAAGCAGAGAGCAACCCATAACAAGGAGCACAGAAGAAGGTGTTTCTTGACACGTCTCTTTAGCCAAATTAGAAATAAACACTTTGCCTAACTTCTACAAAGACGCAGATTTGTCATTATGCTTCAAATGTGTTTGTGTAGCGCCATACACAGGGCAATATGTTGGCGAAAGCCGTGCCTTTTGGGAGAGTGCACGTGCTACATCCGGGCATTGTGAGGGTGGGTGCAATGGAAATGGGACTATGCAGGAGTTGCGATTGGTCAATATGAATTTGTGGGTGTGGTATGTAGGAATATGTACCATAATGTTTCTTTGCCAATAGAAGTGGACGTGGCTACGGGGACGGGTTGCCGTTAAGTAGGCGGACTATATGACTGTTGGGTGACTCGTGGACACATTGGGTACAACTGTACGCAGAGCGTTGTGCACTCGCAGCACACCTTTGTTTCGATAATGTTACTGTGCACGGGTACAGAATAGGTGGAATGCAGTGGGTCCATGTGGGTCCTTTTTGTGCTAGTTTGATGATGCTTCCTCATCCAGACATTATTATTGCTCATTGTGGAGGGAACAGTTTAGGGCATGTTACCGGCATTTCACTGCAATTTGCAATGAAGGAGACATTTTGCCAACTATTGGAAATGTTTCCAAGTTCACACATAATCTCTTCTTGCATTGCCCAGAGGCAGATGTGGCTGCGTTCTTCCTTCTGTGGTCCACAAATGGAGAAAGCGCGGGGCAATGTGAACAAGGCTGTGTGTGCTTTTCTGCGTGACGTTAGCATGTTCTCCTTCCACAATGAAAACATTACTTTTCGCAGTAGGAACTTTTTTCGTTCAGATGGAGTTCATCTGACTGATGCTGGCAATGAGATATTTCTGCATAGTATCCAAAATGCCGTACAGCGCTTCCTGCAAGTGTAGGATGCATTTTCCCAGTGGTCCTTCCCTAATTGTAATGTTTAAAATACAAATAGTACCCAAAAGGCTCTTTTCAAAGCCACTACTTTTTTTGTGGAAATGCATACAATACTTTTGATGGCGTCTCGCTGCTAATTGTTGCCATCTCTGTACGCAGCGCTTATAGGCTGTGTCACCGCCTGCATGCTTCATTTGAAGTTCTATTTTTTAACACTGGAATGTGGCTCTGAAAAGAGCCTTTTTGTTTGCCCCGCTTTCTGGCTGTGTAGCATTTTTCCTGTTGTTATAAGAGATGCCAGAAAAGACAGCAGTGGAAGGGAGATTTCACAAAGTGTACCAACCACAGGGATAAGAAATGGTAAGTGGAGAGTAGAGGATGAAAGGTGCATGCTACGTGGGTAGGGGGCAGTGGTTGCCATGGACCCGGACCACTGACTCAAAAGCACTTCAAAAATGTTCTCCCCTACACAGTACCGCGTAACAGTATATACACAATACAGTGACCTTTGAAAGGTAGCGGTTTGTTGTATTGTGTATGTCCTCCAAGGTTGCATGCGGGATGCCGTGGCCCACAGGAGTGTCTCTAGTGGTGGCAGGAGCAGATTGCAAGGATGCTGTAGTGGACAATAACATACTGCCTGCTTGGAAGGGGACAACTCTCCAAATAGCTGCCTGATGGTGCTCTTTAAGGTGCCGCCACATGGAAGTGGTGCCATAGCTGTACAAGCCAGGTTTCCCGTGACTGAGTACTGTGTTGCACTCAGTGCACTGCACCTGGTTAGCATGAGATTTAGGCACATTTCCAACGGTCCTAAATAGTTTCCACACCCAGGATTTTTGATATTCTTGGCCAGCTGGGTGTCACCTATAATAATTACTCCGATTACACCCAGATACTCATACCTATCACGGGCAATCACACATTGGACCCAAAGCACTAAATGATAGGTGATTCAGGCTTGGATGGCGTAACATGGGTTGTGCCTGAACGACGAGAAGACCGAGCTTCTCATCCTCGGCTCCCACTCGAGACTGAATAGTTTAGACCCTGCATTCAAATCCTTCATTATTGATGGCAACACTATCAAGGTATCTATGACACCAAAACTTTAGGGATTTATCTTGATTCAACCCTGTCTCTTAACCAACAAACCAATGCTGTTATCTCAGCGTCTGCCTACACTTGTTAATTTATCACAGCATGTCGGTCGTTCCTTACCACTTCCAACTGCACCATCCTTGCTAGAACCCTGATTATGTCTAAACTGGATTACTGTAATGCCCTTTAGCTAGGGACCAGTCAAAGGAACATCAGTAAGCCAGAACAACGCCATTAGGGCAGCCTTAAATATTCCCAGGAACCAGCATATCTCGGACACTAGATGGAGCCTCCACTGGCTTTCGGTCTCACAAAGAATCTCCCTCAAAACTCTTGCTCTCACGCATAAATGCTGAGCTAACCAGGCCCCTGAATGTCTGGCTACCTGTTTCTCCGCCCTCCCTTCCACCCAGCCACAGCGATCAGCACAGGCTCGCTGCTTCTCCTTGCCTAGATACAAGCTCATGAATGCCAGTGGATCCAGTTTCCCATTCCTTGCCACCAAATTGTGGAATTCACTGACTAACCCACTCCGATCTGAACCTTCTTTCTACCTGTTGTAGTGTAAAGTCAAAATGTGGCTCCAGTCACAAGACTCATACATTTCCTGTGTTGCCTCAATATTTAACAATCCTTTTACTCTGGGTCATTTAGCTTGATGTTGGCTCATGGGCATGCATGTTGTAACTTATCATGTAAATGTCATTATACATTTCTGTTCTTTTACCCTTTTGTAAATCTGTATTATGTAAATCTGCTTTTTGCTTGTATATCATGTCTCTGTAACCACAAGAAATGCACCCAGATGCCCTTGGGTTTGGTGCGCTTTATAAATAAATAAAATACAAATACAAATACAAAATAGGTTTGCCGCTGGCTGTGGGCAATGGGGAATCCTTTTACTTTGCTCTAATTTCCTTTTCAATGTCCCTCCCCATTATGACGCTTGTCCATTTGCTGAGGACTTTTAGAAGGAGGTGTTGGTTGTAAGGGTGCAGGTGCTTCTGAGTCAGAGGTAGTAGCAGAAGCTCTGGTGGCCATTACTTGGAGAAGTTGTTTGCAGGCACAGATTTGGTGAGAAAGTTATTTCTGCCCCAAGCACTGCACACCGGTGCTCTTGTATAGAAAGCCAAACAGAGCAAGTGTAGGGTGTGCTCTTTTATAGGGCTCATGTGGAGCATGTGGCATCACAAAGTTCTATTAACTCATTTCCTACAATATCTACATTCAGAAGGAAGAGTGGAGGATCATTGTAAGGGTGCACTATCACTGTAACACTCCGTACATTGCAAAGACATGTTCTCTTTCGATGTGTACCGATCTGGCTCATGTCCGCCAAATAAGGGACGACGCGCAACGTTGCTAGGTTACTATGGTGACATTGCCATTGTTCTCCATTTGTAAGCTTGTCTGCCGGACGTATATTGCATGTTGCACTTTGTCGCACGTGCATGGTTGTACTACCAATACGTTTCCCACCCCCTACCCATTGACACATATGGTTCAAGTATATTACACATTGCTACCTATGCGTGCTGTGAGCACTATAGAGTAGGTAGGATGTTTATGTGGAAAAATACGCGCAGAACGAGGGTGCACGCTTCCAGCTACTACGACTATACCACACGTTTATTCGGTTATGTTCACCAGGGAAAGTGTTACCAGGCGTCACTGCATGATATACGTATGTGCACAGTTGTGCCACAGATAAATGGACGCTGCTGTTACTATTTCCAGATGGATGTGTGCATGCAAACATACTGGCATCCTACGGATGATTGTATTGTGATTGCGCATAGGGCAGCCTGGTGCAGAGGTTGTCCGCCTACTCCGTTTTTCTCACTTGCATTCATCCCCACTACTGCTGTGCCCTTCTCACTTACAATGCCTTGTTAAATGAGAAAAAAAGGAACATACAAAATCTGTACAAATTAACATTGCAATATTTATTAGCGCACATTTCTAGCGAGTATTCAGAAAGGGAAGGGGGGCAAGACACAGATACATATATTGGGGATGTTTCCATTTCAAGAAGCTGCTGCTGAGGGGAAGAAGGGACTGAGCTCTCATTGAAGCGTCATTCATGACACTGATTTTGCAGGGAAGGGGGGCTGGGAATTTGGGAAGGCGGACATGTCCCAGTTGGGCCGTGATATCTTATTTTGCCCCTTATATGTTCTTCTACAAATGTTCTCAAGGTAGCAAATTGGAGGAGCAACTGCTCCATTTTGGCGTCCAGCCGGTCAACTTCCATATGCCAGCGTTCAGTTCAGTTTCGGTGGCCGTATGTTCCTGTGAAAAAGGTGCTGCTTCTGGCGTACAGCTTTGCATTCCGGTATGTTCTGTTAAAAGAGAACAAATGTGGTTACTTGAAATTAAGTTTTACATTGCGATTGTGTTCTTTTTGCTACCTTGTTCCCTACCTATGGGGTTCCTATGGTCACTCATTTGGTCATTCAGAAAATTTTCCTCCAGCGATTACAGGGTGATTGCCCTTCCAAAATTTCCTCCAGCGATTACAGGGTGATTGCCCTTCCAGTAACTCTTTCCCTTTTGCCAGTGTGGCGGGTAACAATGGGCCTATCATTATCACTCATTTCTTCATGCAGAAAATTCTCCCCAAGCCACTCTAGGGTGGAAGCCATTGCTGCGCACAAACAGAAAACATAATGCTGTTCTACTATTGTACACTAACGGACCTGTGCAATTACAACAACTTTCGGCTACTTACAAAGTTGCTCTGACGTTCTGTTCTCAGTAGTTGCCATTTGCTCCTCTGCATCTTCCTTCTTTGTTCGATTGTGCAGCAGGTGTGCGGTAAGATTGCCGAAGGAAAACGTCATTTTTCATGTTGGTGCTTTCCTTTATGCTGCATACTTCATGCCTTTGTGCACTTTGTTGTGAGGGACACATTTTGTATAGGTACGGAATTTTCCCTTCTAATTGACTAACTTGAAGCTGTTTGCATATGTTTTTTGTCTTTTTTGAATGTTACACTTTTTATGACCCCCTCCCTTTCTGAGCATGTTGGACTCAACCCAATCTCCGCAAACGGACGCAATGTTCCCGACCTTTGTGCCTTTTACTATACAGCCTACAGCTTCAGGATGTTGCACAGTACATCTTTACACACTAAGCATATCCTGTACACATCTAATGCAATTCAATGAAAGACACATTATTACAGGGACACTATGGTTCACTTGTGCACCTTAAACCCTATCATCTTTCCTGCACAAACTATAACATACCACCGTTATGGCTAACGTGCCGTACTCAAAACCTATAAAAATAACTAACAAAAAACATTGTTAAAGGGTCGTTATGGTTAAGTTGCGCTACTACAACCATTTCCGCTTTATTTACAAAACTAGCCTCAAGCATAGTTATGGTTACAATGCACTATTACAAACCTATGCAATTGACTCACATAAATGTTGTTAAAGGGACGTTATGGTTAAGTTGCACTACTAAAACCATTTCCACTTTATTGCAAAAAACGAGCCTAAAGCATTGTTATGGTTACAGTGCACTATTAAAAACCTATGAAATTCACTAACAAAAAACCTTGTTAAAGGGACGTTATTGTTAAGTTGCGCCATTACAAAACCTATGAAATTCAATGGAAAAACGTTGCTACGGGGACGTTATGGTTACAGGTAAAACCTACAAAAAACAGAAATTTGCAAGTTATGGTACGCTACGCAACCATAACTCACGCTACCACTGTGCACTGCAAGGACTAACATCAAAGATGACATCACAAATGTCATTGATGACATCATCAGTAGTCCAGTTTGCTGAGCCCAAGAGCTCAAGAGTAGAGATTGGAGTTTTTGTACAGTGGTTAATAAGAAAATAATGAATATTCCGAATGTTGAGAAGGGTATTAAGAGCAGCGGAGGCAGTGGTAATGATGAATTGTTGTTGTCAAAGGGTACTTTCAAAGAGGACCCCCAGTTTGCTAGCCTTGGGTGAGGAAGTAAGAAGGTCAGGCGGGAAGGAGATAGGAGAGGGGCCATCCAGTGACGAATTGCAGTGGCACAGTTCATACTCTGTTCTGTGTTGACTGGGGTAAAGAAGAAAAGTATTTGAGTGTCATCAACAAAAAGGTGATAGTGAAAGCCAAATGATGAGAAACTTCTTCCTAGGGCAGAGGTAGAGAGGATGAAGAACATTGGTCCAAGGACTGATCCTTGCTGGACGGTAACAGGGAGATGAGTGGGGTCAGAGGTTTGGGAGTTCGAAGAGATTGCAAAGGATCAACCATCCAGGTAGGAGGCGATCCAGGGAGGAGCAGATTTACAAAACCTAAGGTCCTGGAAAGTGAGCAGGAAAGACAAGTTGTGGACAGTATCAGAAAATGTTTCCCAAAGGATGAGTATAGATGAACGTTTGGAGTGGTGTGCATTAGAGAAAAAGTAGGAGACAAGCATGAGGGCAGTCTTGGTGGAATATTTACTATGGAAGCCAGATTGAAGTGGATTGCGAAGGCCATTATCCTCAAGGTACTTAGTGATCTGGTCGAAAACCACCCGCTCAAGGACTTTTGAATAATGGGGAAGGAGAGAAACTGAGAAATCGTTTGCTGGGACATTTGGGTCAGCAGAGGGTTTCTTCAATAGGACTAAGACAGTTGCAGATTTGAAGGAGGAAGGGAATACTCCAGCAGAGAGGTAAGGGCAAGTGACTGAGACTAAGTCTTTGATAATTTAGGAAGTAGAAGAATCTATAGGAGCACAGGATGCGTTGGCACTGCAAAGTATGGGTGCCAATACAATAGGAGATGCAGGGGAGAAGTAGGCAAGCATAGACGAGGTAAGGGGATAGGCAGTGGATGAAAGGAGGTCTGTGAGTGCGCCATAAGGTTTACTGATTTTAAAGGAAAGGTAGGGAGCAAAGTCATTAGCGGAAAGCGAGGTTGCAAGGGATATTGGCTCGGGAGGTGTGAACAAGAATTGGAGGGTAGATGAAAGTTTGTGAGGGTGATTGTGAAGGGAGAATATAAGGTTTGTGAGTAGGAGGATTTGGCAGAGTCAAGTGCAGAAGTTGGGGCAGCAAGGGTTGTGTGGCAGCTAAGAGTAGGGAAAATGTCTGTGATTTATGCAAGTATAGTAGGTCACATCGCATATTTGTTTTGAGGGTCTAATATTCAGGGTGAACCAAGGTTGAAAGACGGAAATGGGAAAGTTTGAATATGCAAGCAGGTTAGTGTTGGTCAAATGGAACCATAAGTGCATAGTGAAAGTCAGAGAAAGCACTATCAATGGAAGAGGCATGAATAGGGCAAAGAGACCGGAGGGAGGTCTTTACATTATGAAGGTAGGCGGCAAAAAACAGTTCTGCATGAATTTACTCTTAGTCAGTGAGGAAGGGAGTTGAGGTGTCGAAGGTGGAGAGACCGGTATGTTAATTTGAAAACATGAGTGATCAGAGGGAGAGAGGTAAATGGAGAGGTTAGAAAAAGAGAGTGAATTAGAGAGAAAAACAAGGTCAAGAGATTTCCCACCAGAGTGGGTAGGATGTTCGTGGAGGGAATGGTCAGATAGGAGGGATTTAAGTTAAAGGCAGGAGGCTGCAGAGGGATTGGGAAGGTTAAGCTCCCCCCCAGCATGGCATTGTGGATGTTGTAAGGAAGGAAGGAGAAGGATCAGATCAGGGAAGAAGTTGAAAAGAGGACCAGGGGGTCGATAGAGAGCTAGCACAATGAGAGGAGTATGAGGAAAGAGTTCAATAGTGGCATATTCAAAAGAGGAAGAGTTGATGTCATAGGGGGTATAGTGGCAGTGATGAGGGCCTTATTGATAAGGTTAACCACACTGCCACCTTTCAGACCAGGTCTGGGAGAGTCAGAAAATCTAGCAAAGTCAGTGTGGAGAGCTGATAATGTAACAGAGCCATGAGGGGAGATCCAGGTTTCCAGCAAGAAGTGAAAGTTGAGAGTGATAGGTCAAAGTGGTCAGACTTGTTGCTGAGGGATTGTAGATTCCATAGGCCAAGTGAAAGAGTGATAGGAAAAAGGACATGATAAGGAGTTGTTTAAAGTGGTCCGCTCTCTCTCTTCTGCTCCTTCCCAGCCTATTTCCCTATCACAGGATGTATGTTGTTGACCTTCTTTTTTGATGATAAGATCAACAAAATACAGACTGACATCTGCTCTACCTGCACTATAATGGCACCCTCCTCTAGCCGTGCCCAGCCCGCCTGCCTCTCAAAGCTGGTGAATGTTTCCTGTCTTTACTGCAAACAACATCTCTGCTGCTGTATCTAAACACATTTCTTCTTTGATCTGGGCTGCAGTCAATCATTCTTTTAGTACCAGATTTATTCCGGCTGCTCTTGGACATGCTAATGCCATGCCACTTTTAAAATAACCTTCCCTGGATCCTTCTATTCCCACTAATTTCCAGCCTATTTCTCGACTTCCCTTTCTCATGAAACTCTTAGAATGCCTGATTTGTCCTTTGCTTAGCACTTTTCTGGAAGATTCTTCTTTTTTTCACTCCACAGTCTGGCTTTTCCCCAGGCCGGGGCACCGTGAGCATACTGGTCTCCATGGTGGATGATCTGGCACAGCTGCGGGATCAGGGCGGATTTGGTGCTTTGTTTCTCCTGGACCTCTCCACTGCTTTTGACGCCATTGATCATGTTGTCCTGCTAGACCCCCTATCAGGGGCCGGCCTTTCTGGAATTGTTGTGGCCTGGTTCTTCTCCTTTTTGTCTGTCTGCTACAAAGCTCTTTCCCTTCTGCCTTTCTGCTCTCAGCCTTTGGCCATCTCTTGTGGTGTTTCGCAAGGGTCCACCATCTCACCTGTTTTGTTTAATGTCTACATTCAACCTCTGACCAGGCTAATCTCCTCCCATGGTTTCCTGTGCTATTCCTAAGCTAACAATACCCAGATCCTGGTGCACCTTAATCTTAACCTTCCTGAATGAGCTACCAGGTTCTGAGTATGCTTGGAGGCCATGGGAAGATGGATGTGGAAAAATTGGCTCAAGTTGAGCGGAACAAAAACTGAGATGTTGGTGGTGGCACCCACTTTTGCCTGTGCTCATTGTACCTCTGATTTCTGGCCTTTTTCTCTGGGTCCTCTCCCTCTCCTTACCACTGTGGTAAAAGATCTGGGGGTTCAAAACTCCTCTACTTGTTTATGGAGCACCAGGTCAGCGCCATCTGCCAGTGTGGGTATTTCCAACTCAAACGTCTCCGGAAAGTTCTTCAGTTTATTCCGGCTCAATCTAGGGCGCCTGTGGTGGTGGTGCTGGTTACCTTCTCAATAGACTACTGTAATTATTCACTCTTGGCTCAGCTGCTTCACCTTCTTCATCGGCTGCAGGCACTTCAAAACCCGGCCACCCATCTGGCCACTTCTACCTCACGCGTGTTGCATCTTCTCCACTGGTTGCCAGTTAAACAGCACATCTTATTTAAGGCTGCCTGTCTGATGCATTAGGCCTTTCTTGGTCTGGGGCTTTGCCCATATGTCCCAAGTCAGACCCTGTGCTCTGCAGAGGCATGCCTGCTGCAGGTCCCTGTGGTCTGACTTAGCCGGATTGAAGGGGTTGTGCTTTTTCGGTAGCAGCTGCTATTCTTTGGAACTCCCTACCTCTGGCCATGCATTCGCTACCTAACCACATGGCCTTGCGCTATGCAGTATTGTAACTTTTTCTCTCCCAATTGTCTTGCTGTAGGCCAGCGCCATGATACCCTTGTGGTGAACATGCGCTTTATAAGCAAGTTAAACATAACATAACAAGAAATGGGGTAAAGGAGCAGGTGTCATGAGGTAGATGAGGGGTATAGATGAGGTTGGAGATTCTCAGAGCACATGAGCATCTTGTTTGAGGGGTTTGGGTGCATGAGGAAAGGAGGAAGATGGGGAGGCTGGAAACTGATTAGAAGTTACACCAAGTTGAGGCTGAAGGCTATGTGAGAAAGGAAGAGGAAAAATGGAGCAAAATCAAGATGCATGATGGAGGGTAGAAGAAATAGGCAGGTGAAGACAATGAAGACGGAAGAAAGGGTGCAGCCCAAGAGAGATGGATGGTAGAAAGGGAAGGGGTAGATAGTTGGCTGAGAAGAAGCAGGTTTAAGTTCTGAGTTGGGCTACAATAGGTCTATAGGTAACCAAAACAGTTTACAGACCAAAAACAGCAACTTTGCACCCCATTAACAGAACTAGGACCCAACTATGGGTAATTTAATCTGGCCATACCCAGGGAGCAACTTTGCACCCCCATCCTATACCCCAAATAATCCAGCTGCTGGCATACCCACAAGTCAACTTTTCACTCCTATGGTGCGCCCAGTATGGAAAGAAGGACGCTGCTATGAGTAAGTAAACACCTTTATGTTGGCACCTCTGGTGCACACCATCTTTTCTTGTCCCAACTGTCAACTGTCAACCTGTCACCTGTCCCTCATGCCCTCGAACCCCCCACCCGAGTTTCCACATTCTACACATCCCCCTACCCAAAGCAAAAAGAAATTCAGAAAACACCACAGAAGTTAAACCAGCCATGAAGAGAACCAAGAACATTAACTGTTGAAGAAATGAAACAACATGAACAGTGTTAAACATCCCTATGAAAAGAACTAATAACAATAACCACTGCACATAAGTGTACTGATTTTCTGCAGGGGGTTCAACATGCACCAATCAGTTCACACAAGATGTAACTGAAATGTCACATTCTGCACTCACGCAGCCACATAATCCTTCAGATTAATGGGAGCCACCCACACACACCCTGTCACTTCAACTGGGACCAACCTCACATCCTGCAGTGTCTCCTCCAATACCACTGTCCTCTCTTCTGATACCTCCACACCTCAGAACATCACTCTGAGGCCAGACTTCCCCACCATCCAACATCACAACACTTCCTCTCACAGCAGACATTCTCCTGGGTATAAAGAACTTCTCCCCCGTGATTTTGCGCTGAAACCTCAGGTTCCGTACTACCACCATATCGCCAACATTAATGATTTTCTGCACAACACTATGATGCAGAACATAATCCTCTGCATAGCATTTCTGGGCCACACTCACACCATGCATTATTTTCCTGCTATCTACATTGAGAGCATTGGCCATCCCCATCCGTACGGGACTCAGGCTGGTTGCTGGATTTCTTCCTTTACTGTCAGAAAAGGTGATACACCTGTCACTGAGTGGGGCATGGTACAGAACTATACACCATTTGGTGAACAACACTTCTCCAAGGCTTGCCCACTTTCATCGCCAACTGTATCCCACCCTTTATAACTCTATTTATCCTCTCCACCAGCTCATTTGCCTGGGGAAGGTACAGAGCCACCCTAAAATGCTTGATGGCAAATTTCCTAAGGAACTCTTGCATTCTTTTAGATGGGAACTGTACACCATTGTCAATAACAACCTGCAGGGAAAACCCTCTCTAAGAAAACGTGTTCCAAGAAGCGTATCATCTCACTTGTGGTTGCCTCTTTCACTGCCATCCACTCTACACATTTGGAATGATAATCTACCAACGCAAACCTAGAGCGCCAATCCAAACATTGTATTGGCCCATGATATCAATGGCAATGTTACACCAAGGCTGACTGAGAACAGGTACCGGACATAACAGAACATCTCTGCTCTTGCCAGCCTGCTACAATCCTGGCAGTCCCTGATCTTTTGTTCCGTCATTGCCTCCATATCATGCCACCAGAACATATCCCACAGTCTACTTCTGGTTAGACTGTGGCCTAAATGGCCCTCATGTGTCAACTCCTTGATGAGTGTCTCAAACCACTGGGTGGAACTGCCTTCTCCCCCTCCTCAACATTCTGTCAATCACACACAACTCATTCCTCACCTGTTGCCACGCATCCATTTCCCAATCTAACCTTCCTCTAATGGGCAATTCACTCACAATCCACTCTTCCTCTTCTGCATGTTGCTGTACAATCTCCTCAAATGTTGGTGGATCCAAACTTACTATTTCTACTTCCTCACCCTTGCAATTACTATCACAGTCCTGAAATTCATCATGCTAATTCACCATTAATCTTGATAGGCAGTCAGCCGCAGTATTCTTTTTGGCAGGTAAATATGTCACATTAAGTGTGTACCCATGCCGCTGCACCAGCCATTTAAAGATGTGCAGAGACACGTTAGCACCTCCCCCTGATAAAAACAGATGAACCAACGGTTTATGGACAGTCCTAACAGTGAATACACAACCGTACAAATAAAACTCGAAATAGTGAATCACCCAAAACACTGCCAGGGCCTCCCTATCAATGGCAGAGTATTTACTTTTAGCTTCCTTCAAAGGTCTCAAGGCAAACGCTATGTTGTGGTATGTTACGTTAAGTTATGTTATGTTATTTTGATTTATACCATACACCGCTCCCTCCCACAGGCATTCTCGGGGGGCCTCACATAGCTCTGCAAGAGAAGAGGGATGGGTGTGTTAATGGGGATAGGATGATAGGATTGGTTCAGAACCAGGAGGAACTATTGTCTGTAAGCATTGGCTTGAATGTGGGAGTTGGTTTGGGAGGCCCTGTATGTGGTAACCGTATGGGTAGGACTCAATGCCTCGGATGTGTGCTAGTGTTTGTGTTAGGTGTGTGTGTGTCGTGTGATATAAGGGTGGGGTTTGTGGTCATGCACACTGCTTAGTTGTATCCATAAAGGTCCAGAGCCACTGATGGCTGTTAGGTTTTGAATATATTGTGTTAGTGTGCATTTGTGAAGTGTTGATGGGTTTATGGACTATGTGCGTGGGTGTTCCATCTAGTGTTGTTTCCAGAGTCTCACAGAGTTGTTAGGGCGTGAGCATCAGAGTAATTATTGGTGTGTTTATGTGTGGTGTGGCTAGCCCCTAGTCATGTGTAGTAGTTGTTGGTTATGTTGGAGGAGCAAGAAGGGGGGAATGTGTTAGTAAGTCGATCGGTTTGACGATGCCTCTGGCATTAGTCTTTGGATGCCATTTGATGGTATCTACCAACTTTCATGGTTGTGGTCTGTTGGCCAATCTCACCTCTTCTGCATGCCTGGAGGCTGACTTCCCCTGTGGGTTTGGTGGCGGAGGGTTGGTTGTACCTAGTGTGTTCCTGGTTACTTGTACGGGTAAGTCATGGCAGTTGGGTGTGGACCTGTTGTGTGGTCAGCTGCTGAATGGGATGCAATGCTGGTGTTACAATAAATTGAGGAACTGGTGCTTGCCCGTGTAGCCCTAGTTGGGTGGGTGAGCAAGTTGGGTGATTCTTAGGTTTTAATGATTCACCTGTCTGAGTTTTCCTTGGTGCATAAATTGCGCATGGGTGTTATCCCTAAATCTGTCTGTTGATTGGGCTGCCTTCTCTACGTTGATTACTCTAGTTGTTGAGCATGGCTGTACGGGGAAGGCGGAGGGGTGGGCAGTACAGTGTTCTGGTCCTCTTTGATTTTGCTAATGTTATCTGTAACTGCGTCCCTTAGTGTGTTTCTTTGGTCCACGATGGCATTGCTGTCAATGTCCCTTTGTGTTTGTCATTGTCTGCTGAATAGCCAGGTTTTGAGTCATTTCCTCAAGGTGATGTGGTCTTCTGTGGTTCTAATATTTTTGGGCATGTTGTTCCAAAGGTTAGCAATTAGGTGTTAGAATGCTGTTACTCCGAATTTCCATTTTTTTACTCGTTTCTCTCATTTTGTAAGTTGACCCATGATCTTAGCTCCCTTTTTGGCTCATAATGACTCATCTTGTCTTGGAGGAATTGTCTGTGTACTGCTTTGATCACTTTTTCACCCTCAATGGCCACTTGAATGCAAGTGACTCTGAATCCTAGACCACTGGCATCAACTGTGACAATCGTCTTCTGGTTTTCTTCAAATTGACCCAATGTGGGTGCATTAGCAATGTCCATCTTGATGTTCTGAAATGCTGTATCAAATTCATTTGACCATCGAAAGTGGACACTCTTCTTTAGCAATGTTCTTAGCGGTGTAGGCTTTCTTGCAAACTCCTTCACAAACTTATGATATTACTCAGTCAACCCTAAAAAGGAGGGCACATGCTCATTATCACTTGAAGTGGGTGCTTGCACAACAGCTGCCACCAGTTTCTCTTTAGGTCTTACTCCTGCAGCTGACAATAAATGTTCAAGATAATCCACCTCTTCCACAGCAAGTTTGCATTTGTTTCTTTGCACCATCATTCAACTTTCCTTTAGCCATTCCAACACAGAATGCAAGCATGTGTCATGTTGCAGTATATCAATACCATAAACTAAAACGACATCTTGAAATAACATGACGTTCGGCAGCCCTATTAGGGTCCCTTCCATTGCCGCTGAAATACTGCCACCGCTAAACCAAATGGCATGCGTCGAAATTTGAACGCAGCAATGTGGCTTGTGAAAGTTATGCAAAAGCATACAAAAAGATCCAGGACATTGCGCCTTTATAAAGGTGAATGCAGATGTATTTAATTCTCATCTGTAATATGAAAATTCCCATTCTAATTACACGTGTTTTGTCCCCTATCAGCCTTTTTCAAATTAGGGCTGATGTAATCAAACCACACCCGGGGTCTTTGAATTCTCATTCAGAAAAAGTGTATTGGGTCAAATCCCATTCTTATTTGAAAAGGAAAGTAGTCACTCGAAGCCGACGCGAGTGACTACGTTCCTTTTCAAATAACACTGGTGCATTCTGCCATCTTGGCAGGCAACATCCTTCCATGTAACATTCTTCCATACAACATCCTTCCACACTATGACATCCTCATGCCAAGAAACACTTGTGTACAGGCGCGTTATAAATGCCATATCCTATCATATCACACATACAGTGTGAGGGTACATTCTGTATGGCTGTCTGAGTGCATAACGCCTCTCATACACTCGATGCAGTATAGTAATGATAGAGGGGGTTCATCTATTGCTCTTCTCCGACTGTTCCAATATGAGGGTGGTGAGGGGAGGGGACAGGTATGATAGCATCCACCTGCTTCTAATCAAGATGGCTTCCTTTCTAGAAGCAGAAACTCTTTTGCCTCCAATAGCCATCCGATAATCTTTTCTACTTTTTCCATTAGATCGGTAGGGTACCTTTTTCTGCTACTAATGTCCCTGGGGGAGCCATGCTTGCAGCAGCCATTATTGCAGTTTGCTCACTGAGGGGCTATTTTACCAGCAAAAAACTATAAATAAATAAACCAAAAGTCGATTGTGTCTGCCTATATTCTGTGTCAACTGGAATTGCAGAAGATTCCTCTTTTTTGTGAACATCCTGTAAGATCCGCATGTGAGGTTTGTACCATTTTATCTATTTCAAAGCTTGTGAACGGCACTGTGTGGAACTGACCTCAGCGGCCTAGTTAATCATCTTTGATGTCATCTTTGATGTCCTGGGTGTTAGGCTTAGCAGTGCACAGTGGTGGCGCGAGTTATGGTTGCTTAGTTTACCATAACTGGCGAATTTCAGGGGTTTTTCGGTTTTACTTGGAACCATAACGTCCCTTTAACAAAGTTTTTTCACTGAATTTCATATGTTTATAGTAGCGCAACTTAACCATAACGTCCCGTTAACAAAGTTTTTTTACTGAATTTCAGAGGTTTTTAGTAGCGCAAGTTAACCATAAACTCCCTTTAACAAACTTTTCTCATTAGCACGCAGACAATCTACGAAGATGGAGTGTAAAAAACAATTTCTCATGGATGGCTTTACACACAGTGTTACAAAGTAAGAATTTATGCTCGTTCACAGTGAAGGTCAGCTGCTTCCATTTTTTGCTTGCGCGCCGGAATGGCCCACAACTCGCATTATAAGGTTCTATTGTTTTTTGACCTTGACAGACAGGGATCGTGCCAAAAGACTTCTTTTGAAGGAGGGGTGCAAAAACGTAAGAGACGATAAGGATGAAATTTCTGAAACTAAACCGCTTTTATATATTATATCACTATGAGAAAGATCGTTGGCACAGACAGTCGTATTTAGGGACTGCATTACGCGTAGACAATGGAAAATGCCAATATAATGTAAGTAACCCTTTCGATTATTTTATACCAGAATATAATAACAATAGCGTGGCGTTAAAGCCCGGTTAAGTTGTATTTGTTCGTTCAATGTGGCATATTGTTTTGTACCGCGCACTATCACTGCCGAAGTGGTCCCCGGGCACTCAGACTGCTCTGAAAAAGGCAGAGGAGAGAGGGTGGGTTAGTGGAAATAAGTTAACATAGTCCGTTGCACTATCCTCGCTAGCAAATAGTTTCACGCCGTTATATAAAAAAATGAATATTTTTAATGAAGATCAGCTCGTGAGACTAATTTATATTTTTAAAACAGGTACAACCCACCCTACTGTCAATGCCACGATTTTCAGACCCAGGCCGACGGATTTTTTAACTGCCATGTGCAGCTACTTCTAAACAACATCATGACCCTCACCATTTTATGGGACAATCGCCAAGGACCAATATGCCCCTACGCGGTACTAGCGACTAGAAGCAACATACCAACCATTATGGTGGTCTAATGCCTCGTTGTTGGAACAGCCTTCCGATTATCAGTGCGACCATAGTGCTTCTTTTATCATAAACCAACACCCTGTGTACCGCAAAGGAACAGCGCGTGACTCAAGATGAACTTTTGCGGATCGACAGCAAAGACAAATGTAAATCGCTGAATATTCTCTAAACATTTGATGTCAAATAAAAGTACTTTACGAAATGTACAATCTTGCTGCTTGCTTTTAAATCACAGTTTCATATTCCGAATTGTGGTGCGCTGTGTTGTGAGATGATCTGTGTTGTTTTCCGGGTTCTGTGTAAAGTCGCGTAGGACTGGAGACGACTGGGCCTTACACGGTACTAGCGGCTAGAAGCAACATACCAACCATTATGGTGGTCTAATGCCTCGTTGTTGGAACAGCCTTCCGATTATCAGTGCGACCATAGTACTTCTTTTATCATAAACCAACACCCTGTGTACCGCAAAGGGACAGCGCATGACTCAAGGTGAAGTTTTGCGGATCGACAGCAAAGACAAATGCAAATCGCTGAATATTCTCTAAACATTTGATGTCAAATAAAAGTACTTTACGAAATGTACAATCTTGCTGTTTGCTTTTAAATCACAGTTTCATATTCTGAATTGTGGCGCGCTGTGTTGTGAGATGATCTGTGTTGTTTTCCGGGTTCTGTGAAAAGTCGCGTAGGACTGGAGACGACTGGGCGCGTTTGGCTGCGCACCATGTAACGTCACGGAGAGAGACAGGGAATATGAATGCTTTGATAATGTCAGGCTTAGGGGCGGGAGATATGATTTAGTGTTGCAAAAGCAGGTCAGCCAGGTCGATGTGGCAAGTGATAGGATTATCACATAATGTCAGCGCACAGCAGCCTGATTTATCATTTGTTTAGTGGACAAAAAGTCGGGTAAGGCCCATAGAAAATTGTAATGTAAACAGACATAAGGAGGGTTCTTAGAACACTTTCAACCTGACAACGAACAAACGAACAGCGTTCTCAGAACACCCCCATTTTGTTTAATTGCAAACATTACCTCCACGTCAACTCTTCCTCGTCCCAGTACTTACTTCATGAGGCCCCTGTATCCGACACAGGACCTTCTTCTATTTCTTTAAATTTCTATAACTCCTCCCCCACATCCACATCACTCAGTTGCATATTACCAAGCCGGAGCATGGGAACTTCCCCGCAGGGAGGGTGAGGAGGGTTGTCAGTACTGTGACGAGGAAGAGTAGGACTAGGAGTAATGAAGATTACTGGTAAGTAATCAGAGCATTTCAGGACAACGCAAGTGTTCTTAGAACACATTCAACTTGCCAGAGTACAATACGGACAGCATCCTAAGGACACCCCCATTTTGTTTATGTACGAACATTTAAGGACACCGCGAGTGTTCTTAGCTCAATTTTAGCTTGCTTGCGAACAAAACGGACACATACTCCGTCCTCAGAACACCCCACCATTTAGTTTATATAGAACATTTCAGAACAGCTGTGTTGTCCGCAGACAAATCGAACACAACAAAAGTGTCTAGCACATAAAAAAAACAGAACATTGAACCTATCTCATACTCCCCCACCCTCCCCAAACACTCTTACACACCAACACACTCCTCTAAATACAATTTTTAATCCAAGTTTCACCGCGCTGTCCGCGGTCGTCAGCGAATGCAAGATGGCGGGCGCCACAGAAAATCTGACGCGCTTCACGCACCACGCCGTCCAATCAGCGAACACGTCGCAAATATATATATATATTCAGTGAAAAAACGTTGTTAAAGGGACGTTATGGTTAAGTTGCGCTACTAAAAACCTATGAAATTCAGTGAAAAAACTTTATGAATCACTTCCATGACTTACCCGTACGAGTAAAAAAATGTTTAGTTCATGACTGTTACTGAAGAAAAACATGTGGCCTACATATGTCAGTAAAGGATAAAAGAGGGAGACAGAAATATGATGTCATCAGTGATGTCATCAATGCCATTTGTGATGTCATCTTTGATGTCGTGGGTGTTAGTCTTAGCAGTGCACAGTGGTGGCGCGAGTTATGGTTGCTTAGCTTACCATAACTGGCGAATTTCAGGGGGTTTTCGGTTTTACTTGGAACCATAACGTCCATTTAACAAAGTTTTTTCACTGAATTTCATAGGTTTTTAGTAGCGCAACTTAACAGTAATAACTCCGACTTTATGTGCATGTAATATGGAACATACTGAACTCCCTCTACTGAATTTGATGTCCGCAAACTCTTTTAATGTCCGCGGACATGTTCGGTCAACAGCACCACTACCCAAAAAGTCTGGGGGGGTATGTTTAATTGTTATGTCATAACATATGAACATTTTACAAATTCACAAACCAGCACACATACACATTACATTTAGTAATAAATAAGAAGTGTAACCCATATATATAACACACTAACCATTCATTTAAATACAATATTTTCTAAAATGGAATATACCAAAAGAAGAAAGATAGGCTTCCAACATGATTACCTCACACAAACTCCACAACTAAGAACAACAGCAGATCTACAGACCACTCAGAACACACCGTACCTGAAGTAGTAAGTGTACTGCATTTTATTTATATATTTATAAACTTTCTGTATTAGATAAAAAAAAGAATGATATTATGTTTTTTTCTTACAGAAATGTCTAGTACTCTGGAGTGGCTAGAGGAGCATTTCCCACGTGAGGAAATGTCAGAAGATAGTGAATCTAATGGTAGACACTTGGATAAGACTCTTCAGTACATAGACGAAAAAATGGACCTACTCTTGGTAAATTTTAATAATTTGAAAAACATTGTGGAGGATCACTTCAAACAAACAACTACATACCATTGTCCCACATGTGCCTGTCCCCCTCACCATATCCCAGTCAATTATCCCCAAACCCTCTCCATGTACCAAAACGTTTTGATGAGACTTCCATCCATTCTTCACCTCATATAAATCCTATTGAAACCCCTAATTCTCCTGTTTTTGTTTCAGTTTCTGCCTCACCTTCTCTGTCATAAATGTAACATATATGTAAAATAAAGTAAAATTATCATATTGGGGGTCATTCCGAGTTGGGCGGTAAAGGAAAAACGATGCCGGTAATCCGGACACCCACATTTTGTTTATTTACGAACAACCCAGGACACATAATATGTTCTAAGAACACTTTCATCTTGCCAGCGAACAATACGGACAGCGTTGTCAGGACATTCACATTTCGTCCATTGACGAACATTTCAGGACACCGCGTGTGTTCTTAGAACATTTTTAACTTGCTACCGAACAGTACGGACAGATATAGGGGGTCATTCCGAGTTGGGCGGTAAAGGAAAAACGATGCCGGTAAAGGATTACCGGCATCGTTTCCCTTTACGGCCCATTCTGACCCACCAGACCGTTATTTACGGCGCCGTAAATTACGAGGCCGTAAATAGCGGTTCAGTGGCGCGCGCCCGACACTCCATACCGAAAATAGCACCATGGCGTAAACCGGAGCTGATCCAAAGTAAAGCGGACATGGAAAAAACGGCCTCCACAAGGACGCAAAGTAGCTTACCGCCATGGAGTAAATACCGGCATCGCCGAGAAGGTGTTAAGAAACATGATCAGTGCTTCAAAGAGGCACAGGTGCACTCAATCAGCACAGGTGGAGGCAATTGAGTCTGTCACAGCACAAAAGGAGCACACCCACACACCACACCCCCTCCCTCACCAAGATGATACCAATTGTAGCAGCATTCCTAGAGCTGGAGGCCCTGCTTGCAAGGCAGCAACTACAACAACAGCAACAACAACAACCACAGCCCCCACCACAGAGGATACACAGGAGGAGAAGGAGGGTGAGACAGGCCCAGCATGCCCTACCGGTGCAGGCACCATTACCACGCCGGCAGCCCCCAATCCCCCGCATCAGAGCCACCCCCTTCAACCTCACACCAGAGCAGATCCACACCCTGTACCGGCTTGACCGGGACACCATTACCACCATAGTGGACCTGATACATGACGACATAGTGAGCCGCATAGAAATCTGCACTGCCATCCCCCCTCTACTGAAGGTAGTGTCTGTGCTCCACTTCCCTGTCACAGGCACCTACCAGCATACAGTGGGGCACATGCATGGCATTTCACAGCCCATATTTTCCCGGATGCTCAACCAAGTGCTTGATGCCCACCTCAATCACACAAGGGACTACATATCCCTATCACGGACTCCCCAGGAGATATATGATACCAAAATTTCCTTCCATGCACTGGCAGGCATGCCAAATTGCATAGGTGCCCTCGACTGCACCCACGTCGAATTGGTGGTCCCGCATGCCATGGAGATGCCGTATCGCAACCGCAAGCAATACCACTCCATCAACGTCCAGATGGTGTGTAATGCCAGTAAAGTCATCACACACTGCAATGCCCGATACCCCGGATTAACTCATGACTCCTTGGTCCTGCGGAACTCAACACTACCACGCTACATGGAGCGACATGCTGGATGACGTGCCTGGCTACTTGGTGAGTAAACTGAATGGGCCATGGCAGTGCATTGGGGCTGTGAGTAGGTTGCCTGCATACTCCACCTGTGTGGGAAAGGGGGGGGATGCATACTCCACCTGTGTGGGAAAGGGGGGGGGGGAGATGCATACTCCACCTGTGTGGGAAAGGGGCGGGAGATGCATACTCCACCTGTGTGGGAATGTTCAAGCCAGTGCACGATGTGCACCTCACAGAACACTGTGCCCTAAGACAAGTGACACAGCACATGACCACTTAACCACACAGTGCTGAATCCGAGGCGACACCTAACACTACATGACTAACAGGAAACTTGGCCAAATACCACAACACATGCACCACTCATCGGTGGCCCTTACACACCGTAAGGGCATCCGGCACCATGCAGTGCAATAGCACCATGTCGCTGACTCCTGCATCACAACACACAGGACAGTCATCCCTGGGAGTGCATAGAAGTGAGTCTAACAGGGATCCCACAGCGTGTCACTGGTCCGGCACCCCCATAGGATTGCTGCAAGTCACCATGGTAGGGATCAGTGCAGAATGACGAGTATGCTACCAACTACAGCCAACAACCCCCTGTCACCAAATCTCGCGCATGAGATCAATGAATGCAGTCCAACACTGCTGCATGCATATACGACGCACATGCAACAAGACGTGAGTGCACACCATGACCCATCAGGAAGAAGCTACCCCCCTCCATCATTCCATTGCACAGGACACATACCCGGGCCAGTAATGGGGTGACTGTATCCTGGGACATGTGTGCATGTCCAGTAATCACCTGCTGCCATGTGAGACTAGTACAGTTCTGCACCATGACTGTACAAACACTTACCTTAATTCCACTCTAATGCAGGTGATGCTGGCTACCCTTTGAAGCCGTGGCTCATGACCCCGGTCCGCAACCCACAGAAAAGGCATGAGGAGATCCCATACCCGTACACGGGTGATGATAGAGCAGACCTTCGGCCTGTTGAAGGCACGATTTCGTTGCCTCAGCCGGTCGGGTGGGGCACTCATCTACAGCCACGAGAAGGTGTCCAAGATCACCATGGCATGTGTAATGCTGCACAACATGTGCATCCGTCGGATACGTGCCACTGCCCCCTGACGTGGAACTGCTACCACCAGATGATGATGAGGGGGAGGAGGAAGGAATGGCAGGACAGCATCACGGTGCCGATGCACAGGAGGGACGTTCCGTGCGGCAGTCATTGATTGGACAATATTTCTGACTCACAAGTCAGCTGAGGGTGTGAGGATGACAGGACATTGGGCACTGGGTGTGGGGATACATGTACACCATGCACTGTGAGACATTAAAGGACACATGCACAATGATCAATGTCCACTCTGTTTTTTAGGGATGATCAACCAGTGTATTGAGTAATAATGTTCAAATGTGTACAACAAAACCTCCATCCCCACCCCCTCCTACTCCCCCCCAACTCCCACACATACCCTCACCCCCCTCCCCCTCCACCCCAACTCCCACACACACCCTCACCCCCTCCCCCTCCACCCCAACTCCCACACACACCCTCACCCCCCTCCACCTCCCCCCACAACAACCCCAAAATAGTCCCATTGGTACAACATAGGCAACATGTGTGTGCCAGCATGGTCAACGTGCACTCCCATAGCCAGGGGGATCCATGTCGTGGCGGCGCAATGTACGCAGTGAGTGTCGGACCGGGCTGGTCTGCGTGGACGAGCTTTGGGAGGGTGGGTCCACCCGCTTGGGCTGTGGTGTGGGGTGTGCTGCCTCCAGGGCATCTGCGATCCGGCCCAGCACCTTGCAGAGCCGGTTTGTGTACGCCGTGATCACCTCGCCCAGAGCCTGAAGGTCATTGTGCCACTCCAACCTAGAATCACGATTGTCCCTGATGAACTCCTCAATGAGGCCTGTGAGGTGCTGGGAGGGCAATACATCCGTGGCCGATGTGGCCGATGTGCTTGGCAGGCTTGGTATGGGGCCTGCAGGCCTTTCCAGAGTGTCTGCAGGGGAAGTGGATTCAGGACAGGCAGGTTGTAATCCCTGCCCTGTGAGCCCTGGGGTGTCACTCTCCCCGGAGTCGCTGTGTGCCACCTGGCTGTATGATGGTGTGTCAGGGGTATCGGCAATGTCATTGGTATCCTCTGCGATGGCTCCGGAAATTGATGGTGGGCTGTCTGGAACATCGAGTAGGCACATGGCTGCATGCTCCCCAGCCGCACTGGATTCCTCTGAGTGCAGCGTGGGGCACGTGTCCAGCGGCACTGCAGGCATGGGTAGGGTGCAGGAAGGGGTTGTGCACCCTCCATCGGGGTTGCAGGAGCAGGTGGTGTGGCTTGTGTTTTTCTCCTGCTTGCAGGTATACGTTGGCCCCTACCTCTGCCCCTGGAGGTAGTGGCCCGGGTGCTTTCCTGGTCCTCGCTGTCAAGCCCGCTGCCTGTGGGGGGGGGGGGAGAGAGAGAGAGCATGAGCAATGATTTGGGTGTCAGCATTTGTACATGCCTATGGTATCACAATGGGATTGCAGCGTTTTGTGGACATTTGGGTGGTGAGTGGGACAGTGATCTGGGCTTGGATGCTAAATGCCTGCTGATGTCTGGGTCACACATGTCACACAGGTAAGCGCGTGCTCGCGAAGTCAGAATAGGCCAATTTTTACGGTCTGGTGCCAGCACGGAAACGCTCTTAACGCCATGCCGGTATTCCCCTATACTTACCGCACAACTCGGAATGACCCCCATAGTGTTCTTAGGACACCTCCATTTTCATTTCTTTACGGACATTCCGGAAACCCGCACTGTCCGCGGACACCTGAATTGCTTTTTTTAAAGAAAAACAAGAAATGAATTAGGACACAATTCCTGGCCCTGGAGACAGGAGGAGGGCCAGGTTCCCCCATCAAAATGATACCGTGGGAGGAAACGTGCGCGGCCATGATGGGCACAGAAGCCATAGAAGGGGTTGGCGAAATGGAGTGCGGTGCAGCATCATCCGCTGATGGAGGTGAGTGCTATGATTCAAGACAGAACATGCATTCCTAATGTAAGTCACTGCCAAGGGCTGGGCAAGGTGTCACGTCATGGTTGGGCAAACCCCCCCCCGCCAATGAAATCATGCCATAACAAGTGGGACCCAGTCTGATGTCAGGTGCAAGGCTGTAACCCATATGGCCCATACCACACACAAAGAGGCCGAATCTGTGAGGCACATGGGGCAGTGATTGTAAACACTGTGAATGTGAGTCATCACAGTATGCCGCCAACATGTGTGACCCATACATCTGCATGCATTTAGCATCCAAGCCCAGATCACTGTCCCACTCACCACCCAAATGTCCACAAAACGCTGCAATCCCATTGTGATACCATAGGCATGTACAAATGCTGACACTCAAATCATTGCTCATGCCGTCTCTCTCTTCCCCCCACCACAGGCAGCGGGCTTGAAAGCGAGGACCAGGAAAGCAGCTGGGCCAGTACCTCCAGGGGCAGAGACAGGGGCCAACGTATACCTGCAAGCAGGAGAAAAACACAAGCCACACCACCTGCTCCTGCAACCCCCATGGAGGGTGCACAACCCCCACCTGCACCCTACCCAAGCCTGCAGTGCAGTGCTGCTGGACACGTGCCCCACGCTGTACTCAGAGGAATCCAGTGTGGCTGGGGAGCATGCAGCCATGTGCCTCCTCGATGTTCCAGACAGCCCACCATCAATTTCCGGAGCCAACGCGGAGGATACCAATGACATTGCCCATACCCCTGACACACCATCATACAGCCAGGTGGCACACTGCGAATCTGGGGAGAGTGACACCCCAGGGCTCACAGGGCAAGGATTACAACCTGCCTGTCCTGAATCCACTTCCCCTGCAGACACTCTGGAAAGGCCTGCAGGCCCAATACCAAGCCTGCCAAGCACATCGGCCACATCGGCCACGGATGTATTGCCCTCCCAGCACCTCACAGGCCTCATTGAGGAGTTCATCAGGGACAATCGTGATTCTAGGTTGGAGTGGCACAATGACCTTCAGGCTCTGGGCGAGGTGATCACAGCGAACACAAACCGGCTCTGCAAGGTGCTGGGCCGGATCGCAGATGCCCTGGAGGCAGCACACCCCACACCACAGCCCAACCGGGTGGACCCACCCTCCCAAAGCTCGTCCACGCAGACCAGACCGGTCCGACGCTCACTGCGTACATTGCGCCGCCATGACATGGATCCCCCTGGCTCTGGAAGTGCACGTTGACCATGCTGGCACACACATGTTGCCTATGTTGTACCAATGGGACTATTGTGGGGTTGTTGTGGGGGGAGGTGGAGGGGGGTGAGGGTGTGTGTGGGAGTTGGGGGGAGGGAGAGGGAGGTGAGGGTGTGTGTGGGAGTTGGGGGAAGGGGGGTGAGGGTGGAGGTTTTGTTGTACACATTTGAACATTATTACTCAATACACTGGTTGATCATCCCTAAGAAACAGAGTGGACATTGATCATTGTGCATGTGTCCTTTAATGTCTCACAGTGCATGGTGTACATGTATCCCCACACCCAGTGCCCAATGTCCTGTCATCCTCACACCCTCATCTGACTTGTGAGTCAGAAATATTGTCCAATCAATGATTGCCGCACGGAACGTCCCTCTTGTGCATCGGTACCGTGATGCTGTCCTGCCATTCCTTCCTCCTCCCCCTCATCATCATCTGGTGGTAGCAGTTCCACATCAGGGGGCAGTGGCACGTTCCGACGGATGCACATGTTGTGCAGCATTACACATGCCATGGTGTTCTTGGACACCTTCTGGTGGCTGTAGATGAGTGCCCCACCCGACCGGCTGAGGCAACAAAATCGTGCCTTCAACAGGCCGAAGGTCTGCTCTATCATCACCCGTGTACGGGTATGGGATCTATTGTAGTCCTCCTCGTGCCTGTTCTGTGGGTTGCGGACCGGGGTCATGAGCCACGGCTTCAAAGGTTGGCCAGCATCACCTGCATGAGAGTGGAATGTAGGTATGTGTTTGTACATTCATGGTGCAGAACTGCACTAGTCTCACATGGCAGCAGGTGATTACTGGCCATGCACACATGTCCCAGGATACAGTCACCCCATTACTGGCACAGGTATGTGTCCTGTGCAATGGAATGATGGAGGGGGTAGCTTCTTCCTGATGGGTCATGGTGTGCACTCACGTCTTGTTGCATGTGCGTCGTATGTGCATGCAGCAGTGTTGGACTGCATTCATTGATCTCATGCGCGAGATTTGGTGACAGGGGGGTGTTGGCTGTAGTTGGTAGCATACTCGTCATTCTGCACTGATCCCTACCATGGTGACTTGCAGCAATCCTATGGGGGTGCCGGACCGGTGGCACGCTGTGGGATCCCTGTTAGACTCACTTCTATGCACTGCCAGGGATGACTGTCCTGTGTGTTGTGATGCAGGAGTCAGCGACATGGTGCTATTGCACTGCATGGTGCAGGATGCCCTTACGGTGTGTACAGGCCACCGATGAGTGGTGCATGTGTTGTGGTATTTGGCCAGGTTTCCTGTTAGTCATGTAGTGCTAGGTGTCGCCTCGGATTCAGCACTGTGTGGTTAAGTGGTCATGTGCCGTGTCACTTGTCTTAGGGTACAGTGTTCTGTGAGGTGCACATCGTGCACTGGCTTGAACATTCCCACACAGGTGGAGTATGCATCTCCCCCCCCTTTCCCACACAGGTGGAGTATGCACCCCCCTTTCCCACACAGGTGGAGTATGCATCTCCCCCCCCCTTTCCCACACAGGTGGAGTATGCAGACAACCTACACACAGCCCCAATGCACTGCCATGGCCCATTCAGGTTACTCACCAAGTAGCCAGGCACGTCGCCCAGCATGTCGCTGTGGTTGTTGTTGTTGTTGTTGTTGTAGTTGCTGCCTTGCAAGCAGGGCCTCCAGCTCCAGGAATACTGCTACAATTGGTATCATCTTGGTGTGGGAGGGGGTGTGGTGTGTGGGTGTGCTTCTTTTGTGCTGTGACAAACTCCCTTGCCTCCACTTGGGCTGATTGAGTGCACCTGTGCCTCTTTGGAGCACTGCTCATGGTTCGTAACACCTTCTCGGCGATGCCGATATTTACTCCATGGCGGTAAGGTACTTTGCGGCCTTGTGAAGGCCGTTTTTTCCATGTCCGCTTTACTTTGGATCAGCTCTGGTTTACACCATGGTGCTATTTTCGGTATGGAGTGTCGGGCGCGCGCCACTGAACCGCTATTTACGGCCTTGTAATTTACGGCGCCGTAAATAACGGTCTGGTGGGTCAGAATGGGCCGTAAAGGGAAACGATGCCGGTAATCCTTTACCGGCATCGTTTTTCCTTTACCGCCCAACTCGGAATGACCCCCTATATCTGTCCGTACTGTTCGGTAGCAAGTTAAAAATGTTCTAAGAACACACGCGGTGTCCTGAAATGTTCGTCAATGTACGAAATGTGGATGTCCTGACAACGCTGTCCGTATTGTTCGCTGGCAAGATGAAAGTGTTCTTAGAACATATTATGTGTCCTGGGTTGTTCGTAAATAAACAAAATGTGGGTGTCCTGAGGACGCAATGCCTGTCCGTATTGTTCGGAGGCAAGTTGAAATTGTGCTAAGAACACAGGCTGTGTCCTAAAATGTTTGTAAAGAAACAAAATGGGAGTGTCCTTAGGACGCTCTGCCTGTCCGTATTGTTTGCTGGCAGGTTGAAACTGTTCTAAGAACACACCGATGTCCTGAAATGTTCGTCAATGGACGAAATGTGGGTGTCTGTGACGTTGCAGGCATGAACGACGCATGCGCAAGCCTCGTTCTGGTCCGCGCATGCGCGTTCATAATAAAGAACGTCCATGTGGGCAGTTGCCGCCGGGACGCCGTAAGGCACACGCGCGTGTCCCGTGTCTCCTTGTGTGGATGCGTGAGAGCGAGTGTTTGTGCGGGGCGGCCCGAGGCACGGGCTCACCCACAACATCTGGCGACGAGGCAGGATGCAAACGGATCGTTCTGCTGACATAACGCTGCATGTACACTGCAGCAACGTTATACCGGAGCGTTCCCCGAATCCAGCGCGAACAAAGCAGATGGGTTTCTACGCAGGACACGTGGCAGTAGCGGCCTGAAAAGGTGCTTGTGCGCTGCTCACGTTCCACAGAAACTACAGTGCACACATTTTTGGAATCCTGACAGTTCTCGACATCCAAGAGGACTGTCCTTCAAGCAGTGGTAACTGGAGGGGTCCACGCCACGTTGATCCCCACCACGCAGTAGCCTGAGGTACGTCGACTGTCTGCACAAGTCAGGTTTTCGGCCTCTAAACCCTGAGGAGGTGCCAGTGCGACCTGTGAACATGGCGGAGAGTGACTAAGAAGCAGGGACAGCGCAGGTGGTGGTAAGGAGGAGACAACATGGATCTCTGTTACCCATGCAAGAATTAGACATGTCAGGTCCACCCTCAAAATTGGGCCCAAGATGGCTGCTATGGATAAGAAAATTGGACATGTACTTTACTGCAACAGGAGAAACTAATGATGATGCAAAAAGGGCAACTCTACTGTACTCTGCGGGTATGGACCTCCTGCGCATTTATGAGTCCCTTAACCTGCAAGTAGTCACCTATGATGCGGTCAAGACTGCCTTAAAGAATCATTTTATTCCGCTGTCCAACGTGGACTATGAGAGGTTCCTGTTCAATAGTGAAAAACAGCGGGAAGAAGAGTCGCTTGATCAATTCTGCGCTCGCCTAAGACAAATGGCCACGACGTGCAGATGGGACAACGAGGACGCAATGATTAGAAATCAAGTCATCCAAGGCTGTGGCTCTGGCAAACTCCGCAGACAGGTGTTAAGGGACCCAGGGTGGACTCTGACACAGATCCTGGACAGTGGAAGAATATATGAACTGGCAAAATCGAGGGGTGCCAAAATGGACGCGGCGGTGCATCCCGGCAGGTCAGAAGAGGCGTTTGCAGTCGGGAAGCAGTCCGTGTCAAAGAGTAAGTGGAGTCAGAAACGCCAAGAAGCTAGTCCAACGCATGGAGTGGCGTCCATTTGTCAATATTGCGGGTACGATTTGCCGCATTCGGAAGAATGTCCCGCCAAATCCAGATCCTGTGGCAGATGCAACTGACCCGGACACTATACTCCTGGGCGGTGGCTACACAAAGGGGTCCGGCCAGGTTGTTTGGCAGCGGGTCGAGGGGGCAAAAGAGCATTGCTATGGTTGAACAGGATATGCAGAGGCTGAACATGGCTGAGGAGGAAGAAGAGGAGGATGAGGTGTTCTTCATTTCGAGCATAGCCACAGGGGCAAGGAAAAAGAGGCAGCCCAAATGCATCGTGGACATTCAAGGGGTCCCTACACAAGTGCTGATTGACACGGGAGCCTCGGTATGTGTGCTGGCCTCCGATCACTACCAGTCAATCCCGGCGCCACCACCGTTGGCTGTCTTGAGGGCAAAGATCTTCACGTTCGGCGAGGACACACCACTCCCCATCAAGTCGTCTTTGTGGCTCCCGTTTCAAAGGGCGGCAAGTCCATAAAAGCACGATTTTTCATCACTGACGTGAGCCCCCACTCCCTGCTCAGCTATGCGGCATCGGAGGTATTGGACCTCGTGCATTTTGCGTTTGCAGTCTATCAAGTAGACATTGAGCAGCTGGTGGCCAGATTCTCAGACATTTTTGAAGGAGTGGGAAAGTTGAGAGCTCCTCCTCATTGACGACACCATCAGGCCTACTGCTCTCAAACATCGACGGATCCCGTTCCATCTCCGGGAGCAGGTGGAGGAAGAACTGCGCTCACTGGTCCGAATTGACATCATCCAAAGGGTGGAAGGCCTGACGCCCTGGGTCTCGCCCATAGTATTGGCCCCCAAGCGAAAACAGCTGGGAGCGGTGCACATTTGCGTCGATATGCGCTTCCTGAATGCGGCTATCAAGAGGGAGAGACACATTACGCCCACTCTGGATGACATTATAGGAGAACTGCAAGGGGCGAGAGTCTTACCGAAGCTAGATTTGAGGGCGGGCTATCATCAGCTGGAGCTCGACCCGGACTCACGTTATATCACGACTTTTACGACGCATGATGGCCTCTATCAGTTTAAGGGCCTGAGTTTCGGCATTTCATCTGCTGCAGAAGTTTTTCAAAACACCATCAGGGGGGCGTTGGCAGGACTGAAAGGCGTCTTGAATATGAGCGATGACATTTTGGTGTTTGCAGACTCAGAGACAGAACACATGAAGAGATTGGAGTGCACGCTGAAGAGGCTAGAAGATTTGGGGCTTACCCTACACCGTGAAAAATGTGAGTTTTTCAAAGACAGAATTGGGTTTTTTGGCTTCATCTTTCATGCCAGCGGCGTGTCGCCCGATCCTGCAAAGATCAAGGACATCCGGGTGGCCGCAGCACCCCAGTCCCCAACGGAGGTAAGGAGCTTCTTGGGGATGGTAAATTACTGTGGGCGCTTAATCAAGGGCTTGGCTTGTCGGAACACCTCAGAGCGCTGACCAAGAATGACGCTGTCTGGGTGTGGGAAAGGAAAGAGCAAGAGGCATTTCAGGTCATCAAAAATGCCCTGTCTGACTGAGACACCATGGCGTACTTCGACCCCACCGCAGAGTAAGAGATCGTTGTTGACGCCAGCCCGGTGTGTGTAGGCGCGGTGCTGATGCAAGCTGACAATAGAGGGGACATGCGACCCATCACGTACACGAGCAAAGCGCTCACAGACACAGAAAACCGTTACTCGCAAATAGAAAGAGAGGCCTTGGCCATACTGTGGGGCTGTCGCCATTTTTGTCTTTACATCCTGGGCAAGCCGGTCGTAGCCATGACTGATCATAAGCCCCTGCTGCCCATCCTGGCGGGTGTGTCATCAAAACCTCCACCCAGAATTGAGCGATGGATGCTGGCCCTTATGGAATATGGGGTTCGACTGGTGTACAGCCCGGGGACCAATAATCCGGTGGACTATCTGTAGCGACACCCAAACCCAGAGAATGTGGAAAAGACCAAGGAGGTGTCTGACTGTCGAGGGCTGCTGTGTCATGTGGTGGAAGGTGCGTTGCCGGTGGTGCTGTCTAGACTCACCATAGCGACAGAATCGTCCAAGGATGAAGTGTTCCACATCATCAAAACGGCGGTTAGAAGCGGCGATTGGAGAGAGGTGCTTCAGAATAATTCAAGGCGGCAGGCTGACACCCAAAAAGACCTTTAGGCGCTTTGGAGGGTGAGGGGTGAGCTATCTATTTCTGACGACGGACTACTGCTGAGGGGGAGGCAAATTGTGATCCCACAGGCCCTGAGAGATCGTGTATTGGAGTTAGCCTATGTAGGGCACCAAGGGGTCGCCAAGACCAAAGCGCGGCTTCGAACCAAGATGTGGTTCCCCGACCTCGAGGGAATGGTTGAGCTGTTTATAAAAAGGTGTCTGGCGTGTGAGGAGGCGAATCCCGGGGATAAAGCTCCACCGATCAGCTCAATGGAACGGAGCGAAAAGCCCTGGGGAACTGTCCATGTGGACTTTGGATCAATGGGTCGGGGCATGTATTTTTTAGCGGTAGTAGACCAATGGTCCAGATATCCCGAGGTGGAGGTTGTAGAGCCCAGCGCTATGGAGTACACCACCAGGGCCCTGGACAAAATGTTTGCGACCCATGGCTTCCACGAAATACTATGCTCAGACAACGGTCCCCCATTCACGGGCAGCCAGTTCGCACAGTATCTCAAATCGAGGGGCATCCATCACCGGAGAGTATCCCCGTTGTGGCCGCGTGCGAATGGGGAAGCTGAAAGGCTCATGCGCACGCTAAACAAGGTGCTGAGAATATCCGCAAGCGGTGGGGAGGACCTCCCGAAGAAGCTTGTGGAATTCCTGAGACAGTATCGGACCACGCCACATCAATCGACGCACGTAGCCCCTGCTGAAGCGCTATTCGGGCACTGCCCTCACGGCATGATACCGGAGATACAAGGAAGAGGACCTGGGGTCATTGACAATGAAAAAGTGAGGGAGGAGCGGGCAGCACGCAATCAGAGAGAGAGCGAGAGGAGAGGTCTCCAAGACAAGGAAGTGGCCATGGGTGATTCCGTGCTAGTTTGGAATCGCCGCCCAGAAGGCAAACTGTCACTGCCCTACGAGCCTCACCCGTGGACAGTGACGCACGTGAAAGGAACCATGGTCACGGCAGCCTGCAACCGGGGAACCGTCACCCGCAACAGGTCCTTTTTCGAAAAAGTGGACACTTCAACGAGGGGCAGTGAGCCGGACGAAAGCACCCCCTCCGAGGCTGTCCCCGAAAGTCAGGCGGAGGACGGCCAGAGGGAGGCCATCCCATATGCAGATGGTCCCAGCGCGACTCCGCAAAGCACCCCTCGGTACCCTGTGCGAGGAGACCACAGACTGCCGGCCCGCCTTAAGGACTGTGTCCTGGACTCGGGAGACTGAGCTGAGGTTATAACAGCCGGCCAACCCACGTTGGGTTACATGCTTTATGTTTACATGTTATACTGTTCATCCTTGTTGATGCTATGTTCTTTTGGTTGAAGAAAAAAAGGGATGTGACGTTGCAGGCATGAATGACGCATGCGCGAGCCTCGTTCTGGTCCGCGCATTTGCGTTCATAATAAAGAACGTCTGTGCGGGTAGTTGCCGCTGGGACGCCGTAAGGCACACACGCGTATCCCGTGTCTCCTTGTGTGGATGCGTGAGAGTGAGTGTGTGTGCGGGGCGGCCCGAGGCATGGGCTCGCCCACAACAGTGTCCTGAGTACGCTGTCCGTACTGTTCGCTGACAATATAAAAGTGTTCTTAGAACATATTATGTGTCCTGGGATGTTCGGAAATAAACAAAATGGGTGTATCCTGAGGACGCTATCCCTGTCCGTATTGTTCTCAGGCAAGTTGAAACTGTTCTAAGAACACAGGCTGTGTCCTAAAATGTTCGTAAAGAAACAAAATGGGAGTGTCCGGAGGACGTAATGCCTGTCCATATTGTTCGCAGACAAGTTGAAACTGTTCTAAGAACAAAGGCTGTGTCCTAAAATGTTCGTAAAGAAACAAAATGGGAGTGTCCTGAGGACTCAATGCCTGTGCGTATTGTTTGCAGGCAAGTTGAAAGTGTTCTAAGAACACAGGCTGTGTCCTAAAATGTTCGTAAAGAAACACAATGGAAGTGTCCTGAGGATGCTCTGACTGTCCGTATTGTTCGCAGGCAAGTTGAAACTATTCTAAGAACACAGGCTATGTCCTAAAATGTTCATAAAGAAACAAAATGGAAGTGTCCTTAGGACGCTATGCCTGTCCATAATGTTCGCAGGCAAGTTGAAACTGTTCGTAGAACACACGCGGTGTCCTGAAATGTTTGTCAATGGACGAAATGTGGGTGTCCTGACGACGCTGTCCATATTGTTCGCTGGCAAGATGAAAGTGTTCTTACAACATATTATGTGTTCTGGGATGTTCGTAAACAAACAAAAGGGGGGTGTCCTGAGGATGCTATGCCTGTCCATATTGTTCGCAGGCAAGTTGAAATTGTTCTAAGAACACAGGCTGTGTCCTAAAATGTTCGTAAAGAAACAAAATGGGAGTGTCCTGAGGACGCTCTGCCTGTCCGTATCATTCGCAGGCAACTTGAAACTATTCTAAGAACACACGCGGTGTTCTGAAATGTTCGTCAATAGACGAAATGTGGGTGTCCTGAGGACGCTGTCCGTATTGTTCGCTGGCAAGATTTAAGTGTTCTTAGAACATATTATGTGTCCTGGGGTGTTCGTAAATAAACAAAATGGGGGTGTCCTGAGGACGCTATGCCTGTCCGTACTGTTCGCAGACAAGGTGAAACTGTTCTAAGAACAAACGCCTGTTCGTTTCACTTGTGACGCACTTTTAATCACTCCAGGACCCGAACAGTGTCCGTAGAACACCAACGCGCATGCGCAAAATAGTTTCAATGCATTTGGTGTCCTGCGGACACCCGCTCCCTTCGCGGACATGTTCGCAAAGCTATTATGTGACCACGCCCACGATCAGTGTATGTTCTGATTGCGAACACTATTCGTGTCCCCGAACAATTTAAAACTACATTTTCAAGTAATCTATAATATTTTCCAACAAAAACTCACCATAGAACAAGTCCCACATAGTAATCCTGAGTTTCTACATACTTTTTGTGACTTTTTGAAACCTTTTTTCTGTTTGATCTGTCCGCGGACAGCGTGCATGTCCGCGAACCGCGCACAAGCACCCCTATAAAAGACCCCGCCCTAGAGTTCATTCTCATTGTGTTTCTGGCTATCCTACAGAGCACAGCAAATTTTCCTACCAATTTACAGATTTTCAACGCCAAGCTGATAACTTCCGTGGCTCCAATACTGCCACCTGGTGCTGCATCTGCATCAGCAACACCCCCACCCCCTCCACCACCACCACCTCCCCAAGGGCCTGAAGAGGGGAACAGGAGTGAGGATGCACAGGAGGAAGAAGAGGATGATGAGAATGAGATAGTGGAAGTCCCTACTATCAGCACTCGACGTGAGTCTTAGGTTTGGCGGTTATTTACCATTCGTGGTAATGGGCCTAAGGCGCGTGCGAACCAGGTCACCTGCAATGAGTGCAAAATGGTACTCAGTCGCAGGAGGCATGGTTCATACAGCTTTGGGACAACTACCATGAAGCGACACCTAAAGTCATTCCACTCGGGGGCCGTTCGCCAAGATGTACCTTGCGAGGAGCGTAGCAGGTTGACTTCCTCTACTTCATCCTCTGTTTCCGATCCTGTCACCACAAGGAACACTCCTGTGGGAAAGCGTATTCCTCAAGCTGCCTCACAGGCCATACGCAATGCTGAGGACCCTTACCTTTCAAAGGTCACAGTTGTGTGTATGTACTGCGACGCAGTACTGTGCAGGGGGAGAGACTTCGTAGTGCTTTTGAGGCTATCGTTTCAGAGCACGAAAAAGTCTGCTCACTACCGAAGTGAAACCCACTCTATATCTTCCTCTCTCAGCTCGCCCTTTCTTATCCCTGTGGTTGGTGTCCTCCCCTTACCCTCCTTTCCCCTCCTCTCCTAGTGTGTCTTGTATAAAAAACCAACAAAAATTTAAAACAACAAAAATCCAAAAAAAATAAGGCTCTTTTCAGAGCCGCCTTTTACAGTTAAAAAATAGAAGTGAAAATAAATGAAGCAGGACTCTGTGTATTTTTTAGAAGTCCGCAGACAGTCGACAGACATCTAACATTTTGGGGTACTACCCTATCATAACCATTGCAGTTTTATCTGGAAGAAAGTGGTGGCTCTGAAAAGAGCCTTTTGGTGGTGTTTATTTGTGTTTGAAAAATGTCTAATGCTCAACACCCACTATACAATGGATGCTGTAATTCCAAAAAAGGTTGCAATGCATTTTGTACATTTCTCAAAAAAATCTGATTGCCAGCATAAGTAAGATGGACTCCATCTCTGCGAAAAATGTATGTGCTACGAAACATAATATTTTCATTGTGAAAAGTGGACATGCCAAAATCTCTTAGAAAGGCACAAACAGCCTTATTTGTGGACCAAATGAAGAAGAACGAAGCCACATTTGTCTCTGCGCAATCCGTGAAAAAATTACTTGAGAATTTGGAAGCATGTCCATGACCTTCCCAAGTCCTTCTTTCATTACAAATTCAAAGAAATTCCAGACACATGTCCTAAACTGTTCCCTCCACAATGAATTACAATTATGTCTGGATGTGTCCAAAGTAGCACTGAGAGGTAGCAAGTCCAACCACTTCATTCCACGTACTCCATGCCAGTGCACTTCCACATGTGGGAATCCAGGATCTACAGCTACTCCACAGCTTTCTGCATGCACCTTCAACCAATGTATCCACGAGTCTCCCAAAATCCAAACAATCTGTTTTTTGAAACACACAGCCATAGCTATCTCTTCTTCTCTCAGCAAAAAGAGTATCTAGAAACTCTCTCCTGGCACAACATACCCACTAAACTTTCCTGACCAATCCCTTTCTCTGCTCATTCTCATTTGCATGGCTCCCCAACCCAAAAATCCCTGGATGTAACGCCCGATGTCCGCGAACTACCACCATTTCCGCTGACATATTGTAACATGAACAGTCCTTCTACCATTTCCTTTTCACTTTCCGTGCATTCCCTCATTGGATATGGCTAGGAAGTCACATGAACATCCACCAATCACATCCAAGACCTCTACATCTAACTACATCATCATAGATCACCACTTTAAATGTACTGTTAATCTCTCTGGGTACAAGTGTCATATCATTGGAAAGCACCTTCTACAAGAAATACTGTACAAGTCTCCAAGATTTCTACTTGCAGCTGCATCCACATCCATATGCATGAACACAAACTACAGGTATGCATATTTTCTATATAGTACATGTACAATTTTTATAGATTCATATAAACAGATTAACTGACTTTTAGCTTGTATAATCTATAAAATGAATGTACTGTCATTTTTTCCATCTCCTAAAATCAACTCTCACTTCCAAACCTATCTGCTATTTAATTTCTTTTTACACACACATTTTCAAAGCATGTTGAACTCACATATTTAAAGTACAATATAAAGAGTTAACATACTCAAACAAAATTGCATGCACACCATATGTTCAAAAATCAAACAACAATACTTGTACAAAAATGTAAACATTTATTTACTTATATTTATATACTGCAAAAGCAGCCCATGGCATTGAGGTGCTGTTACTTACAATACTTAGTTACAGAAATAAAGGTATTCAGTGGTACATTATGAATTCCACAAGAGATACAAATGATATTTTGGTTGGTACAGTTAGTCATTCCAATACAGTTTATGCATTAAGAACATATGATATGTATTCAACTGGTGCGACGCATCTTATGTGAATAAGATAGTTTTCATGATTTTGAGGAAGTCGCTGAGGGTCAATGTCAATTAAAAAAAATCAATGTTTAAATTAAAACCAATGCTATATACAAACAAAATTCCTAATTTGTTTTCTTTACAATTGCAGTGAAGACCATTCTCCTGAAAATAAGCAGCTGCATTTGAAGTACAAAGAACAACTAAGAAGAAACCTGCTCATTAAAAAAAAAGTAAGTTGAATACCACCATATTATTTGTACTATTATTCAAACACACTGTAATGTTAATTCATGCTATTTCTGTGTCTAAAAATAGAGATTGTGCACCATTCTGTCTACAAATCCCCATTTCTTAAACAGAGATTTACAGGCAGAATGACGCACAATTTCTTAGTTTTCGACACACAAATAACCCAACTCAACCCCTAGAATTTTCATATTATAGAACAAACAACTGTTTTAATTGTATACCATTAGATTTACTATTTCTACTTCTCCACACCACCAGCTTAATTTCTACTATCATCTGAACCCCAGTTTAGTAGCACATAAATTCAAGAATAGCCATCCCAACTAGTTGTAGTTGCCCAATGCACAATCACACACCATTACATACATCTTCATTATCTTACTCACACACTCATGCAAACAGCACACATACATTAAGAACACCCCAACCCATACCTTCTTTTTTTTTTCAACAGACCCTAAAGAATGCCTATCAAAAATCAAGTCCGTAGAAAGCAACGCAGAAACAGAGCAAATGAAAATTGAAGTGTCCAAAACAAGCATCCATCTCTAGCAGAATTTGTTAAAAAAGTTAAAACAAAACAGCTAATACAGTCATTTAGCGAAACAAAACAAGCTTCAAGTACAGAAAATTTGCCTCCTCTATCAAAATGTAAAACAAACCACAAAACAATTAACAAAAAATCAGCTACCACTACAGATGAAACTGCTCCTATAAATCTTGATATAGTGCAAACTAAGCATACCAAAAAAAGTATTTTAGCAAAAATGTTCCGTCACAGAATCAGAACGTCTAGTATACAAATGGCCATGCATGTCAATGTGCAACATTGCCAAAGAATCTTTCAAGTCTTTACGCCAATTCCTCAATCAATATGTGAAAGGCAAAGACAAAATGAAAATTAAACTACTGCAAAATATGGATACCTGTCCAGTGCGCAAGTACACAGGACTACCAGGAAATTCATTGGCCTGCATTTCAGGACGTACTTGCAAAACCACCTTCCATTATATCAAAATGATATCAACACATCATTCAACTATAAGAAATCTAGTCTATAAACTGTACTATGCTAAAAGTCCTGCTTTAGCACTAGCCAATTTAAAAACATTCTTCTACATGGTACAGCAAAAGACCTACTTGAAGAAATCGACTATATCCAGAAAAAATACTTTGCAAGTGAAAGCCACTTACAGAATGAAATAGCTTTAAAGCAAATTAGCAACAATTCTATGCATGGCAACCCCTTCTACTACACACATACAAAAAATAAATACTGAAATTTAAAAGTACATCTGCTGAAATACCAAACCATGTGTGTGTATGTTGCCGTAGAACTTTCTATAAAAGTAACACAAAAACTGTAGACCTAACATATAAAATAGAAAACAATGAAGATTCTAAATGGTTTGAATTAGCTCTCTACCTTATAGCAGAAAACAAATATGAAATAACTGACCCCTGAATACTTTGCAGTTACTGCACTACAAAACTTGACAACAACCAAACTCCTTCACGTGCTATCACAAATAATTTGGAATTATATCCACTACCAAAACCCCAACAACAACTCAATTTATATGAGAGCATCATAATTCAAACAGTGCACCCCTTTCAAGCAATAATATGCCTTCAACCAAAAACAGCAACATTACCTGCCTCTGAATTAGTGAAAGGTATTCGTGGAAAAGTAGTGTATTTACCATTAGATCTAAAAGAAGATGTGCACACTCTAGGAGTGCAACGTCCAATGGTGCAATCTTTAATTATCTTAGTAATTGGTGTACCTACAAAAGACAAAACAATTTGGCAACAACTGGTAGATTTACATAAAGTTAGACAAGCTTTGGAATATCTAAAAGACAATAATGATTACTACAAAGAAATTAATATTGAAGAAAACTTGAAGGATACCATTGAAATAATTCAAGAGACACAAGAAGCTGGTCAGTTTGAGCTCCTAGATCATGCTACAATATCCAATACTCTAGACCATTATAATATTCACCAATTGCATTCTAATGACACTGTAGAAGATGCACTAGAAACGTACAAAATGCGTCAAACAAAAGTATCACCAATCAGCATATGGGAAACAAGTATAGAAGCACGTGCTTTTCCTCTACTTTTTCCTACTGGCAAAGGAGGAAGGTACAATGATAGACCTATTCAAATAACAGCATCAGAGTATCGCTCATTACGGATGTATTCTGAAGATCCCAGATTTAGACAAAATGTGGAATACATATTCCACCTACTCTTTGAAAGTGAACTAGCAACTTTATGTTACGGAGTTGCACACACATTAAAATCAGGATCCCACTTTCAAAATACGTCAGCTAGACAATTATTACAAAAAGTGCAACAAAAAGATGAGGTTTTACAATCAAATATTACAAATCTATTAGCAAATATGCGTGGTACTAAAGAATGCTGGTTTCGACGTCACGGAGATGTATGTTGTATGATAAGAAAACTTGGCCCACCCACTTGGTTTGTTATATTAAGTTGTGCAGAATATGCATGGGAAGATTTACATGATTTCCTACGCATATCAAACAAAAACAAAACAAAAAATAGATATACTAACACCTGGAGAACTTTGTTCTCTAGATCCTGTTAATGTTTCAAGATATTTTCACCATCGCTTCATTGCTATGCTGCACTTTTTTTTTCTAATAAAACTGCTCCTCCCCTTGGGGAAGTGCAACACTTCTTTTGGAGAAAAGAATACCAAGCCAGAGGAGCACCACATATCCACATGCTTTTATGGATTAAAGATGCTTTTCAATTTGGTCAAGACAGTGAAGCCACTGTTTTACAGTTTATTGAAAAATATGTCACTTTTCAAATTCCATCAGAAGCAACAAATAGTGATCTCCAAGCACACATTTTACAATTTCAAAGACACAAATGTGGCAAATATTATCGTCGCAAATACAAAAAGAAAGGGAAATACTACACCAAATGCCACTTTGGTTTCCCTATACCGGTTACAAAAACAGGTCAAGTGAACAGCTTCATGTCTTCAGTTAGACATAGTGTTAAAGGCAAATCACCTAAAAATACATATTACATAAAAAGAACAGAAGAAGAAAAATATATCAATGATTACAATGGAATCATTGCCCACTTATGGACTGCAAACATAGATGTGCAGTACATTGCAGACAATTCCACTGCAGTTGCACGATATGTTACAGCATACTTAACCAAAGCAGAAAAAACAGAGCTACAAGACCTCTGGAATGACCTGTCATCAGACAAAACACTGGGCCTCATTACACGGATGGCTGTAAGGGTTAACGGTCACCGGTAAAGGTACCGGTGACCGTTAACCCTTACCGCCTGATTACGAGGTCCCTTTGCGGGTTGGTACTTTAACGCCTACTTTTAGCATTCGTTAAAAACCAACCCGCAAAGGGACCAGGGTGCTAATTACGGTACCGCAATTTGTGGCACCGTAATTAGCACCTTCCCCATTCCCATTATGCCCTATCGGGCAAAAATGGGAATGGGGAAGGGCAATGGGGGAATGGGGAATTACCGCCCCGCCAACCTTGGAATAGGGCTGTAATTCCCCTTTCCTCCAAGGTGGTGCCGGTATTTTACTGGCATGGCCATTCCACCCTTGGCTGAGCTGGTGGCCACAGCGCCGCCTTCCATCAGGTGAGAGCCTCTCCGAGGCTTGTTTAAAATTTTTGGTTGTGTTTTGGGCTACTGTTTGTATTTCTTAACGGCCTGTGTGCCGTGGTCCCTGCTCCCCTTCCGCTTTCCCTCTCTCTCTTCCCTCCTCATGCCCGCCTCCCTGCATGCCCACCCCCTCCTGATTGGTTCCTCCTCCCTGCTCGGCTCCCGAGTGCAATCTCCTTCGCTGGGCACCGTCCTCGCTCGCCATTCCACCCTTGGCTGAGCTGGTGGCCACAGCGCCGCCTTCCATCAGGTGAGAGCCTCTCCGCGCCTTGTTTAAAATTTTTGGATGTGCTTTGGGCTACTGTTTGTATTTCTTAATGGCCCGTGTGCCGTGGTCCCTGCTCCCCTTCCGCTTTCCCTCTCTCTCTTCCCTCCTCCCGCCCGCCTCCCTGCACGCCCACCCCCTCCTGATTGGTTCCTCCTCCCTGCTGGACTCCCGAGTGCAATCTCCTTCGCTGGGCACCGTCCTCGCTCGCCATTCCACTCTTGGCTGAGCTGGTGGCCACAGCGCCGCCTTCCATCAGGTGAGAGCCTCTCCGAGGCTTGTTTAAAATTTTTGGTTGTGTTTTGGGCTACTGTTTGTATTTCTTAACGGCCCGTGTGCCGTGGGCCCTGCTCCCCTTCGACATTCCCTCTCTCTTTTCCCTCCTCCCGCCCGCCTCCCTGCACGTCCACCCTCCTCCTGATTGGTTCCTCCTCCCTGCTGGGCTCCTGAGTGCAATCTCCTTCACTGGGCACCGTCCTCGCTCGCCATTCCACCCTTGGCTGAGCTGGTGGCCACAACGCCACCTTCCATCAGTTGAGAGCCTCTCCGAGGCTTGTTTAAAAATTTTGGTTGTGTTTCGGGCTACTGTTTGTATTTCTTAACGGCCCGTGTGCCGTGGTCCCTGCTCCCCTTCTGCTTTCCCTCTCTCTCTTCCCCCCTCCCGCCCGCCTCCCTGCACGCCCACCCCCCTCTTGATTGGTCTATCGTGCCCTTTTCCCCGTCCTCCCCAGGGCAGCACCTGCCCGGAAGCCCCCTCACGGCTAAGGCCCCTCTAGGCAAAGGGCGGCTCCCTTTAGGCAGCTCTTGGTTGTGTCTGCAGGTGTCCGCAGGGGACGCCTGATGCCTGTTGTTCACCCTGCCCATTGGTCCAGGCCACCCTGCCTTCCTGCTCCCCTTGCAGACCCCCCAACTAGGGTGTGTCCTCCTGTCTATTCATTGCATCATTTCAATTGATAATATGCACTGTCTCAGTATTTAAATTGCTTGTGAAACCTAGGCCTTTTTCCCCCTTTCCAGGATTCTCAAACTTAGGTGTGTCCGCCTAGTATAATATGCACTGTCTCAGTATTTAAATTGCTTGTGAAACCTAGGCCTTTTTCCCCCTTTCCAGGATTCTCAAACTTAGGTGTGTCCGCCTAGTATAATATGCACTGTCTCCGTATTTAAATTGCTTGTGAAACCTAGGCCTTTTTTCCCCCCTTTCCAGGATTCTCAAACTTAGGTTTGTCCGCCTAGTATAATATACACTGTCTCAGTATTTAAATTGCTTGTGAAACCTAGGCCTTTTTTCCCCCTTTCCAGGATTCTCAAACATAATTGTCCTTGTGTCAACTCTAAGCCTGAGTGTCTTCATCGTGTCCTATTAGCAATCTGCCTGCCACTCGCTCCATTGTCTGCTTATTCTCTGCTATTGTTCTCCTCCTGTACCTCCACCTGTCTCCTCTCCCACCTACTCTATGGTGCTCTCTATCTCTCCCATCTTCTCCACCTGCTTTTTCTATTGACTATCCTGCTCTCTAACCTGCTTGACTAACCTGATATGCATTATTGTGCTCACTGTGTTCTTGAATCTATGGCAAACTAGGGTTTTTCTCCCCTCGCAGGATTTTCAAACGTAGGTGGCCTCTCCACTGGGTACCTGATATTCATTACTGTGTTCACTGTTTTCTGAATTTGTGGTAAACTAGGGCGTGCTGCTCTCTTCCTGTCCGCTCGTTCTTGTTCCTACCCCCCCACTCCCTCCTATCCCATGGTGCTCTCTATCTCACCTATCTTTTCTAACTGCTTCTGCATTGACTATCCTGCTCTCCTCACTAAATCTGGTAGGAAAAAGTTTAAAAAGGACATCCTGGTCTCCAACCCAGGCCTCCCTATCGCTGACACCTACACCAGTGCCTCCTCTAAGGAAACTCTCACTGACATCCTCTTTTTCGTGCCTTCACCTGACCTATGGACCCTTCACATGGTCTCTGTTCTCTCTCCTTTCTCCTCTTCTCCCATTAATGGTGGCACCCGCTGGGACGTCCTCTTGGCCTCCTTCCACTCCTCTAAGGCCATCATTAATGTCTACGCTAATGGGACCATCTTGGACCAAGGCCCTCAGGCCAACCTTCTCCTCTTTGATAGACGCTTCATGCGCCTCATCAACTTCCTTTCCTCTCCTGCTGTCCCCCCTCCTCTGTCCTCAGCTACCTTGCCTCCACCCTTCCTCCCTGCCCCCTCCCTTGCTCCTTCTTCTCCTCCGCAGGGCGTACCTCTGATCTGTACCCCTCCCCGGAAGTCCTTCAAAGATGGCAACCTTCTCCACATTGCCACTCTTAACTCTCACTCTGCCATCAAAACATTCCTCGAATATCTGCCGCCTTCTTGAGGAATTGGACCTTGACGTACTCGGCCTCACTGAGACATGGTTCACGGCCAGCTCTGTCACCAGCTTTGACACACTCCTACCCGACGGCTACAAGATCCTCTCTGTGCCCAGGCCCAACCATGCTGGGGGGGTGTGGCCCTTTTCTTCCCTGAGTGGATTCCTGCCACTGCTATTCCCACGCAGACCTACTCCTCTTTTGAATGTCTTGTCTGCCGACTCTCCCTCTCTCCTAGCCATTCCCTTACTGTGGCTACTATCTATCGGCCACCTGGTCAATTTTCCTCCTTCCTCTCCGAGTGGGCGGACCTCTCCTCCTCACTCCTGTCCTCAACCACTCAACTCCTCTTTCTTGGAGACTTCAACATACACCTGGAGGCATCCTGTCTCCCCTCTGGACTCTTTCGCAACCTCTGCGACTCTCTCTCACTCTCTATTATCCTGTCTGGGCCGACCCATTCTGCTGGGCACACTCTCGATGCCCTGATCTCTTCTGACCTTCCCCTCTCTGTCCGTCTCTCCATTCCTCTCTCCAGGAGTGATCACTTTGTCCTCTCCTCCCACCTCACCCTCCCTACCCCACAGGCAAAGCCACCCTCATCACTGCCATCTTCCTTCTCGGTCATCCGACCCATGAAGCGTGTGTCAGTTGAGGCTTTTGCTGCCACCTTCTAGCCCCCTCTTCCCCCCTCGGCTGACTCCCACCCTGACACAGCCCTCTCCACTCTCTACTCTGCTATATCTGATACTCTCGATATCCTTGTCCCTGTCATGAGAATCTGCCTGAAGCCCAAAGCCAAATGTAACTCCTGGTATGACTCGGATCTAGTCACCCTTAAACGCTTGTGCAGGGTGGCAGAGAGGAAATGGCTTGCTTCATGTTCATCCTCTGACAAACTGGCCTGTCGCCTGCTCCAAAGGCAATACCGGCTCTCCGTTCTCACCAAGAAGAGAGCCCTTATCCAAGCCCGCATCACTGCGGCATCTAACAATTCAGCTGAACTCTTTAAAATCTGCAAGGAGCTGGCCAACCCTGCCACAGTCTCTACATCTCCTGTCCCCTCCCAGGCCCTCTGTACGGCACTGGCCTCTCACTTCATTTCTAAAACTCAGGACATCCTGTCCTCACTCTCCTCCCATCACCTCCCCCCCTCTATTCCCTGCCCATCCTCTGGCCCTTCTGCAGCCACCCCTCCTCTCTCCTTCTCTGCCTTTCCCCTTTTTTCTGCTGATGAGGTTTCGAGACAAGTCCGATCTATGAAAGTCTTGTCAGCACAGTTCCACCCCTGTTCCTCCAAAACTATTAAGGACCACATCGACTCCTTGGCTCCTGCCCTTGCTGACTTCTGCAATCACTCCTTCACCTCTGGATTCTTCCCATCCCCTCTCAAGCACTCCATTGTGCATCCCCTTCTTAAGAAACCCTCTTCCGACCCGTCCTGCCCAGCTAACTATCGCCCTATCTCTATCACTCCTTTCCTGGGCAAGCTCCTGGAGAAACTTGCCATCTCCCAGCTTAATCTCCATGCTGAATCTGTTGGTAGCCTTCACTACCATCAGTCTGGCTTCAGAGCTGCCAGAAGCACGGAAACTGCTCTCCTGAACATCCGTGAGGACCTGCTCTCAAACCTTGACTCTAACATTCCATGTGTTCTCATTTTACTTGATCTTTCTTCTGCCTTTGATACTGTCAACCATACTATCCTGCTCAACCGTCTATGTGATAACCTGGGTATCACTGGTCTGGCTCTGGCTTGGCTGACCTCTTTCCTCTCAAATCGACCCTCCCAGGTCCAACTGGGGTCTTTCCTGTCTGACATCTTTTTCTCTACCTGTGGTGTCCCCCAGGGTTCTAACCTCTCTACCTGGCTTTTCAACCAGTATCTGGCACTTCTCGCCCACCGCATCGCTGCTCTCTGCCCCAACTTTCAGTGCTATGCGGATGATACCCAGCTCATTTTCAGGCTACCCTCGGCCTCCTCTTCTCCTTCCCTCATCTCTGACTGTCTTTCTGCTATCCAGGAATGGTGTGCCGCCAACGACCTCTGCCTTAATGCCAGTAAGAACGAGATTCTACTCATCGGCACACCCACTCCCTCCTTCCTTGCAGCTCTCTGGCCGGCCTCTCTTGGCCCTCTTCTTGCTCCTACCTGCAAGGCAAAAAACCTTGGGGTCATCTTTGACTCCACACTCTCCTTCTCTCCTCACATTTCTGACGTTTCTAAGAAGTCACACTACCAGCTGCACCTCCTCAGAGATATCCTTCCTTTCGTCTCCTTCCCCCAGAAGCTCACTGTCTCCAGAGCACTGGTTCTCTCGAAGCTGGAATACTGTAACAGCCTCTATCTAAATCTTCCTGCCTCTACTCTCTGCCCTCTGCAACTCATCCAGCACAGGACCCCGAGACTTGTCCTTGTCCTCAAGCCCAGGGACCGTATCTCTCCAGGACTGAAATGGCTACACTGGCTCCCTGTGACTGCGAGGATTAAGTTCAAAACCCTCTGCATTGTCCACAAGGCCTTCTGTGGCCTGGGGCCAAAATACCTTCAACTCTCCCTTCCTAAATATCTTCCCTCTCGAGCACTTCGCTCTTCCGCCTCCAACTCCCTCAGGGTCAGCCGCTTCTCCAAGCAACGAGTTGGGGGGAGATCTCTCTCCGCAGCAGGGGCCTCCCTCTGGAACAGCCTTACTGCCTCCCTGAAACTTGAGGAGAACCATCTCCAGTTCCGGAAGCACCTCAAAACCTTCCTCTTTGCTTCTGCTTTCTCTCCCCCTCTCCCCTGTTAAATCACTGAAACTGTACTGAATCAGCAACTGGGCCACTCACCAATCTCGGTCCTTGGCCCAGCCACTCTCCCCTGCACTGCCTTCCTTGCAACCCCTGCACTGCGGGACTGTCTCTGTATCCCTACAGTCCCCCTTCCCAGCACTTGTCTGCATTTATCTTGCACTTGCCACCAGCTGGCCCTCATTATTTATCTTGTTCATCACTAACCCTGTACTGCACTTTCCCCTCTCCCTTGCCCCTTGCACTTTTCCCGTCCCCCCTACCCATGCACTTGCGCGATCTGAATGACACCTGGCCTAGTAGGATCGTTGTCTGTCTCCCCTTGTTCCCCCCTCCCTGCCTCGTCGCGCCTTGAAACACATGTGTATAGGCGCGTTACAAATGCCATATCATATCAAGGTGCTAATAGCACCTTGGTCCACCGCCTACCGTGTAATGAGGCCCACTGTCTCAAAAATTATACAGCTTGGGCATAAAAAAGCTCTCCCATAGAGAATGTGGCTCCTATGAAGCAGCAGATTGTTTAACTGGTACTGCTTTTATGGAAAATCTGAAAATATAGTATGGCTAAGTCTTGGTCCTGCTAAATCTAGAAAAAGAGTTCTAAAATCATACGAAGATATAGAAACAATAGCCAAACATGATCCCAACAGCCAAGGCATTTTAAAAAACAATTTGCTGGACACATACTACCCAAACAGAAGTACCACTTTGGAAACCATGTGTCTATACCACATAGCCCAAAATTTCACATACAAAAATAATATAAAACCCGATGAAAAAAAGGTAAATACAGAGTGTCAAATTGTGAAGGCAGCTTAGTAAAACTCACCAAACCAAATTTAATTAATCATATCAAATTGTCATTAAAGACTCCTCAACATAAAGAACTATATTACATGTCTCTGCTACAACTATTTAAACCATGGAGAAAAGAAGAAGAAATACTATATAACTATGACTCCTATGAAGACGCTTTCAAAGCAAATGAAAGCACTATAACTGATGTAAACTTTACACAGTGTTGCACAATGAACAGCAACACGAAGAAGAACTGCAGGCCCAACTAGATAAGGACACTCCTGACAGTAGTCAACCTTCTGTAACAGGAAGCCAAGAACCACTGGGAGAGCCACTAATAACAAATGGGGCAGAACTAGCTATGACAGAGGTAGAAAACACCATGTGTCAGTATGAAGATAAAGAAGACTTAACTATACTACAATCAAAACTAAACAATGAACAACGTAGCATTTTTGAAGAAGTAACAAAAGAAATTGCACATGGTGTACAACATGAAAACAAAGAATGCACCTGCCAAAATTACGAACCTATACTACTGTACGTCAGTGGTGAAGCTGTTTCCGGCAAAACATTCTTAATCAAAATCATCAGTAAATTCCTTCAACAATTGACTGTCACTGCCCCCACAGGTTTAGCTGCCTACAACATAGGCAGTGTCACTTTACACCAATTAATACTCCTGCCAGTAGAAGACCAAAAAAAATTAGACTATTACAAACTTTCTACAGAAGCTGCAATGGAACTACGCAGAGTATTAAAACAAATAAAAATGCTAATAATAGATGAATTGAGCATGGTCTCGAACCTAATGTTGGCCTTGATTCACCTCAGATTACAAGAAGTACTCAAAACAAACTACGAAGAGCTCTTTGGAGGAAAACACATTATTGTTTTCGGAGATCTTCTTCAATTAACACTAGTGAAAAGTGAGCCTATTTTTAAAACCTTAGGACACAAACTCTGCCGTAAAACTGTTGGCAGCATTGGAAATGTTAACCTTTGGCAACATTTTCAATACAGAGAATTAACAGAAAACATGCGCCAGTCTGCAGACCTCACCTACCCCAACATTTTAAAAAGTATTAGAGTTGGTGTACTATCTCAAGAAGCACATGCATTATTAAAAAGCCGGCACATGCATGCACTCTATGGCCAGAACTCATGTGCTACTGATGTCATCGAACAATTAGCACACAAAAATGTCAATTGTATGCCCTTGATGCCAACTCTTGCAAGCTGTTCCCAATTCAATGAAACAATGTTGAAAAAAGAAATGCAACCAATAATTGAAATTTGCTCCACAGACAAACTGGACGTACATGGTATGACACTACCCATGTGTCAACAAGCCAAAACAAGACTAAATACCTTAAAAAAACTCCATCTCCAACACAGCTGGTTTGGAGAAAATATTAAAGTGATCTATAAACTGTAGAGTAATGCTTAAAGGTAACCTTGACGTGCAGCAAGGACTAGTTAATGGAGCACTTGGTACAGTTGTTGGCTTTCAAACATACCCACGTGACAACATTCAGTTTGTCAATATTCTCTGTGACAAACTATCACAATACAGACAAATTGTGTTTGCAAATGTTAGTCCTTCGTAGAAATGCAAGCAACAATCCTGACAACACATACAGTGTTCATGGAATAAGACAAGAATTGGACTACTGTGCTGGAATGGTGAAATTCACTATAAACTCACAAGAAGATCCACAAGAATTTCTAATGTACTTACTACAAGTACTGGAAAACAAGAACATACCTATACATGAAAACTTCCAGATTTCATACATGTGGAAACATACATGCACTCTCTGCAACAATATGGCACAGGAACAAATCCCTAATGAATGCTTCGTAAATGTATCCATACTTAACTGTGAATCCTTTCCATTTCAGCAACTTGTACAAAATGCAAACCATGGCAGATTATGTGCTACCTGAAATTCAGATAATCGCGCCACCTTACAAATCAAACACATAGTAAATACGGAATATTAATGCTTCTACGTTACAATACAGATGGTACCAAAAACAACTGCAAGCTGACTGGATTCACACATGGTCAAGTATCACTTGGTAAGAAAACCTTCACAACAATAGGTATAATCTACCACGCAGGAGCCACAACCAATGTAGGTCACTACAATGCATATATAAAAAAGAATTGTGGATGGTTTGAATATAATAATAGTACCATTACTCTAAAGTAGAGATTACCAGCAAATCTTATAAACGCTTATTTAATCTTCTTAAAACCAAACATTTATAACTACTCTGTACATAAACATTAACAAAACTTCAATTAGAAAACTATAAACAGTTAGAATACGCCAACAGTTATCTATCTGGCCGAAGATTCTGCAATAACCAAACAGATAAATCAATACCACTAAATTATAAGAAGAAATAAACAGTTAGAATACGGCAACAGGTATCTAACTGCCCCAAGATTTTGCAACAACCAAACAAATAAATCAATACCACTAATAACTAATCTGTACATAAACATTAATAAAACTTCAATTAGAAAACTATAAACAGTTATAATACGCCAACAGGTATCTAACTGCCCCAAGATTCTGCAACAACCAAACAGATAAAACAATACCACTAAATTATAAGAAGAAATAAACAGTTAGAATATGCCAACAGGTATCTAACTGCCCCAAGATTTTGCAACAACCAAACAAATAAATCAATACCACTAAAATATGACAAGATATAAACAGTTAGAATATGCCAACAAGTATTTAACTGCCCCAAGAATCTGCAACAACCCAACAGATAGATTAGTAATTTGAGAATATAAATAAAAAACTATAACCAGTTACAATTGAACAACAGGTATCTAACAATCTGCAACAAGCCAACAGATATAACATTAGCCAGAAACAACAAGTAAACACTGAAAACAAAGAAAGAAATGTACTGTACCATAACAAAAAAAGGTTTTTTTTAATCCAACGTGGATCTTTTTTCCCACAGCCACAATGATTTAAGAAACAAACACAGAAACTGAGCAAATTGCACAGTACACTGGTTTGTAAACTACTAAATATGAGGGTTGAAATGAATGAAGCAGAAATGTCTATTATGCAATGTAATAAGTCTTTATAAACTACCTACACTAAGATGATCTTTTCTTTTATCACAGAAATTGAAAAAGAATATCTGCTCCAGTTACCGAAGTCAAGAAAAAAATATATCCAATCACATAAAATCAAACAGTAAGTATATTATAATACAACTCATACATACTGCTCCATAACACAACCATTGAAGCAAACATCTAACCATACACAACAATATAAAATGTTTATGTCCATGGATATGTTATACTGCAGTGCTTGTTACCAAATTGTACAATCTTAATGACATGACGTAGCCAAAACTTCACATACAAACTATACAAATCAAACAGTACACAAACTGTAAATCTGCAAATATTTGCTAGATGTTTGATTCTATGGGTGTGATCTACGGGTGTGATATGCTGCGGTGGTTATGGCCAGTTCCTAGAGTCTTGGGTGCATGGCCTATGGCCTACGGACTTCGGCCATGCACCCAAGACTCTAGGCCCTGGCCACAACCACCGCAACATATCACATCCATAGAATCAAACATTTTAACTGGCTATATGGGCTACTGCATTGCATTTATTATGTCTGCGGACAGCCGTGGTGACTATGGACATGAATAACACATCAGGGGTGCCTGCCACCCAAACAAATACAGCATTTGACCCATCTCTTACGTCCCCACCCTCCCCAAGCAGTCTTACACACCAACACACTTGCCAAAGTTGTATTTCTTCCCCATTCATCGCTGCACTGTCTGCAGATGTCCGCGGATCCAAGATGGTGGGCGCATCAAAACAATACGACGCACCTCACATTTCATTCCAGCCAATCAGCGAACACGTTGCGTGTCCGCGGACATGACCCAAGCCGATTAGACAATAGGTGTCCTGTCCGCGGAGCGAACAGGGAAGTGTGTCCGCGGAGCGGACATAGATATCACACATTTTTTGTGACCTTTTTGGTCATTTAAAAAAAATACTGGACGGATTTTCACCAAATTTACAAAAGCATGCTTTCGGGGCCAAGCCGCTGCTCATGCTGCAAATTTGGTTAAAATCTGTCCAGCGTTTTGGGCTTTAGGTGTGAACAAAGTTTTTTCCCCATTCAGTCAATGGGAAAAAAAGACATTTTGGGACCATCGCTATAACTTTGCCCCCCCTGGACCAAACCTCACGAAACTTTGCAAAACAATTCAGAGTGGGCCATATACTTTTGGCGAGGATTCGTCCAGGGAGAGCAAAGTTATAAACCGCCCAAAAAGGTCTCTTCCTATGGGATTTGCAACTTGACCATAACTACACAGCCACTACCGTGGCCTGCGGTAGCGGCCATGTAGTTATGGTTAAGTTGCTAAACCCACAGGAAGATCACTTTTTGAGCGGCTTATAAATTCGCTCCCCCAGGATGAATCATCACCAAACTTTGCAACAAAAATGTATATGGCCCACTCTTTTGGTTAGTTTTGTCAGGGGGGGGCAAAGTTATAGGGGGTCCCCCCCATAGATATAATGGGAAAAAACATTGTTCACGCCTACAGCCCAAACCGCTGGATGGATTTTCACCAAATTTGCAGCAGGAGCAGCGGCTTGGTCCTTAAAGCGTGCTTTTGTTGATTTGGTGTAAATCCGTCCAGTATTTTTCTTTTTAATGACCAAAACGTAAGGCAAAAAAATGTGTGATATCCATGTCCGGTCCATCGACTCACTTCCCTGTTCGGTCCGTGGACTAGCCTCTGATTGGCACAAAAAATTGAAGGACTTTTGCGTGGTCTGCGGACATTGGGACGGAAACGCCCGCCATGTTGGATTCGCAGACTTTTTTTTGGGTCCGCGGACAGCACAGTGAAATTTTTTAAAAAAGGCAACATTGTACTTGTCAAACTCAGCAAACAATCTCTGGAGAGGTGGGGGTGGGGTGAGGATGGGATGGGTTATGGCAATAAGAAGCCAAAAAAACTGCTAGTTTCACCCCCGACACTCTGCAAACACTCCAGGTGTCCTGGGGCAGTCCTGTGGTGTCTGCGGACACTTCAGATGTCCTAGGACAGTAGGCGTCCCGCTGTAGGAAGAATTTTTTTTAGCACCCCGGGTTCCCGCTTTGTTCATTTCACTTTGGTATCTTAAGCCTTTGGTACATTCCCAACAGTGGTAAAGAATTGCCACACCCATGATTCTCTGTGGGTGCTAGAGGTAAGCACGTCCTCTACCTCATCTTCTTGGTCCTCTTCATTGTCTTTCGAAGTACTGCACTTTTTCTGTTGCCTAGATCCTCCAGCTGGTGGTGGTGGCTCTTGGGGAGGAGGGAGGGCAATATCTGATGCCATTTTTAAGAGAAATAGCAGTTTTACAAATATTCTTCCAAGTATGTGCTTTGCACTAGATTGTTAATGGATAATGAGTAAGTATAGGTGTAGGAGCTGTGCAAGGGTACATTTTGAGCTTGAAAGTTCCTAGAAGGCCCGATTCCGAAGTGCGGACACCTTCGCAGACACGTCATCATGACTTGTGCGAGCGCATGGTCATGTGCAGACGTCGCCAGATGCAAAAACAGTGGAGAAAGTTGCAAAAAGTGTATAGAAGAGTTAAAAATGATGCTAGAAGGTGGGAAATGGCAGAGCTTTAAGGTGAAACATTGTAAATTGGACAGAAGTGTTGCTAAATTGTGGTAAGTGTGATATTAGTAAGTTGCAGGAAAATAGCATGCACTGGTAAAAACCCATCAAATCCAGTGACAAAACTTTGTTAAAGGGACGTTATGGTTAAGTTGCACTGATAAAAACCTATGAAATTCAATGAAAAAGTGTTGTTAATTCACATTTGTGATGTCATCTTTGATGTCTAGGGTATTAGTCTTAGCAGTTCACGGTGGTGGCACGAGTGTTGGTTGCTTAGCTTGCCATAACTCGTACATTTCTGAGGTTTTTCGGTTTTACTTGTAGCCATAACGTCCCTTTAACAAAGTGCTCTTCCTATGGAAACAGCAACTTAACCATAACTACCGTGGCCATGTAATATATATATATATTTATATATATATATATATTACATGGATGCGGTAGCGTCCATGTAGTTATGGTTAAGTTGGTGTTTCCATAGGAAGAGCACTTTTTGGGTGGTTTATATATATATAAAGCCTTACCATTCAACATAAAATGGATACACTTGAGAGACTTAAAAAGAAGGAAATATCTAAGTGGTGGGAAACCATGACATTACACACCTATATAGAGGAATGCCGGCTGACGATCATATCAAAGAACGTCGTTATCAAATGGAAAGCAGTGCCAAGCCTCAAGAAATACATCCTCGATCAGTTAAAGATCTTAGCAGTCTTACATGCCTTGCCCTTTTGGAAGAGGCCAGTGCAGATCTTGATACCTCTGTTACAGAGTAGGATAACCAAGCTCTGTTAAATCAGTATGGTATATTTACTGACTTAAGTACTAGTGGTGCTTTTAAATCCAAATACAAATTTTGTCCCAACATCGCCAACAGTCAAATGTAAGTATTTAAGGAACTTGTATTGAGAGTTTTCAAATGTATTTCTACTCAAATTAAATCTAATTACCTCAATCTATTTTCTAAACATCTAGAAGCTGTAAAAAAAGTTACAAGACGACACAGAAATAGTTATTCATCATGTGGACAAAGGAAGAGGAATAGGTTATATGGGACAAACACATTTATGTAGAAGAAGCACATCAACAACTTGAGGATCGGAACTGTTATATAATAACTAATGATAAATCTTTGAGTGAAATACAAATTGAATATGATCTCCTTTTAAAATTGTGGCAGGTTAAAGATCTTTTAATCTTTTAGATAAAGATGAATATTTCTTTCTTAAAAATAATTACACAGTGCACCCAATTTTATATATTTTCTCGGAAAAATTCATAAGAATTTGGAGATACCCCCGGGACGGCCTTTGGTTTCTTCCAATAACAGCCTCCTTGAGCATCCAAATTCTTAGATTCCTTCTCACAACCTTTTGTTAAAAGCTTAAACTCGTACATCAGGGACACTTCTGATTTATTGAATACATTGAGTAGTGTGAGTTGGAACCTACTTATTTAGTGGTATCACCAGAGGTAGTTTCTCTTTATACTTCCATTCAACACACTTCTGGTTTGAAGTCTTGTAAATATTTTTTGGATTCAAGATCTATCAGTTATAGGCTACATAATGATATGCTCCTTAAAGTGTTAACATTTTGTTTAAAGCACAATTCTTTATGTTCGAGAACAAATATTACAGACACACTTGTTGGTCCACAATGGGGTCATGTGTTGCACCCACCTATGCTACCCATAATCCTACATGCCCTTAGTCACCATCCTAAATCATTGATTAACTCTATCCCTGATGGAGAATTCCTTCCAGCGAAACGTAATTGCTCCACAGAAGAAGGTTTCCATCAAGAAGCTAAAACTATTGGAAACAGATTTGTAACTAGAAGACATTCTAAGAGAAATATCAATGATTCATTTAGGAAAGCAAAATTAAGAAAAAGAAATGAGCTTCTTAATGTGGAAATATTAGATTTATTACTGGTTTTAATCATCAAGCTAAACCTATCAGATCTATTTGTTCCTATTGTGTTGACAGATCAGGATCTAAAACAGTCTGTGAGTTCATCACCTCAGATTACCTTTTCTAAAGCTCTTTCATTGAGAACCATGTTATCTCCAAGTGCTCCTAAACATCATAATGTTGAAAGTAATTGGTTAACACAAGAGAGCCTAAACACAGGTTTCTTTAAATGCATGAAGTCGTCACTGTGTGATTTTGTTCTGGCTAATCGAGAAGTGAAATGCTGCATGGAAGATCATGGTTTTTTAAACACAAAATCAAATGCTCACTATCGTTTGTGGTCTATGTGATTCAAAGCACTTATGGTTTACAATATATAGGGTCCTCAAAAGACCCTCTCAAATTGTGTATTTTACAGCACTATCAAGCAATCAAGAATGTGGACTTTTCCTATGTCGCTTCACTTTTCTGAAAAACATAACAACGATGTGCAATGTAAGAGATTTTTAGGACAAGCACGTATCCCAGAACATTTCAGAAAACGTAACAAATAATTGAGGTTGTGACAATTGAGGCCAAGCTCATTATTCAATTTGGGTCTTTGAAACCTAAAGGTTTGAGTGGCGACAAAGAGCTTTTTGTCTTTCTAAATTAATTTGATGTTGTGTATTATTTCTTGCAACAGAAAATATTTCATCTTTTTGTAACAAGATCTAGGATGACTGAGCATATTTGCACTTTCATTTTGCACTTTAATATCCATTGTTGTATATCTATCTTTGTTTCTAAAAGTTAAATGATCATGTGCTTGCACATAGCACTTTATTCCTTTATGATCATGTTTCTGCACTAGCAATGTCACTGTGTTAATATGATGGATAATATATATCATTTTCTAAGATCTAGGATGATAGAGCATTTTTGCACTTGCATGTAGCACCTTTACACACATCGATATAAATCTCTCTGTTATATTGCAGTTGAGTAATTTTACTCACTGCTTTTTGGTATGATACCTTGGATATCCAGTCAATAATAGCATGATATATATAAAATGGTTATTGTTGTAGGTATTTTTCCATTTAAAGGTTTAATAATAAGGTGCTTACAGATAGCACTTTTTTCCTGGAGGATGAAGTTCGTTTTCAGTTTTTGCAATAGCGATGTCATTGGATGGATGTTATACATCACATTTTGTAGAATTATTCCAGAATTATTGTTTGGTTGCTTTTATTTGAATTCTGTATTCTGTATTCTGTTCTTGCACATAGCACTTTGCCATGATTTGGAGATGTTTTGTCTGACGTTTTGTGCATCTAAGCGGCTGCTGTTTGTATCACCTTCCCAGTGATGTGTATGTTTTTTTCTGTGATCCGTAGTAGTATTGGTTTGTATACTAGGATCCAGCATTTTACATGTTTACTGCACTAGCACCTTAGCTTCTAACTTTTGTAACATGTGATTTGTAAATTTTAGTATTATATTTATATATGTGATGATTTACAATATGAAGTGAACACTTTGTACACTGAATAGTAAGCTTGAAAGGCTATATATATTTATAGTGGAAAAGCCATTCCAATATAGAAGTGCTTTTGTAAACTTACCTGTTGAGAAATGTGGGTTGTCACAGGAAGTGAGCAATTTAAAACTGTATTAATGATGCACTCTGTTTTACTCATGATACCAGCCTGAGGAAGTCCGATGGATGGCTAATTTATTCAGGTTCATTCACCATGGCTCCTGTATTTTACTTGATGCTATGTTTAGTTTTTATCACAATTTTGAAAAGAATTATGCACAAGGCTTCACTGAAGCATTTTAACCACAACGTGACCGGGTCTTTTGTTTTTTGTGTAAGTAACCCTTTATTACTGCTTCAAGGGAGGTCACAAAAAGGTTTGTTTTATATATATATTGCTGCACTATAGTTAAGGTGCATGTTGAGTACCATAGGAAATCCCAAAAATTATTTGCTAATAACCTTTGACTCGTACGATGGTTTTGGCTGAAAGTTTGCAAAGTTGTATACTAAGTTGTATGGGGAGTTGGAGAGTGCTGGGGACAAAGATCAGAAGGCAAACGTTTTCACACATTCAAGGTCATTATTTTCATATTTGAGGTTATTTCCATATCTGAGGTTATTTTTTCACTTTCAAGGTTATGTTTGACAGTGTGTCACAAGTAGAATAACTGAATATTTTCGAAATATTCAGGGTTATTTGTAGTTCATTACTGAAATAACCACATTTATGGGAAAACCCTTTTTTTAAAGGAGAGAATTATAAAAATTATATGAATGGGGGGGCGTGGCTTGATGGCTACGTGAGAGGGCGTTCCTTGGAGGAGCTCCCGATGATCCGATCCTGATCCTGGGAAGAAGTGATGGTTTTTGGCAGACTTTCGAGCCCACGGTGTAACCACCAGCGAGACTGCATATCCACAGAACTAGACTCTGAAGAAGGTGGCGGTCGCGCAAAGGAAGGGGAGCACCCAAGATGGCCGTCTGTGGACAAAGGGCCATAAATGGTCCGATGAGCTGAGGAAGTTGGTCGGAACGTGGGCAAGCCCAACCAGACAGATGGGTCGCATGCGCCTCTGGCAGAAGGCAAAAACATAAGGGCGAGCCCACACAGAAGAGGCCCTGGATCGTGGTGGGCTAGCAGAGTGAACCCGGGTCCAGCGGAACCTCGCTGTGAAGAGGCCGGCGAGCAAACCCCGCAAGGATACAGCAGGGCGCGTGGGCCCAACCGACGCCGCAGGATGTCCTCCAAGGTGGTGCGACCCCGGATCAAACAGCCCACGATGGAGACCTACGTTAGGTCGCCCTCGGGCGCGCAAGGGGGCAAGAGCAAAGAAACCCCCGCGGCGGCGACAGACCCACCGGGTACTATCCAGGAGGTGCTGGCAGCAATTGCCGACTTGAAGGTGGCCTGGGAGACAAAGCTGGGCCTGGCCATGAAAGAGCTGCAAGAGGGCCTAAACCTTAAGATAGGAGCGGTCTGAGAAGAGGTGAACCTGTTGCGCCAGGATGTGCGAACGATCGCGGAGCGCACTGGGGAACTGGAGAAGGAGTTTGCCCCGACCACGGAGGCGTGCAACACACACGCCAAGGAGCTTCATGCCCTCGTGCAACGAGTGGGCAATTTGGAGGACAGAGCAGAGCAGGCAGAGGGGCGCGCCAGGCGCAACATCATTCGCATAGTGGGGGTACCGGAGGGAATGGAAGGATTGAACCCCACGGATTTCGTTGAAACCATGCTTTTGCAGGAGATTACAGGCGGGGAGCTGACCCAGGGGTTCGCGGTCGAAAGGGCGCACAGGGCCCTGACCAGGAGACCGGCCCCAGGAGCCCCCCGCGGCCGTTGATCGCGAAGATCTTGAACTATCGTGACCGCGAGAAGATTCTTGAATTTTTACGGAAAGGATGCACGATAGAAAGGGGGTCAGCGAATATAACGGCGTATCCGGATTATACGCTGCTCGTACAACGGATTCGAATGAACTTTGGAACGGTGAAGAGGAGGCTTAGAGAAGCAGGCCACCGCTACATGTTGCTTTACCCCACCAGGTTAAAGGTATTTTATAAGAACAGATCCCTCTTCTTTGAGACGCTGAGCGAAGCAATGGAATGGTTGGATATGCAAGGTCGACCTCAGGAATCGGATGCCCAGACAGAAGCGGCTGGAGATAAGTAGCACGTGGCAGAGGCACCCATGAGGCCATAGCTATGACATTGGGACTGGAATATAGTTTGATATTGTGCTTGTGTGGAGGAAGTCACGGCATCTGCCGACGGGTCCCGTTGAATTCACTTCTCCTAAATAGATGACTGGGAGCTCCTGGGGAGCAACCTCTGCACCCGATAGTAGTATATTTAGTTAGGTCACTGTTAGATTGGTGACACCCCGCGGGGTCCTTGTTCTTGGTCACGAGACGGGTCCAGACGTGGGTAGGCCTGAGATCCAGGGATGGAGCTGGGCTATTGTTGGGGGTTGGCGGGGAGGGGGGGGTTATGTGCAGTGGTGTGAGGTTGGGGAAGGGGGTAGGGGGGCACTGTTCGTGAATAGAAGGGAAAGAGCCAGGAAACGACCCTACGTGGGGAACATTATGGGAAGGGGCGGGATGGAGATAGACCGACCGGATGGCATCGGGTAATCTCAGAATCGTGACCTGGAATGTACGGGGCCTCAAAAGCTACCTTAAACATAACAAAGTGATGTTGTATTTAAAGAGGATGCGCGTAGACATAGCCCTGCTGCAAGAGACCCACCTCACTAGGGAAAGGCTGGAGGTGGTCAGGAGGAAATGGAAGGGCACTGTTGTGGGGGCGGCGTACTCGGCGTATGCTAGAGGGGTTGTCACCTGGGTGGCACCCCACGTGCCGTTTCGGGTGCTTGATTCTACGGTGGACCCAGAGGGTAGAATGGTGGTGGTAACGGGTCTCTTGGAAAACAGAGAAGTGCACATTATAAATTTGTATGCCCCCAATAATGATACAACGGCTTACTGTACCATAGACCCCAGAATGGACAGGTCCAAGGACAGGGCAGGAAAAACGGCACCGGCGGCTAAAGCGCTGAGTACCTTACTGAAAGACCTAGGCCTAGAGGATGCGTGGAGAAGGCTACATCCCACGGATAGACAGTACTCACACTACACAGCGCCACATGATTTGTACACAAGGTTAGACTATGTGTTTGTAACAGCCGAGATAGTGAGAGATATAGAAGGAGCGGAATACAAGGCCCGAGTGCTGTCGGACCACTCGCCCTTGGTGGTAGACTGGAGACACCAGCCCCCACGACCGCGGATCCCTACATGGAGACTTAGGACCGAGGCTCTGCAGGATGAGGGGTTTCGGGAGGGCCTCAGGGATGCCATTGAAGAATACTTTGATACAAATACGGGAAGCGTAGGCTCTGTGGGCACACTGTGGGTAGCGTTTAAGGTGGTGGTGCGTGGGGTAGCCATTTCCCAAGCTAAGGGACTACAGGGGGGGTCGAAAGGGAGCTCCGGGAGGCAGAAAGGGAGCTAGAGGAGCTCACGTGTTGCGAGAGCACCACTTATGATAACAGAACCAAAGTAGAGGAGCTACAGTTGTCCTGCTGCGCACTCTGGGATAGACTGTGCAGACTCAGCTACAGGAAATATATGGAGAGGATACATGCAGGGGGCGACAAGCCGGGCAGACTGCTGGCTTGGCTGTATAAGAGTGAGACCCCCCGCTCGGTGATTAGTGAGATTCATGGCGAGGGAGGTTGCATATGCAACACCCAGAAAGAGGTAAATGAGGAATTCCTTAACTTTTACAGACACTTGTATGAGGACACGGGGGAGGATATGGGTCAAGACATACTGGACACATTGGGGGACATTGAGCTGCCCACCTTAGATGATCTAGAACGTCCTGAGTTAGACGCACCCGTCACCTCGGACGAGCTGGAGGTAGTGATTCGGAACTTGCCCACTTGCAAGGCGCCGGGTTCGGATGGGCTGCCCAGCGAGTTCTACAAAACATACCAGCAAGAGTTGCTTCTGCCACTGCTTGCTACTTTCAACGAGGCCTATAAGCAGGGCGAACTCCGGTTGTCCCTCCGTGAGGCTGTAATCATCCCACTCCTGAAACCAGGCAAACCAGCCGTGGAGCGCGGGTTTTACAGACCGTTGTCCATGCTTAACCAGGACAGCAAAATACTCACGGCGGTGCTGGCTAATAGACTGAAGAGGGTGATTAAGAAACTGATACACCCATATCAGACAGGATATGTTCCAGGTAGGAACATCACCGATAACAACAGGAGGCTACACCATGTCATAGACCAAACTGAGGAAGACACGGGCGAGCTGGCTATAGATAGCATCTGATATCATTATATGCGGATGATATGCTCCTTTATTTGCGCTACCCAGAGGAAAACCTACAGTACGTGCTAGAGGTAATAGAACGGTACGCCATCCTCTCGGGAATATCGGTGAACCCTGGAAAGTCCAGTCTGTTCCCCTTGGGCAGATATAGGAATGTCCCGGTGCAGAGGCTGCCTGTCCTGCCAATACCATGGCAGCCCATGACATTTAGGTATAAATATTTACCAGAAGGTCGAGGCAGAACACAAGCACAACACGGAAACAGTGATTGAGGGGATTAAGAACAGAATGGTATTCTGGTCCAGATTGCCCCTGACCATGATGGGGAGGGCAGCCTTGCTCAAGATGGTGGTCCTGCCTAGACTTTTGCACTTCTTCGTAAACGTCCCGTTTCTGACACCCAGGAGCCTATTCGCGAAACTTCACAGCGTGTGTAGGGGTTTCGTGTGGGGCAGCTCTAGGAATAGGGTGGCTCTGTGGAAGCTCCAGAACCCGTGTGACAGGGGGGGATAGGCCTGCCTAATTTCGAACTCTATTACCTGGCGGGGCAGCTGCAGTACCTGGCCAGGTGGCTCTCGGCTGAAGACTCGGCGGAAGCCAGGTTCCTGCGTGGAGATACAGCCCCATACATTCTGATGGAAGTGGTGTGGTTGGGCAGAGACAAACTGGTGGGCAAGGGGTGGCTACTGAGGCTGGGCTGGGAGATCTGGCACAGGACATGGAAGATTGGGGGGGACTCGGAGCCGTACTCCCAGCAGGCCCCTTTGGCGGCGCTGTGCGGGAGCGACCCCCAACTACTTGAATCGGTCCGCAGATACTGGGAACAGGTAGGCCTAGCCACCCTCGGGGACATATGGCAGGAAGGGGAGGCAGTGGACTTTCAGAGGTTGCAGGAAGAGACGGGAGTACATGGTGGCCAATATATAACCTACACTAGGCTTGTGAAAAAGACTAGAGAAAGATGGCCTGAGACAGTGCTAGCGGAAGACCCAGACGCCTCCCTGGAAACCATGTATGATGTATCGGAGGGCGGGCACGAAATATCGAGGATATATGAGCTCCTGCGAGTAAGGGCAGGGAAGGAGTTGCTCCAATTGAGACAAGATTGGGAGGAGGAGGTGGGAGGACCCATGACGGATGGGCAGTGGGAACGGGCTCAGAGGTACCACAAAAAGGTGTCCCGGAACGCGAGATTCCAACAGCTTCAACTGTATGTTACCCACAGGGCTTATTAAGATTGCAAAGTTTGGGGGATCAGCTATGCAGCAATGCCCCAGGTGTGGGGAGGTGAATGCGGGATTGCTACACATGTTCTGGGCTTGCCTGGAGGTGCATAGATTTTGGGACGAGGTCAAGACGAAACTGGCCGGCGGGGGGGTGGTGCTGGATGTGGAATCGGCCTGGTCATGCATGCTTGGGCTTTTCCCTAGACCACGGCATTTGAAACACATAAGCAAGATAAAGGACCTGGCTTATGTCTTGGCCAAACCTAGGATTGCCATGGGCTGGAAGGCGGCCCACAGACCTAGGGTGGAGTTATGATGGACAGACCTCTTGAGGTGGGCGGAAGCTGAATCCGTAGTCTGGTTTGAAGCAGTCAATAGGGGGGGCAAGGAGGAAGTAGGGCCCTTGCTGGTCTGGCGGCAATTGGTGGCCTCGTTGGCAAACCCTCACCAAGGTGACAACGAAACAGAGGACCAGGATGATGGCTGCCTAAGTATTGTGCCACCCAATGATGTTCCCGTAAACGACATGTGAGAACCGGCTCTAGTTTAAGGGGGCAGGGGGGAGTTGGGGAGTTTGAAAATGTGTTGGAATATGATGCTTTCTATGTTTTGAAACAGTTGTAGTGTGTTTGTTTGATTTTATAAAATAAAATTAAAATATTTAAAAAAAAATAATAATAATTATATGAATGCAAAGAAAGTAAATTTTTACATTGAGGTGTGGGCCCACCTATTGTGGAAGCATGTCAAGGGGTGCAATATGGCACTAGTCAGTGAACACGAAGGCCTAGCTCACTGGCCAGGGCTGAATGCCCTGACTATTAGGCCTGAAAGACATGTATAGTGTGGCCACCTAGTGAGTCTAAAGAAAACATATTGGGGAGCAAGTACAGTGGCCATGGCAAGTGGCCCGGTAGTGTTTTAAAATATACAGTGGGCATGGGCAAAGGCCATGCTCACCAGCCAGGTGGGCCTTAAAGACATAGAGTGGCCACGGCCAACAGCTGTGCCCACCTAGTGGGTCCAAAAGAAGCATATTGAGGGATCAAGTACAGTAGAAACGGACTTCAGCCATGGGCACTGGCCATGGCTAGTGGCACGGTAGTGTTATAAAATATACAGTGGATGCGGCCGAGGGCCCTGGCCACTGGCTATGGGGCGATGGCCATGGCTAGTGGCCCAAAACAAAATGATTGTATAACAAAACCCTTGAAATTCACTGAAAAAACCTTAAGGTGCAGTTAAGTTGCACCTTTGAAGTTCAGCGGATGTGGGAGGTAACTACCAGCTTAACTCAGCGCATTCCCATTGCAAAGCCCATGAGCCCATACATATTATAAGAGAAGGGATTCACAATGACATACAAAATGACATTATGGGGGACATGGCATTATGGAGGACATAAACGGGAGCGCGCCAACTTAAGCTGGTTGTGGCTTCTCACATCTGAACTTAACTGCACCTTAACTAAGGTTTTTTCAGTGAATATATATATATATATATATTACAAGGCCTGCGGTAGCGGCCTTGTAGTCATGGTTAAGTTTCTCAACCCATAGGAAGAGCCGTTTTTGGGCGGATTATAACTTTGCCACCCCCCAGGACGAATTTTCACCAAACTTATATAAGTATATGTCCCCCTCATATTGAAGTTTGGTGAGGTTTCTTCCAGGGGGGGAAAAGTTATAGGGGGTCCCAAAATGTGTGATTTTCCTCATAGATGCAATGGAAAAACATTTTTGCTCATGTCACCAAACCGCTGGACGGATTTTGACCAGATTTGCAGTTTACATCAAGAAACTATCTTTGGTGAGGTGAGGGGTGATGAGGATGGAATGGGATGGGGTGGCATATGGCAATACAAGCCACAAAACAGGTGGTTTTCCACCTTTGAAGTGTGGCAACAGTTTAGGACAGCCCTGAGGTGTTCGTGAACATCTCTGATGTTCGGGAGCATCCGTATATTTTTCAATTGCAGGGTTGGTGAAAAGCAGTTTTTAGATGGCTTATAACTTTGGCGCCATTGAATGACAGTGCATGAAATGTTGTGATATAATTCTAGACCTGACCTTGAATGGTTCTACAAAGTTGGCGCTGTTTAGACAAGAGGGAACAAAATTAGATGTGGGGTCTGACATTTTTGAAAGGCTTATACATTTTGGTACTTTTTCACGTATCTACACAAACGTTTGCAAACAGATTTCAGGCCCAGATTTGAATGTTTTGCAAAGTTTAGTGGCATTTTGTAAAGAGGGCACACAATTAGAGGGGTGGTTTGAACATTTTTAGATGGCTTATATATTTGTTGCTGTTTTATGAATGTGCACAACAGTTTTTAGAAACATCATAGACCCAATTGAATTTTTCTGCAAAATTATGAATGGATTTTGTCAACTGGGAGCTAAGTTATATGATTATTTTATGTACGCATATTTCAACACTTTTCAAAAAATAAAACATGGATGGATTTGCAGAAAAGTTGTGCAAGGAGCATTGGTAAGGAATAAAAGCATGGTTTTGCAAATGTGTCTGTGTTTTATTTTTTGAAAAGTGTCATAATGTAGGCACAAAAAATAGTGATATACCTTTGGTGACTGAGGTATAACCGGTGGCCATGGGCAGTGGCCAGATTGTCTGAGTTATGGCCTGTGGTCATGGACAGTGACTAAAACTCTGTCTGTGGCTACATCCCCAAGTGCTGCACAGGATTGCATCAACAGATTGCTGTGACTATCGCCGCATACACTCCAAGAAAATGGTAATCAGCGGATAATTACCAAGCACGCCAAACCAGGGGCCCACGTATTCAACAGTTCAAACCTTGAAATCATTAACCACCCTTATTTGTGACCATAGTGGGACAAGATATTGGGATAGCATGCCAGACTCATTTCCAAAACCTTGCAGCATTGACTGGCCCAGAATCCACATACCTTGAGAAAGACCCTAGAGAGTCGAATCATGTGTCGGCTAAATATAGCATCAAGAATGATTTTGAAGACTGCTTCATTACGACAACTGTTACTTATTGAATAAGCCATTGCTGAGGTGAACAGGGCTCTCTCTCCTAATCGAAAACCTAACACTTGAAGAAGGAAGCGCACCTTCACAAAAGAACCCCATAACCAGTAGCGGGGTAATCTGTTTAAAATACTAGATGAAGCGCAGTGATCTACCCATTCTACCGCCATGCAATTACTTGATAATCGTGTACTCTAATTGGAGTATTGGGGTATGCAGCATGGCCGAACAGTAGGTTTGAATGGGAAGAAATATTCTGCTTATGGCTACAGCCTGAAGTGCTGTACTGAATTACAACAAACTTGCGTGAGGAGCATCAGCAAGCACCTGAAAGCATGGTTTTGCAAATATGTTTTGTGTTTTATTTTTCCAAAGTGCCCAAATGTAAGAACAACAATAGTGATATAAGTTTGATGCATGGACAATGGACATGGCCCTCGGCAAGGACGAGGGCCTACTCTGAGTTACTTATGGGGGCATGCGTCATGGCCGAAGCTGTAGGTTTAAATGAGAAAAAAAATATGCTTGCAGCTGAAACCCGGAGTGCTGGATGGGATTGCAGCAAAGTTGCACGAGGCGCATCAGCAAGGATGTGAAAGGATGCTTTGGGACATATGTCCTGTGTTTTACTTTTTGAAATTGTTGAAAAGTAAGTACAAAATATAGTGATATTACTTTTCTGGCATGGGCAGAGGGACTGGCCTTCGGCAAGGACAAATGTCTACTCTGATTTGCCTATTGGGGTATGCGCTGCTGATAATGAGTCACTTAAGTATGCATTGCAAAAAATATGTTTGTTAAGCTAAGCAACCATAACTCACGCCACCACCATGCACTGCTAAGACAGTCACCCAGTACATGAAAGATGACATTACAAATGTCATTGATGACATTACTGATGATATCACATATTAAAATAATTTTGATGAACAGTCCCTAGAAGGGGTAGTGTTTCTAATTTTGGTAACAAGATGTCAGGTGTGATCGGGAGATCTCTCATGAACTACTAAGCGCCTGATTCATAAAACCCAGTGCAGAAAAAGGCGCAAGCACTGTGCGCCGAGTAGGAGCGTACGCAACATGTGCGCCAGCCGTGGCGCAAAGAAACAATTGCGCGGCATGTGTATTCATGGATTTCCTGAGGCATCACTAGCAGTGGTGCAAGGAACATCAAGCAGCGCCAGTAAAGCCCCATCACACCCCCACGTGCAGTAAAAAGCAAGTAAAATGCCAAACACGCCTTCCCTGGACCAGCCTACAGCCCCCCAAGCCAAATTGCATGAAAACTCGGTGCAGACCCGGTACGCGCTGAGAATCCATGTGATTTTCTGGTGTGCATCTGGGGTACGTGCCACGTTTCCATGCGATTTGGCTGGGGTGTGAATAGGTTACGGGCTGAAATTCCACGCAATGGGGCTGGGGTGAATCTTGGGTACGTGCTGAGTTTCCACATGATTTTGCTGGGGTGCGTCCGGGGTACGTGCTGAGTTTCCACGTGATTTGGCTGGAGTGCGTCTGGGGTACACACTGAGTTTCCACGTGATTTTGCTGGGGTGCAGACTGGGTACACCCCGAGTTTACATGCAATTTGGCTGGGGTGCGTCTGTGGCATGCGCTGAGTTTCCAAGCGATTTGGCTGGGGTGCGGACAGGGTACACACTGAGTTTCCATGCGATTTGGCTCGGGTGCATCCGGGGTACACGTTGAGTTTCCACACGATTTGGCTGGGGTGCGTCCAGGGTACATGCTGAGTTTCCACATGATTTGGCTGGGGTGTGGACGGGGTACGTGCTGAGTTTCCACTCGATTTTGCTGGGGTGCATAAGGGGTATGCGTAGAGTTTCCATGCGATTTGGCTGGGATGCATCCGGGGTGTGCGCTGAGTTTCCACGGGATTTGGCTGGGGTGCGGATGGGGTACGTGCTGAGTTTCCACGTGACTTGGCTGGGGTGCGTCCGGGGGTATGCACTGAGATTCCACAGGATTTGGCTGGAGTTTGGACGGGATACAAGCTGAGGTTCCACGCAATTTGGCTGGGGTGCGGATGGGCTAATCGCGTGAAAAGTCAGCCCGTACCCCATCCGCAACCCAGCCAAATCACGTAGAAACTCAGCGAACTACACGCACAAATCCATTGGAAGCTGACCCCTCCTGATGGGACAGCCACACCCCAGCCCCCATCTCCTCTGACCACACCCTGCAGGCAATCCACACCACAAGGGACCCCCACCACCTGTGACACCACCCCACAGTCATCCCACACCACATGGGACCCCACATGACCACACCCCACAGGCAGCCCATGCCACAAGGGACGCACCCAGCCGCCATCACCCATGACCACACCCCACAGGCAGCCCACACCACAAGGGACCCCCCACCACCTGTGATGCCACCCCACAGGCATCCTACACCACATGGAATAATCCCCCATCACCCATGACCACACCCCATAGGCAGACCACACCACATGGGATCCCCCATCATCCGTGACCACTCTCCACAGGCAGCCCACACCACAAGGGACGCACCCACCCCTCATCACCCGTCACCACACCCTGCAGGCAGCCCACACTACAAGGGATGCACCCAGCCCCCATCACCCATGACCACACCCCGCAGGCAACCCACACCACAAGGGAATTCCCCCACCCCATCACCCATCATGGCAACCTGCAGGCAGGCCCCGTGTCATGGGACACACCCACCCTCATCACCCATCACGGCAACCTGCAGGCAGGCCCCGTGTCATGGGACACCCCACCCCCATCACCCGTCACGGCAACCTGCATGCAGGTCCTGTATACTGGACACCACCTGCATGCCGGATGCTGACATGGTGACACACATAAACTCCATCAATGGCGTGTCTGTGACCTTGCATTCCATGTATTGACACCACCCTCAACCTCCTGTCCACAAAACATGCAGCAAACATCAGAAAAGCCATACACATGGCCCACACGCATCAGTGTCCCAGCTGATCACAGCAACTACTGACTGCAACCACATCCCAACATACACATCACAAAAGTGTATGCCAAAGAGTGGCCCTGCATGCCATGTGACAAAGTAATTTTAAAAATCCACATGTACAAATACATACACTGTGACAGAATTCAAGGCACCCTCGATTTATGTCACATTAAGAGACATTCGCCTGGCGTATCATGGCATGAGCTTCAATGAGCACAGATCACATGAATCTATTACCCCATGAACACGCAAGTGACCCTCCCATGTGTGAAGGAAATGACATGACATCCAATCAAATCACATGTCATTCTCAATGCACATGTACACAAGTGTGCAAAGGGCCAAAGAGTCCCGGGAGGGGGAACTGAGTGAGGACAGACGCTAGAAATGTGTCTGGGCAGGTGACATTGAAATGGTGCCCGTGCCTGGGAAATGTTGATAGATGAAATGCGGTTGCGGAGGTGGCAGTACTGCACATGTGAAGGACACCTGAAGAAAAACACTCAAAACGACAACAAAGTTAATCTGGCTAGCCAGTGTCAATTCAAGCCTAAGTGAAAACAGGAGTTGCAAACTGTCGATAGGTGTCTGTTGGCATACATAAAAACAGTCTCAGGACTGTGCATGCCTGTGAGCCAGTTCTGGTGTGCAAGTGGCGTGTGAGGGGACCTTATGACAAGTTCAGAGGGTACACAGCTGACCATAGCAGATTTCCACAGGGCGTCATCAGGGCAGAGGAGTACCAAAAGCACAAGCACCGAGGAATTACTTAAGTCATGATTGTGTATATGGCAAACATACCGTTACCTAACAACATATACTGCAGCATTGGTCTGTCCATATGTCAAACCAAAGCAATAGAAAAATAGGAACAGCAAAGCATGATGTCCAACTACACGAGATACTATTAAATTAGCTCAAAGACATGATTGTGAAGGTACTTACACTGCATCAAGCAAATCCTGTCCCAAAAATTTCAAAATTACCCACTCCCATCACTCATCCAACCCACCGCCCTCCCAAAACACTGAGGACCAAGACACAATTATGCTGCACATGTGAAATCAAAGACCACCAAATAGTGAGGGGGCGCTAGAGAGCCAACCAAGATGGCGGCTCCTCCGTGAGCTCAAGCAAGGCTCCTAATGAATCCTGTATAATCGTTGCTTTTCTGATACGAAACCAGCCAGCTGTACTGTCCGAACTAGGCTCTGTTGAAGGCACATCCACTGCTACCGAAATCGCGGCTGATGACCTGCCCTAAGTCTGCAAACACCTGAGGCCTTGCAAAAGGGTCGCAATAGGGGCTTAGCCACACTTCCACGCCCGATACGCTACGTGTATACAAATGATCGCAGCACTTCCAAGAGGAGATCTGACGGGGCCATCACAGTTCTGCCGGTCTCCCTACAAATCATCAGCTCGACAGGTATAGGAGTCACTGGAAACCAGCGAGTTGACCCTGGCCCTGCGACCGGACGCCTGACAGCAGCGCCAGCCCAGCCACCCAGAGAAGAACCCCAACAGCAGTGGCGCCATTGGCAGCAGTGCAGCTTCGCTCGATTCCAGCACAGAGCCCGGATGCATGAGGCAGGCACCGGAGTCTAAAGGCAGGTAGCTGTGGAAAAGAAGATCGGCCGCTAGGTGCGACCGCGCGCAAGAGACATCCAGCGAGGGCCCCCCGCTTCTTACCTCCAAATCCAGCTGAGGGGAGGGCTCAGGCAACAGTATACTGGAGCCCCCCCTGCCCCGACAATATCCTTTAAGCAGCAGCAGGGGGGCACACGGGACGAGAAAAAAGAGCGCCCCTCTCCTGAACTCGCGCAACGCCTGCCAAGCCAAATCACCACGCAGGCAAGAGGGGGAAGAAACAGATGACAAACAAGGAGCCCACAAGCTCCAACTACCCCCACCACGGGCTCGGTCAGCACCCTGAACACCCCTGCACCTGGAGCCTTGGTCACTCACTTATAATGAAAAAGAAACTATGGTAACGCCAATCTGCGGTGACTGCCCACTCCACTCCTCGCTTATTATGGCAACAGCATTGTTAACAACACGCTCCTCAGCTGAGAGCATACTGAGCGAGATTTTTGTCTCCGTTGCACGGTGCATAATCCTGCAGTAAAGCCAGACTCTGGGAGCCACAAGCAATCATTAACAGCTGCACTGGGGAGAAATCCCACGAACTCTCTGGGGATTAAAATAAGTTCATCGATGTGCGGCACACTGCGTGTTCATATTATTTGACCCAGCTCTGATCACATCACCTGTCAACACAGCCCGCTCCACTCCCCAAGTACTACGACAACAATACAGATAAGAACACTCAACCACAACAACACACTCCTTGGCTAAGGGCACAGGGGCACACTACGTGGGCTTCTTCTCAGTTGTATTGTGTGTAATCCTGCAGTAAATCTGGACTCAGTGAACCACGGGCAAACAATATCTTCTGTACAAGACAACAATCCCACAAACCCTCTGGAAGTTATAATACGCCCATCAGTGCGGTGCACACTGAGTTCATGGGAAAAACCGATAAGTCCCAACGCAAACTCAACTTCGAGTCGGGAACCTCATCCAAGACACCCAGGTCCAACAGCGGATTGGACAATCCTGCAACATCAGAGAGATCCTCCTCAAATAAAAAACTGGAATAGGCAATCTCGACTGTAAAATTGACGCATTGTCCTCCAAGGTGGACCAACTGCAACATCGCCTCGACAAACACGAGGATAGATTAGATACAGTCAAACAAAGAGTCTCCGATATGGACGATAACACGACTACATTGGTGGCCAGGGTGTCAACATTGGAAAGCCAGATGAAGACGGTAAGCACAAAGAATGAAGACTTAGAAGGACACTCTTGCAGAAACAATATTAGACTGGTCGGGTCAGGGAACATCAACTACGAATGAAGATGGAAGACCATGTCAAAAAAATCTGCACCAAACTCTTTGGAATGAAGGCGCTCTCCCAGCTGTTTGTCGTGGAAAGAGCTCAAAGAATCCCAACTACCAAACCTATCCCTGATGCGACCACACGACCAATCATAGCCAAATTACTTAACTACAAAATTCGGGACACAATCCTGAGACTCGCAGGGAGAAGGGAGACCTCCAATTCGATGGAGGTAGTAACCAAATTTAACCAGATTTCTCCCCAGCCGTTCAAGCACAAAGAAGATCCTTTGCTGGTGTCAAGCACCATCTGCAAGACAACCAACTAACGTAGTCGTTGCTCTTCTAAGCAAAACTACGCATCCAACATGACGGGAAGACCCCATTTTTTAACTCACCTGAGGAAGCCAACTCCTTCCTCAACAGCGTAGGCTGCAGACCCGCTATCGACAATCGACATCATCGCCGAGAGACAGAGCAAGACAGAACCCACCATGAAACTACAACATGACATATGGTGGGCCACTTCCAACGTCAGCACTACCACCAGAGAACCATAATCCTATAACACGAAAGGAACCCTTCCCCTTGGAAGGCCACTAGCACCCCCAAGCGCAGCCCTATTACAGCTCTTATTCCACGGGAGGGATATTACTTCGGGCCAATTGGGGGTTGCCCGGGTGTGGGAGGTTTCAATGAAACTGTTGTGGGAATGCGACAGTTTACTGTTCCAAACATGCACCCACCGTGATTTGTTCTCCCGCCGCCCGGCCCCGCCAGAACCCTCTGGCTCATGACACACCAGACCGCCAAAAAGTGGTCAAACAGCAGACAGTAAGTGTACACCGCTCAATAAATACCAATATAGAAGACACCAGAAACCCTACAAGAAAGATAACGATCAACTGACAAGTTCAATTTAGCCACATGGAACATTAGGGGAGGCAACCAATCAACCAAAACGCGCAAAATAACCCAATTCCTGCCTAGACACAAAATTGATGTGACGTTGATCCAAGAGACACACCTTCTCCCCAACTCCGAAAATAACTGGGCCCGAGATTGGGGCTGCCATAGGTATTTTGCCTCCTATTCCTCCTTCGCCAGAGGGGTCGCCATCCTAATTGACAAAAAAAGTTCAGACTAATATCAACTGAAAAAGACCCAGTGGGCAGGACACTTCTGGTGCGAGGGATAATAGAAAATAAAGAAATTATCCTTGTAAACTCCTATGCCCAAACACTGATGGACCAAATAACTGCGATTGGGTAATGACGCACCTGGCAACGGCCGGATCAGCCACAATCATTTGGGGAGGCGACCTTAACACACCGTTGGACCCAAAGAAAGATAAATTGCATAACTCAACAGCCCCCCCTCCAAAGTTAGCCTGCAAATCTCTGAAATATGTGATGCTTACAACCTCTATGACATTTGGAGGCATACACACTGGGAGTCCCGCAAGTACACTTATCACTCTTGGGTCCACAAAACTAGCTCGCGACTTGAGTACCACCTCATGTCCTCACACAGTCAAATGCACTGGGGCAATGTCAAATCCTGCCCAGAACTCTCTCTGACCACTCTACAGTAACCCTGGAATGCAATATGTCGAGTAGCAGTACAAACAAACCGCACTGGAGGTTCAAACAAGGAGCTCCCCAAGACCAAGTCTTTGCAGACGAACTACGAACCAAGTTACTGTCCTTTATTGAAATAAACCAAGGCTCTGCTGCATCAGCACGCACTTTTTGGGAATCATTAAAATGTTATGTCAGGGGGATATGCCTAGCAAAGGAAAACTGAATTTTTAAGCTAATAAGGAGAGAACTAGCTTCGAGCGAAGCCAGACTCAAAGGACTAGAACAGAAACACCTAATGTCAACTGATCCTCAATCCCTGGCTGTACTCAAAACAAAACAAGAAACCTTCAGAGTCGCAGCTCAAAGAGAAGTGAAATTCCTGACCAGAAATCACAAAATATGCCAATACGGTGAAGGACAAAAACCTGCGGCCCTCCTAGCAAGGCTCGTGGCAGATGAAAGAAAACCTACCCTAGTTGAAAGGATCTTCGACCACAATGGCAAGCAAGTCTATATCGAAGAAGAAATAATCGAAACCTTTCGCAAATTTTACCAAAAGCTTTACAATACTCATTATAACACTGACTCAACCGACCTGCCCGATACCTAGATGACATCGAGCTCTACTGGGTGAGTGCCGAGCTCCGGGAACCACTTAATAAACCTATAGCCCTAGAAGAAATTCTAGAAGCAATTACACAACTACCCAACGCAAAGGCTCCTGGCCCAGGCGGCTTGATAGGCGAATTTTACAAGACCTTCGCACACCTACTGGCACCACTCCTGCTACAGGTGTATGAAGAGGCCCTGCAGACCCGCAAACTACCACTAACTCTCCGTATGGCCAACATAATCCTTCTCCATAAACCCGGGAAACCAAAAGAGGAATGCGCCTCATACAGACCTATCTCTTTAATAAAACTAGATAATAAGATACTAGCGAAGATCCTGACAACAAGACTGCTCCCCCTGATGCCTGCCATGGTACTAGCCGACCAAGCAGGCTTCATACCAGGCAGGAATACATCGTTCGGCATAAGGTGGATGTTCGGAGTGATGGAAGCTCTTGACCCAGGGAGCCAAGTGGCAGCAATACTACTCGATGCCGAAAAAGCCTTCGACTCTGTCGAATGGCCTTCCTCTTCACCATCATGGAACGCATGGGCCTCGGCACAATTTTTATTAAATTAATCATTCTCCTGTACGAACACCCGACGTCCAAGATTAACCTGGGAAACTCACAATCAGACAACATACGCTTACAAAGAGGGACAAGACAAGGCTGCCCGCTGTCATCAATACTATTTGCATTGGTGATGGAACCCTTAGCCTCTTATCTACGCTCTCACCATTTACACAGAGGCCTCTCCCTGGGCCCACACAAGTGGATCATCTCCTTATATGCAGACGATGTTGCTCTCTTCCTTCATACCCCGCATAGAACTTGAATCCTGTGATGCATACAATAATCAAATTCGGCACCTTCTCTGGAGCACCTTCTCTGGATTGAAAATTAACCACTCAAAAACCATAATCTTTCCCCTGACCAACAACACTCAGAAATTCATAGACAACTTTGGCTTCCAATGGCAACAGTCGAAAGTAAGATACCTGGGCATCTTCCTGTCCCGATCCAGTTGAGACGTTATGCAGGACAATTACGAAAAAACTGTGGAATTGATGCAAAGTAAAGTAACCAGATGGAAGCTCCTTCTGCTCACCCTCTGGGGAAGAGTTTCAATGGTCAAAATGATCATCCTACCTAAATTCCTATACCTATTTTTAAACATCCCGCTAGTGCTACCACAACGCTTCCTTCAGCGTATCAGAAGTCTGATCCTTGAGCTACAATGGGCAGGCAAGGTAGAAAGAGTAGCCTACACTACATTAATTCAACCCGTGTCACAAGGTGGGCTCGCTCTCCCAGACTTGGAACGCTATTACTGGGCCGCACAGGCTCAATTCCTCAGCCACTGGTACACTACGTACTTCATCAGACCGCACGTCCAGATTCAAAGAGACTTGGCGTCCCACTATCTACTTACCGCGGTCATCTTCAGCCAGGCGCAGGTACCTTGCACACCAATTAATATTGTTTTTGCCACATACACCATTTGGAAAAAGATCGCTCTAAAAAGTAACATCCAAACCAGATTCTCTCCTCTCATTACAGTGAAGTTCATACCAGGACTAACCATAACTACGGAAAGAATCTATCTGCAATGGATCGACAAATTGCAAATAAAAACACTAAGCGACCTTTTCATTGAAGGCACATTTCTGTCACTGCAACAGGCTCAGGAAAAAGGAGGAGACAATGCCCTCATCTACTTTAGGTTCCGTCACGCCCTCCAAACCTTCCTTGTGAACTTCCCTCATCAACCGCCCACATGGCAGCTTCTCCACGGGGTTATACAATCTCAAGGTAAAGGACGACTGGTCTCTAAAATTAACAAATAACTCCTCATCGAAACAACAATACTACACATTAACCACAGAAGGAGATGGGAGAAAACACTCGACACTGTGATAGCAGATGATTACTGGAACTACATACTGCAACTCACCCAGAAAGTGGCACTTAATACTAGTTATAAACAAATCCACTTCAATTATCTACACCTTGTGTACCACACACCCGCAAGACTTCACGCACAACACTCAACATTATTGGCAGCATGCAGCTGCTGTGGGACCCCAGACGCAGACTTCATACACCTAGCGTAGTCTTGCCCCGGCATCTTGCTGTTCCGGGGTAAGGTGCTCAAAAAATTCTCAGCGATCATATGGAAGCAACTGGAACCCAAACCCATTTCGGCACTCCTGGGTCTCACCAAACATCTTCCAGAAACCGTACGTAGGCTGACAAACCTTCTACTAATCCTAGCATGCGGAAGAATCGCAATTAACTGGGGGCGCGGGCCTCCACCAAGCCTATGACGTTGGCTTAATGATGTGACTTATTGCCAAGATGTAGAAACGTGCTTTATAAAGATGCTACCAGACTGAGACAATGGAGAACACGTGAATATGGTGGCTACTCAGACTCCTTCGGCTCGGGCTTGGCTGTGGGGTGGGGGCAAAGGGGGTGGGTGCCTCGGGATTTTACTGCGGCTGGTGCATGGCCTGTTTGTTTCTTCATGTAAAACTACTAAATAACGTTTTTAAAAAAAGACCACCAAACGTTGCACACTCCGCCTCCACTGGTCATGCACACCAGGACATGCCGCATGCGAATGGATGCCAAACATGACACATGCATGCTTGTGTCCACACACATGAACAACATTGGTCATCATCAGGGATACGAACAGAGTAAGGAAGCGTCAAACTAGCACAAAATCGGAGACAAAGCAGCACTTGTAGTAAAAATAACAAAATGCATTAAAACCAGTTTGAAAGTCACAATAATTTCTAGAAAATAAATAAAATGTGCATGAAATCACCAAAAAAGTAAGCATTTCCAAATGAAAAAACAGAGTACACAAAAACATGTATGTCAAACTCAAAAAGGAGGTCCATGTCCTTAAATGACTCTCAAAATAAAAACCAAAATTAGAAGAAATCCATTCCATCATGGTGAACATAAAAAGGATCCAAAAAGATGCAAACTATGTACAAGTATAAGGGGTCCATTGTCCCAAATGCATAACAAAAACATGAAAAAACAATCGACAAAATGACACACCAAAAAATAACTATATACAAAAAGTCAAAAACTCAACAAAAAAAATCAAAAAATGAAACTTACACCTAAATAACTATATATAATGGCAGCAAGCTAGGCCTTCTACTCACCATGTTAACTCATAGTCTCAGCCAGGGCATCATTGAACACAGCATCCACTTCCCCTAGGCGGGCCTCCGCTTCCCCTTGGAGGGCTTGCAGGGACTCCAACATGCTCCTCTCAAACTCCCTGCAAGTCACCTTGAGGACCTCAGCCCGCCTCTCTGCCCGACGCAGTGAATTCTCCGCACTGGGCATGGTGAGTCTTGCCTCCCGTGCCCGCTGCTGCTCTGCTGGCCCAAACGCTCCCATACCGAAGACATCCTTTGTGTAATTGAATTCCCTGAGTCCTGTAGCCTTCTACTCTGAGCCTGCTGCTGCCAAATATCCCGGTGCCTGCGCCTCAAGGACAGCCCCTGGGAGGATGACAACCCCCCGGGGCTGTCGTGCACATGCCCTGCTCCTTGTTGCCTGCTCTCCCTCCATTGACACATCTCCTGTTGCCCGCTGGATCTGCGTGGTGACCACCTCGGATGATCCAACTTCGACTCCCTACTCTGTCAGGGATGTGATCTCCACCAGACAGGCCGCCGGGTCCAGGACAGGTACACAGGGGGCCCTGGTGTCATCTGGGCCAGAAGGCGGCCGGGAGGATGACTGGCGCACAGAGGAGCAAGATGAGGAGGGGGTCGCATGAGTGGCCAGCCCATGCACCCATTGCAAGACCTCATTGTGATGACGTGCAAGTGCCCGATTGGAAGCCTGCACATCATCACGAATGGAGCCTGTATGTCTCATAATACCGGCTAGCAATGGTTCCACCCTGTCCCAAATGGGGTCATCTGCAGGTATGGGTGTTTCCATTTGCATTGAAACAGTCTCCACCTGTGGATGGGTCCGGAGTGGGGCATGCCTGCAGGTACACACTGGTCCAGTCGCAGGCCCAGGGGCCAGAGTAGGCACATGCATCTTCACAGTGACCTGCACTGCCTCCTGCCCCTAAGTCTGGACTGCACCACTAAGACCCACGTGATCACGCCCACCGGGCCCAATGGGGTAGGCTGATGCAGCCTCCTCCTCCGCCAACCTGGATGCCTCCCCACTGTCCCCACTGGCTTCCGCATTGGATTGCCCATGTGTGGGCTCACCAGTCCCTCCCACTGCCAAGGAGTCCACGACCACCTTCACCCTCTTAGACCTCCCCACAGCAGATGCAGCCATTGTCTCGGATGCAGCACCAGTCTCCTTGCTCCCCAAAGTGGTAATTACCTGGGAGCGTGACTGGGCCTTGCATCTGTGCCTGGTGGAGGCATCCCTGCTGCCTTGCTCCGCACCGCCTTCTCCACTCTCTTCTTCCAACATCGCTGTGGATAGGGAGACATAGAACACAAACATCAGGGAACTGAACATATGTCTGTTTGACACAAAACCAATGTAAATGAGTTGCACTGCCAAAGGTCATAACCATCATCACCCTCCACAACACACCGGTTCCTGCAATTAACACACATGCACAATCACGTGCGTCCTTCACAAAAGAAAATCAGATCCTTGGACAAGCCACTGTCAGCACCACAATATTGTGCATGCCCCTCACATGCATCATGGGACATACACATTACATTCACACACATCATCTGATATTCATAAAGCAGGCCACATAATTATCACGTCAGAGTCCACTCAAGGTCAAATTGCCAGCAAGAGTCAAGCACACATTCAAATGCTCCAGTAACATCCATCCAGGATTGTTGGCCAGTCGCACACTCACTTCCCAGACACATGCACATGTACGCCATGCATGTCCATGATGTTGCCAAAAACACCCATGTGTCACACCTCTCACATGACCATGTCCAATTACATATATGCAACCATGTGCTCATTGTTACATGCTTCAGCGCATCACACATTGCAACTGCAACAGCGTTCATGTCACACATGCCTGAATGGACACACATGCAGCAATGTATGGGACATGCACACAGACATCCGTACAAGTGGCATGCCTGACATAAGGACAAGGTGCACACTCCAACCACACATCAACATGCACATGCACTGTGGATGACAACAACACATGGACACTTACCAGTCGACTCCAGACAGAGCTGCAGTTCCATGACCTGGGTATGCAGCGCTGAACCGCACCAGGACCTGCATGTTGTCGGTGGTCAAACGGCCCTGGCGCCCCCCTTGGCTTTCACCAGCCTTGAGGAACTGCTGGGCCTTGTTGTGGGTCCTGGCTTTGTATGTCCTCCCAGCTCTTGTGGACATGGTGGTAGTCGCGGGGTGCCACCCCCTCCGCATTGATGCACCCACAATGTCCACCCAGATCTTACGCCGTCCTTCCTTGTCGACTTGCGCTGGTCCGGGGAAGAGGGCATCATTATGCTGCAGGACTTGCTCCACCACAATGTCAACTTCCTTGGCTGAGAAGCTGACAGCCCTCTGCCTCGCTGCCGGGGGGTTGCCACTTGCCTCCAATGATGTTGGTTCAGACACAGCAACCCCCAAGGCAGGTGAGGGTGGGCAAGGTGGTCCTGCGGCTCGGCTGTGGAGTGGTGGTCTGGCATGTCTGGAGACTTCTGGATCAGCAGAGGTGGTCACAAGTCAGATGACAGGAGCACTGTCAATGGCTGTACAGCAGGCACCAAAATTGCAGGCACATGGGTAGCAGGCACACACAGTGGGCAGGAGCAGCAGATGGCTCATAGCAGGCAGTTCGGGGACCTTGGAGGTAGGTAAATTGGCTGGTAGGCAGGAGCGTGGGTCTTCCGTGTTACTTGCGTGGGTAGCCAGAAACTGAGTGACTCTGCACGTGCGGAAACAGCGCATAAACCTGAAATCAGAGGAAAGGCCCTAAGCGCATAACTTATGTGACATGCGCTGAATGTTGGGCGTGGCGTTCAGGATCGTGATAAAGTAGTGCGTAAGAGACCATCCCACGCCTGCGCAAGTTATAGCAGACGAACATGTGGACTTTGTTTCCATGCGATCTCTTCACTGCGTTCAAGCGTCTTGTTTTGGTGGGGGATTGCCGCCACGCACAAGCATGTGTACTTTTGAGGCTGACAGTGAGTTGCGTATGCATTTTGCATTCGGTGGGTGCCCCCGTGTGTTGCCTAACCCCTTATTTAACATCACTGTAGTTTACGTGTCCTTCCCATACGTATTTTTTTTGTTGCTGGATGCCACAGCATACTGCATTAGGTTTTACCTTTACACGTGGGCTACCAAGGGGTCGCGTATACTTTTTTTCATATTTGGTGTGCCTGTGTGTTATGTGGCCCATTTATTTTTCCCCAGGGGTTATATTGAGCCTTGCTAGGACACACTGGTATGTTTAACATCATGTACACTGCCTCCTCACTCAAATTGCCCAGGACAATCGATGGCTACACCTCCCATTGCACTAAATCATCAGTGCCATGACTGGGAGGGCAACTAGTGGGAAGGGAGGCAAAGGTGGACGAGGTGACAGAGGTGGCGGAGGTGGCAGAGGTGGCTGAGGTGGTGGAGGTGGCAGAGGTGGCGGAGGTGGCGGAAGTGGCCAAGGTGCCCGGGAGAGCCATGACCTCCACCCAACAGGGTCAGGGAGATTCAGCTGATGCTGACGTCCCAGCACCCGGGGTCCTGAGGCAACATTGCCATCAGCTGTCCACACCAAGCAGTGTCAGGAAGCTGCAGGGGCAGCTGCAGCAACCACCACCCAGGCTCAGGGTCACCCAGCCAGCCCTGTAGTGGTCCCAGGCCAGGCCCGCAGTGACCCAGGGGCAGTTGTCCATGTCTCCAAGGCCAAGAGATGTGTGGACAAAGGTCCAGCCACCAGCACCCAGTTGCAGATGCCTTCAAGGCTACCTAGAGTCACAGCATCAGTGGGTGATGCCACAGCCCAGTCCACCAGTGCTCCAGCCCCTACTGACCCAAGTGGTCCCAGCCACTCAGGGTCTGCATGACATTGCAAGAAGGCAAAGCGTGCAGTAGGCACATAGGCTCAGTACCAAGGCACGGCACAGGAGACCCACATGTCGAGGAAGAGGAGCTATAATGATGAGGAACTCCGGATCCTTGTGGATTACGTGCAGAAACACGAACATGACATGCTTGTGCGGGCAGGGAGCACACATGGCAGTGTGTCGCTGATCGTATGAGCGCCTTGAGAGGCGCACAGCTTTTGAGGCAGGGAAGTGTTGGAATGACCTCCGGCACCAACCCAAAGATAAACTGGGTGCCAACTACGCCTCTACTCGGGTCACTGGAGGTGGGTCACTATGAGAGGATGAAGAACTCACTCCACATGAGGAGATCACCAGTGATATGATTGATGTGGAGCAGATCCAAGGCGTGGGAGACCTGCCAATTTATGAGGGAATGTCTGGTGAATGGTGATGCGTGTGTGTCCAGGACATGTGTATGTTGCTTGGATGAAGTGTAATCATTGTCTGGCAGTTCTGCCTGCATTTACATGACTGCAATGGGTGAGCCATGTCATGGTGGACTGACACAAGCTTGTTGTCCTGCAGACTGCATACGCATGATGTGCTGCACACCGTGACAAACCCCATCAGCACACCTGCTCACTCCTTCAATGTCACTCTCTGTCCAGCCTCTCTTGGTCCTCTTCCTGCTCCAAACTGTGATGGCGGATAGCGTGTGACAATCATCCACTCCACACTCGCCTTCTCTCTGCACATCTTTGATGTCTCTGAGTGGTCACCCTGCCAGCTGCACCTCCTCAGGGGTATTCTTCCTTTCCTCTCCTTTCCCTAGCAGCTCACTGTCTCCAGAGGACTGGTCATACCTATGGTGGGTTATTACAACAGCCTCTACCAAGATTTCTGTGCCTCTACTCTCTTCCCTCTGCAACTCATCCAGACCTGGACTGTGGGAATTGTTCTTTTGTCTTGGGGCCAGGTATTGTATCTCTTTAGGACTGTGATGATGGTACTGGCCCCTAGTGGCTACGACTGTTCATTTCCAATCCCTGTGCATTGCCCACAGGGCCTTATGGGTCCTGGTGCCTCAGTTCCTTCAACTTCACCTTCCAAATTTGCTTACTTTTCATGGTCTTTAATCATCCCTTTCCTACTGCTTCAGGGTCAGTTACTTCTCATAGCGATTAGTTGGTGGTTAATGTCTATCTTTGGCTGGGGCCTCCATCTGGTACAGCCTCCCTGCCTCAATGGAACTGGAGGTGAACCTTCTCAGGGTCTGGAGTCACTTCTGATGCTTCCTCATGTGTTGTGCTTTCTCTCCTCCTCTCCCCTGCTGGAGTCCTGGATGACTGAGAGAATGCACTAGTCACCTGCCCACACTCTGATCTCCGACACGGGCCTTTGAGTCACCAGTTGTACCCATGCACTGCCTCCCTGGCATCCCCCACACCACGGCCTGTTTACTGTATCCCTACAACCTCTACCAGCAATTGACACCTAAAGTCTGCACTTACACTTCCACCAGGCCGCTGCATTTTCATTGCCGATTATGTAGTTGTATTTTATTAGTATGCCGTTCCCATGTACTGCACTGCCCATTCCCACTTCCAACCCCAGGTCTCACCTTCACCGTGCCTATTCACTCGCGTGATGTCAATGTGACCTGGCCTCATGGGATGGGTGTGTCTGGCTTCAGTCTATCACATCACCCTTGCATCGTAGCACCTTGTGACACTTGTGTGTATTGAGTTTGTGCATTACAAGTCATGTCATATCACATCCATTGCACATGGCTCTGGGACAATAGTCAGCAAGTTCCACCTCATGCAGTTTTACAGTTCACGCGTGGCTATGCTACGTGGCATATGTGTACTTGAATCAGTGATGTTGGTGAATGAACTATGCCAGTCAGGTGCTCGTATGTGAAGCAGGTGCTATGCACCTGGCACTACATGTTGTATTTAGCCCTTCCACACACGTCCATGGCTGCTTTCATGCTACCCTTCACTTGCATTGACACTGCGTACGTGCGGGTCTTTGTGACATGGCAGGTTGATGTGTTGCATGACGACATTGTGATGCCTCTGTGTGTGGGCTATGCTATTTACATGGCCATTCATGTATTTTTCTGTCCATGTGCAGGTGATGAGGCACTGGATGCAGAGGAGGAGGTGGAGGGGGAACAGGATACTGAGCCACGACCAACCACCAGAGGAGAACGTGGTGTGGTAGCCCATGAAGATCCACTGGTGTTACAAGCCATCCTGGCCCTGACTCGGTCTGAGTCCGCCTCTGAGGAAAACTTTGGCTCTGGTGGTGAAACAGATATGGATACCTCTGTGCTGTTGCAGGTGAGTGCATGGACTGTGGGTGCTGTTGTATCCCAAACATCTGAAGGGGTGGACGACCCCTCACAGGACCAGTCAGTGTCGGTACGTCCATCTGTGGTGGTTACGGCTGCAGGGTCACGTTCCACAGTTTTGACTCCTGGTCCTGGGGCAGCTGATCAAGGGTGGGATGCAGTCCAGCAGCCACAGACAGCACCATCACATCAAAGGCCAGGTACCCTTGGCACAGGCAGGCGTGGGGTCCGCCAACGCGGTGGCCATGTGTTAGCTGGCGATACTGTGTGGGAGCAGTCCATGTATGCTGTTGCACAATAACAGGCTGCATCATATGAGATGTTGGCTCAGGGCATGGACAGGGTGGCCAATTCCATGATACCCCCAGAAAGACAGTTGGAGTACCAGCAGCAGGCATTGCGGTCCACATGCTGCTCACACAGGCTGAACATTTCTTCTTTTTTTTTTTTTACATTTGTAAAGCGCACAGCAGCCCCCGAGCATCGTGGCGCTGTTGCAAGAATACTTTCTTGGTTACATTGAGAATATACTTTCTTAGTTACATTGCAAGAGACCTTTCTTAGTTACATTGCAGGAATACTTTTTTAGTTACATTGCGACAATACATTGTTAGTTATTTGCAAGAGTGCTTTCTTAGTTACATTGCAAGAGTACTGTCTTAGTTACTTTACAAGAGTATTTTCTAGTTACATTGCAAGAATACTTTCATAGTTGCCTTACAAGAATACTTTCTTAGTTACATAGAAGCAGAGGGAAGTGCTAGTTCAACACCTGCAATGGGAGAGCCAGTCATCATGCTGCAAGGGTGGCTATGTCATCACCTGCGGTTACGTATGGGGGGTCAGGTGTATGTAAATGGAGAGGCACCCTTGGGCAGTGGGAGAATACATGGAGCCTACCCAGTGTTACAGGGAAGCAGAATCCACCGATGTGAACGTCAGACAGCTATTTACAGTTCCATATAGGGTCATGAGTGGTGGGGGGGCAACATAACATCACAGATGACGTAGGGGGGTGGGTAAGGGGTACACATGGCCATGCTGTGATCTCAGATAAATCAATTTTAAAGCTAAACACAGTTTAGGCAGTACAATTATTGATATAAAATGCATCCCTAAATGACTGAATGAACAATCAGTGTACGTATTCCTACCTGAGTATGTTGTAAAAGAAGGGAAGTGCATGTCGGACGGAGAGGGCTAATCACACATTATGCAGTGCAGTAGGGTACTTGGGTGGCATGGCAGCAAACAGTTCATGCAACGTGGCGTGGTAGTAACGATGAGGGAGATGCAAGTCTGTCACAAGCTTTGATACTCTCCTCCCTGATGGCTACAAGATCCTCTCCACACCCAGATCCATTTGACCTGGAGGGGGCATAGCCCTAATCTTTCCTGAGTGGATTTCTGCCACTATCATTCCCACTCAGATGTACTCTCTACCGTCCCCCTGTGCAAATCACCTCTTTTCTTTCTGACCTCTCCTCCTCCCTCCTGGCCTCAACCACTCAACTCCTCCTCCTTGGTGACCTCAGCATCCACCTCGATTCTCCCTGTCCCTCATCTCTGCTCTTTCGTGACTTTTGCGATTCCCTCTCACTCTCTATCCTCCCCTCTTGCCCGACGTACTCTGCAGGACACACACTTGATGTCCTGATCTCCTCTGGCCTCCCCCTCTCTATCCCTCTGACCACTCCTCTCTCCTGGAGTGACCACTGCCTTCTCTCCTCTCATCTCTCACTCTCTACCCCGCAAGCCAAGCTCACCCCAACACTGCCACCTACCTTCTCGGACATCCGACCTATGAATCGTGTGTCAGTTGAGGCTTTCGCTGCCACCTTCAATCCTCCCCCCTCCCCCGTCTGGCTAACTCACACCTGGACACAACCCTGTCCCTTCTCTTCTCTTTTATTTCTGATACTCTTGATGCTCTTGCCCCTGTCATGAGGATCCGCTTAAAGTCCAAAGCCAAGTGCAATTCCTGGTATGACTCCGACCTAGCTACACTTAAACGTAAGTGTAGGGCGGCTGAGGGGAAATTGAGGACTTCTTGTTCATCCTCTGACAAACGGGCCTGTCGCCTGCTCCAAAGGCAATATCGACTCTCTGTGCGCACCAGAAAGAGAGTCCACATTCAAGCCCGTATCTCTGCAGCATCTAACAACTCGCCGAACTCTTTAAAATCTGCAAGGAGCTTGCCAACCCTTTTGCAGTCTCTACCCCTCCTCTTGCCTCCCAGTCTCTCAGCAATACCCTTGCCTCTCACTGTATCTCAAAAACCAAGGACATCCTCTCCACCCTCTCCTCTCCTACCCTCCCCCTCCTATTCCTTCTCAGTCTGTGCTTGCTGACCCCCCTTAACCACCCTCCCACCCTCCTTTTCTTCCTTTCCTCTTTTCTCCCCTGATGAGGTCGCTAGACAAGTCCGATCTATGAAAGCCTTGTCAAAACAGGTTCATCCCTGTTCCTCTAAAATCATCAAGGACCACCTTGACACCCTCACTCTGGCCATTGCCGATTATTGAAACCATTCCTTTGCCTCAGGATCCTTCCCCTCCCCTCTGAAGCACTCCCTTGTGCATCCTCTTCTTAAGAAACCCACAGCCGATCCTTCCTGTCCGGCTAACTATTGCCTAATCTCCATTACTCCCTTTCTTGGCAAACTCCTGGAAAAGCTGGCCATCTCTCAGCTTAACCTTCATTCTGATTCTGTTGGCTGTCTCCATGACCACCAGTCTGGCTTCAGAGTGGCCAGAAGCATGGAAACTGCTCTCCTGGACATCCCTGAAGATCTGCTCTCCAACCTTGACTCTAATATTCCCTGTCTTCATCCTACCCGATCTCTCTTCTGCCTTTGACACGGTCAACCATACCATCCTGCTCAACCGTCTCTGTGATAACCTGGGTATCACTGATCAGGCTCTGGCCTAGCTGACCTCTTTCCTCTCTGATCGACCCTCCGAGGTCCAACTGGGGTCCTTCCTATCATCTATCTGCCTCTCTACCTGTGTTATTCCCCAGGGCTCTAACCTCTCACCCTGGCTTTTCAACCAATACCTGGCAACTCTTGCCCACTGCATTGCCATTTTCTGCTCATATTTCCAGTGATATGCTGGTGACACTCAACTAATTTTCAGGCTGCCCTTGGCCAACTCCTCTCCCTCTCTCATCTCTGATTGCCTAACTGCCATTCAAGATTGGTGTGCCGCCAACGATCTTTGTCTGAATGCCAGCAAGACGGAGATCCTTCTCTTCGGCACACCTTCACCATCCTCTCCCCTCACTCTCTGGCCAGCCTCTCCTGGCCCTCCTCCGGCCCCCACCTGCGAGGCTAAGAACCTCAGGGTCATCTTTGACTCCACACTTTCCTTCTCTGCCCACATCTCTGAGGTCTCTAAAAAGTCACACGTTTTACTACACCTCCTCAGAGGTACTTTGCCTTTCCTCTCCTTCCCCCAGAAGCTCACTGTCTCCCAAGCTCTGGTTCCCTCTAGGTTGGACTATTGTAACAGCCTCTTTCTAAATCTACCTGCCTCTACTCTCTGCCCTCTGCAACTAATCCAGAACAGGACTGCAAGACTTGTCCTTGGCCTCAAGCCCTGGGATTGTATCTCTCCAGCTCTGAAATCTCTCCATTAGCTCCAAGTGGATGCAAGGATTAAATTCAAAACCCTCTGCATTGTCCACAATGCTTTCTGGGGCCTGGGTCCAAAATACCTTCAGCTATCCCTCCGCAATTATCTCTCCTCTCGAGCTCTTCGCTCCTCTACCTCTAACTCCCTCAGGGTCATTTGTTTTTCAAAGAAATGAGCTGGGGGTAGATCTCTATCTTTGGCTGGGGCCTCCCACTGGAACAGCCTCCCTGCCACTCTAAAACTTGAGGAGAACCATCTCCAGTTCCGGAAGCACCTCAAGACCTTCCTCTTTGCTTCTGCCTTTGCTCCCCCTCTCCCTTGCTGATCTGCTCTCTTTTGGCACTGTGCACCTGGCCACCCTCTGTCCCCTGGGCCCAGGTACCTGCTCACCCTGCCACCCTCTTGCACTGCCTCCTGGCCACCCCTTGCACTGTGGACTGTAACTGTACCCATACAGTCCCCCAAGCTCCCATTTTCTTTGTTTTATGCATTTTTTATGACTTACCTTGTTCTGCTGCCGTAAACACAGCATTTTCCACTTGCTGGCTGCACTACCACCGTTTATTGCCTCCATTATCTATTTATTTGTATTTATTATTATTTATCTGTTTCTCCGCTGCTCCACAGTTCCCACTTTCCCCCTTCCATCCACTTTTCCCCTTTCCCTTTCCCATGCACTTGCACATTCTCAATGTCACTGGGCCTAGTAAGATCGTTGTTGTGTTCTCCCCTGTTCCCCTCCCTTACCTTGTTGTGCTCTGAAAAACTTGTGTACGAGCACGATACTAATAAAATATCATGTCATGTCATATGAAGTTCTGGAGTCGGTAAAGACATGGGGGCTAATCTGAGGACTGGTGGGCAGAATGGCTGGCGATGGCCCGTAAGGCCCAGACAGGCACCGACAGGCCCTTAAGAAGCGGCTCTTTAGATAAGTGGCTGGCTACCGCCTGACGGCTTCATGGACTGGCTTATGTGAGGAGAGCAAGTCAATTACAATAGCCCAAGTGCAGCGTGCGCAGCAACATAACGCAAATCCGCCATCTTGTTAATGGTGCCATGAAATTTGAAAAGACACACACACACCGTGTCAGCTTCCTGGATCAGGTGAATCAGGAAGAGTGCGCAGGGAGACACATAGATGCTCACAGGCAACAGGAACGCTGTTTGTAATAAAATGTGCAGCAAAATGTGCACCGAAGAGGCACGTAGCAGAGGGGAAATTCATGGTTAGATCTCCTCTGAGGGCCTCAGTAGTCCGACGAAACTGCAATCCTGCAGTTGATGAGAGAGGGAGAGGGCTCCAGCCCTCCTATGTTTGCCCAGCGAGGTGGATGCGAGGACAGGCACCGAAAGGCCCTTTAGAGACGGCCCTTTAGATGAGCGGCTGGCTTCCGTTTGACGGCTTCATGGATTGGCTTATGTGAGGAGAGCAAGCCAATCACGGTAGCCCAAGGGCAGCGGGCGCAGCCTCACGAAGGTCGGGTGCGCGAATCCGCCATCTTGTCAATGGCGCCGTGAAATTTGAAAAGGCACATATACGGCGTCAGCTTCCTGGAGATGGTGAATCAGGAAGAGGGGGCAGGGGGACAAATAGATGCTCACAGGCAACAGGAACGCTGTTTGTAATAAAATGTGCAGTAAAATGTGCACCGAAGGGGCATGTAGCAGAGGGGTAATTCAGGGTTAGATCTCCTCTGGGGGCCTCAGTAGTCCAATGAAGCTGCAATCCTGCAGTTGATGAGAGAGGGAGAGGGCTCCAGCCCTCCCGTGTTGGCCCTGCGAGGTGGATGGTGGCCAGCAACAGGAGCCGACTGGCAAAACTGAGGGTTGGGCCCACAGGGAAGCACTGAGGTTAGAGTATAGGTTCCTCAAGACTACAATGGCTGCACTCAAGGCATCCATCAGTAGACGGTGTGAAGAGCAGATGCAATTGATGACTCGTACCATCACGGAGGAACTGCATGCAAGTATCTCAGTCCCGCATGGCCACTGCCATGGAGGACCAGACCAGGGCTATATGTGGTAATCCTCCCTTAGCACTACCACATTCTGATGCAAAACCAGACAGTGGCGACAGCAGCGACAGGTCTCCCGATCCATGATAGCCATGCAGCACATTACCCAATGGAAGTTTTAACATCCACACATGTGGGTGTTGACGTGCACCCTGCACCTCCTCCCTCCTGGGTGCCCCGAACCCCATGGGCATTTTTGATTTTTTTTAACTTGTTTTATGTCTTTTGTGCATTTATGGGACAGTGTGTTGCTTTGTGTGGCAACCAAAGGCATCCACTGTAGATTCCAGCTGGACCCATGCAGGCTTGTCTCGTGTTGGTACCCTCCTTGTTTGTGCCTTAAGGACCAGGCACATATGCCACTCATGTTTCCCCTTTCTAGGGCTTGCAAGGAGTGAAGCGTGTAAAAGTAACTTGCACAGAGGCATTGGGTGTCCATTCTATCTGTGGGCAGTTTCAGGTCCGACCTGTGTATACACCCCTAGTGGGATTCATGATAGTTTTTCCAGTGAATGGTTAGCATCCCTTTTTGTTTGTACATTGAGATCCATCCTTTGTTCATGTTCCATCTTCATGTATTGGCTTGATTATCTCCATTATTGTTAGCCTTCCTACTGTATGCGCTTCCCTGCCCCCTTTGGTTAGCAGTGCCACACGAATATACAAGTATGCCATGTGCAATTCACAACACATTGAGGCACATGTGCAATTATGTATGGTCACGGTCAGACAGATTCACTCTTGGGTCCTGTGTTTCTGGTATGTTGTACTGGCCAATTGATGTTCCTGTTAACATTATTAGATTTATGAGTGAAAGTGAGTTAATGATGAACTTGTTCCATTGATTGTTGAGCGCTTTGTGACAGTGGTGTTAGTTAGACTTGAAGTCTGGGAGGATTTAGGTGACATACCAGTATTTAGATGTGTACTTTGGCATGGTGTTAGTGGCATACTCCTTCTTCCATGTGTCCCTTTTGTGCATACCTGATTTAGATACTTTCAGTACTAAGGGATGCAAACAATGTAGCACTTCCAAGGACACATTCTCAGGGTGTTAAGGTTGGGACAGATGATTGTCCCTTTGTCATCCTCGATTGTCACCTGGAATGTGAAGGGCTGTGTGCACTCCGCAGGGGTTGGATTTTAGATGCAAAATTGTGCCACAAGCTGGGTACGGGCAGCCTTGCCACGTGCCCTTTCCCCTCCCATGTACTGCCAGCATGCATGTGGTAGGGGATGTGGGGGCACCACCATGTCCACTGGTACGCCACGCTGTGTTGGAATGTTATGCAGGACACATGCTGCCACAATGATCCTGCACACTAGTGGTGGTGCATATAGTAGCTCACAACCAAAGTGGTCAAGGGAGCGGAAGTGTGACTTTAGCACTCCAAATGTGCACTCCACTATGGCCCTAGTTGCAATATGGCTGCGTTGTATCTTACCTGGGGTGGAGTGGTGGGGTTCTGTATTGGCGTCATCATGTAGGTGCTCAGAAGGTAGGAACTATACCATGTGAAGGTGAGATTGGTTGTCAGTGGTATGGTTTTGTTTGTGTGAGACATGCATGCATTTGCAGGGCCATTTGTGCTCACCAATGAGCCATGTGTTGGCATGCCTCCCAGCTTCCATGGCCCGGTGTAGGGGGTGACATTCTGAATATGAAACTATCATGGGTGGACCCTGGATAGCATATACAGAGGTAATGATTCCCTTGGCATCACATACAACCTGTACGTTTGCGATTGCGATAGATGTGCTCTGTGGCCCTAGGGGGACATAGGGTCACATGGGTGCAATCAATGGCACCAAGCACTTTAGGGAAGTGCGCCACCCCGTAAAAGTCCTGCACCACGGCCTGCCTTTCTGCAGATGTTCTGGGCATGTAAATGTGCCTGCGGACTGAGGGGCATGTAGTCATGATTGCCAACACCTGGTGTGAGCAGCGTGACTCCGTGGCCTGTGAAATGCCCCTGACTATGGCAGTTGTCCGCTGAAATGACCCAGTGGCCAATACATGCAGTACATTGAGCACCTTTTCCAAGGGGCTCAGTGCTTGGGAGCACAGGGTGAGTGATGTAAGGTCATCTTCCCACTCCGTGACCAGGTCTAATATCATATGAGGTAAGAATTTCATAGGTTTTTATCAGTGCAACTTAACCATAATGTCCCCTTAACAAAGTTTTTTTCATTGAATTTCATAGGTTTTTATTAGTGCAACTTAACCATAACGTCTCTTTAGCAAAGTTTTTTCATTGAATTTTATAGGTTTTTATTAGTCCAACTTAACCATAATGTCCCTTTAAGAAAGTTTATTCAGTTAATTTCATGGGTTTTGTACCACAGCATTCTATGTTCCTACAACTTACTAATATCATACTTACCCAATATAGAAATATTTGTGTCCAATTTACAAAGTATCATCTTAAAACTCTGCCATTTCCCACCTTGTAGAATCATTTTTAACACTTCTATACACTTTTTGCAACTATTTCAACTAGTTTTGCATCTGTTGACGTATACGAACATGTGCCTTTATTGCAGACATAGACTCAATAAGATTTTCCAACATTTCCAATTGCATTTTGTGTTATGCTAATGGGAATATTGTGGCATTCATCCTCCGTTCCAGGGATTGGAACGGTGGATACCGGCCCGGCAGCCCAAGTTATCATCCCAAGCGAAGCGAGGGTAGATAACAAGGTCTCTGGACCATTATCCCCCCATTCCAGCCCCTGTAATGGAGGATGTAGGCAATTAGCCCCCTAGGTTCCCAAAGCAGGAACCAGGGATGATAAAAAAAAAAGGATTTTTCTCCCTACATTGTGAGGCCTGCGGCGTCCCGGTGTAGGAAGGAAATCCTTTCCCATGATGGCCACCATGGAAAGGGAAGGCGGGGTTCCATACAGGACCCCTCTTCACTTTCCATGGCAGTCTGCAGAAGGCAAAAAGAGAACTCTATGACCATATTACCACGAGCACATTTTTCTTCCTTTTCAAATCTATCCCAATTTCGAATAACCTTACCACAAAGCCAGTCGCAGGTGGACATGGCCACTTTAATCCCATGTTTTGTCCTTCGTGATCATGGCCAGTAGCCAGAATGTCCGAATCATGACCTTATTCCATGACCCGGACAATCTGGCCACAGCATGTGGCCACAGGCTACACCTCAGTCACCAAAGGTATATCACTATTTTTTGTACCATTATGACACTTGTCAAAAAATAAAACACAGGCACATTTGCAAAACCATGCTTTCAGGTCCTTCTCAATGCTCCTTGCACAAGTTTGCTGGAAATCCACCCATGTTTTATTTTTTCAAAAGTGTCAAATGTATGCACATACAATCTTCATATAACCTAGCCCCCACTTGACAAAATCCATTCAGACTTTACGAAAACATTTATATCTAGATATATAATCTTTTTGCAAACCTTTGTGTAGATTTGTCAAATGGCACCACATTTATAAGCCTTCATAATATTTTGGGACCGGGCCTCTAATTCTGCCCCCTCTTGACAAAGTCCCACCAAACTCGCACCAACATGTATATCTAGATCTATTATGAGCTTGCCAAATTAAGTGCAGGATCGTCAAATAGCACCTCATTTATAAGCCTTTACATTATTTTGGGATCCCCCTCTAATGTTGCCCCCTCTTGACAAAATCTCACCAAACTTTGCATAAACATTTATCTCTATATGTATCATCAGTTTGCCAGATTACGTGTATATTCGTCCAATGGCACCTTATTTATAAGCCTTTACATTAGGTTGGGACCCCCCCTCTAATTTTGCCCCCTCTTGACAGAATCCCACCAAACTTTGCAAACCCATTTGGGATTAGGTCAGGAATATACACAGCAAACTCTGTCTCAAAGCAGTCAGCTTGGCGGCCATGTTGGCAGGGAGAGAAGTGCATAGAATGCAGATCAAGCTGGTAGTCCGCCAACCCTAGAGAAAAGGACCAGGGAGACGGAAAAGGCATCAAAGACGATACATTCTATAAAAATTATACATGTCCATAATTAATTGCATGGATATTGTACAAACATATCATGTTAAAATTCATAAAACAATGGCATAAATGTAGTTACAATAGTGAAACATCAAGTGCAACATCAAACATGGTAAAAGCATGAAAGGTGTAATACAGACAGGCTGTCTAGCAGCAGTTACATGGTAATTCAGGTATAAACATTCTCATAGACACACACGCTGTTAGAAATTGCCAACATTAAAGATTTCGAACAGTCAGAACAGCAAGTTGTTCATAGCCATAAAAAAATGGACTGGGTGCAACAGCATAGTGGATCACCGATCCCAAAGGTGAGGATGTAAGCTAAAGTGCAAGTGCATGAATAAAAATGGCATCACCTCCAATCAGGACATTTGAAATAACGACCTAAAGTGCAAATGCATAATTAGAATGATCAGTACCTGAGATCAGGGCATATGGAGTAACAATAGGTCCATAAGTAGTAGGCTGAAATATAGTTGCAAAAAGAATAATCAGACTATATATTTAAGATGTTAGAATCTAGAGGCATGATGGGAACTGTAGTGCCGGATCAATGCAGAGATATAGATATATCCTTAATACAAAATTCAAATTAAAAAGCAGGTGTGGTCCAGCTTGTTGATGTCATGTAAGCAGCCACAGTGGCGAGAATAACAGCTGTACTAATATAGTCATGAGGCATAATATAAAGTGCAGATGCATGGAGAGTAAATAGCCCCACAAATAAAATGTGACCGCAGTGGCAAACATAGCAGCACAACAACAAGGCCTATGGCTGTAGAGGCCTGGATTAAATAAAAGCATATTGTAAAGTGCAAATGGAGGCGGAGTAGACAACCCCATATTACAATAAAGTGCAATGATAGTAGCTTGATATAATGCCTGAGGTCAGGAAAACCTTTGTCACAAGAAAATATAAGTACAAGCATAGGAATAAAACCTGTGCAGTTGAACCACCCAGATAGAGATAACGGTCAATTTACGATAATAGGACCCATATAGGGACTCAAATACTTAAATAGCCACTGGTCTTCCGTGACAACAGACTGATAGTACACAATATACCTGAAACACCATAGTAGCCTAATCAGCATTCACTTAGAGCAGACACCAATGTACAAAAAGGAACGGCAGAGAGTGGAGGACAGAGAACTACAAGAAGAAAGGTGAGTGCCAGAACCCTGAATATCACAGATACAGACAGCCAGAACATGAAACAAGAGTTCACGGCTTGAACAGATATAAATGATTAAATCATTCCAACAACAACCCAGGCCAAGAACACTGAGGTCATCAAAAAATCATGAAATCATGAACATATATGAAAACAAAAGAAGAAAGAGGATGAGAACTCAAAGTAGGCAAGTGACACACATTAGGAATTTGTGTCGATCTTCCTGTGTGTTTATGGTAAATTTTACAATTCCTGCACAGTAGTCCAATTCTTACCTTTTACCGGAGACACTATAAGTGTAGTGAGGATTATTTCTGGCATTTCTATGAAGGACGAGCATTTACAAAAACAACTGGTCCGAGCTATTTAAGTAAATGTTGTGAACAATTGGTGGCAATTGAAAGAAAAAATTCATTGTCACATTAGCATACCAATTTACTCCAGTTTTATTGCTGAATTTAAATGGACCCGAGAGTTCTGTTTGTGGATCGTTTGATGGGCCTGCAGATCCTTCTGGAGAAGAAACATGTGCGTCTTTGTTTTCTGATGACCGTGCAGTTGACTTTGTACTAGACAGTTTTGTGATTGTATTGTTTGATGCAGAAGTAGTTGGTCGTTATCTGGGTGGTATTGTTAGGAGATCTCCTATAGCTTCTGTTTGTATTACCTGTCTTTTTAAAGGTTTCTTTTTTCGGGTACAGGGCACATATCTCGATGGGGGGTGTATCCATAGCCTGTTGTATTCCAGGATGCAAGGAATGTCAGCATTGACTTTGTTTGCATCAAAGTTAACTAGGAATAGACCATTGAGTGTACGCAGGTGTGAAAGTGCTATGCAACTTATATCTTCTTTAAGACTGTACTGCCAATGTCAATCAATGCTTGAACTAGGGTTAGACCTTGTGATTTGTACACAGTGACAGCATATACAAGAGATAGAGAAAATTGCTCTCTGCCTATCTACATGACTTTGAAAAGAAGGAAACATTCTATTGTCTGCCCAATTTCTTTAACTTCTGCAAGTTTGTCAAAGTGGATGTTGACAAACTGAATGTTGTCGTTTGGATATGTTTGGAAGCCAACAATTGTACCAATTGCTCCATTGACTCAACCTTGTTCTACTTCAAGGTTATGTCTTAGAATTACTCTGCAGCTTATACAAAAAGTCAATATTTTCTCCAATCCAGCTGTGTTTGTGTCAGGAATCATGTTCAACACCTCCACCCACGAGGGAAAGTCCGATACAGGCACAATTGTCAAACTAAAGTTATCAAGGGTAGGACTGTTGGAAATCATGCACGTTCCTTACTCCAAAGGCGCCCGCCGTTCCTGTCCCAGTACAGGTTGCCATGGAGACAAGGAATGAGTTGACATTCACCCTATGATTTCGGAAGTAATTCAACAGCAGTGGGTCGCGTTGCGCTAAGATGCAAGCATTGCACTATGCAAACCCACTCCTGCAGCTAACAGTACTTCTGATTGAAGTTGCTAGACCTGTTCTGGTTCTCACTTCACTTTATGACCTCAGGACTTTGTCTGTTTTCCTTGGCCCAGTTTTTTGTTTTGCTTCGTTATTTGCTTCCCAACCTTTGTATCCTGGGCCTTTCCCTCCTCTGACTTTTACAATCCTACTCTTGTCTGACTGCCCGGATTCCGCCGTGGACCGCTACTGGATTGCCTCTGGCTCCCGTACATGTTTATTATGCTGCTAGCACAAAGCCAGACCCAGAAAGCCTAACAACCTTCTTTTGTATCACTCGGATTAATACCTTGCCTGCACGTTACCAGAACCGGAGTGCTACACGGATTGCTACTGATACACATTCTGAACACTACGCTGCCCGCATGTTGTCAAACTTGGAAAAACCTAACGGACTGCTGTTTTCTCAATGATCATATAAAGGAACATTTCATCTTGCCACTTTGGATTCCTGTTCAATCATCCCTCATATTCCTTCCACCTGGTTATTATGCTTAGGACTTAACAAGCACCAGGACTAGAGACGCTTGCAGAAAGGTGCTTTAGATGTCCTTGTGCTGTCAGGATAGGTTTGTGGACTTAACCGGGACTTACCTAGGTGTCCTCGTGCTGTTGGGGTAGACACATGGATTGCTAACTTACTACCTGCCTAATCCTGCCGGATCATTGGGGAATCAACAGGGAACTTTACATCTGTCATCAAACTGTCGTGGTGGTAAGAAAGATTTACATCTGATTTATATCCTTAGTTCTGTCTTGTCTGCTTTCTATGACATCCATTGATTATCTGTCTTAGAGTCCAGTACTGGGATCCTGGGGGCATTCCATCGTCACCCTAGACTGACCTACCTTCATCCTTTCATACAATTAAGGTTGGTCTCTCTATATTGTGGGTGTAGGTTTTTCAGTATACATTTTCAGAGTACTGAACTTGTTCTTTGATTATATTCTTACAGCCGGTGAGTTGTGGCCATGTCTCCTCTTTTGACTGCTAGATCTCTCTGTCTGTTTCTATCTGAACAGCAGAGAGTTACAACAGTAGGAAGATTTATTCGGCTGCTGTGTGGGCTCTCTTAACATTGTCTCCCCTTTATTGGGGAAAACGTACCTGACGTTGAGTCTTAAGCGTTTGACATATATTTTCCTAAGCTATTTAGTCGTGCTGTTGCTTGTTGACACATGGGAAGTGTCATGGTGTGCACTTCTAGTGCACTTCTAATTGACTAGAGCTTGCAAGGGTTGGCATTAAGGACATATATTTTAGATTTTGTTGAGGAATATGTTCCATGACATCACGAGCAGATGTGTTTCCTCCATATACCTCATGCATTAGTCTACTATTTAAGTTGGATTTTGCATGTTTAGAACCGTTCTTATGCTTTTTATAATGTTAGCATAGTTGATGTCTGCAGACTGACACATGTTTTGAGTTAGTTCTCTGTAGTGAAAATGTTGCCAGAGATTTACATTTCAAATGCTGCTGAGGGTATTGTGGCATTGTTTGTGTCCTAATGTTTTGAAAATAGGTTGACCTTTCACTGGTGTTAACTGTAGGAGGTCTCCGAAAAAATAACATGTTTTCCTCCAACAGGTCTTTGTAGTTGATTTTTATGACTTCTTGCATTCTGAGATGAATTAAAGCCAACAGGAGGTTGGAAACCTGCTTACTTCATCTATCAGGAGCACTTTAATTTGTTTTAGAATTCTACATACTTTATTAGCAGCTTCTGCTCATAATTTGTAGTATCCTAATTTGTTTTGGTGTTCTACGGGGAGGATCAGTAGTCGGTGTAAAGTTAAACCACCTATGTTGTAGGCAGCTAAACCTGTGGGGGATGTTACTACAGCCACAAGGTTGTTGTTTGTTAAGTTGCTGATTATTTTCATTAAGAATGTTTTACCAGAACCAGATTCACCACTTACATACAGGAGCAGAGGTTTATAATTTTTACAGATACAGGTTTTAGTTTTATGTTTAAAACCATGTTCAATTTCTTGAGTGATTTCTAGATAAATGTTGAGTTGTTCATCATTTAGCTGTGATTTGAGCACTGAGAAGTATTCCTTAGATTGTTCATACGGATACATGGTATTTTCTACCTCAGTCATAGGCATTTCTGCTTCATCTAGAATGAGTGGGTCTCCAAGTGGTTCCTGGCTTCCTATAAAGGAAGGTTGACTGCCCTCAGGAATATCTTTGTCTACTTGAGCTTCAATTTCTGTCTCTTGTTGGCGTTCATTGTCCAACATTTGTTTGCATTGTTTGAAATTGTCATTTGTTATACTGTTTTCATTTGCTGTGAATGCCGCTTTAAATGAGTCATAGTTTGTTTGTTTGTTTATTTTATTTGTATCACGCACCTGACCCGGAGGTAATTGGGCACTAGAGGATAGTAATGGTTACATAGCATAGTATAGACAGGTGTGTACATTAAAACAGTTTGAGCATTCAAGGAAAAATTACAATGGTACATATTTACTTATTAAACATACATATTATACATTGGGTCATAGTAACCTAATAATTATTTTTCTTCTCTCCAAGGTTTAAATAGATGCAGTAGTGCCCTGTAATATGGTTCTCTATGTTGTGGAGATTGAAATGATAACTTTATGTGATTAATTAGACTGGGTTTGGTGAGTTTCACAAGTGGAGACTGAATAGTTGCCAATTGTGTCATTTGGTGTCACATTGTTTTTGTAGGTGTAGTTTTGGGCAACGTCGTACGGACACATGTTTTCCAAAGCAGTACTTCTGTTTGGGTAGTATGTGTCAGTTAAATTGTTTTTTTAAAATGTCCTGAGTGTCTGGATCATTTGTGCCTATGTTTTCTATCTCTTGGTGGTATTGGATTACACTTTTTTGGGATGAAGCTGGTCCAAGGTTGAGCCAGACATTGTGTTCAGTTTTGCCATATAAGGCTGTTCATGTTAAACGGTCTGCAGCTTCATAGCACCCGCATTCTCATCGGAGAACATTTTTATACCGAAGTTGTAACATTTTTGTGATCGTGTTTTGTCAGATGATATATCCTGCCAGATGTCTTTTAGCTCTGTTTTGTCAGCTTTGGTGAGATAGACTGTGACATATCTTGCAACTACAGTGGAATTGTCTGCAATATATTGTATCTCTATGTTTGCATTCCACAAGCGGGCAATGATTGCATTGGAATCATTGATGTACTTGGATGCTTTGTCCCTTTTAATGCTGTATGTATTTTTAGGGGATTTGCTTTTCACACTGTGTCTAACAGAAGACATCACGCTATTCACTTTTCCTTTTTTGTAACCTGCCTAGGGAAGCCAAAGCGACATTTGGTATAGTATTTTCCTATATTTTTATACCTATGTCAGCAGTATTTGCCACACTTGTGTTTTTGGAAGAGTACGGCTTGTGTATGAGTTCACTGTGGTTTCTAAAGTGATGTTGCAGGTAATGTATTTTTCAAAAAACAGTAAAACAGTGGTGTCACTGTCATGGCCAAATTTAAGAGCATCTCTTATCCACAAAAGCATGTGTATGTGTCGTGCTCCTCTGTATTGATATTCTTTTCTCCAAAATAAGTTTTGCACTTCTCTGAGCGGAGGGGTAGTTTTATTGCAGATAAAGTGCAGCATGGCAATGAAAGTACCTTAATACATTGAAAGGGTCAAGAGAACAGAGTTCTCCTGGTGTTTTTATATCTAGTCCATCTTTATTTTGGTTTGCAGTGTGTAAGAAGTCGTGCAAGACATCCCATACATACTATGCACAACTTAAAGTAACAAACCATGTGGGTGTGCCTAGACTCCTTAGCATACAACTTACACCAGTGTGACATCAGGACCAGTATTATTTTGTACAATGCATGTTTGCCAAGAGATATGTGATACTTGACTTCAAAACTTCAACTTTGTCTTTTATTTTTTGAAGCAGTTGGGTAGCGGATATGTTTAAAAAGTCAGAGCCTGTTTTTAAGTTGTGTGAAACTCAATAACATAGAGTTGCTACCTCACTCTTTCAAAGGAGGTTGAAAATGTATTTGACATTTTGTGTGAATCCGGGGTCTTCAGAATACATTCTTAAAGAGCAATATTCTGATGAACTCATTTGTGTGGACCTTTCATCATATCTACCTCTTTTTCCTGTAGGAAAGAGTAGAGGGAAAGATTGTGCCTTTACCCTTATTCCCATTTGCTCATTGGGGATCCTTTGGCTTGATGCATTTGATATGTTTCTAATGCATCATCAATGGTGTCTTTGGAGTGTAGTGGGTGAATTGTATACTGGTCTAAAATGTTGGCTGCAGTAACAGGATCTACAGGTTCAAGTTGGCCAGTGCTGCTGAATCCTGAACAATTTGGGTGATTTCTCTTACGTATTCCTCTATGTTTATATCTTTGTAATATCCATTGTTTTCTTTTAGATATTGTAGGGCTTGTCTAACTTTGGTTAAGTCAATTAGTTGTTGCCACATTTTTTTAAACCTTATGTTGGCACACCATTATCTTTTATAATCAAAGATTGATCTATTGGTCATTGTACTCCCAGAGTTCATACATTTTCTTTGAGATCTAATAGCAAATATACAACTTTGCCACGCATGCACTTTAGTAACTCAGATGGAGGTAATTTGCCTATTTTCGTTTGAAGGCGTATTATAGCTTGACATGGGTGCACTGTTTGTATTTTAATGCTCTTGTACAAGTTAAGTTGTTGGAGAGCTTTCGGAAGTGGAAATATTTCTAAGTTATTTGGTTATTTTCAAGCTTTTTGTTGCAGTACGTGCAAACTGTTAAGGGGTCAGTTATTTTGTATTTAGTTTCCGCTGTTAGATATAAAGCTAATTGGAACCATTGGGATTCTCCATTGTCTTCTATTTTGTAGGCTAGATATACTATTTGAGTGCCCTTTTCATATAACGTTCTGCGACAACAGACACATATTTGGTCTGCTATTTCAGCAGATGCATTTTGAAATGTAGCTATTTCTTTTTTGTATGTCTTTATTAGGACATTGGTTTTCATGAGATTTTGGTAATGGTTTCTGAAGGTACAGAATTTTCTAAGTCAACTTCAGTTACAAGTATTTACGTTGTATGTGCTCTATTTCTTGAAGCAGTTATTTGGCTGTTCTATGTAGGAGAATGTTATTTACATTTTGCAGTTCTAGAGCAGGACATTTTGCATAGTATAGTTGATGCACAATATTCCATATAGTACAATGGTGTGTCACTAACATTTTGATGTGGTGAAAAGTGCATTTGCAAGCAGTTCCTAAAGCGCAGGCCAGTGTGGCCACGCACTGGATATGAGTCTATTGTTTGTAAAGATTTCATTTTACGTTGTCTTTTATTTTCACATAGTGATTGAGGAATTGTTATATAGATTTAAAGGAATTTTGCGTACATTATACATTGAGCTGCATGTCCATCTGTACACTGGATGGTTTGATTGGGTGAAAGGAGCATTTGGCTCAAAGATTGTTGGGGACTTTTTTCAATAAGGGTTTCTTTTTCCGTAATTGTGTTGCACCATTTCATACCCTCGACCATTATTGTCTATGGCAATTGCGTTTTGTTGTTCTTGTTTATAAGCTTCTTCATTGAAATATGGTTCACCATTACAGAACTTTGAAAAGGTTTGTATATTGACACTGCGCATGTTTAGAATTCGTTTTTGTAATATGTTCATTAATTTAGTTAGTGGTTTTATTGTATAAAAAATCAATAGAAACCATTTTCTGTTTAGTAGAAAAGTGCTGTCATTTAGAGCTTGCAGGATTAGTCTCCTGCGTGAGTTTTTAAGGGTAGATCATGCTTTTTCAGCAGTTTTTATATGAAAGTGCAGAACTCTACAGAGGAACATTTAATGTAACATACATTTTTTGGATTGCTTTACCGTGATTACGTTAACACTGGTAGATAAAAGGTTAGGTTCTTTAGTAGGTCTGCTTTTCTTTTTACATATTTGTGTACTGTTTGTTTTTGCAAGAGGGCCCTTACCTTTTTTAGTTGTGGCTGGTTTAGTTTTGTTGAGTGAGGTTACTAGCTCTTTTGTTTTAATGTTTTCTATACATTGTTTTAGAGGTGGATGACTATATGGTGTAGTTTTATTCTTATCTGCTCTATTTATTCTTTCTTTTCTATGGAGTTGCTTTTTAGTAGGCATGTTGCTGTGTCTGTTGGGAAAAGAGAAAGTTTGCATTGGACAGTTTTGCAATGTATATGTATAGAGTGTGGTTTCATTGTGAAGTGGTATACTAGGTGTGGTTGTGAAGGTTGTGAGAGTTAGGGCCTAATTCACAGAAGTGTTTTATAATGGCAAAACCCCATTGGAAAACGCTCTGTGAATAAGGGCCTAAGAGTCTAGAGAGGTGTGATGGTGTTGGGTTAGTGAGTAAGGGAGTGGTGGTGTAATGGAATCTGTAGGGTGATTGTACTGTTTTGGGCAAAAGAGTAGGTATGGCAATGGCAGTGTGTAGATGGGAATAGTAAGAGTGTGAATGGTGCAATATAATAGACTAGAGTGAAAGAAATGTGGCTTTGAAAAGATAAGTCTGGGGTTATATTTAGTGGAACTGTGCTGCTGTAATTATATATATACATGCTACATTAATGTACTTTGTTGGATGCGAAGGTTATTTGTTTTTCGATTATTGTTCGGTAATGTGCTTCTTTCCTTGTTTGTAAAAGAAATTTAATGGGGAAATGTGGTAATGGCAATGTACTTTTAGTAAGCAAGGTTGATATTTATGAAGGAAGGAGGAGTGGTGGGGAAAAACAGTTCATAAAATTGGTGGACCGTTAAAAATGGTTGCTTTTAGGAGCGTTCTCATGAAAGTTAAGAAATGCGTATGTGCATTTGTAGAAGCTCTGTAACGTTTTGTAAATGAGTAGACAAGTTGATGGAAAAGATTTGTAGTATACTTTTAAATGGCAGTTGGTGTGTGAAGTTTAATATGTTAGGAGTATATGCATACTTGCCAACATGATGCATTTTAATATGTAGGCGTTTATGTAGTCTTAGATTTTTTTTTTTCATTCTGGGACTCGTAGTTACACTTTTCTCATTGTGAAAGTTAGAGTACAAATCACAGAATGTAGAGAAAAAAGTATGACTGCATAAGCAGCTGAAGATTGGAATGGTTATGTTAGGAAGTATATATGTACTGTCACTATATTAAACGCGCACATACTGAGTGCCAATTACAAATGGTGTACACATCTATTTTATCTGCTTTTACTTTCTTTTATGAAAAAGTGACACAGTGCTGCTGTAAATGCAGTTATCCATTTTTGAACTTTCTTCAAAATGCTTAAAAAACCATTTTGAAAAACACAGCATGGTATATATTTATTTGATATGCAATACATGTCACAGTTTCGAATCTTAAAGTTAAATCGTGTTTTTCTAGGACTTGTAGTTTGAGTTTTATAATGGGCAAAGTTCATTGGAACTGACAGAACGCAAAGGAGAAAATAAAGATAAGCACCTATAGATTGGAATGGGTGTCCTCCATATATCCATATGTTGGGAAATATGCATGTGCTGCCAACATATTAAACTGGCACTAAGTGCCACTTAAAATGGTCTAAAGATCTATTTAATCTGCTTTCCCTTTATTTTATGAAACATTGACACACTACTGCTATACATGCAAATCTACATTTTTTAACTTTCATCACAATGATTGTAAATAGAAACATTTTGAAGTGCATAGCCTTGTCATTGTTTGCTGCTTTATGTGAGCAGGTGATGAATGCTGCAATGCATGCCATTTACCAGAGTGGTTACAAAAGACAATATGCTTATTGGGAAGCTTATTACAGGGTAAGCAGCAGGAAGCCTATATATATATATATATATATATATATATATATATATATATATATATATATATATATATATATATATATATATATTTGTGAAAGAGTTGATGACATTTGATGACATGACAGTTGATGACATACATGTACTATATTTTGTTAGATGCAGATCTTGTTGAATCTGGAAATACAAATCTTGTAAAGTTGCACAGTAGTTTTTGATACAGATGCCTTTCACTAACAGGAGATATGCACTCTGAAAGTTCAAGTGTACATCTGAAGTGTTGAAGTGAGATGACATAGTTAGGTGTAGAGTTTGTGGATGTGATTGGTCGATGGATGTGTGACTCTTTGAAAACAGCCAATGAGGGAGTATTGAGAACATGAAAGTGGAAAGGGTAGATTGGCTGCCCCTGTGTTACGAGGTCCGTGCACACATGATAGTCCGCGGATAGCACGTGCCACAATCCTGGCATGGGAAGGGGACTGTGGGGATCAGCCAATCAGGTTTCCTGGGTGTGGTGTACAGGAAGAGAGGGTAGCAGGAGTTTTGTTAATAGGAGTTGTGAGAGGATTGAAAATGGCCATGGCAATGTCTTTCAGCAGACAGAGTGTTTGGATTGTGGGGTACTCTTGGGTTCATTGGTTGAAGGTGTATGGTGAGCATTGTTGATTAGACAAAAATATTTTTCTCTGGTATGGCGTGCAAGACATGAGGTGGATTGGCTTGCTCCCATTTTGTGCAAATATGGTGGTTTTGAAACATCCGGACAGTTTGGGGAAGGTGACTGCAATTTTATTGCAGTTTGCAATGAAGGAGACATTGGGAAAGTTGAAGGAAATGTTCCCTAATTCAAAAATGATTTTTTCATGCATTGCCCAGAAACAGATGTGGATGCGTTCGAGTTCATTTGGTCTGCAAATGGAAACAGCGAGGCGCAACGTCAATAAAGCGGTGTCTGCTTTTGTGATGTCATCTTTGATGTCCTGGGTGTTAATCTTAGCAGTGCACCGAGGTGGCGTGAGACATAGTTGCTTAGCGTACCATAACTGACGAATTTCAATGGTTTTTCGGTTTTACTTGTAACCATTAACCTTTAACAACGTTTTTTCAGTTAATATATATATATATATATATATCCAGAATCGGGAAAGAAGACATGCACAGCAAGGAGCTTATAAGGCGGATCAATGCCGTCAGGCATGGGTGCCTGCTTTAATGCGGACGGTACCACGTCTGAAACAGAACAAAACAAAGGCAGGAAAATCCTGTCTAAGGAAGACAGCAGCACACCAAACAAACACCTCCAAGTCATATAATAATCCAAATTGCCATTTGAAACAATAAAACATTATTTTTCAAAAGGAATGCTGAACTGCCTAGGCTTTTACATGGACATTATTATAACACCATTTGCATATTAAATTCATATGGTAGTTTAAGGGGAAAAGTAAGGATGGAATACATTGGAACTTTCTGCAGAAAGAGGGGACACTCATCACAATCAAAGTGGTGTTTTCATATCTTAATCGCCAACAAGGACATGCAGTTCTTCATCTTTGTTGTGGACATTAGGGGTTTTAGTGTCATAATCAATGATATTATGAGCTTCAGGGTGCATTCATCTTTTTTCTAATTCCCCCTTGTAATGTGGAAATACATGTATTCAATTACAAAATATTTAAAAGACGATAAATCTGCTTTGTGGGCTTCGTCAAAGTGTTTGGCTAGCGGATAGAGAAGGTCTTTGTTTTGATGGTCCTAATATGTTGTAAGTTGCTAGTTTTAGCCTCATGTTTAGTACTCCCTATGTACCATAAATTACAGCAAAGTACGTAGACATAAAATGTGCTGGTGCACTTAAGCTGATATTACATTTTGACAATGCAGCCAGTTTGTGGGTTCTTATATTGTTTAACATTCATACCGTACTGACATGCCGTGTATTTAAGGCATTTGGTGAAGCCCATTTGTTGGTTGGTGAACCAAATGATCACCGATGTTACCTTTACTAGATTCAAACAAACTGGCAGCTTTGATGGAAAGTATAGAAGATGCTTTTTTAAAAGTAATGGTAGCATGGCCATCAATATGATGTCTCTACTCCTTTATCTTGTGATAAAAGGTGCCAATGTTTGTTTAATGTATTCTGATACGTATGGCACCATCATTGAAAGTGGTGATGAATCTTAAGATGCCAGGTAGTGTTCTAAACATCTATGGAATAACAAAACCCTTGAAACTAAGAAAGAAAAATTTAGTTGAAGGGATGTTAAGGTAGAACTACATTGTAAAAATAACATTGAAATTCAAGGAAAAAACTTTAGTTACAGGGATGTTTAGGTGAGAACTTAACCGGACAAAACTGTTGAAATTCAGCTAAAGCCACCTTAACTTCCTGCTCCCTGTTGCGCAGCCCATGACCACAATCATGACATCACAGATGACACCACTTATGACATCACAGGTGACATCACTGTTTATACCATTAATGATATAATCTATGACATCACAGGTGGTATTACGGATGGCATCACTGATGACATCACTTGTGGCATCGCTAATAGCATCATAAATTACACCAATTATTATTTAACTAATGGCATTAGACATAAGATCACTTTGTGTATTTGCCCATACTATTCCACAAATTTGATGTTAGCATTTTAGAATAGTTCACAACAATGAGTACATTGTTTAAAACAGCAAACTGCTATACATGCATTATATCACTACTTGTGAAGCTTTCCTTAGTAGAACATTAATAAAAGATTATATGTGAATTATAAATAGTAATATAATCTGTATATACATTTACAAAATGAAATGTAGTAGAAATAAATAGAAATCGGCACATGTTGAACCCTAATTATTTATGTTTTAAAATAAACATGCAAATACTCAATAGTTTTATTGTAAGAAACATGGGTACACATATCATTTTCTAAAATACATGATAAGAGCTTTAAAACAGGTAACAATCAAGCAGTCCGATATATTTTAAGAATGATACTACATGGGTATTGAAAAAAAGGATTAGTACTCTAAATGTATGTATGTATAGAAAATAAATAGAGTTTTAAAATGCAATATTTGCTTGACAACATGTACATAGATGTATATTTCTTTCTGTGTGTCTTTTTTAAGTGCTTAACATGTTAAAAAATGAAATAAAATACATAGGGCCTCATTACAGGTCAGGTGGTCTGGAAATAATGGTGGCGTTAAACCCGCCGCCACCGTTGTTTCCGGACCGCCTGATCCGGACTCCTGCAGGCGGGTGGTGATGTTTCCGCCAGGTTTGACCTGGCGGGTTTAACACCGCCCGCCTGCAGGCGGACAAGGAAACACCGGCAGCATTACGAGATGCTGCTGGTGTTTCCATGATCCCCATTCCCATCGAGTCCCATAGGACTCAATGGGAATGGGGATTAACACCATTCCGCCTCCGTGATTCCCGGAAAACCGGGGTTTTAATGCCCTGGTAATTCCGGGAATCACGGAGGCGGAATGGTAATACGAGTCCGGGGGTAACCAGGCGGTTTTACCGCCGCGGTTACCACCGGACTTGTAATGAGGCCCAGACTGTACAAAGTAAAAGTAGTCTTTAATTAGCATCCAACCTTTGAATAAATTAACTTGTGTGTATGCCAGATGTCATTAGTGATGTCCTCAGTAATTTCATCATTGAGGTCATAGGCTGAACAACAGGGGGAATGAAGTTAAGGAGGCTTTAGCTGAATTTCAGGGGGTTTGTTGTGCTAAGTTCTCACCTTAATGTCCCTGCAAATAAAGATTTTTTCCTTGAATATATATACTATAGGGTGGCGATAGCCACCCTATAGTTAAGGTGAGTCAGACTCCCATAGGATCCGCTCAAAATACTATTGTTAATAACTTTTGATTCATGTAATAGTTTTGGTCGAAATTTCGAAAGTGATTAAAACCCCAGCCCCCCCCTCAAACTACAGAGTTTCGTAAAGATTTGTTTACAAAAGTTAGTAAGCATCAACTTTTTTTTATTTTTTCCAAAAGTGTGGCCTAGTTCCCATTCATTTTCCCATATTCAAAGAAGGTCAATTTTTGCCAATGCGCAAAGCCCAGACAGCTGGATGGATTTGACCCAGGTTCGAAACAAAAGCGTTGACTCGTGATCTGTGCGTAGTTTGGGGGTATTCCATCCATTATTTTTTTTTTATATTTCACGGAGAAGGGGGTGCCCCCTTCTCGAAAGTAGATAGGGACATCTCAGGGATTTACCGAAAACCATGTGTTTTTAGAAATGAAATAGCCGTCATCTTATTTTTCTGTCGATGCAAATTACTTTAGTCTAGAGGTGGGAAAGCAAACTGAGTCACAGAAACAGTGTGTGTTGACGGGATAAGGGAGAGGGTAGGGAAGGTGAGGATGCCATCTGGGGAGTGGGGGGAGCTGGCACAATTGTGGGGGCCGCTTGGTGAGGGCTTGGAGGCCAGGAAAGCATTTTATTTTTGATGTTTTTTCTGATATTCGTGACTTTATTGGAGGCTATCAAAAGACTACAGATAACCATCGGTAAGAGTAGCTCTGTGCCCGTGGCTATATATTTTGAGATGTCAGTGTTTCATTTCTTTTTTAAAGATATTTGTATAGGTTTAGTGATGTTGGGTGTTTTCCGACTTTTGTATATTTGAGACTTTGGAGAAAGAGAGAAGAAAATAAAATGTATATAAGAAGGAGCAATTGTACTGTAGTTTTAAATGCCTCATGCAATATATTATAGGTTGAACTGTTTGCCTACCCAGTTTACTCTTATGTATTATTCTCTGCTTTCTTTATCTTCAGCGACTTTACATAAGTACATAAGTTTTATTGTAGTATAAAACCTGAAGTGAGCACCCCCACTTTAACTAAGAATGTGTATCCGCTGTATCCGAATGTGTATAAGACAATGAACTGTACCCGTGGGCAAAATAAAAAAATATTTTGGGTTATTATTTTATTGTATTTGTGTATTTATATGTGATAAGTAGTCCTTTAAAGGACTGTTTTGGGGTACACTGAGTGTAGTATTTTAGTATATTTGGAGTACTGTTTTGATGTTATGAAGGAACACCGCATTTCCTTCATTGGTCAGGTTGTCTATAGAAATTGGCCATGTAGAACTGTATGTTGTTGTTTGAAATACATAATTGATTGTGGTGAATGCTGAAACTACTTTATTAACATTTCTCCATGATTTCTCAACTTTATCATTAAATTAAATCTAGTGGTTCATCTCCATTTTTGCCTCTGAGTCAAATTGGAAAAGATAAAGATGGTGTGAGGAAATAGTTCCATTAGTTTGCCCATGTCTTGTTTGATTATTAAAGTAAGGGACACACCTTTTACATTCCGTAAATCATTGCCTCCACAATGAAGTACTTTGACATCTGGCTGCCCTGTCCTTTTCAGACTGAACAATTTTGGAAAAACTTAGAACCAATTGTAAAATCTCTCAAACCAAGGACCATGTCAATATTTAGTTTCTGACAAAAATCCAGTTACCAAAACCGACAATTGTCTGTGATCAGCCACACAATTTTGAAACCAGCCATGATATCTGCAGTGTCTCTCTGTTTCCAGGAACAATTATTCCTAGTTTCAATTTCTAGTAGTTTGTATGAGCAGGGTATGTATGATGTGTGTGTTTTGAATTTTGTAATATTATTCATGGCTATTTACTAGCCACCCAGTGCGCAGCGTTGATATCCGCGGGTAGATGTGGTACCCTGTGCAGCTCCGGCTATACCAGGACAAATGGCATGTTGTGTGTTTGTGGACGTTTGGTAGCTGCGGCTAGCCGACATTTTGGGGGGAGTAGCATCATAGATGCATTGAGTGTTTTAGGGGATTGGGAGGATCCAGGGGAGTGAAGGAGGACTGTGGGGGGTGGATGGGGGCTGGTATGTGTTTTAGGGGCACTTCTTTGGAGTTTGGGGGAGTAGAACGATATTTTTTAATTTGTAGTTTTTGCGAATAGCTGTGGCTATCAGCAAATGCTCATGTATGGGTTTTTCTATAACTGCATGTATAAAAAAAACATGCATAGGCGCGTCAACGCGTTTCATCTTTTTATTGGTTGTGTCTGTAGGCATGGTTATATTTATAGCCGCGTACATAAACATACACTTTCTGTGCAATAATCATTTTGTTATGTGGATGATATAGTACAGAATGGTTCTGTGTGTGTTAGTTTGTGTGCTTAGGTGTTGTCTTGTCTTATTCGAAGTTTTGAAGGTTGGCTTAGTTTGGTTTTAGTTTGTAGAAAATGTATGTGTAGCCACAGCTACAAGTAAAATTTGCAGCTGCATTTAATATCTGCCACTACTAGTGATGCTGGGCAGGGTTTTGTATGTGTTTTGGTGTTTCTAATTGGCTGGTGTTAATGTTGTAAATCTGTACTTCTGTGTGATAGTTTGCAGTGAATATGTGTACGCCATTTTATTCGTTTTCTTAGAATATAGTCCTGTTTTTCTGGTTTTGATTTTGGAAAGTATGGAACGCCCCATTTTGTCTACTTTTCTCATTTTGACTGCAGCACTCACACTGTGCAGATCATGTTACCTGTGATAATATATGATTGGCATTAATCAGTTGTTTGTCAGTGTTTTGTTGAAAGTTTTATTTGATAATATGTTGATAATGGGGCACTGTGTTTTTTTTAAGTGGTCCTGTGTATATGTTTAAAATAGGTGTGAATAATTGTTGGACGCTGTTTATTAGGAAAGAAAATGAATTTCAGTAAGGTGCATGATATCGAATTATGAAGCATACATCCTGAACTCAAAATAAATGAATGATCACAAAGCAGTAGAAATGTGATTTTATCTGCAATGATGTTATAATCACTTGATTTTTGGGGTGATATGAAAATGTGTTTGTTTTAAAAAAAATGATTTTGCTGGTGTGGAGTGATTTGAAAATGTGTGTGCTTTAAAAAAAGATTTGGTTTGCTGAAGTGTGTTACTGTGTGGTTATCTATAGGGGAAAATTCATTGTCTTCATTTGTTTATTGTTTTGTGAACCCCAGTGTGTCATTTCATGAAAAATATGTGTGATTGGTTTTATTTTTAAATATATAGTCATAAAGAATATAGGAATGGTGTTAGTCGTGCAAAATGCTATTATGTAAACTAGAAATGGAATGGATTTTCTGGTGCAAATTTCCCTAATAAATGCAGGTGCAGTATGCAATTAGCAATCCAATTGAAATACACAAATTAGAGGTTGTACCATTTTGGGATGGTTTATTGGAAGTTCCCATGTGCAACAGTTCAAAATAGAAAACACACATATTTTTTTAAATGTGTATTGTTACTCTACTGCAAATTAACAAGGGGGTCCTGGGAGTCCCTCTGCCAGACATTAGTCCTGGTTACAAGAGACTTACCCAGAGTCTTTAGCTCACTATCTTTCACAGAGAAGAAATATCCCAAACATATCAGCCTTTGTCCTGCCCTGGGGCAGTCCAGCACCGAAATGCTAGGCAATTCTTCTCTGGACAAGAGTATCAACAGCATCCCCAGACACGTGTTTTGGTCTGGTTGGACCTCATCAGTAGGGAGGAGCTGTGCCTCTCTAAGAATAGTGAGCAAGGGGTCCACGTCTGGATGTTACTCTACTCCTACTTGATACAGACATAGTGGCAGCTGTGAATGGCAGTTTACTGGACACCTTGGTTCTTCCATGGAGTTAAGGTGACTATTTAGCATGCTCATAGTTACAGGTCCGATCAACATGAGGGCTTTAATAAAGACTGGAGAATTTTGTGATGCAGGAATGCCCTTTTGCTCTAGGCTTATTGCTATTAGGACTGTGGCTCATCATACTGGAGTAGTCATAGTGTCTTTATTTAGTTGGAGAACAGCAGCAGTAGTGATGATTTTTTACAGTAGATTCCTGTGTACAGATTATAGGCCATGCTTAGGGAGGAGCAGAATGTTCAGTGTACATTGTGCAAGAAAACAGTAAGACATGGCCCGTGTAATGATCAGCCACAAATATTGGCAACATGAATCATGGTAAATCATGTGGTGCGAGTCTCCTAGGATGATGTGGATGATGCGTATTGGAAAATGTATGTGCACCCCAAAATAAAGATTCTTGGGGCTGATGTGTTACATGCATTGAAATTGGCACCATGTGCAGTAGGTGATTCCACCAGTGTAATGCTGCCAACAGTTAATGAACCCTTGACTTTGGCAACAATGTCAACTCCACATGTTCCAGTTTGACTCTCTGACAATGTCCAAGTTATGAGAGTTATCTGTGATCTATGGTCTATGCCACTAATGTGTAGCTGTGGGAGGTGGTGGAAGTAAGGATTGGGACAACCTAATACCTCAATAATGATTTTACTAGGACTGCAGTCTTTTCTATTTTTATGTGGTCTTATATTTTCACTGTAGCTGTGAGTTGTTGTGTAGAATCAATCCATCCATTAAAGGTGCTGCCAGCAACAACCAGAGTCTTCAAACACCTGCAGCACTGTTAGACTCTATTAGAAGAGTCATTACAAATGATAAAAGAGGTACAGAGCAGAGGCTTCATTTTTTGTGGCATTGTCTTCTTAGAGTTGTTATGTTTGTTATTTTATGTTTACCTCACCAGTTGGACATTTGAACATGTATAACATTGTCCAAGAAAACAAGAAGACATGTCTGTTCTAACGATAAATCATCTGGTGCAAGTCTTGGAAATTGCACGAGATGGTCAGGCCCATACTGGGCTGTGCCTATTTTGGCTTAGATGTGGTTTTATATCTTCACTGTAGCTGTGAGTGGTGGTTGTGCATAATCAACCTTCACTCTGTAAAGGTGCTGCTAGGAACAGCCAGAGTCTTCAAACACCAGCAACAAAGGAACACTCTATTTGAAGGATCATTAGAAATGGTAGAGAGGTTCAGAGAAGAGGGTTCATTTTTTGTGCCATTGGCCCTCATTATGAGTCTGGCAGTAGCTGTGCCGGTAAAACCAGCAGGCGGCCCCCAGACCTGTAGTGAATTACCGGCACTGGACTTGCTAGATTTACCAGGGCATTAAAACCCTGGTTGTCCGTAAATCTGGTGGCGGCAATTCTGTTAATCCCCATTCCCATAGGACTCCATGGGAATGGGGACCGCGGAAATACTGGCACCATGTTGTAATGGTGCTGGTGTTTCCGTGCACCTCTGCAGGTGGATGCCATTCTGCCCACCAGGTCAGACCTGGCGGGCGGTATGGCACTTGAGAGCAGACCTTGTAGTTTTACAAGCACTGTTAATTCCGGACCGGCAAACTTGTAATGAGGGCCATTGTCTTTTTAGAGTTGTTATTTTAGTTTTTTTATGTTTTCCTCACCAGTTGGACATTTGAAAGACATAAGAAAGCTTGGGAACATCAATCATGATAAACCATCTGGTGCAGGTCTCCTGGGATAATGTGGATGTTGCATATTAGAAATTGCATGAGCACCACAACATAACAATGCGTGGGGCTTATGTATTACGTGCATGGAAATCGGCACCTTGTCCAGCAGCTGATTTCACCAGTGCGACGCCACCAACACTTAATGAACCCTCAACATTGCCAGCTGTTTCAACTCCACATGTTTTCATTTTACCGGCTGCTAATTTCTAAATTATGAGGGCTATCTGCGATCTATGCCACAAATGGGTTGCGGTGGAAGGTGTGCATCTAAGGATTGGGATACGTTAACCTGAATACCACATTAATGATCATACTTAATATTTTATTAAGTGGCAATGTTTTCCCACCTTCTTTAAAAAAACAAAAAGAGTATGTGTACGCAGATGAAACACTTATGGCATTAGATATAATGTTATTTATATGTTTGGTTATAAACATTTTGAACTTCTTAATAATAATGTAGGTATGTTTGCAGAATTCACACTGCATATGCTTGCTGTGTTGTTCATGTAAACATCTGTGGATCTTTTGGATAAACAGATAGTAAAGTGTTAGTAAATATTTACAGCTTTATTTGCAGCGAAACCTCTCCGAGAGTGCATTTGTTGTGTTATTTAGAGCTTGCTTTTTGATAAAGTACTGTTTACTCTCTTACCAATTTCTATTTGCAGATTTAAGGACATCTATATTTTTAACAATTTATTTATACATATTACTTTAAAAAAAATAAAAGTAAAATATGTAAAGAAATTAATTTACACACAGGTTTGGGGAATTACTGTCTTTTCAGTCTAAGTGTGGAATATATTGCACATCTGTGTTGCAGAACATTTTTATTTAACAATAAGGTCTGAGCCGGGTAGACATTATTTTGTTAGCTAATGCCCCGGGGCCTATAGTTACATGTCCAACTGAGAGGAGGCTTTATCTTTTGTGGCATTGTCTTCTTAGAGTTGTCATTTTTGTTATTTTCAATTTTACTCCTCAATTGGACATTTGAACATTTCTAACCACAAGTATAGCAGCAGCATATGCTTATATGCATTTTACAGTTGATACCTGTGCGCAGCTTATAGGTCATAGGTTTGTACATTTTGATGTAGATTAGACTTTGTGTAGGGTTCCTCTATATTGACGTATTGGAACTGGATGAGGTGATTAATCAAATCAGAGGTTGAAAATGTTCGGGAAGGATTATTGGTAGCTTCCATCTGCAATAGCTTACAATGGGAAACACACATAACTTTGTAAGGTCTTTCTTTCTCCAATGCTACTTGATACAGCAATACTGCAGCTATTAGTGAATGTTTTCTGGGCACACTTATTCTTTAATGAAGTTAAAGTGAATATTTAGCATACCCATGCACATCTTCATACCTTTCTTTAATAGCTTTTTCCTCTTTGTCCTGAGCAGGATTCCTGTAAGGTTTGAGAAAGTGATTTGCAAATTCCCTAAGAAAGTGACAATGTCCAATGCAATTTAGAGATTTCCCTGTTGTTTATTTTATTGATATCACTGGTGAAGGACAAAGTCTATGGTTGGTGGCATGTTAGTGTTTTAAAATATACAGTGCACATGTTTGAAGTGATTGCATTGACAACTGCTCATTATTTACAAGTAATTGTTAGATTGCAAACAAAGATGTCAAACCTGCCTAAAAAATCATTAGTTAAAGGTATAAGAGACAAAGTTGTGTATTTACCTCACAATTTGGAAGAATTGTTTGTTTGTTTTAGCAAATGGTGTTGCCAGTAAAGATAAGAACATTTGGCAACAGCTTGTAGCTATTGAAAAGGGGAAAAACACATTGGCTTTTCTATTGGAGCACAATGATTTATATAAAGGCAAGCTGACTGTACCAGACTTGTGTATGCTTGATATTGAGTTAACAAACAAAAGCTATTTTTGTTGGTGGATTCCTTTCTGATGACCAGGGATGAATGAGGGTGTCTGGGTCAGTTTTCTTTCTGATATTATCTTTGCAATTGGTCCCAACACATCCGGTAGCAACATACTGGTACCCTTTCTGAACGGACAAACTAAGAGTTTGCTGGTAGGGGCACGGAATTTCTGACAGGCTGGGAGTTCAGGCCTTACCGGCAGAGTTTTCACTAAACCACCAGCACCATTAGCAATTTAAATGGAGATGTACCGTTTCCGCTGCCTGCCATAATATCCCGGTGGAACCGCAAAGTCAGGTGGTGGAAACAGTGTTTTGGGGTTGCTGGTAACTCGCCACATATCGGTGGGTTTTACTGGCAACCTTGTAATGAGACCTAGAGTCTTGAAAGAACTGCAGTACTGGAGCACTCCATTCGAAGAGTCATCAGAAATGCTAGAGAGGTTCAGAGATGAGAGTTTTCATGAAGTGTCAACAGATGTGCTGCTCCTATCTCCAGCAGTACCACTTGGATGAGCGAGAGGTCTTCGCAGGATCTTTTATTTGTGATGCAATGAATCTGCCGGAAGGCTTCAATCACTTTATCCTGGGGTACTAACAGTGTCTTTATTTGGTTGCAAGATATTCTGGCATTTTGCAACAGAAAAACAAAATAAAAATGATGTGCACCATGTAAAGGGATATGAAGTCTGTCCACCCTTTCGATGGTGGCCATTTAAAACAGTAAAAAAAATAGCAGCCATGGAAAGGGAGAAGGGAGTACATGTAGTCCCTTCTCTCTTTTCATGGCAGCCACTCTGAGAATGAACACCAAGGGATGTGGTGGTGACTGGTCCCTTGTCAGGCTGGTAAAGACCCAATGAGGGCCGATCAGATTGTTTGTAAAAATCTGATTATCCCTTGTTGGGTACTAATTGTACTTTAAGATGTCTACCTGGATAGCATTAGAAAAATGTACACATTCAAAATATAGTGTAAAAGTAAAACTGTGATATGATCTGATTACCTGTTTAAAATAGACGTGAATTCATGTAGCTACATCAATGTAGCTTTCAAAGTGGTTGGGTCTTTCCTCAACATGACTACAGCTACATGCAAGCATATCTTCTCGTTTATGTATGTTATGTTAGGTTATGTTATGTTATGTTACTTGGCATTTGTATAGCGCCTTATGTATCATTGGTATGACCTCAAAGCACTGGTGGGTTGAACGCCCTTGGGAACCATAGTTCAAGTCAGTAGAGAGAGAGAGAGACGTATAGTGCGTTGGCGCACCAGATATGTGTGCAGCTGGTGTGGTTGTTGCATGGTAGCTGCTTCTTAATGGTAGGTGTGGTGCTGAGGAAATCAGTCCGATGTGTTCAGTCTGGAGGGTGGACACCCAGGGGGAGTTCTGGCTGCGTTAGGCCTGAGGAGACACCTATGTTAGCGGCTTGTGTTCAGCTAGCTGTGTTTTATTAGGATGATGGGGAGTTTGTGGGGTCATGTTAGTATGAGAACAGCATACCAAATGTGTCATAGTTTGGCTGTGTTCTAGTTGAGTGATGGTGTATAGGAGAGAGTAAGCATAGTAGTGTGGAATGGTGGTTATCAGTGATCAGGACAGGGGGCGGAATACATATACATAGGGATAGGATGGGTAGGGCAAACATGTGATATGGATAACATGGGGATATAGGTTAACTATATCCATCCACTCCATCGTTTCCATGTACTGCACCCCTTCCATGAACTCAGCCCTTTCCCTGCACTCTGCCTTTTCCCTGCACTCTGCCTTTTCCATGCACTCCACCCTTTCCATGCAAACTGCCCTTTCCATGCGCTCTGCCTTTTCCATGCGCTCCGCCCTTTCCATGCGCTCTGCCCTTTCCATGCGCTTCGCCCTTTTCATACACTCCGCCCTTTCCAATACACTCCACCCTTTCCATACACTCTGCCCTTTCTGTACACTCCATCCTTTCCGTACATTCCACCCTTTCCATACACTCCACCTCTTCTGTACACACCACCCCTTCTGTACACTCCATCCTTTCCATACACTCCATCCTTTCCATACATTCCATCCTTTCCATACATTCCATTCTTTCCATACACTCCATCCTTTCCATACACTCGATCTTTTATATCAACTCCGTCAACTCCACTCTTTCTGTCAACTCTATCCTTCCTATCCATTCCATCATTCCTTTGATGGCATCCATTCTATCCTCTTCATCCACTCCATCCCTTTCATCCACTCCATCCCTTTCATCCATTCAATCCTTTTGAACCACTCTATCCTATCATTAGTTCAATCGATTCCATCTACTCAAACATTTTCCATCACACTATGGATTTTATTGATTCTATCTTTTATTGCTTCCACCTTTTCATTCTTTCCCTGTTTTCATCTAGTCTGTCCACTCTACCCACTCTAGCCATCATCCACTCTATCTTTTCCATCCACACCATACACTGTTGTCAGTTCCATTCATCCAGTTTGGCCGTTTCATCAGTTCCATCCTCTTTGTCCGTTGTATCTGCTTCATCCGTTCCCTATGCTTCATCCGTTCCATATGCTTCATCCGTTCCATCTGCGTCGTCCGTTCCATCCGCTTCATCAGCTTCGTCCATTCCTTCTATTCCGCCCACCCAATCCATCCTTCTCATCCGTTCCATATGTTCTATCCATTCCATTCCATCTATTAGGCTCACCACTCCATCCTTCTCATCCATTCCATATGTTCTATCTCTTCTGTACACTTCATCCATTCTATCGACTCCATACGTTCTATCCGGTTTCACCCGTTCCATCCGGTTTCATCCGGATTCATCTGTTCCATCCGTTCCATCCACTTCATTCGTTCCATATGCTTCATCTGTTCCATATGTTTCATCTATTCCGTCTGCTTCATCTGTTCCATCCGTTTCATCCGCTTCATCTGCTTCATCCTTTCCATCAGTTCCATCCACTTCATCCATTCCATCCGCTTCATCTGCTTCATCCGTTCCATCAGTTCCATCTGCCTCATCCGTTCCGTCCACTTCATCCTTCCATCCGTTCCATCAGTTCCATCTACTTCGTCCATTCCATCAGCTTCATCCGTTCCATCCGCTTCATCCGCTCCATCCGTTCCATCCAATTCATCCCTTCCATCTGCCTCGTTCATTCCATCCACTTCGTCTGTTCCATCCACTTCGTCCGTTCCATCTACTACATCCGCTCCATCAACTTCATTCGTTCCATCCGCTTCATTTGTTCCACTCAGTCTATCAGTTTTAGTTATACTATACGTTTTGAGTCTTTCTGTCTGTTCGATTGACTCCCTTTGCTATTGGTTTTCTCTTATTCAACAACCTTGGGTTTATGATTATTTTGGCTATTTATTCCATTTGTTCTAAGAGTCGATTCTTTAAGGGAAGAGTCTGGGTTTCCGTTTATTGTAGCTATTTATCCGTTTGTTCTAAGTGTTGATTCTTTAGGGGAAGGGCCATGTTTTCAGTAGTTTGTGGAAAGCCATGTAGCCTTCGGTGAGTCGAATGTGGAGTGGGAGCGAGTTCCACAGAGTGGGGGTCAATGTAGGCGATTGGTCAATAATTTAGGTGCTAACACGTCATTGTGCTTCAGTGTACCCGTGAGTACGGCAAACACATTCTTGTTCTCTATATCGCATAACTGTGGTTATATCCCTCTCCCAAGCATCTTCTCCTGTCATTGCTTTTTGTCTCTTGATGAGTCAACTTATTTGTAATACTTCAGAAACTCTAAAAGCAGTTCCTTGATTCATCCATTCCTTTTCTCTTCTTCCTATACCTTTGATCTTTGTCTTTTGCATTTTTTATTATTGTAGCTTGTTTTTTTTTCTTTAAGTTTTTGATATTAGGGGGCAGAGTCCTTTTTGTGTTGTGTCTTTTTACAGTATTTATCTTTCCTCCATGGTCCTGCATTTCAAAATGAGTACGACCAGCAGTGATAATGAGGTAGTGTGGGTGGCTTCAGTTGTACCACTACGGAAGAAGCAAAGTGCACAAAAAAAGAATCTGACAGGTGGCAATATTTCCACACAAGCCGTCACAAAGCTTGGAAACATCCCTGTTAATTCAACAACTTGTCAGTATTCATTGGGATGAAGTGGATGATTCATATAGGAAGGCTCATGTGAAACATAAGGCCAAAGCACATGGAGCAAGATCAGCACAGCAGTATTTATCATGTGTGCCACAGATTTCCAACACAATTACTAGCTATTTTCCGCCAACTAACACCCAATCTCAGTCCATCGTGCATGCACCTGATCTTTCTAACTTTATTGTGATGTGGAAAACCTGTCACAGCTTGATAGAGGTGGGAGGCGATACCCTAGATGCTTTGGGCAAGGCTCTTTCAGATCATACGGCCAATTGCCAATGCTAGGTATATTGTTAAGTGTAAATTGTTTTTGTATCTCATTCTTTGGACACAAAAACACAAACAAATGTACTAAATATAGATACCTTTTGTTAAAGTCCAACGGGGACGAAGGGCGGCAGGTGTTGGCATCCCGTGAGGCCCGGAGGACCATTGCTGCAGGCCCACTGTTTGGCCACCTCCCCACTACAAACTCTGCTGATCTCGCCGGCAGGGCCGAAGTTCGACATGGGACCAAGGGAGGCAGGTGTTGGTGTCCTGCGCTGCCTGGAGGACCATTGCTGCAGCCCCACTGTTTGGCCACGCCCCCCACTACAAATTCTGCTGATCTCCCCGACAGGGCTGTAGCCCGATGGGGACCAAGGGCGGTGGGTGTTGGCATCTCGCGCTGCCCGGAGGACCATTGCTCCAGCCCCACTGTTTGGCCATGCCACCCCACTACAAACTCTGCTGATCTCCCCGACAGGGCCGAAGCCCAACAGGGACCAAGTGCGGCGGGTGTTGGTGTCCCCCATGGTGTTAGCAGCCTGCGGGGGTGAGCACCACTAACCCTGCTTACCAGAAGCCTGGACGTAGGCCGTTCCCAAGCCACAGGGTCCCAACACAGGGGTCAGCCTGCTGCCCGTTCTCCAAGAAGGTAACTGCCTTATGGCCTTAATGTGGGGTGCCTGAAAGATTGGATATTTGTTGACTTGCTATTGCTCCTCTATACAGATGGAACTCTGTCTAGAGCACCATAGCACCCATACCTGCCCATGCCCCATAGAGTAGGACAATTTGTGTGACCGTTGGGGGGGGGAGTCGATTGCTTGGCTAATCTGGAGGCAGCCCACTAGTCTGTTGTCTATGTGTTGTTATCCTGCTATCCTAATATGCCTACTGTGCCTACCATGCTGCAACCCTCAGGCCAAGGAAACGGGGAGACCCATCTACCTGCTCCACTACTGTTTTGTGGGCCCGAGCTTGGCCCGGGTTCAGAAGTAAGATCAAAACGGAAACTATGGACACTGAACAGGTTCAAACAAATAGCAATTACAGCTACTCTGGACCCCACATGCACTGCTGGCATCCCTAATACTTCTAACACTACAGACCCCTCAAATACCTTTGGCAATGCCCATATGCTGATCAGCGGAATCCGACAGTTCCTGGGAGGTCCTGGGAAGGGGATGCTGAACTTATCTGGCCTGGCAATGGCTGTGCCAGCTCCTGAGCCCCAATTGTGCAACATAGCTGCCCAGACAGATACGGACTGCTTGGTCTCTATGGAGGTGGTGAGGCTTGCTAACATTCACTCTACTGCTCATGCTCAGCTCACACAGCACCAACGGAATATGCTGACAGGGCCCCCATGCATCCCCGGCCCCCCCACCCGGTTTACCCCTACTGGTTGCTTGCCCAACTATTGGATTTAGGCAGCCTGAAGATTTTGAAATCCCTACATTGATAACAAAATGGGGAGAGGGCCCATGCACAATGAAACCAAAAGAGGGGTGAACCCTCCACACAAAAAAGGTGGAGTTGGTTGGAAGAGCTAACAAGTCCATGCTATGCCCAATTGTTCATAGAGAAGGTGGGTGCCCTGTTATCTGACTTATAGCCCTATAATCCCTCCTCATCGACTGGCCTGGCCAGGCCAACTGCAACCCCATTGGCGATCCCTACAGATAATGGAGGGAGATTCAGGTGCAAGGGTGTGCTGCTGTAATTGCAGCTTGGGTTTGGCCGAACATTCTCAGATAAAGAAATTGCTACTGTCCATCACCTAAATCTTTGGTAAAGGGGTAGCAGTGGGGGAACTATCAGCTGCACAGGGAAAAGATGAATATGGTAAGCCTAATGGCTGTGATCTGAATCTCCCATCCTCTCATCCTCACCTTATCGAGGATCCCTTGCCCATTGCATTGAACACTACACAAGTGAACATCCAGGAGATAGCCCATGGTGGGGTGGGACCATCCCACAACCAACTGCTATTGGACTCTGCCCCAAATGGGCTCCTGCACCGTGGAGTCCCCATTAGGAAGGTACCCCAGGTCCTACGATACCCTCTGACCAAATATTATAGGTTTTCGGGAACAAGGTCAATTTTCCTGCATGGAGCCCCCAAACCCCTCCTAGGGAACCAAGGGAAGCACTTCATAACATAAGTCTGCATTGGCTGCGAACCACACAGGGGTGCCCCTTCCTGGATGTGAATCATATTGTTGAGTGCACGAGAAGCACAAAGATGGGCAATACATCAGGCTCCATAGAACTAACATTTTGTTATACTGGAGTGGTAAGGGACATTCTGAAAGCCTATGGGTCACCACTTCCCCGGGTTCAAAACAGGGTGGTCGAACAGAGCCCATATATGGGGGGTTCCTGAACAAGGGGCTCCTTCTCCACATGTGTAAATGCAAACCCCTGGACAGACTCCAATGTCACCCCCCAGGGGGGAACAAGGTCCAGCAGGATGTTCCAAATCCATTAGTGATCCTTGCTTGTCATTTTGCTAGAGGATATAGCACAAGATGTGACTACTGAGTCTACCCCATCACAACGCCATTCATACGGTCAACCAGAAAATGCTGGGATTATGTTGTACTATATGTTTGTTGATGTTCATACGTTCATGGCTTTGAGCTGAATAAAGTTTGTTGATTGAAATGTATGAATCGTAGTGTTTTTCCCTTCCCAGTTCCTACCTCTTTTTTCCTTATCTACCAAAATGGTCAATTTTTAGGGCCAACTTACCAGTTACACAAATATAGAATAAAAACACACTCCCAAATATACGGATCAAAGACCTTTAATTGATCCTTTCAATACAGTGTGTGTTAAAACCTACATATCCTTATGTATTTCATTATATCCGCTGTCATCCCCTGTGGAAGCTGAGGGTAACACCCCCCAGTCACTGCTGCATTTAGCCTTGCATGCATCCTTGCTATCTCCGTCAATAAAACTGTTCACAAAAAAAATATACATATGTACATACATATATATGTGGGCAGTAGACTTGTAAAGATTTATTTTAAGATACTTTGAATGTAGCGTTTCTATACATTTAATGTAAAAATGTAATAATGCTCTATTCATGAACAGTACATATAAATGTAAACCTTTTTAAAAGTTAAATAAATATTCAAACAAAGCTTTATTTGGGGCAATGTGGCTGCACAATTTCTTTTTATTTTACTTTCTACAGATGCACGATACATTGTTGTCATTAGCCCAATTGTCTGTAGTATTAATGTCAATTGTGTATGGAATAACAAATCCTTGAAATTCAAGGAAAAAACATTAGTTGCAGGGACGTTAAGGTGAGCAATACATTGTAACAAAACCTTTGAATTTCAAGTAAAAAACGTTAGTTGCAAGGAGGTGAGAACTTAAACACCTGAAATTCAGCTAAAGCCACCTTAACTTCGCACTACCTGTTGAGGAGCCTATGACCACAATGATGACATCACATATCACATCACAGATGACATCACTAATTACATGTTGTATGAGAACATTAAGACATTACAAATCACATCACTGATCCCATCATTGGTGACAACACTAATTACATTGAATATAACTGATTATATCAATAATGGAATTAGGCATAACATTCTTTTTAAGTTAGCTCATGAAAACTTTGATTGCTTTAATAACAGTTTAGGCCATGGATTTGACCATGACAAAGGCTGGGGTGCCTAGCCAGCACCAAAGCCATAGCTATTGGTCGGTTAGTGTTAAATAATGTCGATGTGCATGGTAGAAAGCTATGCCTAGTAGCACATTGCTGTTTTAAAATATACACTGAGAAAACTTGAAAGCTGTAGTCGGTGGCCATAGCTAAATGCCAAAGCTAGTGCATATTAATATGTTAGAATATACAGTTGGCACAGCCAAAGGCAGTGGCCACTGGCTAGTATTGTGTTGAAGACCATGGCTAGTGGCTGGTTAGTGTATATAATATACAAAGGACCACCATGTAAAGGCTGTACCTCACCCTCCAGTTGGACAAAGTATGTAATGATCATGCACCAACCAAAGACACTTGCAGTAATATGTAATATAGCTGCCCTGGAACAACGCTTGCTGATGGACATTCTCCGCGGCCAACCAAGTGTACCACAAAGAATGTGTATTGACTTTTAAACTAAAAAACCACCATGTAAATATTGTTCTGTAGCCCCAAGTTGTACTAACCATGCATTGACTATGCACCAACCAATGACACTGGCGACAATATGTAATGCAATGCTTGCTGATGTACATACTCCACGGCCAATCATATGTAACAAAAATGAATGTGCATATGACACTGAATACAACGTGTATATGTTTCCATGCTATTATGCTTCACAAGTGTACAATTCTCACCAGCTATGACCTTCTCTACGTGCACCCTTGTCTTAGTCGCCCAACATTTTGCCTGCTCACACGCGCTCGCTACTGGGCATGTCATGGTATTCATTACAATAGCTCATGACATCGTGCCGGCCCTATCCATGGGCCGCCGCTTTGATTAATTTTTCGAATTTAATTTTTCGGTTTTAGTTAATTTGCATCAGGCACTCCCGCGAACACCCCATTAGTGAACATCTTAAAATGGCCGCCTAACTTGTTCTCAGTAACGAACGGTGAACCGACACGGTGCACCATCCACAGGTCTCGTGTTCGTCTACAGACACTCCGCTGCAGACATCCAGTCTCCTACCTCGAGGTGAGTTGTGTTTTTTCACGTTAGACCAACGATTATGATCGCTCTCATCCGACCGCACGCATGGCCACATACAGCACTCCTTTGTGCTTTTAAACACACACATTGTGATAGAGCCAATTTAGTCACCTTTAGGTGCCACAAGTTACCACATGCGACCGTTTTGTGCCGCATTATGCGATCACTTTGTGTATTTTGGCTACCACTGGTGAATCTGCCACGCCCAGGGCCTAATGCTCCTAGCATTAGATTTGTCCTTATACCGTATATAACAGCACATCCCACAACAACTAAGCATGTTGATGCACAAACGTTCTGTCTTTGACTTAATTCTCACAACCTAGTCCACGCAACATCTTTGGGCTACACTGCACCCCGCACTCAACAGCACTCCAATCCGCACAGGTACACGCATCATTGTAGCATATCTGCTACTGATGGGAGAACATGGTTGTATGCAGGCCTCTCCACACTAACGCATGTCACGCCTATCTTACCACTCTGTGTCACACGGGCACCTAGACCATCACGAGACCCTGACACATGCCCTGACCCGAACCTTATGTTCATTTTATCCACAGTCATCCCTTGGCGGATTGACACAGCGTCACCCGATGCCAACCTGATGAAACACCCTACATCGGGGTACCTATAGGTAAGTCCCTACCCTTCTGGCGATACTTACTCTATTCTAAGAGAGACGGACAACTAAATGCCTTTTGTCTTGTCCACAGGATCAAAAGACCTTGTAAATTCTATACAGTGTATTTGGACACTGTTTTCTTCCAAGCCACTGCGCTCCCCAGACCCGGTAAGCACCGGCTCTTCTCCTCTGTGATTTATGTCACTCTTTTACTGCTAGATTTGCCTTTTTTGACACACTCCTAAAACATCCCTGTCTGTTTACCTCAACAGACCTCTTAAGATACCTCCGCCTTTGGAATCATCTTGTCCTGATGAAGGCCGTCCCACCAGAGCTCACTTAAGCTCACTTCCTGGCCGAAACACTGTTGTGTTGACCTTCTGTATTGTTATATGTTGTTGTTGTTCAACCTTACATTGTTCTGATTACTTATATTACTCATATGCTATCACATCACTAAGTCTGCTGGTTTCCTTCACAAGGACACCCTAGTAAACGTAGAAGCAACTGATTGAGACCACAAATATCCAGCATTTGTACCCGACTAACTGGTTAATTAACCTCAAAAATGTACACCGGCTGATGTATCTTTTGCTTATGATTACGTGTATTGAAAACGTCGGCTGCAATCGAATTAAAACCCTGTTGCAGTTCACTGAATCGTCTCATCAAAATATTTGTTACAACTATTCATCTTAGTATAAACTCCACCACCTACAGGTGGCTATCTCTGAGGATTGTGTTCATCTAAGCACTCAGCAGTGAGACACTTATGTCCTTGCTCAATTTTGTTCTTCTTACAATTATAACGTACAACTGTGTGCGCTAAACAGCCAAAGTAGCATAAAACACAATACACAGCTTGTAAAGTATAGACTTAACATCATAAGCATAGTCATGTATACAAAATGTTACTGGAAAAGACATAGCTTAAATAATTACTCATGTAAGCTTAATGTATTGAATATAGCACAGCGTACATGTGATATACTTTACACCTTCAACAGGTGTATAGGCCAAACCGTATGTATAATATCCAGGCATATAGGCCAAACAGTATGTAACACATCATCAGCATAGAGCAATCATGTTACACTTGTATAATGTCTACTTTTGTTTTAACTTTTGTTAAATGTGTAACATTTTAGTAACAGCTGCAACTTTTGTGTATGTTAAACAGTACCTATAACATCATCAATGCACAAATAAAAATGCGTACCCACTTTAAACATAATCTTCTAATATGTCACTTATTGATTTTAACATTGTACATATTTAATGTTTTACAATAATAAATAAATGTACTAATGTTACTATTATTAAATTGTCATTAACATACATCTATTTTACTATTGGAAAAGCATGTGTTGTTTTGTAGGTGAAACCTCAACATTAAGAGAAAATGACAAAACAATATCACCAAATATTGAGTAAAAGAACATAAATATCATCATAAATCATGTATCTATAATGTATTATAAATGTAAAACGTGTAATGTTAACAAAAGTAAAACCACATTTTATTCCATCCAATAAAATAAAAAATCAATTGTGTTTTATTACAGCACATTTAAAAATACAAACATGGAATTATAACAAATAAAAACAAACTTTGGCTTAAAGAAAAGTAAAACAAAATTCAAGTTTCTCACAAAAACACTGATTTTAAATATAAAAATGTAAAAATAAAATAAAAATAAAAACACACGGGGCCTGATTAACAAAAGATTTTTCAATGGGATTGTGCCATTGTAAAACGCATTTGTAAATCATGGCCTTGACCATTCAATAAACAAATTGTCCTTTGTTATTTAATTTAATCGGGAAAAAACACAAGCATGAAAAGAAAGCGGAAAAAGAAACCATTCAGAAAAACACCACAAACATTCCTCCAAAAAGGAACACAAAAAAGGAACATAAAAGCAAACATGCCAACAGGAAGTTGAAATAAACATTCACTCTGACAACATTCCAACTGTCCCAACAATTGGTAATGTCACAGAAGACGTAGTCAAAGATATATTTTTAAAAGAACAAGTTACTACAGAAACAACAACATTTATTGCACCGGTTGAAGTCTTTCCACAAGTCCTTTAAAACATTTAAAACAAACAACTGAAAATAGTTATATACTTTTAAATACTCCAAATGTTACCAACTTGAATGTACTTCTACAGTAAAAGATTCTCCTATTCAAATAGAAATGCAACTTCCTAGCCTATTACCAGTTCTAGCACTACTTCAATAATTGAAAGTGCTGATACATCAAATAAAACAAAAGATGCATCAACTAATATTAAACATTCCAACAGTTCAAAGTACAAACATTGAAAACAATAACAAAAATACATTCCCTATCACTAGTAACATTTCAAAAGTACAAACTTTCATTATAGAAGCTGTAAACAAAATATGTATTACCTACTAATACTAGTGCCATTTCAGCCAAAAATAAAATGACATACTAGAACTTCGACTACTTCTTTTTCAAAAACACTTAATGATTTTTTCTACAAGCACATATGTATCTTTCTTGTACATTATCCATATCCCTTATTCATGCTGTCTTCTGGCCAAGTATTAGCAATAAACATTCCCATATAGCAACTGAGCCAAAAACCATACATACGTTTGCTAAGGGTTGGAACTACTCCAAGTGTTAAATATTTTCAATATTTTCACCCCAATTTAAAGTTGGGATTTCAAGATGCTGTTCAAGCAAGCGATCCAGGAAGATAAAGCAACTCAATTCTAGGCTGGTTGGGGAATGCTTTCATTATCAGGTGCGATTCATTACAAGAGATATTATTATTATTTATTTTTTTAAACTTTTTATTGATTTTAAACAAACAATAAAATAACAACCCAAACCAAACTTACAGTGGATGCACTATTTGCTCACATATACATATACTTATTATGTTCTTGCTCACTGTATTCCTCGCCCCTCGCCCCTCCTGAGCCTATTTCCCCGCATTATTAATACCCTCCTCTTGTTGTAGAGAGTCCACTTCAGCTACACTCATCAAGTCACCATCACTCGGTTCACCATACGAGGGCCCAAATAGTTCCGCTATTAATTGTATCCAACCCGATAGGGCTCCTGCTTCTCCCTCTATGTCCCCTCTACACGCTTCCTGCCACGCTACCGTTTCTGCCTCAGCCCACTTCTGCAAGTCCCGCCACCATGTTTCCGCTTTGGGCCTGTGACATGCTTTCCATCCCATTGCACTCCTTCTTTTTGCCAGGGCATAGGCTAAATCTTTTCATTTACTAACATGTTTAAGCTTATGCGATCCGGGGAATCCACCCAGCAGGCAAGCCCATGCAGTATCCACCTTCATACAGATCTCCTTATCCTCCATTTTCTGTGCTATGTCCCCCCAGTATCTTGCTATTTGTGGGCATGCCCAAAACATATGCACCATCCCTGCGTTTTCCTCATTACATTTTGACACGCTTGGCTTCCAGCTTTTCTAAATTTCGCTATCTTGGATGGCGTCAGGTATGCCCTGTGAGTTATGTACAATTGTATTTGTTGAAGCCTGGCATTTCTCAACACTTTTTTATGATATCCTTGTGCCCTCTCCCACATCCCGTCGTTCATTTGGTCCCCCACATCTTCTTCCCAGTCCAGTCTAAGTTGCACCACCTCCTTGCCCACTTGGGTCATTATCATCTCATACACTCTAGATGTTTCGTGCCCCCCTTCCGCCATATCATATATCACATCCAATGTGGTATCCGGCTCCTCTGCCAGTTCCACTTCAGACCAGGTGTCTTTAATACACTGTAACATCCCATGCTACGTAATATATTGCCTGGCACTCAACCCCGTTTGTTCCACCAGCTACTCAAATTCTGGCATCTTCCCCTCCTGCCACACATCCCCCATAGTTGCTATTCTCACCGGTTCCCAGTGCTTCCTGATCATTAACCTTAATTGCTTTTCTGCTCCCATCACTGTGACCAGTGGGATCTGCGGGGTGCATGGGGATGACTTATCCATCAACCGGCATGCCCTTTGCCACATCTCCCACCCAAGTCCCAACATCCTTGTACAACCTCTCAGCTCCCGTTTCGGCAACCATATCATCTCTTTCAAGAAATATGGAGCACAGTCCCCTTGGTACAGCCTATGTTCTAATGTAGGCTCCTTGGAGAGCAATTTAGCTACGTATTGCAATTGGCTCGCTATATAGTACACTTCCCAGTTTGGTAATTTAATGCCTCCTTTTTCATACAGATTTTGTAATTTCCATAGGGCTACTCTATTCCTCATCCCATGCCATAGGAATTCCCTGCATATGCTGTCCAACCTAATGAAGAATTTCCGGGGTATGGAGAATGGAATGGCCGCGAAGCAATGCAACAATCTGGGCAATGCCACCATCTTGAGCATCGCCCCACGCCCCATCAATGCCAAGGGGAGATTCGCCCAAAGTTTCATGCTACTCTCCATTTTCTTAACCGCTTTTTCCGTGTTATGCTTGTGTTCAGCCTCCACTCTATGTTATATATCTATCCCAAGATATTTGAAGGTTGTGACCTCCCACGGTATTTGTAAAACCGGCAACTTTTCCATCGGGAGCCCTCTATATCTCCCCAATGGAAACACACAGGACTTACTGGGGTTCACAGCTATACCTGATAGTTCTGCAAACTTTTGCATCACTTCCAGTATGTATTGAAGGTTCTCTTGTCTATATGTCGTCGGCATATAGGGAAATTAAATGCGACTTCTCTCCAACGACAATGCCTATTGCATCATATTTCTGCCTTAAATAAATCGCCAGAGGTTCCAATGCTAAGATATACAGCATGGGGGACCAAGGGCATCCCTGTCTGGTACCTCTACCCAGTTGCCACCTTTCAGAGATCACCGTTCCTGTCTTCACTCTCGCTAGTGGCGCACCATATAGTAGTTCCACCCATTGAAAATATCCTGGCCCCATGCCATAATTGGCTAGGGCCACTTTTAGCCAAGGCCACTTGACCGAGTCGAATGTCTTAATCGCGTCAAGCGATACTATCATCATCTCACGTGTGTCCCCGTCTGAGTGTTCGACCACCCAATGGAGTCGCCTCAAATTATTCAAAATGTTTCTGTTGGGGACATATCCCGTCTGATCAGGATGTATCAGCTTATCGATAACCTTCTTTAATCTATTTGCTAGGACCGCTGTTAGGATCTTGCTATCTTGGTTCAACATTGACAGAGGCCTGTAGGATCCGCAATCACTACCCAATTTATTAGGTTTGCGAAGTGGTATAATAACCGCTGTGCACAAAGATTCTGGTAATTTCCCGGCTTCATATGCTTCATTGAGCATTTCTAGCAGTGGGGGAAGTACCTCTGCTTTATATACCTTGTAAAATTTGTTTGGGAGTCCATCCGTTCCCGGGGTCTTACATGTGGGCAGCTGCTTCACCACTTCGTCTAGTTCCTCTAGGGTGATCGGGGCATTTAGCTCTTCCCTCTCCTCTACGCTAATCTGGGGCAATCCAATATCTTCTAGTATATCCTCTATCTCCCTTCCGTTACTCCGAGTCACATCCCCATACAAGCGTTTGTAATATTCTACAAATTCCTGATTAACCCCCTCCTGCGTATCCACTATGTCTCCATCATCGTTCACAATTGTTCTGATTGGGGGCCTAGGGATCTCGTTTTTGTAGAGCCACGCCAAGACTCTCCCTGGTTTGTCTCCTCCAACATGTCTCTCTATATACTTTTTATAGTTGAGATTGCATAACCTTTCCCATTGTCCTACACATTTCTGCTGCAGACCCAATATCGTTTCTGTGTCTTCCTTCGTATTACTACTCCGTTTCAGTGACTTTTCTAATTCCTTTTCGGAGTTCTGTAATTCGGCCAGGACCCCATTCTGTAGCCCTTTCGACTTGGCTATGGCAATACCTCTCACTACTACTTTAAAGGCTTCCCAAAGCGTGCCCGCTGTCTTGACACTGCCAGTGTTTATCTTAAAGTAACTTAATATTTCCTCCCGCATATCCTCTCTTAATACATTATCTTTAAGCGCCTCTGCGCGCAATCGCCATGTGGGTATCCTTCCCCTTGGGGGGCGGTATTGCCACACTAGCATCAGTGGCGAGTGATCAGAGAGGACTCTGGCTTTATATTCCACTAGCGGTATATCGGTCAGTAGTTCCCGCATGACAAACACATAGTCTAATCTAGTATATAGGTCCTGTGGGGCTGCATAGTGTGAATATTGCCTGTCCTGCGGGTGACCCGCTCTCCATGCGTCCGTCAGCCCAAAATCCTCCAACAGCGCATGCAGTGTCCTTGCGGCCGGGGTGGGTCTATCTACTTTCATATCTGATCTATCCAGGTTGGGGTTTAATACACAGTTAAAGTCCCCCCACAGTACCGCCCCCCCTATGCTACCGCTAAGTTTGCCGTACAGGGTCCTGGAGTACGCAGCCGTGTCCTGGTTTGGAGCATAAGTATTTATTATGCAGATCTCTCGGTTTTCCACCATCCCCTTCATAACCGCCATTCTGCCATCTGCCTCTACCGCAGAGCTCAACAGCTGGAATGGGACATGTGGGGCCACCCAGGTGATCACCCCTCTTGCGTAGGCAGAATATGCTGCCCCCACTACCGTTCCTCTCCATTTTTTCCGTATCATTTACAGTTTATCTCGCGTTAAATGAGTTTCTTGTAACAAAGCTATGTCCACTTTCTGCCTGCGCAGATACATCATAACCTTGTTTCGTTTCAAATAGCTATTGAGCCCCCTAACGTTCCAAGTGACTATCTTAAGGTCTCCCATGGTTCATCTTGTTTTCCCAAGGGTGTAGGCTCGCCCCATATCGCTTCCCCAACAACAACAAACCACTGCACACTATCCTTTCCCACCCCCACCCTCTTCCCAGTGCCCCATTCCCCAACTTCAAAAAACTGCACACCCCCCCACCCTCCCTCCTCCCCTCCCTACTTTGAGCCCAACCCTAACAAGTGCGCAGCTCCATCCCTGGATCTCAGGCCCCCCGCTTTTGGTTCTGTCCCAGAAAGCCCGGCCCAGAACCCAGCAGGGTGTCGCCGTACTACCAGCGACCTATCTTACTATATATTATGGGGGGTATGAGGTCATGCTCCGTGTAGCTCCTATATTTATCAAAGATTTACTGCCACTATAACTAAAGCTCTTAACCCACTTTTTCGCCTGTCATATACAGTGCTATATTCAAGTCCAATTGTCACAAGCTGTAGCACCTAAAGCGCCACCACCGCATTTTACTTATCTCCACTGTCAGTTCCCTGAACATCCGATTCGTGAGGGCTGCACTGTGCGTCCAACCATCCCATGGCATCCTCTGGAGTGTCAAAAAACCAGGTTTACCCTTGTGGAACACCTTCCATTTAGCAGGATAGAGCAGCATGTACCTGTGACCCGCTTCCCGCAATCTTCTTTTTACGGTCCCGAAGTTCATGCGGATGCGCTGTACTTGCAAGGTATAGTCCGGGGTACGCCGTAATGTTCGCTGCTCCTCTCTGTATCTTGCCACCTTTCCGAAAGTGTTCGAGGATTTTTTCCCGGTCTCGGTAGTTTAATATCTTGGCTATTACCGGCCTAGGAGGATTCCCCGGCAGCGGCTTCCTCGTCAGTGCCCTGTGCGCCCTCTCGACTGCAAACCCTTGGGACAGGGCTCCTCCGGTTATCTCTTGCAATAACATTGACTCGACATATTCCGCAGGGTTGGTTCCCTCAGCTCCTTCCGGCAATCCGATGATACGAATGTTGTTTCTACGGGCGCGTCCCTCCGCCTCCTCCGCCCTGCTCTCCAGGTTGCCCACACGTTGTACCAAGGCATGAAGTTCAGATTTGTGGCCCGCGCTGGCTGCCGTGTTCGGGGCCATCTCCTTTTCCAGGTCCCCCGTATGCTCCGCAAGCGTTCTCACGTCTTGTCGGAGCAGATTGACGTCCTCCTGCACCAGTTCGTTTATTGCCAGGCCCAATTTGGTTTCCAAGGCCAGTTTCAAGTCTGCAATTGCCGCCAGTACCTCCTGGTTGCCCATGACGTCCGGGCCCCCAACAGGGGTCTTGTCTTTCTGCCTGGCCCCCTCGGCACCCGGTAGTGATTTAGCAAATTCGTCCAGTGTGGGCTGCTTGCTTTTCAATCTGTTGGGCTTGCTAGCCATCTTGATGTGTTAGGGTGAAGCGGGCCGGTCCAGCGCATGCCCTCTCCGAGCATAACAAGTTGCCCCGGGGAGCCCTTCGGCAACTTCTCCTATTTCCAGAATGGGCTGTGCCCTCCCACGTATTCCGGTGAGTGAGTTCTTCCCTCTCAGGGCTGAGGTTCTCGCCCCAGTCGACCTGGATTCCAGAGCCTCTGCCTAGCACTGATATGGCCCTGCGGGCTCTGATGACCTCCTTTGCCCGTCCCCATCCTCAAGAGGTGAGCTGTGCGGCTGCAACTACAGTTATCATCCACGGCCTCCTCGGGTTCGCCATAAACACTCCTTCCCACTCACTCCCAGCGACTGCCTGTCACGGCGTGTCTGTGTGAGCCTGTTTATGTCCCAAGAGTGGCTGGATCATCACTTATGGAGTCTTACTTCCCGATATGCCCTTGTACTGGCCAGCTTCCTCAGGATACTGCGACGGGGCTTGTGTCACGTGAAATTTCAATGGTGGTTCCCACATTTTAGTCTCTTATGTCAGCACTGTGATAACTGTGTTCCGGGCTTTCCGACTTGCTGCCGGCCATTAGTTCCCAGCTCCGGCACTCGTAGCTCTGCTCTTGTCTTCCCCCAAATGGAGGCCGGCTGCCCCGCAGTTTTCCACTCAAGGTGGGGCGCTTGGTGCAGCACACAGAGTGGTTCCACTACACTTGTGGTCTCTCACTCTTGGTATGCTGGGTCGTTCTCATCGAAGCAGTGTGCCCCCTCTGTGCTGCTTATCTTCCACCACCTCTGTTATGAATGCTTTGTTGGTGTGACCCCCCATTGGGTGGCGCTGCTTCCAGTTCTCATCATGGGGCTAATCATTTCTTTTTCCCCTTTTTATGTATAACAGGTCTCGTGCTTCCTTCTTGGTCTATGGCCCTGGGTTGTGCAATCCGGCATAATTACCCTTTCTTGTTGGTGCGTTTGCACGTCTGCTTCTCGCGCTGCAGTGCCTCAATGTTTGGTGCTTCAGCACCGTTGTATTGGATACATTGTGTCTCCCACAGCGCATGTCTGCAGTCCGCTGAAGGTTGCGGTCTGCTCTTGTTCGCCCTGCTTCCCAGACACAATGTTTCCCTCCAATCAGGCCCGGCTCAATCCTCTCTTCGTTCACGTCCCCCCTGCCGCTTCAAGCAGCCTCCGTAGTTGCACAATCACCGGTGCCGAGGCGCACAGGGCTCACAAGGCTTCTCCTACCTGCGGCCGCGCATCTCTTACGCCGCGGTCCAGGTGCCATACACACTACCTCTGTACTGCTCACGCAGCCTCAGCCCGATCCGTACAGGGCACTCCTGCTGCCGGCGTGCAGAAAATCCAATGGCCCTGCACTTCGCCCGATGTCGCCTTTGTTTCCTTTGTCTCTTAGGCGGCGGCCATTTTCTTTTCTTCCCATCTCATTTTTGTTCCGCAATTTCTTCGACTCCGCCTGCGCTGGTTCATGCCTCACTGCATTCTTACGTGCCCCAACACTTCCCATGCACAATCCTCTCTTTTTCAGGCCTTTTGCATCATTTGGTGCGCAGTTTTCTGTCGGATTATGTGAGGATCTACAGGAGCTCTAGCCGGGACACGTCCTCCTACATGGCTCCTTAGCCACGCCCCAACAACAAGAGATATTATTAATAGTAAAATCGAAAAATATTGTGCACATCTTTAATATTTTCAGTCGTGGTAGATTCCTCAAAATTAGGCTGGAGTTTATGAATATATAATTGTTACTGCTACTTATGATGTATTTTAAGTTATAAATAATAAATTAATGTGGCGTTATGCACCCGTTCCAAGGGCTGTCACGGGTGGTGGCCCAAGCTAAAGGCCTGAGAAAGGAGAGTGCTTTTAACAAGGTCCACAGACTGTTACCACCTGTTCTAACCCTTGGAACGGGTGTTTAACGTCATTAGCACCCGTCCCATGGGCTGGGATGTGGCTAATTGAAAGTATTTTGGTTGCGTGCACGGGTCACCTCAAGGCATCTCATTCACGGAACGAAAATACTTTTCAAAGATGGCCCCTCTTCCTCTTCCATGATGGCCTTGCACATGAGGAAAGGAAGAAAGAAGCAGCAGTGGCTGTGTGTGCCACCGCCAACACAATGAGGTCATTGGTGAGGAGGATAATTTAAAAAGGTGTTAAGGTGGGGGGGAAGATGGTGGGTAGGGGAGGCAGCCATCAGGTGGCTTGAAATCCAGGCTAACATCGGGAAATTCAGGCCGCATTTCAAGCCTCCTGATTGGCTTGCTCTCCCGCCAAGGGTGCTAATTGAAATTATGCACAGGACACCTCAGGATCTTTTCTTGAAATCAAGTAAAAGCTAGATTAATGTCAAAGGTGGAATATGGGTGACATCTTTGTGTTTCCTATATACATTTAGATGCCCAACTACATGTCCTGGCAGTACTATTTTCTCATAAATAGATGGTAGTTTACCCTTAATAGTTTAAGCAAGATGCATAAACATGGCAGATGTTAATGTCTTAGAGAAGGTTGTATTGTTGTCAATACCATTCCGTCTACAAAATGGTTCAAATACCCCACCCCATAATGATGAGTAATTGTGGCAATTTGAGGACTTAAGGCCACATTATGAGTTGGGAGTGGGGGGGATATGTCCCCACATGGTCGGGTCTTAAAGTGAGCTGCATTGCATACGCCAATGATTGAAATTTAATTGATTATACACCAGCTAGATTAACTCTGGAAAATCTTATGTAATGGTCAGCACATCATGGCAGAAAATCTAAAAGATACGCAAGGAAACTAGGCAACACTCCAATTCAGAGAGCTGAATCGATCTCTTATTTGGGTTTCATAATATTGGTCAATAAGCAACATGAACATCTTAGATTACGAATGGTTGAAAAGATTTGTTCATGTACCTCTTAATGAGGGTTATAGAAACCAAACTGTGTCCTTATTCACTGATTCCAATAATCGAGTTTTACAGAGCTCCGGGGTCACCCATCATTCAATATGGCTGTGAATTGCTGAACATCCCTAACAGGAAATGTGTTGATGTCTTATAGGCCACGATTTTGAAACATGCTTTAGGGCTCCCGATCTCAGTTCCAATTAGTGTCATCGGATTGGAACTTGGGCTGACCTTGTGCTGGTCACAGGACATCAATGGGAGCCTGTCTCTATTTAAACCTTAGACCATGGCGTTACTATCAAAGGAATCCAACCCCTTTTTTAAAAAATGTAAGATTTTTTAAAAAATGTAAGAAGCGATTCAATAATATGCGTGCAGCTGTTGATGTGAATGGCTCGGAGCCAGATGGTACTTTGAAAAAGAAGAATACAAATTTGGAATAGATTGATGGATCTGGAAGACCTGGGTAGACTGAAACTGTACTCAGGTAAGGAATTCCTCTATCTACCGTCAAATGATCTAAGACCATATTTAGCTAAATTTCCATCAGCCATTTTTTGGGATTCGTATCTCAAATTTAGATAGAAATGTCTCCCTACTCTTGAGTTCATCAGTCCCAAGCTTGGTATCCCCAGTAAAATGTAGATTGTGTGGGCTGGGCTCTGTTGATACTCTATTCCATCTTGTCATGCGTTGTCCATTTTTTCTGGATCAGAGAATCCGAGGTTTTGGGTGATTCATCCAAGCAACTTCCCAGATCGTAACCCATGATCTATGGTGCCGGTTTATGGCTAGCTCTCAGGTTTCACTTACTATAGCCTTGCTCAGCATGTTTATGGTCATCTTTTCAGATTTAACACAGGTAACAGAGCAAGGTGTAACAGGTCATATTTTTGCATATGATGATCAACTGAGGAGTGTCCCTTAGCACTGTAAGTACTGTATTAGTAATGTACTGTATATTTGGAAATGGTACAGCTGATTTAATATATTTTAGAAATTTTGTTTGGATTATTGTATTTCTATTCTTAGATTATTTAAGATTTGTAATGTATATTGTATGTATACAATTTGTGTAAATGTACTTTGTTTACAGAAAAACACAATAATAAAAAAATTGAAAATAAATCACCACCTGTTATATTTTCCTCCACTGTTAATTTCTAATTCAATACTTACTGACTGTTTAGTCATCAAAATACAGGAATATTTTATTTGCAAACATGCATTTTTTTATCTGTTGTTTTCTTTTTCTTTTAAGACTCTGTTGCGCCTTACCAATTTATTTTCACTTCCCCCATCAGGTCATTCAGGGTACAGTGGACTGCTTATGTCTCGGACTTTACCATGCTGGGAGCAGTTGTTCCAATTCCTGCATGATCTTTCTATCTTTTAGGCCCCTGGATAAGCCTATGTGCCTGTTTAGGGGTCCAGGTTCTGGCCTCTGTTTTGCCTGTTGAAAAGGGGCCTTTATATGAGATATGAGCAATGGCCATATCTCAGTAAAATAGCACTGGCAGGTTAGAGCAAGCAGAGAAGAGGTGCAAATGTTTGTTGCTGGCGTGCTTTGTACCTAACCGCCTCCTGCCCTTATTCTGCGTCCTCTACATCACTTGTTCGCAATGCCATTAGCAAGACACAAATCAATATGTAATTTCTCTTCTACCGTTGATCGGCGAGGCAGAGAGAGAGGAAGAATAACATATCAGAGAAATGTTCCTGACAGAGAGACACTGAGACTGATGGGGCCGACAACAAAAGTCCTTTTCCAAATGTGAAATGTTCGGAAATGAAAAATAGGTGGTAAACTGTCTGCATTTCGTAAAAGTGGAGCGTTATAATTGATTAATAAAGCACAACATTGACTTTTTTGTTTTTCTTTTGAGATGTGTCTACACATGGTGAACGCAGCCACTGGAAATAGGTTACCCATTGGGGGCCTAATGGCGCTTTACCGTATTTCATTTAATGCAGCCAGGTCAACCCAATTCGCTGATTATTTTATGCATGTGTGTCTTTTACAGCAGCGCCTGTCCGCATTCTTTGAATGTAAGATTATATAATGACTCCAAGCAATAGCAATTCAGCGGACATTGTGTACGTTCGGTGTATATTTCCATTCCAAGTAAGCATAAAACGCATGTCTGCATTTAATAATTCTCTAATTGTGAGGTTGAATGTAAAGTACTGCACAGGCATACTGCCAATTTCCTGGAAGGGCTGGTTTTCATTGTGGCTGCGGTTACTTAAAGAAGACGATGAAACTTTGCCGTGTGAATCATGAAAAACACAAGTCTTAAGGTGCGTTTAAGTAAATTAAAATCTCACAACCACCGTTAAATGTAATCGTTCATTTCAAAACTAACGAGTTTATTTCACCACACCTTAAGTTTTACTTTGATATTTACCATCAAAAGGGTGACAGTAGATGCTCGCTTCTCTGTCTCCATGACTGCAATAGCAGAGAAATACGGTGTGGTTGGTCTCCTTACCTCTCCTTTCCCCGGAATGTCCTTTGTAAACACATACGATAATGCAATAGCTGAGGTAGCATGTCTTGCAAGTCCACAAAGTACTGATATGCAACAACACATTTATTTGGCCTGGTTCACCAGAAAAGTGTGTTCCAAATGGACGTTCTGAATGCACAGTAGACAACTATCGTCCTGATTCATAGAATCCAGCGCAGAAGCAGCGCAAGCGCCACGCGCAGAGAAGGAGCGTGCACCACGCATACACCAGCCGCAGCGCAAAGGAGCAATTGCACGCAATGCATATTCATGGATTTCCCGATCCATAACTAGCCTTGGCGCAGTAAACATCGCCCCTTGAGCAGGAAAAAGCCAGTGAAATGTCGAATACGGCGTAAGGCCCCACGCTATCCTTGGCCCAGCACACAGCCCCCATAATCACATGAAAAATCCGACCATACCCCGCTTGCGGCAGTCAAATCATGTGAAAATGGCCTTGCGCCCCAGCGAAATCCTGTACCCCGCTCGCGCCAGTCAAATCAAGTGAAAAGAGCCTCGCGTACCCCCGTGAAATTGCGTACCCCGCTCGTGCCAGCCAAATTGCATGGAAAGGGCCATGCGTGTGGTGACGGGTGTTGGGGGGTCCCATGTGGTGTGGGCTCCCTGAGGGGTATGGTCCCATGTGGGCTGCCTGCAGGGTATGTTCACGGGTGATGGAGGCTCCCTTGTGGTGTGGGCTGCCAGCAGGTTATGGTCTCATGTGGGCTGCCTGTGGGGTATGGTCACGAGTGTTGGGGTTCTCACTTGTGGTGTGGGCTGGCTGCATGGTATGGTCTCATGTGGGCTGCCTGTGGGGTATGGTCACGGGTGATGGGGCTCCCTTGTGGTGTGGGCTGCCTGAGGGGTATGGTCTCATGTGGGCTGCCTGCGGGGTATGTTCACGGGAGTTGGGGTGCTCCCTTGTGGTGTGGGCTGGCTGTGGGGTATGGCTGGCTGTGGGGTATGGTCTCATGTGGGCTGCCTGCGGGTATGGTCATGGGTGATGGGGGGCTCCCTTGTGGTGTGAGCTGCCTGCAGGGTATGGTCATGGGTGTTGGGGTGCTCCCTTGTGGTGTGGGCTGGCTGTGGGGTATGGTCTCATGTGGGCTGCACAAGGCCCGGCACCTTGTCGCATCTGGTGATGGAGTGGGGCACCGGGGCCGGTTGACCATCAATCAGATGAGGATCCTGGAGCGCATCAACCCAGCGATGCACACCCAGGTCTTAGAGTTGCAGCTCCGCCCGGAGTCGAGTGGTAAGTGCCCATGTGTTCTTGTCCAGCGTAGTGCATGTTGAGGTGTGGATGGAGTGTGCAGCTTGGCCTTATGTGTGATATGCTTCATGTTCGGATGTCTGTGTGCATGTCCATGACAGTGCTGCATGTGAGTCCAATCAAGCGTGTTCCACGTCAATGGTGTCCAAGTTGCAATGCATGATGTGCACCAACATGTGACAACGCACACATGTTTGCATGCCTGTGTCTGGACTTGGCCATGCCAGAGGTGTGAGACATGGATGCTTATGTCACCTTCATGGACATGCATGGTGTACATGTGCGTGTGTATGAGTGGGGAGTGTGTGACTGGCCAGCCCCATGGATGCATGACACATGTGCATCTCAATGCGTGATTGACTCACAAGTGCACTGTGATGTGAGGTCTACATTACCTAATGCATGACTGTCAGGTGATGTATGTGCATGTTATGTGCATGTTACATGATACATGTGAGGTTCAGCCCCTCTTCCGATGTGCCCACAGGGCCTTGTACATGGATGATAATGTTTGTTGCACATGGCATGCATGTTTGTGCATGTGTGTTGCTTGCACTGACCTGTGTGTTGTGGAGGGTGATGATGGTTGTGACATTTGACAGTGCTACTCATGTGCATTTGCTTTGCGTCAAGCACACATTTGTTTGGTACATTGATGCCTGTGTTTAATGTCGCCCTATCCACAGCGGCGATGGAGGAAGAGGACGGAGACAGTGCTGTGGAGCACCGCTGCGAGGATGCCTCCACCAGGCGGAGACACAAGGCACAGTCAACCTCCCAGGTTACAACATCTTCCGGGAGAGAGGGGACTGGTGCCACGTCCGCAACAACGGCCGCAGCTGCCGAGGGGAGGCCCAAGAAGGTGAAGTTGGACGTGGGCTCCTCAGCAGCGGGAGGGACGGGTGAGCTCCCACAGGGGCGATCCCATGCGGAAGATGGTTCGGAGTCATCCAGGTTGGTGGTGGAAGAGAAGGTGGAGGAGGCCGCATCAGACCAGCACATGGGGCCTGGCGGGGGTGATGAGGTAGGTGCAACTGGTGCAGTCCAGGGGCAGAGGCAGGAGGCAGTGCAGGTCACTGCATAGGGGCCTGTGCCTAATCCTGTCCCTGATCCTGTGCCTGCATCAGTATGCACCTGCTGGCATGCCTCAGGCCAGACCGGTCCGCAGGTAGAGGATGAGTCAGCATTAACTGACATTCCTCTACCTGCGGACCAGGCCATTCGTGTCAGGGTTGAGCCCATGCTAGCTGGTATCGCGAGGCGCACAGGCAGCATTCGTGATGACGTGCAGGCTTCATGTTGGGTGCTTGCACATCATCACGAAGAGGTCTGGGCCCTCGTGAACTGGCTAGCTCAGCTCATTGTTGCGAGTTTGCTATGTGTGCTGGGCACTGATGTGACCCCCTCCTCCTCTTCCTCCACTATGCGCCAGTCGTCCTCTGCCAAAGTCGGGAGTCGGAAGATCAGCAGAGGTGGTCATCCCAGCAACAGGACAACTGGCAATGGAGGTAGTGCAGGCACCTTGCAGCAGGGCACGTGCACGACTGGGGGTTGTCATCATCCCGGAGGCAGTCCTGGAGGCATAGGCAGAGGGCTTTTTGGCGGCAGCAGGCTCTGCGTAGGAGGCAACATGACTCGGGGCCATCAACCTCAGAGGGGCAGGCATCGGTCATCGGACAGGAGGGCAACGTGGACCATGGCACAAGGATGTCTTCCATGTGGCAGCGAATGGGCCAGTAGATCGATGCAGAGCAGCAGCGGGCACGGGGGGCACGATTCACCATGGCCAGGGTGGAGAACACCCTGCATTGGGCAGAAAGGGGGGCATAGTTCCTTGAGGAGACTTGCAGGGAGTTTGAGATGGGCATGACAGAGTCCCTGCAAGCCCTTGAGGATAGAGCAGTGGCCCACCTCTGGTAAATTGATGCAGAGTTTGTTGATGCCCTGGCTGAAACTTTTGCGGAAAATGGTGAGTGGTAGGACTAGCCTGCTGACTTTGTAAATAGTTAGCTAGTTGTAGGTTTCCTTTCTTTTCTTTATTATTTGGAGTCCATGGAATTTACTCTGCATTTTGTAAATAGTTATTTTTTTATAGGGTTTTTAAGGATTCATATTTGTACTTTTGGGATCATGCACCCTTCAGACTTGTATATAGTTGGACATCTTTGCATTTTTTTGGATTTTATTTCACCATGGGATAATGGTCTTTTCATGATTTGGATTCTGGACTGAGGAGCAAGCATTGGACATGTGCCACTTTTTGGAGTTTCTGTTTTTCCTATGTCACATTCATTTTTCTTTTGCATTTCATTTTCATTGACATTCCTTTCATTTTCATTTTCATGGTTATCTTGTGGGGTTTGGTCACGGATGATGCGGGGCTCCGTTGTGGTGTGGGCTGCCTGCAGGTATGGTCATGGGTGATGGGGTCTCCCTTGTGGTGTGGGCTGCCTCTGGGTATGGTCATGGGTGATAGGGGGCTCCCTTGTGGTGTGGACTGCCTGTGGTGCATGGTCATGGGTGATGGTGGGGCTCCCTTGTGGTGTGGGCTGCCTGCGGGTATGGTCATGGGTGATGGGGGCTCCCTAGTGGTGTGGGCTGCCTGTGGGGTTTGGTCACGGATGATGCGGGGCTACGTTGTGGTGTGGGCTGCCTGCGGGGTATGGTCGTGGGTGATGGGGGCTCCCTTGTGGTGTGGACTGCCTGTGGGGCATGGTCACGGGTGATGGGGGGCTCCCTTGTGGTGTGGGCTCAATGGGAATGGGGAAGGCGCTAAGTACGGTGCCGCAAATTGCGGCACCGTAATTAGCACCAAGGTCCCTTTGCGGGTCCCTACTTTAATGGCTGGTCTACATCAGCCGTTAAGGTCGGGTCCCGCAAAGGGACCTCGTAATTAGGCGCTAATAGGTTAACGGTGCCGCAGCCTTTTACGGCACCGTGAACCCATTAGTGCCTGGGTCGTAATGAGGCCCTAAGGCCCCCTATTAATCGCTCCCACCACAGCTCTTCTTCTGGCAAGTAAGCCTTCTCAAAGTGGTGTAACAAGTATGGGGCTCTGTATAGGTTTGTGCCCGGGCATGATAGCAAGAGGTGACGTAGAGTTTCAATAGTTTCAATAGTTTGATTTGAGTTGCAAGAACGACAACTGTTGGTCGCGGAGGCTCCTCTTATCTGCAAGATCTCATTTGTAGGTAATAAATTCAGCCTGGCACGGAGTGCTGATCTTGTTTTCCTGTTTGGATGCTTCAGTTTTCTGACCGTTGTGGGCAGATGCTGGGTCAATTTGTAAGCAGATGCTTTCTCTAGAGTGTCAATCCAGTCTGCTTCATCTAAGCGTTTTTTGTTTTAGTTGGATTTGAAACTAGTTCTTCAATAGAGCTGCCACATACGTCTAGGTTTAATTTGCATCTGTTCTCCCAAGTGGCCAGCATTTTGCATTTACCTAAGTTCAGCTCTTCTTGGACCAGGGAAAAAATCATTGGAGAATATGGATCCTTAATCTTCCGATATAGCATTATATTAGCTCTAGTTACGATTGCTGCCAAGGACGATAGTGAAAGTTCTTGACTGATCAATGCTATCGGTGTAGAGGTCGGAAGATTAAGAACTGATGGCCAGAAAAGACTCTCCAATCTAGGCCATAAAAGGTCAGGTAGAAATGGCATGGCGTCAGCTCCATAAGTGAATGTGGGTATCACTTTCCCCCGGTAGAACTTGAGTAGTGGCATCAATGAAAAGCAACCATATTTCTTGTCGAGAATTTTGGCCTGTGAGATGAGATTTCCCAGTTTTGCATATAGATGGAGTTGCATTGCTGTGTCTTTTCGTGAAGAATCAATCAGGTTCCTGAGATATTTGAAATCTTAGACCTGTTCCACTTTCTCTCCTGACAAGAACCACGTTGGATTTCCTCTTCTTCGGCTCCTTTTTTCAAAGACCATGGCTTTGTTTTTTGTCTATTGACTTCCAGGTCATTGACTTTAGTGTACTCAGTTAAAGAAGCAAGCTGACATTGTAGGCCAATTGGCGTCTGATCAAGTTGTATAAGATCGTCAGCGTAAAGGATTCTAGGAACTTTCACTTTGCCTATCACTGGAGGAAAAGATCTTGTCTCGGCATTTGCTTCTTTGTAGTCCCCAAAGTACACCAAAAAAAGGGCCAGAGCAAGAGGGCAGCCCTGTTGAACTCCTTGGAATGTTGGTTTCACGGAAGATAGCAGCCCCCTTGAATTCAGCCGTAACGGGACACTAGTATTGACGTGTACAGCTTGTAAAGGGCCCAGGATCTCTGGCGGACAGTTCCAATTGCTTAGTTTCTTCCAGAGTTTTACTTTATTAACTAAGTCAAAGGCCTGGTTGAGGTCTATGAACGCCAGGTAGAGTTTCTGATTCCCTTCCAGGACTTTGGCTTTTAATGTACTCAATAGCAGGATGTTAATGCTAGTACCTGTTCCCGTTTTAAACCCTGATTGTAAAGGGTCTTCACAAGGTATTGTAGTCAATGGTGGAATAGGCCGAACCACGCTTCCATGTTGGTGTCATACAGGTTTCGGGTAGCATGGTTGCTGTGTTTAATATGTGCCTTGTCATTAAGTTAGACCACTCTTTTCCCCGTTGACAAGCCTGGGAGGTTGTAGGATCTGCTGCATCTGATGTGTTCATGGAGCAATTGATGCTAAGGTCCCCATAGATAATCACCTCAAAGGCTTACAACTCTAAATGTAGGGAGTCCAGCGTAGCTGTTACCAGGTTGAACAATGAGTCTCTTTGGATCACCTCAGGATTCCAATAGATGGTCATGACAAGAAGATATGTGTAAGATAAAGTTTCTGTGCCGGCCTCTCTTTGAGCCCATGAGAGGAGGACCGCTAGGACGAATGGGGACTTCAAGATGACCTTTACAATTTGTATGCCACTTCCCATCCGTACAGCGATCATCAATCCCGAAGATGGTCTGCCTTTGTCGCCCGATAGTGCCGCTGAGAAAGCTATTTCGAACCCATCGAGCGTTGGTTTTTCTTTCAACCACAACTCCTGTAAACACAAAATGTCATAGCCACGTAACCACCTAGATTGATGCCACTTGGGGTTGTAAGGTGGAAAAATTCCCTTGTATTCCAACAAGCTAAGGAGAGTAAATGAACATCCAGAGGGATAGAGGTCTGCGATGATGGCTATTTGTGGGGTCGAGATGATAGAGCTTTCGGAAGCCACAACCATGTTTGCGTCTGTAAGTCTGGTCTTCGGGGGTCCGACTTCATCTGAATGATTAAATCTTGTACAGACACCTGGTCCTTAATGGTTTTGACCAGATATTTTGGTCGATGCATTGGGACTTTCCTTTGAGATGATGACTGTGCTGTATCAGATCTATAGCCTGAAGGAGGCCTAGGTTGCATCGTTTCCCTTGGTGAAGATACGGCTGTTTGTGTGGTGATTTGGTGACAATCTGCACCTCGTTTTTGGACATCAGAACGTGGCTTATCCTCAGAGTAAGTTCTGGTCTGTGCTCTAGCACATGTTGATGCTCGTCCTTATAATCTGCCAGCTCATTTCCGTCTGATTTTAGACATGTTAGGTCAAATCCTTGTTTATAAAGCACGTCTGTTGCCTTTACTAATACAGAATCCACTCCCTTAGATGTAGTATAGAGAAAGCAAGATGCTTTTTGGCCCTCGTGGGATGGTTCCACTGTCCTAAAATCTTCAGATTTGATAACTCTTAAAGCTGAAATGCTATGTGTCAGGTTCATCACTGTGCGCCAATTTAGGACTAAGTATTTTTGGTTGCCTGTACATTTGCGCAATTTAAAAGTAGGACTCATCCTGTTCTTAAGACGCTCCTGATTATGAGGCTTCTGTTGTTGTTTGTTTTTAGAGGAGCTCAATTGCGCGTAATTGCCGTGCTGAGATTGCCTATGATGGTTAGTTCTACTGATAACAGCGTGATCCGAGACTTCTGTCTGTCTTTGCATATGATCCCCCGAAATGTATTTGGTCGCTGTCCGTCGAGTTGTTGGTTCTGGCGGAGATGCGTGCTGTGTTATTCTTGGCTGTGTGAATTTGACCGGAGCACTGCTTTGTCTGACAAGTTTTTGAAGCGGTCACTCAGCATTTGAAAACTTGACACGTCTCGTGTGACGGTTTGGAGAGCTGTCGTCCCACTGGCAGAATGGTAAGCAGCGACTTCTAACTGGCTATCATTGGTGATATCAAGATGTTGACTTAGATCCATCGACTCCTTATGGCTAAGAAAGTCATTTATAGACTTCGGAGAATGGAAATTGTTGTTATGTTTCTGATGTATTAGAGGTTCCTTCAAATCCGTGACTTCCGCGTCAGCCAGTGGACTTTTGTTTTGTGACATTCCCAAAGGTAGCGTTTGAGGCTTCTTTGGAAGTGCAGATGGCTTATGTGTAGATGCCATTTTTAGGCACACCTGAGGAATAGTGGCCTGTGTGTTGCTTTCCCTTGTCAGGATCCTACCATTATCAACTAAAGGAGCAGTTTGCGCTGCTTTTTTCTCAGTTGTTTTACGAGCCCCTTTTTTTACTTTGGCCGGAGGCAGTTCATCTAAACACATCACGTCATTGTCCCTAGATTTACAGAATGTTGTTAGAGATTTGTTTAACAGTGAGCTGACGGACCCCAAAGTATGAGCGGAAGAAGCATTTGGCTTTGTTCTGCAATGAGTCTGAAGGTTATCCGACAAAATCTCGTCTTGTGTATCTGTTTGTGATCCTCAGGCTATAGTTGTCCTGTGGTCAAAGTTTTCCCTGTTGTTGCTAGAGACTCCAGAGCTGTTAAATTGGCTCACATGAGGCAGGGTAATGGATAATGTTTGCGTCGCTCCAAGGCATTGATATAGCCTTCCAAGTAGTTGAGTTTAGAGTTCATCATTGCAAAAATGGACGTGTGATCTTTGAGTGAATCGTTAATCGCCTCGTATAACTTGCAAAATGGTGCTAGCGCTATTGTAACAAAGGACATGATGAATAGAATGTCGATTTTCTTAGTTGGGGTATCTTTCGGGTTGTTGTAAGATACATCACTCAGTCTTCTATTGGTGGAAGGTCGTGATGGTGAAGATGGCAGTCCAGGCCACGGAAGTTGTTGGAAATTATGTTGAGTTATAGCAGACAAAGGAGCCGTATCCAAATGATCTTCTCGGTCTTGCTCCTTCCTTTTAGGAAGCGCTTGCATGGAAAAGGGAGGAGGAGCAGGACTAATGATGGATACATCAATGCTCTTCCTGTAACCACGGTTTTGGGTCGATAAAGTTGGTCTGTCCTGCGACCGAGGGTTACTTATATACACTGGGCTTGTGGCTGTTGCAGACTCTACTACAGAGTCAGCCTGTGCTTTCAACACAGAGAGTGAGCTTCTAGAAAGAGAAGGACTAGTTTGGCCAGTGATTTGTATCAGTGAGTCCGCAGAGCAGAACTCTGGTTGTAGGGCCAGTTGAAAGTTTAGAGGTGTTAGTTGGTCCACGACTCTCTGTTCCTTGGACATAAATGAATGAGCAGGTGGCGAAGAACCTGGAGAAACACCTACTTGCCCATCTATATTTTTGGGTGGATCTTGACCAGAAATGGTGAGTTTGGTAGTTGAATAGGGTGTTGGAGAAGCGACTAAGGGTTCAAGAAGTGCCTCCAGTAAGTCAGCATCCGAAATCACGTCTAGCCCATTTTGCTTTTGTTTAACTTATCTTTGAAAAAATGTGTTTTAGAGAGTTCTCTAGAATCGCACTTGTAGAAGGTTTTGACAGTGGGCCTTTTTTTGTGAGTCTTTTTTGTCAAGGTTCTTTTATTGGCAATTGACAGATCAGTCTTTTTAGTTGTAAGGCGAGAAGGAATGCCATGCAAATGACGAGTTGGCGGTTTTTGCTTAGCTCCCTCTTTCACATTCTGGTTCGGAGTGTGGGGTGCTTCTATATCCTTTGAGTTAGGCAGAGTCGCATAGGTGGCTGAGTTATGGCCTTGTGTTGAATTAGAATCCTTAGAAGCCACTCCCAAGCTTCCTGAGCCGATGTGAGCAGTGGGTGCCGACTGTGTGGCTGTGTGGCACATATTGATGCTGGTGGATCATGCATCTGAGCACATACAATCAGGCTTGCCATCACACTATCCTCATTGGCCACCAGATGGCACTGTGGGACTGCAGCTTCCAGCGAGTTCAAGACCGCTGCTTCCCCAGGCTCACTGGTTTGACTGACGATGTCAGAGGCGTTAGGAGCTTGGATCCGATCCTGCTCCTCTAAGACCATGTCGGCCAAGGTGGAGGGGCCTCTCCATTGCTCTGACTGCGCTGGCACCGCTCGCCCCTCCAAAGCTTTGCCCGCATTTCCCCCCGCCTGCTGCCCCCCCATCCACCTGAATGTGCGGCCCCCCTCCTTCGAGGGGCGGCCCCTCCATACCATCTACGAGCCAGGGAAGGGCTACAGCGGGCCCGCTCTCTCTTAGGTCACCGGACTCCCCGGAGACCTGGGCCGTCTCTCCTGAGACCTCCACCGGTAATGTCGCCAGTAAAGCCGCCGTTGAGCCCAAAGTGGTGGCTATGTCTGCTGACTTGGGGAGTCCAAATAATGTGTGGGTCCAGCTGGTTGGCATTTGTTTCTGTTTTTGTTTGTGATTTGTATACTTAGAAACCAGCGCCCTTTTAGTAGGGAGATTTTGCAGCATACCTCCCGCCGTTTTAAGGACACCAAGACTGAAGAACCAACTTGGGGTACTGTAAGCATGTTTGTAAGCATGTTTGTAGAAGTTGTTCCTGAAGCAGCGTCAGTGGGGACAATGTCTGAACGAGAGCTTCGCAGCCTGCGTGGCTCTTCGTCATGGCAAAGCATATCTAGTCGAGAATCCAGGGGTTCGCCGCCATCCACCCCAGTTGCCATTAGACTGCCACAGACTGCCCACTCTCACACCACTCTGCTCCGCTTCGCTGCTGCTAACTGCAGGTTTTGTAGAAATGGCACCAAAAAGAAACCACAGTAGAAAGACTGAGAGGGACTGCCACAGACTGCCCACTCTCACACCACTCCGCTTCGGTGTTAACTGCAGGTTTTGTAGAAATGGTGCAAAAATAAACCACAGTAGAAAGACTGAGAGGGACTGCCACAGACTGCCCACTATCACACCCCTTCACCCAAATTGCCCAGGACAACTGTTGTCTGCACCTCCCATTCACACTTGTACATCAGTGCCATGACTGGGAGGCCAACAAGTGGTAAGGGAGGCAAAGCTGGGTGACCTCCCAGAGGTGTCCGCGGTAGTGGATGTGGCCAGGGTGGCCAAGGTGGCAGGTGAGCAACATGGGCAGGGTGGCCCACAAGGGAAGCGTGTCCAGGCCCATTCAGGGACAGCTATGCCCCCCCAGCGGGTCAGGGAGATGCAGCTGCAGCTGACACCACCCCAGCTCAGGGCCTGCTAACCCTGCCCAGATTGGTCACGGAACAGGCACAGGATGACTCACAAGACGACTTCCGTGTCAGGAAGTCCAAGCCACGTGTGGCGGTGAAAGTTGCTGTCACCAGGCCACATGGATCTGGGGCAGCAATGTCATCTGCTTCCCTGAGCAACCAGGGCGTGGAAGCTGCAGGGGCCCAACCAGGACTGTGTTGGTCCCGGGCCCTTGACACTGTGGCAGTTGTGGTGCTGGGTCCTGGCGACAGCACCCAGTAGCCAATGCCTGCAGTCAGACCTTTGGTCATCATGTCATTGCCTGCTTCCAGTGGCCAGTCCACCTGCGCTTCAGCCCCTACTGTCCGGAAGCAGCAGAAGCCACTCAGGGTCCGCACCACCTCCCAAGAGGAAGAAGCGTGCTCTTGCAGAACAGACTGGGACCCCAGACACAGCTTGCACCTCCAACACGTCAAGGAAGCAGAGTTTCAGTGAAGTGGAACTGGACGAGCTTGTGGGCTACGTGTCGGATCACAGCCATGACATGCTGGTGACGGCAGGGTGCAAAATTATGCCTGCTCAGTGTAGGGCCCACTGGCAGTGCACCACGCACCCTATTAGTGCCTTGGTATGTGAGAAGCACACATCTGATGATCGCTCAAAGCATTGGAAGGACCTCTGAACCTGAGCAAAAAACAAGCAGGCCTCTAATTATGCCTCTACTGTGGCAGGTCATCACCAGAAGACGATAAACTCACTGAACATGAGACGATCGCTGGAGGGTTCATCACATAGGGTCAGATCCAAGGCGTGGGAGACCTCACGGATTATGAGACGATATCCGGTGAGTCTTCATGCGTGTGTGTCCAAGCCATGTGTATTTTGCTTGGGTGATGTGTTGTGATTGACTGCAAGTTCAGGCTATGTAGTCATTACTGCCATGTGTGACCCATGCGATGCTTGACTGATACGTGCTTGTGATGCAAACGGCATACAGACCATGTGCTGCACACAGAGACAATCCTCATCACCACACCTGCACCCTCCTTCCATGTCAATCACTGCCCAGCCTCTCTTGTCCATATTCTTGCTCGAAAATGTGTTTGTGGATAGCCTGTGATGATCTTCCACTCCACTCCACACTTGCTCTCTGTCGTCACATGAATGACATCTCTGTGCGGTCACCCTGCAAGCTGATCCTCCTCAGGGGCATCCTTCCTTGCCTCTCTATCCCCCAGCAGCTAACTGTCTCCATGAGACTGGTGATTCCCATGGCGACTACTGCAACGGGCTGTTCCTGATTTTCTCTGAATATAGACTCTTCCCTCTGGCATTCTCCCAGACCTGTATTGTGCGGAACATCCTTTGGCCTTGATGCAGGGTCTGTCACTCTGACTGTGCTGATGGCACAGGCTCACAGTGGCCATTAGTGTTCATTCATGGACCATGTGCATTCCAAGCAGGCCCCTATGGGTCCGGGGCAAGCCCCTCATCCGACTCTATCTCCGGTATTTCCTCCTTATCATGGATTTTTATCATCCCTTTCCTGCTCCCACAGGGTCAGTTTCTCCACATGGCCATTAGTTTGTGGTTCTCGTCTGTGTCGAGCGGATGCCTCTCTCTGGTACAGCCTCCCTGCCTCTATGCAACTGCTGTTGTGGGTTCTCCGGGTCTGGGGGCACTTCTGATGCTTCCTCATGTGTTGTGCTTTCTGACCTTCTCTCCCCTGCTGTAGTCCCAGATGACGGTGACAATGCGATTGACACCTGCCCACACTGTCTGCTACAACAGGGTACTCAAAGTACCCATTTTGACCCATGCACTGCCTCCAAGTCTTCCTCCGCCCTTGGGGTTGGGGTTCACTGTATCCCTACAACCCACTGCCAACACTTTTCACATGATGACTGCACTTGCCCTCAGACTGCCATCATGAGACGACATTGCAATTACTGGTTTTGTCTTTTTGTTGATAGTTGAGGCTGTACACATGTACTGCACTGCACCAACACACTTCTGAGCCCTGTTTCACCCTTCAACATGCCTATTGACATGTGTGATGTCAAAGTGACCTAGCATTAATGTACCCATGTGCCTCCCTTCACCTTATTTCAACAATCTAGCGTTATTGCATCCTGTGACACATGTGTGTTTCATCGAACTGATTTCCATGTACTGTCTGATGACATGCATTTTACATGGATCACGGAAAGTAGTATTTGACTTCCATCTGGGGCTGGTTGGCAGTTCTGCCATGGCTATGCTACATGCCATCTGTGTGCTGGCATCTGTCATGTTTGTGGAAGGACTAGGCCAGTCACAAGCTTGTGTGTGATGCAGGTGCTATGCACCATGCAGTACATGTCTTATTTTGCAATATGATAGGAATCCAAGTTTGCTTTCAGAGTCCCGTTCCATTACATTGGAGCTGCGTTCATGCCTGAGTTTGTGTCATGTGTCACATGGCTGCTTCATGTGTTGGCTGTCAACATTGTAATACCTATGTGTGTGGCCTTTGCTGTTAACATGTGTGGTCATGTCTTCTTTCTCATTTTGTGCAGGTGATGAGGCACTGGAAGCAGTGGAGGAGGAGGAGATGGTGGAGGGGGTGCAGTATTCAGAGCCCCAACCAGGCACCAGTGGAGGCTGTGGGGTGGTAGCGCACGAAAATCCATTGGTGCTACAGACCATCCTGGCCACTGGTGTCTCTGAGTACACCTCTGAGGATCTCTATGCCTTTGGTGCGGAATCAGATATTGAACCATATGTGCCACCGCATGTGAGTGATTCTGTCATGGATGCTGTTCTGTCTGACACACCTGCAGTGGGGGTAGACCCCTCAAGGGGCCATTCAGTGTTGGTATGTCCACCTGTGGGGGTTACGGGTGCAGGGTCACGCTCCACACTATTTGCTCCTGTTCCTGGGGCAGCAAATAAATAAAATGCCAGTATTTGGATATGCTGTTTTGCAAGGGGGTAGTGGATTATGCACCTTGAATGTGTGCCTTTTCGTCACACAGGTTTTGGGTTGTTTAAGTAGCTAGGGATAATCACAATGTAGCACTTCCAAGGAGCCATTCTCAGGGTGGTAAGGTTGTGACAGTTGACTGTCCCTTTGTCATCATCGATTGTCACCTGGAATGTGCCGGGTCTGTGTGCACTACGCAGGGGTGGGATTTTAGATGGAAAAATTGAGCCACAAGCTGGGTACGGGCTGCCTCACCACGTGCCCTTACCCCTCCCATGCGCAACGGGCATGCATGTGGTTGGGAATGTGGGGACACCACCATTTCCACTGGTACGCCGCGCCGTGTTGCGACATTGTGCAGGACACATGCTGCCACTATGATCCTGCACACTACTGGGGGTGCATATAGTAGCTGTCCACCAGAGCGGTGAAGGGAGCGGAAACATGACTTGAGCACTCTCAATGTGCACTCCACTATGGCCCTGGTTGCAATATGGGCTGCGTTGTATCTTACCTGGGGTGGTGTGGTGACGTTCAGTATTGGCATCATCATGTAGGTGCTCAGAGAGTAGGCACTGTTCCCTGCGGAGGTTATAATGGTTGTCATTAGTTGGGTTTGCTTGCCATGCCTCCCAGCTTCCAGGTCCCGGTTTAGGGGTGACATTCTGAATATGAAACTGTCATGGGTGGACCCTGCATAGGTTGCATAGACAGAGGTGATGACTCCATGGCATCTCATACAACCTGCACGTTAATGGAATGCCAGTGCTTGTGGTTGGGATAGATGTGCTCAGTGACCCTAGGTGGACATAGGGTTACATGGGTGCAATCAATGGCACCAAGCACTTTGGGGAAGTGTGCCACCCCGTAAAAGTCCTGGACCACGGCAAGCCTTTCTGCGGGTGTACTGGGCATGATATGATATGGCATTTGTAACACGCCTATACACAAGTGTTTCAAGGTGCGAATATGTATATGTGCCTGCGGACTGAGGGGCGTGCAGTCATGATTGCCAACACCTGGTGTAGGCAGCGTGACTACATGGGCTGTGAGATGCCCCCAACAATTGCAGTTGTCTACTGAAATGACCCAGTGGCCAAAAAATTCAGGACATTGAGCACCTTTTCCAGGGGGCTCAGTGCTTGAGAGCACATGGTGGGTGATGTGAGGTCATCCTCCCACTCAGTGACCAGGTCTAGGATGATATGAGGTGGAAACCTTTACCTGCCATAGACCTGGTCATCAGACATCCCAAAAAGACTGGTCCTGGGTAAAAAAATGCAGGGCCTGGCTATCCTCCTCCTCCTCGTGCGGTATCCCACGTTCACAGCTGTGAGGAATGGTACATTCATTGTAGCTGTATGTGCACATTTGTTGTTTGCACGTGCTTTTATGCATTGGCTTTGCTGCGCGGGGGCGCTTCCGCCTACTTTCACCTGGCGTACGTGTTTCTGGGTTTGCCTGTCTTTTCCCGCGTGTTGGTAAGCCCTGTTCGATTCCATGAATACATGTTGTTAAAATGACACCAGTTTTAAATAGTATGCCAGGAGAAACAATTGCACCAACTATAAATATTGTGCCGGCAGATATAATGTGCACATCATTTTCCTATGCTATTTAAAACTCTAATCAGAATTTCAAGAAAAGAAAATACAACCAGATTTGGCTTTAAATGCAAGGTTGCAGTCAACACATACCAGGGAATTTTAAAGCAGTGCATTTTGCTAGAATAATCAAGGATGCTCTTAATAGTAGGTTACTAAAAGTGCCAACTGACAATGGCATGGCATGGCATATTTGAACAGCACTACTGGCACTGCTAGAGATGCTTCCGAAAAAAAGAAATGGTAGTATTGAAAATGCCATTCTTTTCCTCAATTGTCCAGGTTTGTCAGTTTAAAAATTGCCTTTCTAATTTCAACATCACCAAGTCTGTTTCCATCATCTCCTGTACATTGCATATTAATTGTAAAGTCATGTTTTTCTCCATTCAAGCACATTATCACTGTAATTGCCAATTTCAGCAATTCCACTCCAGTCTTGACCCACATAAGTGCATGGTCTTTCTATTTTCTACACGGCCCCCAGAAAAACCATTCCAGTTTTCCATCGCTACCCAAAATTGCCTCATGACGTTGTCCTTTTGGCCCGTAAATTGCCCTGGGACTCTTTAACATTACCCTTTGTCCCATTCTCATTGCTTTTTTCTCATTGTGCCCAGAATGTTGGGATCACTTCACTATTCCCTTGCCTCCAGGAACTTTGTCAGAGAACTTAGATATCTCCCCTACAATACTGCCATGTGACCTTTCCCCTTTGCTTGCACAACTTTGCTCCATGCTCCTTCCGCAGTAACACACACCCTATGTCCCTTACCCATTGTTTCTTATCACTATCTATTATCATATTTTTAAATTAGGACCCCTACCCCCATTACCTGCAAAATAGCGACAAGTAGAGCTGCAGTCTACAGAAGACTCGGGGCCTGATTGGTTTTCAATGGGAAAATCCCATACAAATATTCGTTGTGAATCATGGCCACTATATGCTAGCTGAGCACTGGAGGATTTGAGAATCAGAAGATTCTTTTCCAAGGAGGCAAACTGAGATTCATTCTTGTGATCCTATAAACAGACCTAATCCTCCTTAATCAGAGCCAAGACTGCCGAAGACCGCAGTGAAGCACAGCAAAGAAAGGGAGCACTGGTGATGATTGTTGGTAAATGTGAAAATGACACTTGTTATACTGGCTAGACACCCCTAAAATCGGTTGGGTCTAAGTGCTTACAGGGCACCCAACTTGTATGACTTGAATTGTTTTAGTCATTCCACTGGAAGCCTTCGTCTACCAGGGCTCAAGTCAAGGGTACAAGCGGGGGGACAGAGTCCACCCACTTTTTTCAGAGGGTGAACTCATTCCCCCCAAGCTAAAAGAGAAACATTGGATGTCCTCTTTGAATTTATGAATTAAAGCCAACCTCAGGGATCAAAGTGCAGTCGTTAAGTTTGTAGGCCAGACACTTCACCACTGCACTATATAACCTTATGAAAAATGACAAACTAACAGTGAAATATCCCATTTCGTTACTGCAAGTCACAGGGAAAACATTTGTATTGGTTCTTGGAGTTTAAAACGTGCACACCTTTTAAAGTTTTCAAAAACACTACTAGAAGAAAATATCCTGTCTTGGTTTTGTGTGTGTTGATTTTATGAAAGGCAAATGCCTTCGTCCTGTTCAATTTCTGCGGTTGTTTTTTTAGTTTTATTTCATTATGTTTATAGTTTCAAAGAACTTCTAAATAGATAAAAAACAAATATACAATTTTAAAAGAAATTGCTAAAATCAGTAATGCAGGATAATCACAATTCATTAGAACAAAGCCAACTCTTTGAAGGCACATATCATTCACCATGCAAATATAATTAGGAATTCATCAGCGACTGCTCAAGCAAAAGCTGTCTAGTAGTACATGATTCCAGTTTCACAGGATATCTCCTACAATTATTATGCTAGTTTTCCAGTTGCCAATGTAACTTTCCAAACATTATAAAGTGCAATTTGCAGCGACTTCAATGGTGAATTCAAACAGGTCAGCCAAAAGCCATCACTTATGATTGTGTTGACATCATGTACATAGGGGCCCAACAGTCTCATTTACACATCTCCATATTCACGGCACTCGGTGAGGACGTGTTGTGCGGTCTCCATTTTACTTGGTAACCCACATAGTATACATGTTCTGTTTTCCTTCTTAATGACCAATTTAGGACCTATGGCTGCCAACACTTGGAGTTTGTTCATGTATAAAAGTAACAAGAATCTACACAAGTCTGGAGAGGGGCAGATTTTTAAATAGATCTGTGGGTCCATATATTCATAGGCCAACAATTCCACGGAGCCGTAGATCTTTAATCTTGAAAGATGTAAATAATTTGAGATCCAATCTCATTCATCCATTTTGCATGTTCTGCAAGTTTTAAGTTAAATCTAGGAAATCTTCCCAGTTTAGTTGACACTCGATCACCTCAAATGATTTTGCTACCAAATTAGCCATATTTTAGTTATATGGTGGATCGGCTTGGCTTCCCAGAAGTTGCAACAGGGGGCAAATGGGGGACTTCCAAGATTTTAAATACAGCAAAGCTTTTCTTTTACGGGCCATAGTAGCCAATGATGTGAAGCCTAATTCAAGTCTTATCATTTCTACAGGTACGCTAGGACCTAGACCCAGCATTCTACGCCAAAGTTTGCCCTCTATAACATTCAACCAGGTAAAGTCGTCTATGCTTATAGACTCAAGTCCATATAGTTTCCTGGCACAGAAGGTCTGTTTATATGGGGCCAATATGCTACAATAACTATATCCAGAGGCTGCCCTAACACACCTATGGATCATATTTGTCAGTGCCAGAGCCTTCCGTTTCTTGGTTTCAATTATTCTTTGGTAGTTTCCACAAGCAGTGATTTCCAAACCCAAGTATTTAAAATGTGAAACCCGCCCTATATGATGGCCTTCAATTAGGATGTTAGGGGCTGTGGCTTGCCCATGAGTAAAGTGCATAACTTTAGTCTTACCAAAATTAAGTACCAGATCAGGTTCACAGGCACATTTATATAATACTTGTAATGCTTTTTCAGTCCAGTAAAGGACTGAATCATCTGCAGAGAGTAGGCACCCCACTTTTTCACCTGATATTTTGGGAGACACATATTAGCAAGCACCATATTCTTTACCACGGCTGCAATATAAATGTTAAACAGTAATGGTGCCAGCGCACACCCTTGATTCAGGCCCTTCCTGTGTTTATGGACAAGGTTACCGTTACTCCATTGTCCAGTTTTACCTGAACAGAAGTGTTTTCGTGTACACCCTATATGACCGCCAATAAATCACTGGGACAACCTAGCACTTCGATCTTTGGCCAGTGTTAATTCCTGTTTACGGTGTCAAATGCAGCTTTGAAATCGATCATAGCCAGATGCAGGTTGGGTTGCCCTGGGACATTAGCTGTTTTTATGAGCATATTAATTAGCCATAGACAGTGGGCTTTACCTGAACCCGCTCTGAAGCCAATTTGAAACTTGCCAAGAATATTATGTGAGGCTACCCAGGCTTCAAGCCTATCAAGTAACAATGAGGCAAATATTTTTACTGTTGTGTTCGACATTGCCAGTAACCTATAGTTTTCTGGCTTTGATGTTTCCCCACATTTGTATATGGGCACTAAGATAGAATTGCACAATTGGGGCCAGGGACTCCTGTGTCCTTAAGTGCTCTAATTTTGCTCTCAATTTCGACACTATTGATAGTTATAGAGGGGTTTAATCTCTGATTTTTATTTCTGTCTGGTCCCTGGGCTGTGTTTGTATCTGGTGTGGGCTTAAAATTCTTACTTATGAAATGAGACCAAGTTTGCTCACCAATACCGCAAATCATGCAGCCTGTTGGAGCAGAATTGAAGTTACCCAGCATCCTCCATAATTTGGGGGTGTCTTTGTTATTTGCTATGGCTATTAGATGTTGCCATTGAGCATTCCATCCAGAATTTAGCCAGGCTTTAACCCAATTCCGGTATTTGTTCTTAGCTGATTTTCTGACTATCATTCTCTCGCTGGGATCCCCCACACTTTTATTGAAAAGCCAGAGTGCTGCACTTAGGGAGCGTTTTGCATCATGGATTGTTTTATCAAAAGGGTGAGACCTGGTTGCATTATTCCATATGGTATATTGAGTCTTTTGAACAGCCATCGAGGACATGCAACCCGTGATCCATCCCTCAATGCCCTCCGCCGATTCAGGTGGTTATGAAAAGCCAATTTAATGAAATGTGCATATTTCACCTTGAAATGCTAATTTCTGGCAATGTCACTTCCCCGGACTTACATTTTTAGGACTTGACCCCTGGTCTTATCTTTCTGATCCATGTTTTCTAATTTCCATGGATTATTATGAAGTTGTTTGTTAAGACCACTTGCTAAGGAGAGGTCGATGACGCTGGTGGGCCCCCCCAGCTACTGGTTCACTGTATGTATTCGATATATATATATATATGCATGGGATTTATTAAGCATGAATCTAGCTGGGGAGCAATAGAGCATGTACGTAGGGAGTCTGCTCAGGGTTACAAGTAATGATGCAGAAGTAGCAAAGGAGCTGAAATGGATAAGTAAAGCAATAAACCTTATCTCCTCAGCTGCCAGGGAGAGATGGTATGAGGCAGCTTTTGTGCATTTCTTGGCGGCATTAATCTTCTGATATGTTCTTTTTGTTGTAGATATCAGTACCAATAACAGATAAAGGAATATTATATATATGTATACATATAACGACAAAAAAAACTTCAGGTGACGTTATGGTTAAGTTGCCCTAACAAAAACCGGTACACTTCACTAAAAAAAAAATGAAGCAACCATAACTTGCACCATCAACGTGCATTGCTAAGACTAACACCCAGGACATCAAAGATGACATCACAAATATCATTGATGACATTAATTTGAAGCATAAAGGGGAGGAGGAAAGTTTTTTTTAGTGAAGTGTACAGGTTTTTGTTAGGGAAACTTAACCATAACGTGTCCCCTCAACAAAGTTTTTTTTGTAGTGAATTTCACTGGTTTTTGGGAGGGCAACATAAGCATAACATCCCCGTAACAACGTTTTTTTTGTATGGAATTGTATAGGTTTTTGGAAGGTGGAATTTAAGCATGAAAGGCAATGAAGTCGTTGAGAAGAATATGCACTGTAATCATGTGATTTTGAGAGATATGTAGTATAATCTACGTACTTGGCATACATTTAACATAGAACATACAGAACCCCTTCCCTATTGATATTGGAAAGGGACGGACTGAGCGCCTGTTTGCGGACGGGGTTGGACAGGATCAACATTACCCAAAGAGGCGGGGAATAGCTGAAAATGTACTATTGTCTTACACAAAAAATGTGCAATGTAGAAGAAGGACATAAAGATATTATAAGTAGTAATACATAAATATGGAAACCTGAAGCTGGGAAAGCAAAATGACACATTTAATAACCATGTAGAATAAAATGGATGGTACCATAAAAAAGAAAGGATGCCTCCAGCGTAATGACTTCATAGAAACTCGGCAGCCTGGAATGACAGTGGACAGACGCAGTAGGACGAAGGGACATTACAGCAAAAGAGTGAGTGCAGGTCATTTTTTTATATGGGTGAGGTGTTTTTGTGGCATGTGGTGCAGAAATAATAATTTCTTTCTGTTGTTTTGACTCAGAAATGGCTAGTACTTTGGAGTGGCTGGAGGAGTATTTCCCGCATGAGGAAATGTCTGAAGACAGTGACAATAATGGTACAGAGTGCTCTGCATATGCAAAATAGTGACCAGTATTTTAGAGGCATTCAACTTATGTATTTTTTTTTTTAACAGACCAGGAAAGAAAAGAAGAAAGGGCAACAAACGAGACAGAAGAAGACAGGATAAAAAGGAAAGAGCAGAAAATGAACGACAATTTTCAAAGTTTACGGGAGTTTGTGGAGGACTGTGTGAGAGGAAAAGTTTGTTATCATTGCCCCACCTGCACCTGCCCTGCTTCTCCATTCCCTAGTGAACCATCCACAAACCTTGAACAGGAAAATAGACGTTTTGACAAAATATCCATCCCTTCTTCCCCTCACAAATCTTCTCCTCATAACCAGCCCGTGTTGAATCCTAATTCCCCCATATTTGTTTCAGTGTCCGCTTCCCCCAGTATTTCTTTAGAATGATGTGTGTGTGTGTGTTTGAAATGTTTTTGTACAGTAGTTGTAGAGAAAGAGTTTGTGTGTAGAATTTTTTTTTAAAAAGACTTAAAATGTTCGCGAACAGCACGCCTGTTCGACCTATCAGCAAGGAATGGAATGTGGGTGCTGTTTAATGTCAAGTAAGACGGATGTGATGCGTGACTGCACCATCTGTTGGAATTGTGCGTACATAAACAGAAAGTGGTGTCCAAAGAATATACTACCTCGGCGTACCGCTTGGAAACGAGATAATACATGTTTGTAGAACACACCAGATGTCCGGAATGTATGTAAATGAGGAAAATGGGAGTGTGTGAAGGACAGTATAGCGGTCCGTATGGGGCGCAGCCAAAATGGCACTGTGCGTAGAACGGGCACGGTGGCCGGAAAGTTCGTAGGCAAACAAAATGGAGTTGTCCTAAGGACACTGGAACTGTCCGTACAGTGAACATAGCATGCGTGCACATGCGCAGTAGAAACATACGTATTGCGAACATCGCGCCTGTTCCTAACTGTACATCTCACTTGTGTCGCACTTTGAAGTAGTGTGAGAACACGAACACTGTCCGTAGGACACTTGTGCGCATGCGCACATTTGATTCTTTGCATTTGCTGTCCAGGGGACTTTCATTACTGGGGCGGATGTGTTGAGGGCTTCATCATGTGACCGCACCTACGCTGAGCGTGGGGACTAATTTCCGCAGTTGGTGTGCTTCCGCAACAATACAAATGAACTTGTAGACACAAGGCAAAGTATTGTAGAGTGTAAAAATGTAATTTCACACATCCCAAACAATAGGCTACCTCAGGACTTGCTGTGTAAAATTTGTGTACCATTTTGTAGGGATGAAGACAGTCACGAGGCACACCACTGCACCCCTACAAAAGGCCACACCCCTGAGTGCATCTTCATTGTCCTTCTAGCTATAGCAGATTGAGGTGTGTTGCCCTTACTGCTGTAGTGACCAAAAGGAAACTAATCGGTATGGCTTCCATGGCTGCTGTTGGGTCATTAGCCTCTGCACCATCCCCAAACCCGCCACCACCACCACCTCACCAAGGTCCTACAGAGAGCTATATGGGTGATGATGTAGAAATCGAGGAAGAAAAGGAGGAAGAGAATGGAGTGGAGGAACTCTGCACTAGGAGCACTCAGCAGGAGTTGTGGGTATGGCGGTTGTTTTCCGTTTATGGGAAAGTACCAAAAGCACGTGCGAACCTGGTGAAGTGTAACCAGTGCGAGGTGGTGTTGAGTTACGGGAGATTTGGAGCATACAGTTTTGGTATGACAACCGTGAAGCGACATCTCACTTCGTTCCACACTGCGGACATTCGCAAAGTGGTGCCATGTGAAGAGCGTAGTCATTTGAGTTCCTCCACAGCATCCTCGGTATACGATCCTCCCACCACAAGAGACACTCCTGTGGGGGAGCGCCTCACTCCAGCTGCCTCACAAGTCATTCGCAATGCTGTTGACCATTACCTTTCAAAGGTAACAGTAGTGTGCACGTATTGTGATGCAGTAATCTGCAGGGGCGAGAGTTTTCGAAGTGCTTTTGAGGATGCAGTCACAGAGCACCAGAAAATCTGCTCCTTACCTAAATAAAACTGACCCTAAATCTTTCTCTGTTCAGTTGCCCTCTTTTATCCCCGTGGCTGGTGTCCCTTCCTTACCCTCCTTTCGCCTCTTCTCCATGTGTGCCGTGTGCTGTTAAGCAATGAATGTAAAAACAACAAAAATTACACAAAAGGCTCTTTTCAGAGCCGCCTTTTTCAGTATAAGAATAGAACTATGAAGTTACGGCCGTAGACCCCTGCAGAGTTCTGAAAAAGTTTGCTGACAGTCATAGAGGAAAAAAATGGAAGGTGCAAGCGGAGCAAACACAATAAAGTGTACGGTGGTGTGTTGTGTGGGTAAAAAACAGTGGATTGAGGAAAACAGAGTGTCAGATAGGTTAGTGTGATTGCAAAAGAGCTTGCAATGCATTTTGTACATTGCAAAAAAAAATCTGATTGCCAGCATATATATGTGAGGGGGACTCCATCTCTGTGGAAAATGAAAGTGCTGCGAAACAAAATGTTTTCATTGTGGAAAGAGGATATGCCAACATGTCTTAAAAATGCACACACAGCCTTCTTCACATTGCGTCTCGCTTTCTCCATTTGTGGACCAAACGCAGAAGAATGCAGCCATATCTGTCTTTGGGCAATACGGGAAAAAAGTATTTGACAATTTGGAAACATGTCCATGAGCTTCGCGAGTCCTTCCTTCATTACAAATTGCAAAGAAATTCCAGATACATGGCCTTAAGTGTTTCCTCCACAATGAATGATCAGTACATCTGGAGGACGCTCTGTCAGTAAAGTAACACAAAGAGGTACCAAGTCCAGCCATCTCATGCCACGCACGCCATGCCAGTGCACTTCCGCATGTGGAAATCCGAGATTTGTAGATAAACTGCAGCTTTCTGCATGCACCTTCAACCAATGTATCTATGAGTCTCCCAAAATCCAGATAATCTGTTTTCGAGCAGGGAAAGCCATGGCTGTCTGGTCGCCTGTGAGGGAGAAGACGGTCTTACTAAAGTACGTCGGTCAGAACACACCTACTGAACTTTATGGACCAATCCCTAGCTCCGCTCATTCTCATTTACATTCGGCTCCACCCTTGAATCCCTGGTGGTGATGTGTGTTTGCTGCTAACTACCACCATGTTCGCGGACATGTACAGGATCAGAGCGTGACGACGGTACATTAAAGTACTATTCCCCTTTTTCCCCTTTAAGGTAGGCTCTGAAAAGAGCCGTTTTTTTAATTTTTGGCCAGATACCGTACAGGCATCTGGTATTTTATGTATTTTTGTTGTATTTTTTGTCCTTGCTTTACTCTTGCAAACATTACAGAACCATCTCTAAAGCAAACCTTAAGTTCCAAAAGAACATCACATTTCCCAAAGAAGATAGCGCAACACCACCTCCTTCAAAGTAATGCGCATTGCTTGGAGCAATGTTATCGTGGCTACAAAAAAAACATACTAACTTGTAGCATGAATGCACGCATGCCGCGATTGATGATACACCTCCCGATGCTTTGATCTGGACAGAAAACAGAAGTGTTGTTCCATTGTACTCTCGGCAGTAAAGCAGAAAAAATTACTTTTGTTGTTGGGAAGATGGTCATGAGTGCTTCAACCAACTGTGCCAAATCTGCCAACAAAGTACATGAAGTCAGGTATCCCAAGCACCGCAGTGCAAAATTACCACATGAGGAGTGGTCATTCTATGCATGTCTCTACAAACTTTCAGAATTGCCGTAGCATTGGCATCAGTGTCAGCCCCCCACACCACCTCCAATCCTCGCACATCAAAATGGTGTGCCACATGTCTACTCTCGGCATAGTGTTGTAAGCCTTGCACAAAAATGTCTCCAAGCATCAAAACCCTGACCCTCTCCACCTCTGCCATCTTCAGTATGCGCACCGTCTTTCCACACAAAAGTGTAATGTGAACATTTGATTGGCTGATGCCTACAGTCTCCTTTCCATGCAGAATTTGCTGTAGAAACCCGTATGTGACACGCCCTACCAGCGGACAAGCGTTGCCTACGTGCGGCACGTAACTCTTACCCAGTCCTTCCACCCTTTCTACAGCGGTACCAAAGCAAGTCCCTCATTGGAGACAACTAAGCGGTTGCACAATCATCCACCAATCACATAGAACATTGTTAATTTTAACTCCGTCATCAACATTGCGCACTTCAAAATTACTGTTGATGATTCTAAATAGAAGTCGAATACCATTGCAAAGCACCTACTTCACAAGCTACTGTGCAAGTATTGCGAATTTCTACGTACAGCTCCATACATTTCCACATGCATCAGTATAGAGTACAGGTATGTATATTTTAATCAGAGAACATGTGGAAGCCTTATGATTTAAATTAGACAAAATAATGCTGCTAAATGTCCATAGGGAATACATAACAACGCTCCCCCTTTAAAGTGCAAGATTGCCGATTTGTCATTCACAAATCGTACGACTGCTTACTGTCTTCCGCATAACCTGTACATACGTTGCAAGCATGCCTATTTAGAGCAGATCTCAATTTTGTATGTGAAAATGTCAGAGTTCTGTACAGCCTACAGTAATGCTTCTTGCAATGTGATCGTATGAGAATAGTAAGCGTTCCTGATTGTAGTGCTGACATTTCCTTCTGAGGGTCTCCCGATTTTTCGACATCGTGTTTTTCATTAACAAGTACAAAATGTTTCCCCATCTAGTACTTTGCCCTATCGCTTACAAACCTCTCTCCTATGCATAGTACATTTTGTAAAGAACAAGGCATTTCCATACCCTTAAAATATTTAGTTATTTTGAAGGATTTTCAAGTACCATATTGCAAGCACTATGCAAAGATTGCACAGAGTGAAGTGAAATGTGCACGTGCACTGGGTTGAAATATGAAAGTTCAATCCTCTGACGAAAGAAGCACAAGTAATGTCTGCAGTATCATCACTGCTGCAAACACACAAAGGAATTGATTTTGATTTTTTAATTCGCAGTGAAGACTACTCTCCTGAGAATCAACAGCATCTACACTGCAGACGACATATCAGAAGAAACCTGGTCATCTTGCACAAAAAAGTAAGTACAGTACAACCTTTATATTGTAACCACTCCTTAAAGAGGCTGCATGGGTTATTTGTTTATTTTGGGCACCAAAGCAAGCATTGATTTGTAAACCATTCTACCTACAAATATCCATTTATTGAACAAAGAATAACAGGCAGAATGGCTGACAAATCCCTGTGTTTTTAGTACTGAAATAAGATAGGTAATCTTTAGAAGGTTAGATTGTGAAAAGAAGTTGCTGTAGCAAGTTTTTGGCATTTTGGTTATTAATAATGGTTCTTGTCACAAGTAGGCCACTTTGTACTCTCATCTGAAGCACATTGTAGTAGTATACAAACAGTAAAGTAGCCTTACCAAATGATTGTTAGAGTTCACTGTATGTTGACACACCATGACAAAGAGCTTCCCCATCAGACTTATGCACACATGCACACTGCACACATACATTGGACAACAGACCAAAGCATATTTTTTTTCTCAACAGACACCAAAGAATGCCTACCAAAAAGCAACTCTGTAGAAAGGAACGCAGAATTAGAGCAAAGAAAAATAAAGGTGCCCAATGTAAGCATCCACCTGTTGTAGAGTTTGTAGAGAATCTTGGTACAAACCAGCTAATGCAGTTGGGTAACATAATAAAGGAAGTCTCAACTACCGAAACTGTACCTCCTCCATTAAAAAGTGTCACAAAACACAGAAATATTGTCAAAAAAATGGCTGCCAGTACAGCTAACAATGTTCCTAATAATCTTGATAGTGTTAGAAGAACCCATACTAAAAAAAGTATGTTAGCAAAAAATTTTCATCACAGAGTCCTTCAGAATCTACTAAGAAGAGGACCAAAATCATCCTCACCCCTTAAAACGTACCGTAGAAAGTTAATTCTACAAGCACTCGTGGACAGTGCAATCCTTCTCAAAAGGAAGTTGTTCATATTAGTGTTAAATAGGATGAAAGCACTAACAAAACTAAGTACCAAACTACAAAAGAAACTCAGCAATAAACAGAATGTGAACAAAAATAATTTCTTGCAAGTTTGTGGTGGTGAATGGAGTCACACAACAACCACAGAGCCATATTTTAATGAAGAAGCATACAAACAAAATCAAACAAACACAATTGCCAACCATAGTAGTGGACGAGGGTATGAGAAAATCAATACTACCATCATGGAACAAGAAACACTGCTTACAAAAATATCTCCTGAAAACTCAGAATTACCTCTCGATTCAGCAGAACCACACCGTCCAGTATACAAATGGCCATGCACATCAATGTGTGCCATTCCAAACAAAGCTTTCAAATCTTTACGTCAGTTCCTCAATCAATATGTAAAAGGTAAATACAAAAGTAAAATGAAAGTGCTGCAAAAAATGGATATTTGTGCAGTGCGGAAAGACACAGGACTAAAAGGACATTCATTAGCCTGCATTTCTGGGCCTATTTGCAAAAGTACCTTCCATGATATCAAAAGAATATCAGTATATTATTCCAATGTAAGAAATTTAGTGTATAAAATACACTATGCAAAAAGTCCAGCTTCAGAATTAGGCAATTTAAATACCACTCTTCTGCATGGTACACCCAAATACTTACAAGAAGTAATGGACTGTATTCAGAAAAAGTATTTTAAAAGTGAGAGACACGTAGAAAATGCATCAGTTTTAGAACATAGTAGCGACAATTCTGCACATAGCAACCTTCTATTACACACGTACAGAAAAGAAATAGTAAAATTTAAAAGGTCATCGGCTGAAGTACCAAACCATGTGTGTGTGTGTTGCCGCAGAACATTTTACAAAAGGAACACAAAAATGTGGACATAGCATACAAAATAGAAAACAATGAAGACTCTAAATGGTTTGAATTAGCTTTGTACCTTTTAGCTGAAAACAAATATGAAATAACTGAACGCCTAATATGTTCAGTTACTGTACTGCAAAATTAGACAACAACCACACTCCTTCACATGCTATTACAAATAATTTGGAATTGTTTCCATTACCAAAAATCCTGCAACAGCTCAATTTGTATGAGAGCATAATAATTCAAACAGTTCACCCATTTCAAGCAATTATACGCCTTCATCCAAAAACAGCAAAATTACCTTCCTCTGAATTGGAGAAAGGCATTTGTGGCAAAGTAGTTTACTTGCCATTTGTCTAACGGAAAATGTACACACTCTAGGAGTGGAATGTTCAATAGAGCATTCTTTAATAGTCTTGGTAAATGGAGTACCAACAAAGTACAAAAAAATTTGGCAACAATTAGTGGACTTACAGAAAGTTAGACAAGCATTACAATATCTAAAAGACAATAATGAGTACTAAAAGGAAATAGATATTGATGAAAGCTTAAGGCAGACAACTGAAATAATTCAAGAGCCATCAGAAACTGGACAATTCGAACTTCTGGATCCAGCTACAGTATCCACTCTTTTGGACCATTACACATTCATCCATTGCATTCCAATGAAAGCATAGATGATGCACTAGAAACGTACCAAATGCGACAAGCCAAAGGGTCACCAATGAGTATTTGGGAAAAAAAGTATAGAAGCACGTGCTTTTCCACTGCTATTTCCTACTGGCAAAGGTGGAAGATACGATGATAGACCCACTCAGATTGGGGCATCAGAATACCGCTCATTGCGAATGTATTCGCAAGATCCCAGATTTAGACAAAATGTGGAATACATATTCCACCTACTGTATGAAAGTGAATTAGCAACACTATGTTATGGAGTTGCACACATTCTTAAATCTGGAACACACTTTCAAAATAACTCAGCTACGCAGTTAATACAAAAAGTACAAGAAAAAGATGAGGTTTTACAATCAAGTATAACAAATTTGTTTGCAAACATGTGTGGTACAAAGAAATACTGGTTCAGATGGCACAGAGACGTGTGTTGCATGATCAGAAACCTTGGACCACCAACTTGGTTTGTTACGCTAAGTTGTGCAGAATATGCATGGGAAAATTTACATGAGTTCCTATGCACAGCAAACAGCAACAAAAAAAACATAGATATATTAACACCTGGAGAACTTTGCTCTCTAGATCCAGTTAATGTCTCAAGATGTTTCCCTCATTGTTTCATTGCAATGCTACACTTTATTTGCAATAAAACTGTTCCTCCCCTTGGAGAAGTGCAACACTTTTTATGGAGAAAAGAATATCAAGCGAGAGGAGCACCACATATTCACATGCTGTTATGGATCAAAGGTGCACCGAAATTTGGGCACGACAGTGATAGCACTGTTTTGCAGTTTATCCAAAAATATGTCACATGTGAAATCCCTTCACAACAAACACATACAGGGTAATTCATAGAATTTCGCACAAAAGTGGCGCACACGGCTGGCGCACAGTGTCCCCGTGCAATACACTGCACCAGCCACGTGCGATAAAATCCATTTCATTGCACAGCGTATTCATGGATTTTAGCCTCCAAAACCAGCCGTGGCGCAGAGTGGTGCAGCGACCCAGCAGCAGCGCCAGTTACGCCCCCAAGAACGCCCTCGCGCAAGGATAAGCCATCAAAATTCCCAATTCATCACAAATGTCTGTGCTAACCCTGGACCAGTTCACAGGGCTGCCAAACAGCAAACGCCAAGCGGGGAACGTGTATTTCAGTGGTTCGCGGGAAGTTTCACACGCGATTGTCCTGGGTACGTGTACATCAGGGGTGCGCGTGAAGTAATACACGCGAATCCATCAGGGCACGTGTATTCCAGGAGTGCGCGGGAAGTATCACATGCAAATTCAGCAGGGTACGTGTATTTCCGGGGTGCGCGGGAAGTAATACACGCAAATCCATCAGGGCACGTGTATTTCAGGGGTGCGCGGGGAGTACTACACGTGAATTGGCCGTGTGGGTCCTCCCAGGTGTTCCCTCTACACCCTCCACGGCCCCTGCAGGCAGCCCACACCACAGGGGACTACCCTGCACCCCTGCTCATGTCCCGCAGGCAGCCCATCCACCATGGGCATGCCCCCCAGCCAACCCACATGTTACCTTGCACCACTGATCAACAATGCATGTCTCCCAGCACCCTCACCCCCCAGCACTGTGGGGCACCTGCCATCAGGCCCCCACACATGTCCAACTCATGTCCCCCTGCACCCCCACCCCCCAGCACTGTGGTGCACCCTCCACCAGGCCCCCACTCATGTCTCCCAGCACCCCCACCCCCCGCAGTGCAGGGCACCCTCCACCAGTCCCCACTCATGTCCAACTCATGTCCCACTGCACCCCAACCCCTCTGCATCAAGGGCCACCCTCCACCAGGCCCCCACACATGTCCAACTCATGTCCCCCTGCACCCCCACCCCCCCAGCATCCAGGGGCACCCTCCACCAGGCCCCCACTCCTGTCTCCCTGCACCCCCACCCCCCAGCATCCAGGGGCACCCTCCACCAGGCCCCCACTCCTGTCTACCACCCCTCTCACCCCCCAGCCATGCGATTCCCCTGGGTACGTGTATTTCAGTGGTGCGCGTGTAGTCTGACACGCAAATTCATCAGGGTACGTATATTATGGGTCTTTATGAACTTCCACACGCGATATCAGCTGGGTACGTGTATTACGGAGTTCGCTGGAAGTTCCACACGCGATTGCCCTGGGTACGTGTATTTCGGGGTGCGCGGGAAGTTCCACACGCGAGTGCCCTGGGTACGTGTATTTCGGGGTGCGCGGGAAATTCCACACATGATTGCCCTGTGTACGTGTATTCCGGGGTGTGCGGGAAGTTCCACACGCTATTGTCCGTGGTGCATGTATTTCGGGTTGCGCGTGAAGTTTCACACGTGATTTCAGCAGGGTACGTGTATTCCAAGGTTCGCGGGAAATTCCACACGCAAATCCAGCAGCCTTCATGTATTCCGGGGGTGCCGGGGAGTCCTACACGTGAATCGGCCTTGTGGGTCCTCCCAGCTGTTCACTCTACACCCTCCACGGCCCCTGCAGGCGGCCCACACCACAGGGGACTACCCTGCACATGTCCCGCAGGCAGCCCATCCACCATGGCCATGCCCCCCAGCCAACCCACATGTCACCTTGCACCACTGCCCACCAACGCATGTCCCCCAGCACCCCCACCCCCCAGCACTGTGGGGCACCCTCCACCAGGCCCCCACTCATGTCCAACTCATGTCCCCCTGCACCCCCACCCCCCTGCATCCAGGGGCACCCTCCACCAGGCCCCACTCATGTCCAACTCATGTCCCCCTGCACCCCCACCCCCCAGCACTGTGGAGCACCCTCCACCAGGCCCCCACTCATGTCCAACTCATGTCTCCCAGCACCCCCACCCCCCACCAGTCAGGGGCACCTGCCAGCAGGCCCCCACTCATGTCCAACTCATGTCTCCCAGCACCCCCACCCCCCACCAGTCAGGGGCACCTGCCAGCAGGCCCCCACTCATGTCCAACTCATGTCTCCCAGCACCCCCACCCCCACCAGTCAGGGGCACCTGCCAGCAGGCCCCCACTCATGTCCAACTCATGTCTCCCAGCACCTCCAGCCCCCACCAGTCAGGGGCACCTGCCAGCAGACCCCCACTCATGTCCAACTCATATCCCCCTGCACCCCCACCCCCTGCATCCAGGGGCACCCTCCACCAGGCCCCACTCATGTCCAACTCATGTCCCCCTGCACCCCCACCCCCCAGCACTGTGGGGCACCCTCCACCAGGCCCCACTCATGTCTCCCAGCACCCCCACCCCCACCAGTCAGGGGCACCTGCCAGCAGGTCCCCACACATGTCCCCCAGCCAACACGTCATCACAATCTAGATCCCTGGCCCTTATGGGCAGCCTCCACATGCCAAACACCCACCCAAATATTGCATCCACCCACTTAGAAATGCCAATTACAAGATACAACCCCAATGGCAAGTATGTAAATGAAGACATGTCCCTCTCATACACACAATGGGTGTCAGTGAATGTCAAAACCCATATCATGACATGCATGAAACCAATGAGATGATACTACACATTGAAGTATGATGAAAAAATATGTATTAAAAGCAACATAAATGTAATCATAAATAAACAAACGAAAATGGGAATTAAAAACAAAAAGCAGCATGTCCGTAAAATAATGTAAAACCACAAATCATAATCCAAAGGAAAGGTGTCCAAAGTCACAGTTCACAAAAGTAAATCCAATGGAAAATTAAACCAAAAACCATTGCTCCATGAGTAAAATCAAAAAATAAAATAAAAAATCCAACAGTCAACTATATACAGATAAACAATCCAGGGTCCATGATCCCAACAGAAGAAATGAAACCTATCTAATAACACTACCTAATAAAAAAAACTATATACAAAAATGTGGTCCATTGTCCAAAAGGTCAAAAAAATATAAAAAAGCAAAGGAAACCTATCATTAACTACAGAACTATTTACAAGGGCAGCGGGCCAGTCCGACGGCTCACTTCGGGATGGTCCGGGCCAGGGCATGATCGAACTCCTGCTAAATGTCCAGGCGGCGGTCCTCCTCCATGGCCCCGAGGGTCCGCAGGGCCGACGACATGTTCACCTCCAACTCCCTGCGGATTACCTCGAGGCACTCGGCCCACCTCAGGGCCCTCCGCATGGAGTTCTCCGCCCTGACGATCGTGAGCCGTGCCTCTTCCGCCCGCTGCCGCTCCGCATCTATGGCGTGGCCCAACCGCTGCCTCACGGAAGACACTTCCCGTCCTGGGTCCTCCTGCCCTCCGGCCGATGCCTGCCCCTCTGATGTCGAAGGCCCCGAGCCATCATGGCTCCCACCTCGTTGCTGCTGCTGCTGTGCCTGTGCCCGTGCCCTGGCTCCTGCTCTCCTGCTGCCTGCACATCCTCCACCGGCTGGGGTGCAGTCGTTTATGTGGCCCCCCCTGCTGGACGTCCGACTCCCGACTGTGGCAGGAATGCCTCCTCCACCAGCCTGGCCGCACCGTCAGGGTCAGCTCCACAGGGCACCCGGGTGACAAATGGGTGGGAAGATGGCACGTAGGACGACTGGCGCATAGGGTGTTCAGTTGAGGAGGGGGTCGGAGCAAGCTGCAGCAAGCGGAGGAATCCGGCCTGGGTGACCTGTCCCAGTAGGCCGACGCGGTCAACGAGCCATTTGAGATGACGTGCAGTCTCCTCATGAAAAGACTGCAGGTCACCTCGCATGGCCCGTTGACGCAACGCCACACCAGTCAGGACAGGCTCAACCCATACCTGGATAGCCACGTCCACAGGCAGAGGAAGGCCAGTTGTTGTGAGCTCATCCCCTGCCTGAAAACGGGTCTAGACGTAGGCATCCCTGCTGGTGCAAGATGATGCAGTGAGAGGATCAGGGACAGGATTGCACACAGGCACCTCCGCGGCGGCCTGTGCTGCCTCCTGTCCCTGGTCCTGCACTGCACCACTAGCACCAGTGGAATCCCCACCTCCAGACCCCGTCTCTGTCGCTTGCACGGCCTCCTCCTCCACCAAACCCCCCACCAACCTGGATGACTCCGTGCCATCTTCCCCCGTTGGGCTCTGTGGGGTCCCAGCTGCCCCTTCTGCTGCCGAGGAGTCCAACTCCGACCTCCTCCTCTTGGACCACCTCCCGGCAGCTGCGGCCTGGGACGCGGCACCAGACTCCTCACCCCCCGACGAGATCACAACCTGGGAGGGGAGCCGGCCTTGCGTCTCTGGCTGGCGGTGCGATCCCCGCCGCTGTGCTCCACAGCACCTTCTCCGCCCTCTTCATCAGTTGACGCTGCAGACAGGGAAAAATAAAACACAGGCATCAGGGCACTGTACAATGGACACATACACACATGACAGTTGTACATGAGTGGCATTGGCAAACCTCAGACATGGCATCACAATCGCCAACACACATGTCAGTTCAACTCGCACACATGAGCCATACCACAGCCATATCGCAGGCCCATCCATACACATACAACAGCATGAGCAGGCAAAGGTGAGACAGACATCACCTGCAACACAGGGAGTGCACTACACATGCACACACACCACCACACTTGCATGCATGTGTACACCTCTGCCAACTGTCGCAGTGTTCAGATTGGCATCCATGTCACATCTGCCAATCAGGCTTCCACATCCCGCTGTCACATGCATCCATGTTGCATCACTGTTGCACCCTTGTCAAATACACACACATGCACATGTACACAGTGCTGATACATGCAGCTGAAAACAACATCCATGTGTGACATCACGAACATGCCTACTTACATACACATTCATCCAAACATGTGTGCCCACACAACTGCACTTGGCATGTAAGCCTACACACACAAGCACCTTCCATGTCTCACACATGACAGCCCTCACATGTGTTAGCCTCACGGCCCTGTACACCCCCCCATACTTGGCCCCATAAAAACACATGTGCAACCTGCACACTACTGGCACATCACCACATGCACAGCTCACAATCATGATGCATGTACACTTACCGCTCTACTCCAGACGGGTCTGCCTCTCAAGGACCTGGACGTGGAACGCTGGGGATATGTGTTCCAGGACCCTCATCTGATCGTCCGACAAGTGGCCCCTTAGCATCCGCTGCGTTCAAGAGGCGCCGGGCCTTGTTGAGGGTCCTGGACCTGAAGTCGTCCCAGCGCTTCTTGACATGATGGAGTAGTCGGACTGCAACCCCCTCCGCGTTGATGGCAGTCACGATGTCCGTCCAGATCCGAGTCCGTCCTTCCTTGTCGGCGCGCAAAACTTCCGGAGAGGGCATCATACTGCCCCAGGACTTGCTCCACCAGGACACCAACTTCGGTGGCAGTGAAGCTGGTGTCCCTCTGCCTCTCTGTCAGGGGGGGGTTGTCAGTGGTGCCAGATGTTGCAGTGCCTGACATGACAACCCCAGAGGCAGGAGTGGGTGGGCAACTGGGTCCTGGGGCTGGTCTGTGGAACGATGGAATCCCAGTCGGGGAGTCTTCGGTTCCAGCAGGGGTGGTTACAGCAACAGCACCCCTGGCTGATGTGCAGGCAGCAAATGGCAGGGCACATGGGCAGCAGGCAATCAGACAGCAGCAGATGGCAGGTGGGAGCATGCTCGGGGCTCTGGGGGGCAGTAATTCGGCCTTCTGAGCAGGAGTGTGGTCTTCCGTATGCTTACGCGTGGCCAGCTTGATACGGAGTGATTTGGCACGTGAAAATCCAGCACGTCTGCATGTAATTCGAGGAAAGGGCCTTAGCGCGTAAGCGCGTCAGCACACGTATGCGAATTCATTGGCCCAAAGGCCACCAGCACGTATGCCCGTCTGTGACGTGCATGCACAGGCGTTTCCCTGTACACGGGCGCATGTTACATGTCCAATGACTGCATGTCAGAGTGTCAGCTCATGTAATTGGAGGATGGGGCCTTAGCGCGTACACGTGGAAGTGACGCGTACACACAGAAGTGACGCTGGACGTGTGGGCATGTTTAAAAGGTACGTGTAGAACGCCATTTCCTTGTACGTGCTTTTCGTGGAGAGCGAGTGGGTGAAATCTGTACTTCTTGTCGGTTCACACGCGATTTACTTCACGGCGTTCCAAGTTCGTACTCCCTGTTAGCTCTGACAGCTTTTTCTCTTCTTGTCTTTTTCCTGGGCCTGTTTCCTCAAACAGCGTTCACTTCTCCTGTTGTCCTGTCTCCTCAGACAGCGTACAATTCTTCTTTTGGCGGGGGTGTTGCCAACGCCCACACACGTGTATTTTTCACATGATTTTTCCTGGGTGAGTCGTGCATGTATTTGACATCTGTGCTTGCCCCATGTGTTGCCTACCCCTTCAGAGGTCAGTCTAGGCTGCGTGTGACACGCATACGTTCATTTTTGTGTTTCTGGGTGCCACAGCGTAGTGCAGGTTTATTTTTCCATGCACGTGGTCTAGGAGGGGTTGCATGCACATTATGCCTGTGCATTGCGTGACCCGTCATCTTCCCCCAGGGGTCACATACAGCCTTGCTAGAGCACTAGGGTACGAATTCCATCTAGTACCCTACTCCTTTGACCCCCAATTGCCCAGGACAATAGTTTACTGCAACTCCCATACCCACAACAACATCAGTGCCATGGTTGGGAGGCGAGCACACGGTAAGGGTGGCAAAGGTGGGCGAGCCACAAGAGGCGGCCGTGGTGGATACAGTAGGGGACGTGCCCGGGACTTGCAGGGTGCCCCTAGCCCCCCATGTGTGGTTGACCAGTCAGGGACACCCATGCCCCCCCGGTTGAGGGTAACGTGGCTGGCACCATCCCTGCTCAGCCCTTGTTGGACCAGCCCATTGTGGCACCAGACCTGGCACGGGGTGACTCCATGGCTGACTTCCAGGTCAGCAGGTCTAGGCCGCGTGTGGCGGCGCACGTTGGTGTCACCAGCCCACGTGGATCAGGGGCAGCTATGTCATCTGCTGCCCCGAGTAGGCAGGGTGGGGAGGCTGCAGGGGCAGCTGTGGCTCCATCCACCCCAGCTCTGAGTCTCCCAGCCAGGACAGTGTTGGTCCTAGTCCATCCTGCTGATGTTCCCCCTGACTACATCACACTTCAGCTAATGCCTGCACCAAGTCCCATGATGAGTGTTCATTCCCACACTCCTAGTCCACAGTCCACCGGGGCTCCTGCCCCTAGTGTCCAGAGCGGCGTAGGACACTCAGTATCACCACCACCTTCCAAGCAGAAGAGGAAGAGTGCTCGTCCAGTACAGGCTGATGCCCCAGACACGGCTACACAGTCCGGCCCACCAAGGAAGCCCAGCTTCAATCAGGCCGAACTTGATGCACTTGTGGAGTATGTGTCCGCACATGACAGCGAAATGGTGATTACTGCAGGATGCAAGACCACACCTGCACAACGTCAGGCACACTGGCAGATAACTGCGGACCTCATAAGCGCCCTTGGATTCGTGAGGCGCACAGCTAATGATTGCTACAAGCGCTGGAATGACCTGAAGCGCAGGGCAAAGAAAAAGCTGGCCTCAAGTCATGCCGCAACTCTAGTGACTGGAGGTGGGTCTCCAGCAGAGGACATAGAACTCACTCCACATGAGTATGCTGCTGGGACCTACGTCACGGAGGAACAGATCCAAGGCATGGGAGACCTGCCAGATTACGAGGCATTGTCCGGTGAGTGCACATGCATGTGTCATCCATGTGCATGGTGTGTGTGTGAATGCTTCTGATTGAGTACCAGGTGAGGGGGTGTGTGCCTGAGTGGTTTGGGTCACCCATGTGCTTCATCCAATACATTCTGCGCACCAGGATTTGGGTGTTGCAGTATCCCTTCTGGCAACAGTAGACATTCAGCCCAACCTCACGCCAGTTGCCCTTGAAGTGTCATCTTGCCACAACATAGTTGCATATTATTCTGTGTTCATTCAGGCTGATTGTCTGCATTCCACCACTTTCACTAGGCATTTCTCAGTCCTATTGTCACATGTGTGACATGGCTAGGGTACATGCCATCTGTGTGATGGCATGTGTCATGTAAGTGTATTGGACATGCCAATCACAGGCCAATGTGTGATGGCACTGCCAGCCAGCATGCAGCAAATTTGTTGGTCTTCCATCTTGGTGTCATCAATGTGTGCCATTTGCCTCCCCTTCATACGCAGTGACAGTGCATGCATGGGAGGGTTATAGTCATGTGGGACATGTGTCAATGAAGTACTGTTTCTGTTGCTTCTCAGCCCTAATTGTGTGCCATGGTGCTAATGACTGTTCCCATTTCTTTTCTTTCATGTCTTTGCAGGGGATGACGCACTTGATACTGCTGGGGTTGTGGAGATGGTGCAGACCCAGGAGGGGTCTCAGGCCCGACCGGGCACCAGTGAGGGACGTGGTGTGGTGGTGGGTGAGAACCCACACTTGCTGCAGACCATCATCTCAAGGGGTGTCTCTGGGTGCACCTCCCCCGAGCTCTATTCAGGTGTCGATTCGGATGATGAAACCTATGTGCCGTCGCAGGTAAGTGCTTCTGGGAGGGATTCTGTACTGTCCAACCCACCTGCACCAGGGATAGAACCCTCAATGGGGATGTCAGTGCTGGTAGGTCAGCCTTTGGTGGTTACGGATGCAGGGTCACACTCCGCTACATCTGATCCTGTTCCTGGGCCAGCAGATCAGAGGGGGAATGCAGTCCTGCAGCCTTAGGCAGTGCCGGCACAGCAAGGCGCAGTTCGCCTTGCCCCAGATAGGTGTGGTGACCGTCGACGCGGTGGCCGTACGCCACCTGGCAATACCGCATGGGAGAAATCCATATACGGTATGGCACACCAACAGGCAGCATCAACTGACATGATGGCTCAGGCCATGGATAGGGTGGCCACTTCCATTGTCCCCCAAGAAAGGCTGATTGAACAACTACAGCAGGCAACAGACTCCATTTGCCAGTCACACAGGGAGGACATGTTGGTGTCCAACAGGGACAGGCGGGTGGCACTGGAGACTCTGCGGGAAGCCATTTCTATTGAGTACCAGGGCCACAGGGAAGCCCTGAGGGTGGAACTCCGTCAGCTCAGGATAACTCTGGTTGAGCTTGAGGCTTCAGCTAACACGAGGACAGAACAGCAGCTGGATACGGCTCACACGTACGCTCTCAGCTGAGATGCAGGCAACTAGGGAGGAGGTCCGGGCATCCCGTGAGTTGTTGCATGGGGACCTCCGCACGATTATCCTCCAGAACCAGACCTTCCACACCTGCATGCTTGCTGCCATGGAGGACCAGAATAGGGCTTTGCGTGGGCTGCCTCCCATAGTGCCACCACCTCCTGATGCAGCTGGAGAGGGTGAGGAGAGCGACAGCAGCGATTCTCCCACAATAGGGTAGCCGTGCAGGCCATGAGCCCATGGAGGCGTTTTTTTTCTGCAAGATCCACAAGGGTGGGTTTTGGTGTGCACCCTGTCCTCGGACCTCCTGGGTGGCCTCCCCCACCCCCTCCCCTGGTCCATTCATGGCCATTTTTGATTTTTGATTTTTGATTTTTGATTTTTGATTTTTGATTTTTTGGACAGTGTGTTGCCTTGTGTGGCTCCCGTGGGCATACGCTGTATTGTGGCTGGGCACATGCAGGCTTGTCCTGAATTTGGGTCAGATGCTTGGGTTTGTGTGACACACACCCCTCCTGCTTCCCGTTTCCATGGGCTTGCAAAGGGTGTGCCCAAGTGACATTGACTTACACAGTGACGTTGGACTCCCATTTGATGTGTGGGCAGTCTGTAGTCAATACTGTGTATACATTCCTAGTGCATATTGTTGTTGTATTGTACACTGCATGGTGTATTGAAATGTGCCTCTGCATCCATCTCATCCTCCTAATTTGCAGGTACATTTCTCATGTCTTCACAAGGCGGTCTACTTTGGGACTGGAGTCCATGTTGTAAGCAGTGCACCTACACTTTTGCGTGGCGCTAACACTGTACAGTTGGAAGTGTTCCAAGTGCTGGCATTATCAGGAAGTGAGGCTACCAATTTTTAAAGTCTGTACTGTCATGCTTATGGTCGGTTGGAGGTTGTGTAGGTGATTAGTATTATTGGTAAATATTTGGTAATGTGTGTTGTTGGTCCTGCATTACTGTGAGCATTTCATGTGTGGCCAGTTTCCATTAGGGACACTGTAGTTGGTGACACTTGTGTCATGTTGTGGGGATTAATTTGTTTGCTCTCACATAGCATGACATGCCATGGTGTGTTGTGTGGCGGTGCCGGGGAGGGGTTGGGTGACATGGCACTGTTCTCATGTTGTATTTTGCAAGTGGGTATTCATTTTTGCAGCATAGAAGTGTGTCTTTTGATGACACTGCATTGGTGGTGTTTGTGTAGGTAGGGATGCACACATTGTGACACTTCCAGGTAAAAAATCTCAGGCTGCTATGGTTCTGACAGTTGACTGTCCCTTAATTCATCAGAATTGTCAGATTGAGTCATCATTGATTGTCAGATGGTATGTGCCAGGGCTGTGTGCAATCCACAGTGGTGTGATTTCTATGTAAAGTAATTAGCCCAGCGGCGTACGGGCTGCCTCACCACGTGCCCTTTCCCCTCCCATGCGCAGCGGGCGTGCATGTGGTTGGGGATGTGGGGGCACCACCATGTCCACAGCCAGGCCCCGGCGTGTTGCAACATTGTGCAGGACACATGCTGCCACTATGATCCTGCAAACTACTGGGGGAGCGTATAACAGCTGCCCGCCAGAAAGGTCAAGGGAGCGAAAGCGTGACTTGAGCACTCCGAATGTGCGCTCCACTATGCCCGGGTTGCAATATGGGCTGTGTTGTATCTTACCTCGGGAGGCGTGATGGGGTTCCGAATTGGCGTCATCATGTGGGTGCTCAGAGGGTAGGCACTGTCCCCTGGGGAGGTGGTGATGGGGATCATTAGTGGGGTAGTGACATTACTCTGTATCTGTCATGCATGCGTGTGCTGTGGCATTTATACTCACCAAGCAGCCATGCATCGCCATGCCGCCCAGCTTCCATGTCCCGGTTTAGGGTTGACATCCTGTAAATGAAACTGTCGTGGGTGTACCCTGGATAGTTGGCATATAATGAGGTGATGATTCCCTTGGCATCACATACTACCTGGACGTTGATGGAATGCCAGTGCTTGCGGTTTCTATAGATGTGCTCAGATGCCCTGGGGGGACGTAGAGCCACATGGGTGCAATCAATGGCACCTAGCACTTTGGGGAATTGTGCCACCCTGTAGAAATCCTGGCTGACAGCCTGCCTTTCTGCAGGTGTTCTGGGCAGGTATATGTGCCTGCGGACTGATGGGCGTGCAGTGATGATGGCCAACACCTGGTGTAGGCACTGTGACTGCTGAAATGATCCGGTAGCCAAGAAGTGCAGTACATTGAGGACCTTCTCCAGGGGGCTGAGTGCTTGGGAGCACAGGGAGGGTGATGTGAGGTCATCCTCCCACTCACTGACCAGGTCGAGTATTGTGTGTGGTGGAAACCTGTACCTCCCATACACCTGGTCATCAGGCATACCAAATAGGCTGGTTCTGGGTGTGAAGATTCTAGCCCTGACTATCCTCCTCCTCCTCCTGCGGTATCCCACGGCCACTGCTGCTAGGAAAGGTATATTCATCCTTGCGTCTGAGCTTGTTTGTTGTTTGCACACTCTTTTATGCTGCGCGGGACGTGCACTGTGTTTCTGGATTAGACCTTTTTTTTGTGCGCGCTGTAGGCGACCGTGTAAATCTTCCCGCCCACCCCAGGAATACACGTGACATGCTCTCCCAGGCCCAGTCGCAAGTAAATATTCCCGCCCACCCCAGGACTACACGTACCCCACTCTCACAGGCCCAGTTGCGTGTGGAAGTTCACGCGACACACGTAATACACGTACCCTGCTGATATCGCGTGTGGAAGTTCACGCGGACCCATAATACACGTACCCTGATGAAATCGCGTGTAAGACTACCCGCGCACCCCTGAAATGCACGTACCAGGGCAAATTGCACTGCTGGGGGCTGGGAGGTGGGAGACATGAGTGGGGGCCTGGTGGAGTGTGCCCCTGGATGCAGGGGGTGGGGGTGCAGGGGGACATGAGTTGGACATGAGTGGGGGCCTGGTGGAGGGTGCCCCTGGATGCTGGGGGGTGGGGGTGAAGGGGGACATGAGTTGGACATGAGTGGGGGCCTGGTGGAGGGTGCCCCTGGATGCAGGGCCGTGGGGGTGCAGGGATACATGAGTGGGGGCCTGGTGGAGGGTGCCCCTGGTTGCTGGGGGGTGGGGGTGCAGGGGGACATGAGTTGGACCTGAGTGGGGGCCTGGTGAAGGGTGCCCCTGGATGCAGGGGGGTGGGGGTGCAGGGATACATGAGTGGGGGCCTGGTGGAGGGTGCCCCTGGATGCTGGGGGGTGGGGGTGCAGGGATACATGAGTGGGGGCCTGGTGGAGGGTGCCCCTGGATGTCGGGGGGTGGGGGTGCAGGGAGACAGGAGTGGGGGCCTGGTGGAGGGTTCCCCTGGATGCTGGGGGGTGGGGGTGCATGGGGACATGAGTTGGACCTGAGTGGGGGCCTGGTGGAGGGTGCCCCTGGATGCAGGGGGGTGGAGGTGCAGGGATACATGAGTGGGGGCCTGGTGGAGGGTGCCCCTGGATGCAGGGGGATGGGGGTGCAGGGGGACATGAGTTGGACATGAGTGGGGCCTGGTGGAGGGTGCCCCTGGATGCGCGGGGGTGGGGGTGCAGGGGGACATGATTTGGACATGAGTGGGGAGCTGGTGGAGGGTGCCCCTGGATGCAGGGGGTGGGGGGGCAGGCGGACATGAGTTGGACATGAGTGGGGCCTGGTGGAGGGTGCCCCTGGATGCTGTGGGTGGTGGTGCAGGGGGACATGAGTTGGACATGAGTGGGGGCCTGGTGGAGGGTGCCCCTGGATGCAGGGGGTGGGAGTGCAGGGAGACAGGAGTGGTGGCCTGGTGGAGGGTGCCCCTGGATGCTGGGGGGTGGTGGTGCAGGGGGACATGAGTTGGACATGAGTGGGGCCTGGTGAAGGGTGCCCCTGGATGCTGTGGGGTGGGGTGCAGGGGGACATGAGTTGGACATGAGTGGGGGCCTGGTGGAGGGTGCCCCTGGATGCAGGGGGGTAGGGGTGCAGGGAGACAGGAGTGGGGGCCTGGTGGAGGGTGCCCCTGGATGCAGGGGGGTGGGGGTGCAGGGGGACATGAGTTGGACATGAGTGGGGCCTGGTGGAGGGTGCCCCTGGATGCTGTGGGGTGGGGGTGCAGGGGGACATGAGTTGGACATGAGTGGGGGCCTGGTGGAGGGTGCCCCTGGATGCAGGGGGTGGGGGTGCAGGGAGACAGGAGTGGGGGCCTGGCGGAGGGTGCCCCTGGATGCTGGGGGGTGGGGGTGCAGGGGGACATGAGTTGGACATGAGTGGGGGCTGGGTGGAGGGTGCCCCTGGATGCAGGGGGGGTGGGTGTAGGGATACATGAGTGGGGGCCTGGTGGAGGGTGCCCCTGGATGCAAGGGGGTGGGGGTGCAGGGAGACAGGAGTGGGGGCCTGGTGGAGGGGAGGGTGCCCCTGGATGCAGGGGGTGGGGTGCAGGGAGACAGGAGTGAGGGCCTGGTGGAGGGTGCCCCTGGATGCAGGGGGGTGGGGGTGCAGGGGGACATGAGTTGGACATGAGTGGGGACTGGTGGAGGGTGCCCCTGGATGCTGGGGGGTGGGGGTACAGGGGGACATGAGTTGGACATGAGTGGGGGCCTGGCGGAGGGTGCCCCTGGATGCAGGGGGGTGGGGGTGCAGGGAGACAGGAGTAGGGACCTGGTGGAGGGTGCTCCTGGATGCAGGGGGGTGGGGGTGCAGGGTGACAGGATGGGGGCCTGGTGGAGGGTGCCCCTGGATGCAGGGGGGTGGGGGTGCAGGGGGACATGAGTTGGTGGGCAGTACTGCAAGGTGACATGTGGGTTGGCTGGGGGGCATGGCCATGGTGGATGGGCTGCCTGCGGGACATGTGCAGGGTTGCAGAGTAGTCCCCTGTGATGTGGGCCACCTGCAGGGGCCATGGAGGGTGTAGAGGGGACAGCTGGGAGGACCCACACGGCCAATTCACGTGTAGGACTCCGCGGCACCCCCGAAATACACGTAGGCTGCTGGATTTGCGTGTGGAATTTCATGCGCACCCAGAGTAAACGTACCCTGCTGAAATCGCGTGTGGAACTTCACGCGCACACCGAAATACACGTACCCTAAGAATTTGCGTGTGAAACTTCCAGCGCACCTTGGAATACACGTACCCTGCTGAAATCGCCTGTGAAACTTCCCGCGCACCCCGGAATACACATACCCTGGGCAATCGCGTGTGGAAGTTCACGTGCACCCCGTAATACAGGCACACGCTATTTTTCACACAGCGGGTGTCCGTGTTTGTCGGTACTCCTTTGCACCTCATTTGTCCTAGAGGGCCACAGTATGGATCATTCATCATAGCTGTATATAGGTGCTTTTTGTTAGCGCACATTTTGGCGCACATTTATTCCTGGCGCAGGGACGCTACCGCTTGATTTTTTGTGGCAGACTTGTTTGGCCCTGTGCGCGTCTTTGACCGTGCGCTGGTTTGCCCAATTCGATTCCATGAATACGAGTTGTGGGCGAGCGTGTGGGCGTTACGCGCATTTGCCTCCTGTACTTCCCCCGTGACGACCATATTTTCACGCGTTGTTCCCCATTCCGAGTGTTACGCCCCGTGTTCCGCCTACTTTTGTTATGTGCGCTGCGCTATGTGCGATTTTGCAGCGGCCGTGGCGCACGCCGTTGGATGACCTGTGCGCCGGCGTGCGCCGCGCACTTTTTCAGCGCACATCCAATATTTTTCTCGCACACAGACTTCCATGAATCGATGTGCGTTGGTTTCCCTCTGATTTTCGCAGTTGCACTACGATTTTTGCACTTTTACTGCGAATCGCACGTTTTGGCACCTCTGCGCCGGAATTTTCGGCGCACATTAATTCCATGAATCGGCGCAATAGTGAGCTGCATGGGCAGATTTTACAATTTCAAAGACGCAAATGTGGCAAATATTGTCACCGCAAATAGAAAAACAAAGATAAATACTACACCAAATGCCGCTTTGGTTTCCCTAGAACAGTTACAGAAACAGGTGAAGTAAACAACTTCATGTCTTCAGTTCGACATAGTATTAAAGGTAAATCACCTAAAAACACGTATTACATTAAAAAAAGGGAAGAATCAAAATGTAAACATAGATGTGCAGTACATTGCAGACAATTCAACTGCTGTTGCACGATATGTTACAGCCTACTTAATAAAAACAGAAAAAACAGAGCTTCAAGACCTCTGGGATTACCTAGCATCAGACAAAACATTATCACAGAAATTGTATGCCTAGGCATAAAAATGCTCTCTCATAGAGAATGTGGGGCCTATGAAGCAGCAGATCGTTTAACCGGCACTGCTTTTTATAGAAAATCAGACAACATAGTATGGCTCAGTCTTGGTCCTGCAAAATCTAGAAAAAGAGTGCTAAAATCATATGAGGACATAGAAACAATTGCCAGAAATGATCCCAACAGCCAAGACATTCTAAAAAACAATTTACTGGACGCATACTATCCGAACAGGAGTACCACTCTGGAAAGCATGTGTCTATACCACATAGCTCAAAACTTTGCATACAAAAATAATGTAAAACCCGATGAAAGCAAACATAGATATAGAGTGACCGATTGTGAAGGGAGCTTAGTGAAACTTAACAAACGAAGCTTAATTAATCATGTGAAATTGTCATTAAAAACTCCTCAACAGAAAGAACTATATTACATGTCTCTGTTACAACTTTTCAAACCATGGAGATAAGAGGAAGACATACTAGATAATTATGAGTGGTTTGAAGATGCTTTCAAAGCAAATGAAAGCACTATCACTGATGTGAACTTTACGCAGTACAACACAATTCTACACAATGAGCAGCAACAGGAAGAAGAACTCCAGCCAGGCCCAACTAGATAAAGAGTCTTCCAACAGAAGTCAACCTTCTGTAACAGGAAGTCAAGAACCATTAGAACAACCACTAATAGCAAATGAGGCTGAAGTAGCTATGGCAGAAGAAGATACAGAAGACTTAACTGTACAACAAGCAAAACGTAACAATGATTAGCGCCCCATTTTTGAAGACGTAACAAAACAAATTGTACATGGTATACAATACGAAAATAAAGAATGTACGTGCCAAAATTACAAACCTATACTGCTGTACGTCAGTGATGAAGCTGGATCAGGGAAACATTCTTAATCAAAATCATCAGCAAGTTCCTTCAACAATTGACAAACAACAAACTGTCAGCTGTTGTAACAGCCCCCACAGGTTTAGCTGCCTACAACATAGGCAGTGTGACTTTTCACCGATTACTACTGCTTCCAGTAGAGCATCAATATAAATTAGACTACTACAAACTTTCTGCAGAAGCTGCAATGCAATTACGTAGAGAATTGAAACATATGAAAATGCTACTAATAGATGAAGTGAGCATGGTCTCCAACCTAATGTTGGCTTTGATTCATCTCAGATTGCAAGAAGTACTTAAAAATAATAACGAAGAACTCTTTGCAGGGAAACACATTATCGTTTTCAGAGATCTTCTACAATTGACACCAGTGAAAGATGAACCGATTTTTAAAACCTTAGGCCACAAACTGTACTGGAAAACTGTTGGTAGCATAGGCAATGTTAACCTTTGGCAACATTTCCAATAAAGAGAATTAACTGAGAACATGCAGCAATCTGCAGATCTCACTTATGCCAACATCTTAAAAAGTATTAGAGTTGGTGTATTATTGCAAGAAGCACAAGCTGTATTGAAAAACTGGCATATACATGCACTTTATGGCGACAATGCATGTTCAACTGATGTTATGGAACAAATAGCGCACACAAATTTAAATTGTATGGCCTTAATGCCAACTCTTGCAAGCTGTTTCAAATTCAATTAAACAATTTTAAAGAAAGAAATGCAAGCAATAATAGAAATTAGCTCCACAGACAAACTAGACATACATGGTATGACAGTACCCATGTGTGAACAAGCCACAACAAGACTAAATAGTTTAGAAAATTCAATCTCCAACCCAGTTGGGTTGGAAAAAATATTGAAATTATCATTACATTGTAGAGTAATGCTTAATCGTAACCTTGACGTAGAGCAAGGGCTAGTTAATGGAGCACTGGGCAGTTGTTGGCTTTCAATCATACCCATGTGATAGCAACATTCAGTTTGTAAATCTTCGCTTTGATAAAGTTTCAGAAGTGAAAAGGATAGGGCGCTCAATTGCTCGATTCCTTCTCTTCAAAGACATGTATGTTCGTAGAGAGCAATTTTCTATAACTCTTGCATATGCAGTTAACATTCATAAATCCCAAGGTCTTACCCTAGAGAAAGCATTGATAGATATAGGAAGCACAGTGTTTAAGGAAGGCATGAGCTACGTAGCATTATCACGCTTACGTACACTTGATGGTCTATTGCTAATAAACTTTGATTCAAGTAAAGTCAAAGCTGATATTCCTTATATTCTACAATACAATAGATTGCGTTCACTGTACACCCCTCATATGAAACAATACCCTGTTACAGATAAAGTGAAACATGCTAAAAGAAGAGTAATTGAAACAGAAATGCAACAGAATGCAACAGCAAATTCCGCAAAGGAAAGAAAAGAAGCTAAAATTTCATCAATTGCCGCAAACATAGAAGAACCTATTAGGGAATGTAAACCAGGCACGTCGGCAAAGAAGCAACAGAAAAACCGAAAAATGCACTCAGATACAGAACTTGCTGGCCCATTCAAATTTACAAATGAAAGTGGGGTAAGTTGCTATGCAAATGTAGCAATGAATATTCTATTTCAATTGCCACCAATTGTTAACAATATTTACCTGCACAGTACAGACCAATTGTGTTTGCAAATGTTAGTGCTGCATAGAAATGCAACAAGCAATCCTGACAACACATACAGTGTTCATGGAGTAAGGCAAGAATTGGACGACTGTGCTGGAATGGTGAAATTCACTATGGACTCACAAGAAGATCCACAAGAATTTCTAATATACATACTATTAGTATTGGAAAACAAAAGCATACATGTAAATGAAATCTTCCAAATTTCGTACATGTGGAAACATACATGCACCCTCTGTAGCAAAGTGACACAGGAAGAAATCCCAAATGAGCGACGTGTGTATATTTCCATACCAAATAGTGAGAGCATTCCATTTCAGCAACTTGTACAAAATGCAAACCATGGCAGATTATGTAGTATTTGCAATATAGACAATCGCTCCACCTTACTGATACAATCACATAGTGCCTACATAATACTTATGCTTCTACGTTATAATGCAGATGGCACCAAAAACAACTGCAAACTGACTGGATTCACACACGGTCAAGTGTCACTTGGAAAGAAAACCTTTACAAAAGTAGGAATAATCTACTATGCAGGAGTTGCAACCAATGCAGGTCACTACACTGCATACATTAAAAAGAATTCTGGATGGTTTGAATGTAATGATAGCACCATTACTCTAAAGCAGATGTTGCCAGCTAACCTAACAAATGCATATTTAATATTCTTGAAGCCAAAATTTACGAAATATTGTGTACTTCAAGATTGTTAACAAAGTATGTGAAATACTACAAACAGTTAGAATACGCCCACAGGTATTTAACTACCCAACAGGATGGAAGAATGACACAAATAAATGATTAGCACAGATCGTTGGAAACAAATGCAAAGGTAGAATACGCCTTTAGGTATCTAACTGTTGTTAAAAATCGGCAGGAAGGCAACAAAGAAAACATTAATGGGAAAGATGAAGCAAACAAGATACTGCATACATTAAAAATAATTCTGGATGGTTTGAATGTAATGATAGCACCATTACTCTAAAGCAGAGGTTGCCAGCTAACCTAACAAATGCATATTTAATATTCTTGAAGCCAAACTTTACGAAATATTGTGTACTTCAAGATTGTCAACAAAGTATGTGAAAGACTACAAACAGTTAGAATACGCCCAAGGCTATTTAACTACCCAACAGGATGGAAGAATGACACAAATAAATCATTAGCACAGATCGTTGGAAACAAATGCACAGGTAGAATACTCCTATAGGTATCTAACTGTTGTTAAAAATCGGCAGGAAGGCAACAAAGAAAACATTAATTGGAAAGATGAAGGAAACAAGATATAACAACGACACAAATGAATGAGTATCACAAATCTGTAGGAACAAATGCACAATTAGAATACGCCTACAGGTATCTAACTGTTGTTAAAAATGGGCAGGAAGGCAACAAACATAACATTGATCAGAAAGATGAAGAAAACACTGGAAGGAAAAAATGAAGTAGTTAGTACCATAGGAAATGAAGTTTTTTTTAATCCAACAAGGATTTTTTTCCCCAGACCCAAAGATTAGAAAAGCAAACACAGAAACTGAGCGCAATGCACGGTACACTGGTTTGTAAACTAAATATGAGGGTCAAAAAAAAAAGTTAACTATCTATTATGCAATGTAGTAAATTTTAAAAAAATGCAAACACTAACACACCTTTTTGTTTCATCACAGAAATGGAAAAAGTGATACTTCCGCCAAGTACGATAGCCAATTAAAAAAAAGTATGTGGATTCTGAACAAAGTAAGTAGTAAGTATATTAGCAGGCATTTTCTACACATGGGAATCTACAGGTCTAATCTATGGTACTAATATGCTGCAGTGCCTGTAGGCTGCCCTTACATCTTCGGTGAGTAAACTACCACCTGCACCTTACAACCAAGATACAAGGATTATAGTTCCTATCCACAACCATCGCTGCATGTGGAAACCATGGTCCTTGTAAATTAGCTGCTTATAAAATTACTTTTCGGACCATCGTCTGCAGCCATGAAGTTAAGACACTAGGGCATCAACACAACTAGCACATTACACGACACCCATATTGACTTGTAACTCCACTACTTATGACTTCAGTCTTGCGTGCATGGGCTTTAGCCATGCGCCCAAGAGTACAGGGTCTCCCCACAACCACCTTGGTAATGTGTGGTAGTGGGGGTTATTCTATAGGTGTGTTATCCTTCATTACCTCTGCCCAGAGGCTTCCCTCCTAGCTGTATGTCTGTAGATCTTATATGGGATGGGTGTACAGTGTCTTCCAAGTCTAGTACTTGCCACTTTGTTCTTGGTTGCATGGCCTTTGGCCATGCACCCAAGACTGCATGCACTCCCACAACTTGCCAATCAAAACACAACACTAGAGGTGTATGCATGGGTGGCACATGCGGCGGTGGTTGTGGCCAGGGCCAACAGTCCACCGTAGCATGTGCCACCCATGGCGGCATACTAATGAATACAATAAAAGCCATTTAAAAAAATAATGCATTCACAGCATGTTGTCAATTTCATGTTTCCCTAACACCACACATGTCCTTACAAATATAACAACTCCCCCGTGCACTGCAAGGGCTGAAATACTGGCCTTATTCTACCCCTCATTTTTTGTGCGTACAAGGAGGCCATAGGACATACATCATTAAGTAGGTATAAGTGTATTATGGGGTTCATGGCCTTCGGTTTTTAATATAGATTGTGCTTCTTGAGATAGCACACCAACTGTAATACTTTTTAAAATGTTGGCGTATGTGAGATCTGCAGACTGACGCATGTTTTCAGTTAATTCTTTGTATTGGAAATATTGCCAAAGGTTGACATTTCCTGTGCTGCCAAGTGTTTTACGGCATAGTTTGTGCCCTAAGGTTTTAAACATAGATTCACCTTTAACTGGTATTACTTGAAGAAGAACTCCAAAAACTATAATGTGTTTTCCTCCAAAGAGTTCTTCATAGTCTGTTTTCAGGACCACTTGTAATAATGAAGGCTAACGTTAGATTGCAAACCATGCTTACCTAATCTATTAGCAGCATTTTCATTTGTTTGAAAACTCTGCATAGTTCCATTGCAGCTTCTGGAGAAAGTTTGTAATAGTCTAATTTGTTTTGGTGTTCTACTGGAAGGAGTAATAATCGGTGTAAAGTGACACTGCCTATGTTATAGGCAGCTAAACCTGTGGGGGGCAGTTACAACAGCTGACAGTTTGTTGTTTGTCAATTGTTGGAGGAACTTGCTGATGATTTTGATTAAGAATGTTTTGCCTGAGCCAGCATGACCACTCACGTATAGCAGTATAGGTTTGTAGTCTTGGCAGGTACAATTTTTAGTTTCACGCTGCACACGATGTTTAGTTGTGATTTTAGTAGAGCAAAGTCTTTTGTAGATTGCTCATACTGACACATGGTGTTTTCTACTTCAGTCATGGTTGATTCTGCCTCATTTATTATTAGTGGCTGTCCACGTGGTTTTTGGCTTCCTGTTATAGAAGGTTGACTGCTGTCTGGAATGTCCACATCTAGTTGTGTGTGGAGTTCTTCTTCTTGTTGCTGTTCATTGTGCAACATTGTTTTGTACTGTGTATAGTTTACATCTGATATAGCTCTTTCATTTTCTTTGAAAGCATCTTCATAGGGGTCACAGGTATCTAGTAAATCTTCTTCTTTTCTCCATGGTTTAAAAAGTTGTAGCAGGGACATTTAATACAGTTATTCATGTTGAGGAGTTTTTAATGGCAATTTGATATGATTAATTAAGCTTTGTTTGGTAAATTTCACTAAGCTGCCTCACAATTTTCGACTCTGTAGCTACCTTTCTTCTCATCTGGTTTAATATTATTTTTGTATCTGAAGTTTTGGGCTATGTGGTATAGACACATGGGGGGTAATTCATAGAAATCAGCGCACCAGTGGCGCACGCGGCTGGCGCACACTGTGCGAGTGTGGCAGTCTGCGCCAGCCGCGTGCGCCAAAATCCATTTTCGTGCACAGCGTATTCATGGATTTTAACATCCATACCGATCCGTGGCACGGAATGGCGCAGTGAACCCGTGGCAGCACCAGATACACCCCCAACTACGCCCCGTGTGCCATGAACAGCACACTAATCCCGTACATGGCGCACAGGCCAGTGGACCAGCATACATCCAACCAACCACGAAAACGTCTGTAAAACTCCCCGTGCACCCCTCCGAATACACGAAGCCCGCACGCAGCAGGGTGCACGTGGAGAATCACACGTGATAGGCCTTGTGCGAGCGGGGTACGTATATTTCAGGGTGCGCATGGAGAATCACACGCGACAGGCATTGTGCGAGCGGGGTATGTGTATTTCGGGGGTGCGCGTGGAGAATCATACGCGACAGGCCTTGTGCGAGTGGGGTACGTGTATGTCGGGGGTGCGCATGGAGAATCACATGCGACAGGCCATGTGCGAGCGGGGTACAGGTATTTTGGGGGTGCGCGTGGAGAATCACATGCGACAGGCCCTGTTCGAGCGGGGTGCGTGTATTTCAGGGGTGCGCATGGAGAATCACACACAACAGGGCCTGTGGGAGTGGGGTATGTGTATTTCGGGGGTGTGTGTGGAGAATCACACATGACAGGCCTTGTGCGAGCGGGGTAGGTGTATTTCTGGGGTGCGCGTGGAGAATCATATGCGACAGGCCCTGTGCGAGCGACGTACGTGTATTATGGGGGTGTGCATGGAGAATCACATGCGACAGGCCTTGTGCGAGCGGGGTACGTATATTTCGGGGGTACACATAGAGAATCACACGCGACAGGCCCTGTGCTAGCGGGGTAGGTGTATTTCGGGGGTGCGCTTGGAGAATCACACGCAACAGGCCCTGTGTGAGCAGGGTACATGTATTTCAGGGGTGCGAGTGGAGAATCACACGCGACAGGCCCTGTGCGAGCAGGGTACATGTATTTCGGGGGTGCGTGTGGAGAATCACACGCGACAAGGCCTGTGCGAGCGGGGTACGTGTATTTCAGGGGTGCGTGTGGAGAATCACACGCGATAGGGCCTGTGTGAGCGCGGTACGTGTATTTCACAGTGTGCCCGTGGCGAATCACACGCGACAGGCCCTGTGCGAGTGGGGTACATGTATTTCGGGGGTGCGCATGGAGAATCATACGCAACAGGGCCTGTGCGAGCGGGGTACGTGTATTTCGGGGGTGCGCATGGAGAATCACACGCGACAGGCCCTGTGCGAGCGGGGTACGTGTGCGAGCAGGGTACGTGTATTCTGAGGGGTGCGCAGGGAGTTCCAAACATGATTTTGCAGTGTGTGTCCTCCCAGGTGTGCCCTGTACCCCCTCCCCAGCCCCTGCAGCCAGCCCACAGTACAGGGGACTACCCTGCACCCCTGGTCATGTCCCATAGGCAGCCCATCCACCCTGGCCATGCCCCCCAGCCAGCCCACATGTCACCATGCACCAGGGAGCACTGAGTCATGACCCCCTGCACTCCCACCCACCCTGCATTGACGGGCACCTGCCAGCAGGCCCTGACACATGTTCCCGTGCACCCCCACCCACCCTGCATTGACGGGCACCTGCCAGCAGGCCCCGACACATGTCCCCCTGCAACCCCACCCACCCTGCATTGACGAGCACCTGCCAGCAGGCCCCGACACATGTCCCCCTGCACCCCCACACACCCTACATTTACGGGCACCTGCCAGCAGGCCCGACACATGTCCTCCTTCACCCTCACCCACCCTGCATTGACGGGCACCTGCCAGCAGGCCCTGACACATGTCCCCACCCAACATGTCATAAAGATGCACATTCATGGGCCTCATGTCCACCAAAATCCCACTGCATGCCACCCCAGTCCTGAGACACAATCAAGTTTCCCATCCACCCCACACTGAAAGGCCTATTTCTTGTCACAAACCAAAAGTCAACTATGCACATCAACACATGTCCGTCACACACACTGTGTGCCAGTGATTGTGCAAACCCACATCGTGACATGCAGTAAACCAATGATCGAATACCACACATGGAAGTAAGAAATCAAAATGTATTTTGCACAAAATTAAGCACATGGAATCAAAGCATGAAAATAATATTAATAAAAAAAGAAGAATGCATGTCCAAAAAATAAAATGAAAATAATGAAGTCACAATCCAAAGTCATCCAAAATAAAGTCAGTGAAAACTCCCTGTCCACCAAAGCAAATCCAAAGGGAACAGAAATTTCAAAATCATTTCATCCATGGCGAAGTAAAATAACATTTTTGCAGAAATTCACAGTCCAACTATGTACATATATTGAAACCAGGGTCCATGAGCCCAACTAATGAAATGAAACCTATTCCGCCCACCGCCGCTTCGCATCTATACGCTGGCCCAACCGCAGCCACACGGAAGACACACCCATTCCAGGGTTCTCTGCCCTCTGGCCGATACCTGCCCCTCTGTTGTTGATGGCCCCGAGACATCATTGCACCCACCTAGAGCCTGCTGCTGCTGTCCATGTGCCCTGTCCGATGATCCCTGCACATCCTCCATCTGCTAGTCTCCAGTTGTTGGGGTGTCCACCCCTGCTGGACTGCAGACTCCCGACTGTGGCAGGGATGGGATCTCCACCAAGCTGCCTGTGTTGGTCAGACCAGATCCACAGGGGGCCCTGGTGGTATCTGGGCCGGAAGACGGCAGGAAGAACGACTGGCGCATAGTCTCCACAGAGGAGGAGAGGTCCGCCAGAGTGCGCGACACATGTAGGAACCCACCGACCATGGCCCCTCTCAACTGTGCCACGTTGCCACGCAGCTCTTCATGATGGCGTGCATGCTCCCCCCAGGAAGCACGCACGTCATCATGAATGACACGCGTGCGCAACGCAACACCAATCAGGACGGAGCCCATATGGTTATGGGACTCCTTGTCCGCCGGTAGTGGAGAGCCAGATGACGTGGGCCTCCCCCCTACCTGCGGATGAGCCTGGGACGGGGCATCCCTGCTGGTGCATGGTGGTGCTGTCACAGGGTCAGGGACAGCGACATGCACAGGCCCCTCTGCGGTGACCTGTGCTGCCTCCTGACCCTGGCCCTGGACTGCACCACTTGCACCAGTGGTACTACCCCCACCAGGCCCCATGTGCGGCTCAGTAGCAGGCTCCTCCTCCTCTGTGGAGACCACCAACCTGGATGTCTCCGCACCATCTTCCACCATTGCAAGCCCCTGTGGGGGCTCACCCGGCCCTTCCGCTACAGCCGTAGTGGCAGATGCAGCACCAGTCCCCTCGCTCCCAGATGATGGCAATTCCTGGGAGGGTGGCTGGGCCTTGCGTCACCGCCCGGTGGAGGCATCCCCGCCGCTTAGCTCCACAGCGCCGTCTCCACCCTCTTCTTCACTCAACGCTGCATAGAGCGAGACATAGAACACAAGCATCAGGGTACTGTACAATAGTCCCCTAGACAGGAAGCAATAACACATGAGTGGCACTGTCAAATGTCACTTCCATCCTGTTCCTCCACAACAAATGGGTCAATGCACGCAACACACATGCAGAAACAGGCACGGCGCATGCAATCAGCATCCATGTACAAGGCCCTCTATGGACATAAATGTTGCCTTTAAACTCACATGCATCATAGCTCATACTGATCCCATGCACACACATCACCGGAGGGTCATGCATCATGGCTCGTACACCACAGACACAGTGGATACAAGGGTGACCAGACTGCATAAGTGAATCTACACATCGTCACGGACATGTGTCATGCATCCATGGTGTTCCAAAGTAACGCACACGCTTCTCAGACACACAGACATGTACACCACACATGTACATGAGAGCAGCACCCATTTCTCACCCCCCATCTATGTCCAAGAACAGGGACAGGCATGCATTCATGTGTGCATTCCGCATACTGCTCCCCATGTTGCATTGGAACACATGCACCATCCATGTGGTTCACGCATTACTGGTCTCACATGCATGACCATGATGTCCCTGCACACACACATCCTTACATGGCCTATGTCACACATACAGCCAAGTAGCTGACTACCAGCACACTGCAACATGCCCTGTTTCACAGAGCAATGCATGGCCACTTGCTGCTCAACTCCAGACGTGTCTTCCTCCGAAGGATCTGGGCGTGGAGTGCTGGGCTCATGCGTTCCAGGACCCTCATCTGGATGTTGGTCAGGCTGACCCGGCACCGCTCAGCATCCTCTGCCACCGTAAGGTGCGGGCCTTGTTGAGGGTCCTGGACCTGAAGCCCTCCCAGCGCTTCCGGACTTGCTTGAGGTTGTGGGTTGACACCCCCTCTGTGATGATGGCAACCACTACGTCCTCCCAGATCCTCTCCCGTCCGTCCTTGTTGGTACACGATGGTGAGAAGAGGGCATCACCAGGACACCAACTTCCTTCTCACTGAAGCTGGTGGCCCTCTGCCGCTTTGGCTAGGGGTCGCCAGTGGTCTTGGATGGTGTTTGCCCTGACATGGCGACCCCCAAGGCAGGTGTGGGTGGGCAACTGGGTCCTGGGGCTGGTCTGTGAAGCGATGGTATCCCAGTCGGGAGTCTTCTGTTCCAGCAGGGGTGGACACAGCAACTGGACCCCTGCAGATGGCTGACGTGCAGGCACCAAATAGCAGGGCACTTGTGCAGCAGGCAGGCAGCAGCAGATGGCAGGTGGGAGTATGCTCGGGGCTCCTGTGGGCAGGAAAATGGCCTTTTGGGCAGGAGCGTGGTCTTCTGTGTGTTTTCGCATGGCCAGCTTGATACGGAGTGATTTGGCACATGAAAAAAGTGCATGTCAGCGTGTAATTCGAGGAAAGGCCCTTAGTGCGTAAGCGCGTCTGTGACGTATTGTGCACAGGCGTTTCCCTCAACACGGGTGCATAGTGGATCAGCACGTGAAAAAACCACACGTCCGTGTGTGAATGCGTGTAATTCGAGGAAAGGGCATAAGCGCGTAAGTGACGTGACGCGCGCATGCATTTCCCTCAGCACGGGTTAAAGGTGAGCGCGGCCGGCAGTTTGCTGTACGTGCCTTTCGTGGAGACCGACGTGTGTGTTGCTACTTCGTGTTGTTCCGCGCGCCATCACAACTTCACAGCGGATCAAGGACATATCTCTTCTTTTGCCGGGGGAATTGGCTATGCATGTTTTTCATCATTGCGCTAGTCTGACGGTGAGTCGCGCATGCTATTTTTCCCACTGTGGGTGCTCCTGTGTATCGCGTACCCGTTTTTGAGGTCATATTAGCCTGCGTGTCCCACGCGTATGTGTTTTTCGTGTTCCTGGGTGCCACTCCGTACTGCGGGAGGTTAATTCCACGCACGTAGGCTGCAGGGGTTGCATGCACAGTTTTACTGCAGTTTTGGGGTGCCTGAGCGTTGCGTGACCTGTCACTTCATCACCGGGGTCACATACAGCCGTGCAGGTGCAGGGGTGCTGTTAATATCTTGAATCCCACCCCCTTCACCCCAATTGCCCAGGACAATTGTGGTGTACACCTCCCATTGGCACTCCTCCATCTGTGCCGGCACTACTCCATCTGTGCCATGGTTGGGAGGCCACCAAAGATGAGGGGTGCCTCAGATGGGTTTACTCCTAGTGGCGGGCATGGTCAGGGACATGGCCGGGGTGACCAGGGAGTAGGGGGACTCCAGGGTGTCCAGGGTGGCCGCAGAGGGGGAAGAGGCAGGGGTGCGCCACTTGGGCATGATGTTGTGCCTTGTGTCAGTGCAGTCATGCCAACACCCTCAGTGGTTCCAGGAGATGCAGCTTCTACATCTGGCACTGGGGCCCATGTGACCCGGCAGTCCGTTTCATCGACTGCCACAGGCCCAAGGGTAGTGGTAGCTGCAGGTGCAGCTGTGGACACCACCACCCAGGCTCAGGGTCTGCAAGCGCAGGCTGCGTTGGCACTTGAAGAGTCCATGGAAGATTTCCAACAGGGCAGGAAGCAAACCGTAGGTGCCCGCAGGGCTGCCCTGACCGAGACACGTGTCCCTGGGGCAGTAATATCATCTGCTGCCCGGACCAGCTGGATGTTGGCAAGTGCAGGGGCAGGTGCAGCCAACAACACCCCGGTTGTGAGTCTAACAACCAGGACAGTTGTGGTCAATGACCCTGCCACAGTGGATGTTGCTGCACAGGGTCCATTAGAGTGCACCCAGCTGCCACTGATGCAAGTCAGGCCTTTGGTCGTCCTTCCACCTGCCACTCCCTTGGCTCAACCCACCGGTGCCACTGGCCATACTGATCAGGGCGGCATTTGCCAGCCAGGGTCTGTGCCACTATCGAGGACATGTGTGTTTTAATTGTGTGATGTGTTGTGCATGACTGATGTGCAAGTAATGCAATGCTTCACTGATGCATGGCTGCTCTGCAGGATGGTGGACATGTGGAGCAGACGAGGACTGTCCGCATCACCACTATTGCACCCTACTCACATGCTGGTCACCAGGATTCCCCTCCGGTCCATGTTCCAGCTCACTGTCCCTTCTGCATGTAGCCTGGGGTGACCTTCCTCTCAGCCCTGAGACTATGTCATAGCATGACTGACGTGCATGTGTCCTCTACCTGCATGCGGGTACTCCACATAGGCATGCTCCCTTGCCCCTCCACCCCCCCTCTGCACCCCAATTTGACCTTTGCACTGGTCTGCCTCAATTCTGCCGTAAAGCACTTGCCTGTTCATGCGTCCTGTGTACATGCTAACTTCCACCAGCCAACCTGTCAGACATATGCTGTGGGGTACATCCTTTGTACTTGATGTAGGGTGTCTCACGTGGGCTGTGCAGATGTCAGATGCTCCACAGGGACATGAGTGCCCATTCATGCTCCATGTGCATTCCATGCATGCCCCTATGTGTCCTTGACTGGATGATCATTGTAGTACGTGTCCAGAGTGTCCTACATTGCATGGCAATTCATCAGCCTTCCCATGGCCACTGTGGCTCAGTCCTGCGTCCCACACATGTTTAGGGTGTGACAGTCTGTGTGGGTCACAGGCCTCAGCCTGTTTCAGGCCCAATGACTCTGTCCAACTGGTGTAGTGTCTTCTTCATACGTGGGTGTACTCCTGAGGGTTCATCATGTGTCCTGCTTACTGTGCCATCATCATCTGCTGTGTTGTCACTTGACTCAGATGATGAAATTGATGCTAGTCAACACTGTCTGTCAATACACAGGTCTATGGTCATCCTTTTGATACCATGCAAGGCATCCCTGCATTTCCACTTAGGGGGAGGGGTGGTTTGCTTGTAGCCATGCAACCCATTGCATGCACATTGCACATGATGCCTGAAGTTGACCTTGCACTGCCTTCACATTTTCTGATACACATCATGAAGTACTTGTACATGTAGACAGTGAGTAACGTACAATTTGCTGCACTGCATCGACCCACTTCTGAGCGATATAACACCCTTCTACATGCCTAATCGGAGAAGCAATGTCAAGTTGACCCAGCATGCATGGCAGGTTCTCTTTCGTGTGTAACATGTATTGTTGAAGTGTTGGGTGTCTGTGTGATGTATATGTGTGTTGTGTGCTTCTAACATGTGTAGTGACCTTTTTTCTCTCTACTTTTCAGATGATGACGCAATGGAGCCAGTGGATGGTGTTGTCATGCCAGGCACAGGGTTGTTATCACTACAGCAACCCGGCACAAGTGGGGGTCGTGGGGTGGTAGGCCATGAAAACCCACATGTGCTACTGACCATCTTGTCTTTGGCTGGCAATGAGTCCAGCCCTGATGACCACTCTGACGTCCATGTCGAGTTGGATGTGCATCAGGTCCATATGTCAGGGGTGAGTGATTCTGATGTGGACACTCCTCTGTCCGCGACACCTGCACTGAGGGGTCAGACAGTGGTGGAACCTCCGCCTGTGGTGGATCAGGATGCAGGGTCACTCTCCACACCAGTCGCTGATGTGCCTGGGCCATCACGTCAACGGGTGCATATAGTCGTGCAGCCGTGGGTGGTGCCAACCCAACGAGGACGGCCGGTCCTTGGGTCCCGCAGGTGTCAAGCCCAGCAACGCGGTGGCTGCGTGCAACCGCGGTATACTGAGTGGGAGCAAGACATGACTGCCAATTCTGAACGCCAGGGGGCAGCAATGGAGAACATTGCTGTGAGCATGGAGCGTGTGGCCCAATCCATGCTCCCTCCTGCTAGGCAGGTGCTTCTCCAGCAGCAGGCGGCACAGTCCACAGCCCGCTCGCTCATGCTGGGCATGGCGGCCACAGACAGGGCACGCCAGGCTGAAATGTTGTCTCTGCGTCAAGCAATTGCTGCTCACGCAGAGGCACACATGGAGGCCCTGAGGGCTGGGTATGAGTTCCTCAGATCCACTCTGGGTGTCCTCTTGATGTCCCAGAGGACGCGGTCAGAGGAGAGGTTTGAGCAGCTTGAGCGTACCATCTCGGCTGAGCTACGTGCTAGCCGGGAGGTGCATCAGTTGTCCAGCCAGGCCTTGCAGGAAGAACCTCGTGTGACACGTGTTACCTTGCAAGAGGAAGCACGCGTATCACGGGAGGTTCTGCATGCAGACCTACGTGTCATCGGCGCACAGAACCAGGCTCACATGTCCGGCAGACTTGCTGTTGACGAGGGGCAAGCTGTGGCTAGGCGTGGTCAGGCTCCTGTGCCATATCCTCCTTTTCAGGAAGAGCCAGACTCAGACGACGAGGTATCTCCCACATAGGTTGGGCTGTGCAGGCGTTGAGACCATGGAGTTTTTTTTTTCCTCAACATCATCGCATGTGGGTGTTGAGCAGCACCCTGTACCTCCCCCCTCCTGGGTGCCCCCCCTAGCCCCCCCGGGTCGTATGTGGCTATTTTTGATTTTTCTTTTAGTTTAGTTAGTTAACTTTAAATTTGATAGTTAGTTTAATTAGGTAATGTAGGTTTTTCATAGTTAGTGTAATTAGTTAATATAGTTTAAAATTGCTTGTCTATGGTGCTTTCATGTGACGGTGTTGTGCTTTGTGGCTTTTGAAAGCATCCACTGTCTCTTCCAGCTGGTCCCTTCAAGCTTGTCTCGTGTATATGTGTGCAGCTTGGGTTCCTGACTCACATATGCCACTCCTGCTTCCCTTATCCATGGGCTCGCAAGGATGGTTCGGTGTTACAGCCTATTACACAAGGGCTTTGGACTGTCATATCTGTGGCATGTCTGCTGCTGTACTACTTGTGTTAACACCCCTAGTGGGGATGATAGGGGTGATATTGACCACAGTTCTTCCTTTGCTAGATGGGTGGTTTCATGATTCATGTGTACATTAATTGCTATACATTGTGTAGTATGTTTCTTATCTTTACTGCATATGTGCTTGATGCAATTCATGCTGTAGACAGTGGCTAACACATTTTGCCTGTGAAAGTCGCACTGATGGTGTGATTTCTGATGTACGTCTCTGACATGGTCCAGTCATGACATGCCTGAAGAGACACACACAGGGGATTTCAAGCATGAATCATGTGTTTTCTGCCCTTTCTGCAGGCGGATGAACCTCCAGACCACCTTTCCCAGTAGACATGGTCCATTGGACGTCTGGAAGCTGGACACATTCGGTGGTGCAGACATGCGCATGTGTGCACAAGCAGAGCCACAGGGATTGCGCTCATACATCCAAAAGAAGCTGACGTGTTTCAAGGGACTCCAGGCCAGGTGAGCAGCACAAGGGGGCCACACCGCAGCCAACCTTCCACCAGGCCAGTTGCACATGCATGCTAAGTAGCACCACTGATGGTGAGCTTGGACAGATATTGGTTTTGAAGCGCACAGTACAGGTAAGATGTGTTGGTGGACTAATGGCTAGTTAATGGGAAAGTTGTCAGGGGCCCATGCAGGGGCAGTGGCACATATCCTCCGGTCCACCATGGTCCATTGAGGCAGTTGTATTAGCCATGTAGCGTTCCAAGACAGGGAAAGAAGCAGCTCACAGGGACAGACACCGAGGGACAGACTCATGTGCAGTGCATTTCATTTTCATGTTGAAATTGACACATGCACTACCTACTTTATTTGGGTTATGCTGGAACACGACTTTTACTGAAGTCGTACCTTGCTAAATGTGTCTGGCTGCTTACCCAGGGAACATTGGATGTTGTGTGAATTTTTGACACATTGGTCTTCCATTTGCCACACACCCAACGGCGCCTGACTTACTGCATTGACTGTGTATGAACCATCACGGGGGGACTTTTATGTATGGGTACGAAGCACCGCACCAGATTGTTTGTTTGTAGATTAGTTTGTTACTTTGGGGCATGTATGGTGGTGTGTGTGCGTGTTATGGGCACACACTTATTAGTGACTCTGGCTCTCTTTGCAGCATTGAACTGCTCATGTTACCAGACCTGAGAGTGCACAGGCAGGAGGCTAGCACTCACCCCAGAGATAAGTTTCTCTTTGACGTCCATTTGAGTAATTTGGTACTATGTGCATGATGTACACGTTTGGTCTGATTGTGTATGTGTTAATGTGATTAGTATATTTTTGTACATTCCCTACTTTCCCTTGTCAATCCTACTCCCCTCTCCTGCCCCTCATTCCGGTTATCCAGAATACCAATGCCTGTCCCGGCTTCATATCCCTGACCCTCCTTCCCCACCAGGGTCTCAGAGGCCTGTGTAAGTTTGACCTTGCAGGCACCCAGACCACGGTGGGGGTGGTTGGTTCGTGCCACTCCTGCGCCTGTACATGGGAGCTGTGACAGTACACATCAGTTTGTGGTGCATCATTGTATATTATGCACCAAACATGGTACACATCCTGTTGTGACTTTGTTTTACTGTGCTGGTTGTTCCATCATTGTGCTAGTACTTGTGCTTTGTGATGTACTGCTACTTCAAGTCATCTACTGGAGACTCTTCTGGTTTATTTTGCTGCCTGCAGGCTTTTTGCTTGGCTTGTGTATTTGCCTTCTTTGAGTTCTCTTTGATTTGGTATTTTTGCAAGTCAAGATGGCCTCTGAGGGTGCTGGACACTTTTTACACGCAAGGTGGAAGATGGAGACAAAGGGGAAGGGTGATCCCGTGGCCAGGTAGACTTCAAGGATGAAGGCTACATACCCCAGGCGCAGTTGTTCAGTGGGTCATGGTGATATGTGAGGGAGGGGGGTATTTTGGTGTTGGACAGTTGCCTTGCCCAACAGTGTGATGGGCACCCTGACATTGTAATTGTGGTATCCTATGTACATGATGTATTCTGCTGATCAATGTCTGTTCATGTGTTGTGCTTACCTTTCAGGTGTGAGGGGATAGTTGTGGTTTGACATGCTGGGGTGTACAGATGGGCAATGTTCACATGTGATGTGTAAAGGACACTTATGATCACTTGATTGCACATGCATGTATTGAGTGCATGTCCCTACTGACACACACACTCATACTATAATCCACAACAAGTACAACCACCCTTCCATGTGCACATGTGCACTCAGTTTGCCTTCTGCGGCCCACTGTGTCCCTGCAGCACATGATCTATGACCATTTGTGGATCCTGTACATGCATGATTTGTTTTTTTTTTAGTTTGTTGTTTTCATGTGATGCTCACGGTGTGTGTCACACACAATGGCAGGTCACTATGCTGTGTGCTGAGCAGTGTGTTGCAGGAGATGTACACAGCACACGGATAATGCAGTGTTGATTTTGCTGTGCACAATGTGCATGTAAACAGGCATTCATTGTTATGTTCAAGCTACAACTATTGGTTTGCATTTGGGTATGACTTGCTTTGTGTGGGAGGTTGTTGGTCAGTCATTTCATATGATTCCATGTCAGGCATCATTGTCTGACACCCATTTGTATTTTTCACATGTCAATGTGTACATTATTGGTACTGTGTTGGTGTTTTGCTATTGCTTGCCATGTCATGTTGTGGTTTTGGAGGCTTTGGGTGACATACCAGGGATTGTCATGGCCTGTTTTGCAGGTCTGTGTGATACATACCTTGCATGTGTACCTTTTGGTCACACAGGATTGGTTAGGTTTGAGTAGCTAGGGATGCACACAATGTGGCACTTCCATGGCAACATTCTCAGGGTGGTAAGGTTGTGACAGTTGACTGTCTCTTTGTCATCATTGATTGTCACCTGGTATGTGCCAGGCCTGTGTGCACTCAACAGGGGTGGGAGTTTAGGTGAAAAATGTGGCCACAAGCCAGGTCTGGGCTGCCTCGCCACGTGCCCTATCCCTTCCCATGGGCAGCACCTGTGCCTGTGGTTGGGGATGTGGGGGCACCACCATGTCCACCGGTACACCCTGCCATGTTGCAACATTGTGCAGGACACATGCTGCCACAATGATCCTGCACACTACTGGGGGTGCATAAAGTAGCTGCCCGCCAAAGCGGTCAAGGGAGCGGAAGCATGACTTGAGCACTCCGAATGTGTGCTCCACTATGGCCCTGGTGGCAATATGGGCAGCGTTGTATCTAAACTGGGGTGGTGTGGTGGGGTTCCGTATTGGTGTCATCATGTGGTTGCTCAGAGGGTAGGCACTGTCCCCTGGAGAGGTGATCATGGTTGTGATTATTGGGGTTTGTGTATTTGTCTGTGTGTGACATGCATGCATGTGCACAGGCATTTGTACTCACCTAGGAGCCCTGCGTCGCCATGCTGCCCAGCTTCCAGGGCCCGGCTCAGGGTGGACATTCTGTATATGAAACTGTCATGGGTGGAGCCAGGGTAGTTTGCATAGACAGAGGTGATGATTCCCTTGGCATCGCATACCAACTGCACATTGATGGAATGCCAGTGCTTGCGGTTTTGGTAGATGTACTTAGTGGCCCTAGGTGGACGTAGGGCCAAATGGGTGCAATCTATGGCACTGAGCACTTTGGGGAAGTGTTCCACCCTTTAAAAGTCCTGGACAACGGCCTGCCTCTCTGCAGGTGTTCTGGGCATTTGTATGTGCCTGTGGACTGAGGGGCACACAGTCATGATTGCCAACACCTGGTGAAGGCAGCATGACTGCGTGGCCTGTGAGACGCCCCCACTATGGCAGTAGTCTGCTGAAATAACCCAGTGGCCAAAAAATGCAGGACATTGCGCACCTTCCCCAAGGGGATCAATGCTTGGGAGCAGAGGGTGGGGGATGTAAGGTCATCTTCCCACTCCCTGACCAAGTCTAGGATGATATGAGGTGGAAACCTATACCTACCTTAGACCTGGTCGTCAGGCATCCCAAAAAGGCTAGCCTGGGGGGAAAAAATGCGGGCCCTGGCTATTCTCCTCCTGCGGTGTCCCACGATCAGTGCTGCAACAAATGGGGCATTCATCATAGCGGTATATACGTGTTTGTTGTTTGTGGACGCTTACGCCTGCCTTCCTGTGGCAGACGTGTTGATGCCTGTGCACGTCTTTTAGTGTGCGCTTGTTTCCCATATTCACATCCATGAATACGAGTTGTTCGTGTGCGTATGGGTGTTCTGTGTATTTCCCTGCAGTACTTCCCCAGTTACGCCTTCTTTTCACTCGTTGTTCCCCATTCTGCGTGTTATGCCCTGTGTCCCACCCCCTTTTTGGTGTGTGCGCGGATGATATGCGCTGTCCCTGTGCGCGTTGCACACGGCGTTCAGGTTGTTGCAATGACATGTGCGCCACACACGGATTTGGCACACAACCAGTGGAAAACACGCGCAGCGCCTTCCTTGAATCACATGCGTGCACGTGCGCTTGCTTTCTCATGCTTGCGCCAGCTTTCTCTGGGATTTTCGGCACACGTTTGTTCCATAAATTGGCCCCATGGTTTCTAAAGTGGTACTCCTGTTTGGGTAGTATGTGTCTAGTAAGTTGTTTTTCAAAATGTCTTGGCTGTTGGGATTATTTTTGGCAATTGTTTCTATGTCTTCATATGATTTGATAACACTTTTTCTAGATTTGGCAGGACCAAGGCTTAGCCATATTATATTCTCAGATTTTCCATACACAGCAGTACTGGTTAAACAGTCTGCAGCTTCATAGCAGCCACATTCTCTATGGGAGAGCATTTTTATGCCTACGCTTTACAATTTCTGTGATAGTGTTTTGTCAGATGATATGTCATCCCAGACGTCTTTGAGCTCTGTTTTTTCTGCTTTGGTTAAGTAGGCTGTGACATATCGTGCAACTGCAGTGGAATTGTCTGCAATCTACTGCACATCTACATTTGCATTCCATAGAAGGGCAATGATTGCATTGTAATCATTGATATATTTTGATCCTTCTTTTCTTTTTATGTAATCTGTGTTCCTAGGTGATTTACTGTTGACACTATGTCTAACTGAACACATGAAGTTGTTTACTTGATCTGTTGTTGAAACTGGTCTAGAGAAACCAAAGCAGCATTTGGTGTAGTATTTCCCTTTGTTTATATATTTGTGACGACAATACTTCCCACATTTGTGTCTTTGAAATTGTAAAATTTGTGCAGGAAGGTTACTATGTGTCATTTGGATTTCACAAGTGAGATATTTTTGGATGAACTGCAAAACAGTGGCATCACTGTCCTGACCAAATTTAGGAGCATCTTTAATCCACAAAAGCATGTGGATGTGTGGTGCTCCTCTGGCTTGGTATTCTTTTCTCCAAAAGAAGTGTTGCAATTCTCTGAGGTAGGAACAGTTTTATTACAAATTAAGTGTAGCATAGCAATGAAGCGATGATGGAAATATCTTGATACATTTACAGGATCTAGAGAGCAGAGTTATCCTGCTGTTTTTATGGTTACCGGTCATTTGGTAGAAAAAAAAAGGTCGACAGGACAAATGGTCGACACAATTTGGTTGAAAGACAAATGGTCGGATTTTTTTTTTTTTTTGTACTTTCAATTTTTTTTTTTTGGGGGGGAGGTCCCCCCAACCCCTTTTTTTTTGCTTAAAAACCCTTTTTTTCCTAAACGAAAACCTGAAAAATATATATATAAATAAAATAAAAAATTCGACCATTTGGCTTTCGACCAAATTGTGTCCACCATTTGTCTGTCGACCAATTTTCTGTCGACCAAATGACCGGACAGCGTTTTTATATCTATATTTGTTTTGTTTTTGTTTGCTATGCGCAGGAAATCGTGTAAATCTTCCCATGCATATTCTGCGCAACTTAATGTCACAAACCAAGTGGGTTGGCCAAGGTTTCTTTTCATACAGAGTACATCTGCATGATGTTGGAACCAGTATTCTTTTGTGCCACGCATGTTTGCTAAAAGATTTGTAATGCTGGACTGTAAAACTTCATCTTTTTCTTGCACATTTTGTAGTAATTGTGTAGCTGACATATTTAGAAAATTGGTACCTGATTTTAATGTGTGTGCAACTCCGTAGCATAGAGTTGCTAGGCCACTTTCAAAGAGAAGGTGGAATATGTATTCCATGTTTTGTTTGAATATGGGGTCTTCAGAATACATTTGTAAAGAGCGGTATTCTGATGCTGTTATTTGTGTGGGGCTGTCATCATACCTTCCTCCTTTTCCAGTAGAAACTGTATAATGGTCTAAAATATTGGATTCTGTAGTAGGATCTAGAAGTTGAAATTGACCAGTTCCTGACGAGTCTTGAATTATTTTGGTGGTTTCCCTCAGGTTTTGTTCAATATTTATTTCTTTGTAGTATTCATTGTTGTCTTTTAGATATTGCAGGTCTTCTCTAACTTTATGTAAGTCCACGAGTTGTTGATTGATCTATTGTACATTGCACTCCCAGAGTGTGTACATTTTCTTTGAGTTCTAATGGCAAATAAACTACTTTGCCTCAAATGCCTTTCAGTAATTCAGAGGGCGATAGTTTTGCTGTTTTTGGTTGAAGGCGTATTATTGCTTGAAATGGGTGCACTGTTTGAATTATGATGCTTTCATACAAGTTAAGTTGTTACAAGGTTTTGGTAGTGGGAATAATTCCAAGGAATTTATGATAGCAAGTGATGGTATTTGGTTGTTATCAAGTTTTGTAGTGCAGTAACTGCAAAGTATTAAGGTGTTAGTCATTTTGTATTTGTTTTCTGCTATAAGATAGAGAGCTAATTGGAACCACTTGGAATCTTCATTGTCTTCTATTTTGTACATTATATCTACAGTTTTTGTGCTACTCATAAAAAGTCCTGCGGCAACACACACACATGGTTTGGTACTTCAGCAGATGTGCTTTTAAACTTTAGTATTTCTTTTTTGTATGTGTGTAGTAGAAGGTTGCCATCTATAAAGTAATGCTAGTCTGTTGTAAAGCTGTTGAATTTTGTAAGTGGCTTTTACTTTCAAAATATTTCTGGATATGCTCTCTATTTCTTAGAGTAGTTCTTTGGATGTACCATGTAGAAGATTTTTTGTTAAATTGGCTAGTGCTGAAGCAGGACTTTTGGCATAGTACAGTTTATAAACCAGATTTCATATAGATGAATGGTGTTTTGATATCATTTTGATATGGTAAAGGTACTTTTGCAAAAAGGTCCAGAAATGCAGTCTAATGAAGGTCCTTGTAGTCCTATGTATTTTCGTACTCGACAGGAGTCCATATTTTGTAATAGTTTTATTTTCAGTTTGTCTTTGCCTTTCACATACTGATTGAGGAACTGGCTTAAAGATGTGAAACATGTTTTGCTTATGTTACACATTGATGTGCACAGCCATTTGTAGACTGGATGTATTCCTTCAGTGGAGTGGAGAGTTGATACTAAGTTTTCTGGGGATATTTTTGTGAGCAGTGTTTCTTGTTCCATAATGGTATTATTACATTTTTCATACCATCGTCTACTGCTATGTATGGCAGTTGGGTTTCTTTGCTTTTGTTTGTATGCTTCTTCATTGAAATATGGTTCTGTGCTGGTGGTGTGACTGCACTCACTGACACAGATGTTTGCAAAGCTATCTTTGTTGATATTCCGTTTATTGAGAAGTTTTTTTTGTAATTTAGTACTTAGTTTTGTTAGTGGTTTCATTCTGTTTAAAACTAAAATAAATAATTTCCTTTTGAGAAGGATTGCACTGTCTATGAGAGCTTCCAGGATTACTTTTCTGCAGTAGGTTTTAAAGGTGGAGCATGATTTCTCTCCTGTTTTTATAATGTTCTGAATGAATATGTGGCAGAACATTTTTTGTAAAATATTTTTTTTGGTATGCTTACTTGTGGCTACATCGAGATTTATAGGTGCAGTGTTAGCACTAGTGTTAGCTGCAATCTTTTTAATAACTTTCTGTTTAGTTTAACATTTTGAAAGAGGAGGCAAAATGTCTTTACTGGAAGCTGCTTTTGTTTCCCTTAGCTGTATTAGCTGTTTTGTTTGAACTTTTTGTATAAATTCTGCTAGTGGTGGATGCTTATTTTGGACACTTTTATTTTGATTTGCTCTACTTCTGCGTTGTTTTCTATGGAGTTGCTTTTTGGTAGGCATTCTTTGGATCTATTGGAGAAAAAATGTGTAGGTTGGGACGTTTTGTAATGTATGTGTGCATTGTGCATGAGTGTCTGAGTATGATGGTAGGCATGTATGTAGAGGTGTGTGATTGTGCAATGGGCTGTAACTTCAGGTTGGGACGGCTATTCTCATGTTTGTGTGTTAATATACTGGTGTTCAGATGACAATACAAAGTATGCACCTGCTGAGGGGCAATCAGTAATACTGAATCTAATGATGCAGGGTTAATACAATTGTTTGTTCTACAATACTAGAATTCTACAGTGTTTGAGTAACAGTTAGAACATTATGGCAGTACTGCACTTACTTTTTTGGATGCCAAGAGTAGCTTTCTTCTGAGTTCTGCCTTGTACTTCAGATGCTGCTGGTTTTCAGGAGAGTGGTCTTCACTGCAATTGAGAAAGAAAGAAAGAAAGAAAGAAAGAAAGAAAGAAAGAAAGAAAGAAAGAAAGAAATTAGTAAATATGTGTGTTAATAGCACTGTTGTTAATGTAGACATGTATTTGTTTGTTGTTGCAGTAGTAGTGTTTTCTGATAATTGTGCATATCATGTAGATGCAGTTTCCTTTGTCTATGTGCATTCTGTATATTTTACTTAGAAGCTGTCAGTTGAACTTGCCTTAGAAATTATTACAATAGTAAGCACACAGAGCACACTTGGCTTTTTAAGGCAGTGTTATTTGATGTTAGGAGATAGGAGAAATAACTGTATGCTTTTCTTACTACTTATACAGGGTAAATGGCAGGAACTCTGGTGAAAAGCATGCAATGTATGTATTTACAATGCAGGGTGTCTTCTACTTACCCTGGATACGTAGTAAAAATGTTGTGCTGGCATTTCATTCATCTGCTATGATGAAGTGTCACTTTAATGGTGTGTGTTTTACAAGTTTTCATTTGCCCGTATCACAACACAGAACAGGAAACCATTCATTGCATGCATTTGAATGTGGTTGTTGCCATTTACAATCATACTGTTATTTCTCCCATCTTTTAACATGAAATGACACTTTGTTAGACTATTGTAATCATTTAAAAAGTAAGTTCAAATGAAAGATTGTATGTAAACTGCCCAGAATGTATATAAAGGAAATTGTATGTACATCCTATGTACTATGATGCATGAAATGCTATTATGCTTGGATTGTGGATAAATAGGTGGCAGTGGTTACACAAATGACAAAATAAATGAAGAGAATAACAGTTTGCACATTACAATTAGTAATATAGGTAAATAGAAATGTGTAGAGCAGACAGCTTTGCAAGTGACACTTGATCATAGCAGATGGTAGAAATTACATTAAGCTTTTTTTACAGGATATACGGGGTAAGTGGCAGTTACCCTGTTTAAATGCATGTATACAAGAGCTGTACATGAACTGTGTAGAACACGTTCATACTTGTAGTTTGTGTTCATGCATGTGGCTGTGCATAAATCTGCAAGCAGAAATCTTGGAGAGTTTTATAGTAGTTGTTGCTGTAGGTGCTTTGAAATCACAGCAGAATTGTACTCAGAGAGATCTACAGTACATGTAAAGTGTTGAACTGTGATGATGGAGTTAGATGTAGAGTTGTTGGATGTGATTGTCCGATGGCTTTGTGACTGTTTAACAGTAGCGAGGGAATGGTGCAGAGAGTGAAGTGGAAAGGGTAAAAGGGCTGCCGCAATGTTACATGCTCCGCAGACACCACAGCTGTCCGCAGACAGGGCGTACCACATCCGGGGTTTCTCAGAAAATACAGCATGGAAAGGGGACTGTAGGGATTAGCCAATCAGGTATTGAAGTTGTTCTTTGCAGGAAGGGAGGGTGTGTGTAATGAAGATGGCAGATGTGAAGAAAGTGAGGGTGTTGGTTGTTGAAGATTTATTTGTAGATGGTTTAGAGAGGTATGCTATGTTTAAACATGAGGCTGGCAGTTTTGGTTTTGAAGGAATGGAGGTTTACTTGTCAACTGTGCCTGGTTGCAATATGCAGGCAGTGGTTGGAGCTTATAAAACTTTCTGCATGTGGAAGAGTCCAGATGTAGTGGTACTGCATTGAGGTGGTGTCCATTTGGGATACATGAGTGTTCCTACTTTGTTGAGTACTCTTGAAAACTTGGTTGAAGCAGTGATGGAGGTTGTTCCAAATGGGGACGTGTATTTTTCTGAAATACTATCTAGGGCACTATGGGACAATTCTAATGTGTTCTGTCCCCAGCAAAATGGTGCAAGGTGCTTGGTGAACATAGGATGTCTGCTTTTTTGTTGAGAAATTAATGTTGTCTTGTAAGAATGACAATATTGATTTTGTTAATGGTGACTATTTTAAATCAGATGGCATTTCTTTATCCATATTAGGAAATGCCATGTTATTTCAAAATACAAGAAGTGCTTTAGAGAGGATAACGTGAAGACATCAGGAAGAAAATAAGTGGAAAAAAATAACAAAATGAAAGCGGTTTTTTTATAAGCACTTTCCCAAAAAAAAATGGCTCTTCTCAGAGCCAACCTCAAAGGGGAAGTGGGTCACACTATTTACATTTTCATTCCCCACTCTCAGATTTTTCAATTTGTCTGCGGACATCATGGTTGTTTGCAGACAGCACGTATTACATACAGGGATTTTGAGGCTGAGAGTCATGCAAATGAGACTTAGCAGGGCAAGGGATTGGTCAATAAGGTTTACTGGGTGTGATGGAGAGACTTTGTCAGAAAGTCTGTTTCCTTAGAGGAGAGCAGATAGCTATGGCTGTGTCTTTCAGAAGGCAGATTGTCTGGATTTTGGGAGACTCGTGGATAAATTGGTTGGAGGTGAATGCAGATTGCTGTGGAGTGGCTGCACATCTTGGATTCCCTCATGTGGATGTGCACTTGAATGGAGTGCATGGAATGAAGTGACTGGATTTGGTACCTCTTTGTGCTACTTTGGTGACAAAGCGTCATCCAGACATTATTATTATTCATTGTTGAGGGAACAGTTTAGGACATGTCTCTGGAATCTTTTTGCAATTTGCAATGAAAGAAGGATTTAGAAAATCATGGACATGTTTCCAAACACCTGAGTAATATTTACTCGTATTGCGCAGAGACAAATGTGGCTGCATTCTTCTTCATTTGGTCCACAAATGGAGAAAGCAAGGCACGATGTCAACAAGACTGTTTGTGCCTTTTTAGAGATGTTGGCATGTCCCCTTTTCACAATGAAAATATTATGTTTTGTAGTACACACATTTTTCGCAGAGATGGAGTGCATCTTATTAATGCTGGCAATCAGATTTTTTTGCGAAATATACAAAAAATGCATTGTGACCCTTTTTGGAATTATAGCAATCCTTTTTCCAGTACGTGTTGACCATTTAAAGTTTTTGAAACACAAAAAAACACCCCAAAAAGGCTCTTTTCAGAGCCACCAATTCCTCCCGGAGAACCATGCAATGGTTTTGATAGCACAGCACCCCAAAAATGTTAAATGTCAGCGGACTGTCTGTGGAATTCTAAAAATGCACCGGGCCCTGCAGCATTTCATTGGCAATTCTATTTTTAAACTGTGAAAGGCGGCTCTGAAAAGAGCCTTTTTGGGTTTTTTGTTGTTTTGTAGTTTTTTTTAGTTTTTATTTACACAAAACACAAAAGGAAAGGAAGGGAGGGTAAGGAAGGGGCACCAACCAAGGGGATAAGAAAGGGCAGGTCGAGAGAGGAAGATGTAGGGTGGGGCTTAATCAGGTAGTAGGCAGCCGTTCTCATGCTCCTGGAACAAAGCCTCAAAAGCACTTCAAAGGGTCTCTCCCCTGCAGAGTGCTGCATCACAGTACATGCACAATACTGTGACCCTCAAAAGGTAAGGGTCTACAGCATCACGTATGACCTGTGAGGCAGTTGAAGGGATGCGCTACCCCACAGAAGTGCCTATTGTGGTGGCAGGAGCAGAAACAGAGGATGCTGCAGAGGAACTCAACCTACTACGTTTATCGCCGGGTACAACCCTATGAATAGCCCCAACGTGGAACAACATTAGGTGTCGCTTCATTGAGGTCGTACTGTAGCTGTACAAACCTGGTTTGCCACGACTGAGCACCAACTGGCACTCAGTGCAGCGCACCTTCTTTGCATGAGCTTTCGGTACTCCATCACGAGTGGCAAACAACCTCCACACCCAGGATTCGGGTGTAGGCATGCGTGCAGGTTTTCTACTGACAATGTTCGTGTCCCTGAACTAATTAAAAGTGTGCCACACGTGCGGTGGACAGTTATGGACAGGCGCAAGTTTCGTAGGACCCAAGGGTGTGATACACATGCGTGCAGGTGTTCTACGGACAGTGGTCAGGTCCCTGAACTAATTAAATGTGCGTCACAACTTTGAGGACAGGCGGATGGGCTATGTGTTATATGGATATATTAATTCTGATTGCGGACAATGCGAACAGGGGGGATGTTCTTAGGACACCTTATTTTGAATACTAGCGGACATGCAGACATATTTTTGTGTCCTGCGGATACCTCCATTTTGATTGCGAACAGTGCGGACAGGTATGGTGTCCTTAGCACATCCATATTTTGGTTAATTGTGGACATCCCTGAAGGTCGCGCCATCCACGGACACCCAAACAGCTTTAAAAAAAAAAAGCACAGAGGAATATAGTAACAGCATACATAATGTTTTATTATTGTATACAAATTTAAAAATTATGAAAGAGAGGGGGAAGCAGAAATTGATACAAATACAGGGGCATTAGGAGTTTCTACATGTTGGATGGTAGGGGAGGAAGGGATTGAAGTCTCATCATGACGTTTTTTGTGATGGGGATTGTTGTGGATGGGTGGCTGGGACATGGAGAAGGGGGACAGGTACATGTAGGACAGTGATATTTAATTTTTTCCATGATATGGTTCTCTACAAAGTTTTTCAAAATAATGAAATTGGTCATTAATTGATCAATTTTTTGCTCTAAACACTGCAGATGATTTTCCAAAGTGTCTGTTTCAGTATTATTCTTATTGTCTGTATGTTCTGTTAAAAAATAATTTGTTAAGTACACATGAAATAATGTTTATTAATTGGCTTATTTAGAAATGTGTAGTGTCTACCATTAGTATGACTGTTCTAACTCATTTCATCCCGAGGAACATTTTCTTCTAGCCATTCCAAAGTACTAGACATTTCTGTGTAAAAAAAAAGAAAATAATTTTTCAGCGTATACTACTACAGAAAGTTTATAAATATAGGAATTAATGTAGTGTACTTACCAGTTTGTTTTTTAGTTATCCACTTACTGCTACGTAGGTGTTCTGTTGATATTTGTTGTGGAGTTTCTGTATAAAGCATCACTGAGGTAATTCTGTTGGAGGCATATGTTCTTTTTTTTTTGTTTGTTCCATTATGGTTCATATGCTATGTAAGTGTAGTGTTGGTGTCTTACATATACAGTTTGCACTTCTTATTTATTTTTTAATGTAATTTATTTATATGTGTCAGGATTCGACCTTGGAAACTCTGGCATTACTGGAAACGTAATGCTGTTTAGAGTTCCTGTCAGGCGGTCTAGTCCTCACCTATCATGGCCAGCGTGTGTATATTACCAAGCCCCGCCCACCGCCCGGTGTGTTGTATCTGTTCTTCGATACTCAGTGCTCCACAGCTAACCTCGTTTAGCAGCCCTCCATTGCCTTCCTTGAGAGTTTTTCTATCTCTCTCTCTCTCTCTCTCTGTCTCGACCGGCTCCCTAACCGTGCTCCCTACTTGATCTTGTGTTTCTCTTCCCTTTCAGCACTCGGCCGCTACTGTTCTCCTCTCTTTGCTTATCATGTCGGCGTTCACCACCACTCTAGCTTTCGGTTCCGCTCTATCGGGTCCGCCTTCTTCTACGGACGTGTTCTGTCCTTTTTCATTTGTGGGATCTATCTATTTCTGGTAAGTGGGCACTTTAAGATTTACTTCCTTACCCTTCTATGCTTTCTCTGCTTTCCCCGACCTCTGTGTTGCTAACCGACTCTCCTTCTTTCTGCGAGTCCATACTCTTCTGTCTCTCAGCTGCAGCGTTCCATTGCTTCTTTGTCAGTTACTAGACCAGCTCCTTGAATTCACTCTGCAGCAGAACTCCTATTCTCCTTCGCCATCTTCAAGATCTGCACCCCAGAGTGTTTCTTCTTATCCAATTCAAGACTCGACATATAATTCTTATTGGGACTTCTTCCACCTGTTTGTGCATCCCCTTGGCGAGTCGGACCTAACCACAGAAGGACACTACATCAGGCTTTTTGGCGCCTTCCGGCTTTTTCCCTGAACATTGGGGTTTGGCTCCTCAGAGTCTCACAAAGACAGGTCCCAATCCCTGTCAAGGTGGCCTCCGAGGGAGCCAGACCCTATTTGCACGATAGGAGATCAAAAGAGAAGCCACCAAGAGAAGCTCAAAGACCCCAGAAGAAGTCGTCATCCTATTCCAAGGACAGCCACCCTGAAGGACTAGGTGAGGAGCAGGGGGAGGGCAGGGCACGTTCTGACAATATGCTGCTCTTTCAACATGTTTAGTGTGTTTATTGCATGATACAACAATGTAAGATACCCCCAGAGTTTTTGGATAGTGTTGATGTTGACCGAGTCCGTCCGCGGACATGCGAACAGTCCGCGGACATCAGAACCACTAGCGTAGGACAGGGGGTTCAATATGTTGTATGGTACATATATATAAACTAAGGGAATCCTTCTAAAAACCTATCAAATTCATGATATATATATCTATATTCAGTGAAAAAATCTTTTTAAGAGGATGTTATGCTTAAGTTGTGCTACAAAAAACCTATGAAATTCAGTGAAAAAACTTTGTTAAAGGGACGTGATGGTTAAGTTGTGCCACTAAAAACCCATGAAATTCAGTGAAAAAACGTTGTTAAAGGGATGTTATGGTTAAGTTGCGCTACTAAAAACCTATGAAATTCAGTGAAAAAACTTTGTTAAAGGGACGATATGGTTTTAAGTAAAACCAAAAACCCTAGAAATTTACCAGTTATGGTAAGCTAAGCAGCCATAACTCGGGCCACCACCATGCACTGCTACGACTAATACCCATGACATCAAAGATGACATAACAAATGACATTACATATGCATTTAGATTTTATGCGCAGCCTCTAGAAGGGATTGTTTTTATAATATTGGCAGAAAAATTTCACAAAATCATTGGAAGAACTATCCTGTGCCAAATAGTTCATTAGGTGATGCATTGCTGTAAACATCATTGTGTTACTGACTTCTTTCCAGTACATGAATGAACTTGTATAGAAATGGAGGCATTCTCTGCATCATGCACCATAGAGCTGCAATATTCAATACCTTACTATGTTGGATAGTACAATGATGAATCCTTTCATTTCAGCATTTTGTGCACTGTGAAACATATACTGAGTACCTAGCAATCCTTTCTTTACTGCATAATTGTAGTAGCGCACATAAAATAGAAAAGACCACAATGCATAGAAATATGAGTATATAAAAGGAAAGTAAAGTAAGTAAAAAAAACAGCAGCATTACCAGAAAGTGTACATAACCTGTGTATGGGAGGAAAGGTCTTTTAGGCCCCCTCCCCTTCATTCCTGTTCACACGCACATACTATGCTCATAACACGGCTGCCCAAACTACAAACTGAACACTGTATCACTCGCCTTCCTCCTTAAATCACTGTCCTATGAATGACCGGGCCAGAGCCTGGGCCTGGAAAAAAACATTCATCTCCACAAACCTGCCCCATTATTTGCAGACGCTACCCTTAAGATATATAACGTGTATAACCCCCAACCTTACACCCTTTTTATGTGACAGATGCATGCCCCCCCGACTGAGCCACCCTGTTTCACCCACAACGCTAATCCCATCTGTGGCTATAAATTCTCTCCTGTGTTAACGTGTAAGGGAGCTGTCCCTATGAGCTATAACAGAACTATCAACAACTAAGCCATCTAATTTGATCGCAATGAATGCGATATATTGTTCCACATGTTGGTGTTCTATGATACAGGTTACATGTCTTTCAGCACCAGATGCTCTTGCAAATGTATTAGATGCTAGGTGACTCATATGTTATGATGTAAAATGTATGGTCCACATGCTCAATTGTTTTTCAGTACTGTGTATGCTCGCAAATGTATTGAGATGTTAGAAGGTTCATGTGTACAATATAAAAGGTGCGGCCACAAGACTAATGTAAATAAGAGCAATTCTGTAGCACGGTGACCATGGAATATGTGAAGACAGAGCCCACGATATAGTCAGAACCTGCTTTCTACTTGTTGTAAATAAAGTCACAGACGACATGCTCAAACCCCATCCCAATGGTTTACTTATAATTTCACTAATCAAACTGGGCGAAGCATGGGGAGTCTAGAAATCCTTATCTCCCCTCTCCAGCAGCGCCGCACACGAAGAGCGCACAACCCCCACCTTTTTCCCTCCTTATGATAGTGCTGTGGCCAAAGGCCCATGTCTCACTGATGCCTTAATGCAGCAAATGTATCCACTCCTACTTCCACTAGGCCCGCACAGAATGTTCACCCTCCTACCCCTTGACAGAAGATGACCCCATACCTTTCCCCCTCTAAGGGACACAAGACAAATGTATGTATACATAACATGTGAAATATATGGTTCTCCCCCCAACTGTCATGATGTCAATGGTTATTTTTTTATGAATGTCTTTTATTGCATACTTTGAAGTGGTGTTTAGATTAGAGAGTTAGTATCAATCACCTTATCCGGAGCCACATAACCTTCACCTCACACTGACCAGCCCGACTGATGTACATGATGTCTGCCTTCCCACCAAGCAACTATCCAATCATCTGGAGGCGGTGCCTACACAGCTATACAGGAGTTGTGACTCTTCCAATGAAAATTTTACTTCTGTAACTTATAGAAGCTTATGATGCTGTAACCCTTTTTAAAATAATGTCAGAGTAAAGTTGGGCAGAGCGCTCACGGAGCTTGCAGAGTCCTCTGCTTGCCCTATTCTGGTTTTAGATAAACTTTACATCTAACTTCACCCGCCCTTGGTCTTGGTCTCCTCCCCTCCTGGGGTGTGTCCATTATTGACTCTCATTGGAGAGTTTGAATTGCATTTTGAGGGGACTGCTCACTTCACCTGCCTATTGAAGTTAATGAACAGACATGATTGCTGTATTTCAAAGCTGCATATTCCCTTATGTTTATGTGTTGTATAATGTGAGTGAATTCTAAGGAAAGCAATGTGAGTACATAAAAGAAAAGTAAGGTATATAAACATAGTATTTTGTGCATTTTTACTTCCTGACTGTTACTGAAAAAAACACCTGGCTAGATGTGTTAGGGAACAAAAAAGAAGGAGTAATAAGATATGTAACGTCATCAGTGATGTCATGAAGGACATCTGTGATGTCATCTTGATGTCATGGGTATTAGCCATAGCAGTGCATGGTGGTGGCACGAGTTATGGTTGCTTTGCTTACCATAACTGTTGAATTTCTAGGGGTTTTCGGTTTTACTTAAAACCATAACGTCCCTTTAACAAAGTTTTCTCACTGAATACAATATATATATATATATATATATATATATATATATATATATATATATATATATATATATATCCCTTAATAATAGGTTATATATATTGCATCTAGAATCATCTGTGTAAACATGAGGATTTTTAGTGATTTTATTAGTCGGGATTGTATTACAACTGAAGTGCTTTTAAGGAGAGGTAATTAAACGTTGGCAGATTATTAATGACAATGGACATATTTTTGATGGTCCAAACTCCATTAACAGAGATCGTTTTTGCTGCAACCAAAAGAGAACAAAAAAGGAACATGGAAATAGAAGGAGGGGGAAACCAGAATAAACGTTTCTAGGTAAAATGACTTCTTTTTTTAAACTTATCAACAAAAAACAAGGGAAGCTTGAAGTTTATGAATTCATAATAGATATTAATCAAAAGGAGATTATGATTTCTGATCACCATGTAATGAAAATACATGTAGTTAATATAATTTCTAACCCCGAAGATTATGTAATTTGCTGCTGCCCAAAATGATAGTAATGGAGATATTTTAAATGATAATAGTTTAAGCAACATCATAAACAGCACACCTTTTATGGATGTTATGAGCTGAAATCTTCGGAGTTTATACTTTACCTAATCATTAGCCTATTATAGTAAATAATACTTTGATAAATGGGGACAATTAGAGAACAACTGATGTTATTTGTTTCCCCTTTAAGAAATCAGAAATTCCTGATAGCTGGTCAATCATTAGACAACCTTGCCATGTCTCTTTCCCTCCTCAGAGAATTTACACAATCTCAAAGGGATAAAGATAATAAAGGTGAATTTAGTTGATATTAGATTAATGTATTCCCGAAACATATGAACATGACAATATTGAAATTCCATCTTTTGTGGGGGGCTGATTATTAGGTTAGATTATATCTTATTATCGATCTAAACACTACTGAAGTGTTTTTCAATTGAATCAAATCATCAGTCCAATTGATTAACCAATGGCGGTGAAGACACTTCGAGAATATGCAAAAATAGCAAATATAATTCAAGGGAAAAAGTATACAACACATTCTTATAAAAGAAAAATATAATTTAACAAAAAGTGGAAACCATTGATAAAATGATGACAGATCATCATGGTGGCAATAAATCTAATGAAAATATTGATCTACTCATGGATTGTCCACAATAGATGACGCTATATACATCTTTAAAGCTCACTGTGTGGAAGATAAAAATGATGTAGGTTTCTAATAAAAAAGAGAACTATGCATTGTTGACCAAAGAGTGCAAACATGAAGATACAAGAAATTGTAGAAAAAGGAATCATGAACCCTGGCTTTAAGAAGAATATTGTTATTGCAATGTGAAATGTTGAAAATGCTGAAAAAAGGATGTATAACGAAGAAGATTAAGTTATCTGTCCAAATTATTTTTCCTGAATGAATTTGGATGCAAGTGAAAATAAAAATAAAGAATCCAATGTGGATTGATATTTAGAGAAAATAAAAATATCGCCATTTAAGGTGAACAGTAATGCAAAAATAAATGTGAAATGATTCAATTGCATCCTTTTTAACACAAAAAATCTACAAATCATAAAACTTGAAAGAAAATAGCATAACTTATCAGAAAACCATATAAAATGTACTAGGGGAAAAAAATTATCCCAGCACAGTAATTTCTCAAAGAGAAAACTCTCAAAATATAGAAAAGGAGAAGTCTATAGTTTTGACAGAAATCAGAGAAACTCAATCAAACAGTCTGTTAACCTCTAATAGATGTTTAATCAAAGCCCAGAGCTTAAATCTAACTGCACAAATTCATTTTTCCACCGATATGATAAAAAGAATGTAGCAGAACAGATTATATAGCTTCTAGTTTAGGAAATAAGGAATGCTAAAAAATATACTGGGGCTCATTTTTGAGTACCCCCGTAGATATACAGCAGGTACCGTTATGTTCACACATTTGAACAAACAGGCCCAGCCATGTAATTTTCCTCATTTGCACAGTGAAGTATAAAAGGAGATTGTAGAAAGGTTGCATACACAATGGTGGAATGGAAGGGGGAGGCTGTATCATAAATTACAAGCCACCCCTCCCCTCCTCCATTCATATATGTGACAATGAGGTATGGCATTAATGAAATGCAGACACATTTTACGCAAGGTCCTTCCGCATTTTGTTTATGTTACTCCTCATTAAAAAGGAGCTATATTGTGCTTTCAGCAGTTATTAGATTGAAAGGACGATTGTTCTAAACTAATTAAACTGTTGCATAGTATTCCACAGCTATGAGTGGTCACTACAAAAGGTACGGTTTGAGGGTTGCATGAGAAAGAACTTATGTAGATTTGTACTTGCACAGGATTTTACAATTTATTAATCTATTACAAACAATGGTAAGGGATGTATCAATAGTTAGCAAAATTATGTTTTAATATAACATGAGCCTTGGTATGAAAAATGTGAATAATAACTGGACTAATAAAGCATAGATTCAGTGCAATTAAATAGTCAATATCTTATAAGGAAAAAAAGTATTTGAATTCAAGAGAAATTAGAAGTTACAGTTAAAAGGGTACTCTAATACAAAATTGGCACGTGTTATTAGAAATTCTACAACCAGGGATGCTTCAATATCGCTCACAAGAATTAAGCAAACCTGGAAATTAAATGTATTAAACATCATGACACTTTATACCGAAAAGAAACATGAATTAATGAAACCATTTCAATTAATCATATTGTTCACTTACATAAAACTGCAATAAAATCCCAAGCTGGGTGCCGTACTGGAGGGTTAGTGATTTTAATTGATATGGATACACTGTTTTAAAAAGAAATACTGGCAAGCTATTAATAATATTGTCAGATTCTAAAGATAACTAGTGATAAATGGTTGCTTTATGAATTATTCCCCAGCAAAGTTTACTTATTGTAATTCACTTTAAAATATTACACTATGTATTGATTACCATGAATAAAGTTGCATGTGTATGAACATTTGAAGTGAGTCCATTGATAAAGTAATCATCTATTAATTGCATGCTCTACTGAATTGGAAACTTTCACTAAGTCCTCAACGATTATACACAATGACAAATTATAAAAAAGGATGGCATGATCATATTGTCACTGAACTTATTTGAATTAATGAATACTAAATACTTCATTTATTAAAGGTTGATTCGCATGGATGGGCATTCAGTGAATGTTTATCATGATAGGATGTTATTACAGAAGCAGCTAGTACATATATCAAAGATATTTGGTCCAAAAACAAAAGAAGAGAAAGTCCTATTTGAAAACAAAACATATCCAGATCAAGATGACAATGTTAATAATTGGAAGAAAAGCATTATACAGATAGATAAACTGGGCATTCTATTGAGGTAGTTAATAATACAATTGCAAAGGGTATTTTAGTGTATATTTAATAGGGATCTGGAAGTTGGTGGTTTAATAAAAACAGTTGATGTAAAAGAATTAGATAGGATGAATCACTTATTTCACCTCTATAATATGGCATTTATAACGCGCCTGTACACAAGTGTTTCAGTCAAATGGTAAAGGATGCTTATGACTGTTGTGGAGATTCAAATAATGCGATAGTGATTAGCATTGAATACTAACATGTTATAAACCACGTTACTAATATGGATGGATTGAGACAGCACATTTGGCTGACTGCCTTTGTCCCTATTAAAATTAAATCCTTGTTTTTGGGCAAAATGCGTTATTCCAGTGTATTTATCAAACATGCAGACAAGGCTAATTCCACACTATTGGGAATATAGTGCTTTAAATCAATTTTAGTAAGGCATGGCAACATCAAATGCAAATCATTATATAATGATCACCCTACATAATTCAGTAGCTAACATTTTTATCAGAACATTTATTATGATATGAATGTACATCTAATCACAACAAAACACACTGGTTTTATGAAAGCACTGTCTACAATAGATAATTAATTGGAATTAAATCAGTTTATTTTGAAGTATTCTTAAGTATTTCAAATCAAAACTATTCCTCTATATTAAAGTAGAGTTGATCTAGCAAATGCTTTTGATACAATAGACCGATCAAGAATATGGCAGAAATTAATACATTGGAAAATGTCCTGAGTCCTACTAATATTGTTCATAGAATCACATATTAACTGTTGACATTATGCTAACTGATGGGGTTTGTCAGATAAGATCAGGATTGATAACAATTTGAAACAAGTGTGATTATTGCCCCACCATTTGATAAACTTTATACAGCTGACCCATAACAGTAGTTTAAAAAATAAACTTAAACATGCCTAAAATAAATATTTCTGTGTATTATTTATCATATGCTGACTATACAAGATCTGGTCAACCCAGAAGATTTTACAAATTGTCCTATGTATAGTCAAATCAAATTGAAAGCCTTATTTTAGCAAATCACCTATTAGGATTTAGAAAGCATACTGAAAAATAAAACATTTTAATGGGACTTTTAATGCTATTAACATTAAGGTGGGATCTTATTATATGTGACTGTTAAATATTGATCATGAATTAAAATGAAAGATTCATAAATAATGTTTTAAAATTCCATCTGTCCAAAAGAAAAATTATGATATTTGCAAAGTTTGATGCCGCTAAATCAAGGAATCTTTCAATAAAACTATATGACAAACATTGGTTACCTTTTCAATATATAGATTGGCAGCTTTTCCTGCAAATGATATGCCATGAATCAATCAATGTGAATGGCACATTTCTTTCCATTTCTAGCCTAAAAATTGAAGCAACAGTAATTGGATCTGGGAATCTCAACAATGTGATAAGGAAAATATATTGCAAACATTCTGGTGGTCATTTTCAAATAGGTCGGAGTGTAAAAAGAAAGTTCAAAATGCCTTTACACTTTCTTTTTAGGCTCCAAACAATTTTACTGCTGACACAAGGCAGAGGAGGTGTGCAGAGCACAGAAAACCTCTATGCTGTGATTTTCTTCTCTGTCTTAAGTGAGCACTTCATTTTAAGCCTGCATGACATTTTCATGCATGTGTAAAATAAATCTATTCAATTGGACTACTCCTCACATTGGCACCTGCTAACGAGCAGGCTGATTGAATTTCAGCCCATTATAAAACGCTGCCTGCAAAGGGTATTTGCAGGCAATGTTTACCTCTCTCAAAGGGGTGAGAAAAATTGAAGAAAAAAGGTGATTTTGCCTCGTTTAACTATTACATTTTACTCTCTGTTGTGAGAGTGATAAAAATTGCAAAATAAGTCTTGCTCAAGGAAGACCTAAATTAAGGAACATTGCATAGAAGCAAAGTGGTAATGAAAATAATTTTAAAATTGGACCCGACTAACACTATAAATTAGGAGAGAAGATCAAGATCAACTTCATAACTTAAAAAAACAAACAAAATCTATTCTTCCTTATTTGGTAAATAAGTTAGATTTTGTAAGTTATTCTACAAACATATAATATAAGAACTTGACTGTATCTGGGTATTTAGAGGGAATCCATCAGAAATAAGTTTGTGAATACCTAAAAAGAAATGTAGGGGTTCCTTTTGATTTTACTTTTTTGAGTAAATCAGCAGAAATCGAATACCACTCACATATTTTTTAAGACGTCTGGTTTTAGATGAAGCCAGAGATAAATAGGTGTGAGTTGTTTTGATAGCAATCTCTTTGGTAAATATATTTTAAAACTGGAATAATTCTGTATGTATACATGCATGTGGTTTCTTCTTAATTGTACAGAAGATACTTGAGTATGTAACTGATATATATGTATATTCACTGAGCAAACTTTGTTAAAAGGACATTATGGTAACAACAAAAACCCATGAAATAAATTGAAAAAACTTTGTTAAAGGGATGTTATGGTTGCAAGTAAAACCGAAAAACCCTTGAAATTCGCCAGTTATGGTATGCTAAGGAACTATAACGTGTGCCACCTCTGTGCACTGCTAAGACTAACACCCAGGACCTCAAAGATGACATCACAAATGTCATTGATGATGTCACTGATGACATCACATTTGAAATGAATTTTGATAAAGTCTATAAAAGGGGTTGTGTTCATAATGTTATCAACAAGATGCCAGGGGTATTTGGGAGACCTATCATGACCTACTTAATGAATTAAAGAATGTACTCATCTAAACAAACCATGATACTGGAGTGTTGCTTTTAATACAGGAACCTAATCATACATACGCATAGGCAATGGCTGCAGCATGCACTATAGAAGTACAATATTTTTAATCTGGTAATGTTGGATAGTAAAATAATTAATGGTACTTTATACGAGTTTTGAGTATTGATAAACATGGAATAAATAGCTAGTAGCTAATAATTGAAGACTTACTACATACTTATGTTACTACAAACAATACATATCAAGACCTACAATGCATAATAATCTGAGGCACATACAGGGAAACTTCAGTAAGGAGGAAAGAAACAACACCACCAAAAAATGACAGTAACATTAGACTTTATCATCAAGTACACAAATGAATTGTGTGTTTGAGGCTTGGGTATTTCCCCATGTATGTGTACCATGAACTGAGGACAAACCCTAAGTAAAGTGCCTAAGCAACATACAACAAGGTTAATGGACTACATATTTAACACCTTTTGATTTGTCAATTGTTGCTATCAGTGAACAAAACCATGTGGCCAAGATATGTCAGTGAACAAAAAGAAGTGGCACAGATATGTGATGTCATTGGTGATGTCATCAATGCCATTTGTGATGTCATCTTTGATGTCCTGGGTGTTAGTCTTAGCATACTATAACTGGCAAATTTCAAGGGTTTTTCGGTTTTACTTGTAACCATAACGTCCCTTTAACAAAGTTTTTTCACTGAATTTCATGGGTTTTTGTTAGTGCAACATAACCATAATGTCCCTTTAACAAAGTATTTTCAGTGAATTTCATAGGTTTTTACCTTTAATCTGCTACAAGTTCCTTACATCATACTCCCCCACGAATGTGGCAGCTAAGGAGTCCACGGACAGCGCAGAAGTCTGCAGATGCCGGGCAGCATTTACAAGGCTCAGAATCATAGGGGAGACCCAAAAAAGATGTACCCATCAACAAACAGATGACCATAACATTACAACTAATGTTCACAACATGCAAATATACCTTTTCGTGCAAACACTTAAGTTAAAAAATAAGAATAATGTTTTTATTGAGCACACATTACAATGGAATGCACCAATCACAAACCATAACTATACACCTTATATAATCTCCTCAATGCAACTCTGCATACAGATTGAGAAACACCAGGTGTTTATTGGACAACACATTCTTACTAAACAGTAAGTGCATCATATTTATTTCTCTGTTATTAGCTTTCATTATATAAACATGTGTTATAAGACAGAAGCACTTTTTTTCTCAAAGAAATGGCAAGCACACTTGAGTGGTTAGAGGACAACTTCCCAAAAGATGAAATGAGAGACGATAACATCTCCAATGGTATACAATACATATTTTAATGTAAACAAATAATGTATTTTGTACACACCTTACTAAAATAATAATTTCCATTTTTCGTACAGTACATCATTTTCATGAAGGAACCGCAGCCAAATTTAATTACACACAATCCCAAGAATCACAAACAGAATTCCTACAGCCATCTGTAAATTATCAAATCATGAACTTGTCTAAAAAAATGGATGAACTGAGTAATGATTATAAGGAACCTTTACAGTATATGAAAGATCATGTTATTAAACATTTTCCCTATCACTGTCCTTCTTGCGTGTGTCCCCGTTGTACCCAGCAATCATCCCCATCAAATTCGGAGCATTTTAATCGAAGACGCTTTGATAAAACCTCACTCCTTTCCTCCCCTCATAATTATTGTTCACAGAGTCCTAATTCTCCCATGCATGTTTCCCATCCCGATACCCCATCCCTCTCCCGAATAAATATATTTGATTGTACTAAAAAAAAATTTTTTATTGTTGTGTGATATTTCCTATTTTTTTAAACTCCTTTTATGAGTCTGCAGACACTACAACTGTCTAGGGTATCCGCAATCAAAATGGAGGTGCACCCAGACAGTTACGATGTCCGGACATGTCCGTTTTCGTGTGACACACTTTTAATTAGTCTGCGGACAATGTGCCTGTTCTACAGACATCCAGCGCATGCACACTGCGATTCCCACATGAAGGGTGTCCGTGGACGGCCATCAGGGCCACGGATGGCTGCAGACATCAACATGTTACCGCACCCGCGCGGTGTCATGGTAGTGTCCGCAAATCATGTCCGTGGCCGTGGGGAGATTAAAAGTGCTTTTCCAGCCAATCTAGGGTGTTTCGAGCAGCAACTTTACCCTAGCACAGCTCCCAGACACATTCTACGTTCATCTGGCAACTTTTTACAACAGTTCAAAACGTTTTCACAACCGTTGGAAATGTCCCAAAGGCTTGTGCAAGTAATGTTAGAAGCACTGAGTGCAAAGTTGTACACAGTCACAGGAAACCTGGCTTGCATTCCTACGGGACTACTTCCATGAGGTGCCACACCAAATCCACCCACATGACTACTCTGAGAAAGACAATACCTTTCTCAGATAAGAGCAGGTTGACTTCCTACACCCCATCATCCTCATCTGCTGCTGTCACCACAAAGGGCACTCCTTTGGGGCATAGTATCCCAGCAGTGATTTCACAGACCATACAGAATGCTGTTGCTGCTTCACCTTTAAGGGTCACAGTGCTATGTAGGTACTGTGAAGCACCGATCTGTAGGAGGAGCAGCTTCCAAATGCTTTCGAGGCTGAGGTCAAGGAGCATGAGAAACACTGCAACCAACCCAATTAAGGCCCGTCCAACATCTTCCTCTCTCCACCTGCTCCTTCATCCCTGTGGTTGGTGCCCCTTACCTCCGTTCTCTCCCCTACTTTGCCTCTCCTGAAAAAAAAGCCAAACAAATACAAAATGTAAAAAAGGTTCCTTTAGCAAGCACCTTTCACAGTTAAAAAATAGAAGTGAGAAAAAAAAATCACAGGCCCCTGTGCAGCCTTCTAAGTCCACGGAGAGCGCGGTAGTCCATTTTAGTTTTAATTGTTTTGCATTCAAAAAGGGTGGCTCTTAAAAGAACCATTTTTTTTGTTTTTGGCTTTTATATTTTTATAATATTTTATGCAACATTTCCTCAACTTTCTCAATGTCTCCTTCATTGCAAACTGCAATGAAATTCCATTCAATATTCCCTCCACAATGAAAAATAAAAATGTCTGGATGTTTTAATTCAACCATATTTGCACAAAATGGGAGCAAGTCCACCCACTTCATGTCATGCACTCCATATCAGAACACTTCCAATTCAGGGAATCCAAGATTTGGGGCTATTCCACAATGCTCAGCATACACCTTTAACCAATGAACCCAAGAGTCCCCCAAAATCCAAACAGTCTGCCTGCTGAAAGACATTGCCATGGCCATTTTCAGCCCTCTAACAATGCATAACAAAACTCCAGCTACCTTCTTTCTGTACCACCACACCCAGGAAAACTGATTGGCTGATCCTCCGATGTCCGTGGACACCCACGACCGTCTACGGTCTCTGCAGTACCCTTTCCATGCTAGGCAATCTTAAAAGACCCAGATGTGGCATGACTACTGCAGTGTCTGCAAACGTTGAGGCAACTCAAAGGGGTGGGGGGGAAATTAAACACAATTTAAGTTATTTAATCTTAAGTGGTGACCTGGCCTTTTTTGGGGGGGGGGTTGTTAACAAACACCTATATTTCCTTTGTTTTGCTTTTAAATGCAGAAGTATTGTACACTTTACATCTTCCTTTCACATTTTCCTATACAAGCGTTTTCAATGCATTCCTAACATTATTAAAGAAAATTGCATTTCCAACATCTGTGAAGTGTATGTCATCTTGACAAACATATTCACACCATCAGAACGTATATTGTCATTCTCAAAAGATGACATTTCTGCAGTATATAAAAAAACAGATACAGCTTTATTGACAAGCTGTCTTGATTCTTCAATTTGTGGACTGAAAAGGTTTGTTAGACATCTCCATGTTTGCTTCTGATTTATTTCAGAAAAAATAATCTTAGCAGCAAGAAACAGTTGCATTATGCTCTTAAAGAAATACTTCTGGGCATCCTGCGAAGACACTGGAGTCACACACTCCAAACTGTGCCCTCCACAATGCACAATCACAATGTCTGGACATTTAAAGTGAGCCATACTCTCACAGAATGAAAACAAGCTTGCCCAGTTTAAGCCACAAACTTCATGCCACAAAGCTTCCACTTCTGTCAATCCAATACTTCTAACGATGCCATGATTTTCAGCACACACCTTCAATGACTGAATTGAAGATTCCCCCAAAATCCACACAGTCTGCCTTCTCTTGGGACTACCCTAGCTAAGGGTACATAACCCTTATGTAAATTGGACTGCAGGTACATTCTTCTTGAGTTCCGAGGATTGTCTAACATATTGGGCCTCATTATGACCCTGGTGGTTAGGGGGTTAATGGGGCCCGTAGAGCTGCCGGCCCATTAATCCCCTACCACCTCATTACGAGGTCTCCTCACAGGACCTGCTAAGAATGCCTGGTAAAACCAGGCATCCTTAGCGGGTCCCGCGAGAAGACCAGGATGCAAACAACGGTCCCGTCATTAACAGGCCCGTTGTTTGAATCCTCCCCATTGGGCCCTATGGGGGCTCAAATGGGATTGCGGATGTACCGGATCTGGGTTCCCTGAATGGGGAAATACCAGGCCTTCGAAGGTCGGAATGTCCTGGTATTTTCCCATTCAGGAACCCAGACCCGGTACCCGGTATGAGGGTAGCCATGCCGCAAATAGCGGCATGATTACCTCCATGGTCATAATGAGGCCCATTGTCTCCTGCAGGAAGCAGTATGTCTTCACACTCCTTTGGCACTACAAACCAGAGATTCGAACACAACTGTCCTTAATCACATACAGGAGATCCTGGAGCCTTATTGTTCGCATCACAACGTCTTTTCCAAATCTCAATACTCAGAACTAATGCCCCATCATAGAGATGACTGCACCATCAATCTGATCCAAGATCAGCCAATACCATTTGCCAGGATGTATATCCTGTCCGCCAAAGAAAAGAACTATTGAAGGAATGCCTGGAGACCAACCTACGCAATGGACTGATAACAGAGTCCACTTCCCCTGCGGGGGCCCCCTTGTTTTTTATTCCCAAGAAAAACACTACCGAACTACGGCCCTAAATAGACTTTTTTGGTCTAAATAGGATCACTATACCAGACAGTTATCCCATGCCCCTGATACCAAACATTCTAGAAGCAGTAAAAGGGGCCCCCATCTATACCAAATTGGATCTACGAGGAGCATACCACCTCATCAGAATTAAACCAGATGATGAATGGAAGACAGCATTTCCTACACCATTTGGGCACTAAGAATATCGAGTGATACCATTCGGATTGTCCAATGCCCCTGCCGTCTCCCAGTGATTCATGGACCACCTCTCTGCTGACATCCTGTTATACTATGTTCCCATCTATTTAGATGACATCCCAGTATTCTCATCATCCAGGGTAGAACACATGAGACACGTACAAGAAATTTTAAGCCGCCTACAAAAGAACTATTTATTCTGTATGCTGGAGAAATGTGAGTTCGATCAGAATAGTGTCTCCTGTTTGGGTTATATCTTGTTAGCAGGTGGAGTCTCAATGGATCCAGGGAAGGTGGCTGCAGTCTTGGATTGGCTGTCTCCAGCCTCATTCAAACACATCCAGAGGTTTTTAGACTTTGCCAATTTTATCGGTGCTTTATCCCGAGGTTTTCAACCATCATACTCCCAATGACCTCTCTTCTTAAGAAAGGAATCCCTTTCGTTTGGTCTACAGAAGCTCAACAGGCTTTTGACAAGTTGAATACTGTTTTACCACAGTTCCAGTCTTGATCCCTCCAGATCAAAACAAGACGTTTATATTGGAATCAGACGCCTGCAAGAGAACAGTCAAGAAGTGGAATGTCCGGTTGCTTATCTCTCAAAAACACTATCCCTCCCTGAACTAAACTATACCATCCTCGAAAAGGAACTACTTGCCATAAAACGCTCCTTTGAGGTATGGAGACACCAATTACTGGGAGCACAGTACCGTGTGGGGGTACGGACCGATCATCATAACCTTCGAGCCCTACAGTTTTTGCAGACCAGAAATAGCAGACAAGCCTGCTGTGCCCATTTTGTTTCACCCTTTAACAACATTTCCACCTTCATACCAGGGAGGGTCAACCTATGAACTGATGCCTTGTCCGATTCTCTCAATTCTGCTCTGAATCGCTATTTCCGAGGACTTTGTTCATCCGTGTGATCACAGACTTTCTACAGACCATTGCAAGGTGGTCCCGTAACCTAGAGACAGAGTGCCCTCAAGTCCTCATTTGTTTTAACCTAATCAAAGAAAAAGGATGTTTCTTTCAGGGCTAGAAGGAGTTCCTTCCCACAGTCTTCCTTTGGAAGGAAGTACTTCGAATGCGCCATGACACCTTAGCAGCTGGTCACAGGGGCATAAAAAATACTGCAGAACTCATCCAAAGGCATTTCTGGTGGCCCTGTCTCTTGTCTGAATGTGCAAGATTGTATGGCTTCCTGTACGGTATGTCTCCAAACTAAAAGCCCTCGCATTCCCCTGGTAGGTAGCCTGACTAAAATGCCCATACCGGACAGGCCTTGGCACATCATTTTGACCGATTTTGTTGTGGACCTGCCTCCGTCTCATCGTTTTCACTACTGTGATGCTGACTATCGACTCACTCACCAAGATTGGGCATTTCATACCACTGCCAGGGGTCCCTCCTGCTGCACACATGTCATGTGTATTCATTGAGCTACATGGACTACCAGAAACCATAATTACGGAACAAGGTTCTCAATATACCTCCTGTTATTGGAAACAGATATGCTCCACTCTACTCATCAAGCGCAAACTGAGCTCTGGGTTTTACCTGCAGACCAACGGTCAGACTGAGAGGCTGAATGAGAATCTGGACGGCTATCTCCAGTACTATATCTCAGCAGCCCAGGAAAATTGGACACAACTCCTTCACTTGGCAGAGTATGCATACAATAACGCTCTACAAACTTCTCTTGGTTCTAGTACGTTTAATTGCCTATGGGTTTCACCCAATTTAGCACTGTCAATTCTCTCATCAATTACTTGCATATCACTTTCTTCCAACACCCCCTCCTCCTCACCTGCTTCTTCAGACAAGCTGTCTTGATGTTGTTCCTTTCTTCTCCAGTCTCTCCTCTTCTTTTTGAAGAGATATGGTCTTCCACGAAGCGAAGCCACTCTGATGCCTTCGTAAAGAAGGTAACAAAGGACCTCGTCCCGAGGGTTCTACGTGATTTCATCGCTGCACTTTTCATCGCAGGGTTTTTTGCCGCGATTTTTTTCTGGAAAAATGTACCCCCCCCAAAAATTAAATGTTTTTTTTACGAAAAAGAAATTGCGGCAAAAAACCCAGCGATGAAAAGTGTGGGGATGAAATGACGTAATACCTGTCCCGAGAGAGCCTTAGAGAGGAAAAAGCTGAATTGACAGAAAAAACCTCTCGTGGAGTGTGGAATGCAGTCTCTTCTAGCTGGTAAGAATGCAGGGGGATATCTTCGGTTACTGTCGGGAACGTGGATCATCCCGCCTTCCTGATAGGATCTGTAGTGTCTTTCACAGGTAAATCGCATCGAAAGGGAACAGGGTATTTATTTATTTATTTATTCACATTTGTAGAGCGCACGTACAGCCCAGGGGCATCGTGGCGCTTGTTACAAGAGTTTGCAAAGAATTTTCATTGGATTGGTTACATCTGACCAGAAGGTCTCTTAGTTACTGGGTACAGTTAGTAAACATTTACTTTGAGCATACAAAAGCACAGAAGACATAGCATGTTATGTTGATTAAGTGAAGAGATTTGTTTTGAGTGCTTTGCGGAACGCAAGATGGGATTGAATCATTCCTAGATCTCCAAGGCGGAAGAAGACAGAGCGCCGTGGACGTCTGGAAGCCACAGGTAAACCGAGGACTAGGAAACAGAGGAGGTAAGTAAGAGAATGTTGGTGCAGACAAAAAGGATGTCACAAGAAGAAAGAAAGGTAAATGGGGAAAAGTGGACTGCCATTGAACGCGGCAGCGCCAGAAAACAGAATTAACGAGCGAAAACGGGGAACGAAAAGGCAACGGGACGAAACCCGGGGGGCCAAGGGAGCCAGGAAGAGAGACAGAAAACAGGGGAGAAGAGACAGAACAAGGCAAAGAGGCAAGCAAAAGCACAGCGTGGAAACCCGAAAGCGAAAGCGGTAGGGTTGCAACGTGGAGCACCACGGAAGGGGCATAGTAAAAAAGGAACGAAAACAAATTCAGACAGAAAAAGCTAGAGCGCAGAACCAGGAAATAAAATGAAGAAATGGCACAACTCAATGGTGGAGAAGCCGCCAAGTACTCCACAGTCTCCATGATGACAGGCGCCTAACACGCGTGACACTTGTTTCCTTACAATTACTCCCCCGGCTACTTAATTCCCGGACATTGATGGGTTGGTAAAGGACATCCAACAGGATCATAGGACAGCCCGGTCATCACTGATGGAAGCACAAGGATGGATCAAAATTTTTGCTGACCGCCACCGGACCCCAGCACCAAAGATCTCAATTGGAGACAGGGTGTCGTTGGCCTCCCGTTTTCACCCCAGGCATCTGGTTCCTTCAACGCTGTCCCCTCGCTACTTTGGCCCCTTCAAGGTGTTGCATGAACGGGGTCCGGCGGCTTTTCATCTACAGCTCCCTATCTTGTGGGCACGGATTCCCCCTGTCTTTTGTGTCTCTCAGCTCAAATGAGATGTTCAGGATCGGTTCTGCATAGGTGCTCGTGCTCGACCCCCTCATTTGTCTACCTCTTCAGGTCCTGAATTTGAGGTCTCGGATTTACGATTCCCGTCATCATTGGGGTTCATTGCAGTATCTTGTGGATTGGAAGGGCTATTACCTGCAGACTTGGGAGCCTGCCTCTGCAGTTCATGCACCCGTTTTGTCCAGTGTTTTCACCTGCTTCACCCGGGGAAGCCGGGCACTCCTGCCTTTCGCAGGGGGCATAATGTCATGTCCTGTAGGTGCAGATGATCCGTCTGGCACCGCTGGAAGCGGATTGGTTCTGTCACTTATTATTCTCCCAAGACGGCTGCCCAGAGACAGGGAAGCTTTCCAGGCCTTCTCCACTCTATACAGAGGCTGGCTACACCCCTGTTGTCAAGGAAAGATTATCTAGCATTCCGACCAGGACATCGATGCATTGCTACTCTTCTCATAGGTATGCTCCAACATGCTACTAACTGCTGTGATTTCCGTGCTTCCCGATCCGGTTCTGACAACATCAAAGCACTGACACTGACCTCTTCTCAACGGAAACCTACCCACTTGCCCTCGTTCCCACGGCAACAAGCATTGCTTCACATGAACCCGGCAGCTCAAATAGACTGCCCTGCTGTTACAGCAACAGCGCCACTAGCACAGCCTGCGCACTCCTCCGCTGTTACAGTCACAGTGCCACCTGCATAGCGTGCGAAAATCAATCCCAAATTCGCCTTGCCACCATATCAGAACATAATTCTGATGGCCCTCCTGACACCAGTCTCCTTATCAACACAGCATTATCACAGTGTACTACAAATCATTTCATTCAACTTCTCTTCTCTTTTACAAAACCTTTAAGAGCTTCTACAAATGCACATAAACATTTTTTAACTTTCATGAAAATGCTCCTAAAAGCAACAATTTTTAACTGTCCACCAATTGTATTAACTGTTTTTCCCCACCACTCCTCCTTCCTTCATACATATCAATGTTGCTTACTAAAAGTACGTTGGCATTACCACATATCCCCATAAACATTCTTTTACAATTACAGGAAAGAAGCACATTACCGAAGACAACACTGAAAAAAGGAATACCCTTTGCATCCAACAAAGTAAGTACATTAATGTACCATGTATATGCATGTAATTACAACAGCACAGTTCAACTACATATTACCCCAGACTACTCTTTTAAAAGCAACATTTCTTTCACTCTAACCATTATATTCCATCATTCCTATTCCCATTTACAAACCACAATTGCAACACCCACTCTGTTGCTCAAACAGTACGATTCCATCACACCACCACTCCCTTACTCACTAACCCAACACCATCACAACTCTGCAGACTCTTACTCTCACAACCTTCCCAACCACACCTAATATACCACCTCACAATCAAACCGCACTCTAGTCATCTCTACAATCACACCCACAATCCCATGCTCCATACATGCAGAAACATTGCACAACTTTCCAATACAAACCTTCTCTTTTCCCAACAGACACAACAAAATACCTACTAAAAAGAAACTCTGTAGAAAAGAAAGAAAAAATAGAGCAGATAAGAATACAACTACACCATATAGTCATCCACCTACAAAACACTGTGTAGAAAACATTGAAACAAAAGAGCCAGTAACCTCACTCAACAAAATTAAACCAGCCACGACAAAAAAGGTAAGACCCCTCTTGAAAAAACTAAAAGTAAGAAAATATGTACAAAGAAAAGCAGACCTACTAACGAACCTAACGCTCTATCTACCAGTGTTAACTTAGTCACGGTAAAGCAATCGAAAAAATCTATGTTACAGAAAATTTACCACCGTAGAGTTCTTCACAATCTTATAAAAACAGCTGAAAAGTCAGGATCTACAATTAAAAACTACTGCAGGACTAATTCTGCAAGCTCTAATTAACAGCGCTTTTCTACTAAAGAGAACATTGGGCCTCATTACACGGACGGCGGTAAGGGTTAACGGTCACCGTTAATGGCAACGGTGACCGTTAACCCTTACCGCCGTACTACGAGGTCCCTTTGCGGGTTGGAGGAGTTAACGCCTGCTTCTTGCAGGTGTTAAAAACCAACCCGCGAAGGGACCTCGGAGCTAATTACGGCACCGCAAAATTGCGGTGCCGTAATTAGCGCCTTCCCCATTCCCATAGAGCCCTATGGGGCAGAAATGGGAATGGGGAAGGGCAATGGCGGAAGGGGGATTTACCGCCCCTCCAACCTTGGAATGGGGCGGTAAATCCCCTTTCCGCCAAGGCGGTGCCGGTAATTTACCGGCATGATCCAGGGTGCACTAAAGGTCATCCATGGTAAAGTAGTATATTTGACATTAGATCTGAAAGAAAATGTACAAACTCTAGGAGTGCAATGACCAATAGCTCAATCTTTGATTTTACTAGTTAATTATGTGCCAACAAAAGACACAAGAAAAATTGGCAACAACTAGTCGACTTAACCCAAGTTAGACAATCCTACAATATCTAAAAGAAAACAATGAATACTACAAAGATATAAACTTATAGGAAAACATAGGAGAAACCACCCAAATAATTAAAAACTCAACAGCAAATGGCCAATTTGAATGTGTAGATCATGTTACTGCAGCCAATATTTTAGACCAGTATACATTTCACCACCTACACTCCAAAGACACAATTTTTAATTTAATTTTAATTGGTTATAACGCACTAAATACCCAGAGGTTTCTAAGCGTGGATCCAGGCATCAAACCTGCGTTGCTCCACATTGTCTTGCTTCCAAGGTGAGCGTGTTGCCCCATGAGCTACCCTCCCGAGACCATCGGCAATGCATTACAAACATATCAAATACATCAAGCCAAAGAATCCTCAATATGCATATGGAAAAAAGATGTAGAAGCACATTCCTTTCCTCTACTCTTTCCAGGAAAAGTAGGAAGATATGATGAAAGGTCCGCACAAATTAGTGCATCAGAATATTGCTCTTTAAGAATGTATTCTGAAGACCCCACATTCTGACAAAATGTTGAATACATTTTCCACTACCTCTTCGAAAGGGAACTAGAAACTCTATGTTATGGACCTTGAAAACAGGCTCTAACCTTTTAAACAAATTCTGATACCCAACTGCTTAAAAAAATAAAAGATGACGTTTTCTGGTCAAGTATCACAAATCTCTTGGAAAATATGCGTGGTACAAAAGAATGATGGTTCCGACGTAACACAGATGTACATTGTACACTAAGGAACCTAGTCCTACCCACATGGTTTGTTACTTTAAGTTGTGCAGAATATGCATGGGATGACTTGCACGACATCTTATACACTTGAAACCAACATAAAGATGGAATAGATTTAAAACACCAAGGGAACTCTGTTCTCTTGACCATGTCAATGTGTCAAGGTACTTTCATCATCGCTTTATTGCCATACTGTACTTCATCTGCAATAAAACTAACCCTCCGCTGGGAGAGGAGCACATCCCATTCACATGCTTTGGTGGATAAAAGATGCTCCTAAATTTGGCCATGATAGTGATGCCACTGTTTTACAGTTTATGAAAAATACATTACCTGCGAAATCCCTTCAGAAACCACAGATAGTGACCAACATACACAAGTCTCCCGCTTCCAAAAACATAGGTGTGTCAAATACTGCAGACGCAGATATAAAAACAAAGGCAAATACTATACCAAATCTCGCTTTGGCTTCCCTAGACCAGTTTGTAAAAAAGGACAAGTAAATCGGTTGATATCTTCTGTTAAACACAGCTAAAAGGCAAATCCCCTAAAAATACATACATTAAATGGGACAAAGCATCCAAGTACATAAATGATTACAATGCAATCATTGCCCTGTTGTGGATTGCAAACATAGACATACAATACATTGCAATACATTTCAGACAATTCCATTGCAGTTGCAAGATATGTTACAGCCTATCTCACCAAAGCTGAGAAAACAGAGCTAATACTTCTGGGATGACATTATCATCTGACAAAACACTATCACATAAATTGTACAGCTTCAGTATAAAAATGCTCTCCCAAAGAAAATGTGGGTGCTACAAAGCTGAAGACCATTTAAAAGGTACAGCCTTTTTTTGGCAAATCTGAACACATTGTCTGGGTGAACCTTGGAGCAGCTTCATCCCAGAAAACAGTACTAAAATCCTACCAACAGATTGAAAACAGAGCCACAAATGATCCCAACAGCCAGGAAATTTTAAAAAACAATTTAATTGACACATACTACCCAAACAAAAGTACTGCTTTGGAAAATATGTGCCTGTACGAAATTGCCCAAAACTACACCTACAAAACAATGTCCCACCAAATGACACAGTGGCAAACATTCAGTCTCAACTTTATTTATGTATTTATTTATGTATTTATTGTTTTCTTGTTAGGCAGGAAGTAAATACTGTTTCAAAGCACCCACAGGTCAACAAGGAGGGGACAGGGAATGTGAGACAATGAAAAACATAACAAATATTAAATATAGTGGGGGCAAGGGGAAGGACGAACCTACTATTCCTTGTGAGTGTTCATAACGTGCAAGTGCAGAAGGGAGGGGGAATGGGATAGGTGCTGGGGTGCTCATTGGTGAGCAACGGCTAAGTGCAATGAAGGTAAGTGCAAGCCTCCAGAGTGGAGGGTGAGGGAGCCTAGTCAAACTTTCCAAACCCAGTCTAATTAATCATATAAAGTTATCATTTAAATCTCCACAACATAGAGAACTGTATTGCATGGCCCTACTCCAGATTGTTAAACCTTGGAGATATGAAAAATAATTATTTGGTGACTGTGCCTCATTTGAAGCTACATTCAAAGCCAATGAAAGCAGTATAACAAATGACAATTTCAAACAATACAAGCAAATGTTGGACAATGAACACCAACAAGAGAAAGAGATTGAAGCTCAACTAGACAAAGTTACTCTTGATGGAAGTCAACCTTCCCTTATAGGAAGCTTAGAACCACTTGGAGAACCACTCATTGTAAATGAAGCAGAAATAGCCAAGACTGAGCTTGAAAATACCATGTATCAATATAAACAATCTGAGGAAGACTTGTCAGTGCGCGAATCACAGCTAAATGATGAACAATTCACCATTTATCTAGAAATCGCTCAAGAAATTTAACATGTTTTAAACATGAAACTAAACCCGTAGATGTAAAAATTATAAACCTCTGCTCCTGTAGGCAAGTGGTGAAGCTGGTTCTGGTAAAACATTCTTAATTAAATAATCAGTACATCTTTACAACACTTAACAAACAACAACTTTTCGGCTCTAGTAATAGCCCCACAGGTTTAGTTGCCTACAACATAGGAGGTATAATTTTACACTGACTACTGCTCCTCCCTGTAGAACACCAAAACAAATTAGAATACCACAAATTATCAGCAGAAGCTGCTACTGAAGTACACAGAATTCTAAAACAAATTAAAGTGCACCTGATAGATGAAGTAAACATGGTTTGTAACTCATGTTGGCTTAATTCATCTCAGAATGCAAGGAGTCCTAAAAACCAACTACGAAGAACTGTTTGGAGGAAAATACATTATTGTTTTCGGGAACACTCCTACAGTTAAGACCAGTGAAAGGTCAACTTTTTTTCAAAACATTATTGTTTTAGTCTAGACCTAGAAGGGCACAATCATGTATTTGTAATTATCCTGATGAATACCACGCTGATTCAAGCATGTTCTTTCAAATAAAATCAAATAATCCTAAACATCAATTATTGATTTATTTACTTGGCGCATCCAATGAGTACACTCTACAATGCTAATCCATGAGCTATACGGACAAAATATATCTGCTCCTGATGTCATGGAACAATTAACTCTACAAAATCTAAAATGTATGTCCTTAATGCCAACCCTTGCAAGCTATAGTCAATACAATGAGACAATTTTGAAAAAAGGAAATGCAACCCATTCTGCATATCAGCTCCACAGACAAACTAGAAGTCCAGAGCATGACACTTCCTATGTGTCAACCAGCCAAAGCACAACTAAATAGCTTAGAACAATATATCTTCAACCCAGCCGGATTGGAGAAAATATTGACTTTGTGTCTAAACTGCAGAGTAATTCTAAAATGTACACTTGACGTAGAGCAAGGTTTAGTCAATTGAGCAATGGGTACAGTTGTTGGCTTCCAAACATATCTACATGACAGCAGCATTCAGTTTGTCAACATCCACTTTGACAACCTTGCAGAATTTAAAACAATTGGCCAGACAATAGCACGTTTCCTTATTTTCTAAGACATATATGTCCGCAGAGAGCAATTTTCTCTATCTTTTGCATATGTTGTCACTATTCACAAATCACAAGGTCTAACCCTAGATCAAGAATTAATTGAAATTAGAGTTACATAGCACTATCAAGTCTGCGTACACTCAATGGTCTATTCCTAGTTAACTTTGATGCAAACAAAGTCAATGTTGACATTCCTTGCATCCTGTAATACAACAGGCTGCGGGCACTATACACCCCCATCTAGATATGTACCTTGTACCTCAACAAAAGAAACCTTTAAAAAGACAAGTAAAACAAACAGAAGCTATAGCAGATCTCCCAACAATACCGCTAAAAAAACAATGACCAACATCTTCTGCATCAAACAAACTCTTCTGAAGAAAGATCTGCAGGCCCATCAAACGATCCACAAACAGAACTCCCTGGTCCATTTAAATTCAGCAACACAACTGGAGTAAATTGTAATGCTAATGTGACAATAAATACTCTCTTTCAATTGCCACCAATTGTACAAAACATTTACTTAAACGACTCGGACCAGTTGTGTTAGCAAATGCTCATCCTTCATAGAAATTAAGCCTATGGTACGTATACCCTACACCATGTCTGTGTTACAGGCCACAGGCATGTCCAGGGATCCATGCACCGTAGAATGCAGCTATGGCTATGCTCATCCGGTCTAGCCCTGCATATAGCAGTCCACACTGAAACACCTGACGTACCTCTACACCTCTGCCACTAGCATACAGTGACTACCAACGAAAGAAATTTGGTATAGCTGGCCACGCACCGACTCTTTTCAACAATAGCACTCTATCACAAACCACCAACAGAACCCACCCACTTGCCTGACCTTTTTGGGCTGCTTAGTCAAGCCTAGCCAGCCACCTAGGTCCCTGACTGGTGAAAATGCACACATGCATCGCCTGATCTAAAACTGTTAGAACATTGACTACAGTCACCGAGGGCATTCCAACCACAAAGTGCATTGAGGCCATACAAATGGGGAAAGAGCGGTATATAAATAACCAAATACAATACAATACATTTACTTAAACAGCTCGGACCAAGTGTGTTTGCAAATGCTCATCCTTCATAGAAATGCCACAAATAATCCTGACAACACTTACAGTGTCTCATACATACAGCAAGAATTGAACTACTGTGCAGGAATGGTAACATTTACCATAAACACACAGGAAGATCCACAAGAATTGCTAATGTACTTACTACAAGTACTGGAAACCAAAAACATCCCTATAAATGAAATCTTCCAGATTTCATATACGTGGAAACATACATGCACTCTCTGCAACCATGTTTAACAAGACCACATCTCTAATGAACAATTTGTATAATTTCATGGCATAGTATGCTCTTTTTGCAATTCAGACAATCGTTCCACCATACAAATAAACTCACATAGCCAATATGTCATACTAATGCTTCTAAGGTACAATTTAAATGGTACCAAAAATAACTGTAAGCTTACAGGCTTCACACATGGTATCTCTTGGAAAGAAAACATTCACAACAGTAGGTATAGTATACGACAATGGTGCCACAACCACTTCAGGGCACTACACTGCATATGTCAAAAAAAGAAGTGGTTGGTTTCAATGTAACAATACCTCCGTTACTCCAAAACAAAGGTTACCAGCAAATTTAACAAATGCCCACTTAATAGTCCTTCAACCCAAATTTAATACAACTATTTGAAAAATAGCCTTAATTCCAAAACACTTCAAATACGCTATCTCAATTCTTATATGACAAAACATCTTCTAACCTCTAATGTAGTTAGAATACGCCAACAGGTATCTAACTAATTCAAGCATTGCCTTAATTGCAACATACTTCAAACAAACATACTATCACCCTTACACTCACATAACGGTAATCGTTTTTTAAATCCAGTACAGTTCTTTCCCAATGACTCAATGATTATTTAATGTCAAAACAACAGCAGTGTGTCATACACTAATGTGGTACCAAACATAGTACTTAGAATGTATTGTTTATGAGGGTCTAAAAAAGATATATGTAAAAGTGTATACAACTACAGCTTTTAAACTATCCTGCTTTACAAATTGTACTGTTTTTTTCAACAGAAAATAAACCAAAGATTTCAGCTTCATAACGCTATAAAACTAAGTAACCATAGCAATTATAATCAAATACATATTCTATGAGTACTATCCTCCATTGTACTATAATCATAAGTACATGTCCTATAATTACTATACACATATTACTACTATGGTGATTCTGGCGTTACTCCTACTATATTACCTATAATTACTATACACATATTACTACTGTGATATTGAATAACCCCAATTTACTCTGTCCCCAGCAAGATGCCGAAAGGTGTCTTGTAAACAGAGGTATGTCTGCATTTTTGTGCAGTGCTGGGATGTTCTCCTGTGACAATGAGAACATTAATTCTCTTAATTTGAACTTTTTCACTGTAGATGGCATTTGTTTGTCCACCATTGGAAATGCCATTTTGTTCTAAAATCTAAGGGATGCTTTTAAGAGGTTCGTGTAAGATTGTAAGGAGGAGAAGAAGAGAAAAAAAACCAAAAATACAAAACAAAAGGTGTTTGTTTACAAGCACCTCAACAAATCAAAAAAGGCTCTTTTCAGGGGGAGTTCCAAGATGGGCACCGAGTGAGGGACATCGTGGCTACCGAGCTCCCGAACCCGCTCTTACCCTGAACGGGCTAAAGCAAGTCAGCCGCTGATCTGTGCCCTCCCTGGCACCTCCATATGCAGTGGGTGTCCCCCAGTGCTCTGCTCTCCGGGAGGCGACGAGTGGGGACTTCACGGGGGCTCTGTGACTTACTGACCCCGAGAGGAGTGACGCGACGCACCAGACTAACAAGTGGTGTGCACATTGGGAGATGTAAGGATTTTTTCCACAAGACCCTCAATTTTATTCCAATCAAAGTTCCAAAGCAAGGGCTTAGCTTCCAGACCATATAGAAGGACCGGGACTGCTTTGCCTATATAATATTTAATAAGTGGAAGTAATGAAAATTTTCAGAATTTTCCATTCAAATTCTTCATCTGCGAGGTGATTTTGGTGGCTTTGTCAAATTGCTGGAGTCACTATAGTCTGGCTGGAGAAGCTAGGAATTCATAGCCCAAGTACGTGAGTTCATCGACACGGGGGACAACTTTTCCATCCAGAGTCCAGTTTCTAGAGCCCAAGTTCTTTTGAGGATGTTTAAATACTAGAATCTTGGACTTCAGAGGGTTGATTATAAGCCCATTTAGTGTGGCATATTCGCCTAGTTTAGACAATAGCCCCTGTAAACCAATCGCTGAGCTGTCCAGCAGGACTACATCATCCGCATGAGCCAACCAATGTATTCTCCTCCCATTAATCCTGGGACTGGCCAATGATGAGGAGGCCAAGAAGTCACTGCACAGGAGAACACGCAAGATCTATCATAAATGCCTCCCTTTCCGCCGGTATCTTTCCAGACGCATTCAAATTGGTGCACGTCAAACCTCTAATTAAAAAACCTTTGCTCGACCCTCTCGAGCCCAAAAACTACCCCCCCATTTCAAACAACAGGTTCCTTGCCAAACTCATTGACCGAACCGCCTACTCCCAACTAAATGCCTTTGTTGAAGCCAACAATCTCCTGGACCCCGCCCAATCAGGATTCAGAACCCGTCATGGAACTGAAACCACCCTAACCTCGATCTGGGATGACCTTAAAATGACAGCTGACTCTGCGGGATGCGCCGCACTAATCCTTCTCGACCTATCGGCCGCCTTTGACACGATCAACCACTCAATCCTCCTGGACCGCCTCCACTCCCTAGGGATACGTGGAACCACCCTTAAATGGATAGCTTCGTTCCTCAAAGACAGGCACCAAATAACGACACTCTCCGACTTTACCTCCCAAGCCCGACCAGTCGACACAGGAGTCCCACAAGGAGCATGTCTATCCGCCCTCCTGTTCAATCTCTACCTGATCACCCTCCCACCAATAATTCGTTCACACAACATCCTGTGTTACAATTACGCTGACGACACTCAACTAATTCTAAAAATCCTGAACGCAAAACCCAACTCCCGACCTGATATTGCATCCTGCCTCCTGAACATAGAACGCTGGATGACCCAAAGCCACCTCTTGTTAAACTCATCCAAAACAGAAATCATGGTTTGCGGCAACTCTGATCTTCTACCGCACCCACTACCCTGGCCACCCGCCATGAGCAACACACCGACACCCTCCAACACAGTGAAAAATCTTGGATGCACCCTTGACTCCGACCTAACACTCTCGCGACAAGTCAACAATGTCTCAAAGTCCTGCCACTACCACCTCAAAAACCTTAGGCGCATCTTTCCATATCTCTCATTTCCCAACAGAGTTTCCGCGGTCCAATCAATCGTCATATCAAGACTGGACTACGGAAACCCCCTATACCCCGGAATTCATGCCTACCAACTCAATAAACTCCAAAGAGCACAAAACGCGGCGGCCAAAGTGCTACTCGCGCTCGGTCCAAGAGACCACGTATCCCCAGCCCTCAAGACACTGCACTGGCTTCCAGTAGCCCGTAGAGTGGCCTTCAAAACCTTATGCCTCACCCATCGAGCACTACATAAAACTGGACCGCAATATCTTCAAGAAAAGTTAATACCTTATCATCCCACTCGCACCCTTAGATCAAGCTCAGCCGGCCTCCTAGTAATTCCCAAGACAAACTCAGTCAGGTTAGGCGGAGCATCATTCTCAGCCCTGGCCCCAACCCTATGGAACTCGCTCCCTCCCCACATCCGCCTAACTAAGGACTCAACGGCATTCCGCAAACTACTAAAAACCTGGCTCTTTCCCTAAAACCAACCGGTTCCAAACCAGCAACATCAATCATCACAATAACACCGACCCAGCAAACCACAAAATAAATAAATAAAGTACAGCTAAACTAACCAGACTGTAACCTACAATGACAAACAGAACTAAAACGAGTAATGTAGATCTAAAACAGTGAAGTGGACAATAAGAATAAATCACTGGGAATGTAGAAAGTGCAGAGAGCGGATGAACGTGGAGACCGGACGAGCGTGGAGAGCAGAAGAGTGTGGATGGCGTGATTGGACGAGTGGGGAGTACGAATGACTGTGATGAGTATAGATGAGTGTGGATGAATGTGGAGGATGAATGCTGTTGGCGGATGAGTGTGGAGGGCAGTTGAGTGTGTAGGACGGTTGGTGATTGGACGAGTGGGGAGTACGAATGACTGTGATGAGTATAGATGAGTGTGGATGAGTGTGGAGGATGAATGCTGTTGGCGGATGAGTGTGGAGGGCAGTTGAGTGTGTAGGACGGTTGGGTGTAAAGAGTGGATGAATATGAAGAGCAAATGAATGTGGAAGACGGATGAATGTGGAGAGCTCATGAATGTACAGAGCGGTTGAGTGTAGAGAGCGGAGGAGTGTGGAGAGCGGATGAGCGTGGAGAGCGGATGAGCGTGGAGACCCGATAAGCGTGGGGAGCGGTTGACTGTGGAGAGCGGATGAGTGTGGAGGACGTGAGCGGATGAGTGGGGAGAGCGAATGAGTAAGGATGAGTGTGGATAAGTATAGATGAGTTGTGGATGAGTGTTAGAGGATGAATACTATTGGCAGATGAGTGTGGAGAGCGGATGAATTTGAAGAGCAAATGAATGTGGAGGACGGAAGAGTGTGGAGAGCCGTCGAGTGTAGAGAGCAGTCGAGTGTGGAGAGTGGCTATGTGCAGAGAGCGGAGGCACGTGGAGAACGGAAGAGCGTGCTGAGCGGAGGAACATGCAGAGTGAAGGAGCGTAGTTAGCGGAGGCGCGTGGAGAGCAGAGAAGCATGAGAGCAACTGAATGGGGGGAACGACTGAGTGGGGGGAGCTACTGAGTGAGGAGAGCGACTGAGTGGGGAGAGCGACTGAGTGGGGCGAGCGGTTGAGTGTGCAGAGCGGTGGGGGGAGCGACTGAGTGGGGGGAACGGATGAGTGTGGAGAGCGGATGAGTGTCGAGGGCAGATGAGTGTCGAGGGCGGGTGAGTGTCGAGAGCGGATGAGTGTCGAGAGCGGATGAGTGTCAAGAGCGGATGAGTGTCAAGAGCGGATGAGTGTCGAGAACAGATGAATGAGGAGGGCGGATGAGTGCGGAGGATGAGAGAGCTGAATAGGAGACCGAATTAATATAGATGAGTGTAGATGAGCGTGGAGGAGGAGCGCTGCTGGCGGACGAATGTGGAACGCGGATGAGTGTGGAGGTTGGTTGAGAGTAAAGAGCGGACGAATATGAAGAGCAAATGAATGTGGAAGATAGATGAATGTGGAGAGCACATGAGTGTAGAGAGAGGTTGAGTGTAGAGAAAGGTTGAGTGCAGAGAGGGGAGGAGCGTGGAGAGCTGAAGAGCGTCCAGAACAGAGGAGCGTGCAGAGCGGAGGAGCGTGGAGAGCGAAGGAGCATGGAGAGCGAAGGAGCGTGGAGAGCGAAGGAGCGTGGAGAGTGAAGGAGCGTGGAGAGCGAAGGAGCGTGGGAGCGGCCGAGTGTGGAGAGCAGCCGAGTGTGGAAATCGGCTGAGAGTGGAGAGCGGCTGAGAGTGGAGAGCGGCTGAGAGTGGAAAGCGGCTGAGAGTGGAGAGCGGCTGAGTTTGCAGAGAGCGGCTGAGTTTGCAGAGAGCGAATTAGTGCGGTGAGCGGCCGGGTGTGCGGAGAGTGGCCGAGTGTACGGAGAGCGGCCGAGCGTGCGGAGAGCGAACGAGGGTGTGGAGAGCGAACGAGAGTGTGGAGAGCGAACGAGGGTGTGGAGAACGAACAAGGGTGTGGAGAGCGAACAAGGGTGTGGAGAGCGAATGAGGGTGCGGAGAGCAAACGAGGGTGCAGAGAACGAACAAGGCTACGGAGAGCGGACAAGTGTGTGGAGAGCGGACGAGTGTGTGGAGAGCAGACGAGTGTGGAGAGCGAACAAACTTGTGGAGAGCGAACGAACGTGTGGAGAGTGAACGAGTGTGTGGAGAGCGAACGAGTGTATGGAACGAACGAACGTTGTGGAGTGGACGAACGCATGGAACAAATGAGTGTATGGGTGAATAGTGCATAGAGCGGATGTGAACCAAAACACATAGAACGGACCTGACCGATCAGAATTGCGCGACGTGCATATTTTGTTTTGGAATGCAAGGAATCTTTGAAAGAGCATACTGCATATCACACCCCACGCTTACTTTCTCCTTACACCACCATTCAACTAGAACACAGAGATACTATGACACCATTCGGTATAACTGTTCTCATATCAACATCTGCCGCTCACCCCCATCACTCTAAGTAAACATGGCTGGTCTCACACCCCCAGCCAGGCGTTTCTACTCAGGCCTAACGCCGCCACACTCGGTCTGGATAATTCCAGCCAGACCGAACACATATCCCTGATCTCTCAACCACCACACCTACCGCTAAGAAGCAGCTACCACATGAATTCCGCACCAGCTGCCGGTGTGCACACGCACCTTTGGACTCTCTCTAATCTTTCCACTGACCCGAACTTCGGTTCCCAAGGGCGTTCAACCTACCAGCGCCTTCAGACCATACCAATGGTATATAAGGCGCTATACAAACGCAAAATAACAATAACAATAACAATAACAAGACCCGAACGCTTTGGACCCAGAGCCCATTATGTCTAGAAATAGATCTAAAGACCCCCTGAGCCATTAGGGGTAGCAAGAAGTCCAAGGAGGGGCCCCTAGCCAAATTGTGGTCCAAAGATCTGGAACAGGACGCCGACACCCGGAGCGAACACCATGCGGGGGACGAGGTGGGGGCCCGGGGCGCGGATACATGCCCTAAGCGCCACGATGGGCCGGTCACTTACGTGGCGCTTAGACAAGTCCTGGGCGAGGTGGTTGATAAAATCACATCGGCGAGCCAGAAGGAGATTGATGCCTTGAGAGAAGATCTGGCAGAGGGGCTAAAGGACATTAAGCGCGATATCCAAAACATCGAAGAGGGAGTGGATATAAATGAGCGGGCCATCCAAGAGTTGACTGAGGATGCAAGGAAGGCGGGAAATCTACTAGAGACTCTGGCACAGGCCACCCAAAACTTGGAACTGCAGGCTGAAGATCTAAAGAACCGTACTAGAAGAAGCAAAACCCGAGTTAAGGCGCTGCCGGAGTCCATTCAGCCCCAGGATCTCACACAAACCCTCACAGCGGTCTTTAGAGATCTTCTAGATACAGACTCCGTCACTGATCTGCAATTCAATAGAATCCACAGAGTGGGTCCTCCCCGCCCAGAGCCTGGGGCCAAGCCTAGAGATGTGCTTGTGGCCTTTCACAGCTACGCTACAAAAGAGAAGATCATGGGAAAGGCGAGAAGGGCCAGCAATATATCCTGTAATGGCGCTGAGATATTTCTATATCAGGATTTATCCCTAATAACATTAAACAAAAGGAGACATATGCTCCCAGTGTTGAAACACCTGCGCGAGAAACAAATAAAATATAGATGGTCCCACCCATTTGTCCTCACCTTCCCTTGGCAGGGCAGGCCGCATAAGATCACGACCTGTGAGCAAGGTTTGAACTTGATGGACATTGAGGAGCAGCTGCCGGTGGACCTCGAAGGCCCCTTTGGCCGGCGGGACGCAGGCAGATTGTGGGATTGGTCCACTGTCGGCCCCAGATGTGCTAGGAGGGGGGCCTCTCAGAAGGCGAATGGAGGCTCACCGGGAGAGAGCCGTATTAACTCTCAACATGCCTCGCCTGGTGCCTCAGCAGCCACCAATTCCTTGACGGCTTAGAGGGGCTAGCTGGGTAGGTCTGGGGAGGGCGCTCACTACAGTGGCCTGTAGCTCTGGATCAGGGTGACGAAAGCAGGTGTGAAGGTTTAAGGCGGGGAAGGGAGGGGGAGAGCCACTTGGAATGGGATTGGGAGATCCCGCGTCAGGAAGGCCTGGGATAAGGATGAGGCTCAACTCTTGTCTTGTGGATATGAGGGGGCGAGAAGCCAGTTGAGTCTACCCAGGGGGAGCCAGAGGGGAGGGGGGGATGGGTGCTGTTGCCTCAGGGGCAGTTGAGAGGATGGGATTGTTGGGTATGTTTGAATTTGACCATAACGTCAGAGGTCCTAAGCAATCGGGGGTCCAAGCATGCCAGTCTGTAACAATTCAACTATTCACCCTGATACCATGTCTCATCTGAAGGTATTGTCATTGAATGTTAATGGGCTAAACTCGCCAGTTAAGAGGAAGAAGGTAGAACTGTTCATACGCAAAGAGAAGCCACATATAGTAGCACTGCAGGAGACTCACATCCAAACGCAGGACACCTGGAGATTTAAGATTTGGGGGTATGCTCGACTATACCAGGCCACTCAGTCTAGCAAGAAGGGAGGGGTGGCTGTCGCACTGAGGGATGGGCTGGATCTCTCGATTACGAAAAAACACAGAAGGATGATCAGGGGAGGTTCCTGGAGCTGATATTAGAGGGCAGAGGGGAGATATACATGATTGCTACTCTATATGCACTCAACACTGGGCAAGATGCCTTCCTTCAGAAGTCCCTCGCCCATCTGAGCGATTTGGCTAGAGGTCGCATCATCCTCACCGGGGACTTTAACATGGCCTGGGACCCCACTAGAGACAGAAGCAGGGCCTTGTGGGGTTCACCGGGGGGAACTTCAGGGGAGCTCAAAAAGAAATTACAAGATCTAGCCCTGGTAGACGTTTGGAGGGAGCTTCAGGGGAACGAGGAAGGGTACACATTCTATTTGTATGCTCATAAATCCCACTCCCACATTGACTACATCTGGGTGTCTGCCCCACTGTTGGGGTCGGTTTCTGGGATCTCACTTGGGCCCCTCGCGATTTCGGACCACACCCATATTACATTAACGCTGAGCAGGCCGAGGGACCCTCCAGGGTTATGGAAGGGGAGATACCCGACTCAGCTTTTTAAGGACCCGGTTCTGATTCAGGAGGTGGAGAGGGAGCTGGAGGAATATGTGGAGAAGAATAGCTGGGATGACACTAGACCACAAACATGGTGGGATGCACTAAAAACTACGATAAGGGGGGAAATCATGGCAATCAAGGCTAGAAGGGACAGAGAAATTAGACTAGAGGAAGAGGACCTGGGTAGAAAGCTCGGGAGGCAATGAAGCGCTTGGCAATAAAGCATTCGCCGGCCATAGCAAGGGAGGTTCGGACGTTAAGAGGTCAGCTGACCCTCATTCAGACCAGAGGGGCAGAACGTAATCTGCTGCGCCTGCGCCAATTGCACTACATCAAAGCGAACAGATTATTAGCGCGGAAGTTGAGGAAGGAGGAGAAGAACAAAACTATCCTTAGAATCAGGGGGGAGGGTGGTCAGACGCACACTAATAATGGGGAGATAGAGAGAGAATTTCATCGGTTTTATACCACCCTTTACTCATCAAACAACACGGACCCCACCGCCCAAAAGGCATACCTAGACAGGCTAGTCCTGCGGATTCTTTCCAGGGAGGAGCGGGAGTGGCTTGAGGGAGACATTACAACCGATGAGGTTAGGAGGGCAATCCTCACTCTCTCCCCGAACAAAGCCCCGGGCCCAGATGGTCATGCGGCCGAGTTCTATAAGCAGCACAAAGAATCGCTAATTCCCCTGCTTACCTGAATTTTCATCCACATAGGCTCTCCCGGGGCCCTCCCTGGATCCATGGATGAGGCCAAAGTCATTCTTATACATAAGCATGACAAAGACCCGGAAGAATGCAGGTCTTATCGCCCGATTGCGCTCATAAATGTTGACGCGAAGATCCGTACGAAGATCTTGGCGGCCAGGCTAGACCTTATCATGCTGAAACTAGTATGGCATGATCAGGCCAGATTCATTAGAGGGCGCCAGACAGCTGATAATGTGTGCAGGGTTGCCGAACCTGATTGAGAAGTCTCAGATAAAGGGGATCCTCGCTCTCCTGCTGGCGATCGATGCCGAAAAGGCGTTTGATCGCGTAGAGTGGGGATTCCTCTTCGCCACAATGGCCAAAATGGGCTTTGGACCCAAGTACATCGATCAAGTGAGCGCCAGCTACCAAAACCCATCTATCTGCCTGGCAATTAATGGTCGGATCTCCGAGGCAGTTAGAGTGGAGAGAGGCACAAGGCAGGGCTGCCCACTCTCCCCGCTGCTTTATGCTCTCCATTTGGAGCCTCTCCTGGAGACGTTCAGAATAGCTGATGACATTAGGGGCATCACGCTTGGGGGTCAGGTCCATAAAGTGGGGGCCTTAGCGGACGATATGCTCCTCACATTGACTGACCCGGAGGCATCGTTAGTAGCTGTATGTGAGGAGCTCGATAAATTCGGGAGGGTCGCTGGCCTGGCAGTAAATACCAATAAATCAGAGATTCTCAACCTTAATTTAGGGACAGAATCGGTCCAACATATCCAACGGGAATACACATTCAGGTGGGCAAGTGGGGGAATTAAGTACTTGGGGGTCCATCATAGGGCGAATTCCATTCCATTACTGGAGAGAATAAAATCCAAACTGGTGGACTGGGGTCCCCTATGTATCTCGTGGATGGGTCGCATCAATGTCCTCAAGATGGTGCTGCTCCCACAGCTTTTATACCACTTTGCTGCCCTCCCGGCGAAGGTTCCATGCTCCTTCTTCAGAGCCCTGCATAGAGCTACAAATCCCTGCCTTTGGAACCGTAGGCGGCCCAGACTAGCCTCGACCTTAATGAGGGCTCCAATACACAAAGGGGGCATGGGAGAGCCTGATTTTAGTATTTATTACTTGGCAGCCCAGATCAGGGTGCTTAGAGATTGGCAGAGAAACGACCGAGATAAACCGTGGAGGGCGATGGACAGGGCGGTGGTGGCCGGTCCGCTGGAGGCTGCACTTTGGCTCCCAAAAGTGGATAGACTGTCCCAGATGTATATCAGCAGTATCACCTCGACCACTGGGGAAGCCTGGGACATGGCAGTTAAACGAGCCTACATCACCACCTTCCCGTCCCCTTATACACCCCTGTTCGAGAACCCACAATTTACCCCAGGTTGTAAAAATCAGGCCTTTAGGGACTGGCGGGAGGGGGGATGTCGGATGTTGTGAGACGTGTATGTAGATGGCAGGGTGAAGGATTTTGAGCAATGTAAGTTGGAGTTCGGGTTGAAGGAGTCTCACAGATATGGATATATGCAACTGCGTCATTGGTTATCCCACCCTGAACAGTGGCGGGCTGGTACACGTCCTTTAACCCCGTTTGAGAATTACCTGGATACACACATGGGTGATAACTGGCTCATGGCTTCCATATACAAATACATTAAGGAAGGGGAGAACCCCCGACTAGAAGGTACATGAGGAAATGGGAGGAGGATACGGGCACAGAAATACCAGAGAGTGAGTGTCAGGACCTGTGGCCGCCAATTCCGAAGCTCACTAGATCCCTCAAGACCCTGGAGATTTGGCTTAAGTTAATGTATCAATGGCACCTAACACCTGTTAGGCTAAACAAGAAGTTTGCTCGAACCTCGCAACTTTGCTGGAGGGACTGTGGGGGAAGGGGCTCCTGGGCTCACATCTGGTGGGAATGCCCAAACTAGACGCCTTCTGGAACCACATTTGGCAAGCCATGGAGCAGGTCCTGGGTCTCAGGGGAGGTGGGAACAGGGGGATTGGGATGTTAGGCGTAAACTGGGAGGTAGCGGACCTACCTACGAAATCGGCCCGCAGAGTCTATGTTATAATGATGCAATGGTGCTGGCGCGCAAGTGGAAGTCAAAGGAACCCCCCCTTGAATGCGAATGGGTTACAAAAATCTGGACAGTTATTGCCATGGAATGGCTTACATACTCTATTCAGGGTCAACACATGAAGTTTGAAGTGGACTGGGCTGCCCTGATGTCTTTTCTGAGGGGAGGGGGGCGCAGAGCCTGGCGTCCCAAAAGCATGTCACTGTTAGGAATTATACTCCCCCAAGAGGATTCTGATCCTGGAATGTGAGCAAAGCTGAACTGACTAAGGGACGTTTAGAACGTCTGTGTGTGGACCTGAACATTCGCTGATGCAAATATAGCACTCCGATGAGGGGGCAAACCCTCGGTATACTTCTCTGGGGAAGGGGGAAGGGGGAGTGGGGGTCAGGCGGAGGGGGAGTTGGGGCTTGGGGCTTGTTTAATTTTTTATTCCTTTATGTTATGTGGATAATGTTTCAGATAAATGTTAATAAAAAGCAAGTTAAAAAAAGGCTCTTTTCAGAGCCACCACCAAGGAGGAAATGTGCTACCCTGGCTGCCATTTCTGTCCCCACCCTCACAAATTGCACAATACAATATGTAGGAATCGTTTTTCCAGTAGGTGTTGGCTTCTTCCACCCTTCCAAAAACAAGCAAACACCACAAAAAGGCTTTTTTCAGAGCCACCACTTTCCCCTGGGAAAGAGTACAATATTTTTGAAAGTGCTACTCCTTCATTTTTTTTTAAGTCAGTGGGCTGTCTGCGGACCTCTCAGAATGCCTAGGGCCCTGTACCATTTCATTGGCACTTCTATTTTTAATCTGTGAATGTTTTTTTTTGGTTTTTGCTGTTTTGTATTTTATTTTGGTTTTTTATACATGACACATAAGGAAAGGAAGGGGGCGAGGGTAGCAAAGGGGCTCCAACCACAGGGATTGGAAAGGACAAGTGGAAAGAGGAAGATGTTGGGTGGGTCTTACTTGGGTAGGGGGCACTCTTTCTCATGCTCCCGGACCGAAGCCTTGAAAGCACTTTGAAATTGCTCCCCCTTGCAGAGTACAGCCTCACAGTAAATGCACAATACAGTGACCTTCGAATGGTAAGGGTTTGCTACATCGCATATGGCCTGTGAGGCTAGTTCAGGGATGCGCTGCCCCACAGGAGTGTCTGTTGTGGTGGCAGGAGCAGATATGGAGGATGTTGTAGAGGAACTCAACCTACTACTTTGTTCAAAGGGGATAACCCTCCGAACTGCCGCCTTGTGGTTCAACCTCAGGTGTCGCCGCATGGAGGTGGTGCCTTAGCTGTACAGACCCTTTTTGCCACGACTGAGCACCATTTTGCACTCAGTGCAGCGCACCTTGTCTGCACGTGCCTTGGGTACCCATCCAACGGTGGGGTGGTGCTGAAGCAGAGGCAGCAGGAATAGCCATGGTTGCCATCTGATCTGGAAAGTTCTCCAAAAGTAGTTCAATCTAGAAGGAAAAGCAATGTAAGCCAACAGCAATGTGCAGCAATGCTTTGTCCTGGTATCCAAAAACAGAATGAGGAGCAGCACTGGGGTGTGGCCTTTTATAGGGGTTGGAGGGTGCATTCTGCAGACAGCTGCATGCTCCACTGACACTATAAACAACAAAGAGAGTTAAAAAGCTCCAGAAAGGGTCCAGATCGCCAGGGGCATGGTCTGGGACCTGTGCAAGGGTGACGTTTCATAGTAAAACATCTTGGATTACTCAAAAAAATACTTTTTTGGTGTCCGGGGCCCAAACACTGCTCACGGACAAGGGCCTACGCTGAGGGTGGGTGCAGTAACATGGTGTCAAACTCCTGAGTGAATCCCCCACACTCCGCCTCACCTGTCTCCTCTATTGGGCTATCCAGGGCTTCTAAGTTTTTCTTTCTCTGTGTCTTCCTTTGTTCTGTAGGTTTTTTCTCATTCTTCTGATGCAGATAAGGATGTGCTCCTTTGGAGGCCACCTTGACTGTAGAATTAAACCAGACCAGGTGAACCTTAGGGAGCAGGACCCAAAAGTCTCAGGGAAAAAGCCTCCTGGCTGAGAAAACCCTGGTAGGTGGAGTGCAGAAGTAGAATCAAAGTCTTGACTTCAAGAGAAGATTTAATGCACAAAGAGAAAACGAGTCCTGGTATGGAGAGGTGGACTGTGGGACATGTGGTTCTTCCGGAGTACTGAATCTTATGAGGGTCTGCTGACTTCTCTGCAGGAGGATGGAAGACTTGCGACTATTAACAGGTAAGTTATCAGCAAGATAAAAGGTAAGCAAAAGTAAGGAGTGAAGGTAACGAGAGTATGCCTAAGCGAATAAGGAAAAAATGTCAGCCATGATTTGTGAGTGAATGGAGGGAGAAACATGCGACTCTGAGCACTGATCAGAAATAAAACGGGAGCCGCGAAAAACAGAAAGAGAAAGGTAAGAGAAAGAAGCCGGTCTCTCGCAGATGCCGCACAATGAAGGCAGAGGCTGGAAAGGCACTGTGAGAGTCAGCACAACAGTACCAAAGAAGAGCAAGAAGCCGAACTCTTGCAGAAGCCGCGCAACGGAGACTGAGGCTGAAAACAGCGCTGCGAGAGTCGGAACCACAATACGTGATACCGGCACCTGCACATAGAGGTAAGGAAGCACGGGCGCTGGAACAAGACAGAAAGGCAGCTACCATAATAATGACTAAGACAGCCGAAAGTGCAGACAGCAAGGAAGTCGAAGCACAAGTGCTAAAAGTAAAAAGTAAGAAAAAATAATAAGAAAGGATACAAACCACAGTACCTCGTTGAGTAGAAGGAAATCACCTGAGTGCACGAAGGAAAGCAAATGAGGAAGGGAATACAGAGGCAGAAAGTAACTACGGAGAGTTGGGATGCCAAAGCTAATCTCAGGAAACACACACAGAACTTTGAGTAGAACCATAGACGATACAACGCAAAGTTTGTATCCCAGATCCTCGTAGATAAACAGAGAGCAGCCATCTTGGAAAAAGGCTAGAACGTTACTGTAGAATTCTGTACCTCCATGTTATGTGTATTTCCACCTGTGCCAGCACTTCCAAGGGCGATATATGACACATGGTGACGTCACGGGTGTTCGCAAATGGAACGACTGTCCGTAGGACACCTATTGCACTGGATTGGTTTTACGCACATGCATAGGTGTTCTACGGACAGGGTTGGGATCCCTGGACTAATTAAAAGTGTGACACACATGCGTTGGACAGTTCCAGACAGGCGCGATGTTCGTAGGACCACGAAGGAGGGATGGGCATGCGTCCAGGTGTCTGTCAAACAGGACTTGGGTCCCCGAACTAATTAAAGGTGTGTCACAGCTTTGCAGACATGTGGACCAGCTTGGTGTTCTACAGACACCTCCATTTTGATTGCAGACAGCCCGGACAGGTTAAGTGTCTGTAGGACACCTCCATTTTGATTAATTATAGACATTCCAGACAGTCGTGCTGTCCGCAGACTCCAAACAGGGCTTTTAAAAAATAAAACACAGACACATACAGCAACAGTATACATAAAACTCTATTTACACACATAAATATACAAATTACAAAAGAGAGGGGGAAGCAGTAATTGAGACATATACAGGGGAATTGGGGTTTTCTAGAGGTTGGGTGTTAGGGGAGGAAGGGATCGAGATCTCATCGTAATGTTTTTGGTGATGGGGAATTTGTGGGGATGGTCGGCTGGGAGATGGGGAACAGGTGCAGGTGGGGCTGTGATATTTAATATTAACCATTATATGTCTTTGTACAAAGTCTTTCAAATCAGCAAAATTGTTCCTTAATTGGTCCATTGTTTCTTCCAAGTGCACTAGATGATTTTGCACAGTCACTTTGTTGTTCCATATGATCTTAGAGTTGTACATGATGTATTGTTTCTGGGGCATTGCCGTTATTTTCTGTATGTACTGTTAGAGAAGAGAAAATGTGTCAGGTACATGTGAAACAATGTGTATTAATTGCCTTACTTTGGAATCTGCACTGTGTACCAATAGTATCACTGTCTCAACTCATTTCATCCCGAGGAACGTTTTCTTCAAGCCACTCCAGGGTGCTAGCCATTTCCGTGTAAAAGAGAAATTATTTTTTAGTGTACCATACTGAACAAAGTGGGTTGCTATAGAAATCAATGTAGTGCACTTACCAGTTTGTTGTTCAGTTGTGCTGTTAGGGCTTTGCAGATGAGCTGTTGACAGTTGGTTTGCAGTTTCTGTATAATTCCTCTGGAGGCATAGGTTATTTTTGTTTTTGGTTTGTTCCATTATGTTGCATATACTATGGAATTGCACTGTTGGTTTTTTAAGTATAGAGTTTGTAAACCTAGTTTATTTTTGTTTGTAATTCACTTACGTGCTGCTCTTTCAACATGTTCAGTTTCTTTGTTCTACGCTACAACAATGTAAGATGCCCCCTGAGCTTTTGGGCAGTGTGGATGCTACCCGAAGTCTGCGGACAATCACACAGTCCGCGAACACTGTACCCATCAGCAAGGGGGCAGAGGGTTCAGTATGTTGTATGGTACATCTATACAAACTAAGGGTATCCTGGTAAAAACCTATGAAATTCAGTGAAAAACTTTGTTAAGGGAACGCTATGGTTAAGTTGCGCTACTAAAAACCTATCAAATTCAGTGAAAAAACTTTGTTAAAGGGATGTTATGGTTAAGTTGCGCTACTTAAAACCTGTCAAATTTAGTGAAAAAATGTTAAATTGATGTTATGGTTCAGTTGTGCTAAGAAAAACTGATCAAATTCAGTGGAAAACTTTGTTAAAGGGACATTGCAGTTACTAATAACAACCTATCCATGTTATGGTTCCAAGTAAAACCGAAAAAACCCAGAAATTTGGCAGTTACGGTAAGCTAAACAACCATAACTCACGCCACCACCGTGCACTGTTATGACTAACACCCATGACATCAAAGATGAGATCACAAATGTCATTGATGACATCACTGATGACATCACATGTTTGCCTCCCCTTTTTTTCTTTACTGACATATCTACACCACATGGTTTTCTTCAGTAACTCTCACAAACTGAAAATTCAAAAGGGAATATATTTGTAGACTTACCCTTCAAATATGTTCTTATACTGCTGTCCTTAGGGTCCAGACACATTTGATAAATATACAACTAATGAAAGACCAAGATGAGATTAAAAACCTGTTAATTGAATCGGTAGTAAACAAAAGAGCTTTGGGGATAATGATTGAGGACCTAAAAGTAACCCCAAAGAAAACACTGCAGATTGATCAGGGGGAGTTAGAGGAAAATTCAAGGGCTCTGAGTGAGTTCTGCTCTATAATTGATAAGGAAATTGAAAATCAGAAGAATTATGAGATAGAAAAGGATGTGGTGGAGGATAGTAAACCGACAAACATAGAATTTGATAGCAATGAAAGCACCACAGAAGAAATTTGAAACCCTTCTAATGATTCTAAGAAACGTACAAGGCAAAAACGAAAAAATAATAAAAGTAGTAAATGTCAAGGCAATAAAATTAGCACAAGTAAGAAGAAGCGCACAAAAAGAAATAGTGCAGCTCTGGCGGAAACGCCCCCCCCCTAGCATTGATTGTATGGAAATAGGGAACAGATTCTCAAATAAGGTTAATAAAACCAGCGAAAATAATAGAATCCCAACAGAAAAAGAGGGTACCTTAGAAAAATTGTAAAATAATAAGCATCAGGAGTCTGTTGAAATAGAAGCTGAAATTGTGGACGAAGAAGAAAAGAACACAAGGTATTTGTATAGTGAAACTGAAAATGTACAAATAATTGAAGAGAGAGAAAATATAAGATGCCTAAATATACCAATAAGCAGATCTGCACTATCCCTAAAAACACATGAAAAAGAGATGTATTTTAGGGAAATGGAAAGATTGGTGGTCAGTCATAATCCCGAATTCAAAATCCCGAAAAAAAAAATCTCGAATAAAAAAGGCTGAAAAAAAAATATCGAATTTTCAAATATTTTTTTTTGGCTCTAGTTATATAATTAAAATAAGTAAAAACAAAAAATAAAAAGGGGGGTTGGGGGGAACCCCCCATTTCGAACAAAAAACGTCATAAAAAAATTCGATATTTTTTTTTTCGGCCTTTTTTATTTGAGATTTTTTTTTCGGGATTTCTAAATTCGGGATTATGACTCTAAACCGGAAAGATTAGCCATGCATAAAAATCAAAATAAGAATTATACTATTGAGCAAAAGCAGGTCAACTATATCCTGGGTAAGAGTATTAAAATCATTGAAAAACAAACTTCTGAGGAGAGCCCATTTATGAATAGATCTTGGTTATTGGAACAACTGCACAAGATACCCCAATTATACACTATCAAATCATCAGATTTTTTTTGTTTTTGTTTTATTTGTATTTGGTTTCGAAACAAAAGAAACCTTTACAAAAAAAAGAAAAGATAATTTCAATACGATAAAGAAAAGAATATTCATACGAAACATGATACAAAGCATGATTCAGAACTAACAATCAGATTAAAATTGGATGAATTTACATTACATCTTTTTGCAGATTATACTTTTACACCAAACTTAAATAAATCTAGAACTAAAACATACACTACATTGTTAGCTAAACTGTACAGAACATTATTCAGAACTAACAATCAGATAAAGAATTGCATAGATTTACATTGAAAACTTTACAGAATATACTATTGCACCAGATTTAAAACCCCAATTTGAGAGGAATGTATCCCATATGTGGCCTTGAAGTGTTTTCCTAGAACAGCCCGAGGGCCCTCCCTCTATTGTTTGGGTTTCCCCTCCTCCTATAAACAACAGAATACCTATATTAGATTCCGGTTTTGAGCTCCTGTTGTCAAAGCTAGGAATTTCGGCATTCAAATCGCCTGTGATTGCTACCTGTAAACCTTTGTATTTGATGTTCAGGTCAACCAGGAGGGAGTTAATCCCCATGATTTTATTGGATAAAATATGGAGAGGATTAAAATAAATATTCACCACCAATGCATACATTATCCCTGCGTCTTGTGCCATTTCCAAAACCACTGCCAAAACCCCAAGTCCCGGGGAAATAGTCTCAAGGATTTTTAGACCATCCCTCATTCTTACTGAGATAATCAACCCCCCCTGAGAGACAGCCTCTACTTGATTTAGATACCAATTGAAACCTTGAATCAAACCTGTTAATGTGGAATTTGCATGTCATCCAAAATTCCTGTATACAGATGATAGTGTTAGTTACTAGTTCTGCACACAGCTCCTTGGAAGATGTTAAATGTGAGTAAGCCCTAGAGTTCCAGGATAGTAGTTTGATCTTATTGTAAAGACCAGATTTGAAGTTTTTTAATTCAGCTACTGAGTCCTTCAAGGTTTGTGCCAACCACATCCATGAATTGACGTCATCTCTTTTGTGCGGGAGACAGTTACTTTGATAAGCGTTTCCCTCTTTCCTGACTTCTCTCGCTTCTTCCACCTTTACATAAGATCCCACCCCAAAGTTCCTACTGTACCCTTCAAGTCTTTCTCTGAGATCCTCCCTCTTATTTCCATTTGGCATAGGGCCATCAATTTGTGTGTTTAGGACCAGGTTAAAGTCTTTTGCATCATATCCCAGTCTGTTCAATTTCATGATCTTCTTAAGAACCAAGTCGTGCACGGTACGAGAGTGAAAGACTATTCGCACAAAGTCGAAACTTTCGGGGCGAATGTAATCAATTAATTTTAGATCAGCTGATGTGAGAAGTCTTAAATTGGAGACTTACCTGAACAAAGAGAGGACACAGTTTCTATTCAGACTGATAGGACCTCCATAATCAAATAGAAAGAATAGAAATAAGCTTGGATAGTCTGTCATTACTGGTCTTCGCCAACAAATTTTACCAAAATCTTCCATCAATGGGGGATTAAAAGTGGTACCCTCTGAATCTACATTGCGCTGTAAGGATTGTACCACAATATGTTTCCCACAGTTGCTTCCTACTTCCAAGGGAATTCCTTGTTTTTGAGACTCCATTATTAATGGATCACTGGCACCTTCTCCAGTATTAACACTAGACTCTTCTGTAGGTTTTCCTACAGCGATGCCATTATTCACTTGGATTGCATTTGAATTTTGTAATAGGGTGAGTTCTATTGTGCTTTTAATCAGGGAAGTCAGAATGATCCAGGGGTAGCTGCCCTTCTGTCTCGCCTGTGACTGACAACCCTTTACCCTCAAGGGCAATACTTGGTTCTAATTTTTGATCGTTAAGTTCTTTCAGTGGCACAGATTTAGCTGATGAAATTTGTTAATTAAATACCTCCAAAAATGTATTTGGTCCGACCAACTGATCGTTAGACAGGGTTGAGGTGAGTTTAGATTCTTTGACCTTGTTCTTTACCTCTTCTTGAACGCTCCCACCTTTCTGGATTTTATTAAAGAGCCCTGTCTTTTGCTCAAGTGCATTCAATTTTAGGATAGGTAGGAGTGATTGGGCGATTCTGGGCCTTTTGGCCCAACCCATATGGTGTTTTTTTGTTGAAGCTCCTGGATTCGCAAGTTTTTCGAGAACAACTGATATGTTTCTTTACTTTCAATGACTTTAGGTCCCTTTGTACCCTTATGCCCCATTTCATCAGTTAGTGCATTAGAGGCAATGTACGGTTCTTTCTCTTTTAAACCTGTTGGATACAGGGTAACCCCAGTGGACCCCAAAGGTTCCTTTGTTCTCTTTCTGAATGTTATTCCCTGTAGAGTCGGGATTGTTCATTTGTTTTATTATTTGCGTTATGCCTAGGAGGGTTTTCGATTACTCGTCCAGCTGATGGAGGTCCTTCAGAACGTTGTCACTAGACTGTTTTTCTGTTTCCTTTCATTTTTATTATGATTTATTTTTGAATGTTTGTTTTGTTTTGCCTTGCGTTTGTCTAGGCGCATCGCAGAGCGTCTTTCTTTGCGGGTGAGTACCACAATGGGGCTTCCATCAATATGGGTCTCCCCCTCCCATTCTTTACAAATTCTCAGCATTCCAGGCTTGCCCACTTCTGTTTCTGAGTCTATCAAATCTGTCAGGGTGGAAGGGCTGTCCTGTATTACAATTTCTTCCTGAGAGGAGGAACTAAAAGTAGTTTCCATACATTGCATGAGATGCAAAGATTTTATTGCATCCGTGAGATTTGTTACCATAGATAACAATTCAGTAATTTTCACAGTATTTGTAGCTACTTCTTTCATTAGACTCCCATCCTTTTTATGTTTTTAGTTCAAGCTCTTCAGGGTTACCAGGGTTAGTAGTTCCCCCCACCGCAGTGGGACCATACCTGCCTGGTAATGTGGGCTGAGGGGGAGCCTCACACGGCAGCAAGATCTTACATAATTCACAGCTAGGTTTTTTTGTGCCATTAACAAAGACACTATTACGTCACATGTAAACATTGCTCCATCAATTTTGTTTAATTTTGCCATAATATCAACCAGTGTGTTTTTCATTGTCCTTATTTCCCAATGTATTTGTTCATGCCCTTTGTCTAACAAATTCAATAGGCGTGTCATTACTGGGAAAGAATACTCACCCTCCGGGAGTGTTTCCACTTCGTTAAATGACCCTACTGCCCCCATGCTGAGAGCTATCAATTGCAAATACGTTGGTCTTACTCTCAGTACCATAGTGTACATTTATTTCTGGGTCAATATCTAAGACCCCGGGAAATACATTTGGATCGTGGACAGGGGAGCAGATGTTTACTTTGATGGAGGGTATATGATCCTGATGATCTAACACGGTCTGTACTTTTCCGGGATCAACTGGTAATAATTTTGCTTTGTTATTTTTCTCCTGAGAGCTCTTAAACATGAAAACATTTTCCACTCCTATTGGTCTCAACTGAACCGGTGTGAAGGGAGCCAGGGAAAGGCGAATGCGTCTTCCCAGTTCTGCTTCTATGACTGGGGCAATTAAAGTGCAGTCCAAGATCTTATTTCCGAACTGTTCATGGAATGGACCCTCCACATAGGAGTCCCAAACTCCCTTGTTTCCCCCCATGGTCACTCTCCACACCCTCAACCTGATGTATATCATTAATTTCCTTTAATGAGTAAGTTGGGGGGTACGTCACCATCAGCGTTCGTTAGGACTTTCTTTGAACTATTTTCATTTTTTCCATTTTTATTATGCTTATCTTCCGGACTACTGTGAAGTTGTGCTGCTACCTCAATGCCCATGCAGTCCGTTCCTTCGGTTAACTTTTATTGAGAGCATGAGATTTCCAATTCAACTCAACTATGTCCTGCTCATCCATGTTTACATATGAAGGGGTGCTTGTGAGCTTTCTACCACTCCTTAAACTGTTAACCATTTTGGCCCTTATTTACACTTTTACGATACCAGTAATTGTTTGAGGGCTTTTTGTTACTTCGTCTACTATCAACCACTTGTAAGTCAAGGTATTAGGAAGTGCGTATTTGAACAATTAAATAAGATAGAGCCAACATGTCAATTGCCAGCCTTACTATTACATATGTGACGTTCTAATTAAAGCAAATAAAAAAAAACCTGATTTCTTATCTGAGAACTTAAAGTCCTGGACCCCGCGCCCCCGCGCCTCCACGCCTAACAGCCCAACAGTCCACTTGTAGCCACTTGGGTGCGCGCACGGGTGTGCGTATCAGTGGACAGTTGTAGGCTTGCAGGGAGGGCAGGGGGCGGAGCCAGGAGAATGTGAGATGGCACTGCAAACAAAGAAAACAAGAAACAACAGGTGAGGCAAATTAATGAGCAAGTCCTTTGGTCGAGCAACAAGTCCTCGAGGAAAACAAGCAGCAAGTCCTCGAGCCGAACTAGAAGCCAAGGTCTACAACATGAAGTAAGACAATAAAGTATTTACTTTGGTCCGTGTAGTCTAGACGCAGCAGTCCATGTTATGAGGTATGACAGGATTCCTCTTGGCAACTGCAAAGGCAGGGGCAGACAAAAGCGGGCAGAGAGGAAAGCAGCAGCACCTCAGCCCAACAGTCCGCTTGTAGCACTTGGGTTATGCGTGTGGGTACGCGTATCAGTGGACAGTTGTAGGCTTGCAGGAAGGGCATGGGGTGGGGCAGGGAGAACGCGAGATGGTGCTGCAAAAAAAAGAAAACAAGGAACAACAGGTGAGGCAAACTAATGAGGAAGTCCTTTGGGTGAGCAACAAGTCCTCGAGGCAAACTAGCAGCAAGTCTTTGAGGCGAACTAGAAGCCAAGGTCTACAACATGAAGTAAGACTATAAAGTATTACTTTGGTCTGTGTAGTTTAGATGCAGCAATCCGTGTTACGAGGCATGACAGGATTCCTCTTGGCGACGGCAAAGGCAGGGGCAGGCAAAAGCGGGCTGAAAGGAAAGCAGCAGCATCTCAGCCCAACAGTCCACTTGTAGCCACTTGGGCGCGGGTGCACGTATCAGTGGACAGTTGTAGGCTTGCAGGGAGGGCAGGGAGCGGGGAAAGGAGAACGCGAGATGGCGTTTGGTCCGTGTAGTTTAGACGCAGCAATCCGTGTTACAAGGCATGACAGAATTCCTCTTGACGACGGCAAAGGCAGGGGCAGGCAAAAGCAGGCAGAGAGGAAAGCAGCAGCACCTCAGCCCAACAGTCCACTTGTAGCCAGATATTGACCTAGTGATATTACCGAAACAGGGAAGTTGGGAAAACTGGGTTATTGCCCAATTTGGGACTGCCGTGATTGTATACCTAATTAGGGAACACTCAAAATTACTATGTATAAATTTGAAATCCTTCTCCTCAACAACATAATAGACCCTATATCCAAAATTAGTATGCCTCCAAATATATCTCAGATAATGCAAAAAGGAGGGGAGATGAGTGGAGCAAAAAACCTGGATTTATGGATCCCAGATAGAGAATACTTCCCTGACTATTGAGATGAGGACCATGGAATGGGACTCACTCTTCTTTCTTCAACAGCAGAGGTTATAACTCCATCATGCACATAGATGGAATCAAGCTCTTAAAAGTAAGCAATGTATTTGCCCTACAGGAAACTTGGGTGGGGGGAACTTTATTATTGAATGGTTACAACATCATTTGTAAATCAGCATTTGGAGGAAATAAGGGACGTCTGGCAGGAGGTTTATGCGCTGGGGCCAAAGATCATCTCCCCATTAGAACCTATGAATGTTCTATCCATTCCTCTTTTGTTATGGGTGCCATTATTGGCAATATGGACTTTCTTGGTGAAATCTTAATTATTAATGTATACTCTCGTCCACGTGGGGTAAACTTGGCAAGTATAGGTGATAGAATAACAGCCGTGTTGAAAGCTGGTTAGTCGAATCACCTGGATCTGAAGTACTAATTATGGGTGATTTTAATGCCTACTGTGACATAGCCAAAGATATGATGGACAAGTGGAACCTATTGGATGACAAACGTATACACATGGCACCTTCTGTACTTGGTAAATTGGGGCCTAATTGTAAGTCCCAAATCCAAATTATGAATGGAATCACTTGGCTAAAACCCTTTGCTAGCTGGGGCTTAAATATCTTGAACCGGACAAAGATACTCCTAATAAAGATACTTGGTCCAATGGCAAAACCAACTCACGATTAGACTACATGTTTGGCAGCCAGGGGATAAAGACAATTGTTGTATCCTTCCACCATGTACCCACCCTGTTGAGTGATCACAAAGCACTCAGATGTAAATTCCTAAAAAATACTCTCCCATCATTGGGAAAGTAAATATCCAGAGTTCCGAAGGGGAAAACAGGATTACATGGTCTGAGACAAATTTGGAAAAATTCAACAATCTGTTTCATATATTCCCCCTGGAAGGCCAAGAGATAGCACAAAATGGCCTCAAGATTGTAGGCGATCTGTTGGGCATGATCCAAAAGGAAAATTGTAGTCTACAGATTTACCATAAACATGGGAGGCCACATTCAAATAAGTATGACAGCAAATAGATGAGAGAAAAAAAGCAAAGGAGGCTGGAATTAAGAATATTAAAAGAAACCCCACACAAACAGAACAAGTAAATTAAAAATTTAAAATTTTAAGACCAGATTTAAAAATTGGCTAAAGGCATATAAACACAATGTTAACAATGCAAACTGGAAGATTATATAGGTATGTTGCAATACACATGACTGCAAGAAATTCTGGTACCTCTAACTACAATACTTATTGGAAGATACGCACACAAAGAAAATAATGATGTAGGACAAAATGCATGGGAAAACACATATCCCATCTTCTCTATGTGGAGGATAGACCTGCCTCTTTATATGGACAATGTGCGATAAATAGACATCAGATATTCCCCTATGAGGTCCAGGACATGCTAAAAAACATAAATAAAATGAAATCCTCCAGAGCCCTGGGACCTGATGGGCTGGCAACTGCCATACTGAAACAAAACCCAAGAAAATGGGCAGTATTTTTACACCTTATATTTTCAAAGATCTGGGAAAGTAGGATTATCCTGGAATTTGGCAAAAGGTGATGTTTGTTCAGATACATGAAAAAGGGGATAGGAAAAATCCAGACAACTATTGCTTATTAGCCATGACCGATAGCAGTTGTAAGATATTTTGCTCCCTATTGATAGGTAGCATAACCATATGGAGCAATGAAAACGATCTTATACATTTCTAGCAAACTGGTTTTTGAAAGAATTATAGTACTGTTGCCAATTTAGTAATGTTAAAACACATAATTTTAGATAAACTGGATAAAAAAGACACAAAATGATACGCCTGTTACATTGACTACTCAAAGGCGTTTGATTGCGTCGATAGGGAAACACTCTGGAAAAAACAAGCTGATAGGAAGATATGTCCCACGATCCTATACTTTCTACGAGAAATGCACAGAGAAACTACTGTGGTATTTGCTTGGGTAAAGGTAAAAAAATCTCCCCAGAAATTAAAACTAACATAGGCCTCAAACAGGGCTGTGTTACCTGCCCGGTGTTGTATAATTTTTATGTGTCGGATATATGGGACAGATTTACTGGAGTAAATCCCCCCCAAAATGGGGGGATTTGGTTTAAATGGTCTCATGTACGCCGACGATACTATTTTATTAGACAAAACACTGGGGGGGTTACGGGCGATGCTTGAAATTTTACACCATTATTTTAAAGAAAAGTATAAATTTAAATAAAAGGAAAGTGATGGTTTTTGGGGGATCAAAAAGGAAAAAAGCTTGAAGATTACATAATTGGAAGATCAATGACAACATTCTCGAGGTAGTTTATATATACCCCTATTTGGGGATGCCTATTATAAATGAGCCCCCCAAAGATTTCTATTTTGAGATGGTTGAAACTAAAGTCTTAAAAAAATGGAATGTCATGAAAAAGTACATGACAAACAAAGGTGGATATTCCATTGAAGTGATGCATTATTCCTGGTGCCTTATATACACTGGAAGCGGTGGGAGCCGCAGAAATGGAAAACCTTGGGAAATTAGAAGGTAAACGATGGAAAACACTATTGGGAGACCCAAGATCGACCCCAATTGAAGCAATACGAAGCGAACTGGGGCTGGTTTCCTTAAAAACGCTTTGAAAAATATGGTGCTGTAAGCTTTATATGAAATTTATGCTGGCAGAGGGGGAGGGTCCGATTCTCCAGGGCCTGATTGGCAAAAACATGCAGATGCATGACAAATTGAACACATATATGTCAAATTTAAAAGGAGTGACTCTCTCTTTCCTTATGAAAATTAATATGAGGATACCTATATCGATGGGAGAAATGATTGTGACATTGACAGGCCGATTCATGGAATAAATGTGCGCCGAAAATTCCGGCGCAGAGGGGCCTATACGTGCGCTGCGCCGAAAAATAGCGAAAAGCGCAGGGAAACCAGCGCACGTCGATTCATGGAAGTCCGTGCGTAAGAAAAGCATAGGACGTGCGCTGAAAAAGTGCGCGTCGCACGCCGGCGCACAGGTCAACCAACGGCGTGTGCCACGGCCACTGCGCTATCACTCCGAGCGCAGCGCACAGCTCTAAAGTAGGCGGAACACAGGGCGGGACACTCGGAATGGGGAATAAAATGGGGCACAACACTCGGAATGGGGAAGAATGTAGGCGGCACGGGGAAGTACAGGAGGCAAGTGCGCGGAACGCCCACACGCTCTCCGGCAACACGTATTCATGGATTCGAACAGGGCAAAACAGCGCTCGATCAAACCAGCGCACAGGCCCAAAAACGTACGCCACAAGTAAGCAGGCGGTAGCGTCCCGACGCACTCAACGAAAGTGCGCCAAAACCTGCGCCAACAAATACCACCCACATACAGCAATGGGCCATACCGTGACCCCAAAGGACTAATGATGTGCAAAGGTGTACGCCATTTACACGGACACCCACTGTTCAAAAATTTGCGCGTGTGTGTACAACGGGTTGCGCGAGAAGTCACTCGCGCGATTGCCCTGGGTACGTGTATCCCGGGGTGCGGGGAAGTCCCACACGCGATTGCCCTGGCCACGTCGATATCAGGGGTGCGTGTGAAGTTCCACACGCGAAAAGCCAGGGTACGTCATTTACAGGGGTGCGCGGGAAGTTTCACACGCGAAAAGCTAGGCTACGGGAATTCCAGGGGTGCGCGTGAAATCCTACACGCGAAAAACTAGGGTACGTCATTTACAGGGGTGTGCGGGAAGTTTCACACGCGAAAAGCTAGGCTACGGGAATTCCAGGGGTGCGCGTGAAATCCTACACGCGAAAAACTAGGGTACGTCATTTACAGGGGTGCGCGGGAAGTTTCACACGCGAAAAGCTAGGCTACGGGAATTCCAGGGGTGCGCGTGAAATCCTACACGCGAAAAACTAGGGTACGTCATTTACAGGGGTGCGCAGGAAGTTCCACACGCGAAAAGCTAGGCTACGGGAATTCCAGGGGTGCGCATGAAATCCTACACGCGAAAAACTAGGGTACGTAATTTACAGGGGTGCGCGGGAAGTTTCACACGCGGCTCTGCTGGGTGGGTCCTCACAGGTGTTCCATTCACACCCTCCACGTCCCCTGCATGCAACCCACACCACAGGGGACTACCCTGCACACCTGCTCATGCCTCCCACCACCCCCACCCCCCCCGCAGTCAGGGGCACCTGCCAGAAGGCCCCCACCCATGTCTACCACCCCCCCCCCGCAGTCAGGGGCACCTACCAGAAGGCCCCCACCCATGTACCATCCATGTCCACCTTCACCTGGGTCACAACCCCACACAATCATGACCGTAATGGACAGTCTGCCCTGCAAGAATTCCCAAACAACTATCCCATCCACCCACATATCAAACACAATGACATGTGACACACCCAATGTAAATCATATGAATGAACACATGTCTGTCACACACAGATGTTGCAAGTGAATGTCCAAACAACCCACATGTCATGCATGAAAGCAATGAGATGATACAACACATTGAAGGATCAAATGAAAATGTATTAAAAATAAACAAGGATGGTAAAAATAATAAATAACAATAAACATGCAATGCAAACTAAATAATAAAAAAGCACAACCAAAAAAATCAGGAACACAAATTAACAGAAATTAAGTAAAATAGGGGTCCAAAATCAAAGTCCAAAATCAAATCCAAGTACAAATGAAAGAAGAAACACATTGCCTCATGTGAAAAAATCAAACACATATTAACATCCCTCAAACTATCAACATGATGATCCGGGTCCATGAGCCCTAATAAATGAAACCTAACTATTTACACTAAGTAAGAAATTGTCTATATACAAAAATGTGGTGCATTGTCCTTTGGCAACCAAATAATAACATTAAAACAAAGGAAACCTAACTACAACTAATCTACAGAACTATATACAAAGGCGGCGGGCAAGTCCTGCGGCTCACTGATCGTTGTTCCGGGCCAGGGCATCATCGAACTCCCGCTCGATGTCCCGGAGGCGGCCCCGTTCCACAGCCCCGAGGGTCCGCAGGGACGCCGATGTACCCACCTCCAACTCCCTGCGGATGGCCTCGAGGCACTCGGCCCGCCTCAGGGCCCTCCGCATGGAGTTCTCCGCCCTGACCATAGCGAGCCGCGCCTCTTCCGCCCGCCGCCGCTCCGCATCTATGGAATGGCCCAACCGCTGCCACACGGAAGACACTTGACGTCCAGGGTCCTCCTGCCCTCCGGCTGATGCCTGCCCCTCTGATGGTGATGGCCCCGAGCCATCAAGGCTCCCACCTTCTTCCTCCTGCTGCTGACGTGCTGGTGCCGGTGCCCTGACACCTGCTGCCTGCACATCCTCCATTGTTTGGGGTGCTGTTGTTGCGGTGGCCACCCCTGCTGGACTCACGACTCCCGACTGGGGCAGGGATGTGTCCTCCACCAGCTTGGCCCCATCGTCAGAGGCAGCTCCACAGGGCACCCAGGTGACAGGTGGGTAGGAAGATGGCACGGAGGACGACTGGCGCATAGGGGGTTCAGGTGAGGAGGGGGTCGGAACAAGGCCCAGTGTATGGAGGAACACAGCCTGGTCTCCCTGAGAATGGGTCCGGACGTGGGCAACCCTGCTGGTGCAAGATGATGCAGACACAGGACCGGGGACAGGATTACACACAGGCACCTCCGCGGCGGCCTGTGCTGCCTCCTGTCCCTGCCCCTGTGCTGCACCACTAGCACCAGTGGAATGCCCACCTCCAGACCCCATCTCAGTCCCTTGCACGGCCTCCTCCTCCACCAAACCCACCACCAACCTGGATGACTCCCTGCCATCTTCCGCCGCGGAACCCTGTGGGGTCTCAGCTGCCCCTTCTGCTGCCGAGGAGTCCAACTTCCTCCTGCGCCTCCTGGACCTCCCCAAGGCAGCTGCGACCTGGGACACAGCACCGGACTCCTCACTCCCCGACGAGATGACAACAGGGGAGGGGAGCCGGGCCTTGCGTCTCCGGCTGGCGGTGGCATCCCTGCTGCTGTGCTCCACAGCACCTTCTCCGCCCTCCACATCAGATGACGCTGCAGGCAGGGAGAGACAGGAGACAGGCATCAGGACACTGTACAATTGACTCACACACATAACAGTTGTACAAGAGTGGCATTGTCATACTCCAGACCTGGCATCACAATCCCCAACACACTTGTCTCCTCAACGCACACACATGAGTCATTCAACAGCCATATTGCTACAGCCCGCTACATACATTCACATACAGCAGCATGAGCAGACAAAGGTGAGCCACACATCACATGATACACACGGACTCAAATACACATGCACACATGCAAAGCACACATCCAAGCATGTTTACCACTCCGCAAACTGTCAGTCATGAGATGAACATTCATGTCACATTTGCAATTCACTCTCCAACATGACAGTGTCACCTGCATCCATGTAGCAACACTGTTGCACCCTTCACAACTACACACACGCACACGCTGCAGACTAATGCACATGGAATCAACATCCATGTGTCACACCACAAGCATGCCAACTCACATGCACAGTCAAACACATGTGCCCACACACAAGCATTTGCACTGCAAGCACACACACACACACATGCACCATCCTTGTCTCACACATCACAGGCACACATGTGCTTGTCTCACAGCCCTGCACACACACATTTATACATGGCCACACAAAGACATGTGCAACATGCACACTCCTGGTACACCACCACACACACAGCTTACAATCAGTATGCATGTACACTCACCGCTCGACTCCAGATGGGTCTGCCTCCCAAGGACCTGGACATGGAGCGCTGGGGATATGCGTTCCAGGACCCAAAGTTCATCTTGCGACAAGTGGCCCCGCCGCCCCTTGGCATCCACTGCCTTCACGAGGCGCCGGGCCTTGTTCAGGGTCCTGGACCTGTAGTCCTCCCAGCGCTTCTTGACTTGATGGAATTCTCGGACTGCCACCCCCTCTGAGTTGATGGCAGTCACAATGTCCGTCCAGATCCTGGTCCGTCCTTCCTTGTCGAGGCGCATCCGTCCGTAGAGGGCATCATACTGCTCCAGGACTCGCTCCACCAGGACACCAACTTCGGTGGCACTGAAGCTGGTGCCCCTCTGCCTCCCTGGCCGGGGGTTGCCAGTCGTGCCAGATGTTGTGCTCCCTGACATGGCAACCCCAGAGGCAGGAGTGGGTGGCCAACTGGGTCCTGGGGCTGGGCTGTGGAGCGATGGTACGGCTGTCGGGAGTCTTTGGTTCCAGCAGGGGTGGTCACAGCAACTGCACCCCTGGCTGATGTGCAGGCAGCAAACAGCAGGGCACGTGGGCAGCAGGCAGTCAGGCAGCAGCAGATGGCAGGTGGGAGCGTGCTCGGGGCTCTGGGGGGCAGGATTCCGGACTTAGGGGCAGGAGCGTGGTCTTCCGTGTGTGAACGCGTGGCCAGCTTGATACGGAGTGAATTGGCACGTGAAAATCATGCACGTCTGCGAGGAATCCGAGGAAAGGCCGCGTAAGCACGTCAGCACGTGTACGCGATTTCATTGGTCCAAAGGGCCAGGCGCGTAAGCGCGCCTATGACGCACGGCCGTTTCCCAACCCACGTGAAAAAAATAAACCTCCCGCGCGAGCGCGTCAGCACGCGTACCCGATTTCATTGGTCCAAAGGGCCAGGCGCGTAAGCGTGCCTATGACGCACGGGTGTTTCCCAACCCACGTGAAAAAAATACACGTGCCGCGCGAGCGCGTCAGCACGCGTACCCGATTTTATTGGTCCAAAGGGCCAGGCGCGTAAGCGCGCCTATGACGCACGGGTGTTTCCCAACCCACGTGAAAAAAATACACGTGCCGCGCGAGCGCGTCAGCACGCGTACCCGATTTCATTGGTCCAAAGGCACACAGCGAGTAATCGCATATTCAACTGCGCGCGTGAAAAACGCCCGGTTACCATTTACATCTGAATACAATTACAATATTAATAACGTACATTTAACCTGGTAAACCTCGAGCATGTAGTCACACACGCTCGGCCACGACACGTGCAAAATTACAACAGGCAATACGGAAAGACGTACGCCTGCAGGAAGCAGGCGTACGTGACCCGGCACGTCTAAATATTCACGTGAAAACATCCTACAAGCTCAGTGCAAAGATGAACATACCGTTCCTAGCAGCAGTGGCTGTGGGTTACCAAAGGAGGAGGAGGAGGAGAGTCAGGGCCAGAATTTTCTCACCCAGAACCAGCCTATTCGGGATGCCTGATGACCAGGTGTATGGGAGGTACAGGTTTCCAGCAAACATCATACTGGACCTGGTCAGTGAGTGGGAGGATGACCTCACATCACCCACCCTGTGCTCCCAAGCACTCAGCCCCCTGCAGAAGGTCCTGAATGTACTGCACTTCTTGGGCACTGGATCTTTTCAGCGGACAAGTGCCATAGTGGGTGGTGTGTCACAGGCCACGCAGTCACGCTGTCTACACCAGGTCTTGAACATCATCACTGCACGGCCATCAGTCCGCAGGCACATATATCTCCCCAGGACTCCTGCAGAAAGGCGGGCGTGCATCCAGGAATTCTATGGTGTGGCGCAATTCCCCAAAGTGCTTGGTGCAATTGACTGCACCCATGTGGCTCTACGTCCCCCCAGGGCAACAGAGCACATCTATAGAAACCGCAAGCACTGGCATTCCATCAACGTGCAAGTTGTATGCAATGCCAAGGGAATCATCACATCAGTATATGCCAACTATCCCGGGTCCACCCACGACAGCTTCATCTACAGAATGTCTACCCTAAGCCGGGACCTAGAGGCTGGCCGGCATGGAGATACATGGCTGCTTGGTGAGCATGAATGCCACTGCACATGCATGCATGTCAGATACAGGGTCATGTCACAACACCACTAATGATACCCATCACCACCTCCGCAGGGGACAGTGCCTACCCTGTCAGCCACCACATGATGACCCCAATCCGGAACCCCACCACGCCACCCGAGGTAAGGTACAACACAGCCCACATTGCAACACGGGGCATAGTGGAGCGCACATTCGGAGTGCTGAAGTCACGCTTTCGCTCCCTTGACCGTTCTGGCGGGCAGCTGTTATATGCTCCCCCACTAGTGTGCAGGATCATAGTGGCAGCATGTGTCCTGCACAACGTTGCAACACGCCGGGGCCTGCCCGTGGACATGGTGGTGCCCCCACATCCACAACCACATGCACGGCCGCTGCGCATGGGAGGGGAAAGGGCACGGGGGGAGGCAGCCCGTACGCAACTGGTGGCCAACTTCTTCACCTAGGAATCACAGTGCTGGCTAGTGCACACTGCTCTGGCACAAACCATCTGACGATCAATGATGACACTACCTGACAATGTCACAAAATTTCTTGGCAATAAACTGTCAGAAACACATCAGCCTGAGATTGTTAACATGGAAGTGTCACTATGTGTGCACCCCTACCTACACATACACCAGCAATGCATAACTATGAAAAGACACAACTCCATTCATCAAAAATGCATTGGCACAGGCGAATTGCTACATTACAACATTGCCATGTCATCCAATGCCTTCACAGTCCCGCCACAGAGGACACCATGTCATGGTATGTGAGAGCAAACAAACTGACCCTCACAACATGACACCGGTGTCACAAATAGCAGTGCCCCAAATGGAACATAGCCGCACTTGAACAGCTAACCGTGACGGAGGCACTACTACACACCTGTGTAAGAGTCATTTCAATCAAATTACACACCAACCCACCCTGAAGCCCACCAATACAAGACACAATGCATGTAATCAATGGTAGTCTCAATACCTGATTGTGCTGGTATGTCCTCACCGTCCAGATGTACAGTGATGGCGCCACGCAAAAGTGTCACTGCACATCTACCGACATGTAGTCTGACTCCAGAGAGTATGCCCATGTGAAGAACTGTGTGAAATACCTGCAAAACATGAGTAACATATGTAAGTTGAGGCACATATCAAACCATCATGCATAGTTAGGTGCAACAACAATGTACACCATGAATGTCTACACAGTATTGACTATGGACTGCCCAACAGCTCATGGAAGTCCAATTCCACCGTGTAATTTGCTGTCACTTGGGCACACCCTTTGCAAGCCCATGGAAACGGAAGCAGGAGGGGTGTGGATGCCAGATACCCAAGCATCGAAACCAAACTCAGGACAAGCCTGCATGTGCCCAGCCACAATACAGTGTATGCCCAGGTACCCACACAAGGCAACACACTTGAAAAATAAAAATATGATAAGAAAAAATGGCCATGAAAGGGCCGGCGGGGAGGGGGGGCCACCTATGAGGTCCGAGGACAGGATGCACGCCACAATCCACCTGTGTGGATCATGGGAAGTAAAAACACCCCATAGGCTCGTGGCCCACACGGCTACTCTGTTGTGGGAGATGAGTCGCTATCGCTCTGGCCAGACCCTGCAGCTGACTCAGGAGGTGGGGGAGCTGCCTCAGAAGATGGTGTGACAATGGGAGGCAGCCCACGCAAAGTTTGCTCCTCCATGGCTGCAAGCAGGCGGGTCTGGAAGGTCTGGTTCTGGATTATGATCATGCGGAGGTCCCCATGCAGTAACTTCCGGGATGACCTGACCTCCGCACGAGTTGCCTGCATCTCGGCCGAGAGCGTCCGTGTCAGACGCTCCAGCTGCTCCTCTGTCCTTCTATGGGATGAAGCCTCAAGCTCTGACAGGGTCGACCTGAGGTGATAGAATTCTTCCCTCAGGCCTTCCCTGTGGCGCTGGGACTCCATGGAAAGTGATTCCTGCAGAGTCGCCAGTCCTGCCCGCCTGTCCATGTTGGACGCCAACATGTCCTCCCTGTGTGCCTGGCAGATGGACTCTGTAGCCTGCTCCAGTCGCTCCATCAGCCTTTCTGGGGGGACAATGGAAGTGGCCACCCTATCCATGGCCTGTGCAATCATCTCGGATGATGCTGCCTGTTGGGTGGCCATACCGTAGATGGATTGCTCCCAAGCGGTATTGCCAGGTGGCATACGGCCACCACGTTGGCGGGCACCACACCTGCCTGGGGCAAGGCGGACTGCGCCTTGCTGTGCCGGCAAAGCCTCAGGCTGCAGGACTGCATTCCCTCTCTGATCTGCAGCCCCAGGAACAGGATCAGAGATTGTGTGGTGTGGCCCTGCATCCGTAACCACCGGAGGCTGAGCTGCCGACACTGACATCCCCATTGAGGGCAATAACCCGGCTGCAGGTGGGTCGGACAGAGGAGATTCTCTCCCAAGAACACTCACCTGCGACTGCACATAGGTGTCATCCTCCGAGTCTACACCTGAATACTGCTCGGGGGAGGAACCCCCAGAGACACCCCTCGACAGCACGACCTGCAGCACTTGTGGGTTTTCACCCACAAACACACCACGTCCCTCACTTGTGGAAGGTCGGCCCGGGTTGCCCTCCTGGGACGGCTCCACCACCACATCCCCAGCATCAACAAGTGCGTCGTCCCCTGCAAAGACATGAAAGAGAGAAATGGAAACAGGCATTAGCACCATGGCATACAACAAGGGCTGATGAACAACAGAGCCAGTAGTTCAATGACACATGTCCCACATGACTGGGAAACCTCCTATGCATTCACCATCACTGGGTCTGGAGGGGAGGCTCAGGGCACACAATGATGACACAGAGAATGGAGAGCAACGCCTGCTCCCCATGCTGCCTAGCACTGGCATCACACATTGGCCGGTGATTGCCATGTCAAATGCACATGCCATCACACACATGGCATGTGACATAGCCACCAAGTGAAGAGGGAGAGGAGGGCAACTATTTTGGATTTTGGCCACTCTGGTCCTGACATTGCTTCATCACATCAAGAAGTTAACATGTTGGACATGGATCTGCTAGTCCCAATTGGCCACGATGCACAGTGCCTTGTCAACATTAACAAAATGCAGTAAACAATGAGATTCCACCTCCCCATCACCTGTAATGGATTCATATAGCATTCGTGAAGCACCTGTACAGAAATGTATGAAGGAACAGCGGAGCACTGAGGGGTGGTGGGGCAGAAGGGGATGCCATTCAACAATCCTACTGGTGCTGGTGTCATTCATGTAACGCAAGTGCAGAGGTGGGTGGCACAATGAAGTGCAAGGGGAAGTTGCGGCTGGTAGTGCTGTACAAGGTAAGTAGGACTTAACGTCGAGGGCAGATGGTGGTAGGCGCAGACAAGTGCTGGGGGGGTGGCCTATAGGGGTACAGAGACAGTCATGCAGTGCTGTGGGCTCGGAGGGGGCAGGGGAGGTACACACTGCATCTGGCTTGGCAAGGTCCTTGCAGATTTCAATGTGTCCTGCAGAGTTGTCAGATGCCGCAGATATGTGCCCTTGGATTGGGGCTCTCATCTTGGTGAGAAGGGTGAGACGCTATTGCCTTTGGAGCAGGTGGCAGGCCAGTTTGCCAGAGGATGAGCATGATGCAGGCCATTTCCTCGCTGCCACCCGGCACCTGTGTTTTGGGTTCACAAGATGCGAGTCATGCCAGGAGTCAGCATTGGCATGGGGCTTCAGGCGGATTGTCATGACCGTGGCAAAGACATCCAGTGTACCTGACATAGAGTGGAGCATGGAGTGGGCCCTGTCAGGATGGGAGTGAGCCTAAGGGGGAGCTGGATGGGGGGGAGATTTTGGCTGCATAAGCCTCGACTGACACACACTTCATGGGTTGGAATACCAAGAAGGTGTGTGACAGTGGTGAGGGTGGCTTTGCCTGTGGGGTGGTGAGGGTGAGGTGGGAGGAGAGGAGAAAGTGATCACTCCAGGAGAGAGGAGTGCAGAGAGGGATGGAGAGGGGAAGGTCAGATGAGATCAGAGCATCAAGAGTGTGCCCTGCAGAATGAGTAGGGACAGACGGGAGTTTAGAGGGTGATAGGGAGTTGCTGAGGTCACGGAAAAGTCACGTGGGGGGACAACAAGCATGCAGGTGGATGCGTACATCACCAAGGAAGAGGATTTCAGTGTCTGGGGACATGAGTGAGGAGGAGAGGTGAGGCCACTCAGAAAGGAAGTAGTACATTTGACCATTTTTCCGATACACAGTACGCACAGTTTGTGAATGTCGAGGTGAGATGGAGAGAGACGTCACACAAGCCATTCCAGAGGGGAGTAGGTCTACGTAGGAGTGACAGTGGCAGGAATACCCTCAGGGAAGGCAAGGGCACACCCCCCCCCTGCACAGTAGTGCCGGGCCAAGGAGAGGATCTCCTGAACGTCAGGTAGGAGTGTGTCAAAGATGCAGACAGAGCTGGCCGTCAGACATGTTTCCATGAGACCAAGGATGTCAAGGTGCATTACCTCATGTAAGTGACATATATTGGAGGAATGCCTGATGCAGCGGCAGAGTAAGGAGTGTAAATGTGGAGGAGGTTGACAGCCTTGTAGGACTTACGGGGAGTGCTACAGATCAGAGGTGCAGCTTGTGTAGGAGTTGGAGTGGGAGGCGGAGAAGGATCATGGGAGGGTGCAGGGAGGCAGTGCAGGATAGATGAGGAGAGAGGAGGGGGGACAGCAGGAGAGGAAAGGAAGTTGATGAGATGTGGGTAGCATTTGTCAAGGAAAATAAGGTTGGCCTGAGGTCCTTGGACTGAGATGCTCCCATTACCATACTCATCAATTGTGGCCTCTGAGGATTGGAAGGAGGCCAAGAGTACACCCCAACGGGTCACACCATTGATGGTGGAAGAGGAGCAAGGAGAGAGGACTGGGACCATGTGAAGGGTCCATGGGACAGGCAAAGGCATGTATGAGCAGATGTCAGTGAGAGTTAACCTTGAGTAGGCTCAGATGTACTTGTCAGCAATAGGGTGGGTCGCATTGGAGGGCAGGGTGCCCTCATTTGACTGTTTGCAAGCAGGTGTCGTGAGTAGGGCACGATGGTCTGAACAGTAGAAGTCAGGGAAGATAGACCATGAAGAGCAGCATGGAGTGTGAGGGAATGGGGCTTGAAACCAGACGGAACAAGAGCACACAGGTAGGAGGTGGGTGTCAAGGCAAAATCCAGAGTATGACAGCATGTTGAGTGCCATGTATATACAGAGGACGCATTAGCATGTGGTATCATTGCATGTCAGGCATGTGACGATGGAACTTGAATGGCTGGGGGAAAGTGTAGGAATGGTATGTAAGACATAAGATGAATAGACAGGGGAGAATGAGCAACAATGTCGTGACAAAATGACAATTCAAGGGGAACTTCCATGGTGTAGGGCCATATGTGCACGGTTGGCAGTAGGGATAGTGGTGTGGGCACATGGTGTTGCACTGAACATACTGGATGAGGCACATGGGTGACACTATCAACTCTGCCACACACCCCCTTGACAGGCACCCAACATGAAGGCTTCGCACACACACCATGCACATTGATATAACACACATGCATGTGCACTCACCGGATGATGCCTCGTAATCAGGGAGATCTCCCACACCTTGGAGTTGTCCCTCGGTGACGTAGGATCCAGCTACGGACTCGTGTGGTGTGAGTTCTATTTCCTGTGCTGGGGACCCACCTCCAGTCACCAAGGTTGCGGCATGACTTGAGGCCAGCTTATCCTTTGCCCTGCGCTTAAGGTCATTCCAGCGCTTCTGGCAATCACTAGCTGTGCGCCTCACTACTCCAAGGGCACTTATTTTGTCAGCAATGGTCTGCCAGTGTGCCTGGCGTCTGGCATGTGTGGTCTTGGACCCTGCAACGATGACCATTTCCCTATCATGGTCTGACACATACTGAACAAGTGCATTCAGTTCGGCGTCTGTGAAGCTGGGCTTCCTTGATGGGCCGGACTGTGCAGCCGTGCCTGGGGCATCAGCCTGTGCCGGACGTGCACTCTTCCTCTTCCGCTTGGAAGGGGGTGGGGATCCAGAGTGTCCTACGCCGCTGTGGACACTAGGGGCAGGAGCCGTGGTGGACTCAGTACTGGGTGTGTGGGATTGCACACTCAGCATGGGAGTAGGTGCAGGCATTGGGGGTAGAGGGATAGGGTCAGGCCTGATCTGAGGTGCATGAACTAGGACCGACACAGTCTTGGCAGGGTGTATGAGAGGTGGGGTGGATGGAGCCACACCCTGGCCACGGGGGGCAGCAGATGACCTATCTGGCATAGATGCGCGTGTCCTGATGACACCAATGTGCACCGGTGCATGTGCAGTGGACCTGCTGACCTGGATGTCAGCGATGGAGTCACCCTCGGACAGGTCTGGTGCCACAATGGGCTGGTCCAACAAGGGCTGATCAGGGTTGGTATCAGCCACATGACCCTCAACCTGGGGGGGGGGGGCATGGGTGTCCCTGACTGGTCCTCCAGACTGGGGGGGACAGGGGCACCCTGCAAGTCACAACCACGTCCCCTAGTGGATCCTCCACGGCCACCACGTGTGGCTCGGCCACCTTTGCCACCCTTACGGCTTGCACGCCTCCCAACCATGGCACTGATGTTATTGTGCGTATGGGAGTGGGTGTGCACAATTGTCCTGGGCAATTGGGTGTCAAAGGGGTTGGGTACCAGATGGTATTCGTACCCTAGTGCAGTGGCAAGGCTATATGACACCCCTGGGGAAAGATGACGGGTCACGCAATGCACAGGCACCCCAAAAAAGTTAAGGAACGTGCACGATACCCCTCCTAGACCACGTGTGCGTATGAAAAACCCTGCACTACGCTGTGGCATCCAGTAACACAGTAATGAACGTATGCGTGTCACACGCAGCCTAGATTGACCTCTGAAGAGGTACGTGACACACGGGGCAAGCACAGATGATAGATGCGTGCGCAACTCACCGTCTGCCAGGGAGAAATGCGTCAAAAAGACGCGCGTGTGCGCGTTGGCAACACCCCCGCCAAAAGAAGAATGGGACGCTGTCTGAGGAGACAGGACAACAGTAGAAGGGAACGCTGTGTGAGGAAACAGGCCCAGGAAAAAGAGCAAAAGAGAAAAAGCTGTCAGAGGTAACAAGGAGTACGACCTTTGAACGCCGTGAAGTAAATCGCGTGTCAACTGACAAGAAGTACAGAATACACCAACTCGCTCTCCACGAAAAGCACGTACAAGGAAATGGCGTTCTACATGTACCTTTTATGCAGGCCCACAGGTCCTGCGTCACTTCCGCGTGTAGGCGCTGAAGGGCCAGCCTCCAATCACACGCATTGACACTGGCTTGTGTTTCTTTCACGCGTGTTGGGAAACGGCCGTGCGTTATAGACGCGCTTACGCGCCTGGCCCTTTGGACCAATCACGCGTGTTGGGAAACACCCGTGCGTCATAGGCGCGCTTACGCGCCTGGCCCTTTGGACCAATGAAATCGGGTACACGTGCTGACGCGCTCGAAGGCACGTGTTTATTTTTCACGTGGGTTGGGAAACACCCGTGCGTCATAGGCGCGCTTACGCGCCTGGCCCTTTGGACCAATGAAATCGCGTACGCGTGCTGACGCGCTCGCGCGGCACGTGTTTATTTTTCACGTGGGTTGGGAAACACCCGTGCGTCATAGGCGCGCTTACGCGCCTGGCCCTTTGGACCAATGAAATCGCGTACGCATGCTGACGTGCTTACGCGCTGAGGGCCTTTCCTCGGATTCCACGCAGACGTGCATGATTTTCACGTGCCAATTCACTCCGTATCAAGCTGGCCACGCGTTCACACACGGAAGACCACGCTCCTGCCCAGAAGGCCGAGTTACTGCCCCCCAGTGCCCCGAGCAGCCTCCCACGTGCCATCTGCTGCTGCCTGCCTGCCTGCCTGCCTGCTGCCACCGTGCCCTGCCATTTGGTGCCTGCACATCAGCCATCTGCAGGCGTACAGTTGCTGTGTCCACCCCTGCTGGAACTGAAGACTCCCGACTGGAAGAACACCACTCCACAGCCCAGCCCCAGGACCAAGTTGCCCACCCACTCCTGCCTCTGGGGTTGCCATGTCGGGCACTGAAACATCTGGCACCACTGGCAACCCCCAGCCAGAGAGGCAGAGGGGCCCCAGCTTCAGTGTCACCGAGGTTGGGGTCCTGGTGGAGCGAGTCCTGGGGCAGTATGATGCCCTCTTCGGAAGTAGCCGCGCCAACTATGAAGGACGGACTCGGATCTGGGACGACATCGTGACTGCCATCAACGCGGAGGGGGTGGCAGTCCGCGACAACCGACATGTCAGGAAGCGTTGGGAGGACTGCAGGTCCAGGACCCTCTCAAAGGCCCGGCGCCTCGTGGAGGGGGGCCGGGGCCACATGAGTTCGATCCAAATGAGGGTCCTGGCACGCATACACCCAGCACTCCACTCCCAGGTCCTTGAGAGGGAGACCCGTCTGGAGTTGAGCGGTAAGTGTGCAGGCATTGCTGTGTGAGACAGTGCATGTTGCAGTGTGCTGGTTGTGTGATGCTGTATGTGTGGAATGGGCCTTGTAGGCATGTATGTGTGCAGTGTTGTCAAGGCGATGCATGTGCGACCAGTAATTTGTGGATCACATGGTTGTTGTATGTGTTGCTATGCAACCTGAGGAGGCCTATGCAGATTGGACACATGTGAGCATGCAAGTGTATGTTCGTGGACATGGGTGTGGGTGAGGGATGGATGCTGATGCCAGGTACATGTATGGTGTCGAGGTCGGTGTGCTTGACCTGCATGTCTGTGACTTTTGAATGGCATGGATGCATGACACATGTCTGTGACACTGTACAGATTCACTGATGCTGCCTAATCATCCTTGTATCCACTGTGTTTGTGATGTACGAGGCCACATGGATGTGACAGAGGTGAAGTGTGTGCGTGTGATTTGCATGACCAATGATGCATGTGTGTTCCATGACATCGTACTTTAGAAGAGTGCAGTGGACATGTATGTTGATGTGCATGCCATGGACCATGGGTGTTGCGTGTGTGTATTGCCTGACCCATGTGTTGTGGAGGGACATGATAGAAGTGTACTTTACCATTGCCAGTCATCTGATATTGCTTCCTGTGTAGGGGACCATTGTACAGTGCCCTGATGCTTGTGTTCTATGTCTCCCTCTATGCAGCGGCTAGTGATGGAGAGGGCGGAGACGGCGCTGTGGAGGTAGACGGCGGGGATGCCCCCACGGCTGCGGCGGAAGGGGTGGGTGAGCCCCCACAGGGGCCAGCTACAGCGGAAGAGGGCAAGGAGCCATCCAGGTTGGTGGTTTCTACAGAGGAGGAGGCGGCCGAGACTGAGGCACACCTGAGGCCTGGTGGGGGCATCCCTGCTGGTGCAAGTGGTGCAGTCCAGGGCCAGGGGCAGGAGGCAGCACAGGTCGCCGTGGAGGTGCCTGTGCATGTCGCTGTCCCTGACCCTGTGAGTGCACCACCATGCACCAGCATGGATGCCCCGTCCCAGGCCCGTCCGCAGGTGGAGGGGGTGTCTATGTCATCTGACTCCCCTCCACCTGCGGACGAGGGGACCCGTGGGCGCATGGAAAAGGTCCTGATTGGGGTCGCGTTGCGCACGGGGGTCATTCGTGATGACGTGCGTGCTTCCCGGGAGGAGCACGCACATCATCACGAAGAGCACCGTGCCGACGTGGCCCAGTTGGGATCTGCCATTGGCGCGGGTTTTCTGCAGGTGATGGCCAATGTGTCGGGCATCTCCTCCTCTGTGGAAAGTATGCGCCGGTCGTTCTCCTTGCCGTCTTCCGGCCCAGTTGACACCAGGGCCCCCTGTGGACCTGCCCCGACCAATGCAGCCGGCTCAGTGGGGATCCCATCCCTGCCACAGTCGGGAGTCGGTGGTCCAGCTGGTGTGGACACCATGGCAACTGGACCCCTGCAGGTGGAGGATGTGCCGGCATCATCAGGCAGAGCACGTGCACGACGGCGTCGGTGGATACCATCAGCCTGGATGCCGTCGTGCTGGCAGAGGCAGTGGCTGCAGAGGCAGCGGCAGCGACGTGGGAGGCGTCATGGCTCGGGCCATCAACATCGGAGGGGCAGCTATCGGCTGGAGGGCAGGAGGACCCTGGACAGAATGTGTCTTCCGTGTGGCAGCGGTTAGGCCACGCAATAGATGCGGAGAGGCAGCGGGCAGAAGAGGGGCGGCTCGCTATGGTCAGGGCAGTCGACTCCATGCAGAGGGCCCTGAGGCGTGCCGAGTGCCTCGAGGAGATCCGCAGGGGCTTGGAGGTGGACACTGCGTCAGCCCTGCGGGCCCTCGGGGCCATTGAGGAGGAACGCCTCGGGGAGATAGAAAGGGAGTTCGATGATGCCCTGGCCCATAACATCTGTCAGTGAGCCGCAGGACTGGCCCGCTGCCTTTGTATATAGTTATGTAGATAGTAGGTTTCCTTTATTTTTATTTATTATTTGGGTTGATTGGACAATGGCCCACGTTTTTTGTATATAGTTCGCATTAGTTAGGTTTTGGGTAGGTTTCATTTTATGGTTTTTAGGGATATTGGACCCGGACAATCATCTTTGTACATAGTTTGTGGATGTTTTCGATTTTATTATTTGGACCATGGGGCAATGTGTTTGTTTTTGATTTCCATTTTGATTGACTTTGCACCCGTTCTTTTGGATTTCACCTTTCATTAGAATTTTTTTTTTTTTCCTGTTACTTTGTGTATTCATTTAGGTGTTTCTTTTTTTTTCCTTCTTACATTTTAATACATTGTTCTTTTGATTCTATTGTGTGGACTTCTCTCATTGGTTTGTTGACTGTCACAATCTGGGTTTTCACAGTCATGTGTTGCCATTGTGTGAGTCTGACGGACTTGGACTCATGCGCATACTGCTCATTGGTTATGTATCATGTAATGGGTATTTGATTTTTGAATGGATGTGTACCTTGGATGTGTGTATGGACTGGGGTGACATGGGGTGGGATGTGGTTGCCCATGGGATCCTGGGATCTGTATTGTGATTTCCTATTGGTAGGGGAACATCTGTGTGGGCCTGGTGGAGGGTGCCCCACAGTGCTGGGGGGTGGGTGTGGTGGGAGGCATGAGTGGGACATAAGTGGGGGCCTGCTGGCAGGTGCCCCACAGTGCTGGGGGGTGGGGGTGGTGGGAGGCATGAGTGGGACATGGATGGGGGCCTGGTGGAGGGTGCCCCATGACTGCTGGGGGGTGGGTGTGGTGGGAGGCATGAGTGGGACATGAGTGGGGGCCTGCTGGCAGGTGCCCCACAGTGCTGGGGGGTGGGTGTGGTGGGAGGCATGAGTGGGACATAAGTGGGGGCCTGCTGGCAGGTGCCCCACAGTGCTGGGGGGTGGGTGTGGTGGGAGGCATGAGTGGGACATGAGTGGGGGCCTGCTGGCAGGTGCCCCACAGTGCTGGGGGGTGGGTGTGGTGGGAGGCATGAGTGGGACATAAGTGGGGGCCTGCTGGCAGGTGCCCCACAGTGCTGGGGGGTGGGTGTGGTGGGAGGCATGAGTGGGACATGAGTGGGGGCCTTATGGCAGGTGCCCCACAGTGCTGGGGGGTGGGTGAGTTGGGAGGCATGAGTGGGACATGAGTGGTGGCCTGCTGGCAGGTGCCCCACAGTGCTGGGGGGTGGGTGTGGTGGGAGGCATGAGTGGGACATGAGTGGGGGCCTGCTGGCAGGTGCCCCATGACTGCTGGGGGGTAGGAGTCATGAGCAGGTGTGCAGGGTAATCACCTGTGGTGTGGACTGCATGCAGGGGACGTGGAGGCTGTACAGGGAAGACCTGTGAAGACCCAACGATCGGAGTAGCGTGTTCAAATATCCACGCCCCCCTGAAATGGACGTAGCCTAGCTTTTCGCGTGTGAAACTTCCCGCGCACCCCTGTAATGGACGTACCCTGGCTTTTCGCGTGTGGGACTTCCCACGCACCCCTGGAATTCCCGTAGCCTAGCTTTTCGCGTGTGAAACTTCCCGCGCACCCCTGTAATGGACGTACCCTGGCTTTTCGCTTGTGGGACTTCCCGCGCACCCCTGCAATTCCCGTAGCCTAGCTTTTCGCGTGTGAAACTTCCTGCGCACCCCTGTAATGGACGTAGCCTGGCTTTTCGCGTGTGGGACTTCCCGCGCACCCCTGGTATTCCCGTAGCCTAGCTTTTCGCGTGTGAAACTTCCCGCGCACCCCTGTAATGGACGTAGCCTGGCTTTTCGCGTGTGGGACTTCCCGCGCACCCCTGGTATTCCCGTAGCCTAGCTTTTCACGTGTGAAACTTCCCGCGCACCCCTGTAATGGACGTACCCTGGCTTTTCGCGTGTGGGACTTCCCGCGCACCCCTGCAATGGACGTACCCTGGCTTTTCGCGTGTGGGACTTCCCGCGCACCCCTGCAATTCCCGTAGCCTAGCTTTTCGCGTGTGAAACTTCCCGCGCACCCCTGTAATGGACGTACCATGGCTTTTCGCGTGTGGGACTTCCCGCGCACCCCTGGAATTCCCGTAGCCTAGCTTTTCGCGTGTGAAACTTCCCGCGAACCCCTGTGATGGACGTAGCCTGGCTTTTCGCGTGTGGGACTTCCCGCGCACCCCTGGTATTCCCGTAGCCTAGCTTTTCGCGTGTGAAACTTCCCGCGCACCCCTGTAATGGACGTAGCCTGGCTTTTCGCGTGTGGGACTTCCCGCGCACCCCTGGTATTCCCGTAGCCTAGCTTTTTGCGTGTGAAACTTCCCGCGCACCCCTGTAATGGACGTACCCTGGCTTTTCGCGTGTGGGACTTCCCGCGCACCCCTGTAATGGACGTAGCGTGGCTTTTCGCGTGTGGGACTTCCCGCGCACCCCTGGTATTCCCGTAGCCTAGCTTTTCGCGTGTGAAACTTCCCGCGCACCCCTGTAATGGACGTACCCTGGCTTTTCGCGTGTGGGACTTCCCGCGCACCCCTGTAATGGACGTACCCTGGCTTTTCGCGTGTGGGACTTCCCGCGCACCCCTGCAATTCCCGTAGCCTAGCTTTTCGCGTGTGAAACTTCCCGCGCACCCCTGTAATGGACGTACCTTGGCTTTTCGCGTGTGGGACTTCCCGCGCACCCCTGGAATTCCTGTAGCCTAGCTTTTCACGTGTGAAACTTCCCGCGAACCCCTGTGATGGACGTAGCCTGGCTTTTCGCGTGTGGGACTTCCCGCGCACCCCTGGTATTCCCGTAGCCTAGCTTTTCGCGTGTGAAACTTCCCGCGCACCCCTGTAATGGACGTAGCCTGGCTTTTCGCGTGTGGGACTTCCCGCGCACCCCTGGTATTCCCGTAGCCTAGCTTTTCGCGTGTGAAACTTCCCGCGCACCCCTGTAATGGACGTACCCTGGCTTTTCGCGTGTGGGACTTCCCGCGCACCCCTGTAATGGACGTAGCCTGGCTTTTCGCGTGTGGGACTTCCCGCGCACCCCTGGTATTCCCGTAGCCTAGCTTTTCACGTGTGAAACTTCCCGCGCACCCCTGTAATGGACGTACCCTGGCTTTTCGCGTGTGGGACTTCCCGCGCACCCCTGTAATGGACGTACCCTGGCTTTTCGCGTGTGGGACTTCCCGCGCACCCCTGCAATTCCCGTAGCCTAGCTTTTCGCGTGTGAAACTTCCTGCGCACCCCTGTAATGGACGTACCATGGCTTTTCGCGTGTGGGACTTCCCGCGCACCCCTGGAATTCCCGTAGCCTAGCTTTTCGCATGTGAAACTTCCCGCGAACCCCTGTGATGGACGTAGCCTGGCTTTTCGCGTGTGGGACTTCCCGCGCACCCCTGGAATTCCCGTAGCCTAGCTTTTCGCGTGTGAAACTTCCCGCGCACCCCTGTAATGGACGTAGCCTGGCTTTTCGCGTGTGGGACTTCCCGCGCACCCCTTCAATTCCCGTAGCCTAGCTTTTCGCGTGTGAAACTTCCCGCGCACCCCTGTAATGGACGTAGCCTGGCTTTTCGCGTGTGGGACTTCCCGCGCACCCCTGGTATTCCCGTAGCCTAGCTTTTCGCGTGTGAAACTTCCCGCGCACCCCTGTAATGGACGTAGCCTGGCTTTTCGCGTGTGGGACTTCCCGCGCACCCCTGCAATTCCCGTAGCCTAGCTTTTCGCGTGTGACACTTCCCGCGCACCCTAGAAAATCGCATGGGCCGCTTGCCGTGATGGTCCAGGGTTAGCGTAGCCCCTTGCGCTGGTTTGTGATTTTTATGAGATTTCCCAGCGCAAGGGGCGTTCCTGGGGGCGTAACTGGCGCTGCAGCGAGTCGCTGCGCCACTGTGCGCCACGGCTGCCTGGGGAAGCTAAAATCCATGAATACGCTGTGCGCCGGATTCGGTTTTGGCGCACGCGGCTGGCGCAGACTATCGCACGCGCACGCTGTGCGCCAGCCGCGTGCGCTACTTGTGCGCTGAATTCTATGAATTACCCTGTGAATGTAGTTTCTCTATATACAAGCATAGAACATAAAGTAGGGATTCAGGCTATTAAATCCTTCTTATCTATCAAATCTGCAAGTTATAGCGATCACTCCAGAATGCTTGTCGAAAAGCTAAATTTCTGTCTTGAACACAACACTTTCCTCTTTGACAACACCTTTTTCCTGCAAACCTGCGGAACAGCAAAGGGCACTAGTTTTGCCCCGCCATATGCCAATCTGACGATGGGGGTGTGGAAACAAGAAATGCGGCACAGTGATGATTTGGAGGAACATGCACACAAGATAATTTCCTGGAATCGCTATATAGGCAATGTATTCATTATATGGAATAGGAGTACCCAACAATAGCTCACTTTTGTTGAAGATATCAATCAGAACCAGCACAATATCAGGTTCATGAAACACCATGACAAGAAGCAAATGGTCTACCTAGATGTTCAGATTCATGTGTAAAATGGTCAACTTGAAAGTATTATAAACAGAAAACCAACTAGCACAAACTCTGTGCTACATGCATGTAACTGCCATACAAAAACTCTAATAAGCAGCATACCATGTGAAGAAATGATTAGGACTCGCAGAAATTACTCCACAGAAACAGAATTTTAGAAACATGCTAGATCTACAGCACAAAGATTCCATGAACCTGAATATCTGAACAAAACAATACAACGGATTTATGAAAAGGCAAAAGACAGAAACAGGGAAAACTTACTCAGACAAATGCAACCAGAAGAGGGAAACCAAAACACGCTCAGATTCATCACCACATCATGTGCAAGCATTAAGTGTCAGGAAAATACTAGATATGCATTGCAACATTTTCAAAACGGATTCTGATATTGCATCCCATTTAAGAGAGAAAACCTCCATCTATAAGATCGAAAATAGTGTCCTAATTTCTCCAAAAAGATACCAACAAGACCACAAGGCAATGGCTATTGGGCCCAATCACATTTTTTTTAAATGAAGTAAACGCAAAGCTTGTAGATATCGCTTAAATGTCAAACAATTATGTGAATCAATGGACAAAAGAGACAATGTCGATTAAAAAACATTTGACATGTGAAAGTACTTTTGACGTATATGTAATACAATGTGGATGTGGAAAGCTAAATCTAGGAAGCACTTAAGGCATGGCAATAATGTTCATCCTGCAGCACATTCAAGGTATCAATAACAAAGACTGTGGCCCTCATTACGACCCTTGCGGAAATCGACCGACCGGACCGCCATAGCGTAAATAGCGTTTCCGCCATTGCACGACGGAGCAAAGTGCGGCTCATTCCGACCCATTGGGCACGAGCACCACGGCATGGCGGAAGTGCAAAGTCCGCGATGGCGGAAATGACCCCAAAACGGCCCACACCGCCGCCGTACGGCGCCCTAGGTGCAATTCCGCCACCCATCTTAGCGGTCACCGCAATGAGCGGCAACCGGAAAGTACGGTGACCGGAAATATACGGAAACGGAAGTAAAAACATGGTCCCGGAACGGGAAACATCACGCCGTACACCTATAAAAACACTATTTCCACACAACCATTAAAAACACTACCCTGAGACACATCCCAACCCGTCAGCCACCCTAGTGAAACCAAGAACAATGGGAAAAGTAGCGAAGAAAGCGTGCGACCGCAATCGGCAGGTCCACTTCTCCCGTGAGGAACTCACCGTGCTCACAGAGACCCTCCAGGAGAATGCTGCCGCCATCTTCTCCACGCAAATGACCAGGACGGCACTTGCGAACAAGAAGGCCATATGGGCCCTGGTGGCACAGCGGGTAAGTGCGGTGGGGACCGCACCCTGCAACCCACAGCAATGCAGAAAGCGATGGGACGACCTGCGGATCCGCGTCCGTAGCATACCTTCTGCCAACCGCAACATTGCCACAGCTACCGGTGGGGGATCGGAATCACCCATCAAGTTGACCCCGTGGGAAGAAATCTGTGCCTCCACCATTGGAATGGAGAGTATAGAGGGAGTCGGAGGGATGGAGAAAGGAGTGCAGACAACCGAAGAATCAGGTAGGTGCCCCAAATAAAACAATGCCAAAACCACAATGTCCAATCATGTGAAGTACCACGTGTCCACATAGTGCAACAGTAACACATGTCCAGGAGAACGGCCACATGCATAGGCCTGATAGCACACTTTAAAAGTCACATTAAATACATAAATAATTAAAAATCCTAAAAACACCCTCTACACGTGCAGCAGGCACACCCTAACTGCAGGCTGCAAAACAACTGCACCCTCACTCCACACACAAATGAAACCACCTCCAAGGCCCCAACCAAAATCACCCTCAGGTACCACCCCAATGCATGTGATACATTGCCATTCCAATTTCCACAGACCCATTAATAACGCTCGCCCTCCTTTACTCCACCACAGGGTCCGATTCTAACGACGAGCTCCAGGACACCCCTACCAGCACACCTGCAAAGAGGGCCAAGACCAACGGCCAAAGACCCTCCACCTCAGCTGCACGCATCAAGACACGGCAGCAGCACAAATCGAGTGGCAGCACACAGGAGGGAACTCCAACAGGCACCCCAGCAGCCAGCATGCCCACAACAGCACCACCACAGGTCCCCCCAATGGATGCCACAGTAGGCACTGCTTCTGGTGGCAGCATCAACATAGGTGAGACTGCATTAATGGCAGCATGCTCCGACACAGAAAACGGGGATGTCGAAGTTAGATCCATCCATGACCTGTCTCAATCCCCCTGTCTGTTTCATCCCGTACACCATGAGGATACCACGCAGGGGCACCCACAAGACGACGACTGGCCATCCCCCACAAGCCCTGTGGCAAGGCAACATGAGGTGACCAGCCCCTCTGTGACACCACCGCAAATGGCCATGGCACAGCAGAGGCAACAGTCCCTCGACCAGGTGATCGTGCAACAGCAGCAACTGGCCACGCTCCTCAAGGACCATGCTGATGAATGTGGGGGTACTAAGGCAGCCATAGAAACATCAACTGAGACACTTAGGGCAGTAATGGAGAGAAGTACAGAGACACTAAGGGCACAAATGGAGAGAAGCACCGAGAGCCTGAGAGTACAAATGGAGAGAAGCACCGAGAGCCTGAGAGTACAAATGAGAGAAGCACCGAGAGCCTGAGGGGGGAACTGCATGCGACGTCCAAAGACGTATGTGTTGAACTTGCCGCTGTGCACCGTGTGCTCACTGAGCTCTCACAAACCCTTAGGGACATGCATGGACGTGAGCAGGCAGAGACATCATCCGTTGCAAGTTCCGTCCAGGGCAGCCCCCAACGTAGATCTGGGAGGAACCTGCGCTCCACAGGCAGGGGTGCCCCTGATACCCAGAGAGGGGGCTTGCAATAGCGTCTGCCCACTGACAATGAGCATCTTTGGACACTGGTGTTCGGGGGGAGGTAGGAGGGTGGAGGGGGTGTGTTGGGCTTACTTGGGTGGCGGGTCGATAGGGTGTTTAACATGATATCACATATGCCATGAACAATGCACGATCATACAATGAGATGCGTGGACATTGCTCTTTGTGTACGTGGCCATTATAGGCGTACAGTCCATATTGTGCATGTTCCAGACACACACAGTGCCACAAGTCCCGTGTCCATGTATCAGCCACCAGGCGTGAGTGCTAGAAGCATGCATCTATGATATGCTGACGAATGTCACGGCCCTCCTGTGCCTCGCAGACTCCTTGAGGTGCTGCCACATCCCCACCCTCATCATGACCATCTTCAGGTGCTTGCGGTTCTGCGTCAGGGGGCATGGGCACATTTCTACGTACGCACATGTTGTGTAGCATGACACATGCCATGACCATCTTTGCAACCTTCTCATGTCGGTACAGGAGTGCCCCGCCAGACCTGCTGAGGCAGCGGAAACGAGTCTTCAGTAGGCCGAATGCCTGTTCAATGACTACACGGGTACGTGAGTGGGCATGGTTGTAGTCCTCCTCATGCTGGTCCCATGGGTTGCGGACTGGTGTAAGGAGCCATCTCTTCAGTGGATACCCGGCATCACCTGTATGTGGACAATGAAGGTATTTAGAGGAATGCCATTGCTACGTACGCACCCCCCCCTTCCTGCCAGGTCATTGCCGCATCACATACCCCACACTATCATGCTTGAAATGAGACTCACCGAGTAGCCAGGATCTGTTCCCTGCGTGTCGGTCCATGTAGCGTGGTATAGTAGAGTTCCTCAAGACCATAGAATCATGGGTGGATCCTGGGAATCGGGCACAACAATGTGTAATGATCCTGTTGGAGTCACACACCATTTGTACATTCAGGGAATGAAATTGTTTTCGGTTGCGGTACTGGGCCTCCATGGCATGTGGGACTACCAATTCCACATGGGTGCAGTCGATGGCACCAATGCAACCCGGTATGCCGCCAAGTGCATGGAATCCCACTTTTGCGTTCGTAATTTCCTGCTCCGAGCGTGGTAGAGAGATGTAGTCGTCTGCGTGCAGCAGGAGGGCATCGAGCACTTGCAATAGTGTCCGTGAGAACAGTGGCTGTGAAATGCCATGCAACTGTCCGACTGTGTGCTGGTAGGTGCCTGTGGCCAGGAAGTGGAGTACAGACACCACCTTCAGTAGGGGTGGGATGGCGGTTGGGCTATCTATCATGCTGACAAGGTCAGCCTGTGTCATGTCCACAATGGCGGTTATGGTGTCCCGGTCCAAACGGTAGAGGGTGTGGATCTGCTCATCAGTGAGGTTGAACGGATGTGCTCGGAGGCGTGGGATAGCGGGCTGCCTGCGTGGTGGTAGTGGCTGTGCTGGCGGCCCTTGCTGGCCCTGCCTTGCCCTCCTCCTCCTCCTCCTCCTGCGTCTCCTCCGTGCGGCCGGTTGTAGTCGGTGTTCGTCTTCTTCTTGTAGTTGGAGTACTTGCAGTGCTATCAGGTCCCCCAGGGCCAACATGGCTAGTCCTGCCGGTAGCATTTCGGAGTGGGTGTGGTTGTGGGAGGGGGTTGGGTGTGCAATTAATGTGTTTCCAGGCTGTATGGCCTCCACCTGTGGTGATTCATTCCACCTGTGCAAGCTGCTCTCCCCTTTGGGCGAGCACGTCCCGCACACAACGCTGCAATTCGACGAATGGCATCTTGCCATTACAATCATGTATTTGTACCCGATGGCAGTGTAACATTGGTTGATATGTTCATTCTGCTTTGGTCCCATTGTTTCACATACTATCTTTGCAGTCGCGAACAGACTTGTGAAGGGTCAGTGGAACGTAGTACTCGAGTAACGGTGGACCCTCATGCAACACTGCACCGAGGTTCACCGACGGGCGGGGCGTCCCATTTGTGAGTGAAGGCAGTTGCCATTTTCACACGCAGGCGCACTAGATGGATTAATTAGTGATTTCAAGCGGCCACAGATGCCTTTTCGACGTGATGTTGCAAATGAGGAATTCGAAGGACGGCGCTTTCGGTTTTCAGCTAGCGGCGAGGAGATGCCCACAGGTCTGACTGCGAATATAACGTTCTATTGTTCAATGTCCTTGGGACAGGGGCCATGGCGAGGATGCAATGATTGATATGAATAGTATGGGATGCGCAATAGCGAAGTGGGCGATAAGGCCGGACGTTCCCAATTACATGTTGCTTCACAACACTGGAATTACGGGCTGGGGGAACAGTGGATTTTGCAGGCTGCATTACGCACAGACTCAATGGAAGTTTCACATGTCATGTGAGTATGGAAGCAGGCGTTTGTGATAGTGTTTTCACCTCGATATAGATAGTTATGATTCGCTAGTGGTTTTTGGTTGGTGATGATCCTTTGGAGTGGGCTAGCATGCATATGGCTGTGGATTTGGTGTGATCATTGAAGTGAGTAATTCAAATGTAGTTCTGATGGCCATTCTATTCTTTTTCATTTCGTTTGGGTGACAGGTATCTCCTCCCCTTTTTCCACTGCCATCTGTATGCCACTCCTGCAGATGGATTTTACTCCCGACACCTGCTGCTTCGTGTTAATCAGTGGAGCAGCATTACGATCTTATGGGACGATCGCCAATGGGCCACATGCCCTTACGCAGTACTAGTGGCTAGGAGCAACATTTCGGCCTTTCAGCTGGACTAGTGCCTCCCTATTGGGACGGCACTGCGGGTCGAGGCGCTTCCATGTTGCCTTTTCGTACGAGAATGTAGCCCCTGTGTGCCATGAGGGTACAGGGCGTCACACAAGAAGTAGCTGGTCATTTATTGCGGATGCAGCCCACAATGGTGAAATGTATTTTGGGGTTCATGGCCTGATGGCTGTATGGCCTTGGTGAATTTGTTGTGCATTAAATTCCTATTCTGATATGAACCGTGTAGCGTTCTTCTTTGTAGGTGATGTGTCATATTCCTATTTGGGGAGCGATGTATTGTGAGGAGATCTGCATTGGGTTCCAGCTTCGGAGTATAGTTGCGTGGTACTGTGCTGGGCGCATTTGCCTACGAAGCCCAGTGAGGTCAGGGATGAGGGCTGCCAATGTGACTGTTTTGATGATGTGATGCTCAGGGGCGGGGGAATGGCTTTTGTGTAACAGATGCCGGTCAGCCAGTTGGATTGGTGGTATGATGTGATTATCAGAATATGGCTGGTCACAGGTGCCTGTGTTTGCGTGCGTTTCTTGGAGGGAGACTGAGGTCATGTCCATTTGTGTGGCTTCTGTATTCGTGCCATCTGTGCCCTGCAGCTTCCATTGGCCCCTCTTGAGATTCATTTGTTCGTTGGCAGGCATGGATGACTTGTACATTTCACTGGTTGCATTGTGTGGCTTCATTGAACCTACGGGGAGTTGTACAATGTGGCCAGGGAGCGGTGTACAGGCACTCAGTAGGGCCGTTTACGGTTGGTTCGCGATGCCGTACTTCTCACCATGGCGGAATGGTACTTTCCGCCGTGCTTGATGGCGTTAGGTGCATGTCCACTGGGGTCAGAATTCGCGTACCGTTGCGCCATGGTGGTAATTGCGGTTTGGCATGGCGCGCGCGCGCGTACTTGGTGCAGTTAGCGTTGGCGTTCACTGCGGTGTCGCTAATGGCATCGTACTTTGCGGTGACGGGTCATAATCGCACCGAGCGCTATTCGATGGCGGTATTGCATTTCCGCCATCGTTTTTCCATTTCCGCCAGGGTCGTAATGAGGGCCTGTGCATATACCCTGGCAAAACATTTCCAAGAGATACATCAAGGAGACCTAGCATTGTCATGGTATATTGTAATAAACACAATCGATAATCATCCGCAAGGAGAGGATTGAGAGAGAACATTACACCAGCGGGAGTCTTATTTTATCCTGGACTTAGACACAAAATCCCCAAATGGACACAACATGGATGGATATATATATATATATCTGCTTGGGAGAATGAATTCTCAACTTTGAATTTTTCAAAAAAACAATAAAAATGAACAATGGAAAACTGGTAAAGGCTTCTTAGTCCTCAACAATGCACAAGAGATTGTCTGGAGGAGGTCACCAAATAATATGAGTGACATGGGAATCCATTTTAACATATTAATATTAAATGAAAAGGTGGCAAGGGCCATAGGCATTCAATTCATATATTTAATACTGGTTTTGTAAGGTGATTGGTGTTCATTGTTAAGTTTTATAATCATGTCACTACATAATATGTGTTAAGGACTTAGGGCATCATCACGACTTCGGCGGTAATGAGGCGGATTATCCGCCGGACGTAAATAACGCTAACGCCAAGGCCCCCGGCGGATAATCCACCAGATCACGAGTTATCGTGCACGTGCCCCGGTCCATGGCGGTATCGCTCATAGCGCAAACCTTTAAATCTGGCGCACCATGCGCTACCGCCATATCGCGCTCATGGCGCGTGCTATGAGCGCGCTCATAGCGGAGGGAAACGCGTCACCGACGGAATGGGAAATAAAGCGGCGGCCATCTTGGAAATCACAATCCGTCGGATATCACAGCCCCTGGAAGCCATCCACGCCATCCAACGCCAAAACATGTCTCAGGAGTGCACTAGTGGCAAGACCTCCCTGGACAGGGTGCGAAAGCCCAAATTCAGTGACCAGGAGCTAACAGTACTGGTCGAGGAGGCCGAGATACACCACGAGGAGCTGCAGCAGTGCAAAACAAGTGGCCATCACAGAACACAAATTTGGCGATCAATCAGCCAAAGGGTAAGTGCTGTGGGGCGCGTGCCCCGGGATGGTGAGGATTGCTGCAAGCGCCTGAACGACATGCGCGTGCGAGTCCGTGGCATCCTGTCACAGCACCGGAGTGCAAGTAGGGCCACTGGAGGAGGCCCACCACCACCCCCACCCGAACTCACACTTTGGGAGGAGAAAATGACAGCCCTGATAGATGTTGGCACCATCGAGGGCATTGTGGAGCGGAGGCAGGCACTGGCATTGACCCAACTGAAGGTGAGTCCCACCCCCAAATGCATGCAGCTGAAAGTACCACACATGCAGACCCTGAGTGAATGAATGCGAAGAAATGTGTGTGAGGTACTGCATACACCCATAAGTGAGGCCTACATCCATTGAACCGTAGTGCTGCCTAGACGACCCTGCACGTGCAGTGCATGAATGACAGGGGCAGGGGATAGACATCCATAGCCATAGGTCAGCTACGTAGAGTTTGAGTGTGCATGAATACACCCCCAAAACCCAGAGCGCAGTGCACCCCAACCACGCATGCAATCTTGTCACTCCAACATTCCCACACTCACAACAAGCACCACATGGCGACTGAACAGAATGCAAGTTGAATGCGTGATTGATACTGTCCTCAATCACACTTGTTGGCATGAACTGCATCACACAAATATATGTAGCATTGAACTCAAACCACACCCTATGTACCCTACAGGCACACGTCGATCCCAACGGGACGAAGATGATGGGGAGGAGGCCACACCAACACAGCGCCCACTGCAGCGTGCCTCCACCAGCACCACCACCCCACAAAGAGGCCGTACGGAAGGGAGATGACCCAGGCCAACACCCATTTCACCCCAACGCAGCCCCACCAGACAGCAGCAGTAGCCACATGGCCGCAGGGAGGCCACCGCCAGCTCGCCCCAAGCCACCAGTCACAGCCCCGATGCTGAGGGACAGAGGTCTGGATCTGAGCCCGACATGGGAGCAACACCTCCATGTGGCCATCATGCCGGAGGACAGCACTCTCCCGGAAGCAGTGAGGCCTAAGGGATGGTCACACCCCAGGGAAGCCCAAGCCCAGGCACACACCATGCACTAAGTTGACATGTGCCTGTGCATCGTGTCTGCACACCACAGCCGGACGTGGACACGCCATCATATGGCAGCCCAGAAGACAGGCACTCTGAACCAGGCAGCTCAGTCCAAGCTGGCGCCAGGTCGCCATGCAGCCCCCCACCCGACAGCACACAAGTCGCAGGCCAACACAAGACAGTGATGGGCCGTCTCAACATTATTGAGGCAAAACAGGCCAGGGTGGAATCAATGGCCAAGGTGCAGAGCCGGCACATCAATGCTGTCAGTGCATCTATACGGCATGGGTGCAAATACATAGCGCGGGACAATGCGCGCACACACAGAGTCATTGAACAATGTACCGTTGCCCTGACAGGCTTCGGGCAACGAGTGAGGGAGTTGACGGAGGCAGTCTCAGCACTTGCTGAGCAAACAAGGGAGGGAAACAACCTCATGCGACAACACATGATGGCCGCCCCTTCAGTCCCACGGAGGGATCCCTCGAGCCATCTCCTAGGCGCCGGTCCAGGCGCCACCTACGGGCACGCACACCAGAGGGGCCTGGAAAAGGAAAGCACCCATGACCATCCTAGTGGTGCTAAGACACATGTGCCTATCTGCACAGTTGGGGGTAGTTCACTGGGGGTAGGAGGCTTGTGTGCTGGGTGTTTACTGGGGGGAGGGGAGATTGTGTGCTGGGTGTTTACTGGGGGTAGGGGGGATTGTGTGCTGGGTGTTCACTGGGGGGAGGGGGGTTTGTTGTACGGAAAATAAATCATGTTAGAAAAATCACAATGCATGCACAGTAGTGATTGTTACTAATGCAATTTAATGTTGAAGTGACATATTTCCAATTTACCCATTACCCATTTCTAAAAAAATCCATCTATCAATCCCTGTCTTGCCAACCTCCCCTTCCTCAGCCCAACCCTTTGTGCATGTTAAACACCTTCTGGCACTTCATCGCCCTCACTACTATCCTCAGGTGGCTGCACATGAGCATCAGGGGGCAGTGGCACATTTCTGCGACAGCAGATGTTGTGCAGCATGGCACATGTCAGTACAATGTTGCCAACTTTTCAGGTGCATACATCATTGCCCCTCCCGTGCGGTCGAGGCACCAGAAGCATGCCTTCAGCAGTCCAAATGCCCTCTCCACGCAGATCCCTGTACGGGCATGGCCAAGGTTGTATGCCCGCTCCGCCGCCATGTGTGGGTGACGCACAGGGGTCATGAGCCATATGCACTGGGGATATCCAGAATCGCCTGCAGGGGAGAGAAAGCCGGTATGGGGACAAGGTATGTCCAGTGGGTGTACAGTGCTCTGTCATCAGTGTGATTTTGCCATATTTGTCATTTGGCCTATGACATTGTGGAGTGTGCTGTCCTACGGGCATGATTGAATCAATGGAGTACTCTCCACTTGGGACGCCTATGTTTCTGTATGTAACAGTACTCATTCACTTGTCGCAGGATAAGGGGGCCCTTCCATCTACTTCTGCATGACAGAAGTGTCTGCCTCATGTGTCATTGCAAATCCATTTGGCTACAGTTGCATTTGCTGGTCGTCACTATTCTGTACTGTTCTCCATGCATTTCCCTGGCCATTTTGGGGACAGTGTTCATGGGATGTACATTGTCATTACTCGGCCTACTTATGTGTGGTGCATTTGTCGATGTGCCAGCTTATGGTTTGGAATTTCATTACTGTCGGATGGCCAGGGTGGGATTTCAGCACTGTCTCAGTGTTGGGAGCCATGGTGCTACTCACACGGGAGGCTTTATTGTTTTGGGGCTTCCATATGTCACTGTGTCGCAACATGTCTTACATCATGCATGGGTGTGTTCTGCTGTGTTGGACATGTCCAAGGTTTATCGTGCAAGGTGCTTGAATGTGAATGCTCCTGTAATGGTGCTGCCTATTGGGAATAATGGATTCTGTGACAGGCACCATCAATTGTGGATTGACATGTTTTATGGTATACATTTGTACTCACCCAGTAGCCATGTGTTTTGGCCACGATGCCTTCCATGTACGCCGGCAGGGTACTGTTGCGCAGGACCATGGAGTCGTGGGTGGAACCTGGGTAGCGGGCACAGCAGTGGCTGAAGGTGAGGTCAGGTCCACATGTCATCTGCACGTTGAGGGAATGGTACTGTTTACGGTTTCTGTAGGCAGCCTCATGTGCCTGGGGTGGTACGAGTGCCACATGTGTGCAGTCCAGGGCTGCTATTACATTCGGGACTTGGGCAATGGCATAGAATTGAGCCTTCAGATGGTGCACCTGTGCCTGTGAGGCTGGCAATGCAATGTGTTTGTTCACATGATTCAAAAGTGCATCAAGCACCTGTCCCAGCATGGCACTGAATGTGGACTGGGGCATTCCATGCATCATGGCAACAGTATGTTGGTAGCTGCCAGCCCCATGAAATTGAAGCACAGACACGAAATTCACTAGGGGAGTTACTGCCAATGTCACCCTGGATTGTGTCCAGCAACTGGATGATGGTTGCCCTGTCCAGCCGATATTCTGTCACCAACTGACCATCAGTCAGGGCCCAGGGTGTTGGCCTGACCCTGGGGATGGCTGACCGCCTTGCTGGTGCTGCTCTCCTCCTCCTTCTCCTCATCCCCACTGCCCCCTGCACTTCCAGGGCCCTGGCCTGGTTGGCTGGCCTCTGTAACTCCAGGCACAGCAGGTAGAAGTCAACATCAAGGCTCCCGGCTCCAAATGGCAGCATTGTGTTGGGGAGGGTGTATTGTGCATGGGTGGCTCCTTTGTAGGCCTCTGATTTGCATTGGTTCCACCTGGGCCCTGATTGTTGTCTCCTCCCTGCTCCTGCTGGTGTAATGGTGTTGGGGAGGGTGTGTTGTGCATGGGTGGCTCCTTTGTAGGCCTCTGATTTGCATTGGTTCCACCTGGGCCCTGATTGCTGTCTCCTCCCTGCTCCTGCTGGTGTAATGGTGTTGGGGAGGGTGTGTTGTGCATGGGTGGTTCCTTTGTAGGCCTCTGATTTGCATTGGTTCCACATTGGCTCTTATTGCTGTGGCCTGTGTTCTCTTACCTCCAGCTTTTTGCTGGAGGTATTTTCGGCAGATTATCTGCCGCTTTTCTGGTGCTAATAGCGCCTACGCCAGACTCGTGATTGCTGATGTTTTAGCGCGAATGGTTCCTGGCGCTGTTACGGCCGGCGCTTGTACAGCCGGCTGTACTTGCGCCGGCTGTACTTGCGCCGGCGGTACTTGCGCCGGCGGTATTTTGACTCGTGATCCGACGGACCCTTAAAATCGGCGCTAATAGGGTTACCGCCGATTTTAAGGGTTACCGCCAAAGTCGTGATGAGGCCCTTAGTGTTGTTGGAACATTCATGGATGCTTAGTAGCAAAACATTTAACTAATGAGAAAAGCCTGATAACAACCAAGATGCACTTTAATATGTAAACACATTCATATTTAATAATATTTTAAGTATGTTCCTACATGTGTAAAATGCACTTTGCATCAGGCCATAATGATGCATCTAACGCAGAGATGCACTTTATTAAGGCATGTCTAAAACTAGCAACTATGCTGCAAAAAGAATGCAGGCAATGCAATTGATTGACAAATGTTCAGTGGTCTTAACCATGTTGCTAAATGCACATGATACACGCTGAATCAGGACATTGTGATGCTGCTCATGCATAAAAGCACCTTTTGACACAGGTCCAACACTTTTGTAACTATGGTGTACAAGTATGTGGTTCATGTAATGTATTGATAAATATCCTTTGTTTACAATTGTGTTGCTAAATGCATGAGATGCACATTGGCATTAGGCTATAATGATGTTGCCCATGCACAGATGCACTTTAAAGACACATGTTGAACATTCAGCAATCATATTGTATCAGCATGTGGTTAATGTCATTATTCATACGTGTTTGGAGTTTACAATCATGCTGATAGATGCACAAGATGCACTTTGTATCAGGTAATAATGATGTTGCCCATGCACAGATGCACTATGCACTTTACTGACACATGCTTGACATTTAATAGGCATGGTGTACAAGCATGTGGTTCATGTAATTTATTGACGAATGTCCAGCGTTTACAATTGTGCAGCTAACACATAGATGCACTGTGAATTGCGTTGATGATGCTGATAATGCACAGATCAAATTTATTGACATATGTCCAATATGTGGTAACCACATTGTCAACACACAAATGCACTTTAGTGATAATGGTTAGCAGTGGGATAATGAACATATGCAATTCAGTGATGTTGTTTGGTAGTCAATAAGTATGTGGCCAATGCACACATGCACTTTCATGAGATCATGCAGAAATTAAGTACTTGAGCACTGAATGAACTAATGCACTTTATTAGATGAATGAGGAAGGAGAAATTAGGCACATGAACAGTGTGTCTGATATTGAGCATTGTAACACAAAGCAAAGCCGTCCATGCAGAGATATCGCACTTAGCAGGAAACACTAGCCAAATCCATTGGGCAGAAACACCTTTGCCAAACATATATACACACCTTATGGTAGTTGGTAGTTATGATGCAGCCAAAAGCAGACATGCATTCTTATCGACATATGTTTGAAAATTGGAAATTTCACTGCTGACATATTATGTAATAGTAGTATAAAAAAGAGGGGGTTAGGCGCGTGCTCTAGTTCCCAGTTTTGTATACCTGATGCAAGTAGTAACATGGTTAAATCCCATCAATGATCAAGTAATAACAGGGTTAAATCCCATATGCTGCAGTTCAGTTGCTCTTCTCTTCTCCTCCTAGCGCTTTCATGTCTCTTACAATCTTCAGGGAGGCAGTCTTTTCAGGTGTTACTAATTAGTCTCAATTTAGGTCTCAGGGAATTCTGGTAGCTGTAGTCCCTGCTGGTAACCAGGAACCAACTCCCCTCCAATAGCACAATTTTTCCCATAATATGGAGAGGGGGGGGGACCATCAATGTGGCTCTCATAGGTAGGGCATGGTAACCCTGTGCCGCTGCCTCTAGAGCCCCGGGACTCTCGAACCAATGTGTAGAAAAAAGAGGGGGTGAGGTGCGCACTCTAGTTCCCAGTTTTGTATACCTTTTGACAAAAACTAGGTATTGACAACCATGGAGCAACCGCACAAATGTGTTCAATTTTTGGTAGTTATGATGCTGCCAAAAGCACACATGTATTCTTATCGACATATGTTTAAATATTGGAATTTTCACTGTTGAAATATTAGGTAATAATAGTACAATAACTTTATTTCCGCATGGAACCATAAAAGTTTGCACATCAACAGACAAGAAAAAAAAAAACATTCACAGATATTATTAGCACAATGGCAACAATTAAAGTATTCACAGATTCACAGATTTGTTGGTTCAGAACTCACTGTGTGTTGGTTTGGTGAATATGAGAGCCTCCCGCAAGGTCTTCATGGGCCAGGTTCTGGGCTCTGTGCACCCCGGGGGTTGCCCTCCTGTTTGGCAATAAGAATGGCTCCTCGCTGTGTGGAAAAAACTGTTCTGATAGAATGAAGAGCAAAGGCTTATGGTAGCTGTAGGCAGATGGTTGGAGAATACAATTAAGAAGGAATGAAAAGTGAAGGCTTCTGGTAGCTGTAGTCAGATGACTGGAGAACAGCATCCTGAAACGGCTCTGGTTTAGACGGAGGAGCAGGTTGAAGGAAATTGATGCAGGAAAGGAAGGCTCCAAAGGAAAGGGCGCAGCAAGCTCAAGGAAAGGAAAGCCAAGGAGAAAGATGTGAAAGTAGAACATAGCCTTCGGAAGGAATGCGAATATATATTCAGTAAAAAAACGTTGTTAAAGGGACATTATGGCTAAGATGCGCTACTAAAAACCTATGAAATTCAGTGAAAAAGCTTTCTTAAAGGGACGTTATGGTTCCAAGTAAAACCGAAAATCCCCTGAAATTCGCCAGTTATGGTAAGCTAAGCTACCATAACTCGTGCCACCACCATGCACTGCTAAGACTAACACCCAGGACATCAAAGATGACATCACAAATGTCATTGAAGACATCACTATTTCATAGGTTTTTAATAGCGCAACTTAACCATAACCTCACTTTACCAAAGTTTTTTTTTTACTGAATATAGATATACATAGGGCCTCATTACACGGACGGCGGTAAGGGTTAACGGTCACCGTTAATGGCAACGGTGACCGTTAACCCTTACCGCCGTACTACGAGGTCCCTTTGCGAGTTGGAGGATTTAACGCCTGCTTATTGCAGGCGTTAAAATCCAACCCGCTAAGGGACCTCGGAGCTAATTACGGCACCGCAAAATTGCGGTGGCGTAATTAGCGCCTTCCCCATTTCCATAGAGCCCTATGGGGCAGAAATGGGAATGGGGAAGGGCAATGGCGGAAAGGGGATTTACCGCCCCTCCAACCTTGGAATGGGGCGGTAAATCCCCTTTCCGCCAAGGCGGTGCCGGTATTTTACCGGCATGAGCCATGGCGCTAATAGCGCCATGGCTCACCGCCTACCGTGTAATGAGGCCCATAGTGTGAATTTCATAGATGTTTACTAGGATTCCCTTACTTTATAATCATGTAACATAGAATATACTGAGCCCCCTGCTAGTGATTTTGATGTCCGCGGACTGTGCGTATGTCCGCGGACGGATATCAACACTACCCAAAAACTCAGGGGTATCTTAGATTGCTGTATCATGCCATATAAACACTGAACAAGTTCAAAAAGCAGCACATGAACGCATTGGGCCTCATTACGAGTTTGGCAGTAGCCATGGAGCTATTAGCTCCATGGCTGCCACCAAACCGGGCTCCTTTACCGGCTTCCAAGAATGGGGAATTACCGGGCCTTTCCGAATTCTGAGGGCCGGTAATTCCTCCCTCTGGTAACCCGGGCCCGGACCTTCCCCATTCCCATCTGAGCCCCCATAGGGCTCAATGGGAAGGGGAGAGGGAGCTAACAACGGGCCCGTCGGTTGTTAGCTCCCTCTTCCCCTCGCGGGACCCGGTAACGACGTCTGGTTTTACCAGGCATTTTACCAGGCGTCCTTACCGGGTCCCGTGAGGGGACCTCGTAATTTCACAGAACGGGTTTAACAAGTCCGCCTCTATTAGCGAAGCCTGTTAACCTGTTGCGCGAAGATCGTAATGAGGCCCGTTATATGTAATAATAAATAAGAAGTGGAACCAATATATGTAACACATCAACCGACCATTTAAATAGCATATGTACTAGAATGGAATATACCAAAACAAAAAAGATATGCCTCCAACATAATTACCTCACAGAAACTGCACAGCAAGAAGCCACAGCAGACCTACACAACAGTAATAACAAAACTTATCAGAAACTAGTAAGTAAACTTCATTTTTCTTATATATTTCTAAACTTTCTGTATTAGGTACACGAAAAATAACATATTTTCTTTTTACACAGAAATGTCCAGTACTTTGGAATGGCTTGAAGAAAATTTCCCATTTAATGAAATGAGTGAAGACAGTGATACTAATGATAGACACTTCTCTATATAAGCCAATTAATAACCATTACTTTATGTGTACTGTAGGATATTTTGTGTAGATTACCGCCAAAAATAAAGTAATTCAGCAATAATCACTCCTTGCATTCAGATTGGGTTTGGTATTATGGTAATATAGTGGATATGCATTATTTCAGTACACAGATATATTTAGTTGGTATACATTTTGTTGGTGGTATTTTTGGTGAGCATAATTCCTTTGTTTTATTTGTGGCCCCAATATCCAGAACCCCCTTTCTCCTTACTTAGTCAGTTCGTGTGATCAATAGAGAGACCTCAGGCCTACACCTTATGGATACCCCAATTTTCACATACAGTATTCACAACCCCTGTGGTATTATCATTAATTTATTTACATCAGTGAAAGTATTTCCAGAGGCCTCTCTTTCTGCTGACTCATATACGTCCAGCAAACTATTTCATTATGTTCCACTCAGAAATCACACACACATATACACACTGAGTGGAACCATGCACACAGCTATTTATAATTGCTCATAACATTACTTTATCTGCATAGAAACTTGGCGCTTTAAGCATCATTCCCTCTATGGCATAATATTTTTTTAGACACCAAATGAAACAGAAACAAGAATACTCTTAGGCAGACGGTGTGTTATCAATATTTCATTTTAAAATGATACATTACCATTCGTGAGACAATCCTCTCTGAAATAAAAACGTGAGAAAGACAAAATGCAAGAACTCTATGAATTTCATTTCATATTTGCACAAGAGAGACCGTTAACCCTTACCGCCGTCCGTGTAATGAGGCCCTATGTATATCTATATTCAGTAAAAAAAAAACTTTTGTAAAGGGAGGTTATGGTTAAGTTGCGCTATTAAAAACCTATGAAATAGTGATGTCATCAATGACATTTGTGATGTCATCTTTGATGTCCTGGGTGTTAGTCTTAGCAGTGCACGGTGGTGGCACGAGTTATGGTAGCTTAGCTTACCATAACTGGCGAATTTCAGGGGATTTTCGGTTTTACTTGGAACCATAACGTCCCTTTAAGAAAGCTTTTTCACTGAATTTCATAGGTTTTTAGTAGCGCATCTTAACCATAAGGTCCCTTTAACAACGTTTTTTTACTGAATATATATTCGCATTCCTTCCGCAGGCTATTTTCTACTTTCACATCTTTCTCCTTGGCTTTCCTTTCCTTGAGCTTGCTGCGCCCTTTCCTTTGGAGCCTTCTTTTCCTGCATCAATTTCCTTCAACCTGCTCCTCCGTCTAAACCAGAGCCGTTTCAGGATGCTGTTCTCCAGTCATCTGACTACAGCTACCAGAAGCCTTCACTCTTCATTCCTTCTGAATTGTTTTCTCCAACCATCTGCCTACAGCTACCATAAGCCTTTGCTCTTCATTCTATCAGAACAGTTTTTTCCACACAGCGAGGAGCCATTCTTATTGCCAAACAGGAGGGCAACCCCCGGGGTGCACAGAGCCCAGAACCTGGCCCAGGAAGACCTTGCGGGAGGCTCTCATATTCACCAAACCAACACACAGTGAGTTCTGAACCAACAAATCTGTGAATCTGTGAATACTTTAATTGTTGCCATTGTGCGAATAATGTCTGTGAATGTTTTTTTTTCTTGTCTGTTGATGTGCAAACTTTTATTGTTCCATGCGGAAATAAAGTTATTCTACTATTATTACCTAATATTTCAACAGTGAAATTTCCAATATTTAAACATATGTCGATAAGAATACATGTGTGCTTTTGGCAGCATCATAACTACCAAAAATTGAACACATTTGTGTGGTTGCTCCATGGTTGTCAATACCTAGTTTTTGTCAAAAGGTATACAAAACTGGGAACTAGAGTGCGCACCTCACCCCCTCTTTTTTCTACACATTGGTTCGAGAGTCCCAGGGCTCTAGAGGCAGCGGCACAGGGTTACCATGCCCTACCTATGAGAGCCACATTGATGGTTTCCCCCCCCCCCTCTCCATATTATGGGAAAAATTGTGCTATTGGAGGGGAGTTGGTTCCTGGTTACCAGAAGTGACTACAGCTACCAGAATTCCCTAAGACCTAAATTGAGACTAATTAGTAACACCTGAAAAGACTGGCTCCCTGAAGATTGTAAGAGACATGAAAGCGCTTGGAGGAGAAGAGAAGAGCAACTGAACTGCAGCATATGGGATTTAACCCTGTTATTACTTGATCATTGATGGGATTTAACCATGTTACTACTTGCATCAGGTATACAAAACTGGGAACTAGAGCACGTGCCTAACCCCCTCTTTTTTATACTACTATTACTTAATATGTCAGCAGTGAAATTTCAATTTTCAAACATATGTCGATAAGAATGCATGTCTGCTTTTGGCTGCATCATAACTACAAACTACCATAAGGTGTGTATATATGTTTGGCAAAGGTGTTTCTGCCCAATGGATTTGGCTAGTGTTTCCTGCTAAGTGCGATATCTCTGCATGGACGGCTTTGCTTTGTGTTACAATGCTCAATATCAGACACACTGTTCATGTGCCTAATTTCTCCTTCCTCATTCATCTAATAAAGTGCATTAGTTCATTCAGTGCTCAAGTACTTAATTTCTGCATGATCTCATGAAAGTGCATGTGTGCATTGGCCACATACTTATTGACTACCAAACAACATCACTGAATTGCATATGTTCATTATCCCACTGCTAACCATTATCACTAAAGTGCATTTGTGCGTTGACAATGTGGTTACCACATATTGGACATATGTCAATAAATTTGATCTGTGCATTATCAGCATCATCAACGCAATTCACAGTGCATCTATGTGTTAGCTGCACAATTGTAAACGCTGGACATTCATCAATAAATTACATGAACCACCATGCTTATTAAATGTCAAGCATGTGTCAGTAAAGTGCATAGTGCATCTGTGCATGGGCAACATCATTATTACCTGATACAAAGTGCATCTTGTGCATCTATCAGCATGATTGTAAACTCCAAACACGTATGAATAATGACATTAACCACATGCTGATAGAATATGATTGCTGAATGTTCAACATGTGTCTTTAAAGTGTATCTGTGCATGGGCAACATCATTATAGCCTAACGCCAATTTGCATCTCATGCATTTAGCAACACAATTGTAAACAAAGGATATTTATCAATACATTACATGAACCACATACTTGTACACCATAGTTACAAAAGTGTTGGACCTGTGTCAAAAGGTGCTTTTAAAAGGTGTGGTTTGAAATCTGACCCAAGTATATCAGAAGGATGTGAAGTGATCATTAGCAATATGGGGGGTGAAGAATTAGCACAGGCTAAAATGGTCAAAGGTAAATGGTTGATCAGCACCTGTTTAAAAAACCTGACAGTAGTACACTTAAATCATGGAACATATGTGGTTAAACAGGTGAAATATAATGTCTTTTACTTACTGGTTTCAAAGGATACAATTGTGTCGATTGGAGGGTTAACATTATTTCATGTTACGAATGACATTTGGGAAAGCCAAGTAGAAAATATTGAATTTTTTCAAAGGGATGCATTTCCAATAGATCCGGACCTAGAATTTTTATTGAATCATAAAGAGAAACACATAGTGAAAATTAATCTAATAAAGAACAACATTACGGTTAGTAACCTGGGTATAATAGAAGTGGAAAGTTTTAATTGGGGAACCTGGGGGGAATGCTCTATAGTGGGTTTAGCTGTCCAGGTGCTAATAATGGGAGGATGGTTGATTGTTTTATCAGTAAAAATGAAGATGTTGCTCATGTTAGTGGCTACAACGGGGAGAGAAAGATATCCCAACACGCATACATTTTAAAAAACAATAGCGCCATGGCTCACCGCCTACCGAGTAATGAGGCCCATAGTGTGAATTTCATAGATGTTTACTAGGATTCCCTTACTTTATATACATGTAACATAGAATATACTGAGCCCCCTGCTAGTGATTTTGATGTCCACGGACTGTGCGTATGTCCGCGGACGGATATCAACACTACCCAAAAACTCAGGGGTATCTTAGATTGCTGTATCATGCCATATAAACACTGAACAAGTTCAAAAAGCAGCACATGAACACATTGGGCCTCATTACGAGTTTGGCAGTAGCCATGGAGCTATTAGCTCCATGGCTGCCACCAAACCGGGCTCCTTTACCGGCTTCCAAGAATGGGGAATTACCGGGCCTTTCCGAGTTCTGAGGGCCGGTAATTCCTCCCTCTGGTAACCCGGGCCCGGACCTTCCCCATTCCCATCTGAGCCCCCATAGGGCTCAATGGGAATGGGAGAGGGAGCTAACAACGGGCCGGTCGGTTGTTAGCTCCCTCTTCCCCTCGCGGGACCCGGTAACGACGTCTGGTTTTACCAGGCATTTTACCAGGCGTCCTAACCGGGTCCCGTGAGGGGACCTCGTAATTTCACAGAACGGGTTTAACGAGTCCGCCTCTATTAGCGGAGCCTGTTAACCTGTTGCGCGAAGATCGTAATGAGGCCCGTTATATGTAATAATAAATAAGAAGTGGAACCAATATATGTAAGACATCAACCGACCATTTAAATAGCATATGTACTAGAATGGAACATACCAAAACAAAAAAGATATGCCTCCAACATAATTACCTCACAGAAACTGCACAGCAAGAAGCCACAGCAGACCTACACAACAGTAATAACAAAACTTATCAGAAACTAGTAAGTAAACTTCATTTTTCTTATATATTTCTAAACTTTCTGTATTAGGTACACAAAAAGTAACATATTTTCTTTTTACACAGAAATATCTAGTACTTTGGAATGGCTTGAAGAAAATTTCCCATTTAATGAAATGAGTGAAGACAATGATACTAATGATAGACACTTCTCTATATAAGCCAATTAATAACCATTACTTTATGTGTACTGTAGGATATTTTGTGTAGATTACCGCTAAAAATAAAGTAATTCAGCAATAATCACTCCTTGCATTCAGATTGGGTTTGGTATTATGGTAATATAGTGGATATGCATTATTTCAGTACACAGATATATTTAGTTGGTATACATTTTGTTGGTGGTATTTTTGGTGAGCATAATTCCTTTGTTTTATTTGTGGCCCCAATATCCAGAACCCCCTTTCTCCTTACTTAGTCAGTTCGGGTGATCAATAGAGAGACCTCAGGCCTACACCTTATGGATACCCCAATTTTCACATACAGTATTCACAACCCCTGTGGTATTATCATTAATTTATTTACATCAGTGAAACTATTTCCAGAGGCCTCTCTTTCTGCTGACTCATATACGTCCAGCAAACTATTTCATTATGTTCCACTCAGAAATCACACACACATATACACACTGAGTGGAACCATGCACACAGCTATTTATAATTGCTCATAACATTACTTTATCTGCATAGAAACTTGGCGCTTTAAGCATCATTCCCTCTATGGCATAATATTTTTTTAGACACCAAATGAAACAGAAACAAGAATACTCTTAGGCAGACGGTGTGTTATCAATATTTCATTTTAAAATGATACATTACCATTCGTGAGACAATCCTCTCTGAAATAAAAACGTGAGAAAGACAAAATGCAAGAACTCTATGAATTTCATTTCATATTTGCACAAGAGAGAGAAAAATTACATCGTTTGTTTTGCCTTCAGCTGGCAATATTAAAATGTGTCATTTAAACACAGTGAAAAGCTATCGCTACGCTGCCTGTCTAAAATAGGTCACATGCACATAACGCACCCTCACTTTTGTACAAGATAATTACCAGCAAATTGTAGCTGTTCAGCACGCGAACTCCCCGGACTTGTCGCTTTCTTTAAATGGCTCAAGGCTTTCCTTCAAAGCACCCCAGCGAGGACATGCAGTTCTGATCTGCAGTCTCTCAAGCCGGTGCTTATTGACTGGAATCTCCAGCCTGGGAAAGTCAGCAATGGACTGGGATGACACCTCTCAATCAGAAAACCCCATAGAAACTCCAGCCAAGTCTTCACCGGAGCTGTGCAAAATGTCCTCTGCCCTTCTTCCTCCCCGAGATGCACCAAGAGACCTCTGTTACAGCCCTTCATGTGACGTGCATCCAATAAAAATCTATCATGTCATACCCTCCTTCTTCAAACAATAGCTCACTTTTCAGTAAGAAACTGTATCCACTAATTTTCTGCTTATTCAAGTTTTGTTTCTTTCGCAAGGACCGTGAAAAGCACAGAGAAAGAGAAAGGAAAACAAAAATTCTGAATGTCCATTTAAAATGACTTTCAGCCTGCCTCATTTTGCACTTGTAGAACACATTATGATATTAATAAGTTAAGATCATGTTAGTACTGTTAATTATATTAGTTCTTTAATCCTCTAATGTGTCTCCTGCAACAGAGGCATTTCAGGTGAGAAAAAAATGGTGCAATTGCTTGTACCACATTATAGCAATACATTGATCTCATGCAGTGGTGCTGCACTCCAAAAACACGCTAAATAATCCTACATATCCCCTCCTTTTTCTGAGAATTTTGGCCATGGTCCAAGCCACAAATGGAAGAAATCCAACTTGCTCCCTTTCTTCTTTTTTAAAATGTATGCGTGTTGGGATATCTTTCTCTCCCCGTTGTAGCCACTAACATGAGCAACATCTTCATTTTTACTGATAAAACAATCAACCATCCTCCCATTATTAGCACCAGGACAGCTAAACCCAATATAGAGCGTTCCCCCCAGGTTCCCCAATTAAAACTTTCCACTTCTATCATACCCAGGTTACTAACCGTAATGTTGTTCTTTCTTAGATTAATTTTCACTACGTGTTTCTCTTTATGATTCAATAAAAATTCTAGGTCCGGATCCATTGGAAATGCATCCCTTTGAAAAAATTCAATATTTTCTACTTGGCTTTCCCAAATGTCATTCGTAACATGAAATAATGTTAACCCTCCAATCAACACAATTGTATCCTTTGAAACCTGTAAGTAAAAGACATTATATTTCACCTGTTTAACCACATATGTTCCATGATTTAAGTGTACTACTGTCAGGTTTTTTAAACAGGTGCTGATCAACCATTTACCTTTGACCATTTTAGCCTGTGCTAATTCTTCACTCCCCATATTGCTAATGATCACTTCACATCCTTCTGATATACTTGGGTCAGATTTCAAACCACAAATAGCGTCTGTAGCATCAGGAACAAACGGTTTACCCGGGCACATATAATTTTGTTCTTTAAATTTGACATACGTTTCCAAGTTTGGTATCAAGTGAACTTCAGGCTCCCATGACTGAAATGCCACCACTTCTGGAGTCTTAATCTTAATAAATGTGTCCTATTGCCAAAATCCCACATTGTGTACCCACTTGGTTTGATAAATAAGATCAGGAGCTACATATGGGATGCATAGTAAGAACCCAATTTCTAGCCTTTCCAAGTCCACATATAATGGCATTGCATTACCCATTTCAAAAGCAATTTTTACCTGTATCACATCAATCTCCCTCCTAGTCAACCTTTCTATCATTTGATGAATAATATCCTGTGAAACAAAGTACAATGGTATATGTCCTTGAATCAATTGTGAAATTGCAGTTTGAACTTCTCTCATATAATTCGTTAATAGTCTATCAACAGGACTCATTATATTCAAAATCTCACTAAGTGTTCTGTCATGCTTAATAATCAGCTTAGTTGCCCGTTGCATCACATCCGCTTGTTCATTCAATATAATCGCAGTTTCATTTATGAACCTTACTTGTTCATCCAATCCCCCTCTAATCCCATCTAATGTTTTTTGTATTATTTCTAGGTCAACACTCAGTTGTTGTGCTTTAGTACTCAGCGTCCCTACTGAAATAGCATTGGCTGTTGATATCGTGGTACCTATTATGGCTCCAACTATAGACATTACCAATGAGATTGCAAGCATCACTGCACCTCTTTTTCCTCTCCTCTTCTTAATGTCTGCTGAATTCACAAATGTTTTCTCCAATTGCATCAATATATCTCTTATTGACTGCTTAGCGTCCTCTTTTCTTATTTCCAGCCACTCTTTAGTCTGCTTAGCTTTAATTCCAGTGTTGTTAAAATGTTTTTCTATGAAAATATCAGGATTCAATGGTATATAAATGTTCTGGAAAATCATCCTTCTATCACTTATGATGAATCCTGGTGCTTCTTCTACCGCAATACCAGATGCTGGTCCAGGGTCAATGACAACCTGTGCTTCTGAATTTTTGAAGTTCCCTCCGAACATCAACATAATTATCCATATTGTCGGCGTCATCTTCAATGCTGATCACTTTGCAGCCTTGATCTTCGCCTCCTTTTGGGGCTTCTCCGGAATCCGTCCACGTGGGCTCCAGGACTCCATCGTCTCCAGTGGCCTCTGGTCCTGTGTCTTCCAAGTACAAATATGTTAATATTCTAAATCAAATAGAAGAGAAATAAATGAAGTACATAGCACAATACTAACTTCACCTTTTTGCCAAAGATAAAACATGCTTTGTAAAATATTTCGCCCTTTTTCCTCTTGCTTTCTGAAATTAAACATAGATTAAAGAGAAAACAAACATACATAAAACAGCATTCAATATTTAATAAATTTTCACACCAATTCCATACATTTTAGCTTCCATTTTTTTTATATATATATTTACATATATTACAATGTTTATGTGCCATTATCATAATCAACCATCTTTATTTAACTTCTCTGCCACTACTATTGACTAGACCCATTTACTTTACCTTTTTATGTTCAAGGGACTTTATCTGTTTCTACACGCTCAAGTTGTTTAATCTCATGTTTGGGGTGACATGGTTTAATTTCATTCACGGCAACAAACTGTTCTGTTGCTGTTTCACCTTCAGTCTTCAAAATTTTATAGACCACAGGAGAGACCAAATCTATAATTCGATATGGCCCCTGCCAGGCAGCTAGAAATTCAGAATTTTTCTGTTTACCTTTTCCAAAATGAAATTTATACACCTGATCGCCCACACAATATTCCTTTACTGACGTCTTTTTATCATAATATGTCTTTGCACTGTCAGCAGCGCTTTCTAAATGTTTCTGTACAAAAGCAAATGCATGTTGTAAATGCTTCCGCAGTTCATCAATGTATTCATGAACTGTGGATGCGCTCACAAGTGTTTGCTCATGTGTCCTGTATAGCAGGTGTTGTGGTAATACCATTTTCCTACCTGTTAAAACTTCATGAGGGCTAATACCTGTTGCTTTGGCAGGAGTTGGTCTGATTGCCATCAGAACCAAAGGAAAGCGTAAATCCCAGATGGAACCTGCTTCTGCCACAAATTTCTTTAAAATGTCCACAACAGACATATTGCTTCGTTCAATTCCACCTGAAGAAGCCGCCCGATATGCGATTTATGTAGCTTTCTCTTCACACCCAATATTTGCCATACCTTACTCATTAGAGCACTTGTAAAATGACTTCCTCTGTCTGATTCTATTCTTTGTGGCACCCCAAATCTTGAAAACACATGGTTTACCAGCAATGTGGCTGCTGTTTGCGCGCTACAATCTGGTGCAGGAATACACGCAATCCACTTCGACATCAAACATACCACACTTAAAATATAACGGTTCCCCCTACTCGACCTCTTTACAGGCCCGACATAGTCTATTTGCAAATCTGACATGGAAGAGTTAGGCCTCTTTTCATTAATGGAGCTCTATGCATTGGTGAAGCAGGTTTAAATTGGGCACATACTAGACATCCTCTAGTATATAATTCTACATCTTGGGGCATATGTGGCCAATAAGCATAATCTTTTAGTATTTCCATTGTTTTCTGTGAGCCTCTGTGGCCTGCAGTTATAGCATCATGCGCATGGTGTAGCATTAACCCTCTGAATGAAAGGGGTACCACCCACTGTATTTGTCCTGTTATGGACTCTCTAATCATGAGTCCATCTTGTAGTCTTATTCGTTGTTTATTCTTTAATAGCACCCTCAACTCTTCTTTTCCCATACAATCATTTTCTGTTAAAGGGTTTTGTTCAGGATCTATCAAATGATTATAATAGATTCCCAGAATTCGGTCATTGTTTTGTGCCTCAATCAGATCTTGGTCTGGTGTATCATAACTCCACTGTACCACTGGTTGATCTGTCTCCTTTGTTGCTTTAGAACTTGTTACTGTATCAATTTCTATTTCACCCAGTAAATGTTCAATAGGTAGAAATTTTCCCATCACAGCCCCAATTTTAGCCAGGTGATCTGCCTTATCATTTCCCTCCTTATCCTCTCCTGGAGTTTTTAAATGCCCACGAATTTTCCTCCAGTATATTGTTAAATCATTTTCTGACACCAATTTGTCTATGGCTTGTATCATTTTTCCATGTTTAAGTGGCTTTTTATTGTATGTAATCATGCCTCTCGCTTTCCAGCCAGGTAAATATTCCACAAAGCTATTTTGTGCGTAATCAGAATCAGTCACCAGGACAATTTCAATGAATTTATTATCAACTGCAGTAGCAATTGCTTTATAAATGGCTGCCAATTCCGCTACCTGACTGCTCCTAGCACCAATTCTCATCCCTATACTCGGGATACCTTCACACTTCAACCAGACATTCCCTATTCCTGACACTAATTGTTTATCACTGTCATTTTCAATGTGAAAGGCATAACCATCAACATACACAGTTGGCAAGTCTTTGCATGTTTTTTCATCAAAAGCTTTGTGTGGTGATTGTTCAAATTCCTACCAATTAGGTTCCACTTCTATTTCATTTGATACTGGTTCAGCTGCACAGTCATGTAAATCTGCTAAACCCTGAGCAATTGGGCTTTTTTTATTTTGGCCACATCTCACTTCTACAGGAAAACACTGTAATGCTAGCGTCCATGAAGTGATTCTGGACTGCGCTAAATTACCTGACCTAATTCTTTTACTCTCTAAAAATTGCAAAGGTTGATGATTTGTCTCAATAATCACGTTTTCTCCCTGAACAATGGGGCGGAAATGTTGTCGCACCCACACAGTGGTTAATAGGGCCTTTTCACATTCATTGAATTTAATTTCAACTTGGGAAAATGCCTTACTTGCATATGCAATGGTTTTGTGATTCAAATCATGTTTTTGTGATAACACTGCTGACATACAATGTTCAAAGAAACCTATTTCTATAAAGAAATCCCTGTCCTTTATGGGATATCCTAAACATGGTGCCTTTACAAGACATTCCTTTAATTTAGCCACTGCCTCAGACTGCTCTTTTTCCCATTTCCAGGGTGTATTCAGTTTAAGCAGTTTAGTCAATGGTTGAGTGATTGCAGCATAATTTTCAATGAACTTTCTGTTATAGCCTGTCATTCCTAATAGACTTTTTACCCTTTTCACATTTTTAGGATATTTTAGTTTCTGTATGGCTTCTATTTTCTTCTTTTGTGGATTTAGTCCATGTTCAGTCACTTCATGGCCTAGAAAATTAACCTTTTTCTTGCACCATTATGCTTTTTGTAAAGATACTTTGGCGCCTGCTTTCTGCAATTGGCCAAGCACATGTCTTATTTCATCAAAATGGCTTTTCAAGCTTTCATTTATTATCAGGACATCATCCACATAAATTATGGTTCCGCTTTCTGCTGCATCAGGCATAGCCTTCCTCAAAAATATGCCAAAATCACTCCCACTATTGACGTACCCGAATGGAGTTCTAACCCATGCGTATTGAGTCTTATCAAATGAAAAGGAAAATAAATTCTGTATCTCCTCTGCCAATGGCACACACCAATATCCAGAGGTGAGATCTAATGTGGTGAACACTTTTGAACCATGTACCTGAGCTAATCCCTGATCAATGAATGGCAGTGGCCATCTGGATACTGGCACTCTTTTATTTAACTCTCTCAAATCTGCACACAGTCGCCATTGACCGTTTGGTTTTAACACACCTAAAATAGGTGTATTGGATGTGCTATGAATGGGCCTGATGATTCCCCGCGACTCCAAATTTTTAATAATCTCTGCCAATGATTCTAAACATGCCAGCAGCAGTCTATACTGCCGTACAAATACTGGGCTTCTGCTACACCCTTCCGGAAGTGTTGCCACATGTAAATTAGTTAGCCTGCAATAATAAGCATCTTTTGCAAATACATCTTTAAATATCTTCCTCAATTTATTCCTATCCTCCTCGTTGTCACATGCATCCGCTAACAAAATCTGCTCCTCTATCATTTTGGGGGATTCTGGAAAATGTTCTGGCATGGGACTCTCGGCGCTTTCCTCTAATTGTGTGGCTGTGTCTCTTTGTAAAGCTGCCACATTTAAATGTTTTGGCATATCAGCTTCCACTTCAATGGGCTGATTTTCTATTTCATTTTCATTTAAGTTAAATGTTATGCAATCCTCTTGATGACAGCACACTGTCTCGCTTGAATCATAAGGGTACACAGAATTAATTTTAAATATCCCTTTGGGCTGAGAGTCCAGGTATTCTGGCAATTCACCCTTAACATCTACATACTTTTCAGGTATATTCCAATCACCATGTTATTTAGATCTGCTGTGTAATGTGATTTTTGTATGGCCATTCCTACTGGGGAGTTTTCCTCTAAATGAATATTCTGATAGCCTTTATTATTCACCATAATTTTTACAGACCCTTCACCCACATCTACCAATGGAATGTATTCATAATCCAAGCCTTGCTGTTTTATGGATTCATTCAGACACACAAATGCATCAGAATCTTTCATCTGCTGTCCATTTTTGCATTTCAGTGTTATTGCAAACTGCTTTGTAAATGCAGGGATAACAGTATCTTTCCTCATTTGTAATTCAATTGCATAAGGGACCAGCTGTGCGCAATGATAAGCCCTTCTTTTGTCTTCAAATTCAGGTACCGGCCCACCTATTCGTAACCATATCTTTTGATTAAGGAAATCTAGCACCATACACATTCTGTGCAGGATGTCATTGCCCATGTAAAAGTCATTTTGTGTTCCACATACTATCCAAACATTATGGTAAATTGTTTTTTGTCCGTTGCTAATTTTCAGCATGCATCTACCTGCAATTCGGTTTTCAAAGTCTGGACCGTCCAAACCTAGTTTGTAATCCTAAATTTCGGGATCTCCTCCCTTGACATTATTTTTTGCAACAATTTCTCATTAATGAAGCTCCTTTCCTGTTAAAGCGCTAAAGTGGCTTTTATTGTTTTAGAATAGTCATTTATCCCAACATAAACCCATGGTTGTTCATCTTCCATCACTGTTGCTGAGGGTTCTTTAGATTTAGGTCTAGTATCTCGCATTTTATCACTTTATCTATCCTGACAATAGAGTACCTCATATAGTTTTGTGCTTTGGTGTACAATCCATTCCAGGGACTTGTCACGGTCAAATTCACGGACCAATTGGGATATGATGTCTTTCTGCAGCCCATAGAAGTAGGCAGTTTTAAACTCATTGGAATTGGGGTCAAAAGATACATCAAAGCGAGAAAAAGCTCTTTTTAAGTCTTGTAAAAACTGGCGAGGGGATGTATTAGACCCAGCAGTGATTGTGTAAGCGACTTTATTTGCCTCCTGCAATGACTGGAAAGGAGAAAAATGACGCCTGATCTCTTTTTCGAACTCCGCCCATGTCATATTCTGCTGTTCATTCAATCCTCTTATAATACTGGCCGTCGGGGCATCTAAAGTTAAATGACAATATTGCTTGTACTGTTCCTTAGGTATCTGGAGTGCTTTAAAAATGTCATGAACCGCTTCTAAGTGATCCTCACTGCAGCATTCCCCTCCTTTTGTAAATGGTGTGATCAGGGCTTTAATGGATTTCATTATCTTTATGGGGCTACTTGTTGCAATGCATGGAATTGCACTACTTGGTGACTCAACCCTGGTTCCAGGTGTATGGGATTGGTGGCGGCCCCCAATGGGAGTATCAAATCCCCCAAGGGCACTGCAACCAAGTTCAGTCACCGGCCCAGTCACTGGGGCACTAGCCCTTTGGGTAGAAATAGAATTCACCTCAACTCCATTGAATGTGGTACCCTGCCACCTCGCCTGGGACATGGGAATGTACATTTGCTATTCTAAGTCCTTACACTTTTTAAGGAGCTTGTTTGCTTCGTTTTGCAAATAGTTGTTTTCATCACTCATTTTATTAATTACCTCCTGCATGTCGCACATTTGCATTTGGCACTCATTAAATTCTTTGTTCCTCTTGTCTCTTTCTGGAGGCATTTTAACCATTTCTTGTTCGGCCTTTTGGAGGTCACTTTCTTTCTGATAATGTTCTTTTCGTAAAATCTGCATCTCTGACACAACCTCATCTTTATCTTGTCTAATGTGGTCCACCAATGCTTTTAAGTGTACCAATTCTTGTTCACTGCCCTCAAATTGTTTCTTGCTTTTGGACAATTGAACATCAGAATCTCTGCATTTTAACTGCATGTCTTTTTGGCATGCATCCAATTCTGCTCTTAACATTTCCTGATTTTTACTTGCCCATCTAAGTCAGTCTTTAACCGGTTAATTAGCTGGGTGTCATTTTCTTGCATTCGCAGGGACCTATTCAAAATAAACCAGATTTTGGTGCATAGCCGTATCAAACAGTCTTTCTCTGCATTTTTATCAGCTGCATTTAATAACCTTAGAAGGCAGACCTGAATTATGCTGCCTTCTGCAAAAATATTGTCTAGTTTTTCTTTCTGCACCTCACCCTGAATGCGGTCATGCCATTCTGAGGTACTGTTTGATGACCATGTCCCATGTGCGAATAACTTTGCCTCTAAATATTGCACTAGGTCTGAGAATGTGGTTTCCCTTTGAGACATTCTGAAATTCGTTTTTAGTGACACACTGCTATTATGAAATGTGTTCCCTTTAATGTACAGATGGCGGTGTGAGACACACTTGCCACGCCCAGTAGGTGCTCTATAATCACTTTCCCGGCCTGCAACGCACCATAAATATGTAGGGTATTTTGTGTAGATTTGGGGCCTAGCTGTATTTTCTTACCGCCAAAAATAAAGTAATTCAGCAATAATCACTCCTTGCATTCAGATTGGGTTTGGTATTATGGTAATATAGTGGATATGCATTATTTCAGTACAAAGATATATTTAGTTGGTATACATTTTGTTGGTGGTATTTTTGGTGAGCATAATTCCTTTGTTTTATTTGTGGCCCCAATATCCATAACCCCGTTTCTCCTTACTTAGTCAGTTCGTGTGATCAATAGAGAGACCTCAGGCCTACACCTTATGGATACCCCAATTTTCACATACAGTATTCACAACCCCTGTGGTATTATCACTAATGTATTTACATCAGTGAAACTATTTCCAGAAGCCTCTCTTTCTGCTGACTCATATACGTCCAGCAAACTATTTCATTATTTTCCACTCAGAAATCACACACACATATATACACTGAGTGGAACCACGCACACAGCTATTTATAATTGCTCATAACATTACTTTATCTGCATAGAAACTTGGCGCTTTAAGCATCATTCCCTCTATGGCATAATATTTTTTTAGACACCAAATGAAACAGAAACAAGAATACTCTTAGGCAGACTGTGTGTTATCACAATTTCATTTTAAAATGATACATTACCATTCGTGAGACAATCCTCTCTGAAATAAAAACGTGAGAAAGACAAAATGCAAGAACACTACGAATTTAATTTCATATTTGCACAAGAGAGAGAAAAATTACATTGTTTGTTTTGCCTTCAGCTGGCAACATTAAAATGTGTCATTTAAACAGAGTTAAAAGCTATCGCTACGCTGCCTGTCTAAAATAGGTCTCATGCACATACCGCACCCTCACTTTTATACAAGTTAATTAACAGCAAATTGTAGCTGTTCAGCACGCGAACTCCCCGAACTGGTCGCTTTCTTTAAATGGCTCAAGGCTTTCCTTCAAAGCACCCCAGCGAGGACATGCTGTTCTGATCTGCAGTCTCTCAAGCGGTGCTTATTGACTGGAATCTCCAGCCTGGGAAAGTCAGCAATGGACTGGGACGACACCTCTCAATCAGGAAACCCCATAAAAACTCCAGCCAAGTCTTCACCGGAGCTGTGCAAAATGTCCTCTGCCTTTCTTCCTCCCCGTGATGCACCAAGAGACCTCTGTTACAGCCCTTCATGTGACGTGCATCCAATAAAAATCTATCACGTCATACCCTCCTTCTTCACACAATAGCTCACTTTTCAGTAAGAAACTGTATCCACTAATTTCCTGCTTAATCAGGTTTTGTTTCTTTAGCAAGGACCGTGAAAAGCACAGAGAAAGAGAAAGGAAAAAAAAATTCTGAATGTCCGTTTAAAATAACTTTCAGCCTGCCTCATTTTGCACTTGGAGAACACATTATGATATTTATAAGTTAAGATCATGTTAGTACTGTTAATTATATAAGTTCATTAATCCTCTAATGTGTCTCCTGCAACAGAGGCATTTCAGGTGAGAAAAAAATGGTGCAATTGCTTGTACCGCATTATAGCAATACATTGATCTCATGCAGTGGTGCTGCACTCCAAAAAAACGCAAAATAATCCTACAGTACTTAACACATTTTTTTAACAGACCATACAAACAATGAAAATAATATAGCGAAAGAGACATTAGAAAATGCCTGTAGCGAATGGAACAAAAAATGGATATGCTAATGAAAAATGTCAATCTTTTAAAACATTTTGTGGAGGACCACATAAAAGAAAACATTAAATATCATTGTCCCATATGTACCAGTTCCCCCTCTCCATGTGCCAGTCAACTATCCCCAAACCCTCACCACCAATAAAAACATTATGATGAGACTTCCATCCCTTCACCCCCTCCCATCCATCCTCTCCAAACCCCTAATTCCCCTGTATTTGTGTCAGTTTCTGCTTCCCCCTCTCTTTCATAAATTTGATATTTGTATATAATAATAAAATATTATGTGTGTTGTTATTTAATTCCTCTGTGTCTTATTTTTTTTTTAAAAGTGAGTTAAGGTGTCCGCGGACAGCGCGGGTGTCCGGGATGTCCATAATTAACCAAAATGGAGGTGTCCTAAGGGCACTATACCTGTCCGTACTGTCCACAATCAAAATGGAACTGTTCTTAGAACACAAACGATGTCCGGGATGTCCGTAATTAACCAAAATGGAGGTGTCCTAAGGACACTATACCTGTCCGTACTGTCCACAATCAGAATGGAACTGTTCTTAGAACACAAACGATGTCCAGGATGTCCGTAATTAACCAAAATGGAGGTGTCCTAAGGACACTATACCTGTCTGTACTGTCCGCAATCAAAATGGAACTGTTCTTAGAACACAAACGATGTCCGGAATGTCCATAATTAACCAAAATGGAGGTGTCCCAAGAACACTATGTCTGTCCGTACTGTCTGCAATCAAAATGGAACTGTTCTTAGAACACACTCGATGTCCGGGATGTCCGCAATTAACCAAAATGGAGGTGTCCTAAGAACACTATGCCTGTCCGTAATGTCCGCAATCAAAATGGAACTCTCCTTAGAACACACTCGATGTCCCGGATGTCCGCAATTAACCAAAATGGAAGTCTCCTAAGACCTGTTTGTACTATTCGTAATTAAAATGGGAGTGTTCACATTGTCAGTAAAACATCTATGCACATGCGCACCACACCCATAGGTCCTACGAACATCGCGCCTGTCCGTAACTGTTCCGTTGCACATGTGTTGCAGTTTTAATTAGTTTGAGGACCCGAACACTGTCCGTAGAACACCCGCGCGCATGCGCACAACTGTCCCTGCACATTTGGTGTCCTGCGGACAGCCGTCCCATTCGCGAATGTGTCTGCGACATCATCACGTGACCACACCCACGCTGAGCGTGTGTCCTTATTTGCGGACAAAGTACTTTTTTGGACAATCCAAAGTATTTTACAGTAAAAGTTCACCACTGCACATGTCCCAGACAATGTTCCTGGCGATCTACATACTTTTTGGAACTTTTTGAGCCTTTTTTTGGTGTTTCATGTGTTCACGGACATCCTGGCTATCCGCGGACCGTGTACCAGCACTCCTATAAAAGGCTGCACCCTAGAATGCTCCTCATTGTGCTTCTGGCTACCTGACAGAGCATTGCTTCTACTTGCATTCACTGCATTGCTGCTGACTTTTGCCTGCTGTCTTCCAGATGGTGACCATGGCTGCTTCAGCTTCATCACCATCCCACCCTATCCACCACCACCACCTCCCCAAGGGCCTGCAGAGGGGAACATGCTTGAGGATGCAGAGGAGATGGATGAAGAGGATGAAGAGGATGAGGTAGTGGAAGTCCCAACTACCAGCACTCGCTTTGAGTCTTGGGTGTGGCGGTTGTTTACCACTCTTGATGGAGTGCCAAAAGCTTGTACAAACAAGGTCACCTGCAATCAGTGCCACATGGTGCTGAGTAGTGGAAGGCCTGGTTCGTACAGCTTTGGTACGACATCAATGAAGCGACACCTAAGGTAGTTCCACAGAGGGGTTATTCACAAGGTTGTACCTTGTGATAAAAGTAGTGAGTTGAGTTCCTCTACAGCATCCTCCATTTCCGCTCCTGTCACCACAAGAGACACTCCTGTGGGACAGAGCATCCCTCCAGCTGCCTCACAGGCCATTCATGATGCTGTTGACGCTTACCTTTCGAGGGTCACAATATTGTGTATGTACTGCGATGCAGTACTCTGCAGGGGGGGAATCTTCAGAGTGCTTTCGAGACTGCAGTCAAGGAGCATGAGAAGGTCTGCCCACTACCTGAATAAGGCCCACCCTACATCTTCCTCTCTCCACCTGCCCTTTCTTATCCCCGTGATTGGTGTCCCTTCCTTACCCTCCTTTCCCCTCCTCTCCTTGTGTGTCATGTTTAAAAAAACCCAAAAAAAACAAAACCCACAAAATAAAAGGCTCTTTTCAGAGCCGCCTTTCACAGTTTAAAAATAGAAGTGACTAATAAATGGTGCAGGGCCCTGTGCATTTTTAGGAGTCTGCAGACAATCCGCTGACATTTATTTTTTGGGGGTGCTGCCCTATTAGAGCCATTGCACTTTTCTATGGGAAGAAGTGGTGGCTCTGCAAAGAGCCTTTTGGTGGTGTTTACTTCAAATGATTAAGATCTACTGCAAAATGTATTAATGTAATTACAAAAAAGGTTGCAATGCATTTTGTATATTTTGCAGAAAAAATGGATTGCCAGCATAAGTAAGATGTACTCCATCTCTGCAAAAAATGTATGTGCTACAAAACATAATATTATCATTGTGAAAAGAGGACATGCCAACATCTCTTAAAAAGGCACAAACAGCCTTATTGACATTGCACCTCGCTTTCTCCATTTGTGGACCAAATGAAGAAGAACACAGCCACATTTGTCTCTGCTCAATACGAGAAAAAATTACTTGGAAATTTAGAAACATGTCCATGACCGTCCCAAGTCCTTCTTTCATTGCAAATTGCAAAGAAATTCCAGACACCTGTCCTAAACTGTTCCCTCACCAATGAATAGATATTAAGTCTGGATGACGCTGTGTCACCAAAGTAGCACGGAGAGGTACCAAATCCAGCCACTTCATTCCACGCACTCCATGCCAGTGCACTTCCACATGAGGGAATCCAAGATATGCAGCCACTCCACAGCGTTCTGCATGCACCTCCAACCAATGTATCCATGAGTCTCCCAAAATCCAGATAATCTGTTTTCTAAAACACACAGCTATAGCTATCTGTTCTTCTCTCAAGAAATTTTTACCTATCCCTAGCTCTGTTCATTCTCATTTGTATGCCTCTCCACCCCAAAATCCCATACACGGTGTCTGCGGACAACCGCCATGTCCATGGACATATCGAAAAATCTGAGCGTGATGAATTTACATTTAAATAATGTACCCCATTTCCCCTTTGAGGTTGGCTGTGAAAAGAGCCATCTTTTGTTTTTTTTGAAGATGCTTGAGAGACAACTTTTATTTTGCATTTCTTTTTGGGTTTTTTTCTTATTTTACGCACAAAATCTTCACATAAGCTTCTCCAAAGCAACCCTTATATTCCAAAACAGCATGGCATTTCCCATAACAGATAAAGAAATGCCATCTTATTTAAAATAAACAGCATTACCAGAATCAATGTTCTCATTATTACAAAAGAACATACCAGCTCTAAGCATGAAAGCAAACATTCCTCGGCTGATTGCAAACCTAGCAATGTTTTGCTGAGGACAAAAAACAGAACTATTGTCCCATATTGCCCTAGGTACTAAACCAGAAAAAGTAATTTTGGCATTTGGAAGGACTGTCATTGCTGCTTGAACCAAGTTTTCCAAATCTGCCAACAAAGTAGTGGCACTGACATAGCCCAAATGCAACGCACCACAGTGCAAAACTACCACATGAGGACTGTTCATCCTGCCCATATTGTCACAAACTTGTATAATTCGCTGCATATTGAAATCAGGCACAGTGCTCCACACCACCTCCACTCCTCTAACATCAAAATTGTTTGCCACATTCCTGCATTTAGCATACTGCTCCAAACCATGCACAAACATATCTCCAACCACCAACACCCTGACTTTCTCCACCTCTGCCATCTTCACTACACACAACCTCTTTCAACACAAATCTACAACCTCAACACCTGATTGGCTAATCCCTACAGTCCCCTTTCCATGCCTGATTTGCTGAAAAACCCCGGATGTGGCACGCCCTGATCGCGGACAGCCACGGTGTCCACGGAGCGCGTAACTCTTAGACAGCCCTTCTACCCTTTCCACTTCACCCTCTGTGCCATTCCCTCATTGGGTACAGCTAAGCAGTCACACAACCATCCACCAATCACATCCAAGAACTCTACATCTAACTCCAAATGTACTGTTGATCACTCTGAGTACAAATCTCATGTCATTGGAAATCACCTACTACAAAAAGTACTGTACAAGTCTCCAAGATGTTTACTTGCAGCTTCATGCATATCCACATGCATGAATACAAACTACAGGTATGCATATTTTCTGCACAGTACATGTACATGTATTTCATATTAAAAGATGGGAGAAATAATAGTATAATTGTAGAAAAACACTTAGTAGTGTATTTTAAAATTACACACAGCCAGGATAAATTCATGCATCTTTATACACTCACACAGATAGACACTATCATTAGAAAAGCTCCCAGCTGAAATAACACCACTGCCTCTACATCACATCCTTCTGCTTTATTACCCACACCTTCACAAATGCATACATTCCATGCCTTTCAATACAGTTTCTGCAATTTACCCTATAAAAATAGCTAAATAAGTATATGATTATTTCTTCTATCTCCTAACATCCAATAACACAGTCTTAAGAAAGCAAGTGAGTTTCATACGCTTAGTATTATACTCATTTGCAAAGCATGTTCAAGTAACAGATTCTAAGTAAAATATACAGGCTGCACATAGGCAAAGGAAACTGCATGCACACACCATGTTCAGTTATCAAAAAACACTGCTACTACAAAAACAAAAAAATATACGTCTAAATTAACAACAGTGCTATAAACACACAAAATTACTAACTTCTTTCTTTTACAATTGCAGTGATGACCACTCTCCTGAAAAGCAGCAGCACCTGAAATACAAACAACAACTCAGAAGAAACATACTCGTTCCAGACAAAAAAGTAAGTACAATACTACCATAATGTTCTAATTGTTACTCAAACACACTGTGGAGCTGATTAATGGAATTTGTGCGCCAGAAAACGGGGATTTGTGTGCCATTCTGCCCACAAATCCCCATTTCTTAAACAGGGCTTTGCGGGCAGAATGGCACACAAATCCCCGTTTTTTGGTGCACAAATTCCATGAATCAGCCCCTAGAATGTTAGTATTGCAGACAAAGAACTGTTTTAATTCTATACCATTAGATTTAGTATTAGTGCTTCTCCTCACCATTAGCTTACTTTGTATTGTCATCTTAACCCCAGTATAGTAACAGACAAATACAAGAATAGCCTTCCCAACTTGTTGTAGCTGGCCATTGCACAATCACACACCTCCACATACATCCTTACCATCATACTCAGACACTCATGCACACAGCAGTGATACATTGCACAACAGCCCAACCCATGCCTTCTTTTTTTCCAACAGACCCCAAAGAATGCCTAGCAAAAATCAAGTCCGTAGAAAGCAACGCAAAAGTAGAGCAAATCAAAATAAAAGTGTCCAAAATAAGGATCCATCTCTAGCACAATTTGTACAAAAGGTTCAAACAAAACAGCTAATACAGTCATTAAGCCAAACAAACCAAGTTTCCAGTACAGAAACTTTGCCTCCTCTTTCAAAATGTAAAACAAAATGTAAAACGAAACAGAAAGTGATTAACAAGAATTCAGCTACCACTACTGCTAACACTGCTCCTATAAATCTTGATGTAGTGACAAGTAACCATACCAAAAAAAGTATTTTACAAACATTTTTCTGCCAGAGTCCTTCAGAATCTTATGAAAACAGGAGAGAAATCATGCACAACCCTTAAAACGTACCATAGAAAATTAATCTTAGAAGCTCTCATAGACAGTGCAATCCTTCTCAAAAGGAAGTTATTTATTTTAGTTTTAAACAGAATGAAACCACTAACAAAACTAACTAATAAACTACAAAAAGACTTCTCAATAAATGGAATGTCAACAAAAATAACTTCTTAAATATCTGTGGAGGTGAATGGAGTCACACCACGAGCACAGAACCATATTTTAATGAAGAAGCATACAAACAAAAGCAAACAAACACAATTGACATACATAGCAGTGGACGAGGGTATGAAAAACTTAATAATACCATAATGGAGCAAGAAATGCTGCTTACAAAAATATCCCCAGAAAACTCAGTATCACCTCTCCATTCGACTGAACCAAAATGTCCAGTGTACAAATGGCCATGCACGTCAATGTGTAACATTGCCAAAAAATCTTCCAAATCTTTACGCCAGTTCCTCAATCAGTATGTGAAAGGCAAAGACAAATTCAAAATGAAACTACTACAAAATATCAAAACCTCTCCAATGCGCAAATACACAAGACTACAAGGACATTCATTAGCCTGCATTTCAGGACCTATTTGCAAAAGCACCTTCCAACATATGAAAATGATATCAACACATCATTCAACTATATGAAATCTAGTCCGCAAACTGTACTATGCTAAAAGTCCTGCTTTAGCACTAGCCAATTTAAATAACAATCTTATACATGGTACAGTCAAAGACCTACTCGAAGAACTAGAGCATATCCAGAGAAAATATTTTGGAAGTGAAAGCCACTTACAAAATGGAATAGCTTTACAACAGACTAGCACAAATTGTACAGATGGCAACCTTCTCCTACACACATTCAAAAAAGAAATACTAAAATTTAAAAGTACATCCTCAGAAGTACTAAACTATGTGTGTGGGTGTTGCCGCAGAACTTTTTATAAAAGTAGCACAAAAACTGTAGACATAACATACAAAATAGAAGACAATGAAGATTCCAAATGGTTTGAATTAGCTCTCTACCTTATAGCAGAAAACAAATACGAAATAACTGACCGCTTAATATTTTGCAGTTACTGCACTGCAAAACTTGACAACAACCAAACTCCTTCACATGTTATCACAAATAACTTGGATTTTTTCCCTCTACCAAAACCCCTGCAACAACTCAATTTATATGACAGCATCATAATTCAAACAGTGCACCCATTTCAAGCAATAATATGCCTTCAACCAAAAACAGCAAAATTACCTCCCTCTCAATTAGTGAAAGGCATTTGTGGCAAAGTAGTTTATTTACCATTAGATCCGAAAGAAGATGTACACACTCTGGGAGTGCAACATCCAATAGATCAATCTTTAATTGTTTTAGTAAATGGTGTACCTGCAAAAGACAAAAAAAATCTGCAACAACTTGTGGACTTACCTAAAGTTAGACAAGCCTTGCAATATCTAAAAGACAATAATGAATACTACAAAGAAATTAACATTGAAGAAAACCTGAGGGAAACCACTGAAATAATTCAAGAGTCACCAGAAACGGGTCAATCTCAACTTCTAGATTCTGCTAGAGTATCCAATATTTTAGACCATTATACAATACATCCATTACACTCTAAAGACACCATAGATGATGCACAGGAAACTTACCAAATGTGACAAACCAAAGGTTCACCATTCAGTTTATGGGAAAAAAGTATAGAAGCACGTGCCTTTCCTCTACCCTTTCCTACTGGGAAAGGAGGAACGTACGATGATAGACCCACTCAGATAACAGCATCAGAATACCGATCTTTACGAAACTATTCTGAAGTTCCCAGATTTAGACAAAATGTGGAATACATATTCCACCTACTCTTTGAAAGTGAACTAGCAACTCTATGCTACGGAGTTGCACACACATTGAAATCAGGTACCCATTTTCAAAATATATCAGCTACACAATTACTACAAAAAGTGCAAGAAAAAGATGAGGTTCTACAATCAAGCATTACAAATCTGTTAGCAAACATGCGTGGTACAAAAGAATACTGGTTCCTATGTCATGGAGATGTACGTTGTATGATGAGAAATCTTGGCCCACCCACTTGGTTTGTTACATTAAGTTGTGCAGAATATGCATGGGAAGATTTACATGATTTCCTACGCATAGCAAACAAAAACAAAACAAACATAGATATAATAACACCTGGAGAACTGTGCTCTCCAGATCCTATTACTATTTCAAGATATTTCCATCATCGCTTCATTGCTATTCTATACTTCTTTTGGAGAAAAGAATACCAAGCCAGAGGAGCACCACATATCCACATGCTTTTATGGATTAAAGATGCTCCTAAATTTGGTCAAGACAGTGATTCCACTGTTTTACAGTTTATTGAAAAATATGTCACTTGTAAAATTCCTTCACAAACAACAAATAGTGACCTTCATGCACACATTTTACAATTTCAAAGACACAAATGTGGGAAGTATTGTTATCGCAAATATAAAAACTAAGGGAAATACTACACCAAATGCCGCTTTGATTTCCCTAGACCAGTTACAGCAACAGGTCAAGTAAACAACTTCATGTCTTCAGTTAGACATTGGGCCTCATCACAAGTTTGGCTGTAACCCTTAAATCCGGCGGTAGCGCTATTACCACTGGATTTAAGGGTCTGCCAAATCAGGGCTTCGGTGGATTTCTCCCCAGCTCTGAGCTGGGGGGAAATCCGCCGAAAATTTGCGCTATTACCGGTGGCAGGAAATCCGCCGGCGGTAAGAGCGCAAAAATTCCCCATTGAGCCCAATGTGGAATGGGCAATTCCTGAATGGGCTCAGTGGGGAATGGGCAATACCCGTTCCACCAAACCCGTGATCCCGCGCTATTAGCGCCAGGGGGTTTGGCGGTAGGGACATTAACGCCGGTGCTAATAGCACCGGCGTTACCACCCAACTCGTGATGAGGGCCATAGTGTCAAAGGTAAATCACCTAAGAACACATATTACATAAAAACAACAGAAGAAGCAAAATATATCATAGATTACAGTGCAATCATTACCCTCTTATGGAATGCAAACATACAGGGTAATTCATAGAATTTCGCACAAAAGTGGCGCACGCGGCTGGCACACAGTGTCCCCGTGCGATACACTGCGCCAGCCGCGTGCGATAAAATCCTTTTCATCGCACAGCGTATTCATGGATTTTAGCCTCAAAAACCAGCCTTGGCGCAGAGTGGCGCAGCGACCCTGCAGCAGCGCCAGTTACACCCCCAAGAACGCACTCGCGCAAGGAAAAGCCTTCAAAATTCCCAAATCATCGCAAAGGGCTGCGCTAACCCTGGACCAGTTCACAGGGCTGCCAAACAGCAAACGCCAAGCGGGAATTAACACACGCGATTCCATCAGGGCACGTGTATTCCAGGGGTGCGTGGGAAGTATCACACGCAAAAACAGCAGGGTACGTGCATTTCAGGGGTGCGCAGGAAGTATCACACGCTATTCCATCAGGGTACGTGTATTCCAGGGGTGCGCGGGAAGTATCACACGCAAAAGCAGCAGGGTACGTGTATTTCAGGGGTGCGCGGGAAGTATCATACGCGATTCCATCAGGGTACGTGTATTTCAGTGGTGCGCGGGAAGTATCACACGCACAATCAGCAGGGTATATGCATTTCAGGGGTGCGTGGGAAGTATCACACGCAAAAGCAGCAGGGTACGTGTATTTCAGGGGTGCGCGGGAAGTATCACACGCGATTCCATCAGGGCACGTGTATTTCAGGGGTGCGCGGGGAGCACTACACGTGAATTGCCCGTGTGGGTCCTCCCAGGTGTTCCCTCTACACCCTCCACGGCCCCTGAAGGCAGCCCACACCACAGGGGACTACCCTGCACATGTCCCGCAGGCAGCCTATCCACCATGCCCCCCAGCCAACCCACATGTCACCTGGCACTACTGCCCACCAACGCATGTCCCCCTGCACCCCCACCCCCCAGCACTTTGGTGCACCCTCCACCAGGCCCCCACTCATGTCCCCCTGCACCCCCACCCCACAGCATCCAGGGGCACCCTCCACCAGGCCTCCACCCATGTCCAACTCATGTCTCCCTGCACCCCCACCCCCCAGCATCCAGGGGCACCCTCCACCAGGCCCCCACTCATGTCTCCCTGCACCCCCACCCTCCAGCATCCAGGGGCACCCTCCACCAGCCACCCACTCATGTCCCCCTGCACCCCCACCCCCCAGCACTGTGGGACACCCTCCACCAGGCCCCCACTCATGTCCCCAGCACCCCCACCCCCCAGCACTGTGGGGCACCCTCCACCAGGCCCCCACTCATGTCCCCCTGCACCCCCACCCCCCTGCATCCAGGGCACTTTCCACCAGGCCCCCATTCATCTGCCCCTTCACCCTCACCCCAGCACTGTGGGGCACCTGCCAGCAGGCCCCCACTCATGTCCAACTCATGTCCCCCAGCACCCCCACCCCCCAGCACTGTGGGGCACCCTCCACCAGGCCCCCACTCATGTCCCACTCATGTCCCCCTGCACCCCCACCCTCCAGCTCTGAGGGGGCACCTGCCAGCAGGCCCCCACTCATGTCCAACTCATGTCCCCCAGCACCCCCACCCCCCAGCACTGTGGGGCACCCTCCACCAGGCCCCCACTCATGTCTCCCAGAACCCCCACCCCCCTGCATCCAGGGGCACCCTCCACCAGGCCCCCACTCATGTCTCCCAGCACCCCCACCCCCCAGCATCCAGGGGCACCCTCCACCAGGCCCCCACTCATGTCTTCCAGCATCCCCAGCCCCCAGCATCCAGGGACACCCTCCACCAGGCCCCCACTCATGTCTCCCAGCACCCCCACCCCCCAGCACTGTGGGGCACCCTCCACCAGGCCCCCACTCATGTCTCCCTGCACCCCCACCCCCCAGCACTGTGGGGCACCCTCCACCAGGCCCCCACTCATGTCTCCCAGCACCCCCACCCCTCAGCATCCAGGGGCACCCTCCACCAGGCCCCCACTCATGTCCCTCTGCACCCCCACCCCCAGGACTGTGGGGAACCCTCCACCAGGCCCCCACTCATGTCCCCCTGCACCCCCACCCCCCAGCACTGTGGGGCACCCTCCACCAGGCCCCCACTCATGTCCCCCTGCACCCCCACCCCCCTGCATCCAGGGGCTCCCTCCACCCCTCCCCCACTCATCTCCCCCTGCACCCCCCACCCCCCAGCACTGTGGGGCACCTGCCAGCAGGCCCCCACTCATGTCCAACTCATGTCCCCCAGCACCCGCACCCCCCAGCATTGTGGGGCACCCTCCACCAGGCCACCACTCATGTCCAACTCATGTCCCCCTGCACCCCCACCACCCAGCACTGTGGGCACCTGCCAGCAGGCCCCCACTCATGTCCAACTCATGTCCCCCAGCACCGCCACCCCCTGCATCCAGGGGCACCCTCCACCAGGCCCCCACTCATGTCTCCCAGCACCCCCACCCCACAGCATCCAGGGGCACCCTCCACCAGGCACCCACTCATGTCCCCCTGCACCCCCACCCCCAGCACTGTGTGGCACCCTCCACCAGGCCCCCACTCATGTCCCCCTGCACCCCCACCCCCCAGCACTGTGGGGCACCTGCCAGCAGGCCTCCACTCATGTCTAACTCATGTCCCCCAGCACCCCACCCCCCAGCACTGTGGGGCACCCTCCACCAGGCCCCCACTCATGTCTCCCAGCACCCCCACCCCCTGCATCCAGGGGCACCCTCCACCAGGCCCCCACTCATGTCTCCCAGCACCCCCACCCCACAGGATCCAGGGGCACCCTCCACCAGGCACCCACTCATGTCCCCCTGCACCCCCACCCCCAGCACTGTGTGGCACCCTCCACCAGGCCCCCACTCATGTCCCCCTGCACCCCCACCCCCCAGCACTGTGGGGCACCTGCCAGCAGGCCTCCACTCATGTCTAACTCATGTCCCCCAGCACCCCACCCCCCAGCACTGTGGGGCACCCTCCACCAGGCCCCCACTCATGTCTCCCAACACCCCCACCCCCCAGCATCCAGGGGCACCCTCCACCAGGCCCCGACTCATGTCTCCCAGCACCTCCACCACCCAAAATCCAGGGGCACCCTCCACCAGGCCCCCACTCATGTCTCCAGCACCCCCACCCCCCTGCATCCAGGGGCACCCTCCACCAGGCCCCCACTCATGTCCCCCTGCACCCCCACCCCCCAGCATCCAGGGGCACCCTCCACCAGGCCCCCACTCATGTCTCCCAGCACCCCCACCCCCCAGCACTGTGGGGCACCCTCCACCAGGCCCCCACTCATGTCTCCCTGCATCCCCACCCCCCAGCATCCAGGGGCACCCTCCACCAGGCCCCCACTCCTTCCTACCACCCCCCCACGCCCCAGCAGTGCGATTCCCCTGTGTACGTGTATATCAGGGTTGAGTGTGTAGTCTGACACGCGATATCGCCAGGGTACGTGTATTACGGGGTTCGCGGGAAGTTCCACACGCGATTGCCCTGGGTACGTGTATTTCGGGGTGCGCAGGAAGTTCCACATGCGATTTCAGCAGGGTACGTGTATTCCAAGGTGCGCGGGATGTTCCACACGTGAATTCAGCAGGGTACATACATTCCAAGGTGTGCGGGAAGTTCCGCACGCGATTGCAGCAGGGTACGTGTATTCCAAGGTGCGCGGGAAGTTCCACACGCGATTTCAGCAGGGTACGTGTATTCCAAGGTGCAAGTGAAATTCCACACGCGAATCCAGCAGCCTAGGTGGATTCCGGGGGTGCCAGCCGGTCCTACACGTGAATCCGCTGTGTGGGTCCTCTCAGCTGTTCAACCAACACCCTCCACGGCCCCTGCAGGCGGCCCACACCACAGAGGACTACCCTGCACATGTCCCGAAGGCAGCCCATCTACCATGCCCATGCCCCCCAGCCAACCCACATGTCACCTTGCACTACTGCCCACCAACGCATGTCTCCCAGCATCCCCACCCCCCAGCACTGTGGGGCACCTGCCAGCAGGCCCCCACTCATGTCTCCCAGCACCCCACCCCCCTGCATCCAGGGGCACCCTCCACCAGGCCCTCACTCATGTCTCCCTGCACCCGCACCCCCCAGCACTGTGGGGCACCCTCCACCAGGCCCCCACTCATGTCTCCCTGCAGCCCCACCCCCCTGCATCCAGGGGCACCCTCCTAAAGGCCCCCACTCATGTCCCCCTGCACCCCCAACCCCCTGCATCCAGGGGCACACTCCAGCAGGCCCCCACTCATGTCTCCCAGCACCCCCACCCCCCTGCATCCAGGGGTACCCTCCACCAGGCCCCCACTCATGTCTCCCTGCACCCCCACCCCCTTGCATTCAGGGGCACCCTCCACCAGGCCCCCACTCATGTTTCCCAGCACCCCCACCCCCCAGCATCCATGGGTACCCTCCACCAGGCCCCCACTCATGTCCCCCTGCACCCCCACCCCCAGCACTGTGGGGCACCCTCCACCAGGCCCCCACTCATGTCCCCCTGCACCCCCACCCCCCAGCACTGTGGGGCACCTGCCAGCAGGCCCCCACTCATGTCCAACTCATGTCCCCCAGCCCCCCAGCACTGTGGGGCACCCTCCACCAGGCCCCCACTCATGTCCCACTCATGTCCCCCTGCACCCCCACCCCCCAGCACTGTGGGGCACCTGCCAGCAGGCCCCCACTCATGTCCAACTCATGTCCCCCTGCACCCCCACCCCCAGCACTGTGGGGCATCTGCCAGCAGGCCCCCACCCATGTCCAACTCATGTCCCCCAGCACCCCACCCCCCAGCACTGTGGGGCACCCTCCACCAGGCCCCCACTCATGTCTCCCAGCACCCCCACCCCCCAGCATCCAGGGGCACCCTCCACCAGGCCCCCACTCATGCCTCCCTGCACCCCCACCCCCCACCAATCAGGGGCACCCTCCACCAGGCCCCCACTCATGTCCAACTCATGTCTCCCTGAACCCCCACCCCTCAGCATCCAGGGGCACCCTCCACCAGGCCCCACTCATGTCTCCCAGCACCCCCACCCCCCTGCATCCAGGGGCACCCTCCACCAGGCCCCCACACATGTCCCCCAGCCAACATGTCATCACAATCTAGATCCCTGGCCCTTATGGTCAGCCTCCAAATGCAAAACACCCACCCGAGTATTTCATCCACCCACTTAGAAATGGCAATAACATGATAGAACCCCAATTGCAAGTTTGGAAATGAACACATGTCCCTCACATACACACAATGGGTGTCAGCGAATGTCAAAACCCATATCATGATATGCATGAAACCAATGAGATGATACTACACATTGAAGTTTGAAGAAAAAATATGTATTAAAAGCAACATAAATTGAATCAAAAATAAACAAACAAAAATGGAAATTAAAAAAAAAAACAGCATGTCCGTGAAATAATGCAAAACCACAAATCATAATCCAAAGGAAAGGTGTCCAAAGTCACAGACCACAAAAGTAAATCCAATGGAAAATTAAAATCGAAAACCATTGCTCCATGGGTAAATCATAAAAAAATATGAAAATCCAACAGTCAACTATATACAGATAAACAATCCAGGGTCCATGATCCCAACAGAAGAAATGAAACCTATCTAATAACACTACCTAATAAAAAAAACTACATACAAAAATGTGTCCCATTGTCCAAAAGGTCCAAAAAAAATGCAAAACCAAAGGAAACCTAACACTAACTACAGAACTATTTACAAGGGCAGCGGGCTAGTCCGACGGCTCACTTCAGGATGTTCCGGGCCAGGGCATCATCGAACTCCTGCTCAATGTCCCGGAGGCGGTCCTCCTCCATGGCCCCGAGGGCCCGCAGGGCCGTCGACATGTTCACCTCCAACTCCCTGCGGATTGCCTCGAGGCACTCGGCCCGCCTCAGGGCCCTCCGCATGGAGTTCTCTGCCCTGACCATCGTGAGCCGTGCCTCTTCTGCCCGCTGCCGCTCCGCATCTATGGCGTGGCCCAACTGCTGCCACACGGAAGACACTTCCCGTCCTGGGTCCTCCTGCCCTCCGGCCGATGCCTGCCCCTCCGATGTCGAAGGCCCCGATCCATCATGGCTCCCACCTCGTTGCTGCTGCTCCTGTGCCTCTGCCCGTGCCCTGCCTCCTGCTGCCTGCACATCCTCCACTGGCTGGGGTGCAGTCATTGATGTGGCCACCCCTGCTGGACGTCCGACTCCCGACTGTGGCAGGGATGCCTCCTCCACCAGCCTGGCCACACTGTCAGAGGCAGCTCCACAGGGCACCCAGGTGACTAATGGGTGGGAAGATGGCACGGAGGACGACTGTTGAGGACAGTTGAGGAGGGGGTCGGAGCAAGCCCCATCAAACGGAGGAATCCGGCCTGGGTGACCTGTCCCAGTAGGCCGACGAGGTCAACGAGCCATTCGAGATGATGTGCAGTCTCCTCATGAAAAGACTGCAGGTCACCTCGCATGGCCCGTTGACGCAACGCCACACCAGTCAGGACAGGCTCAACCCGGACCCGGATAGCCATGTCTGCAGGCAGAGGAAGGCCATTTGTCGTGAGCTCATCCCCTGCCTGAAAACGGGTCTGGACGTGGGCATCCCTGCTGATGCAAGATGATGCAGTGACAGGATCAGGGACAGGATTGCACACAGGCACCTCCGCGGCAGCCTGTGCTGCCTCCTGTCCCTGGTCCTGCACTGCACCACTAGCACCAGTGGAATCCCCACCTCCAGAACCCGTCTCTGTTGCTTGCACGGCCTCCTCCTCCACCGAACCCCCCACCAACCTGGATGACTCTGTGCCATCTTCCCCCGTTGGGCCCTGTGGGGTCCCAGCTGCCCCTTCTGCTGCCGAGGAGTCCAACTCCGACCTCTGCCTCTTGGACCTCCTCCCGGCAGCTGCGGCCTGGGACGCGGCACCGGACTCTTCACTCCCCGACAAGATCACAACCTGGGAGGGGAGCCGGGCCTTGCGTATCCGGCTGCCGGTGCGATCCCCACCGCTGTGCTCCACAGCACCTTCTCCGCCCTCTTCATCAGTTGACGCTGCAGACAGGGAGAAATAAATCACAGGCAACAGGGCACTGTACAATGGACACATACACACATGACAGTTGTACATGAGTGGCATTGGCAAACCTCAGACATGGCATCACAATCGCTAACACACATGTCATTTCAACTTGCACACATGAGCCATACCACAGCCATATCGCAACTGCCAGCACCATCCATACACATACAACAGCATGAGCAGGCAAAGGTGAGCCAGACATCATATGCAACACAGGGAGTGCACTACACATGCACACACACCACCACACTTGCATGCATGTGTACACCTTTGCCAACTGTTGCAGTGTTCAGATGGGCATCCATGTCACATCTGCCAATCAGGCTTCCACATCCCGCTGTCACATGCATCCATGTTGCATCACTGTTGCACCCTTGTCAAATACACACACATGCACATGTACACAGTGCTGGTACATGCAGCTGAAAACAACATCCATGTGTGACATCACGAACAAGCCTACACACACAAGCACCATCCATGTCTCACACATGACAGCCCTCGCATGTGTTAGCCTCACGGCCCTGTACACCCCCACCCATACTCGGCCCCATACAAACAGATGTGCAACCTGCAAACTACTGGCACATCACCACACGCACAGCTTACAATCATGATGCATGTACACTTACCGCTCGACTCCAGACGGGTCTGCCTCTCAAGGACCTGGACATGGAGCACTGGGGATATGCGTTCCAGGACCCTCATCTGATCTTCCGACAAGTGGCCCCGGGGCCCCTTAGCATCCGCTGCCTTCAAGAGGCGCCAGGCCTTGTTCAGGGTCCTGGACCTGAAGTCCTCCCAGCGCTTCTTGACATGTTGGAAGTCGCAGACTGCCACCCCCTCCGCGTTGATGGCAGTCACAATGTCCGTCCAGATCTGAGTCCGTCCTTCCTTGTCGGCGCGGGAACTTCCGAAGAGGGCATCATACTGCCCCAGGACTTGCTCCACCAGGACACCAACTATGGTGGCAGTGAAGCTGGTGCCCCTCTGCCTCTCTGGCCGGGGGTTGTCAGTGGTGCCAGATGTTGCAGTGCCCGACATGACAACCCCAGAGGCAGGAGTTGGTGGGCAACTGGGTCCTGGGGCTGGGCTGTGGAGCGATGGAATCCCAGTCGGGAGTCTTCGGTTCCAGCAGGGGTGGTCACAGCAACAGCACTCCTGGCTGATGTGCAGGCAGCAAATGGCAGGGCACGTGGGCAGCAGGCAATCAGGCGCAGCAGATGGCAGGTGGGAGCGTGCTCGGGGATCTGGGGGGCAGTAATTCGGCCTTCTGGGCAGGAGCGTGGTCTTCCGTGTTCTTACGCGTGGCCAGCTTGATACGGAGTGATTTGGCACGTGAAAATCCAGCACATCTGCGTGTAATTCGAGGAAAGGGACTTAGCGCGTAAGCGCGTCAGCACACATATGCGAATTCATTGGCCCAAAGGCCAACAGCACGTATGCACGTCTGTGACATGCGTGCGCGGGCGTTTCCCTGTACACGGGTGCATGTTACACGTCCAATGACTGCACGTCAGAGTGTCAGTGCGTGTAATTGGAGGATGGGGCCTTAGCGCGTACACGCAGAAGTGACGCTGGACGTGTGGGCATGTTTAAAGGGTACCTGTAGAACGCCATTTCCTTGTACGTGCTTTTCGTGGAGAGCGAGTGGGTGAAATCTGTACTTCTTGTCAGTTCACACGCGATTTACTTCACGGCGTTCCAAGTTCGTACTCCCTGTTACCTCTGACAGATTTTTCTCTTCTTGTTTTTTTCCTGGGCCTGTTTCCTCAAACAGCGTTCACTTCTCCTGTTGTCCTGTCTCGTCAGACAGCGTACAATTCTTCTTTTGGCGGGGGTGTTGCCAACACGCACACGCGCGTATTTTACACGCGATTTTTCCTGGCAGACGGTGAGTTGCGCATGTATTTGACATCTGTGCTTGCCCCGTGTGTTGCCTACCCGTTCAGAGGTCAGTCTAGGCTGCATGTGACACGCATACGTTCATTTTTGTGTTTCTGGGTGCCACAGCATAGTGCAGGGTTTTTTTTCCACGCACATGGTCTAGGAGGGGTTGCGTGCACATTATCTCCCTTTTTCGGGGTGCCTGTGCGTTGCATGACCCGTCATCTTCCCCCAGGGGTCACATACAGCCTTGCTAGAGCACTAGGGTAAGAATTCCATCTAGTACCCTACCCCTTTGACCCCCAATTGCCCAGGACAATAGTTTCTGCAACTCCCATACGCACAACAACATCAGTGCCATGGTTGGGAGGCGAGCACGCGGTAAAGGTGGCAAAGGTGGGTGAGCCACAAGAGGTGGCCGTGGTGGATACGGTAGGGGACGTGGCCGGGACTTGCAGGGTGCCCCTAGCCCCCCATGTGTGGGTGACCTGTCAGGGACACCCATGCCCCCCCTGGTTGAGGGCAACGTGGCTGACACCATCCCTGCTCAGCCCTTGTTGGACAAGCCCATTGTGGCACCAGATCTGGCACTGGGTGACTCCATGGCTGACTTCCAGGTCAGCAGGTCTAGGCCACGTTTGGCGGTGCACGTTGGTGTCACCAGCCCACGTGGATCAGGGGCAGCTATGTCATCTGCTGCCCCGAGTAGGCAGGGTGGGGAGGCTGCAGGGGCAGCTGCGGCTCCATCCACCCCAGCTCTGAGTGTCCCAGCCAGGACAGTATCGGTCCTAGTCCATCCTGCTGACGTTCCCCATGACCACATCACACTTCAGCTAATGCCTGCACCAACTCCCATGGTGAGTGTTCATTCCCACACTCCTAGTCCACAGTCCACCGGGGCTCCTGCCCCTAGTGTCCAGAGCTGCGTAGGACACTCAGTATCACCACCACCTTCCAAGCGGAAGAGGAAGAGTGCTCGTCCAGTACAGGCTGATGCCCCAGACACGGCTACACAGTCCGGCCCAGCAAGGAAGCCCTGCTTCAATCGGGTCGAACTTGATGCACTTGTGGAGTATGTGTCCGCACATGACAGCGAAATGGTGATTACTGCAGGATGCAAGACCACACCTGCACAACATCAGGCACATTGGCAGACCATTGCGGAACTCATAAGTGCCCTTGGATTCGTGAGGCGCACAGCTAATGCTTGCTACAAGCGCTGGAATGACCTTAAGCGCAGGGCAAAGAAAAAGCTGGCCTCAAGTCATGCCGCAACTCTAGTGACTGGAGGTGGGTCTCCGGCAGAGGACATAGAACTCACTCCACATGAGTATGTTGCTGGGACCTACGTCACGGAGGAACAGATCCAAGGCGTGGGAGACCTGCCAGATTACGAGGCATTGTCCGGTGAGTGCACATGCATGTGTGTGTCATCCATGTGCATGGTGTGTGTGTGAGTGCTTCTGATTGAGTGCCAGGTGAGGGGGTGTGTGCCTGAGTGGTTTGGGTCACCCATGTGCTTCATCCAAAACATTCTGCGCACCAGGATTTGGGTGCTGCAGTATCCCTTCTGGCAACAGTAGACATTCAGCCCAACCTCTCGCCAGTTGCCCTTGAATTGTCATCTTGTCACAACATAGTTGCATGTTATTCTGTGTTCATTCAGGCTGATTGTCTGCATTCCACCACTTTCACTAGGCATTTCTCAGTCCTATTGTCACATGTGTGACATGGCTAGGGTACATGCCATCTGTGTGATGGCATGTGTCATGTATGTGTATTGGACATGCCAATCACAGGCCAATGTGTGATGGCACTGCTAGGCAGCATGCAGCAAATTTGTTGGTCTTCCATCTTGGTGTCATCAATGTGTGCCATTTGCCTCCCCTTCATACGCAGTGACAGTGCATGCATGGGAGGGTTTTAGTCATGTGGGACATGTGTCAATGAAGTACTGTTTCTGTTGCTTCTCAGCCCTAATTGTGTTCCATGTTGCTAATGCCTGTTCCCATTTCTTTTCTTTCATGTCTTTGCAGGGGATGACGCACTTGATACTGCTGGGGTTGTGGAGATAGTGCAGACCCAGGAGGGGTCTCAGGCCCGACCAGGCACCAGTGAGGGATGTGGTGTGGTGGTGGGTGAGAACCCACACTTGCTGCAGGCCGTCATCTCAAGGGGTGTCTCTGGGTGCACCTCCCCCGAGCTCTATTCAGGTGTCGATTCGGATGATGAGACGTATGTGCCGTCGCAGGTAAGTGTCTCTGGGAGGTATTCTGTACTGTCCAACCCACCTGCACCAGGGGTAGAACCCTCAATGTGGATGTCAGTGTTGGTAGGTCAGCCTTTGGTGGTTACGGATGCAGGGTCACACTCCGCTACATCTGATCCTGTTCCTGGGCCAGCAGATCAGAGGGGGAATGCAGTCCTGCAGCCTCAGGCAGTACCGGCACAGCAAGGCGCAGTTCGCCTTGCCCAAGACAGTTGTGGTGCCCGCCGACGCAGTGGCCGTACACCACCTGGCAATACCGCATGGGAGCAATCCATATACGGTATGGCAAACCAACAGGCAGCATCAACTGAGTTGATGGCTCAGGCCATGGATAGGGTGGCCACTTCCATTGTTCCCCAAGAAAGGCTAATTGAACAACTACAGCAGGCAACAGACTCCATTAGCCAGTCACACAGGGAGGACATGTTGGCGTCCAACAGGGACAGGCGGGCGGCACTGGAGACTCTGCAGGAAGCCATTTCCATTGAGTCCCAGGGCCAAAGGGAAGCCCTGAGGATGGAACTCCGTCAGTTCAGGATAACTCTGGTTGAGCTTGAGGCTTCAGCTAACACAAGGACAGAACAGCAGCTGGAGCGGCTCACACGTACGCTCTCAGCTGAGATGCAGGCAACTAGGGCGGAGGTCCGGGCATCCCGTGAGTTGTTGCATGGGGACCTCCGCATAATTATCCTCCAGAACCAGACCTTCCACACCCGCATGCTTGCTGCCATGGAGGACCAGACTAGGGCTTTGCGTGGGCTGCCTCCCATAGTGCCACCACCTCCTGATGCAGCTGCAGAGGGTGAGGAGAGCGACAGCAGCGATTCTCCCACAATAGGGTAGCCGTGCAGGCCATGAGCCCATGGAGGTGTTTTTTTCCCGCAAGATCCACACAGGTGGGTTTTGGTGTGCACCCTGTCCTCGGGTGGCCTCCCCCACCCCCACCCCCGGGCCCATTCATGGCCACTTTTGATGTTTATTTTGTTTTTTTTGTTTTTTTTTTATTTTTTATTTTTGATTTTTTGGACAGTGTGTTGCCTTGTGTGGCTCCCGTGGGCATACGCTGTATTGTGGCTGGGCACATGCAGGCTTGTCCTGAATTTGGGTCAGATGCTTGGGTTTGTGTGACACACACCCCTCCTGCTTCCCGTTTCCATGGGCTTGCAAAAGGTGTGCCCAAGTGACATTGACTTACACGGTGACGTTGAACTCCCATTTGATGTGTTGGCAGTCTGTAGTCAATACTGTGCATACATTCCTAGTGCATATTGTTGTTGTATTGTACACTGCATGGTGTATTGATATGTGCCTCTGCATCCATCCCATCCTCCTAATTTGCAGGTCCATTTCTCATGTCTTCACAAGGCGGTCTACTTTGGGACTGGAGTCCATGTTGTAAGCAGTCCACCTACACTCTTGCGTGGCGCTTACACTGTATACTTGGAAGTGTTCGAAGTGCTGCCATTGTCAGGTAGTGAGGCTACCAATTTATTAAGTCTGTACTGTCATGTTTATGGTAGGTTGGAGGTTGTGTAGGTGATTGGTATTCTTGGTAAGTATTTGGTAATGTGTGTTGTTGGTCCTGCATTACTGTGAGCATTTCATGTGTGGCCAATTTCCATTAGGGACACTGTAGTTGGTGACACTTGGGGCATGTTGTGGGGATTAATTTGTTTGCTCTCACATTGCATGACATGCCATGGTGTGTCGTGTGGCCGTGCCGGGGAGGGGTTGGGTGACATGCCACTGTTCTCATGTTGTATTTTGCAAGTGGGTATTCATTTTTGCTGCATGGAAGTGCGTCTTTTGATGACACTGCATTGGTGGTGTTTGTGTACATAGGGATGTACACATTTTGACACTTCCAGATGAACAATCTCAGGCTGCTATGGTTCTGACAGTTGACTGTCCCTTTGTTCATCATAATTGTCAGATTGAGTCATCATTGATTGTCAGATGGTATGTGCCAGGGCTGTGTGCACTCCACAGGGGTGTGCTTTCTATGTGAAGTAATTAGCCACCAGCTGCGTACGGGCTGCCTCACCCCATGCCCTTTCCCCTCCCACAGCCAGGCCCCGGCGTGTTGCAACATTGTGCAGGACACATGCTGCCACTATGATCCTGCACACTACTGGGGGAGCATATAACAGCTGCCCGCCAGAACGGTCAAGGGAGCGAAAGCGTGACTTGAGCACTCCGAATGTGCGCTCCACTATGCCCCGTGTTGCAATATGGGCTGTGTTGTGTTACCTCGGGAGGCGTGATGGGGTTCCGAATTGGCGTCATCATGTGTGTGCTCAGAGGGTAGGCACTGTCCCCTGGGGAGGTGGTGATGGGGCTCATTAGTGGGGTATTGGCGTTAATCTGTATCTGTCATGCATGCATGTGCTGTGGCATTTCTACTCACCAAGCAGCCATGCATCGCCATGCCGCCCAGCTTCCATGTCCCGGTTTAGGGTTGACATCCTGTAAATGAAGCTGTCGTGGGTGGACCCTGGATAGTTGGCATATACTGAGGTGATGATTCCCTTGGCATCACATACTACCTGGCCGATGATGGAATGCCAGTGCTTGCGGTTTCTATAGATGTGCTCAGATGCCCTGGCGGGAAGTAGAGCCACATGGGTGCAATCAATGGCACCTAGCACTTTGGGGAATTGTGCCACCCTGTAGAGATCCTGACTGACAGCCTGCCTTTCTGCAGGTGTTCTGGGCAGGTATATGTGCCTGCGGACTGATGGGCATGCAGTGATGATGGACAACACCTGGTGTAGGCACCGTGACTGCGTGGCCTGTGACAACCCCCTCCACTATGGCACTTGTCCGCTGAAATGATCCGGTAGCCAAGAAGTGCAGTACATTGAGGACCTTCTCCAGGGGGCTGAGTGCTTGGGAGCACAGGGTGGGTGATGTGAGGTCATCCTCCCACTCACTGGCCAGGTCGAGTATTATGTGTGGTGGAAACCTGTACCTCCCATACACCTGGTCATCTGGCATACCAAATAGGCTGGTTCTGGGTGTGAAGATTCTGGCCCTGACTATCCTTCTCCTCCTCCTGCGGTATCCCACGGCCACTGCTGCTAGGAATGGTATATTCATCCTGGCATCTGAGCCTGTTTGTTGTTTGCGCACTCTTTTATGCTGTGCGGGACGTGCGCCTGCTTCATGCTGGCGTACGTGTTTCAGGATTGGCCCTTTTATTTTTTGGCGCGTTGTAGGCGAGCGTGTAAATCTTCCCGCCCACCCCAGGAATACACGTAACACGCTCTCCCATGCCCAGTCGCAAGTAAATAATCCCACCCACCCCTGGAATACACGTACCCCACTCTCACAGGCACAGTCGCGTGTGTAACTTCACGCGCACACACCGAAATACACGTACCCTGCAAATTCGCATGTGAAACTTTCCGCGCACCCCGAAATACACGTACCCTGCTGAAATCGCGTGTGGAACTTCCTGCGAACCCCGTAATACACGTACAGTGCTGATATTGCGTGTCAGACTACACGCGCAACCCTGATATACACGTTCACAGGCGAATCGCACTCCTGGGGCATGGGGGGGTGGTAGGAAGGAGTGGGGGCCTGGTGGAGGGTGCCCTGCACTGCTGGGTGGTGGGGTTGCAGGGGGACATGAGTGGGGGCCTGGTGGAGGGTGCCCCTGGATGCAGGGGGGTGGGAGTGCTGGGAGACATGAGTGGGGGTTTGCTGGAGGGTGCCCTGGATGCTGGGGGGTGGGGGTGCAGGGGGACATGAGTGGGGGCCTGGTGGAGGGTGCCCCTGGATGCAGGGGGGTGGGGGTGCAGGGAGACATGAGTGGGGGCCTGGTGGAGGGTGCCCCTGACTGGTAGGGGGTGGGGGTGCAGGGAGACATGAGTGGGGGCCTGGTGGAGGGTGCCCCTGGATGCAGGGGGGTGGGGGTGCAAGGAGACATGAGTTGGACATGAGTGTGGGCCTGGTGGAGGGTGCCCCTGACTGGTGGGGGATGGGGGTGCAGGGAGACATGAGTGGGGCCTGGTGGAGGGTGCCCCTGGATGCAGGGGGGTGGGGGTGCAAGGAGACATGAGTTGGACATGAGTGGGGGCCTGGTGGAGGGTGCCCCTGGATGCAGGGGGTGGGGATGCAGGGGGACATGAGTGGGGGCCTGGTGGAGGATGCCCCTGGATGCAGGGGGGTGGGGGTGCAGGGAGACATGAGTGGGGGCCTGGTGGAGGGTGCCCCTGACTGGTGGGGGGTGGGGGTGCAGGGAGACATGAGTGGGGGCCTGGTGGAGGGTGCCCCTGACTGGTGGGGGTTGGGGGTGCTGGGAGACATGAGTGTGGGCCTGGTGGAGGGTGCCCCACAGTGCTGGGGGGTGGGGGTGCAGGGAGACATGAGTGGGTGCCTGGTGGAGGGTGCCCCTGACTGGTGGGGGGTGTGGGTGCAGGGAGACATGAGTGGGGGCCTTGTGGAGGGTGCCCCTGACTGGTGGGGGGTGGGGGTGCAGGGAGACATGAGTGGGGGCCTGGTGGAGGGTGCCCCTGGATGCAGGGGGGTGGGGGTGCTGGGAGACATGAGTGGGGGCCTGTTGGAGGGTGCCCCACAGTGCTGGGGGGTGGGGGTGCAGGGGGACATGAGTGGGGGCCTGGTGGAGGGTGCCCCTGACTGGTGGGGGGTGGGGGTGCTGGGAGACATGCGTTGGTGGGCAGTAGTGCAAGGTGACATGTGGGTTGGCTGGGGGGCATGGCCAAGGTGGATGGGCTGCCTGCGGGACATGTGCAGGGGTGCAGGGTAGTCCCCTGTGGTGTGGGCTGCCTGCAGGGGCCGTGGAGGGTGTAGAGGGAACAGCTGGGAGGACCCACACGGCCAAATCACGTGTGGGACTCCCCAGCACCCCAGAAATACACGTAGGCTGCTGGATTTGCGTGTGGAATTTGCCGCGCACCCGGAGTATACATACCCTACTGAAATTGCGTGTGGAATTTCACGTGCACACCGAAATACATGTACCCTGCTAATTCGCGTGTGAAACTTCCCCCGCACACCAATATACACGTATCCTGCTAATTCGCGTGTGAAACTTCCCGCGCACCCCGAAATACACGGACCCAGGGCAATCGCGTGTGGAACTTCCCGCGAGCCCCGTAATACACGTACCCTGCAAAAAATCGTGTGTGAAACCTCCTGCGCACCCCGGAATACATGTGCCCAGGCCAATCGCGTGTGGAACTTCCTGCGAACCCCGTAATACACGCACACTCTATCTTTCACACAGCGGGTGTCTGTGTTTGTCGGTACCCCTTTGCACCTCATTTGTCCTAGAGGGCCACTTTATGGACCATTCATCATAGCTGTATATGGGTGCTTTTTTTTAGCGCACATTTTGGCGCACATTTATTTCAGGCACAGGGACGCTACCGCCTGCTTTCTTGTGGCGTACTTGTTTGGCCCTGTGCGCGTCTTTCACCGTGTGCTGGTTTGCGCTATTCGATTCCATGAATACGTGTTGTAGGCGAGCGTGTGGGCATTCGGTGCACTTGCCTCCTGTACTTCCCCTGTGACGCCCATATTTTCATGCGTTGTTCCCCATTCCGAGTGTTACGCCCCGTGTTCCGCCTACTTTTTTGATGTGCGCCTCGCTATGTGCGATTTTGCAGTGCCCGTGGCGGACGCCGTTGGATGACCTGTGCGCTGGAATGCACCGCGCACTTTTTCAGTGCACATCCAATGTTTTTCTCGCGCACGGACTTCCATGAATCGATGTGCGCTGGTTTCCCTGCGATTTTCGCAGCTGCACTGCGATTTTCGCACTTTTACTGAGAATCGCAAGCTTTGGCACCTCTGCGCGGGAATTTTCGGCACACATTAATTCCATGAATCGACTCGTTAGTGTGCAGTACATTGCAGACAATTCCACTGCAGTTGCACGATATGTTACAGCCTACTTAACCAAAGCAGAAAAACAGAGCTTCAAGACCTCTGGGATGACCTATCATCTGACAAAATACTGTCTCAGAAATTGTACAGTTTAGGCATAAAAATGCTCTCTCATAGGGAATGTGGCTGCTATGAAGCTGCATACCGTTTAACCGGTATTGCTTTGTATGGAAAATCTGAAAATATAGTTAGCTAAGTCTTATTCCTGCTAAATCTAGAAAAAGAGTTCTAAAATCATATGAGTACATAGAAACAATAGCCAAAAGTACCCAAACAGGAGTACCACTTTGGAAACCATGTGTCTATACCACATGGCCCAAAACTTCACATACAAAAATAATATGAAACCAAATTAAAACAAAGGTAGATACAGAAAGACAAATTGGGAAGGCAGCTTAGTGAAACTTACCAAATGAAGCTTAATTAATCATATCAAATTGTCATTAAAAACTCCTCAACATAAAGAACTATATTACATGTCCCTGCTACAACTTTTTAAACCATGGAGAAAAGAAGAAGAGTTACTAGATATCTATGACTCCTATGAAGACGCTTTCAAAGCAAATGAAAGCACTATAACTGATGTAAACTTTACACAGTACAAAACAATGTTGCACAATGAACAGCAACACGAAGACCAACTCCAGGCCCAACTTTATGAGGAAAGTCCTGACAGTAGTCAACCTTCTGTAACAGGAAGCCAAGAACCACTAGGACAGCCACTAATAGCAAATGAGGCAGAATTAGCTATGACAGAAGTAAAAAAAAACAATGAGCCTATGGGGGCTCAAATGGGAATGCGGAAGGTCCGGGCCCGGGTTCCCTGAGGGAGGAATTACTGGGCCCTCCGAACTCAGAATGGCCAGTAATTCCCCATTCAGGGAACCCGGTAAAGGAGCCCAGTTTGGCGGCAGCCATGGAGCTAATAGCTCCACGGCTACCGCCAAACTCGTAATGAGGCCCAATGTGTCACTATGAAGAAGATACAGAAGACTTCACTGTACTGAAATCAAAACTGAATAATGAGCAGCGTAGCATTTTCCAAGAATTACCAAAGCAAATTGAACATGGTATACAACATGAAAATAAAAACTGTACCTGCCAAAATTACAAACCTATACTGCTATACGTCAGTGATCACGCTGGTTCAGGAAAAACATTCTTAATCAAAATCATCAGCAAGTTCCTTCAACAATTGACAAACAACAAACTGTCAGCTGTTGTAATTGCCCCCACAGGTTTAGCTGCCTACAACATAAGCAGTGTCACTTTACACCGATTACTACTCCTTCCAGTAGAACACCAAAACAAATTAGATTATTACAAACTTTCTACAGAAGCTGCAATGGAACTACGCAGAGTTTTGAAACAAATGAAAATGCTACTAATAGATGAAGTGAGCATGGTCTCCAACCTAATGTTGGCTTTGATTCACCTCAGATTACTAGAGGTACTCAAAACAGACTACGAAGAGCTCTTTGGAGGAAAACGCATCATTGTTTTCAGAGATCTTCTTCAATTGACACCAGTGAAAGGTGAACCTATTTTTAAAACCTTAGTGCACAAACTCTGCAGTAAAACTGTTTGCAGCACTGGAAATGTCAACCTTTGGCAACATTTCCAGTACAGAGAATTAACAGAAAACCTGCGCTAGTCTGCAGACGTCACATACGCCAACATTTTTAAAAGTATTACAGTTGGTGTACTACCTCACGAAGCACAATCAATATTAAAAACCCAGCACACCCATGCACTCTATCGCCATAACTCATGTGCTACTGATGTCATGGAAAAATCAGCACACAAAAATGTCAATTGTATGTCCTTGATGCCAACTCTTGCAAGCTGTTCAAAATTCAATGAAACAATGTTGAAAAAAGAAATGCAAACAATAATTGAAATTATCTTTAAACTGTAGAATAATGCTTAAACGTAACCTTGACCTGGAGCAAGGACTAGTTAATGGAGCACTTGGTACAGTTGTTGGCTTTCAAACATACCCATGTGACAACAAGATTCAGTTTGTCAATATTCTCTTTGACAAACTATCAGAAGTTAAAAGGATAGGACGCTCAACGGCCCGATTCCTTCTTTTCAAAGACATGTATGTACGCAGAGAACAATTTTCTCTAACTCTAGCATATGCAGTCACCATTCACAAATCACAATATCTTACCCTAGATAAAGCATTGATAGATATTGGGAAAACAGTCTTTAAAGAAGGCATGAGCGGAGGCCACCCGGGGGCGCACAGGTAATGGCTGCCTAGGTGTCGTGCTCCCGCCGAGGCTGGGACTTTTATGGGGATTGAGCCCCCCCAAAACCCTCCAGGCGGATGTACCGGGCTTGCTCGGGTCGGTGACACCCCCGTGGTGCCCCTGCCCAAAAGAGCGGAGCTCGAGGCCCTCGGGAGACCAGAGAACGGGCCGTGACAGAGGTGAGGCCGAGAGAGAGCATCCGGCTCGTCGACCAGGGTGGAGGAGCGGCCTGCCGGAGAGAGGAGATCAGCCTGCAGAACCTAGCCCCTGACAGGCCGCGGCACCCGAGAAGGCGATGCAGCCCGCTGAAGCGAACAAATCCAGCGAGTGGATACGGCCTCCAATGGGCCTTGGGAAGAAGAGACGGCCTGCCGAAGCAAGGAAGACCGCCAGCCGGATTCGCCCCCAACAGGCCTTGGGACGCAGGTAGAAGAGGTGGCCCGCGGAGGTGAGGTGGCCGATCGGAGGGGCCGGCCCCCGTCATCACTGGTCCTCCCGGCCCCCAATACGGAACTTGGGCCTTCCCTGCCCCCTCCTCTCCCCTCCCTCAGTGAAGGCGCATATCCCCGGCAGAGGGGGTCCGGTGGGAGGAGCAGTGAGGCAGCCCTAATCCCGGCATCCGGGTCTGGGAGATTGCAGTAGCGGGCCCTGACATCTCCGGGAGCCAAACACAGTGAAGAGAGGGCGCACCTGGGGGAAGGGGACCCACCGGCTCACCACGCAGCCCCCCCCACGGTCGCAGCTCCCCCCCCTTTTACAACGGGCCCATCCCCAGCAGCACAGGCCAGCCGAGGCCCCCCACCGTGCATCCGGGCCCGGAGTGGACTCTCCATCGAGGCGGGATCGTGCCTCCCCTCCCCCGAGGGGTCCCGAGATCCCTGCGACCCGCATCGGCCCAGAAAAGAGAAGACATCCATCTGCTCTGGCCCAAACAGGTGGTGGCCCATGGGCCTATCCCCAGGGCATGTACCCACCAGTCACTTCCCGGGAGGAGAATAGAGACAACGGACAGAGACGGGTGAACGGCGCCAGCGATAACTCTGCCCAGCAAGACTACACCGGGACGAGGAGGGGCACAGGTGTGAGGCCCCCACCCGGTGCTGGTTCGGCGTGAGCCCGTCTGGAGGCCGCCCCTCCCTACACAGGGGCGCCTGTCCCCCACGGGCTACCCCAGAAAACCTCGACCTGACACTACAGGGTGGGGCCCCGGAGAAACCCCCCACAGCTCCTGGACAGCGGAGGACAGCGGAGGACCCCGCAGGGTGCGCAACAGAGGACTGTATGCACTGGCTAGAGACCCTACAGGCATTCCGCTACAGGTAGACGGGGAGTCCTGGCGGTAGCTTCACCGGCACTGGTGTCATGGCTCACCCAGAGGCCTCGACGGAGTCCACGACGGCGATGGAAAGGGGCTTCGCCTCCATCCTACAAGAAATTAGGGAAATGCGGTCAGGGTGGACAAAGTTGAGGATAGGCTCCTACAAGTGGAAACCAACCAGTCCTCATCAGCAGCCCAGGAGATCCAAATTAGGCATGAGGCTATCGGCCCTGGAGAAAAGGGATGAGGAGAGAGCCAGGCAGATGGATGACTATGAAAACAGGGAGCGGAGGAACAACCTAAGATTTTTTGGGATACCAGAGACGGAGGGGGAAACAGAGAGGGATTTAACCCGAGTGGTGAGAGACATCATTACCCTCTGTTTGCAGAAGAGATGACCACAGAACTCACGTTCGACAAGGTGCACAGAGCAAGGGGAAAGGCGGGGAATCCCAGGTCTGTCCTTGTCCGGTTCCACTACTACACGGAAAAGACCAAGGTCCTGGTGGAAGCGAGGAAGGCAGGGGTGATCACCTATAACAACGCCCAGATCAACATTTTCCAGGACCTCTCCGCCTAAACCTTGGCCAAGTGCAGAATGTGTTGCCACCTAACGCAACTACTTAAGGAGAGGGGGGTGTGCTACAGGTGGGGGTATCCTTTCTCCCTGACCTTTGAATATATGGGCCAACGGACAATGCTGGTTACCGAAGAGGATATAAGAGGGGCCATCCGGGATTATGTGGTGGAACCCACCCCTCAAAGAGGCCCAGTCGGCCCAGCGGCGATGGATGGGGGAGGCCCAGGCCAGTCGGGCACCAGGAGAAGGAAACCCGGCTCGAGGAAATACGAGAAACTGAATACGCCGCCGCCCACACTGGAAGGAGAGCACATGGACTCGGAAGGCTGACAGCGGGAGAGTCCCGACCAGCCACGGGGCAGGAATGGAAATTCGTGAGGTTTCAATGAAGACGGTGTCCCTCTGAACAGCAAGTATAATGGGGACAGCCGATGGGACGAAGCAGGGGGGGGGTGGGGCTCAAGGAAATGAGCATTGTACTGTGAGCCTGGCTGAGGGGGACAGGCTGGTGGTCCGGGCAAATGCCAGCACTGGCGGAACTAACTGGCTGGACGCCGGGAAGGGGGAGGGGGGTCATCTCAGGTTGGTTGGGATTGTTCTTTTAGGGAGAGGGGCGGGGGGCAGTTATTTAGGGGTCAGTTTTAGGGCCCCTCGGGGAGAGGGAGGGAGAATTCAAGCAATCAAGTTGCGAGACAAAAGAAGCGAAACAGGAGTTTCGATGTGATGTGGGTGGCCAAGTGGGAGAATTGCATGGTCTATGGCTGAAGGCTTGCCGGCCCTGGGGGTGGGCACCTTGAATGTGCGGGGCCTGAACACCCCCACCAAGAGATCTCTAGTTTGCAGGGAGTTCAGGAGGGCTAAACTGGACCTGACACATTGGGCTCAGGGAAAGAAACCCAAGATGAGGGGAGGAGGAATTGGCGAGATGCTCTGTGCATCACACAGGTCTAAAAAGAGGGGAGTGGCTATCTTACTAGCGAGGGGTGTAGGCTTTGAACAGGAGGCCACACTGAAGGACCCCGAAGGCCGCTACCTACTGGTAAGGGGTTCTCTACAGGGCACCCCCCTAACTCTTGCAGTCGTAAATGGCCCGAATGAGGGTCAAGCTCAGTTCTGGGAGGAAGTAAGGGACAGGCTGAAACTTTTTGTGCACGGCACAGTGGTAGTGGGGGGAGACTTTAACATGGTTCTGGATCCGTCCTCAGATAGAAAACGTGTGGGTCCCCAATCATCAGGCCCGCAGAGGAGGCCATGGCGCGTAATTTCCAGAAGGTTAACTTTGAGCTGGGCCTGGTAGACACAATCCCGACCCCTAGGACAGATGTCCCCTTATTTACACACTACTCAGCCATACATACCTCGTACTCTAGAATTGATTATATCCTGGTGGACGAGACCCTCCGCCCTTATATCTCGGGCCACAGGGTTGACCCAGTCCCCTGGTCTGCCCATGACATGGTTTGTGTCCCTATTGCTGAGGGTTGGCGCAAGGAACGCAGAGGACGTTGGAAATGCAACAACGCCCTACTGAAAGACGAGGTCCTTGCTCAGGAAGTGCTAGAGGCCATAACAGAGTTCTTTGAGCTAAATGATAATGGGGAGGTTGGCATACACACATTGTGTGATGCTTTCAAGGCAACCCTACTAGGTGTTCTCATCAAAATAGGAGCCCAGAAAAAAAGAGAAAGGGAGGCCCTGGAAAAGACCCTCAGGGAAAATATAGCCCGACTCCAGCCATGTGGCTCTCCGGAACAGCCTCTCGAGCGTGACCGGGTCGCCGCCTTGGAGAACTACAGGCTCCAACTGAAGGACCTCCTCCTGCACAAAACAGAGAGAAGTCTCCAGATGGTTAAACAAACATATTACGATAAGGGGGACAAGGCGGACAGGATCTTAGCCTGGATGTTAAGGGAGGTCCAGCGTAGTAGAATGGTGAAGGCGATGAGGAACGCTCAGGGGGCAATGGGTTACGACGCTCCCCACATAGGGGAGGCCTTCCGCCAATACTACAAAAAATTGTACACGTCAGAATATGACGAGGGCGATTCTCAAATAGAGGACTTCCTGGGGTCCATTCAAGTCCCGGCCTTAACGAGAGAGATGTCGGAGGGGTTGGCGGGCCCAGTCACTGAGGAGGAGATAGACAAGGTAATTAGCGGGATGAAGGTGGGAACCTCCCTGGGGGAGGACGGTTTCACGGTGTACTTTTACAAAAGGTTCCGCTCCACCCTAGCCCCGCACCTGGCGAGGATTTTCAACTCAGTACTGGAGGGGGGCATTCTCTCCGAGTCCATGATGGGAGCCATTATAGCAGTGTTGCCCAAAGAGGGTAAGGACCCCGCAGAGTGCTCCTCTTACCGCCCAATATCCTTGCTAAACACGGACGTGAAGATTCTGGCCAAGGTGGTGGGGAAGCGGATGGAAGGGATAATGCCGAAGCTGGTCCATGGTGATCAAGTGGGTTTCATTAGAGGGAGGCAGGGGTCGGACAACATCCGCAAAACGATAGACCTGTTTCATTATGCACAGGAATCTGACCTGGACGCTTGTGTCCTTTCCCTTCTCTCGGAAAAAGCCTTCGATAGGGTGGAATGGAGATATATGGAACTCCTCCTCCAGAAAATGGGCTTCGGGGCACATATTAGGAGCTGGGTGTCCGCACTCTACAGAGCCCCCACGGCCAGGGTTCAAGTGAATGGGCGGTTGTCCGAGTCCTTTCCTCTCTCGCGGGGGACCAGGCAGGGTTGCCCACTCTCCCCTTTGATATACGTCCTCACGATGGAACCACTAGCCATAGCGATCAGAGCACATCCGGCCATCAGGGGGATTAGCAGAGGTGAGGTGGAATTTAAGTTATCCCTGTTTGCGGACGACATTCTGGCTTACATGGTGAACACGGCTTCCTCGCTCCCCCCTTCTTGTCCCTGGTGTCCACATTTGGGCGCTTCCCGGGGCTGAAAATTAACCCAACAAAGTCAGTTCTGCTCCCAATGAAAGTACGGGACCCTGAGATGAACCCGCTGGATAGGTTTGAAGGGATAGCAGTGGGTAAGGTCTCCATACGATACTTGGGCGTCCTGCTAACCAGGGATCTGGCTAAACTTGCTATTACCAACTACGACCCCATAATGGCAGGAATCACATCGGACCTGAGGAGATGGGGTAAGATGATCCTGTCTTGGTATGGCCGGATGACAGCGGTCAAGATGAATGTCCTGCCAAGACTTCTGTACCTATTCACAGCGCTCCCCACCATAGTCCCAGAGCAGACCTTTAGGGATTTACAGCATGCAGTCCGAGAATTCATATGGCATGGGAAAACCCCGAGGACTGGGAGGGCGATCCTGAAGCTGCCGAGGGAGGAGGGGGGTTTGGGCTCCCTGATTTACGCCTTTACTTCCGAGCTGCCCAGTTGAGAGTCCTCCTCGAACATATGAAAGAAGGGGTGGGGACGTATTGGTCATACTTAGAGGACATGGACACCCACCCCCTGAAGGTCAGGGACCTCCTTTGGGCCCCGCGTAAGTCTATCCCGGGAAAGCTGAGAACCCATCCGACCCTGGGAGTTCTTTGGGAAATCTGGAGGGAGGGCCCACAGACGGCTTACCTTACCTCATGGCCGTCGCCAATGTCCTCCCTCTGGGGACTCCCCCTTAACCTGGGTAACAGGGGGTTTCGGAACCCTCAGAGCTGGTCAGACATGGGAATGGAATGGGCAGGGCAGATGTTTAGGGAGGGAGAATTCCTGCCTTACGAGGAACTGAGGGATGCACTGGGTCAGGGGTCCCTTACCATCTTTGAATACCTCTGCCTCAAGGGCATATTGTGTGACCAATCTTGGGGACAAAATCTGAGGAGGCAGCTGACCCCTTTCGAAAAGTTCCTGGACATGGCAACCTCGAGGAAGGGCGCCGTATCGAATATGTATAAAATTTTGAACACCATTAACCTCCCCGAGAAGCGGAGCTTCCGTTCATTCTGGAATGTTCTGGCTGGGGAGGTTATCTCAGAGGACACTTGGTCAAGGATTTTTAAGATTGCCTTCCACGGGAACCTAATCACCTCAGACATGGAACATAATTTTAAGATTTTGCAGGGATGGCACAGGGACCCAGTGAAACTATCAAAAATGTTCTCGGGCGTATCACCGAGATGCCCGAGGGGATGTGGCCAGGTGGGGTCTAGGAAACACATGTGGTGGCTTTGCCCTAAGGTCCAGGATTTCTGGGAGAGGGTTCAGTCCTGGATTGCAGAGGTTTCGGATGAGCCTCTTCCTCTGAACCCTCTGGCGATGCTGTTGGGCCTCCCCCCGGAGGATATGGAAATATATAGATACTCAAGGATGACTGAAACAATGCTGTGGGCGGGAAGGGTGGCCCTGGCACAGAAGTGCAAAAGCCCGGAAACCCCCTCCAAGGAGGAATGGTTGAAAAAGGTAAAGAACATGTTCTTGATGGGCAAACTTACTGCAATGGTGAACAATGACTCGGGTTCTTTCCTGGCAAACTGGTATGGAGTGCAGCAGTCCTGGGGATGGAACGTCCACTGATACCAAGCATGCGCCCATGTCTTGGGGTTGAGGAGGTTGGGATCGGGGAGGTGCTGTAAACAGACCGAGTGCTCACGACCCGGGGAACGGCAACTGTAATTCAGCCGGCAAAAATGGTCACCAACCACATCATCTCCAAAGTATAGGATACGAAGAGAACATTTAACGTCTCCTGAGTTTTGAAGTTTTAGTATGTTCAAGGGGAAGGGGGGGAGGGCCAGAGTTGGGGAGGGGTGAAGGGGGGACAAGGGTGTGGAACGGGTCACTTGATTGCATCTTATGTATCTCTGATTTGCCCAGTTTGTAACAATAAGAAAATGCTAATAAAACCAAAGTTTTAAAAAAAAAAGAAGCCATGAGCTATGCAGCACCATCACACTTACGTACACTTGACGGACTATTTCTAATCAACTTTGATGCAAGTAAAGTAAATGCTGATATTCCTTGCATTCTAGAATACTATAGACTACGTTCACTGTACACCCCCATCTAAAAACCTATCCTGTTCCACAAAAAGCAAAACTTTGTAAAAGAAAACTACTTCAAACAGAAACGAAACAGGATCTCACTGCAAATCCTCCATAGAGAGTAAAAGAAGCTAATACTTCATCAATTACCACAACCAAAGAAGAATCTACTGCTCCAAGTAACTCAAGTTCTTCTTCAAAGAAACAACACACACTCCGAAAAAATTACTTGGACCCAGAACTATCAGGTCCATTCAAATTTTCAAATATAACTGGTGTAAATTGCTACGCAAATGTAGCAATAAATATTCTATTCCATTTGCCACCAATTATTGACAACATGTACTTACACAATACAGGCCAATTGTGTTTGCAAATGTTAGTCCTTTATAGAAAAGCAACCGACAATCCTGACAACACCTACAGTGTTCATGGAATAAAACATGAATTGGACAACTGTGCTGGAATGGTCAAATTCACTATAAACTCACAAGAAGATCCACAAGAATTTCTAATGTACTTATTACAAGTACTGGAAAACAAAATCATACCTATACATGAAATCTTTCAGATTTCATACATGTGGAAACATACATGCACTCTCTGCAACCAAGTGGCACAGGAACAAATCCCTAATTAATGCTTTGTGTATGTATCAATACCTAACTGTGAATCCATTCCATTTCAGCAACTTGTACAAAATGCAAACCATGGCACATAATGTACTGCCTCCAATTCAGATAATCGCTCCACCTTACAAATTACCCAAGTCATGAAAAAAATATATCCAATCACAAAAAGTCAAACAGTAAGTATATAATAATTCAACTCACAAATACTGCTGCATAACACAACCATTCAAGCAAACATATAACCATGCACCACAATCCAAAATGTTTACTTCCATGGATATGTTATACTGCAGTGCTTGTTACAAAAGTCTACAATCTTAATAGCATGACTTAGCCAAAACTTCACTTACAAACTGTACAAATCAAACAGTACACAAAGTTTAGATTTGTGGATATTTTATAAGTGTTTGATTCTATGGGTGTGTACCGCAGCATAACGCACCCATAGAATCAAACATTTTAACTGTGGTATATGGGCTACTTATACAGGATATTAATTACAATCAATGCTCTTCTAACAACCCAAAACCAATATCATACTAAAATAAATAGCCAATAGTGCATTTTTCATGTCCGCGGACAGCCGTGAAAACTGCGGACATGACAAACACATCAGGGGCACCTGCCACCTAATCAAATACAGCATTTGACCCATCTCTTACTCCTCCAACCTCCCCAAGCACTCTTACACACCAACACACTCCCAGAAATTGTATTTTTCCGTTGTTCGTCGCAGCGCTGTCCACGGATGTCCGCGGATCCAAGATGGCAGACGCATCAAAACAATGTGACACACCTCATGCTTCACCCCAGCCAATCAGCGAACACATACCATGTCCGCGGACATGACGCAAGCCGATTAGCCAATCGGTGTCCTGTCCGCAGAGCAAACAGGGAAATGTTTTTTAGACCTACCTTTTGGTCGTTTTAAAATAAACTACTGGACGGATTTCCACCAAATTTACAAAAGCACGCTTTTAGGACCAAGCCGCTTCTCCTGCTGCAAATTTGGTGCAAATTCGTCCAGCGGTTTGAGCTGTAGGCGTGAGCAAAGTTTTTTCTCCATTCACTCTATGGGAAAAAAATTAATTTTGGGACCCCCTCATAACTTTGCCCCCCCTGCAACAAACCTCGCTAAACTTTGCAGAGTGGGCCATATACTTTTTTTGCAAAGTTTGGTGAGAATTTGTCCAGGGAGAGCAAAGTTATAAGCCACCCAGAAACAGCTATTCCTATGGGATTAGCAATTTAACCATAACCACATGGCCGCTACCGCAGGCCATGTAATCACACAGCCTGCGGTAGCGGCCGTGTAGTTATGGTTAAGTTGCTTAACCCATTGGAAGAGCACTTATTGGGTGGCTTATAACTTTGCCTCCCCTTGACGAATCCTCACGGAAATTTGCAAAGTATAAGGTACCATCAGATTGATTGTGCAAAGTTGGTGCGGTTTCATGCGGCGGTGCAAAGTTATGAGGGGGGTCTCAAAAGTTGTGGTTTTTCCCATAGACTAAATGGCAAATTAATTGTGCCTACGCCTACAGCCTAAACCGCTGGATGGATTTTCCCAAGATTTGCAGCAGGAGCAGCGGCTTGGTCCCAAAAGCGTGCTTTTGTAAATTTGGTTTAAATCTGTCCATTAAAACAACCAAAAATAGGTAAATAAAAAACAAAAGTGATGTCTGGGTACAGTCCTGGGACTCACTTCCCTGCTTGGTCTGCGGACGGGCCTCCGGTTGGCCCAGGGGGTGGTGTGATGGCTGTGGACATCGGAAGCCCCACTGATTGGATGGTGAAAAGTGTGAGGTGTGTCATAATTTTGGAAACGCTGCCATGTTGGATTTGCGGACAGCCGTCAGTGGGGGAAATGTCTGGAAAACAAATTTTTTGGGTTATTTGGTGGTGGAAAGAGGGACTGAAAATGGTGGAGGAGTGTAAAAAAGATGACATGGGGCTATTTTTGTAGGTGGAAAAAGGTCGGGCAGGTGTCATAGCGGTGAGCAGATACAGCGGCAGTTTGCAGACAGCACCATGAATGGACAGCTTGGAAAAGACATTTAGGGTTTTTTGATGGCTGAAAGAGGGTATATAAATGGTAGGGAAGTGGAATGTTTTTATAGGTGAGAAAATGGGTTGAAATGCCCTAGAGTCTGCAGCCTATTTTGGTGTCCGCTGACATCTTTTTTGTTTGCGGGGGGTTTAGGGTGAGTTTTATTATTTGTTAGCCTATTGTATGTGCTTTTATTTTTATATGGTTCATTGTATAGTGGTGGTTGTGGCCAGTGGCCCCATATGTCCACATATGTCCACTGGCCACAACCACCAGAGTACTAATATGTGTGTAGTAATTATAGGTAATATAGTACGAGTATGTCCAGAATGACCACAGTAGTAATATGTGTCTAGTAATTGGAGGTAATGTAGTGGGAGTACAAAGTGTTTGTAATATGGAGGAATTATGTAATTGAACTGCATATTGTACTTATGATTGTAGTACACTTGAGGATAGTGCTCATGGAATATGTATTTGATTATACTTGGTATGGTTACTTAGTTTCATAGCGTTATGAAGCTAGAATCTCTGGTTTATTTTCTGTGGAAAAAACAGTACAATTTGTTAAGCAGGATAGTTTAAAAACTTTAGTTGTATACAATTTTACATAACATTTTTTTAGACCCTCCTAAACAGTACATTCTAAGTACATGCTTGGTACAACATTATTGTAAGACACTGCTGTTGCATTCACATTAAATAATCATTGAGTTATTGGGAAAAAAATCCATACTGGATTAAAAAAGCCTGATTACAATTATGTGAGTGTAAGTGTGATAGTACGTTGTGATTAAGGGAACGCTTGAAGTAGTTAAATACCTGTCGGCGTATTCTTACTACATTAGAGGTTAGAAGATATTTTGTCGTATAAGAATTGAGATGGTGTATTTGAAGTGTTTTGGAATGAAGGGTATTTTTCAAGTAGTTTGATAACTATTGGCATATTCTAACTAGATTGACTTTGAAAAGTACTGTTGCAGTATTATGGATGCAGTTAGATACCTGTTGGCGTATTGTAACTGTTAATTGCGCTACAGTTTAGTAACTCAATTTGGTTTGAAGGAATATTAAGTAGGCATTTGATAAATGTGCTTGTATTGTTACATTCAAATCAACTACTTCTTTTTTTTTTACATATGCAGTGTAGTGCCCTGAAGCGGTTATGGCACCAGTGTGGAATACTATATTTTTTTTACATATGCAGTGTAGTGCCCTGAAGCGGTTATGGCACCAGTGTAGTATACTATACCTAATGCTGTGAAGATTTTCTTTCCAAGAAAGGCCGTGTGTGAAGCCTGTAAGCTTACAGTTATTTTTGGTACCATCTGCATTGTACCTTAGAAGCATTAATATTACATATTGGCTATGTGAGTTTATTTGCATGCAGTACGATTGTCTGAATTGCAAAAAGGGCATAATATGCCATGATTTGCATTCTTCGGAAGCTGGTGAAATGCAATGGATTCAGAATTTGGTATGGATACATGTACAAATCGTTTATTAGGGATGTGGTTTTGTGAAACATGGTTGCAGAGAGTACATGTATGTTTCCACGTGTATGAAATTTGGAAGATTCCATGTATAGGGATGTTTTTGGTTTCCAGTACTTGTAGTAAGTATGTCAGGAATTCTTGTGGATCTTCCTGTGTGTTTATGGTAGATTTCACCATTCCTGCACAGTAGTCAAATTATTGCCTTATACCTGAGACACTGTATGTATTGTCAGGACAGTTGGGCTCAAGGCCAATCCAACCAAATGCCACCTTGCTCTGCCCTCAGCCAAGTACCCAAGCTTCCAAGCCAGGAAAGGGACCTTTCAATCATAAGAGACAAAAGTTGAAAGTATCCATAATATACATACCATCAAGACACAGAAGGAATTGTGCACTCTCCTTGGCTTAGTGGGGTTCTACTGTCACTTCATTCCCCACTTTTCAAATATTGTCAGACCTATGATTGACCAGCTGAAAGGATCTAAATCTAATTTCATCCAGTGGACCAAGGGAACAGATAAGGCCTTAGAATGCTGAAGAGCTCCCCTTGTCACCGTCCTTTTAGTAATGCCCAATGTTAACCAACCATTTATCCTGCAAACAGCTGCTTCCTGGGTAGCTGCATTCTAAATTGGGGCCTCAGTGTTTTATGTAGGGTTTAATGAAATTCAGCTTTAAGTAAGTATTTGGCCCAATTCCAGCTATAAATGATGTAATCGGCTTAATTATTTTATCACTCAAAGAAGAATTTCCCTGGTCATAAGTAACTCGTGCACTGGATATGCTTTAATCTGCATGTGGTCACTAAATCAGAGATTCTGTGGCTAGGTGAATATTTCAGACAGGTGTAAAGCAGGACTGCAGTGTGCATCATGCAAAAACCCATATGTGGATTAAGTAATTCTTTCTGAGGAGAGTTTACAGAGATAGCAGGCCGGTTATGTGCAGGACATGAAACAAGGTATTACAGGAGGAACATATGGCAATATGGGTCGAAAGCCCCAGTGCTACTAGGAGAAAACAATGCCAAGATGCCACGTCTGAGGGGCTGTGGCAAATCTCTCACCCAGTCTGTAATAAGATGCTAATGGGGAGGGGAAAAGAAGGCCCTGACCGGGAGACGAGGAATAGAGCATCTCATGACAGATGACAGGGTAGCATAACCAGGGAAAAAAGGTGCAAGTGAGAAGTCACACAGAGGCAGTACATTGAAGGGTCCAACTGAAGAGAGGATGGGTGGAAATCAAAAGATTGTAGGCCAAAGGACATCTTTAAGTAAGGAGGTGCAAAGGAACGGCAGTTGGTAATCATTGACATTTAGGGACTGATTCATGGAATTTGTGTGCTGAAAAACGGGGATTTGTGCGCCATTCTGCCCGCAAATCCCTGTTTAACAAATGGGGATTTGCGGGCAGAATGGCGCACAAATCCCTGTTTTTGGGCGCGCAAATTCCATGAATCAGCCCCTACATGTGAGCGGGAGGACGGATTAGTGAATCACTCTATGCAGCAATGGTGCTGTGCCTTCTCACAAAGGCAGGCACCGGCGTATCACTAAATATAAGAAAATAGGCCCGAAGTTGACATTGTTTTATTTGGAAAAAAAGGTCAACACAAGCAGACACTTATTTAGCTTCTTCTTTACTTGCAGTTCAGCGAAGCCACCCATCACTTGAATGGGAGATTAAAAAAAAAGCAAAATATATAAAAGATATAACTACAGGTGAAGCAAAAACTATAGGAACATCCAAGTGCGGATGTGCAACACCCCGGGGTGCCAGCTTCCCCACTCTCGCTGCAGGACAGTGGAACAAGCTACCACTTAAACTGAGATCAGAACCCTGTCATGGGATCTTTTGCAAGCAGCTCAAAACCTTCCTGTTTTAGCAGGACACCATAGCCGAGTGAAACCTAGACATCTGCCCCAGCCCTCACCACCCTTTCTCTGCTACTCCTGTACCGCTGCCCTCTCTAGCCCTGCACCGCCTACGTACGTGTGTCTCTGTATTTGCCTCTCTCTACACTACTGTATGTACCTGTATCACTGCAATTATGTATCTCTGCAATGCTAGCCCTCTGAATACTATTCATGTAACCAGTGCCCTGATGCCTCAGGGCTTGGCATGCATTACAAATGTTAAATAAAATAAATAAATAAATAAACAAACACCGGACATATACTAACATATGGCACAAAGGGCCACGCTATGCTGTAGTGAGGACCAGCCAGCTGCAAAACATACTGTTAAGGGGTGTGCACGGAACACTTAGGAAGGGAAGGATAAATAATGAAGATGCACTTGTAGATGGATTACCATTGCAAAGAGCGGGCTCAGGCTCTAGGATCCAGTATCTAGTACAAAGAGGATGAGCGACTGAAAACCACTAACACACATCAGCGATGGCATCTGCAGCATTGTCTGCAGTGATGACTGCACTTTCAGCACTTCGAGCGGGGAGCTTAGGCCACTGCTTCCCTCACCCTCATCACCTTTCACACTTGCCCCCTCTTTTGTCCCTGAGGTTCCAATAAATCGTAGCTTGCATGGGACTCAATAAATCTGCCCTCAACAGGAGTTGGGCACCTCAATTATGGGCTGCTAGTTATGTCCCATTATAGTGGTGGTCAGTAGCCTTCACGTTGACCGTGATGTGCCGAGTATCAAATCGGCAAATGCTGGTCCCACTCATACTAATGTCACAGATGACAATGAAATCCATGAGATGGAGACTTCATTTACAATTGCTTTTGATGACCCTTGCAACAATAGATTCTCTCTCCTGTTAACCAAACATATATTGTGCAATTTGAAAGCTGATGTGAGGGCTCCCCCACAAACATGTGCATGCAAGGGGGAACACATCCCCCAGCCATACCATCCTTGAAATCTCACGTTCACCCTTCTTGTGATGGCAAGAGAGCCTGGGTTCAAAGATAAGTTTGTAACTCCCTCTAATTATTCCCAAGCTAGTTGGCAAAGTTCACCTTCTGCTAATTGTTCTAAGAATTGTATTATGAATGGGCCAAAGGTAAACGGACATTGTATACAATCACACAATTCTCACATAAGAGTTTGTTGACCAGTGTTACAAGGAGATATAGTGAGGTGCTCCCAATATTACGCTGCAAGGGACTTTTAACACTTGAATTCAGAACATGCCTGAAGGATGGTATTAACATTGGGATAAGACCATTTGCGCTGTGCGTTTATAATTGAGTAGCCCAACCTGCAACTATAAATGAGGTGCGTATTGCTAAGGCACGGGCCGTTCTAACGCCAAAGGTTTTAGAACAAGAATCCCCATCAGAACCAGATGACAAAGAAAACAGCTTGAAGGACATTGATTGCCAAATAATTCCATCAGAAATTGCTGTCCCCACTATGAACTCAAGTGGGACTATTCAGTCTATTCCAAAGTATATAAAGGTATTGTCCTGGAACCTAGCTGGACTTAATAAAACATACTACCGATGAAAGGTTATAAGAGATCACAATATAATCGGTTTCCATAAAACCTGGTTTGTCCAAACCCTTCCATTGCCGGGATATGCGTGTTTTTCAACACCTGCTGTAAAAGGCTTGGCAGGGGCAACTAGTGGGTGACTAACTTTCTGGTCAGATGTGTCATTCAATCTCAGGATAACGTCTATAGATAAGGAGTCCTTTGACTTTCAGGAATGCATTTTGTAGCAGAGAATAGATATAATATTCTTCCTATGCATTTTGGTATTAGCCAAGTTGACCGCAGATGATTTGCCCAAGGTCGATCTGACCCAATTTAGGGAAGGGGTTTTGACTGCAAATATATGTGGGGGGTGGTTTCAGGTTAATAAATAATATTGGGGGCTTCGGGGAGAGTATGCAGGGGTCTTCCCTACATATATTATGTTTGTTTATTTATTCAGTCAAATCGACCACGGGCAAATAAATCTTGTCAAACAACCCCAATCCATTCATTGTTACAACACAACAGCCATTCAAAATAGAACCTAAATTATCGTATCGAGGCTCTTCTGTATTTTTAATAGGTGATTTTAATGTTCAATTTGGTCCCCTTTTTCATTCATTGGAATAACGGATGATGAAGGTGTGGACTGGGATATACCCAAACTGTGTACAAAATAACCAAAACAGCAAAACTTGGCAAAACTTGGCTGCCTTAGGAACAGCACACATTTGGTGTTGTTTGTATATAAGAGCGTACAATGGCAGATGCCCTGGCGATTGCCCCGCTGGTGTTACCTTTACAAGTGGTCAATGTAGCAGCCATATTGATAACATTCTAATAGATCTGAGCTCATGGGGCATTATAAGGGAGTTTAAGTATATGATTAGAGCAGATAGTGACCATCGTCCCTGTGTCCCGGTTATATAACAGAGTTTAATTGCTTCATTTAATGCATGGATGGTTCTAAAGGTGTGGTACCTCTTACTATTTGTAGTCATTCTGGAGCTCAATCAGATGGGAGCATTTGGAGGTTTATACTATATTACCGCCGATTTGCTCTGAAATTCTAGCAGTGCTGGACCTATTGATAACAATGAAAGAATGGGGGAAAGGTGTGAAGAAATGATTGATAGAATTGCTCAATTTCCCACTAAATCTGGTAAAATGGTAAGGAAAATACCAATAAAAAGTATCTCTTTGTAGAATGAGGAATGTAAATCTGCTAAACAATACCGTCCAACCTGTGTAAAGGACATGGGCAACTGTAATCCACTAATGATAGGACAGACTAGGTGAGCATCTAAGAAATGTGATTGAATCCACGAAGAGGACATTTGCTGAAAATAAATGGGAATTGGTACTCAAAGCAGTTCATGGTGACAGTGCCAGATTTTGGAATTTGCTCTCAGTTTGAAACTCAGAGAAAAAGGCTGCACTACAAGGTAATATTCCAGACAATGCATGGTTGAATGATTTCAGGGATTTATTTAAAGAACATCAGGTTGAAAGTGATAATAATCACTATCTGCCATCACTATCTACCTATAATAGATATCCCTGATTTTTGTCCATTAGATTTTTCCCCCTATACAAAGTATATGTGGCAATGCAGAAGGTGATATGGATGAGCTGAAATTATGGGCTTCCTGTTTACTAGTTCTATTAAAAGCAACTGCAACCTCGCCCTGATCTTGGTCATTGGGCATCTAAAAATCGTCTTTCAGCTATGAGCATTATCTGGATTATAACATATCCCTGCTTGCTCGCTTATTTGTCAAATTGAAGATAGGTATTTTAGAACTGTCAACTACAACAATAATTTAAAATGATTCTAGAACGGATCAGTGCCTCTACTTTTTAAATATGAGTGAAAATGAAGTGCACTTTTTTTAATTTGTCCATTATATAGGATATATAGATTGCTATAGGTGATACCTTGCAGGATACGAAATTGAGGGGACCCGGGGGCTATTTAGCTCCTGATTGTAGCTTAGTATAGTCTGGTTAGCTTGGCCCCAGCATCTACCAGGAACCACTTTTGGCTCCGCGAGCAACTGGTGCTGAAGAAACACAAGTATACAAATGTAACTCTGTGTGTTTGGGACAATCTATAAATAAACATTAGTACACCTGTATACAATATTTAAAGCATAAGGGGTCATAAATAATGGACAAAAATATAGGTTTCTATTTTATGTGGACATTAGGTTTGTGGAATGCTATGTACTGGCTCCTCAGCTGCAATCTGCTCAACAGTCCAAAGATCTTCTCCTCTTAGAGCACTTTCATGCCTCAACAATCATCAGGGGATGCACCGGGACTACACATGCCTGACCTTGTAGTGCCATACTGATAGTAGATCCCCACTGAGAGTTCATATTGAAAATGGGAGAGAGTTGGATCCTGGCTGTATCTACACTACAGTTACCAGAATTCCCTGCTGCACCATTCTGGGACTTAACAGAGGGATTCACCCATGCACACCTGAATCCAATCAGCCACCCTGAAGATTGTTGTGGCATGAAAGCACGCTAGGAGGAGAACATCTTAGGACTGTTTGAGGTTACTGCAGCTGGGACCCAGAGTCGCACACTTCCTTTTTGTTTACACATCTAACAGGATACAGGGGCTCCAGAGGGGCTACACATGCCTGAGTTTGGAGTGTCATACGAGAGTTGGATACTGGCTGGCTCAACACTACAGTTACCAGAATTCCCCTCTGCCACATCCTGGCACTTACCAGAGGGATTCAAACCTGCACACCTGCATCCAATCAGCCTCCCTGAAGATTGCTGAGGCATGAAAGCGCTCTATGAGGAGAATGGGGAGAGTTGAATCCTTGCTGGCTCTGCACTACATTTACCAGAATTCCCTGCTGCCACATCCTGGTACTTACCAGAGGGATTCAACTCTACACACCTTAATCCAATCAGCCAGAACTGTGCCCCTGCCCCCCTTCCTTATTGTTTGCACGCATATATATATACATATAGTTATGGTTAAGCTGCTGTTTCCATAGGAAGAGCACTTTTTGGGTGGCTTATAACTTCGTTCTCCCTGGACAGATCCTCACCAAACTTTGCAAAGAAAGTATTTGGGTCACTCTGAATTGTTTTGCAAAGATTGGTGAGGATTCGTCCAGGGGGTGCAATGTTTTAGGGGGGGTCTCAAAACTTTTTTTTTCCCATAGACTGAATGGGAAAAATGTTTTGCTCGCGTATACAGCCCAAACCGCTGGATGGATTTTCACCAAATTTGGACCAGGAGCAGCGGCTTGGTCCCAAAAGCGTGCTTTTGCAAATTTGGTGAAAATCCATCCAGTAGTTTTTTTTTAAATGACCAAAAAGTAGGTAAAAACAAATTAGTGAAATCTGTGTTCGGTCCGCGGACACACTTCCCTGTTCGCTCCGCGGACAGTGTCCTGATTGGCCAATCGGCTTGCGTGATGTTCGCGGACATGCAACGTTTTCGCTGATTGGACGGCGTGGAGCGTGAAGCGCGTCAGATTTTCGGTAGCGCCCGCCATCTTGGATTCTCGGTCGTCCGCGGACAGCGCGGTGAAACTTTGTTCAAAATTTGTATTTAGTAGAGTGTGTTGGTGTGTAGGAGTGTTTGGGGAGGGTGGGAGTGTATGAGATAGGATGAAAGTTGTGTTTTTTATGTGTTAGACATTCTTTTTGTGTTCGATTTGTCTGCGGACATCACGGGTGTTCTGAAATGTTCTAAATAAACTGAATGGGGGTGTTCTGAGGACTCAATATGTGTCTGTTTTGTTCGCAAGCAAACTGAAACTGTTCTAAGAACACTCGCAGTGTCCTGAAATGTTCGCAAATAATCAAAATGGGGGTGTCCTGAGAACGCTGTCCGTATTGTTCGATGACAAGTTGAATATGTTCTAAGAACACTCGCGGTGTCACGAAATGTTCGCAAATACACAAAATGGGGGTGTTTTGAAGACGTTGTCGAACACTCGCTGTGTCCTGAAATGTTTGCAAATATGAATGGGGGTTGTGGCTGACAAGTTGAATGTGTTCTAAGAACACTCGCAGTGTCCTGAAATGTTTGCAAATAAACAAAATGGGGGTGTCCTGAGGACGCTGTCTGTATTGTTCTCTGTCAAGGTGAATGTGTTCTAAGAACACTCGCAGTGTCCTGAAATGTTCGCAAATAAACAAAATGGGGGTGTCCTGAGGACGCTGTCCGTATTGTTCTCTGTCAAGTTGAATGTGTTCTAAGAACTCTCGCGTTGTTCTGAAATGTTCGTAAGGGGTGTCCTGAAGATGCTGTTCGTATTGTTCTCTGTCAAGTTGAATGTGTTCTTAGAACACTCATGGTGTCCTGAAATGTTCGCAAATAAACGAAATGGGGGTGTTCTGAGGACACTGTCAAGTTGAATGTGAAGTTGAAGATGGTGGTGTTCTGAACATGTATTTCTTGTTAATTTCTGTGATAAAAGAAAATAGCATGTTAGTATTAGTATTTTGTAATGACTTATTACATTGTATAATCAATAAACTTTTTTTTTGGACCCTCATATTTAGTAGATTACAAATCAGAGTACTGTGCAATTTGATCAGTTTCTGTATTTGTTGCTAAAATCATTGGGTCTGTGGGAGAAATAAAATCCATGTTGGATTATAAAAAACCCTTTTTCTGTTATGCTGCAGTTTATTTGTTTGTTTGTTTGTTTTCAGTGTTCACTTGTTGCTTTATACTTTGGCTTGTTGTATTTTTTTGGAGCAGTAACATATTATTTATTTGTTTTGATATTATAACATTTTGGAGCAGTTAGATACCAATTGGCGTATTCTAACTGTCTATTTTTTTGATATATTTTAGTGGTATTGATTTATCTATTTGGATATTGTTACATTTTGGGACAGTTAGATACCAATTGGCGTATTCTAACTGTGTATTTTTTGGTCTAATTTAGTGGTATTCATTTATCTGATTAGTTGTTGTAGAATCTTTGAGCAGTTAGATAGCTTTTGGAGTATTCTAACAGTTTATATTTTTTTAACACAAGTTTACTTAGGCTTAAAATACAGTTTAGTTATCAAATTTTGGTTTTAAGAACATCAAATAAGCGTTTGTAAGATTTCCTGGTAATCTCTGCTTTAGAGTAATGGTACTATCATTACATTCAAACCATCCACATTTCTTTTTTATATATGCAGTGTAGTGCTCTGAATTGGTTGTGGCTCCTGCGTGGTAGATTATACCTATTGTTGTGAAGGTTTTCTTACCAAGTGATAATTGACCATGTGTGAATCCAGTCAGCTTGCAGTTGCTTTTGGTACCATCTGCATTGTAACATAGAAGCATTAGTATTATGTATTTACTATGTGTTTGTATTACTAACGTGGAGCGATTATCTGAATTGCAGGTAGAGCATAATCTACCATGGTTTGCATTTTGTACAAGTCGCTGAAATGGAATGGATTCACAATTTGGTATTGATATATATATGAAGCGTTCATTGGGGATTTCTTCTTGTGTCACATTGTTGCAGAGAGTGCATGCATGTTTCCACATGTATGAAATCTGAAAGATTTCATTTATAGGTATATTTTTGTTTTCCAGTACTTGTAGTAAGTGCATTAGAAATTCTTGTGGCTCTTCCTGTGAATTTATAGTGAATTTCACCATTCCAGCACAGTAGTCCAATTGTTGTCCTATTCCATAAACACTATACGTGTTGTCAGGATTGTTTGCTGCATTTCTGTGAAGTACTAACATTTGCAAACACAATGGGTCTGTACTGTGTAAGTAAATGTTGTCAACAATTGGTGGTAATTGCAATAGAATATTGATTGCTACATTTGCGTAGCAATTTACACCAACTATATTTGAGAATTTAAATGGTCCAGGTAGTTCTGTATCTAACTGCTTTTTTTGGAGTTTGACTTCCTTCTTTAAAGAAGTACCTGGTTTACTTTCCCTAATTGATTCTTTTTTGCTTGTGGTACTTGATGAGCTATTAGTTTCTTTTACTCTCTTTGGAGGATTTGCAGTGACATCCTGTTGCATTTCTTTGAGCAGTTAGATAGCTTTTGGAGTATTCTAACAGTTTATATTTTTTAACACAAGTTTACTTAGGGTTTAAATACAGTTTAGTTATCAAATTTTGGTTTTAAGAACATCAAATAAGCGTTTGTAAGAAGTCCTGATAATCTCTGCTTTAGAGTAATGGTACTATCATTACATTCAAACCATCCACATTTCTTTTTTATATATGCAGTGTAGTGCCCTGAATTGGTTGTGGCTCCTGCGTGGTAGATTATACCTATTGTTGTGAAGGTTTTCTTACCAAGTGATATTTGACCATGTGTGAATCCAGTCAGCTTGCAGTTGTTTTTGGTCCATCTGCATTGTAACGTAGAAGCATTAGTATTATGTATTTACTATGTGTTTGTATTACTAACGTGGAGCGATTATCTGAATTGCAGGTAGAGCATAATCTACCATGGTTTGCATTTTGTACAAGTCGCTGAAATGGAATGGATTCACAATTTGGTAATTGATATATATATGAAGCGTTCATTGGGGATTTCTTCTTGTGTCACATTGTTGCAGAGAGTGCATGCATGTTTCCACATGTATGAAATCTGAAAGATTTCATTTATAGGTATGTTTTTGTTTTCCAGTACTTGTAGTAAGTACATTAGAAATTCTTGTGGATCTTCCTGTGACTTTATAGTGAATTTCACCATTCCAGCACAGTAGTCCAATTGTTGTCCTATTCCATAAACACTATACGTGTTGTCAGGATTGTTTGCTGCATTTCTGTGAAGTACTAACATTTGCAAACACAATGGGTCTGCACTGTGTAAGTAAATGTTGTCAACAATTGGTGGTAATTGAAATAGAATATTCATTGCTACATTTGCGTAGCAACTTACACCAACTATATTTGAGAATTTAAATGGTCCAGGTAGTTCTGTATCTAACTGCTTTTTTTGGAGTTTGTCTTCCTTATTTAAAGAAGTACCTGGTTTACTTTCCCTAATTGATTCTTTTTTGCTTGTGGTACTTAATGAAGTATTAGTTTCTTTTACTCTCTTTGGAGGAGTTGCAGTGACATCTGTTGCATTTCTTTGAGTAGTTAGATAGCTTTTGGAGTATTCTAACAGTTTGTATTTTTTTAACACAAGTTTACTTAGGGTTTAAATACAGTTTAGTTATCAAATTTTGGTTTTAAGAACATCAAATAAGCGTTTGTAAGATTTCCTGGTAATCTCTGCTTTAGAGTAATAGTACTATCATTACATTCAAACCATCCACATTTCTTTTTTATATATGCAGTGTAGTGCCCTGAATTGGTTGTGGCTCCTGGGTGGTGGATTATACCTATTGTTGTGAAGGTTTTCTTACCAAGTGATATTTGACCATGTGTGAATCCAGTCAGCTTGCAGTTGTTTTTGGTACCATCTGCATTGTAACGTAGAAGCATTAGTATTATGTATTTACTATGTGTTCGTATTACTAACGTGGAGCGATTATCTGAATTGCAGGTAGAGCATAATCTACCATGGTTTGCATTTTGTACAAGTCGCTGAAATGGAATGGATTCACAATTTGGTATTGATATATATATATATATATATATATAGCGTTCGTTGGAGATTTCTTCTTGTGTCACATTGTTGCAGAGAGTGCATGTATGTTTCCACATGTATGAAATCTGAAAGATTTCGTTTATAGGTATGTTTTTGTTTTCCAGTACTTGTAGTAAGTGCATTAGAAATTCTTGTAGATCTTCCTGTGAATTTATAGTGAATTTCACCATTCCAGCACAGTAGTCCAATTGTTGTCTTATTCCATAAACACTATACGTGTTGTAAGGATTGTTTGCTGTATTTCTGTGAAGTACTAACATTTGCAAACACAATGGGTCTGTACTGTGTAAGTAAATGTTGTCAACAATTGGTGGTATTTGAAATAGAATATTCATTGCTACATTTACGTAGCAACTTACACCAACTATATTTGAGAATTTAAATGGTCCAGGTAGTTCTGTATCTAACTGCTTTTTTTGGAGTTTGACTTCCTTCTTTAAAGAAGTACCTGGTTTACTTTCCCTAATTGATTCTTTTTTGCTTGTGGTACTTGATGAAGTATTAGTTTCTTTTACTCTCTTTGGAGGATTTGCAGTGACATCCTGTTGCATTTCTGTTTGATTTATCTTTCTTTTATAACGTTTTACTTTTTGTGGAACAGAATATGTGTTTAGGTGGAGGGTGTATAGTGAGTGAAGTCTATTGTATTCTAAAATGCAAAGAATATCAGCGTTTATTTTACTTGCATTAAAGTTTATTAGAAATAGACCGTCAAGTGTACGTAAGCGTGATAGTGCTACATAGCTCATGCCTTCTTTAAAGACTGTGTTACCAATATCTATCATTGCTTTGTCTAGGGTAAGACCTTGTGATTTATGAATCGTGACTGCGTATGCAAGAGTTAGAGGAAATTGTTCTCTGCGTACATACATATCTTTGAAGAGAAGGAATCTAGCTGTTGAGCGTCCTATCCTTTTTACTTCTGAAAGTTTGTCAAAGAGTATATTGACAAACTGAATTTTGTTGTCACGTGGCTATGTTTGAAAGCCAACAACTGTACCCAGTGCTCCATTAACTAGTCCTTGGTCCACGTCAAGGTTACGTTTAAGCATTACTCTGCAATTTAAGGATAATTTTAATATCTTTTCTAAGGCTGCTGTGTTTGAGATTGATTTTTCTAAACTATTTAGTCTTGTTGTGGCTTGGTCACACATGGGTAATGTCATACCATGTACATCTAGTTTGTCTGTGGCGCTAATTTCCATGATTGGTTGCATTTCTTTACTTAGCATGATTTCATTGAATTTGAAACAGCTTGCAAGAGTTGGCATTAAGGCCATACAATTGACATTTTTGTGGGCTAATTGTTGCATAACATCTGTAGCACATGCATTATCGCCATAAAGTGCATTAATGTGCCGGGTTTTCAATATTGCTTCTGCTTCTTTAGAAAGTATACCAACTCTGATACTTTTTAAAATGTTGGCATAAGTGAGATCTGCAGATTGCCGAATGTTTTCTGTTAATTCTCTGTATTGGAAATGTTGCCAAAGGTTGACATTTCAAATGCTGCCAACAGTTTTACGGCAGAGTTTGTGTCCTAATGTTTTAAAAATAGGCTCACCTTTTACTGGTGTTAATTGAAGCAGATCTCCAAAAACAATAATGTGTTTTCCTGCAAAGAGCTCTTCATAGTCTGTTTTGAGTACTTCTTGTAATCTGAGGTGAATTAAAGCTAACATCAGGTTGGAGACCATGCTCACTTCATCTATTAGTAGCATTTTCATTTGTTTCAATACTCTGCGTAATTCCATTTCAGCTTCTGCAGAAAGGTTGTAATAGTCTAATTTGTTCTGGTGTTCTACTGGTAATAGTAGTAATCGGTGTAATGTAACACCACCTATGTTGTAGGCAGCTAAACCTGTGGGGGCAGTGACAACAGCTGATAGTTTGTTGTTTGTCAATTGTTGAAGGAACTTACTAATGATTTTGATTAGGAATGTTTTGCCAGAACCAGCTTCACCACTGACGTACAGTAGTATAGGTTTATAATTATGGAAGGAACATTCTTTATTTTCATGTTTTACACCATGTGCAATTTATTTTGTTACTTCTTGAAAAATGCTACTTTGCTCATTGTTTAGTTTTGATTGTAGTATAGTTAAGTCTTCCTTACCTTCATTCTGACACATGGTGTTTTCAACTTCTATCATAGCTAATTCTGCCTCATTTATTATTAGTGGTTCTCCCAGTGGTTCTTGGCTTCCTGTTACAGAAGGTTGACTACTGTCAGGAGTGTCCTTATCTAGTTGGGCTTGGAGTTCTTCTTCGTGTTGCTGTTCATTGTGCAACATTGTTTTGTACTGTGTAAAGTTTACATCAGTTATAGTGCTTTCATTTGCTTTGAAAGCATCCTCATATGAGTCATAGTTATCTAGTAATTGTTCTTCTTTTCTCCATGGTTTGAAGAGTTCTAGCAGGGACATGTAATATACTTCTTTATGTTGAGGAGTCTTTAATGACAATTTGATATGATTAATTAAATTTGGTTTAGTGACTTTAACTAAGCTGCCTTCATAGTTTGTCACTCTATATTTACCTTTTTTTTCGTCAGGTTTCATATTATTTTTGTATGTGTAGTTTTGGGCTATGTGGTATAGACACATGCTTTCCAGAGTATTACTTCTGTTTGGGTAGTATGTGTCCAATAAATTGTTTTTTAAAATGTCTTGGCTGTTGGGATCATGTTTGGCTATTGTTTCTATATCTTCATATGATTTTAGAACTCTTTTTCTAGATTTAGCTGGACCAAGACTTAGCTATACTATATTTTCAGATTTACCATACAATGCAGTACAAATTAAACGATCAGCTGCTTCATATGATCCACATTCTCTATGGGTGAGCATTTTTATGCCCAAGCTGTATAATTTCTGAGATACTGTTTTATCTGATGACAGTTCATTCCAGAGGTCTTGGAGCTCTGTCTTTTCTGCTTTAGTTAAGTATGCTGTGACATATCATGCAACTGCAGTAGAATTGTCTGCAATGTACTGCACATCTATGTTTGCATTCCATAAGTGGGCAATGATTGCATTATAATCATTGATATATTTTTCTTCTTCTTTTCTTTTTATGTAATATGTATTTTTAGGTGACTTACCTTTAACACTATGACTAACTGAAGACATGAGGTTGTTCACTTGACCTGTATTTGTAACTGGTCTAGGGAAACCAAATCGGCATTTGGTGTAGTATTTCCCTTTGTTTTTGTATTTGCAACGACAATATTTTCCACATTTGTGTCTTTGAAATTGTAAAATTTGTGCATGAAGATCACTATTTGTGGCTTCTGATGGAATTTCACAAGTGACATATTTTTCAATAAACTGTAAAACAGTGGCATCACAAGTGTTTGGCAGCCCTGTGAACTGGTCCAGGGTTAGCGCAGCCCTTTGCGATGATTTGGGAATTTTGAAGGCTTTTCCTTGCGCGAGTGCGTTCTTGGGGGTGTAACTGGCGCTGCTGCAGGGTCGCTGCGCCACTCTGCGCCAAGGCTGGTTTTTGAGGCTAAAATCCATGAATACGCTGTGCGATGAAAAGGATTTTATCGCACGCGGCTGGCGCAGTGTATCGCACGGGGACACTGTGTGCCAGCCGCGTGCGCCACTTTTGTGCGAAATTCTATGAATTACCCTGTATGTTTGCATTCCATAAGAGGGTAATGATTGCACTGTAATCTATGATATATTTTGCTTCTTCTGTTGTTTTTATGTAATATGTGTTCTTAGGTGATTTACCTTTGACACTATGGCCCTCATCACGAGTTGGGTGGTAACGCCGGTGCTATTAGCACCGGCGTTAATGTCCCTACCGCCAAACCCCCTGGCGCTAATAGCGCGGGGTCACGGGTTTGGTGGAACGGGTATTGCCCATTCCCCACTGAGCCCATTCAGGAATTGCCCATTCCACATTGGGCTCAATGGGGAATTTTTGCGCTCTTACCGCCGGCGGATTTCCTGCCACCGGTAATAGCGCAAATTTTCGGCGGATTTCCCCCCAGCTCAGAGCTGGGGAGAAATCCACCGAAGCCCTGATTTGGCAGACCCTTAAATCCAGTGGTAATAGCGCTACCGCCGGATTTAAGGGTTACAGCCAAACTTGTGATGAGGCCCAATGTCTAACTGAAGACATGAAGTTGTTTACTTGACCTGTTGCTGTAACTGGTCTAGGGAAATCAAAGCGGCATTTGGTGTAGTATTTCCCTTAGTTTTTATATTTGCGATAACAATACTTCCCACATTTGTGTCTTTGAAATTGTAAAATGTGTGCATGAAGGTCACTATTTGTTGTTTGTGAAGGAATTTTACAAGTGACATATTTTTCAATAAACTGTAAAACAGTGGAATCACTGTCTTGACCAAATTTAGGAGCATCTTTAATCCATAAAAGCATGTGGATATGTGGTGCTCCTCTGGCTTGGTATTCTTTTCTCCAAAAGAAGTGTTGCACTTCTCCAAGGGGAGGAACAGTTTTATTACAAATAAAATGTAGCATAGCAATGAAGCAATGGTGAAAATATCTTTAAACATTAACAGGATCCAAAGAACAAAGTTCTCCAGGTGTTAGTATATCTATGTTTGTTTTGTTTTTATTTGATATGCGTAGGAAATCATGTAAATCTTCCCATGCATATTCTGCACAACTTAATGTAACAAACCAAGTGGGTGGGCCAAGGTTTCTGATCATACAACGTACATCTCCATGACGTCGAAACCAGTACTCTTTAGTACCACGCATATTTGCTAATAGATTTGTAATATTTGATTGTAAAACCTGATCCTTTTGTTGCACTTTTTCTAATAATTGTGTAGCTGTCATATTTTGAAAGCGTGATCCTGATTTTAATATGTGTGCAACTCCCTAACATAAAGTTGCTAGTTCTCTTTCAAAGAGTAGGTGGAATATGTATTCCACATTTTGTCTAAATCTGGGATCTTCAGAATACATCCGTAATGAGCGGTATTCTGAAGCTGATATTTGAATAGGTCTATCATACCTTCCTCCTTTGCCAGTAGGAAAGAGTAGAGGAAAAGCATGTGCTTCTATACTTTTTTCCCCTATGCTGATTGGTGATCCTTTTGTTTGACGCATTTGGTAAGTTTCCAGTACATCTTCTACGGTGTCATTACAGTGCAAAGGATGAATTGTATAATGGTCTAAAGTATTTGATATTGTAGCAGGATCTAGTAGCTCAAATTGACCAGCTTCTTGTGTTTCTTGAATTATTCAGTTGTATCTTTCAAGTTTTCTTCAATATTAATTTCTTTGTAATATTCATTATTCTCTTTAAGATATTGGAAGGCTTGTCTAACTTTATATAAATCTACCAGCTGTTGCCCTATTTGTTTGTCTTTTGCAGGTACTCCATTTACTAAGATAATTAAAGATTGCTGCATTGGACGTTTCACTCCTAGAGTATGCACATTTTCTTTTAGATCTAATGGTAAATAAACTACTTTTCCACAAATGCCTTTTACCAATTTAGAGGGAGGTAATTTAGCTGTTTTTGGTTGAAGGCGTATTATTGCTTGAAATGGGTGTACTGTTTGAATTATGATGCTCTCATATAAATTAAGTTGTTGTAGGGGTTTTGGTACTGGGTATAATTCCAAATTATTTGTGATAGCATGTGAAGGAGTTTGGTTGTTGTCAAGTTTTGTAGTGCAGTAACTGCAAAGTATTAAGGGCTCAGTTCTTTCGTATTTGTTTTCTGCTACAAGGTAGAGAGCTAATTCAAACCATTTAGAATCTTCATTGGCTTCTATTTTGTATGATAGGTCTACAGTTTTTGTGTTACTTTTATAAAAAGTTCTACGGCAACATACACATACATGGTTTGGTACTTCAGCTGATGTACTTTTAAATTTTAGTATTTCTTTTTTGTATGTGTTTAGCAAAAGGTTGCCATGTGTAGAATTGTTGCTTAATTGGTTTAAAGCTATATCATTCTGTAAATGGCTTTCACTTCCAAAATATTTTTTCTGGATATAGTGAATTTCTTCAAGTAGGTCTTTTTCTGTACCATGTAGAAGGATGTTATTTAACTTTGCTAGTGCTAAAGCAGGACTTTTAGCATAGTACAGTTTATAGACTAGATTTCTTATAGTTGAATGATGTGTTGATATCCTTTTGATATCATGGAAAGTGGTTTTACAAGTAGGTCCTGTAATGCAGGCCAATGAATGTCCTTGTAGTCCTGTGTACTTGCGCACTGGACAGGTATCCATATTTTGCAGTAATTTAATTTTGATTTTGTCTTTGCTTTTTACATATTTATTGAGGAATTGGCGTAAAGATTTGAAACATTGTTTGGGAATGTTACACATTGACGTGCATGGCCATTTGTACACTAGACATTCTGATTCAGTTGAATGGAGGGGTAATTCTAAGTTTTCAGGGCATATTTTTGTAAGGAGTACTTCTTGTTCCATTATGGTATTATTCACTTTTTCATAACCTCGACCACTGCTATGTATGGCACTTGTATTTGTTTGCTTTTGTTTGTACGCTTCTTCATTAAAATATGGTTCTGTGCTCGTAGTGTGATTCCATTCACCTTTGCAGATACTTAAGAAGTTCTTTCTGTTGACATTTCGCTTATTGAGAAGTCTTTTTTGTAATTTAGTTATTCGTTTTTTTAGTGGTTTCATTTTGTTTAACAGTAAAATAAATAACTTTCTTTTGAGAAGAATTGCACTGTCCATCAACGCTTCCTACGATAGGTTTTAAGCATTGAACCTGATTTCTCTCCTGTTTTTATAAGATTTTGAAGGACTTTGTGATGGTACATTTTGGCTAAAATACTTTTCTTGGTATGCTTACTTTGCACTATATTAAAATTTGAAGAAGTAGTTTTATCTGTAGTGATAGCTGATTTTCTGTTAGTTGTTTTTTGGTTTGTTTTACATTTTGATAGAGGAGGCAAAGTTTTTGTACTTGAAACTTCTTGTGTTTCAATAAATGACTGTATTAGCTGTTTTGTTTCAACTTTTTTTTACAAATTCTGCTAGAGAGGGATGCTTATGTTGGACACTTTTATTTTCATTTGCTCTACTTTTGCGTTGCTTTCTACGGACTTGACTTTTGGTAGGCATTCTTTAGGGTCTGTTCAAAAAAATAAAGAAGATATGGGTTGGGGTGTTCTGGAATGTATGTGTGCTGTGTGCATGAGTGTTTGAGTAAGATGATAAAGATGTATGTAATGGTGTGTGACTGTGCATTGGGAACTACAACTAGTAGGGATAGGTATTCTTAAATTTATGTGTTACTAAACTGGGGTTCAGATGACAAAAAAAAGTAAGCTAGTGGTGTGGAAAAGTACAAATAGTAAATCTAATGAATACAATTAAAACAGTTGTTTGTTCTATAATATGAAAATTGTAGCGGTTCAGTTGGGTAATTTGTGTGTCCAAAAATAGGAATTTGTGGGCCATTCTGGCTGTAAATCGCTGTTTAAGACATGGAGATTTTTGGACAAAATGGTACACAATCTCTATTTTTAGGCACTGAAATAGCTTGTATTAACGTTATAGTATGTTTGATTAATAATACAAATATTATGGTGATATTCTACTTACTTTTTTTCTTAAATAACAGGAAACTTCTTAGTTCTTCTTTGTTCTTCGAATTCGGCTGCTTCTTATCAGGAGACTTCACTGCAATTGTAAAAGCTTCAAATTAGTAACTTTGTTTGTATATAGCGCTGTTTTTAATTTAGATATTGATTTTTTTAATTGAAATCCTCAGTGCCTTCTTTAAAACCATTAAACTAATTTATTTACATAACATACATTGTATCAGTTCAGTACATATGATATGTTCTTAATGAACAAATTGTATTGAATGACTAAGTGTAGCAAAAAAAAATATCTTTACTATGTCTTGTGAAATTTATAATATATCAGTGAATACCACTATTTCTGTAAGTAAGCTGTTCTAGGTAATAGCGCCTCAATGTCATGTCTAAATTAAAGTAATTAAGTAAATAAATAAATAAAAACAAAAAAAAAATATGAAATTGCATAAGTATTGTTTTAAATATTTAAACATAGAGTGTGCTTGCATGCAATTTTGTTTGAATATATGTAGTCTATATATTTCATTTAAAAATGTTAGTTTAACATGATTTGAGTGTGTGTGTATAAAGAAAGTAAATAGTATAAAGGTTTATAAGTGATAGTTGATTTTAGGAAATTGAAAAAAATACAGTAAATTCATTTTACAGATTACACAAGCTAAAAGTCTGTTTGAAAATGTGTTCATCTGCTGTACAGAAAATATGCATACCTGAAGTTTGTGTTCATGCATATGGATATGCATGGAGCTGCAAGTAGAAATCTTGGAGACTTGTACAGTATTTCTGGTAGATGGTGCTTGCCAATCATATGACACTTGTACTCAGAGAGATTCACAGCACATTTGCAGTGCTGATCTATGATGATGCAGTTAAATGTAGAGGTCTTGAATGTGATTGGTGCATGGTCATGTGATTTCTTAGCTACATTCAATGATGGAATGGCAGAGAGAGTGAAGTGGAAATGGTAGAAGGGCTGTTCATGTTACGATATGTCCGCGGACATGGCGGTAGTTCGCGGACATCGGGAGTTACATCCGGGGATTTTTGGGTTCAGAAGTCATGCAAATGAGAATAAGCACTGAAAGGGATTGGTCAGGAAAGATTAGTGGGTGTGTTGTGCCAGGAGAGAGTTTCTCGGATACTCTTTTTGCTGAGAGAACAAAAGATAGCTATGGCTGTGTGTTTCAGAAAACAGTTTGTTTGGATTTTGGGAGATTCGTGGATACATTGGTTGAAGGTGCATGCAGAAAGCTGTGGAGTAGCTGTAGATCTTGGATTCCCACATGTGGAAGTATACTGGCATGGAGTACGTGGAATGAAGTGGTTGGACTTGCAACCTCTCTGTGCTACTTTGGAGACAGAGCAACATCCAGACATAATTGTAATTCATTGTGGAGGGAACAGTTTAGGACATGTGACTGGAATTTATTTGCAATTTGCTATGAAAGAAGGACTTGGGAAGGTTATGGACATGTTTCCTAATTCTCAAGTGATATTTTCACGGATTGCGCAGAGACAAATGTGGCTTTGTTCTTCTTCATTTGGTCCACAAATGGAAAAAGCAAGGTGCAATGTTAATAAGGCTGTTTGTGCCTTTCTAAGAGATTTTGGCATGTCCTCTTTTCACAATGAAAATATTATGTTTCGTAGTACATACATTTTTCGCAGAGATGGAGTCCATCTTACTTATGCTGGCAATCAGATTTTTCTGAGAAATGTACAAAATGCATTGCGACCTTTTTTGGAATTACAACAACCATTTTGAAGTAGGTGTTAAGCATTTATAATTTTTGACTTACAAACACCTCCCAAAGGCTCTTTTCAGAGCCACCACTTCCTCCCAGAGAAAATTGCAATGTTTGTGATGGGGTAGCAACCCAATTTTTTAAATGTTCGCGAACTGTCCACGGACTTCTAAAAAATACAAAGGGCCCTGCTTCATTTATTTTCACTTCTATTTTTTAACTGTGAAAGGCGGCTCTGAAAACAGCCTTATTTGCTTTTTGATTTTTGATATTTTGTATTTTTTTTGGTTTTTTATACATGACACACTAGGAGAGGAGGGGAAAGGAAGGTAAAGGGGGGACATCAACCACAGGGATAAGAAAGGGCGAGCTGAGAGAGGAAGATGTAGAGTGGGTTTTATTTGGGTAGTGAGCAGATCTTCTCGTGCTCTGAGACGATAGTCTCAAAAGCACTATGAAGTCACTCCCCCCTGCAGAGTACTGTGTCACAGTACATACATACAACTGTGACCCTCGAAAGGTAAGGGTCATCAGCATTCTGTATGGTCTGTGAGGCAGCTTGAGGAAGACGCTGTCCCACAGAGGTGCTCCTTGTGGTGACAGGATCAGAAACAGAGGATGAAGTAGAGGAAATCAACCTGCTACGTTATTCGCAAGGTACAACCCTGCGAATAGCCCCAGAGTGAAATTACCTCAGGTGTCGCTTCATAGTAGTGGTACCAAAGCTGTACTTACCTTGCTTCACGCGACTGAGTATCATTTTGCACTCATTGCAGGTAACACGGTTCGTACGAGCCTTAGGAACATTCCCATGAATGGTAAATAACCGCCACACCCAAGACTCACGCCTGGTGCGGGTAGTAGGGTTTTCCTCTACCTCATTCTCATCATCCTCTTCTTCCTCCTCCGCATCCTCACTCCTGTTCCCCTCTTCAGGCCCTTGGGGAGGTGGTGGTGGTGGAGGGGGTGGGGGTGGTGCTGAAGCAGGTGCAGCACCAGGTGGCAGTTCAGCAGCCAGGGATGCCTTCTCGATGATGGTGTAATCTGCAGGTGGCAGCAAAAATCGCTGTGTTTCGAAGAATAGCCAGAAACACAATGAGAATAAGCTCTAGGGCGTGGTCTTTTATAGGGGTGCTTGTGCGCGGTCCGCGGACATGCGCGCTGTCCGCGGACAGATCGAACACAAAAAAAGTTTGAAAAGTTTCAAAAGGTATGTAGAAACATTACTATGTGGGACTTGTGCCATGGTGAGATTTTATTGAAAAATATTATGGATTAATTGAAAATGTACTTTTAATTTGTTCTGGGACCCGAACAGTGTCCGCATTCAGAACACGCGATCAGCGTGAGCGCGGTCATATGATCCGTTTGCAAACAAGTCCGCGAAGGAAGCGCATGTCCGCAGGACACCAAATGCACGGAGATTGGCTAGCGCATGCGCTTTGATGTTCTACGGACACTGTTCGGGTCCTGAACTAATTAAAATTGCGTCACACGTGAAACGAACATTTCAGGACACTGCGTGTGTTCTTAGAACAGTTTAAATTTGCTAGCGAACAGTAAGGACAGATATAGTGTTCTTCAGGACACGTTCAATTTCGTTTATGTACGAACATTTCAGGACACCAATTGTGTTCTTAGAACATTTTCAACTTGCTAGTGAACAGTACGGACAGGTATAGTGTTTTTTAAGACACCTCCATTTTCGTTTAATTACAAACAATTCAGGACACCGCGTGTGTTCTTAGAACAGTTTGAACTTGCTAGCGAACACTACGGACAGATATAGTGTTCTTTAGGACACTTTAATTTTTTTTTTTACAAACATTTCAGGACACCGCGTGTGTTCTTAGAATAATTTCATCTTGCTAGCGAACAGTACAAACAGGTATAGTGTTCTTCAGGACACCTCCATTTTCGTTTTTTTACGAACATTTCAGAACACCTGCACTGTCCGCGGACACCTACATTGTTTAAAAAAAAAAAAGAAACTATTTACAACACAATATAAAAAATCAACTTTATTTAACATATATTAATAATTTATGACAGAGAAGGTGTCAAGATTAGTCAGGCGAGTACAAAGGCAGCGAATATGGCAAGGGAAATGTGCACCCAGGAACTACGACTCAGGTATGCTAGAACCCAGGAGTGCAAATAGAGTGTGACATCAAAACCAATATATGAAAAGGGATGTGGGGTAAGCACCTGACCGCGAGGAAAGTCGGCAAGCGCCTTACCCCCAATCGCTGTTACAGGTACTGACAGCGCTAAACCCACGTGGAGGGCAAGCAATGACAGGATCTGTGTACTAACACTCTTGATGGTATTACATAAGGGAACTTAAGAACTGTACTCACGAGGACGAGATAAACCTCTTGAATGTCTGCTAGCCCACGAATCCTGTTGAAGAAACTGCGACCCCGAAAGGCTAGAACAGCAATGGAAGGAAAACTAAATACCTAAGTGGGAATAGTGTTTACAAAATAGTGAGGAAAACATAAGCATTCACACAGGAGCTAGCTACTACCGCACACCACACCTAAATCAAAGGGAAAATAAATGCAGAAGTGCAGTGGAAAACATGGAATGGATCCTCTAGAAAGTAAGGATCAGGAGCAGGGAAAAACGAAATAACCTATGCAAACTTCTCCCTACCCCTCCAAGGAAAAGACAGGAAACTAAACTAAGAGGAAGGCTAAGGCAAACGGGTAACAGCAGCAAAGGACAGAGTCAAAGAAATATAGAACACAGACAAACTGGGCTGCATCTAAAAGGGGAAAGCACTGAGAAATGCTGCCTGCAAACAGAGGAAGACAAAAAGGGAAATCAAGGGAGCAGAAATCAATTAGCGCATGAATCTGAAATTCAGGGCGGAGGAAACAAGAAAACAGGAACAAGGAAGTAGGTACAAAGGCAAGGAACCAGGAACCAGGGACTAGTCAAAAACAGGAACACTGCAAACGATGACCAGCGCTGGACTGAAGTAAGACTGAGGCTTTTAAAGCTGCTTAACGAGCACACGCCTCGGGTGTGCTGATTGCTGCACCTGCCGCCACAGCTGTTACCTATCCTCCACCCAACCTTGTGTTGCAAGGGTGGAGGTGGAGCAGTGGGCCAGGCATTCTGGGAAGCATAGTCATTTGGTTAAAGAAGCATGCTGGCTGCCAAAAACCTGGAATGGATCCGGAAGGGAAGTAGCTGGGAAAATAGGGATTTAGCGCTCCCAAATCATCACAGCACTGTAGCATAAAGTTCGGAGGAAAAGTCCAGTAGGGAATAAACCACAAATCATGCCCCCAAATGGTGGGAACGGGAGCGAAGGGAGCGAGTCGTGACAGTATACCCCCTCCTACGGCCGGCTTCGGGTGCCCGCCACCCGCACGAGACATCTTCTTTCCATGATGGGAGTGCTTTTTCTTTGGAGGTGGAACTGATGGAAATGGTGGCCTGTGGGCAAAGGCAGATGGACTTCCATGATAGGAGTGCTTTGTCTTTGGAGGTGGTACTGATGGAAACGGTGGCTTCTGGTGAGGAAGAGACCCATGGTTCGAAGAAAGGCATGAAGGACTTGCAGGACCAGAAGCAGAGTTGGAAGGTCCAGGAAGCTCAGTCACTGGGAGTGGACCCTTATAAGTCTTTGAGGAGGGAGGCAGGCTGGTGCAACATGCCTTAGGCAATGGTAGAAGCTCTGTTAGTCTTTCTGCCGAGAGTGGACATGCGGGAGGTGAGGAAAATGCTGGCTTCAGGAAAGGTTTATGCTCAGCCATTAGAGAAGGTGGTGGCTGAGGTAGAGGTTCAGATTTCCTTCTGTCATCCATCTGGGAAAAGGCTTGTGGTTGAAAGTGACTAAGGTTTGACTGCACATGTTCTACGCCTTGGAGACCTGAAAGTCCAATGGGTTGTACAAGGCTAGTACTCCTGGTGACAGTCGTGTAGCCACTTTGTTTCACGTGGGATACAACAGCAGGGATGTTTGGCATACTGATAGGAGTGATAGACGCAGTACTTGGTATTTCAGGCAGACTCGCAGAAGGAGCAATAACAGACACATCTTGAACTGCAGCAGTCATTCCCTTCCTTTGGCTACTAGCACCCGACTGGTGCTTCTTGGCGGAATTCTGTTGCACAAGTCCTGTAGGTAATACGCCGGTCTGCACCACCCCTTGTGCACACCCAAGTGAGTGGTTCTGACTCACCACTTGGTCCAGCTTGATGACTCTGAAGCGGGAGCTGGCAAAAGTCTCAAACTCTGATGCTGCATCTTTAGGAAGCTCTGATGCTAAAGTGAAGCAGTTGGGAGAATCGTCTTGTGGAAAAGGCAGGCATTCTGGTGCTCCTCCTGAAGCAAAAGAAAGGCAGGCTAGACGTTCATCAACTGTAAATGGTTGAGATTCAGGAGGAATCGCTGGAGCAGAAGAAAATACAGCAGAATCTGATGGTGTAGACAGGTATACCTCTGATATTGGCAGCGAGGCTATGCTGGATACAGGCGTCTCATGAACTGAAGGCAAATACTCAGTATACTCCGGGACTGAAGACATGCTCTTTTGATGGACTACCGGAGGCTCTAAAGCTGAAGGATGATCTGCAGGATGAGTCACTGTAGCTGAAGACAGGCAGGTCAGGGGAAACCTTGAGGCTGAAGGCATGCAAGCTGGAGCAATCTCGGTTGCTGGATACAAACATGTCCAGGTCTTTGGGACTGGCTCTTGAGTAAATGGCAGACATGGCAGCGGTTCATTGGTTGAAGACAGGTGTGCCAAAGATGACTGCAGGGCTGTGGATTGAATCATAGTAGAGTCAATGGTTGTAGGAGGACAGACAGAAGTCTCAGAAGTTGACAGACCCATCGGTGGCTCAGGAATGAAGGGCACCTTTAGGGCAGTAGACTCCTTGGCACCAGTAACCAAAGACTGAGCTGTACCCTTGCAGTCCCTTTCTTTAGTGGGTGACACAGAGTCTTTTTCTTTGTAGAAGTCAAAATCAATCAGTGGAATCACCATAGTAAAGTCTCTGTTAATCAGGATTTCGTCTATTGTCCATTCCTCTGTTTTAGCTTCTGAAAGAGGCAGATTATCAATCAACAGTTCAGGAACCGCCTGACGGTTCTTTGGTTCAGTATACTGTGGAATGAGTCCATCAGAACATGAAATCTGTACTGTCTCTGACTGTTCGTATTGATCAGAAGTGGCAGAAGGAAGAGTGAACCCAGAGGTAACATTGTTTTCCACATCAGCTTTAACATCTACTTCAGTCTCAGCAGCTGTATCAAGAGCAGGGCCTAAGCCTACGGTAGTGACTGAATCTGTGTATGCCACCATTGTGGATTGTGTTTGGAAATCAGAAGCTTGTATGTGTGCTAGCTCAGAATTATGACAAACTGCTACACAGGGTATTTTTGGTAAAGGAGTGGCTTGTAACTCTTCAGCTAACTGCAATCCCTGATAAACAGCAGAACGATTGTTAGAACCTGTGCCTAGATTAAGCGCTGTGCTAGACGAAAGACCTTCACTCCCAATAGATCTAACATATCGACAAATATCATGGTTTACCAAAGTCTCTGCACTCAGGGGCTGAACAGTGTTCACTTCCTCCACATCAACAGATAAAGTCTGAGGTGTATTCAGTAAAGAGTGTAAGGTTTTATTTTCCTCTTGTGCAGAAATGAGTTCTTGTCTTAACTCCTCAAGTTTAGCTCTTAGCATGCCCTGCATTAACTGTACATCACTATCAGTAGACACAGGGGGAAGCATAGTGGCATCAGGGCTGGATCCTGCACTAGCAATCTGGATGTGCATCGATTGTACATTGTCCTCTACTGCTTGCAGGTTCTGTGATTTATAGTTTATCTTTCCAACTTGGTCTGTGTTTCCCTTAAACAAACTATTGACATTAGACCTCTTGGCATTAGGGACTACAGTATGTACCTGTGCAACGGAGTATGCGTTAGACTGAGGGTAGAAAACAGAAGTTATGCAAGAAACCCCTCCATTCTTTATGTTGGTATCATGAAACTGTTCTATCTGAGGTGAAGCACAACTGGAATCATGGGGTTCAACAACAGAGGTACTCTCGTATAATAAGTCTAACAGTGTGTTGTTTTCTGCGGCTAAGGCTTGTGCTGACATAGAATCGGGATCAAAACCAAAGATAGAACTAGGATCAGGCCATGTAGGATGTGCCATCCTATGGGAAAAATACTTTGCACGTAAATGCCCATTCGTGACAAGGAGTTCATTGGAGTCAGGACTAGTGATTTGATTGTCACAGGTAAATGTAGGGGAAGCTTTCTGTACAAACTTGTTAGAGGCCTTGCTGCCTTTCTTTCTTAAACTTGCCATATTTAATGGGAATTTTGGGCTGGTCATACTGTCAAGATTAGTCAGGCGAGTACAAAGGCAGCGAATATGGCAAGGGAAATGTGCACCCAGGAACTACGACTCAGGTATGCTAGAACCCAGGAGTGCAAATAGAGTGTGACATCAAAACCAATATATGAAAAGGGATGTGGGGTAAGCACCTGACCGCGAGGAAAGTCGGCAAGCGCCTTACCCCCAATTGCTGTTACAGGTACTGACAGCGCTAAACCCACGTGGAGGGCAAGCAATGACAGGATCTGTGTACTAACACTCTTGATGGTATTACATAAGGGAACTTAAGAACTGTACTCACGAGGACGAGATAAACCTCTTGAATTTCTGCTAGCCCACGAATCCTGTTGAAGAAACTGGGACCCCGAAAGGCTAGAACAGCAATGGAAGGACAACTAAATACCTAAGTGGGAATAGTGTTTACAAAATAGTGAGGAAAACATAAGCATTCACACAGGAGCTAGCTACTACCGCACACCACACCTAAATCAAAGGGAAAATAAATGCAGAAGTGCAGTGGAAAACATGGAATGGATCCTCTAGAAAGTAAGGATCAGGAGCAGGGAAAAACAAAATAACCTATGCAAACTTCTCCCTACCCCTCCAAGGAAAAGACAGGAAACTAAACTAAGAGGAAGGCTAAGGCAAACGGGTAACAGCAGCAAAGGACAGAGTCAAAGAAATATAGAACACAGACAAACTGGGCTGCATCTAAAAGGGGAAAGCACTGAGAAATGCTGCCTGCAAACAGAGGAAGACAAAAAGGGAAATCAAGGGAGCAGAAATCAATTAGCGCATGAATCTGAAATTCAGGGCGGAGGAAACAAGAAAACAGGAACAAGGAAGTAGGTACAAAGGCAAGGAACCAGGAACCAGGGACTAGTCAAAAACAGGAACACTGCAAACGATGACCAGCGCTGGACTGAAGTAAGACTGAGGCTTTTAAAGCTGCTTAACGAGCACACGCCTCGGGTGTGCTGATTGCTGCACCTGCCGCCACAGCTGTTACCTATCCTCCACCCAACCTTGTGTTGCAAGGGTGGAGGTGGAGCAGTGGGCCAGGCATTCTGGGAAGCATAGTCATTTGGTTAAAGAAGCATGCTGGCTGCCAAAAACCTGGAATGGATCCGGAAGGGAAGTAGCTGGGAAAATAGGGATTTAGCGCTCCCAAATCATCACAGCACTGTAGCATAAAGTTCGGAGGAAAAGTCCAGTAGGGAATAAACCCCAAATCATGCCCCCAAATGGTGGGAACGGGAGCGAAGGGAGCGAGTCGTGACAGAAGGTGAGGCAGAAACAGAAACAAAAACAGGAGAATTAGGGTTTCATCATGATTGTTATTAGGTGAAGAAGGGATGGAAGTCTCATCAAAACGTTTTGGGTTATCGAGAGGGTTTGGGGATAATTGACTGGGATATGGTGAGGAGGGACAAGTACATGTGGGGCAATGGTGCGAGGTTTTTGGTTTAAAATGATCTTCCACAAAAGTTTTCAAATTATTAAAATTAGTCAACAATAAATTCATTTTTTCTTCTATACTGTGAAAAGTGTTATCCATAAAAGGTTTTTCTGAAGTATTTTCTATTTTGGTATGCTCTGTACAAAAAAATATATATATATGTTAAATGTATACACAATAATAATAATTAAATGGTTTATATTATAAAGTGTTTACCATTAGTTTCACCATCTTGTGACATTTCTTCATGTGGGAAATGTTCCTCTAGCCATTCCAGAGTACTAGACATTTCTGTGAGAGAAAAAAAAAGATAATATATCTTTTTATCTAATACAGAAAGTTTATAAATATATGAATAAAATTAAGTACACTTACTATTTCAGGTAAGATATGTCCTATGTACTCAGTGGGTCTGCTCTTGTTCTCAGTTCTGTCTTGTTTGTGAGGTAATTATGTTGGAAGCCAATTTATTTTCTTGTGGTACATTCCATTTTAGAACATAGTGCATTTAAATGAATGGTTAGTGTGTTGTATATATGGGCTACATTTCTTATGTATTAGTACATACAGGGGGTAATTCATAGAATTCAGCGCACAAGTGGCGCACGCGGCTGGCGCACAGTGTGCGTGTGCGAATCCCTGCGCCATCCGTGTGCGCCAAAATACATTTCCGCGCACAGCGTATTCATGGATTCCAACCACCAAAACCAGCCGTGGCGCTCAGTGGCGCAGCGACCCTGCAGCAGCGCCAGTTACGCCCCCAAGAACGCCCCTTGCGCAGGGAAAAGCCATCAAAATCCCCAATCCAGCGCAAAGGGCTGCGCTAACCCTGTCCCAGCACGGCAAGCGGGCTACGTGTATCACTGGGGTGCGCAGGAAGTACCTCACGTCATTCCAGCTGTGTATGTGTATTTCCGGGGTGCGCTGGAAGTTACACATGCAATTCCATCAGGGTACGTGTACATCAGGGGTGCGCGGGAAGTTTCACACGTGAATTCAGCAGGGTACGTGTATTTCAGGGGTGCACGGGAAGTTCCACACGCGAATGTCCTGGGTACGCGTGTATTTCGGGGTGCGCGGGAAGTTTCACACGCGATATCAGCAGGGTACGTGTATTACTGGGGTGCGCTGGAAGTTCCACACGCGAATGTCCTGGCTACGTGTATCTTGGGGTGCGCAGGAAGTTTCACACGCGATATCAGCAGGGTACGTGTATTCCAGGGGTGCGCTGGAAGTTCCACACGCGAATGTCCTGGGTACGTGTATCTTGGGGTGCGCGGGAGGTTTCACACGCGATATCAGCAGGGTACGTGTATTCCAGGGGTGCGCTGGAAGTTCCACACGCGAATGTCCTGGGTACGTGTATCTTGGGGTGCGCGGGAGGTTTCACACGCGATATCAGCAGGGTACGTGTATTTCAGGGGTGCGCTGGAAGTTCCACACGCGAATGTCCTGGGTATGTGTATCTTGGGGTGCGCGGGAAGTTTCACACGCGATATCAGCAGGGTACGTGTATTCCAGGGGTGCGCTGGAAGTTCCACACGCGAATGTCCTGGGTACGTGTATCTTGGGGTGCGCGGGAGGTTTCACACGTGATATCAGCAGGGTACGTGTATTCCAGGGGTGCGCTGGAAGTTACACATACAAATGTCCTGGGTACGTGTATCTTGGGGTGCGCGGGAGGTTTCACACGCGATATCAGCAGGGTACGTGTATTTCAGGGGTGCGCTGGAAGTTCCACACGCGAATGTCCTGGGTACGTGTATCTTGGGGTGCGCGGGAAGTCTCACACGCGATATCAGCAGGGTACGTGTATTTCAGGGGGGCGCTGGAAGTTCCACATGCGAATGTCCTGGGTACGTGTATCTTGGGGTGCGCGGGAAGTTTCACACGCGATATCAGCAGGGTACATGTATTTCAGGGGTTCCGTGGAGTACTACACGTGAATTGGCCGTGTGGGTCCTCCCAGGTGTTCGCTCCACAACCTCCACGGCCCCTGCAGGCAGCCCACACCATGGGGGACTAGCCTGCACCCCCACTCATGTCCCCCTGCACCCACACCCCCCAGCACTGTGGTGCACCCTCCACCAGGCTCCCACTCATGTTCCCCTGCACCCCCACCCCCCAGGACTGTGGGGCACCTGCCAGAAGGCCCCCACTCATGTCCAACTCATGTCCCCCTGCACCCCCACCCCCCAGCACTGTGGTGCACCCTCCACCAGGCTCCCACTCATGTCTCCCATCACCCCTCAACCCCACCCCCCAGCACTGTGGTGCACCCTCCACCAGGCTCCAACTCATGTTCCCCTGCACCCCTACCCCCCAGCACTGTGGGGCACCCTCCACCAGGCCCCCACTGATGTCTCCCATCACGCCCACCCCCCAGCACTGTGGTGCACCCTCCACCAGGCCCCAACTCATGTTCCCCTGCACCCCCACCCCCAGAACTGTGGGGCACCTGCCAGCAGGCCCCCACTCATGTCCAACTCATGTCCCCCTGCACCCCCACCCCCCAGCACTGTGGGGCACCCTCCACCAGGCCCTCACTCATGTCTCCCATCACCCCCACCCCCCAGCACTGTGGTGCACCCTCCACCAGGCCCCCACTCATGTCTCCCATCACCCCCACCTCCAGCACTGTGGTGCACCCTCCACCAGGCCCCATCTCATGTTCCCCTGCACCCCCAAACCCCAGCACTGTGGGGCACCCTCCACCAGGCCCCAACTCATGTTCCCCTGCACACCCACCCCCAGTACTGTGGGGCATCTGCCAGCAGGCCCCCACTCATGTCCAACTCATGTCCCCCTGGACCCCCACCCCCCAGCACTGTGGGGCACCCTCCACCAGGCCCCCACTCATGTCCAACTCATGTTCCCCTTCACCCCCACCCCCCAGCACTGTGGGGCACCTGCCAGCAGGCCCCCACTCATGTCCAACTCATGTCCCCCTGCACCCCCACCCCCCAGCACTGTGGTGCACCCTCCGCCAGGCCCCCACTCATGTCTCCCATCACCCCCACCCCCCAGCACTGTGGTGTACCCTCCACCAGGCCCCAACTCATGTTCCCCTGCACCCCCACCCCCCAGCACTCTGGGGCACCTGCCAGCAGGCCCCCACTCATGTCCAACTCATGTTCCCCTCACCCCCATCCCCCAGCACTGTGGTGCACCCTCCACCAGGCCCCCACGCATGTCTCCCATCACCCCCACCCCCCAGCACTGTGGTGCACCCTCTACCAAGCCCCAACTCATGTTCCCCTGCACCCCCACCCCCCAGCACTGTGGGGCACTTGCCAGCAGGCCCCCACTCATGTCCAACTCATGTTCCTCTGCACCCGCACCCCCCAGCACTGTGGTGCACCCTCCACCAGGCCCCCACTCATGTCCAACTCATGTTCCTCTGCACCCGCACCCCCCAGCACTGTGGTGCACCCTCTACCAAGCCCCAACTCATGTTCCCCTGCACCCCCACCCCCCAGCACTGTGGGGCACTTGCCAGCAGGCCCCCACTCATGTCCAACTCATGTTCCTCTGCACCCCCACCCCCCAGCACTGTGGTGCACCCTCCACCAGGCCCCCACTCATGTCTCCCATCACCCCCCAGCACTGTGGGGCACCCTCCACCAGGCCCCAACTCATGTTCCCCTGCACCCCCATCCCCCAGCACTGTGGTGCACCCTCCACCAGGCCCCCACGCATGTTCCCCTGCACCCCCACCTCCCAGCACTGTGGTGCACCCTCCACCAGGCCCCAACTGATGTTCCCCTGCACCCCCACCCCCCAGCACTGCGGTGCACCCTCCACCAGGCCCCCACTCATGTCTCCCATCACCCCCACCCCCCAGCACTGTGGTGTACCCTCCACCAGGCCCCAACTAATGTTCCTCTGCACCCCCACCACCCAGCACTGTGGGGCACCTGCCAGCAGGCCCCCACTCACGTCCAACTCATGTTCCCCTGCACCCCCACCCCCAGCACTGTGGTGCACCCTCCACCAGGCCCCCACTCATGTCCAACTCATGTTCCCCTGCACCCCCACCCCCCAGCACTGTGGTGCACCCTCCACCAGGCCCCCACGCATGTGGTGCACCCTCCACCAGGCCCCCACTCATGTCTCCCAACACCCCCACCCCCCCAGCACTGTGGTGCACCCTCCACCAGGCCCCAACTCATGTTCCCCTGCACCCCCACCCCCCAGCACTGTGGGGCACCCTCCACCAGGCCCCAACTCATGTCCAACTCGTGTTCCCCTGCACCCCCCAGCACTGTGGTGCACCCTCCACCAGGCACCAACTCATGTTCCCCTGCACCCCCACCCACCAGCACTGTGGGGCACCTGCCAGCAGCCCCCCGCTCATGTCCAACTCATGTCCCCCTGCACCTCACCCCCCAGCACTGTGGTGCACCCTCCACCAGGCTCCCACTCATGTCTCCCATCACCCCCACCCCCCAGCACTGTGGTGCACCCTCCACCAGGCCCCCACTCATGTCTCCCATCACCCCCACCCCCCAGCACTGTGGTGCACCCTCCACCAGGCCCCCACTCATGTTTCCCATCACCCCCACCCCCCAGCACTGTGGTGCACCCTCCACCAGGCCCCAACTCATGTTCCCCTGCACCCCCACCCCCTAGCATTGTGGGGCACCTGCCAGCAGGCCCCCACTCATGTCCAACTCATGTTCCCCTCCACCCCCACCCCCCAGCACTGTGGTGCACTCTCGCCCAGGCCCCCAATCATGTCTCCCATCACCCCCACCCCACAGCACTGTGGGGCACCCTCCACCAGGCCCCAACTCATGTTCCCCTGCACCCCCAGCACTGTGGTGCACCCTCCACCAGGCCCCCACTCATGTATCCCATCACCCCCCAGCACTGTGGGGCACCCTCCAACCAGGCCCCAACTCATGTCCAACTCATGCTCCCCTGCACCCCCATCCCCCAGCACTGTGGTGCACCCTCCACCAGGCCCCCACTCATGTCTCCCATCACCCCCACCCCCCAGCACTGTGGTGCACCCTCCACCAGGCCCCAACTCATGGCCAACTCATGTTCCCGTGCACCCCCACCCCCCAGCACTGTGGGGCACCCTCCACCAGGCCCCAACTCATGTCCAACTCATGTTCCCCTGCACCCCCACCCCCCAGCACTGTGGTGCACCCTCCACCAGGCCCCCACTCATGTCTCCCATCACCCCCACCCCCCAGCACTGTGGTGCACCCTCCACCAGGCCCCAACTCATATCCAACTCATGTTCCCCTGCACCCCCACCCCCCAGCACTGTGGGGCACCCTCCACCAGGCCCCAACTCATGTCCAACTCATGTTCCCCTGCACCCCCACACCCCAGCACTGTGGTGCACCCTCCACCAGGCCTCCACTCATGTCGCCCATCACCCCCACCGCCCAGCACTGTGGTGCACCCTCCACCAGGCCCCAACTCATGTCCAACTCATGTTCCCCTGCACCCCCACCCCCCCAGCACTGTGGGGCACCCTCCACCAGGCCCCCACTCATGTCTCCCATCACCCCCACCCCCCAGCACTGTGGTGCACCCTCCACCAGGCCCCAACTCATGTCCAACTCATGTTCCCCTGCACCCCCACCCCCCAGCACTGTGGTGCACCCTCCACCAGGCCTCAACTCATGTCTCCCATCACCCCCACCCTCCAGCACTGTGGGGCACCCTCCACCAGGCCCCAACTCATGTCCAACTCATGTTCCCCTGCACCCCCACCCCCCAGCACTGTGGTGCACCCTCCACCAGGCCCCCACTCATGTCTCCCATCACCCCCACCCCCCAGCACTGTGGGGCACCCTCCACCAGGCCCCAACTCTTGTTCCCCAGCCAACATGTCATCACAATCTAGATCCCTGGTCCCTTTGGTCAGCCTCCAAATGCAAAACACCCACCCGAGTATTGCATCCACCCACTTAGAAATGGCAATAACATGATAGAACCCCAATTGCAAGTTTGGAAACGAACACATGTCCCTCACATACACCCAATGGGTGTCAGTGAATCTCAAAACCCATATCATGATATGCATGAAACCAATGAGATGATACTACACATTGAAGTTTGAACAAAAAATATTTATTAAAGGAAACATAAATTGAATCAAAAATAAGCAAACAGAAATGGGAATGTAAAAAAATAAAAAGAAGCATGTCCGTGAAAAAATGCAAAACCAAAAATCATAATCCAAAGGAATGGTGTCCAAAGTCACAGTCCACAAAAGAAAATCCAATTGAAAATTATAATTGAAAGCCATTGCTCCATGGGTAAATTGTAAAAAAAAAAAAGAAAATCCAACAGTCAACTATGTACAGATGAACAAGCCAGGGTCCATGATCCCAACAGAAGAAATGAAACCTATCTAATAACACTCCCTAATAAAAAAAACTATATACAAAAATGTGGCCGATTGTCCAAAAGGTCCAAAAAAAAATGCAAAACCAAAGGAAACCTAACACTAACTACAGAACTATGTACAAGGGCAGCGGGCTAGTCCGACGGCTCACTTTTGGATGTCCCGGGCCAGGGCATCATCGAACTCCTGCTCAATGTCCCGGAGGCGGTCCTCCTCCATGGCCCCGAGGGTCCGCAGGGCCGTCGACGTGTCCACCTCCAACCCCCTGCGTATTGCCTCGAGGCACTCGGCCCGCCTCAGGGCCCTCCGCATGGAGTTCTCCGCCCTGACCATCGTGAGCCGTGCCTCTTCCACCCGCTGCCGCTCCGCATCTATGGCGTGGCCCAAACGCTGCCACACGGAAGACACTTTCTGTCCTGGGTCCTCCTGCCCTCCAGCCGATGCCTGCACCTCCGATGTCGAAGGCCCCGAGCCTCCATGGCTCCCACCTCGTTGCTGCTGTGCCTCTGCCCGTGCACTGCCTCCTGCTGCCTGCACATCCTCCGCTGGCTGGGGTGCAGTCGTTGATGTGGCCACCTCTGCTGGACGTCCGACTCCCGACTGTGGCAGGGATGCCTCCTCCACCAGCCTGGCTGCACCGTCAGAGGCAGCTCCACAGGGCACCCTGGTGACTGATGGGTGGGAAGAGGGAACGGAGGACGACTGGCGCATAGGGGGTTCAGTTGATGAGGGGGTCGTAGCAAGCCCCACCAAATGGAGGAATCCGGCCTGGGTGACCTGTCCCAGTAGGCCAACGCGGTCAACAAGCCATTCGAGATGACGTGCAGTCTCCTCATGAAAAGACTGCAGGCCACCTCGCATGGCCCGTTGACTCAACGCCACACCAGTCAGGACAGGCTCAACCCGGACCCGGATAGCCACGTCCGCAGGCAGAGGAAGGCCAGTTGTCGTGAGCTCATCCCCTGCCTGAAAACGGGTCTGGACGTAGGCATCCCTGCTGGTGCAAGATGATGCAGGGACAGGATTTCACACATGCACCTCCGCGGCAGCCTGTGCTGCCTCCTGTCCCTGGTCCTGCACTGCACCACTAGCACCACTGGAATCCCCACCTCCAGACCCCGTCTCTGTTGCTTGCACGGCCTCCTCCTCCACCAAACCCCCCACCAACATGGATGACTCCGTGCCATCTTCCCCCGTTGGGCCCTGTGGGGTCCCAGCTGCCCCTTCTGCTGCCGAAGAGTCCAACTCCAACCTCCGCCTCTTGGACCTCCCCCCGGCAGCTGCGGCCTGGGACGTGGCACTGGACTCCTCACTCCCTAACGAGATCACAACCTGGGAGGGGAGCTGGGCCTTGCGTCTCCGGCTGGCGGTGGGATCCCCGCCGCTGTGCTCCACAGCACCTTCTCCGCCCTCTTCATCAGTTGACGCTGCAGACAGGGAGAAATAAAACACAGGCATCACGGCACTGTACAATGGACACATACACACATGACAGTTGTACATGAGTGGCATTGGCAAACCTCAGACATGCCATCACAATCCCCAACACACATGTCATTTCAACTCGCACACATGAGCCATACCACAGCCATATCGCAACTGCCAGCACCATCCATACACATACAACAGCATGAGCAGGCAAAGCTGAGCCAGACATCACATGCAACACAGGAAGTGCACTACACATGTACACACACCACCACACTTGCATGCATGTGTACACCTCTGCCAAGTGTCGCAGTGTTCAGATGGGCATCCATGTCACATCTGCCAATCAGGCTTCCACATCCCGCTGTCACATGCATCCATGTTGCATCACTGTTGCACCCTTGTCAAATACACACAAATGCACATGTACACAGTGCTGATACATGCAGCTGAAAACAACATACATGTGTGACATCACAAACATGTCTACTTACATACACATTCATCCAAACATGTGTGCCCACACAACTGCATTTGGCATGCAAGCCTACACACACAAGCACCATCCATGTCTCACACATTGCAGCCCTCGCATGTGTTAGCCTCACGGCCCTGTACACCCCCACCCATACTCGACCCCATACAAACAGATGTGCAACCTGCACACTACTGAAACATCACCACACGCGCAGCTCACAATCAGGATGCATGTACACTTACCGCTCGACTCCAGACGGGTCTGCCTCTCAAGGACCTGGACGTGGAGCGCTGGGGATATGCGTTCCAGGACCCTCATCTGATCTTCCGACAAGTGGCCCCGGCGCCCCTTAGCATCCGCTGCCTTCAAGAGGCGCCGGGCCTTGTTCAGGGTCGTGGACCTGAAGTCGTCCCAGCGCTTCTTGACATGTTGGAAGTCGCGGACTGGCACCCCCTCCGCATTGATGGCAGTCACGATGTCCATCCAGATCCGAGTCCATCCTTCCTTGTCGGCGCGCACACTTCCGAAGAGGGCATCATACTGCCCCAAGACTTGCTCCACCAGGACACCAACTTCCCTGGCACTGAAGCTGGTGCCCCTCTGCCTCTCTGGCCGGGGGTTGTCAGTGGTGCCAGATGTTGCAGTGCCCGACATGACAACCCCAGAGGCAGGAGTTGGTAGGCAACTGGGTCCTGGGGCTGGGCTGTGGAGCGATGGAATCCCAGTCGGGAGTCTTCGGTTCCAGCAGGGGTGGTCACAGCAACAGCACCCCTGGCTGATGTGCAGGCAGCAAATGGCACGGCACGTGGGCAGCAGGCAGTCAGGCAGCAGCAGATGGCAGGTGGGAGCGTGCTCGGGGCTCTGGGGGGCAGTAATTCGGCCTTCTGGGCAGGAGCGTGGTCTTCCGTGTGCTTACGCGTGGCCAGCTTGATACGGAGTGATTTGGCACGTGAAAATTCTGCACGTCAGTGTGTAATTCGAGGAAAGGCCCTTAGCGCGTAAGAGCGTCTGCACGCATACGCAATTTCATTGGACAGAAGGCCCCTCAAGCGCAAGCTACCCTTTGACGTGACGCGCGCAGGCGTGCATGGGCATTTCAGCGCGCGTGAAAAACTGCACGTCCGCGTGTAATCCGAGGAAAGGGGCCATGCGCGTAAGTGACGTGATGCGCACGGGCGTTTCCCTCAGCACGGGTTAAAGGTGAGCGGGCCCGGCAGTTCGCTGTACGTGCCTTTCGTGGAGACCGACGTGTGTTGCTGCTTCCTGTTGTTTCGTGCGCCATCACAAATTCACAGCTATCAAGGACGTATCTCTTCTTTTGACAGGGGTATTGGCTATGCGTGTTTTTCTGCATCGCGCTAGTCAGACGGTGAGTCGCACATGCTCTTTTTCCCACTGCGGGTGCCTCTGTGTATCGCACCCATTTTCGATGTCATAGTAGCCTGCGTGTCCCATGCGTACGCGTTATTCGTGTTACTGGGTGCCACCGCGTACTGCGGGAGGTTGAATCCACGCACGTAGGCTGAAGGGTTGCGTGCACGGTTTTACTGCAGTTTTGAGGTGCCTGAGCGTTGCGTGACCCGTCACTACATCACCGGGGTCACATACAGCCTTGCAGGTGCAGGGGGGCTGTTAATATCTTGCTTCCCACCCCCTTCACCCCAATTGCCCAGGTCAATTGTGGTGTACACCTCCCATTGGCACCACTCCATCTGTGCCGGCACTACTACATCTGTGCCATGGTTGGGAGGCCACCAAAGGTGAGGGGCTCCTCAGCTGGGCGTCCTCCTCGTGGCGGGCGTGGTCGGGGACGTGGCCGTGGTGACCAGGGAGTAGGGGCACTCCAGGGTGTCCAGGGCGGCCACAGAGGGGGAAGAGGCAGGGGTGCGCCACTTGAGCACAATGTTGTGCCATGTGTCGGTGCAGTCATGCCACCACCCCCTGTGGTTCTGGGGGATGCAGCTTCTGCATCTGGCACTGGCGCCCGTGTGACCCGGCAGTCTGTTCCATCGACTGCCACGGGCCCAAGGGTAGTGGTAGCTGCAGGTGCAGCTGTGGACACCGCCACCCAGGCTCAGGGTCTGCCAGCGCAGGCTGCGTTGGCACTTGAGGAGCCCTTGGTAGATCTCCAACAGGCCAGGAGGGAAACCATAGGGGCAGGCCGGGCTGCTCAGACCAAGACACGTGTCCCTGGGGCAGTCATGTCATCTGCTGCCCCGAACAGCCGGGTTTTGGCAAGTGCAGGGGCAGATGCACCCAACAACACCCCGGTTGTGAGTCTGCCAACCAGGACTGTTGCGGTCAATGACCCTGCCACAGCTGATGTTGCTGCGCAGGGTCCATTAGAGGGCACCCAGCTGCCACTGGCACAAGTCAGGCCTTTGGTCGTCCCTCCACCTGCCACTCCCTCGGCTCAATCCACCAAACCCACTGGCCATACTGGTCAGGGAGGCATTAGCCAGCCAGGGTCTGCGCCACAGTCCAAGAGGAGGAAGGTTGCACCTGCAGCACAGGCTGGGACCCCACACGCAGCCACAACCTCCTGCACATCGAGGAAGAAGCCTTTCTGCAAGCAGGAACTTGACTTCCTCGTGGACTACGTGCGGGGCCACAGCCGTGACATGCTAGTGGGTGCCAATAGTCAGACTACGGCTGCCCAACGTGACACCCACTGGAAGCATGTTGCGGAACATGTCAGTTCATTCGGCCATGAGGTGCGCATGGCGCAAGAGTGCAAAAAGCGTTGGAATGGCATCAAACGCAGCACTAAGGCTAAGCGTGCCTCTAATTACAACTTGACTCTGGTGACTGGCGGTGGGCCTGCACCAGAGGAGGAAGAACTCACTCCGCATGAGGCACTCGTTGCGGAGTTCATACCACCTGAATTGGTCGAAGGAGTGGGAGAGATGCTGGACTTTGATGCCCAGTCCAGTGAGTGTTGATGCGTGTTTGTTGAGGATGTGTGTGTTTCACTTGTGGGATGTGTTGTGCATGATTGCCACTACATGTGACGTGTACATGGTTCTGATGTGTAAGTAATGCAATGCTTCCGTGATGCATGTCTCCTCTGCCTGCATGCGGGGACTCCATGTAGGCATGCTCCCTTGCCCCTCCTCCGCCACTCTGCACCCCAGTTCCACCTTTGCACTGGTCTGCTTCAATCTTGCCAATGTGTACTTTCTTGTTCATGCGTCCTGTGTAGATGCTAACTTCCAGCATAGAATCTGCCAGACATATGCCGTGTGGTACAGCCTTAGTACTTCATGCAGGGTATCTCACTTGTACTGTGCATAAGTCAGATGTCCCGCAGGGACATGAGTGCCCATTCATGCTCCATGTGCATTGCACGCATGACCCTATGTGTCCTTGACTGGATGATCACTGTAATACAAGTCCTTGGTTACATACATTGCCTGGCATCTCATCAGCCTTCCCATGTCAACTGTGGCTCAGTCCTGCGTTGCACACATGTTTAGGGTCTGACAATCTGTGTGGCTCACAGGCCTCAGCCTTTTCAATGGCCAATGACTCCGTCCAACTGTTGTTGTGTCTTCTTCACACATGGGCGGCATCCAGAGTTTTCATCATGTGTCCTGCTTACTGTCCCAGCATCATTTGCAGTGTTGTCACTTGAATCACATTAAGCTGTTGATGCCAGTCAACACTGCCTGTCAATACACAGGTGTATGGTCAGCCTTTTGATACCATGCTAGGCATCCCTGCTTTGGTACTGGGGTGGAGGGGTGCTTGGCTTCTAGATATGGTACACATTGAATGCACAATGCACGTGATGTCTGAATTTGACATTGCACTGCCTTCACATTTCCTGGCACACACCATGGAGTCCTTGTACATGTAGGTAGTGAGTGGCGTACACATTTTCTGCACTGCATAGACCCACTTCCATGGAAACTGCCACCTTTCAACAGGTCTGATCACAGAAGCAATTCAAAGTTGACCCAGCATGCAAGCCAGGTTATATGTTGTGTGTCACATGTCTGCCTGATGCGTTTGCTGTCGGTGTGTGTGTGTGTTGTGTGCTTCTGACATGTGTAGTGACCTTTTTTCTCTCTATTTTTCAGGTGATGACGCAATGGAGGCGGAGGATGGTGTTGTCATGCCAGACACAGGGTTGTTACCACTACATCAACCCGGCACTAGTGGGGGTTGTGGGGTGGTAGGCCACGAAACCCCCCAAGTGCTACAGTCCATCTTGTCTCTGGCTACCTATGAGTCCAGCCTTGATGACGACTCTGACGTCCATGTTGAGTTGGATGAGCATCAAGTCCATGTGTCAGGGGTGAGTGATTCTGATGTAGACACTCCTCTGTCCGCGACACCTGCACTGAGGGATCAGACAGTCTTGGTTCCTCCGCCCGTGGTGGATCGGGACGCAGGGTCACCCTCCACACCAGTCACTGATGTGCCTGGGACATCACGTCGACGGGGGCATGTAGTTGTGCAGCCGCGGGCGGTGCCAACACAGCGAGGACCCCCGGTCCTTGTGTCCCGCAGGGGTCAAGCCCGGCAACGCAGTCGCCGCGCGCAACCGCAGTATACTGAGTGGGAGCAAGACATGACTGCCAATTCCAAACGGCAGGGGGCAGCAATGAAGAACATCGCTGAGAGCATGGAGCGTGTGGCCCGATCTGTGCTCCCCCCTGCTAGGCAGGTGCTTCTCCAGCAGCAGGCGGCACGGTCCACGGCCCGCTCGCTCAGGCTGGGCATGGCGGCCTCAGACAGGGCACGCCAGGCTGAAATGTCGTCTCTGCGTCAAGCAATTGCTGCTCACGCAGAGGCACACATGGATGCCCTGAGGGAGGAGTATGCTTCCCTCAAATCCACTCTGGGTGTCCTTATGATGTCCCAGAGGCAGCAGGCAGAGGAGAGGTTTGCACAGCTTGAGCGTACCATCTCGGCTGAGCTACAGGCTTGCCGAGAGGTGCAGCGGTTGTCCAGCCAGGCCTTGCAGGAGGAACTCCGTGTTACACGTGCTACATTGCAGGAGGAAGCACGTGTATCACGTGAGGTTCTGCATGCAGACCTACGTCACATTGCCACACAGAACCAGGCTCACCCGTCCGGCAGACTTGCTGCCAACGAGGGGCAAGCTGCGGCTAGGCGTGGCTAGGCTACTGAGCCACGTCCTCCTTTACAGGATGAGCCAGACTCGGACGACCATCTATCTCCCACATAGGTCGGGCTGTGCAGGCGTTGAGCCCATGGAGGTTTTTTTTTTGGCTCAGCATCATCGCATGTGGATGTTGAGCAGCAACCTGTACCTCCCCCCTCCTGGGTGCCTCCCCTCCCCCCTGGGTCATATGTGGCCATTTTTGATTTTTCTTTTAGTTTAGTTAGTTAAGTTTCTGTTTGATAGTTAGTTTAATTAGGTAATGTAGGTTTTCCATAGTTAGTGTAATTAGTTAATATAGTTTAAAATTGCTTGTCTATTGTGCTTTCATGTGACGGTGCGGTGCTTTGTGGCTTTTGAAGGCATCCACTGTCTGTTCCAGCTGGGCCCTTCAGGCTTGTCTTGTGTATGTGTTTGCTGCTTGGGGTCCTTGACTCACATATGCCACTCCTGCCTCCCTTATCCCTGGGCTCGAAAGGATGGTTCGGTGTCACAACCTTTTACACAAGGGCTTTGGACTGTCATATCTGTGGCATGTCTGGTGCTGTGTGACTTGTGTTTACACCCCTAGTGGGGATGATTTTGGTGTTATTGTCCACTGTTCAGTTTTTGCTAGATGGGGTGTTTCATGATTAATGTGTACATTCATTGCCATGCATTGTGTAGTATGTTTCTTATCTTTACTGTACACGTGCTTGTTGCAATTCATGCCGTAGATAGTGTTCCACACTTTGGATGTGAAAGACGGACTGATGGTGTGATTTCTGATGTGACTCTCTGACATGGTCAAGTAATGAGATGCCTGAAGAGACACACACAGATGACTTTGAAGCATTAATCATGTGTTTCATGCCCTTTATGCAGGGGGATGAGCCTCCAGAGCACCTTTGCCAGCAGACATGGCCCATTGGACGTCTGAATTCTGGACACGTTTGTTGGTGCCCACATGCACATGTGTGCACAAGCAGAGGCACAGGGATTGCAGACCTACATCCTAGAACTGCTGACGTGTTCCAAGGAACTCCAGGCAAGGTGAGCAGCACAGGGGGGCCACAACACAGCAAAGCTTGCAGCAGGCGAGTTGCACATGCAGGCTTAGTCACAGCACTGAGGGTGAGCTTGGACGAATATTGGTGTTGAAGCACACAATGCAGCTCAGATGTGTTGGTGGACTGATGGCTGTTGATTGTAAGGTTGTCTGGGACACCTGCAGGGGCAGTGGCACATACCCTCCGGTACACCAAGGTCCATTGAGGCACTTGTATCAACCATGTAGCCTTCCGAGACATGGAAAGGGGCAGCTCACAGGGACATATAGCAAGGGACATACTCGGGTGCAGTGCATTTCATTTCCATGTACATTTTGATAAATGCACTGCCAACTTTGTTTCGGTCATGGTGGTACACAACTTGCTCTGAAGTCATGGCTTGCTATATGGGTATGTCTGCTTACCCTGGGAACATTGCATGTTGTGTGAATTGTGACACATTGGTGTTCCATTTGCCACACACCCACCGGCGGCTGACTTACTGCAATGACTGTGTATGACCCATCACAGGGGTAATGTTATGTATGGGTACGAAGCATCTACACCAGATTGTCTGTTTGTAGAGTAGTTTGTTGCTATGGGGCATGTTTGGTGGTGTGTTTTTGTGTAATTGGCACGTACAGGTTGTTGACTGTGGCTCTCTTTGCAGCATTGCAGTGCTCCTGTAACCGGACCTGAGAGTGTGCAGGCAGGAGGCCAGCACTCAAAACCAGAGCTAAGTGTCTTGTTGTTTTTCTTTCAAACTGCTCTGCATAGGCTTGCTGGGGGGTGCACTAATGCATGGATGAATGTGTAATTCAATTTGGTATGTTTTTTCCCCCCTAATCACCCGGAATCCTATGCAATTTTGAACCCTCTACCCTCTACCCGGTGTTCCTGCTTCCCGTACCTATCCAAGCAATGTTCCCTAACCCTCTTTCCCCGCTGGGGTTGCGGATGCCTGTGTAAGCCCCAAACTTGCAGGCGCCAAAACCCTAGAGAGGGTGGTTGGTTCATGCCACTCCTAAGCCTGGACTACAGAAGGCCATGACAATGATGTCCAAGTTTGTTTGGATTGTGTATGTGTTCATGCAGGTAGTACATTTTCGTGCATTCCCTACTTTCATGTGTCATTCCTCCTCCACTCTCCTGCCACTCATTCCAGTTATCCAGTGTGCCAACACCTGTCCCGACTGCATATCCCTGACCCTCCTTCCCCACCAGGGTCTCAGGGGCCTGTATGAGTTTGACCTTGCAGGCACCCGGGACACGGTGGGGGTGGTTGTTTCGTGACACTGCCGCGCCTGTACACGGGACCTGTGATAGTACACATCCGTTCATGGTGCATCATTCTATGTTATGTACCACACATGGTTCACATCCTGTTGTGACATTGTTTTACTGTGCTACCTTGGTTGTTGCATAATTGTGGTAGTACTTGGCCTTTGTGAGGTACTGCTACGTCAAGTCATCTACTGGAGGGTGTTCTGGTTCATTTTTCTGGCTTGGATTTTTTGATTTTGGAAATGAGTGTGGATTCTGATGGTGCAGGCACCTTTTTACACACAAGGTGGGAGATGGTGACGAAGGGGAAAGGTGATCCTGTGGCCAGGTGGAATTGAGGGTTGAAGGCTCCATGACCCAGGTGTAGTTGTTCAGTGGGTCATGGTCATTTGTGAGGGGGGGGGGGTTGTTGTTGATAGTTGCCTTGCCCTGCAGTGTGATGGGAACCCTGCCATTGTAATGGTGGTATCCTATGTACATGTTGTGTTCTGCTGATCAATGCTTGTTCATGTGTTGTGTTTACCTTTCAGGTGCGAGGGGATAGTTGTGGTTTGACATGCTGGGGTGTACACATGGCGAATGTTCACATGTGATGTGTAGAGAACACTGATGGTCACTTGAGTGCACATGCATATGTTGAGTGCATGTCCTTGCTGACCCACACACTTGCACTCTGATGCACTACATCTACAACCACCCTTGCATATCCACGTGTACACTGTTTGCCTTCTGGTGCCCACTGTGTCCCTGCAGCACATGTTCTGTGACCAATTATGGATCCTGTACATGCCTAATTTGCTTTTTGATGTGGTCTGTCGCTTAGATGTGATGCTCAGGGTGTGCATCACACACAATGGCTGTTCACTGTGCTGTGCGCTGGGCAGTGTGTTGCAGGAGTAGGACACAGCACACAGAAGCTGCAGTGTTGATTTTGCAATGCACAATGTGCATGTAGACAGGCATTCATTGTTATGTAACGTCTACAACTCTTGTAATGCATTTGGAAATGACTTATTTTGGGTGGGAGGTTGTTGGTCAGTCATTTCATCTGATTCCAGGTCAGGCATCATTGTCTGATGCCACTGTACATTTTGGACATGGCAATGTGTACCTTATTGTTACTGTGTTGGTGTATGGGTATTGCTTGCCATGTCATGTTGTGGTTTGGGCGGGTTTGAGTGACATAACAGTGATGGCCATGGCCTGTTTTGCAGGTGTGTGTGATTCACACCTTGCATGTCAGGGTCATCCCCTCCTCAAAGCATCTAGCTGAGGGTAGATCTCTCTCCGCGGCAGGGCCCTCCCTCTGGAACAGCCTTCCTGCCTCACTGGAACTTGAGGAGAAACATCTCCGGTTCGGGAAGCACCTCAAGACCTTCCTCTTTGCTTCTGCTTTCTCTCTGCCTCTCCCTTGCTAAATTCTTCACTGGAACTGCACTGGATCTGCAGCTGGGCCACTCTCACCGACCTCGGTCCCTGGCCCAGCCACTCTCCACTTGCACTGCCTCCCTGGCAACCCCTGCACTGCGGGACTGTCTCTCTATCCCTAAAGCCCGCCCTTCCCAGCACTTGTCTGCACTTACCTTTGCAGTTGCCACCAGCTGGCCTATGTATTTGTTTTTTGGTCTACTTACCCTGTACTGCACTCGCCCCCCTCCCCTTCCCCTTGCACTTTTCCCTTCCCCCTACCCCTGCACTTGCACAATCTAAATGACACCTGGCCTAGTAGTACCGTTGTCTGTCTTCCCTTGTTCCCCCCTCCCTGCCTCATCGCACCTTGAAATACTTGTGTATAGGCCATATCATGTCATGTCATATGTGTGCCTTTTGGTCACACAGGATAGCTTGTGTTTAAGTAGCTAGGGATGCAGACAATGTGGCACTTCCATGGCAACTATCTCAGGGTGGTAGGGTTGTGACAGTTGACTGTCTCTTTGCCATCATCGATTGTCACCTGGTATGTGCCAGGCCTGTGTGCACTCCGCAGGGGTGGGAGTTTAGGTGAAAAATGTGGCCACAAGCTAGGTCCGGGCTTCCTCGCCACGTGCCCTGTCCCCTCCCATGGGCAGCACCTGTGCCTGTGGTTGGGGATGTAGGGGCACCACCATGTCCACCGGGATGCCCTGCCGTGTTGCAACATTGTGCAGGACACATGCTGCCACAATGATCCTGCACACTACTGGTGGTGCATAGAGTAGCTGCCCGCCAGAGCGGTCAAACCGAGCGGAAACGTGACTTGAGCACTCCGAATGTGCGCTCCACTATGGCCCTGGTTGCAATATGAGCGGCGGTGTATCTTACCTGGGGTGGTTTGGTGGGGTTCCGGATTGGCGTCATCATGTGGTTGCTCAGAGGGTAGGCACTGTCCCCTGGGGAGGTGTAAATGGTTGTGATTATTGGGGTTTGTTTATTTGTGTGTGTGTGTGTGACATGCATGCATGTGCAAGGGCATTTGTACTCATCTAGGAACCAGGTGTCGCCATGCTGCCCAGCTTCCAGGGCCCGGCTCAGGGCAGACATTCTGTATATGAAACTGTCATGGGTGGAGCCAGGGTAGTTTGCATGGACAGGGGTGATGATTCCCTTTGCATCGCATACCACCTGTACATTGATGGAATGCCAGTGCTTGCGGTTTCGGTAGATGTGCTCAGTGGCCCTAGGTGGACGTAGGGCCACATGGGCGCAATCTATGGCACCGAGCACTTTGGGGAAGTGTGCCACCCTGAAAAAATCCAGGACAACGGCCTGCCTTTCTGCGGGTGTTCTGGGCATGTATATGTGCCTGCGGACTGAGGGGCGCGCTGTCATGATTGCCAGTACCTGGTATAGGCAGCGTGACTGCGTGGCCTGTGAGACCCCCCCTCACTATGGCAGTAGTCCGCTGAAATGACCCAGTGGCCAAAAAATGCAGGACATTGAGCAGCTTCTCCAAGGGGCTCAATGCTTGGGAGCAAAGGGTGGGGGATGTAAGGTCATCTTCCCACTCCCTGACCAGGTCTAGGATGATGTAGGGTGGAAACCTAGACCTGCCGCAGACCTGGTCGTCAGGCATCCCAAAAAGGCTTGTCCGTGGTGCGAAAATGCGTGCCCTGGCTATTCTCCTCCTCCTGCGGTGTCCCACGATCAGTGCTGCGACAAATAGGGCATTCATCGTAGCTGTATATACGTGTTTGTTGTTTGCGCGCACTTTTATACTGTGCGCGGGGACGCTTCCGCCTGCCTTCGTGTGGCGGACGCGTTGACGCCTGTGTGCGTCTTTTGCCGTGCGCGGGTTTCCCGTATTCAAATCCATGAATACGGGTTGTTGGCGTGCATGTGGGCGTTCTGTGTAGTTCCCTGCAGTACTTCCCCAGTTACGCCTTCTTTTTCACGTGTTATTCCCCATTCCGTGTGTTACGCCCACTGTTCCGCCCACTTTGGTTGTGTGCGCCGCACTATGTGCGCTTTTGCTGTGCGCGTAGTGCACGCCGTGTGTGCCTGCGTGCGCCATGGCAGGATTGGGCGCACGGACAGCGGGAAACACGCGCAGCATCTTCCTTGAATCGCACATGTGCGCATAAGCTGCGTTTCCCGCGCTTGCGCTACCTTGCGCCTGCTTGCGCTGGGATTTTCAGCGCACGTTTGCTCCATGAATCGACCCCATAATGTGTTTGTGTGCTTTTTTTTGAATTTGTTAAATGTTCCTATGTTATGATATAACAATCAAACATACCCCCCCAGAGTTTTTAGGTAGTGGTACTGTTCTTCGAACATGTCCGCGAACATTAAATGAGTTCGCGGACATCAAGTACAGTAGAAGAGATTTACATACACATTCATCCAAACATGTGTGCCCACACAACTGCATTTGGCATGCAAGCCTACACACACAAGCACCATCCATGTCTCACACATTGCAGCCCTCGCATGTGTTAGCCTCGCGGCCCTGTACACCCCCACCCATACTCGACCCCATACAAACAGATGTGCAACCTGCACACTACTGAAACATCACCACACGCACAGCTCACAATCAGGATGCATGTACACTTACCGCTCGACTCCAGACGGGTCTGCCTCTCAAGGACCTGGACGTGGAGCGCTAGGGATATGCGTTCCAGGACCCTCATCTGATCTTCCGACAAGTGGCCCCGGCGCCCCTTAGCATCCGCTGCCTTCAAGAGGCACCGGGCCTTGTTCAGGGTCCTGGACCTGAAGTCGTCCCAGCGCTTCTTGACATGTTGGAAGTCTCGGACTGCCACCCCCTCCGCATTGATGGCAGTCACGATGTCCATCCAGATCCGAGTCCATCCTTCCTTGTCGGCGCGCACACTTCCGAAGAGGGCATCATACTGCCCCAGGACTTGCTCCACCAGGACACCAACTTCCCTGGCACTGAAGCTGGTGCCCCTCTGCCTCTCTGGCCGGGGGTTGTCAGTGGTGGCAGATGTTGCAGTGCCCGACATGACAACCCCAGAGGCAGGAGTTGGTGGGCAACTGGGTCCTGGGGCTGGGCTGTGGAGCGATGGAATCCCAGTCGGGAGTCTTCGGTTCCAGCAGGGGTGGTCACAGCAACAGCACCCCTGGCTGATGTGCAGGCAGCAAATGGCACGGCACGTGGGCAGCAGGCAGTCAGGCAGCAGCAGATGGCAGGTGAGAGCGTGCTCGGGACTCTGGGGGGCAGTAATTCGGCCTTCTGGGCAGGAGCGTGGTCTTCCGTGTGCTTACGCGTGGCCAGCTTGATACGGAGTGATTTGGCACGTGAAAATTCTGCACGTCAGTGTGTAATTCGAGGAAAGGCCCTTAGCGCGTAAGAGCGTCTGCACGCATACGCAATTTCATTGGACAGAAGGCCCCTCAAGCGCAAGCGCCCCTGTGACGTGACGCGCGCAGGCGTGCATGGGCCTTTCAGCGCGCGTGAAAAACTGCACGTCCGCGTGTAATCCGAGGAAAGGGGCCATGCGCGTAAGTGACGTGACGCGCACGGGCGTTTCCCTCAGCACGGGTTAAAGGTGAGCGGGCCCAGCAGTTCGCTGTACGTGCCTTTCGTGGAGACCGACGTGTGTTGCTGCTTCCTGTTGTTTCGTGCGCCATCACAAATTCACAGCTATCAAGGACGTATCTCTTCTTTTGGCGGGGGTATTGGCTACGCGTGTTTTTCTGCATCGCGCTAGTCAGACGGTGAGTCGCACATGCTCTTTTTCCCACTGCGGGTGCCCCTGTGTATCGCACCCATTTTCGATGTCATAGTAGCCTGCGTGTCCCATGCGTACGCGTTATTCGTGTTACTGGGTGCCACCGCGTACTGCGGGAGGTTGAATCCACGCACGTAGGCTGCAGGGTTGCGTGCACGGTTTTACTGCAGTTTTGGGGTGCCTGAGCGTTCCGTGACCCGTCACTACATCACCGGGGTCACATACAGCCTTGCAGGTGCAGGGGGGCTGTTAACATCTTGCTTCCCACCCTCTTCACCCCAATTGCCCAGGTCAATTGTGGTGTACACCTCCCATTGGCACCACTCCATCTGTGCCGGCACTACTACATCTGTCCCATGGTTGGGAGGGCACCAAAGGTGAGGGGCGCCTCAGCTGGGCGTCCTCCTCGTGGCAGGCGTGGTCGGGGATGTGGCCGTGGTGACCAGGGAGTAGGGGGACTCCAGGGTGTCCATGGCGGCCACAGAGGGGGAAGAGGCAGGGGTGCGCCACTTGAGCACAATGTTGTGCCATGTGTCGGTGCAGTCATGCCACCACCCCCTGTGGTTCTGGGGGATGCAGCTTCTGCATCTGGCACTGGTGCCCGTGTGACCCGGCAGTCTGTTCCATCGACTGCCACGGGCCCAAGGGTAGTGGTAGCTGCAGGTGCAGCTGTGGACACCGCCACCCAGGCTCAGGGTCTGCCAGTGCAGGCTGGGTAGGCACTTGAGGATCCCTTGGTAGATCTCCAACAGGCCAGGAGGGAAACCATAGGGGCAGGCCGGGCTGCTCAGACCAAGACACGTGTCCCTGGGGCAGTCATGTCATCTGCTGCCCCGAACAGCCGGGTGTTGGCAAGTGCAGGGGCAGATGCACCCAACAACACCCCGGTTGTGAGTCTGCCAACCAGGACTGTTGCGGTCAATGACCCTGCCACAGCTGATGTTGCTGCGCAGGGTCCATTAGAGGGCACCCAGCTGCCACTGGCACAAGTCAGGCCTTTAGTCGTCCCTCCACCTGCCACTCCCTCGGCTCAATCCACCGAACCCACTGGCCATACTGGTCAGGGCGGCATTAGCCAGCCAGGGTCTGCGCCACAGTCCAAGAGGAGGAAGGTTGCACGTGCAGCACAGGCTGGGACCCCACACACAGCCACGACCTCCTGCACGTCGAGGAAGAAGCCTTTCTGCAAGCAGGAACTTGACTTCCTCGTGGACTACGTGCGGGGCCACAGCCGTGACATGCTAGTGGGTGCCAATAGTCAGACTACGGCTGTCCAACGTGACACCCACTGGAAGCATGTTGCGGAACATGTCAGTTCATTCGGCCATGAGGTGCGCATGGCGCAAGAGTGCAAAAAGCATTGGAATGGCATCAAACGCAGCACTAAGGCTAAGCGTGCCTCTAATTACAACTTGACTCTGGTGACTGGCGGTGGGCCTGCACCAGAGGAGGAAGAACTCACTCTGCATGAGGCACTCGTTGCGGAGTTCATACCACCTGAATTGGTCGGAGGAGTGGGAGAGATGCTGGACTTTGATGCCCAGTCCAGTGAGTGTTGATGCGTGTTTGTTCAGGATGTGTGTGTTTCACTTGTGGGATGTGTTGTGCATGATTGCCACTACATGTGACGTGTACATGGTTCTGATGTGTAAGTAATGCAATGCTTCCGTGATGCATGTCTCCTCTGCCTGCATGCGGGGACTCCATGTAGGCATGCTCCCTTGCCCCTCCTCCGCCACTCTGCACCCCAGTTCCACCTTTGCACTGGTCTGCTTCAATCTTGCTAATGTGTACTTTCTTGTTCATGCGTCCTGTGTAGATGCTAACTTCCAGCATAGAATCAGCCAGACATATGCCGTGTGGTACAGCCTTAGTATTTGATGCAGGGTATCTCACTTGTACTGTGCATAAGTCAAATGTCCTGCAGGGACATGAGTGCCCATTCATGCTCCATGTGCATTGCACGCATGCCCCTATGTGTCCTTGACTGGATGATCACTGTAATACAAGTCCTTGGTTACATACATTGCCTGGCATCTCATCAGCCTTCCCATGTCAACTGTGGCTCAGTCCTGCGTTGCACACATGTTTAGGGTCTGACAATCTGTGTGGCTCACAGGCCTCAGCCTTTTCAATGGCCAATGACTCCGTCCAACTGTTGTTGTGTCTTCTTCACATATGGGCGGCATCCAGAGTTTTCATCATGTGTCCTGCTTACTGTCCCAGCATCATTTGCAGTGTTGTCACTTGAATCACATTAAGCTGTTGATGCCAGTCAACACTGCCTGTCAATACACAGGTGTATGGTCAGCCTTTTGATACCATGCTAGGCATCCCTGCTTTGGTACTGGGGTGGAGGGGTGCTTGGCTTCTAGATATGGTACACATTGAATGCAGAATGCACGTGATGTCTGAATTTGACATTGCACTGCCTTCACATTTCCTGGCACACACCATGGAGTCCTTGTACATGTAGGTAGTGAGTGGCGTACACATTTTCTGCACTGCATAGACCCAATTCCATGGAAACTGCCACCTTTCAACAGGTCTGATCACAGAAGCAATTCAAAGTTGACCCAGCATGCATGCCAGGTTATATGTTGTGTGTCACATGTCTGCCTGATGCGTTTGCTGTCGGTGTGTGTGTGTGTTGTGTGCTTCTGACATGTGTAGTGACCTTTTTTCTCTCTATTTTTCAGGTGATGACGCAATGGAGGCGGAGGATGGTGTTGTCATGCCAGACACAGGGTTGTTACCACTACATCAACCCGGCACTAGTGGGGGTTGTGGGGTGGTAGGCCACGAAAACCCCCAAGTGCTACAGTCCATCTTGTCTCTGGCTGCCTAAGAGTCCAGCCTTGATGACGACTCTGAGGTCCATGTTGAGTTGGATGAGCATCAAGTCCATGTGTCAGGGGTGAGTGATTCTGATGTGGACACTCCTCTGTCCGCGACACCTGCACTGAGGGATCAGACAGTCTTGGTTCCTCCGCCCGTGGTGGATCGGGACGCAGGGTCACCCTCCACACCAATCACTGATGTGCCTGGGACATCACGTCGACGGGGGCATGTAGTCGTGCAGCCGCGGGCGGTGCCAACACAGCGAGGACCCCCGTTCCTTGTGTCACGCAGGGGTCAAGCCCAGCAACGCAGTCGCCGCGCGCAACCGCAGTATACTGAGTGGGAGCAAGACATGACTGCCAATTCCGAACGGCAGGGGGCAGCAATGAAGAACATCGCTGAGAGCATGGAGCGTGTGGCCCGATCTGTGCTCCCCCCTGCTAGGCAGGTGCTTCTCCAGCAGCAGGCAGCACGGTCCACGGCCCGCTCGCTCAGGCTGGGCATGGCGGCCTCCGACAGGGCACGCCAGGCTGAAATGTTTCTCTGCGTCAAGCAATTGCTGCTCACGCAGAGGCGCACATGGATGCCCTGAGGGAGGAGTATGCTTCCCTCAAATCCACTCTGGGTGTCCTTATGATGTCCCAGAGGCAGCAGGCAGAGGAGAGGTTTGCACAGCTTGAGCATACCATCTCGGCTGAGCTACAGGCTTGCCGAGAGGTGCAGCGGTTGTCCAGCCAGGCCTTGCAGGGGGAACTCTGTGTTACACGTGCTACATTGCAAGAGGAAGCACGTGTATCACGTGAGGTTCTGCATGCAGACCTACGTCACATCGCCACACAGAACCAGGCACACCCGTCCGGCAGACTTGCTGCCGACGAGGGGCAAGCTGCGGCTAGGCGTGGCCAGGCTACTGTGCCACGTCCTCCTTTACAGGATGAGCCAGACTCAGACGACCATCTATCTCCCACATAGGTCGGGCTTTGCAGGCGTTGAGCCCATGGAGGTTTTTTTTTTTGGCTCAGCATCATCGCATGTGGATGTTGAGCAGCACCCTGTACCTCCCCCCTCCTGGGTGCCTCCCCTCCCCCCCGGGTCATATGTGGCCATTTTTGATTTTTCTTTTAGTTTAGTTAGTTAAGTTTCTGTTTGAAAGTTAGTTTAATTAGGTAATGTAGGTTTTCCATAGTTAGTTTAATTAGTTAATATAGTTTAAAATTGCTTGTCTATTGTGCTTTCATGTGACGGTGCGGTGCTTTGTGGCTTATGAAGGCATCCACTGTCTGTTCCAGCTGGGCCCTTCAGGCTTGTCTTGTGTATGTGTTTGCTGCTTGGGGTCCTTGACTCACATATGCCACTCCTGCCTCCCTTATCCTTGGGCTCGAAAGGATGGTTCGGTGTCACAACCTTTTACACAAGGGCTTTGGACTGTCATATCTGTGGCATGTCTGGTGCTGTGTGACTTGTGTTTACACCCCTAGTGGGGATGATTTTGGTGTTATTGTCCACTGTTCAGTTTTTGCTAGATGGGGTGTTTCATGATTAATGTGTACATTCATTGCCATGCATTGTGTAGTATGTTTCTTATCTTTACTGTACACGTGCTTGTTGCAATTCATGCCGTAGATAGTGTTCCACACTTTGGATGTGAAAGACGGACTGATGGTGTGATTTCTGATGTGACTCTCTGACATGGTCAAGTAATGAGATGCCTGAAGAGACACACACAGATGACTTTGAAGGATTAATCATGTGTTTCATGCCCTTTATGCAGGGGGATGAGCCTCCAGAGCACCTTTGCCTGCAGACATGGCCCATTGGACGTCTGAATTCTGGACACGTTTGTTGGTGCCCACATGCACATGTGTGCACAAGCAGAGGCACAGGGATTGCAGACCTACATCCTAGAACTGCTGACGTGTTCCAAGGAACTCCAGGCAAGGTGAGCAGCACAGGGGGGCCACAACAAAGCAAGGCTTGCAGCAGGCGAGTTGCACATGCAGGCTTAGTCACAGCACTGAGGGTGAGCTTGGACGAATATTGGTGTTGAAGCACACAATGCAGCTCAGATGTGTTGGTGGACTGATGGCTGTTGATTGTAAGGTTGTCTGGGACACCTGCAGGGGCAGTGGCACATACCCTCTGGTACACCAAGGTCCATTGAGGCACTTGTATCAACCATGTAGCCTTCCGAGACATGGAAAGGGGCAGCTCACAGGGACAAACAGCAAGGGACATACTTGGGTGCAGTGCATTTCATTTCCATGTACATTTTGATAAATGCACTGCCAACTTTGTTTCGGTCATGGTGGTACACAACTTGCTCTGAAGTCATGGCTTGCTATATGGGTATGTCTGCTTACCCTGGGAACATTGCATGTTGTGTGAATTGTGACACATTGGTGTTCCATTTGCCACGCACCCACCGGCGGCTGACTTACTGCATTGACTGTGTATGACCCATCACAGGGGTAATGTTATGTATGGGTACGAAGCATCTACACCAGATTGTCTGTTTGTAGAGTAGTTTGTTGCTATGGGGCATGTTTGGTGGTGTGTTTTTGTGTAATTGGCACGTACAGGTTGCTGACTGTGGCTCTCTTTGCAGCATTGCAGTGCTCCTGTAACCGGACCTGAGAGTGTGCAGGCAGGAGGCCAGCACTCAAAACCAGAGCTAAGTGTCTTGTTGTTTTTCTTTCAAACTGCTCTGCGTAGGCTTGCTGGGGGGTGCACTAATGCATGGATGAATGTGTAATTCAATTTGGTATGTTTTTTCCCCCCTAATCACCCGGAATCCTATGCAATTTTGAACCCTCTACCCGGTGTTCCTGCTTCCCGTACCTATCCAAGCAACGTTCCCTAACCCTCTTTCCCCGCTGGGGTTGCGGATGCCTGTGTAAGCCCCAAACTTGCAGGTGCCAAAACCCTAGAGAGGGTGGTTGGTTCATGCCACTCCTAAGCCTGTACTACAGAAGGCCATGACAATGATGTCCAAGTTTGTTTGGATTGTGTATGTGTTCATGCAGGTAGTACATTTTCGTGCATTCCCTACTTTCATTTGTCATTCCTCCTCCACTCTCCTCCCACTCATTCCAGTTATCCAGTGTGCCAACACCTGTCCCGACTGCATATCCCTGACCCTCCTTCCCCACCAGGGTCTCAGGGGCCTGTGTGAGTTTGACCTTGCAGGCACCCGGGACACGGTGGGGGTGGTTGTTTCGTGACACTGCCGCGCCTGTACACGGGACCTGTGATAGTACACATCCGTTCATAGTGCATCATTCTATGTTATGTACCACACATGGTTCACATCCTGTTGTGACATTGTTTTACTGTGCTACCTTGGTTGTTGCATCATTGTGGTAGTACTTGGCCTTTGGGAGGTACTGCTACGTCAAGTCATCTACTGGAGGGTGTTCTGGTTCGTTTTTCTGGCTTGGATTTTGTGATTTTGGAAATGAGTGTGGATTCTGAGGGTGCAGGCACCTTTTTACACACAAGGTAAAAGATGGTGACGAAGGGGAAAGGTGATCCTGTGGCCAGGTGGAATTGAGGGTTGAAGGCTCCATGACGCAGGTGTAGTTGTTCAGTGGGTCATGGTCATTTGTGAGGGGGGGGGGGTTGTTGTTGATAGTTGCCTTGCCCTGCAGTGTGATGGGAACCCTGCCATTGTAATGGTGGTATCCTATGTACATGTTGTGTTCTGCTGATCAATGCCTGTTCATGTGTTGTGTTTACCTTTCAGGTGCGAGGGGATAGTTGTGGTTTGACATGCTGGGGTGTACACATGGCGAATGTTCACATGTGATGTGTAGAGAACACTGATGGTCACTTGAGTGCACATGCATATGTTGAGTGCATGTCCTTGCTGACCCACACACTTGCACTCTGATGCACTACATCTACAACCACCCTTGCATATCCACGTGTACACTGTTTGCCTTCTGGTGCCCACTGTGTCCCTGCAGCACATGTTCTGTGACCAATTATGGATCCTGTACATGCCTAATTTGCTTTTTGATGTGGTCTGTCGCTTAGATGTGATGCTCAGGGTGTGCATCACACACAATGGCTGTTCACTGTGCTGTGCGCTGGGCGCAATGTGTTGCGGGAGTAGGACACAGCACACAGAAGCTGCAGTGTTGATTTTGCAATGCACAATGTGCATGTAGACAGGCATTCATTGTTATGTTACTTCTACAACTCTTGTAATGCATTTGGAAATGACTTATTTTGGGTGGGAGGTTGTTGGTCAGTCATTTCATCGGATTCCAGGTCAGGCATCATTGTCTGATGCCACTGTACATTTTGGACATGGCAATGTGTACCTTATTGTTACTGTGTTGGTGTATGGGTATTGCTTGCCATGTCATGTTGTGGTTTGGGCGGGTTTGAGTGACATAACAGTGATGGCCATGGCCTGTTTTGCAGGTGTGTGTGATTCACACCTTGCATGTCAGGGTCATCCCCTCCTCAAAGCATCTAGCTGAGGGTAGATCTCTCTCCGCGGCAGGGCCCTCCCTCTGGAACAGCCTTCCTGCCTCACTGGAACTTGAGGAGAACCATCTCCGGTTCGGGAAGCACCTCAAGACCTTCCTCTTTGCTTCTGCTTTCTCTCTGCCTCTCCCTTGCTAAATTCTTCACTGGAACTGCACTGGATCTGCAGCTGGGCCACTCTCACCGACCTCGGTCCCTGGCCCAGCCACTCTCCACTTGCACTGTCTCCCTGGCAACCCCTGCACTGCGGGACTGTCTCTCTATCCCTACAGCCCGCCCTTCCCAGCACTTGTCTGCACTTACCTTTGCAGTTGCCACCAGCTGGCCTATGTATTTGTTTTTTGGTCTACTTACCCTGCACTGCACTCGCCCCCCTCCTCTTCCCCTTGCACTTTTCCCTTCCCCCTACCCCTGCACTTGCACAATCTAAATGACACCTGGCCTAGTAGTACCGTTGTCTGTCTTCCCTTGTTCCCCCCTCCCTGCCTCATCGCACCTTGAAATACTTGTGTATAGGCCATATCATGTCATATCATATGTGTGCCTTTTGGTCACACAGGATAGCTTGTGTTTAAGTAGCTAGGGATGCAGACAATGTGGCACTTCCATGGCAACTATCTCAGGGTGGTAGGGTTGTGACAGTTGACTGTCTCTTTGCCATCATCGATTGTCACCTGGTATGTGCCAGGCCTGTGTGCACTCCGCAGGGGTGGGAGTTTAGGTGAAAAATGTGGCCACAAGCTGGGTCCGGGCTTCCTCGCCACGTGCCCTGTCCCCTCCCATCAGCAGCACCTGTGCCTGTGGTTGGGGATGTGGGGGCACCACCATGTCCACCGGGACCCCCTGCCGTGTTGCAACATTGTGCAGGTCACATGCTGCCACAATGATCCTGCACACTACTGGTGGTGCATAGAGTAGCTGCCCGCCAGAGCGGTCAAGGGAGCGGAAACGTGACTTGAGCACTCCGAATGTGCGCTCCACTATGGCCCTGGTTGCAATATGAGCGGCGTTGTATCTTACCTGGGGTGGTTTGGTGGGGTTCCGGATTGGCGTCATCATGTGGTTGCTCAGAGGGTAGGCACTGTCCCCTGGGGAGGTGTAAATGGTTGTGATTATTGGGGTTTGTTTACTTGTGTGTGTGTGTGTGTGACATGCATGCATGTGCAAGGGCATTTGTACTCACCTAGGAGCCAGGTGTCGCCATGCTGCCCAGCTTCCAGGGCCCGGCTCAGGGCGGACATTCTGTATATGAAACTGTCATGGGTGGAGCCAGGGTAGTTTGCATAGACAGAGGTGATGATTCCCTTTGCATCGCATACCACCTGTACATTGATGGAATGCCAGTGCTTGCGGTTTCGGTAGATGTGCTCAGTGGCCCTAGGTGGACGTAGGGCCATATGGGTGCAATCTATGGCACCAAGCACTTTGGGGAAGTGTGCCACCCTGAAAAAATCCAGGACAACGGCCTGCCTTTCTGCGGGTGTTCTGGGCATGTATATGTGCCTGCGGACTGACGGGCGCGCTGTCATGATTGCCAGTACTTGGTATAGGCAGCGTGACTGCGTGGCCTGTGAGACCCCCCCCCCCCACTATGGCAGTAGTCCGCTGAAATGACCCAGTGGCCAAAAAATGCAGGACATTGAGCACCTTCTCCAAGGGGCTCAATGCTTGGGAGCAAAGGGTGGGGGATGTAAGGTCATCTTCCCACTCCCTGACCAGGTCTAGGATGATGTGGGGTGGAAACCTAGACCTGCCGTAGACCTGGTTGTCAGCCATCCCAAAAAGGCTTGTCCGTGGTGCGAAAATGCGTGCCCTGGCTATTCTCCTCCTCCTGCGGTGTCCCACGATCAGTGCTGCGACAAATAGGACATTCATCGTAGCTGTATATACGTGTTTGTTGTTTGCGCGCACTTTTATACTGTGCGCGGGGACGCTTCCGCCTGCCTTCGTGTGGCGGACGTGTTGACGCCTGTGTGCGTCTTTTGTCGTGTGCGGGTTTTCCGTATTCAAATCCATGAATACGGGTTGTTGGCGTGCATGTGGGCGTTCCGTGTAGTTCCCTGCAGTACTTCCCCAGTTACGCCTTCTTTTTCACGCGTTATTCCCCATTCCGCGTGTTACGCCCACTGTTCCGCCCACTTTGGTTGTGTGCGGCGCGCTATGTGCGCTTTTGCTGTGCGCGTAGTGCACGCCGTGTGTGCCTGCGTGCGCCATGGCAGGATTAGGCGCACGGACAGCGGGAAACACGCGCTGCATCTTCCTTGAATCGCACACGTGCGCATGCGCTGCGTTTCTCACGCTTGCGCTACCTTGCGCCTGCTTGCGCTGGGATTTTCAGCGCACGTTTGCTCCAAGAATCGACCCCATAATGTGTTTGTGTGCTTTTTTTTAAATTTGTTAAATGTTCCTATGTTATGATATAACAATCAAACATACCCCCCCAGAGTTTTTAGGTAGTGCTACTGTTCTTCGAACATGTCCGCAAACATTAAATGAGTTTGCGGACATCAAGTACAGTAGAAGAGATTCAGTCAGTTCCATATGATATGTATATAAAGTGAAAGTCATTATTGTTAAGTTGCACTACTAAAAACCTACAAAATTCAATGAAAAAACTTTGTTAAAGGGACGTTATGTTTAAGTTGCGCTACTAAAAACCTATGAAATTCAGTGAAAAAACTTTGTCAAAGGGACGTTATGGTTACAAGTAAAACTGAAAAACCCTTGAAATTTGCCAGTTATGGTAAGCTAAGAAACCATAACTCGTGCCACCACCGTGCACTGCTAAGACTAACACCCAGGACATCAAAGATGACATCACAAATGTCATTGATGACATCACTGATGACATCACATGTCTGGCTCACTCCTTTTTCTTTTGCTGACATATCTAGGCCACATGGTTTTCTTCAGTAACAGTCAGAAACTAAAAATGTTATTTTATTTGTAGACGTATCCTTCAAGTAGGTTCTTACAGTAATTCCCTTAGAGTCCAGTTACATCATATGAAACATATACATACGGGAAGACACAAGCTTGAAAGACGCGCAATCCTTTTTGTGCATAAAGATAATCAATAGATTTATGAGCACTTTCTGATAGTTCTGTTGGTTTTTTTTATGGCTGTACATTCCCTGTATATGGTCATATTTGCATACATGGTACTCACACTACTTTCCTTAGGGTCCAATCACATCAAGTGATACATATACCTAGGGTAAATAGCAGGTTTGAAACAGAGCAATCATTTATTTGCATGAAAATAATCAGTTAAATTATGAATTGTTTCTGCTACTACTACTACTAGCTTTTTTGCTAACTTCACTTTCCCTGTAGATACCCATATTGGTATGTGTTCTTGTGTCTTTGTGTTTTGTCTATAGTAATGCAATTATGTAATACATGTGTTTTATTAGCTACTTATTACATATTTCACAGTACACAAAAATCTATTAAGAAAACAATTATCATTTTATTATTCAACATATTAACATTACGAATATTATACCTTCATCTTGTACGCTGCACACAATGTTATGTTTCTGTATGAGTAGCTTAGTATACTAGATAGAACCCCATAATAGAATGCTATTTATATCAATGCATCATTCAATGAACTAATTAGGGTATGATATTTATCGCAATGATCCTTGACACTTGTTTCGCAACATTATAATAAGAATCCCTTGTACACATATTTCATGAAAAGTACATACACATGTGATGTCATCAGTGATGTCATCAATGACATTTGTGATGTCATCTGTGATGTCCTGGGTGTTAGTCTTAGCAGTGCACGGTGGTGGCGCGAGTTATGGTTGCTTAGCTTACCATAACTGGCGAATTTCAAGGGTTTTTCGGTTTTACTTGGAGCCATAACGTCCTTTCAAGTTTTTTCACTGAATTTCATAGGTTTTTAGTAGCGCAACTTAACCTTCAGTCCCTTTAACAAAGTTTTTTCTTTGAATATATGTCATGATCTCTGCTTCCAAAAGGTCAGGGTTTTCCCAACTCCCTTGGAAGCAGATCCATAACCCAGGTTCCGAGTGCCAACCAGTCCCAATTGGGACCTTTTGGACCCAGTCCTGGCGCCAGTGGCACCAGGCTCATAAATATGCCCAGTCCCAGCGCTGGAAGCGCCGGGCTCATAATGCTTGGGTGGACTTACCTGCAGCAGACCATGCTGCTTACTTGCCTGCCAGTTGAGCCTCTGATCCTCTTCTGTTTGGAACTACTTTTCCTGTTGGGTGGGGCAGGAGCCACTCCCTAGATTCAGAACACTGGAACTCTTCTGGAAAGCAGGAACTCTTTTCTTACCTAGGCGTGGCTGTGGAAGGAGACACCTAAGCACTACAGGAGGCTATTTAAACCACACCCGATGGATGAATCTTGCTTTGCGTTATTCTGCATCCTCTGCAGCAGAACGCTCATCGTGTCTTCTGCATCTGATCCTGGGCCTAAGGAAAAAGGCTTACCATCCTGAATCCAGTCTTCAGCAACACCTATAAAGACAAGAAAAAACAGGTTAGCATTACGGTCTTCAGTGACAGCTCTTCACTTACCTGGTCCATCGGCTGTCACCAACGCCTCGCGCTGCATTCCGGCATCTGAAAGACAAAGGCTTACCTACTCTTCGTGCGCTCCGGAGGTCTTCACACTGCATTCCAGTATCTGAAAGACAAAAGCTTACCAACTCTTTGCACGCTCCGGAGGCCTTCGGCGCTGCATCCCGCATCTGAAAGACAAAACAAGGTGCGTTTAAAGACATTGGGGAACTTTAATACTCACGTGCCATTACTCCTTTCCATATCTAACCCAGTGGGTATTCCGGCACCCTGCAGCCGCTTCGAACTTGTACCTGCAAAATAAAAAGACAGTTAGAGTGCATCGTGAAGCAGGCAACAAGCGCTTACTTACGTGCTTCCAGGCGCTTCTATTCATCACACGGGCTCCATCTTCAACTCACTTCAGCCCGTCATCCGCCATCGCCGGAACCCTGCAAAACAAGAAACATCATTACTAAAGACTTTAAAGACATTAGAATTACTCGAAACTTACCGTTCGTGCAGTAAACGACGGACAGCAGTCCTCTGAAGTCAAGAGGCCTGCTCCCCTTATCCAGTGAAGAAACTGGTTACAGCACCCTGCCCCGAGGCAGATGGAGAGCACGGCGTTCACTTACCTAAGGTGAGAGCGTTAACCTTTGGGGTTCTACAGGAGAAGAGAAAGGGAAGAAGAGAGAGACATTCAATAACCCAGTTCCTTAATCCCATATTTTCTATCTGCAGACATCTTACCCTTCGAGTCAGACATACAGTGCACAGAGGTCCAGCCCAAAGAGCCAGCCGTGTGTTACACATCACCTTTGAAGATACGGTATACGCCCAGTCAAGACCGGCGCCTCTACGGGAATCAGGTGAGCGTTACAGAACGCAAAGCCTACCACAAAACTCCCGTCCAGGCGCTATGGAAACCTCGGATACCGACCAGCTAGCCCAGTTACTTGGGGAACTAAGGGCAGAAGTGCATGCAGCCCGTCAGGAAACGAACACTCTAAGAAGGGAACTGATTATTTCCAAGGAGCGAACAGATGATCTCGCTAGACAATTGCTACAGTCACAAGCCGGACAGACCCCATTACCCGCATCTGGGGGAAATCTTCCTTCTACATCCTCTATGAATCCAGTGCAGATCAACCTACCTGGGAATGTACCTCTGGCTCCGCCCAAACGATTTTCTGGTGACCCAAAGAGGTTTGCAGTATTTATCAATCAGTGCCGGTTGCATTTCTTATGCCGGCCAGCAGCCTTTCCAACTGATCAAGCTAAAGTAGCTTTCGTGCTTTCGTACCTTAGTGGCAATGCGGCAGACTGGTCGATCCCTCTAGTAAATCAAGATGATCCGGTCCTCCATGATTTTCAAGCTTTTCAGCTCAGTATGGAAAAACTGTTCGCAAGACATTCACAGGGGCAGGCCTTGGACAATGAGCTTCTTTCGTTGCGACAAGGTAATCAAGACCTTTTGGCTTATATTGCGTCTTTCAACAGACTGATAGTGGAAACTCAATGGCCTGAGGACAAAAGGATTACGCTGTTTTATAGAGGTCTACGTGGAGAGCTCAAAGATGTGTTAGCCCAAGTAGTGAATCCCCCACAAGATTGTTGGGACTATATAGACTTAGTCGTTCAAATAGATCACAGACTGCAGAACAGGAAGGCCGATCGTTCCAAGTTTGATGCTCGAGTATTTTCCAAACCGCCAACTCCTTCCAAAGGAGTAGACTCCGGGGAACCCATGCAAATAGGGGGTCTGAAAGGTCCTCTAACACAAAAGGAGCGGGAAAGGAGAAAACAGTTGCAATTATGCCTCTATTGCAGAAACTCAGGGCACTTTCTTCGAGACTGTCCGGTGAAACCTCCCAAGAAGGCAGTAGGAGCTGCAGTTACCAAAGTTACAAACTCTGAGCAGGGAAACGACCTCGCCCGACAAGAATAGAGGTCCTCTTGCCGAGCGTGAAAACCAGTTCCGTGACCTCGCATTTCGTGATACCTATGGTCCTCATTAGCCCTGATAATCCGGATCGATTACATGCAATTGAAGCTTACGTCGACAGCGGTGCCATCGGCAATTATGTGGATCATGAAATGGTTTTGAGGATGAATCTAACTCTTTGTCCCAAGGCTGTAAAGGACGTCATTACTACGGTGGATGGTACGGAGATAGCCTCCGGGCCAGTAACGCATACCACTCAAGAGGTGACGCTAGTAATTCAAGATGGACACCATGAGAAGATCGTGTTCGATGTGATCAAGGCCCCTCAGTTTCAGATTATTCTAGGAATACCTTGGTTAGAGAAACACAATCCTCTGATCGATTGGCGAGCAAGAACGGTCCAGTTTCCAGAATGTGTCTCTACTTGTCACCCTCCACCTGGTGTTGCACTGGCAGAAATTTCTTCAGAGACTCCCCAGTTACCTCCCGAATACCTAGAATACCAAGATGTTTTCCGGAAGGATCAGGCTAACTCTCTACCTCCTCATAGGTCTTATGACTGCCAGATAGACCTGATACCTGGATCTACTCCTCCTTGTAGTAGAATTTATGCCCTCACCGAGCCTGAGAACCTTCACCTTCGACAATACCTGGATCAATACCTGGCAAATGGGTTTATTCGTCCTTCCAAGTCCCCTGCTTCTTCAGCTTTGTTCTTCGTTCCAAAAAAGGAAGGAGACCTTAGAACTTGTATAGATTATCGCTCCCTGAACCAGATCACCGTTAAGAATAGATATCCGTTACCTTTGATCCCTGAACTCCTGGACCAAGTCAGAAAAGCATGCATATATACAAAGCTGGATCTTAGAGGAGCTTACCACTTGGTACGAGTAAAAGAGGGCGATGAATGGAAGACGGCCTTCCGCACCAAGTATGGGCTATTTGAATATCAGGTCATGCCCTTCGGACTTTGCAATGCCCCGGCCGCCTTTCAATATTTTATGAACTATGTCCTCAGAGAGCTCATAGATGTGTGTGTTGTTGTTTACATTGACGACATCCTCGTTTATTCTTCATCGGAATCTGAACATCGGAAACACGTGAAAATGGTCCTCGAAAGATTGCGTCAACACAAACTTTTCGCTAAGTTGGAAAAATGTGTTTTCAACGTGACTGAAGTTGAATTCTTGGGATTCATATTATCACCTGGCGGAGTGCGTATGGATTCAAAGAAGGTCGATGCAGTTCTCAAATGGCCATCACCATCCTCCGTAAAAGGTGTGCAAAGCATGTTAGGCTTCGCTAACTTTTACCGCAGGTTTATCCCCGAATTCTCTCGAATAGTCCAGCCCATCACTGCTTTGTTAAAGAAAAACAAACGTTTTGAATGGTCTACCGAGGCGGAACAAGCTTTCCAGGATTTGAAGACTAAATTTATCTCTGCACCAATCTTAAAACACCCTCGCCCCGAACTCCCCTACATCGTGGAAACGGATGCTTCAAGCCTTGCCATGGGGGCAGTTCTATCACAAAAGGACCCGGTAACCAATCAGTTGCATCCCGTGGCATTTTGGTCCCGCAAATTCTCGCCTCCTGAAATCAATTACACGATTACTGACAAGGAACTTCTGGCTATCAAGTCTGCCTTTAAGGCTTGGCGGCATTATCTGCTGGGGGCCCGACACACCGTTACTGTGATTACGGATCACCGAAACCTGCAATATTTGAAAACCGCAAAAGCCCAATCCTCTAGACAACTCCGTTGGGCATTATTCTTTGCCGAGTTTGACTTCATAATTACCTATCGACCTGGTACAAAGAACGGTAAAGCTGATGCCCTTTCTCGGATGGGAGTGGAAGAACACTTGATCAACCCTAAACCTGTATCAATCATTCCCGAACAAAGAATTCTGGGTGTAATCGCCACAGAATCCATAGAGGAAGTTAAGGATAAAGCCAGGCAACTTGTAACTCCAGCAGACATACAGAATTGGCATCTGCAGGGAAAGGACTTTGCAGTAAAGGACAACTTATTGTATTTCCAAGAACGATTATACCTACCCAGCACAGATTTACAGAAAAAAGTAATCTCTTGTTATCACGATTCTTTAATGGAAGGACATCCCGGTATGGCCAAGACCTCAGAAAAGATCAAGCGCTACTTCTGGTGGCCGTCTTGGAAAAAAGATATCAGAGACTTTATAATGTCCTGTGGAGTATGCGCCCAAAACAAGAGTCAGAAGGAAAGACCAGCAGGCCTCTTACGCCCTATTGACATCCCACCTCGCCCTTGGCATACGCTTTCTATGGACTTCATCACCGATCTACCTCCATGCTCCAGATACAATACGTTTCTAGTAATCGTGGACTTATTCTCCAAGATGGCGCATTTCATTCCGCTCAAAGGCTTGCCAACAGCAGCAACTCTGGCCCGAGAATTTCTCGAAAACATCGTCCGACTGCACGGTTTTCCTTCGGTTCTAATTTCGGATCGAGGTAGTCAATTTATTTCTCATTTTTGGCGAAGTTGCTGTCGGTCAGCTCAAATTGATGTGAGACTATCGACCAGTCACCACCCTCAGACCGACGGACAAACCGAGAGGACCAATCAAACTCTGGAACAGTATTTACGCTGCATGCTGCAACAAACTGAAAAAACTTGGAAAGACATCCTTTGGATAGCCGAATATGACTACAATAACTCTGTCCATTCGGGAACTGGGAAAACCCCGTTTTTTCTTTTGTACGGCAGTCACCCTCGAACCTCGGAGTTGGATCCCCTCCAAGATCTTGAAACACCAGCAGTAGACTACCTGCATTCTACAATCACCCAAGCCTTTAAGGAAGCTGTTTCTCACCTTCAAAGGGCTAAAGAACAATACAAGAAAGGAGCAGATCAACATCGGAAGGAAGCCCCTCAATATCAAGTAGGGGATCAAGTCTGGTTATCCACCAAATATCTACCTCTAAAAGGGCCACGCACATTCAACCCAAGATACCTTGGTCCCTATTCCATCACTACCATAGTAAACCCAGTAGCGGTCAAGTTGGACTTGCCCCCGCACATGAAGATACATCCGGTCTTCCACGTCTCTCTATTAAAACCCGTGCAACCTCAAACCCGACTAACTAAATCTCCAAAACCTATCCTAGTTGATGGAGAACTCGAGTTTGAAGTCAAAAGCATTCTGGACTCCAAGATCTCCAAATCTAAACTATTTTACCTAATTGACTGGAAAGGCTACGGCCCCCAAGAGAGATCCTGGGAACCTGCTGAATATGTCCACGCTCCTCGCCTAATCAAAAGATTTCACCGAACATTTCCTGACAAGCCAAAACCCCCGGAGAAGCCCGGTTTGGGAGGGGCCTTGAGGGGGGGTACTGTCATGATCTCTGCTTCCAAAAGGTCAGGGTTTTCCCAACTCCCTTGGAAGCAGATCCATAACCCAGGTTCCGAGTGCCAACCAGTCCCAATTGGGACCTTTTGGACCCAGTCCTGGCGCCAGTGGCACCAGGCTCATAAATATGCCCAGTCCCAGCGCTGGAAGCGCCGGGCTCATAATGCTTGGGTGGACTTACCTGCAGCAGACCATGCTGCTTACTTGCCTGCCAGTTGAGCCTCTGATCCTCTTCTGTTTGGAACTACTTTTCCTGTTGGGTGGGGCAGGAGCCACTCCCTAGATTCAGAACACTGGAACTCTTCTGGAAAGCAGGAACTCTTTTCTTACCTAGGCGTGGCTGTGGAAGGAGACACCTAAGCACTACAGGAGGCTATTTAAACCACACCCGATGGATGAATCTTGCTTTGCGTTATTCTGCATCCTCTGCAGCAGAACGCTCATCGTGTCTTCTGCATCTGATCCTGGGCCTAAGGAAAAAGGCTTACCATCCTGAATCCAGTCTTCAGCAACACCTATAAAGACAAGAAAGAACAGGTTAGCATTACGGTCTTCAGTGACAGCTCTTCACTTACCTGGTCCATCGGCTGTCACCAACGCCTCGCGCTGCATTCCGGCATCTGAAAAGACAAAGGCTTACCTACTCTTCGTGCGCTCCGGAGGTCTTCACACTGCATTCCGGTATCTGAAAGACAAAAGCTTACCAACTCTTCACACGCTCCGGAGGCCTTCGGCGCTGCATCCCGCATCTGAAAGACAAAACAAGGTGCGTTTAAAGACATTGGGGAACTTTAATACTCACGTGCCATTACTCCTTTCCACATCTAACCCAGTGGGTATTCCGGCACCCTGCAGCCGCTCCGAACTTGTACCTGCAAAATAAAAAGACAGTTAGAGCGCATCGTGAAGCAGGCAACAAGCGCTTACTTACGTGCTTCCAGGCGCTTCTATTCATCACACGGGCTCCATCTTCAACTCACTTCAGCCCGTCATCCGCCATCGCCGGAACCCTGCAAAACAAGAAACATCATTACTAAAGACTTTAAAGACATTAGAATTACTCGAAACTTACCGTTCGTGCAGTAAACGACGGACAGCAGTCCTCTGAAGTCAAGAGGCCTGCTCCCCTTATCCAGTGAATAAACTGGTTACAGCACCCTGCCCCGAGGCAGATGGAGAGCACGGCGTTCACTTACCTAAGGTGAGAGCGTTAACCTTTGGGGTTCTACAGGAGAAGAGAAAGGGAAGAAGAGAGAGACATTCAATAACCCAGTTCCTTAATCCCATATTTTCTATCTGCAGACATCTTACCCTTCGAGTCAGACATACAGTGCACAGAGGTCCAGCCCAAAGAGCCAGCCGTGTGTTACACATCACCTTTGAAGATACGGTATACGCCCAGTCAAGACCGGCGCCTCTACGGGAATCAGGTGAGCGTTACAGAACGCAAAGCCTACCACAAAACTCCCGTCCAGGCGCTATGGAAACCTCGGATACCGACCAGCTAGCCCAGTTACTTGGGGAACTAAGGGCAGAAGTGCATGCAGCCCGTCAGGAAACGAACACTCTAAGAAGGGAACTGATTATTTCCAAGGAGCGAACAGATGATCTCGCTAGACAATTGCTACAGTCACAAGCAGGAGAGACCCCATTACCCGCATCTGGGGGAAATCTTCCTTCTACATCCTCTATGAATCCAGTGCAGATCAACCTACCTGGGAATGTACCTCTGGCTCCGCCCAAACGATTTTCTGGTGACCCAAAGAGGTTTGCAGTATTTATCAATCAGTGCCGGTTGCATTTCTTATGCCGGCCAGCAGCCTTTCCAACTGATCAAGCTAAAGTAGCTTTCGTGCTTTCGTACCTTAGTGGCAATGCGGCAGACTGGTCGATCCCTCTAGTAAATCAAGATGATCCGGTCCTCCATGATTTTCAAGCTTTTCAGCTCAGTATGGAAAAACTGTTCGCAAGACATTCACAGGGGCAGGCCTTGGACAATGAGCTTCTTTCGTTGCGACAAGGTAATCAAGACCTTTTGGCTTATATTGCGTCTTTCAACAGACTGATAGTGGAAACTCAATGGCCTGAGGACAAAAGGATTACGCTGTTTTATAGAGGTCTACGTGGAGAGCTCAAAGATGTGTTAGCCCAAGTAGTGAATCCCCCACAAGATTGTTGGGACTATATAGACTTAGTCGTTCAAATAGATCACAGACTGCAGAACAGGAAGGCCGATCGTTCCAAGTTTGATGCTCGAGTATTTTCCAAACCGCCAACTCCTTCCAAAGGAGTAGACTCCGGAGAACCCATGCAAATAGGGGGTCTGAAAGGTCCTCTAACACAAAAGGAGCGGGAAAGGAGAAAACAGTTGCAATTATGCCTCTATTGCAGAAACTCAGGGCACTTTCTTCGAGACTGTCCGGTGAAACCTCCCAAGAAGGCAGTAGGAGCTGCAGTTACCAAAGTTACAAACTCTGAGCAGGGAAACGACCTCGCCCGACAAGAATAGAGGTCCTCTTGCCGAGCGTGAAAACCAGTTCCGTGACCTCGCATTTCGTGATACCTATGGTCCTCATTAGCCCTGATAATCCGGATCGATTACATGCAATTGAAGCTTACGTCGACAGCGGTGCCATCGGCAATTATGTGGATCATGAAATGGTTTTGAGGATGAATCTAACTCTTTGTCCCAAGGCTGTAAAGGACGTCATTACTACGGTGGATGGTACGGAGATAGCCTCCGGGCCAGTAACGCATACCACTCAAGAGGTGACGCTAGTAATTCAAGATGGACACCATGAGAAGATCGTGTTCGATGTGATCAAGGCCCCTCAGTTTCAGATTATTCTAGGAATACCTTGGTTAGAGAAACACAATCCTCTGATCGATTGGCGAGCAAGAACGGTCCAGTTTCCAGAATGTGTCTCTACTTGTCACCCTCCACCTGGTGTTGCACTGGCAGAAATTTCTTCAGAGACTCCCCAGTTACCTCCCGAATACCTAGAATACCAAGATGTTTTCCGGAAGGATCAGGCTAACTCTCTACCTCCTCATAGGTCTTATGACTGCCAGATAGACCTGATACCTGGATCTACTCCTCCTTGTAGTAGAATTTATGCCCTCACCGAGCCTGAGAACCTTCACCTTCGACAATACCTGGATCAATACCTGGCAAATGGGTTTATTCGTCCTTCCAAGTCCCCTGCTTCTTCAGCTTTGTTCTTCGTTCCAAAAAAGGAAGGAGACCTTAGAACTTGTATAGATTATCGCTCCCTGAACCAGATCACCGTTAAGAATAGATATCCGTTACCTTTGATCCCTGAACTCCTGGACCAAGTCAGAAAAGCATGCATATATACAAAGCTGGATCTTAGAGGAGCTTACCACTTGGTACGAGTAAAAGAGGGCGATGAATGGAAGACGGCCTTCCGCACCAAGTATGGGCTATTTGAATATCAGGTCATGCCCTTCGGACTTTGCAATGCCCCGGCCGCCTTTCAATATTTTATGAACTATGTCCTCAGAGAGCTCATAGATGTGTGTGTTGTTGTTTACATTGACGACATCCTCGTTTATTCTTCATCGGAATCTGAACATCGGAAACACGTGAAAATGGTCCTCGAAAGATTGCGACAACACAAACTTTTCGCTAAGTTGGAAAAATGTGTTTTCAACGTGACTGAAGTTGAATTCTTGGGATTCATATTATCACCTGGCGGAGTGCGTATGGATTCAAAGAAGGTCGATGCAGTTCTCAAATGGCCATCACCATCCTCCGTAAAAGGTGTGCAAAGCATGTTAGGCTTCGCTAACTTTTACCGCAGGTTTATCCCCGAATTCTCTCGAATAGTCCAGCCCATCACTGCTTTGTTAAAGAAAAACAAACGTTTTGAATGGTCTACCGAGGCGGAACAAGCTTTCCAGGATTTGAAGACTAAATTTATCTCTGCACCAATCTTAAAACACCCTCGCCCCGAACTCCCCTACATCGTGGAAACTGATGCTTCAAGCCTTGCCATGGGGGCAGTTCTATCACAAAAGGACCCGGTAACCAATCAGTTGCATCCCGTGGCATTTTGGTCCCGCAAATTCTCGCCTCCTGAAATCAATTACACGATTACTGACAAGGAACTTCTGGCTATCAAGTCTGCCTTTAAGGCTTGGCGGCATTATCTGCTGGGGGCCCGACACACCGTTACTGTGATTACGGATCACCGAAACCTGCAATATTTGAAAACCGCAAAAGCCCAATCCTCTAGACAACTCCGTTGGGCATTATTCTTTGCCGAGTTTGACTTCATAATTACCTATCGACCTGGTACAAAGAACGGTAAAGCTGATGCCCTTTCTCGGATGGGAGTGGAAGAACACTTGATCAACCCTAAACCTGTATCAATCATTCCCGAACAAAGAATTCTGGGTGTAATCGCCACAGAATCCATAGAGGAAGTTAAGGATAAAGCCAGGCAACTTGTAACTCCAGCAGACATACAGAATTGGCATCTGCAGGGAAAGGACTTTGCAGTAAAGGACAACTTATTGTATTTCCAAGAACGATTATACCTACCCAGCACAGATTTACAGAAAAAAGTAATCTCTTGTTATCACGATTCTTTAATGGAAGGACATCCCGGTATGGCCAAGACCTCAGAAAAGATCAAGCGCTACTTCTGGTGGCCGTCTTGGAAAAAAGATATCAGAGACTTTATAATGTCCTGTGGAGTATGCGCCCAAAACAAGAGTCAGAAGGAAAGACCAGCAGGCCTCTTACGCCCTATTGACATCCCACCTCGCCCTTGGCATACGCTTTCTATGGACTTCATCACCGATCTACCTCCATGCTCCAGATACAATACGTTTCTAGTAATCGTGGACTTATTCTCCAAGATGGCGCATTTCATTCCGCTCAAAGGCTTGCCAACAGCAGCAACTCTGGCCCGAGAATTTCTCGAAAACATCGTCCGACTGCACGGTTTTCCTTCGGTTCTAATTTCGGATCGAGGTAGTCAATTTATTTCTCATTTTTGGCGAAGTTGCTGTCGGTCAGCTCAAATTGATGTGAGACTATCGACCAGTCACCACCCTCAGACCGACGGACAAACCGAGAGGACCAATCAAACTCTGGAACAGTATTTACGCTGCATGCTGCAACAAACTGAAAAAACTTGGAAAGACATCCTTTGGATAGCCGAATATGACTACAATAACTCTGTCCATTCGGGAACTGGGAAAACCCCGTTTTTTCTTTTGTACGGCAGTCACCCTCGAACCTCGGAGTTGGATCCCCTCCAAGATCTTGAAACACCAGCAGTAGACTACCTGCATTCTACAATCACCCAAGCCTTTAAGGAAGCTGTTTCTCACCTTCAAAGGGCTAAAGAACAATACAAGAAAGGAGCAGATCAACATCGGAAGGAAGCCCCTCAATATCAAGTAGGGGATCAAGTCTGGTTATCCACCAAATATCTACCTCTAAAAGGGCCACGCACATTCAACCCAAGATACCTTGGTCCCTATTCCATCACTACCATAGTAAACCCAGTAGCGGTCAAGTTGGACTTGCCCCCGCACATGAAGATACATCCGGTCTTCCACGTCTCTCTATTAAAACCCGTGCAACCTCAAACCCGACTAACTAAATCTCCAAAACCTATCCTAGTTGATGGAGAACTCGAGTTTGAAGTCAAAAGCATTCTGGACTCCAAGATCTCCAAATCTAAACTATTTTACCTAATTGACTGGAAAGGCTACGGCCCCCAAGAGAGATCCTGGGAACCTGCTGAATATGTCCACGCTCCTCGCCTAATCAAAAGATTTCACCGAACATTTCCTGACAAGCCAAAACCCCCGGAGAAGCCCGGTTTGGGAGGGGCCTTGAGGGGGGGTACTGTCATGATCTCTGCTTCCAAAAGGTCAGGGTTTTCCCAACTCCCTTGGAAGCAGATCCATAACCCAGGTTCCGAGTGCCAACCAGTCCCAATTGGGACCTTTTGGACCCAGTCCTGGCGCCAGTGGCACCAGGCTCATAAATATGCCCAGTCCCAGCGCTGGAAGCGCCGGGCTCATAATGCTTGGGTGGACTTACCTGCAGCAGACCATGCTGCTTACTTGCCTGCCAGTTGAGCCTCTGATCCTCTTCTGTTTGGAACTACTTTTCCTGTTGGGTGGGGCAGGAGCCACTCCCTAGATTCAGAACACTGGAACTCTTCTGGAAAGCAGGAACTCTTTTCTTACCTAGGTGTGGCTGTGGAAGGAGACACCTAAGCACTACAGGAGGCTATTTAAACCACACCCGATGGATGAATCTTGCTTTGCGTTATTCTGCATCCTCTGCAGCAGAACGCTCATCGTGTCTTCTGCATCTGATCCTGGGCCTAAGGAAAAAGGCTTACCATCCTGAATCCAGTCTTCAGCAACACCTATAAAGACAAGAAAGAACAGGTTAGCATTACGGTCTTCAGTGACAGCTCTTCACTTACCTGGTCCATCGGCTGTCACCAACGCCTCGCGCTGCATTCCGGCATCTGAAAAGACAAAGGCTTACCTACTCTTCGTGCGCTCCGGAGGTCTTCACACTGCATTCCGGTATCTGAAAGACAAAAGCTTACCAACTCTTCACACGCTCCGGAGGCCTTCGGCGCTGCATCCCGCATCTGAAAGACAAAACAAGGTGCGTTTAAAGACATTGGGGAACTTTAATACTCACGTGCCATTACTCCTTTCCACATCTAACCCAGTGGGTATTCCGGCACCCTGCAGCCGCTCCGAACTTGTACCTGCAAAATAAAAAGACAGTTAGAGCGCATCGTGAAGCAGGCAACAAGCGCTTACTTACGTGCTTCCAGGCGCTTCTATTCATCACACGGGCTCCATCTTCAACTCACTTCAGCCCGTCATCCGCCATCGCCGGAACCCTGCAAAACAAGAAACATCATTACTAAAGACTTTAAAGACATTAGAATTACTCAAAACTTACCGTTCGTGCAGTAAACGACGGACAGCAGTCCTCTGAAGTCAAGAGGCCTGCTCCCCTTATCCAGTGAATAAACTGGTTACAGCACCCTGCCCCGAGGCAGATGGAGAGCACGGCGTTCACTTACCTAAGGTGAGAGCGTTAACCTTTGGGGTTCTACAGGAGAAGAGAAAGGGAAGAAGAGAGAGACATTCAATAACCCAGTTCCTTAATCCCATATTTTCTATCTGCAGACATCTTACCCTTCGAGTCAGACATACAGTGCACAGAGGTCCAGCCCAAAGAGCCAGCCGTGTGTTACACATCACCTTTGAAGATACGGTATACGCCCAGTCAAGACCGGCGCCTCTACGGGAATAAGGTGAGCGTTACAATATATATATATATATATATATATATATATATATATATATATATTTATATATATATATATATATATTCACTGAAAAAACGTTGTTAAGTTAAAAGGACGTTATGGCTAAGTTGCACTAACACAAACCCATGAAATTTAGGGAAAAAACATTGTAAAAAGGACATTATGGTTACAAGTAAAACCAAAAAACCCTTGAAATTCCCCAGTTATTCTATGCTAAGCAACCATAACTCACACCACCATCAAAAATGTCATTGATGACATCATTGATAACATCACATATCTGTGCCACTTATTTTTATTCACTGACATAGCTAGGCCACATGGTTTTGTTCACTGATAGAGACAATTTAAAATATCGAATGGTGTTACATATGTAGACATTAACCATGTTCTATGTTGTTAAGGCACTTTCCTTAGAATTTGGCCTCAATTCAGGGTACACATACATGGGGAAATAGCCAAGCCTCAAACACACAATTCATTTGGTGGTGTTGTTTATTTCCTCCTTATTGATGTTCCCCTGTATTTGCATCAGATTTGTATGCATTGTGGGTCTTGATATGTAGTGTATGTACTAACACAAGTATGTAGTATGTCTTCAATTGTTAGCTATTAGCTATTTATTCCATGTTTATCATTACTCAAAACTCTGATAAGCTAACATTCATTATTTTACTATTCAAAATGACCAGCCAAAATTACCAGATTAAAAATAGTGTACTTCTATAGTACATGCTGCACCCATTTCCTATGTGTATGTGTGACTAGGTTCCTCTATTAACAATAACACTCCAATATCATGTTTTGTTCAGATGAGTACATTCTTTAATACATTAAGTAATTCATGATAGGTCTCCCGATAACCCCTGACATCTTTTTACTAACATTATAAACACAACCCCCTTTAGAGACTTTTCATCAAAATCAATTTCACATGTGATGTCATCGGTGATGTCATTAATGACATTTGGGATGTCATTTTGATGTCCTGGGTGTTAGTCCTGGAAGTGCACAGAGGTGGCGTGAGTTATGGTTGCTTAGCATTCCATAACTGGCAAAAATAAAAATTCTGTTTTACTTGTAACCATAACAAAAATGTTTCCCTAAATTTCATAGGGAATATTTTCTTCAACTTTCTCAATGTCTCCTTTATTGCAAACTGCAATGAAATTCCAGTTACATACCCCAAACTCTTCCCTCCACAATGAACAATAATAATGTCTGGATGTTTCAATTCAACGATATCTGCACAAAAGGGGAGCAGGTCCACCCACTTCATGTCTCGCACTCCATACCAGAACACCTCCAATTCAGGGAATCCAAGATTTTCGGCTATTCCACAGTGCTCAGCATACACCTTCAACCAATTGACCCATGAGTCCCCCAAAATCCACACACTCTGCCTTCTGAAAGACATTACCATGGCCATTTCAGTCCTCTCACAACTCCTACTATCAAAACTCCTGCTACCTTCTCTTCCTCTATACCACACCCAGGAAACCTGATTGGCTGATCCTCTTATGTCCACGGACACCAACAACTGTCCGCGGTCTTCACAGTCCCCTTTCCATGTCAGGCAACCTTAAAAGACCCAGATGTGACACATGACGTCTGCGGACTACCACAGTGTCCGCGAACATTGCCACCACTCAAAGAGGTGGTGGTTGGGAAATTAAACACAATTTAAGTTATTTAATATTTAGTGGTGCCTCTGAAAAGAACCTTTTTTTGAAGTGGTTTGTTAACAAACACCTTTTTTCCCCCTTTCATTTGCATTTATGTACATGAGTACTATACTCTCTACATCTTTCCTTACAATTTCCTTACAGGAACCTTTTCAATGCATTCCTAACATTGTAAAGGAAAATTGCATTTGCGACATCTCTGAAATGAACTCCATCTTGACAAAAACAATTCACACCATCAGACCTTATATTGTCATTCTCAAAAGATGACATTCCTGTAGCATATAAAAAATCAGACAAAGCTTTATTGACAAGCTGCCTTGATTCTTCAATTTGTGGACTGAAAAGGTCGGTTGGGCATTTCCATGTTTGACTCTGCTTTAATTTCAGAAAAAATAATCTTTACAGCAGGAAACATTTCCATTAGGCTTCTCAAGAAATCCTTCAGGGCAACCTGCAAATACAGTGGAGTCACAACCCCCAAACTGTCCCCTGCACAATGCACAATTGCAATGTCTGAACATTTAAGTGAGCCGTACTCTCACAGAAGAAAAAACAAGCTTGCCCAGTTTAAGTCACAAACAACATGCCACAAAACTTCCACTTCTGCCAATCCAATACTTCTAAAGATGCCATGATTTTCAGCATACACCTTCAATGACTGAATTGAAGATTCCCCCAAATTCAACACAGTCTGCCTTCTCAAACACATATCCATAGCCATTTCCAGTGCTCTCACACCTCCTGCAAACAAAACTCCTGCTACCCTCTGTTCCTGCACACCAAACACAGCAAACCGGATTGGCTGATCCCCACAGTCCCCTTTACATGCCAGGCATCCTCAAAAGACCCGGATGTGGCACATGACATCCACAGACCAATACAGTATCTGCGGACCCCGTAAAACAGGGGCAGCCCTTCTACATTTTCCACTTTCATGTTCTGAACACTCCCTCATTGGCTGCTTTCAGAGAGTCACACATCCATCCACCAATCACATCCAAAACCTCTACACCCATCTCAGTTTAACACTTCACATGCACAATTGAACTCTCAGAGTACATATCTCCTGTTCATGAAAGGCAACTGGATCAAACACTACTGTACAACTGTCCAAGATTTCTATTTCCAGATTCAACAAGATCTGCATCTAACAAAACATAGTACAGGTTAGTACAGTTATGCTTATATTTTAAAAACAAAATCTTCAACTCTTTCACAAATATATATATACAATTAGAATGCTCTGCATTTCAAAATGTTTCTTTTTACAAGCATGTTGATGACAGTTAAAACATGCATATGTGCATGTACAGCAGCACTGTGTCACCTTTTCATAAAAGAAAGGAAAACCAGATAAAATAGATCTGTAGACCATTTTTAAGTGGCACGTAGTGTCTGCCAGTTTAATGTGCTGGCAGCACATGCATACATCCCAACATCACCCATTTCAATTTATAGCTGCTTATTAAGTCTTTATTTTTTCCTTTGGATTCTGTCACGTCCAATTCCACTTCTCCCATTATAAAACAAAACTACAAGTCCCAGCATATAAAAAAACATCACTGAACTTCAAGATTCAAAACTTTAACATGTATATCAAATAAACATACAAAATGTTGTGCTTTTTTGGAAGCCTTTTGAAGAAAGTAAACAAATGCATATCTGCATTTATAGCAGCACTGTGTCACTTTTTCATAAAAGAAAGTAAAAGCAGATAAAATAGATTTGTACACCATTTATAGTTGGCACTCAGTATGTGCTACAGAGGTGTAGGCAGGGTAGGGCCTGAGGGTCAAGGCCCACCCACAATCTGTAAATGCCCACTCAGCAGCGCTGTGTGGGCATTTACAGATATTTTTGTCAGGGCAGTGGGCCCAACTACATTAGCATCAGGCCCCATTTGCTAGACAATCCTGGCTACGCCTCTGGTGTGCTGGTTTATATATTGACAGAGCATGTATACTCCCTAACATAACCCATTCCAATCTTTAGCTGCTTATGCACTAATAATTTTTTCCCTACAATCTGGGACTAGTTCTCGAACTTTTAGAATGGGAAAAGTGGAACTTAAGGTCCCATAACACAAACAAAAAATCTACGACTACAAAAACTCCAACAGATTAGAATGTATCATGTTGCCAAGTATGCATATACTCCTAACATATTAAACTTCCACACGCTACCTGCCATTTAAAAATGTACTACAAATCTTTTCCATCAACTTTTCTTCTCTTTTACAAAACGTTACAGAGCTTCTAGAAATACACATACGCATTTATTAACTTTCATGAAAATGCTCATAAAAGCAATAATTTTTAACCATACACCAATTTTATTAACTGTTTTTCCCCACCACTCCTCCTTCCTTCATAAATAACAACCTTGCTTACTAAAAGTACTTCACCATTACCACAAATCCCCACTAACTTTCTTTTACAATTACTAGAAAGAAGCACATTACCGAAGACAAGAACCGAAAAAAGAATGCCCTTCACATCCAACAAAGTAAGTACATTAATGTACCTTGTTTATTTATGTAATTACAGCAGCACAGTTCCAGTATATATTAACCCAGTCTACTCTTTTCAAACCAACTTTTCTTTTACTCTAAGCCATTATATTCCACCATTCACACTCTTCTTATTCCCATCTAAACACCACCATTGCAACACCACTCATCCTCACAACAGCACAATGTCCCTGCAGATTCCAACACACCACCACTCCCTTACTCACTAACCCAACACCATCAAACCTCATCAGACTCTTACTCTCACAATCTTCCCAACCACACCTAATATACCACCTCACAATCAAACAGCACTCTATTCATCTCTACAATCACACCCACAAACCCATGCACCATACATGATATATGATTTGATATGATGTTTTATTTGTATTGTGCTCATACACAAGTGTTTATGAGCGTGATGAGGCAAGGAAGGGGAACAAGGGAGGACAAATCAATGATCTTACTAGGCCCAGTCACATTGAGAACGTGCAAGTGCAGGGAAGAGGGAAGGGGGAAAGTGAAAGGGGGAGGGGAGGAGTGGCAAGTGCTGAACACATGATAAAAACAACAACAGGTAGTGCAGCAAGCAGGTGGCAAGTGCAAGGTTAAGGTGCAGACAAGGGGTGTCAACAAAGTGCAAGTAAGGGGACTGGAGGGCTGCAGATACAGGGAGGGCCGGGATCTGGGCCCGAAAATCAGAGGGTAACCAGGTGCTTGGTGCCGAAGCTGACAGATCAGCAGGGGAGAGGAAGAGCAAAGGCAGAAGCAAAGAGGAAGGTCTCGAGGTGCTTCCGGAACCGAAGATGGTTATCCTCAAGTTTCAGAGAGGCAAGGAGGCTGTACCAGAGGGAGTCCCAAGCCGAGAAAGGAGATCTACCCCCAACTCTATGCTTGGAGAAGTGACTGACCCTGAGGAAGTTGAAGGTGGAGGAGTGAAGAGCTTGATTAGGAAGGTATTTAAGGAAGGAGAGTTGAAGGTATTGTGGACCCAGGCCCCAGAAAGCCGTGTGGACAATGCGAAAGGGTGGAGAGTAGAAGCAGGCAGATTTAGAAATAGGCTGTTAAAGTAGTCCAGTCTAGAGAGAACCAGAGCTCTAGAGACAGTGAGTTTCTGGGGGAAGGAGAGGAAAAGAATTCCTCTGAGGAGATGCAGTTGGTAGTTTGACTTCTTAGACATGTCAGAGATGTGAGGATAAAAGGAGAGTGTGGAGTCGAAGATGACTCTGAGGTTCTTAGACTCACGGGTGGGAGCAGGAAGAGGGCCAAGGGAGGCCGGCCAAAGAGTGGCAAGAAAAGAGGGTGCAGGTGTGCTGATGAGGAGAATCTCCGTCTTACTGGCATTAAGGCAGAGATCATTGGTGGCACAGCACTCCTGTATAGCAGACAGTCAGAGATGAGGGATGGAGAAGTGGTGGCATAGGGAAGCCTGAAAACAAGCTGAGTGTCATCCGCATAGCGCTGAAAGTTGGAGCAGAGAGCGGCAATGCGGTGGGCAAGAGGTGCCAGGTATTGGTTGAAGAGCCAGGGAGAGAGGTTAGACCCCTGGGTCTCTCCCTTTCATCAGAGAGTAAGGAGTTCCGCCAGACCGGGCCTGATCAGTGATACCCAGGTTATGATGGAGACGGTTGAGCAGGATAGCATGGTTGACCGTGTCAAAGGCAGAAAAGAGATCGAGTAGGATGAGGACAGATGGGATGTTAGAGTCGAGGTTGGAGAGCAGGTCTTCGCGGATGTTCAGGAGAGCAGTTTCCATGCTTCTGGCAGCCCTGAAGCGAGAGTATTGTCATGGAGACAACCAACCGAGTCAGTGTGAAGATTAAGCTGGGAGACGGCCAGCTTTTCCCCGAGTTTGGCCAGGAAAGGAGTGATGGAGATCGGGCGAGAGTTAGCCGGGCATGAGGGGTCGGCTGTGGGTTGCTTGAGAAGAGGGTGCACAAGAGAATGCTTCAGAGGAGAGGGAAAGGCTCCAGAGGTGAAGGAGAGGTTGCAAAAGTCAGCCAGAGCAGGAACAAGGATGTCAATGTGGTCCTTGATGGTTTTGGATTAACAGGGAAGAACCTGTTTTGATAAGACTTTCATAGATCAGACTTGTCTGGAAATCTTGTCAGGGGGGAGAAGAGGAAAGGAAGAGAAAGATGGAGTGGGGCAGCTGCAGGAGGGTCAGAGGTAGCGGAGAGAGAAGGGGGAAGAGGAGGAGAGGGTGTACAGGATGTCCTGTATTTTTTAGATGAAATGAGAGGCAAGGGCCATGCAAAGGGCCTGGGAGGTGACAGGAGAGGTAGATAATGCAGCAGGGTTGGCCAACTCCTTTCAGATTTTAAAGAGTTTGGCTGAGTTTTTAAATGCCGCAGAGGCGCGGGCTTGAATGTGGGCTCTCTTCTTAGTTCAGAAAAGGAACTGATAATGCCTTTGGAGCAGGCAGCAGGCCAGTTTGTCAGAGGATGTACAAGAGGGCCGCCATTTCCTCTCAGCCACCCTACACTGAGGTCTAGGGTAGCTAGGTCAGAGCCGTACAAAGAGTTGCACTTAGCTTTGGGCTTCAAGCGGATCCTCATGACAGGGGCAAGAACATCAAGAGTGTCAGAGATAGAAGAGTAGAGCAAGGAAAGGGCTGCGTCAGGATGTGAGTCAGCCAGAGGGGGAGGAGGAGGAGAGAAAGTTGCGGCAAAAGCCTCAATTGACACACGCTTCATGGGTTGGGTGACCGTGAAGGTAGGTAGCAGTGTTGGAGTTGGCTTGGCCTGAGGGGTAGAGAGGGAGAGATGGGAGGAAAGAAGTGAGTGGTCACTCCATGAGAGAAGAGTGGTCAGAGGGATGGATAGAGGGAGGTCAGAGGAGATCAAAACATCCAGCGTGTGCCCTGCAGAGTGAGTCAGGCCAGAGGGGAGAATAGAAAGAGAGAATCGTAGAGGTTGCGAAAGAGTTCAGAGGAGGAACTGGGAGCATCCAGATGGATGTTGAGGTCCCCAAGAAGGAGGAGTTTAGTGGTTGAGGCAAGTAGGGGGGAGGAGAGGTGCACCGACTCAGAGAGGAGGGAGGTTATCTGACCAGGTGGCTGATATATAGTAGCCATGGTACGAGAGTGCCAAGGAGAGAGAGAAAGCCTGCAGACAAGGCATTTGAAAGAGGAGTAGCCCTGTATATGATATGATATGGCATTTATAATGCGCCTATACACACATGTTTCAAGGTGCGACGAGGCAAGGGAGGGGGAAAAGAGGGAAGACAAAGGCAGTGATCTTACTAGGCCAGGTGACATTGAGATTGTGCAAGTGCAGGGGAGGGGGGGAAAGGGAAAGTGCGGGGGCAACGGGGAGGTGGCAGTGTAATACATAGGATCAACAGTAAAAAATAAATAAAATAAATAAAAACAATAGGTAAAAGTGCGGCCAGCTTGTGGCAAGTGCAGGGGTAAGTGCAGACATGATATATACTGCCAGGTGGCCGATAGATAGTAGCCACGGTACGAGAGTGCCCATGAGAGAGAGAAGGCCTGCAGACAAGGCATTTGAAAGAGGAGTAGGCCTGTATATGATATGATATGATATGACATTTATAACACGCCTATACACATGTGTTTCAAGGCACAACGAGATAAGGGAGGGGGAAAAGAGGGAAGACAAAGGCAACAATCTTACTAGGCCAGGTGACATTGAGATTGCGCAAGTGCAGGCCAGCAATGACAGAGTCAGGAATCCACTCCAGGAAGATCAATGCTACACTCCCTCAAGAATGGTTAGACCTGTGCATGGAGAGGATCTTGTAGCCATCAGGGATGAGAGTGTCAAAGCTTTTGGCAGATCTGGCTGTGAACCATGTCTCGATGAGACCGAGGACATCGAGATCAAGTTCTTCCAGGAGGCGGCAGATGTCAGAGAAGTGTTTGACCGCTGAGCGAGAGCTGAGAGTGGCAATGTGGAGAAGGGTGCCATCCTTGAAGGATTTCCAGGGAGGGGTACAGATCAGAGGTACGCACTGTGAAGGTGTAGAAGAAGCTGTAGACAGAGCCCAAGGGGGGGGGGCTGGAGAGGAAGAGGAAAGTGCAAAGTAACCAATGAGGAGGCAGGGGGCAAAGAAGCCAAGGAAGGGAGAGAAGGGACAACAGGAGAAGAAAGGACATTGATGAGGTGCGGAAGCATCTATCAAAGAGGAGAAGGTTGGCCTGAGGGCCTTGGACCAAGACAGTGCCATTCAGGTAAACATTAATGATGACCTTAGAGGAGTGGAAAGGGGTCAGGGGGGGTTCCCAATGGGTGCCACCATTAATGGGAGAAGAAGAGAAAGGAGAGAGCACAGAGACCATATGAAGAGTCCATAGATCTGGCGAGGGAACGACAAAGAGGATGTCAGTGAGGATCTGTCTAGAGGATGTGCTGGTGTAGGTGTCAGCGATAGGGAGACCAGGTTTTGAGACCAAGATATATTTTTTGAACTTCTTCCTGCCAGACTTAGGGAGAAGGGAAGGATAGTCAGTGAAGAAACAGTTAGAGAAGATAGGAGAAACAGAGAGCGCCATGGGTGAAGTAGAGAGAGTGGGGGTAATGAAGGGGGTAGGATCAGAATAGTAACAGCGGCGCAGAGTAGCACAATGCAGTCACTGGGCCAGCCCAAGTTCAAGAAAAAAAGCATATAGTACAACCACAAAGGCACAGCTAAATTCAAATTGGTAGCAGTAGGTGAAAACACATCAAAATCCAAATTGGTAGCAATAGGTGAAATACAACTGTCAGGATTCTGTTCGGTTATTCCTCATCATGTCTTGCACCAGGTACACACAAGAGGAAACACTCCCCTGCCTCCAGCAAATTTATTTGCCTAAGAATTTGGGACTCAAACTAAGCCCTCAGAATACTTGTTCATCCAGAAGCACGCGTTCCTTCAGAGAACGCAATGGGCTGCCATAGAAACGTTGGCTTCCATTGCATATGCGTATGCCTTCAAGACCACGGCGGCATGTGTGCCTGCAGTCAGCTGTTCATAATATAAACCCCGCCCACTCTGCACGGCGCTGCTTCTGAATTTGTTGTGAAAGCTCTACGTCTTGCTGTTACCTTGTTTTCCTGGTTTTCAATCCTCTGGTCCGTATTTCGGCATCCTTGCTTCGTCTCCTGATATTGCTTTGACTTGTTTGCTGGTTGCCAACTCGGAACGCTTACCGGACTGCACCCGCTTAAGCCCACTACATTTGGTCTGCCTGTTGCCGACTTGGAACGCTTAATGGACTGTCCTCCCTTAAGCCCGCTACACATAGACTGCCTGATTCTGACTCAGAACGCTTAGTGGACTGCCCTCGCTTAAGCCCGCTACACCTAGCCTGCCTGTCGCCGACTCAGAGCGTTTACTGGACTGCACATGCTTAAAGCCCTCTACAAATCGCCTACCTGCTGCCAACTCGGAACACTTATTGGACTGCATACATTTACTGGATCATCAATACTCTGGAACTTTCAACGGTTCTTCAAATTTTCACTTCTTCTCCTGTCTGAAGACTTTCAAGTACTCAGGGGTCATTAGCGAAACGGCGCAAGGATGAAAATACTGTGTTTAGGCGTCCTTGTGCCGGCGGGAATAGTCAATAAGACTTTTGTGCTCCCGGGATTACACCTCTATTGCTGCAATACTCTCTTCAGAAACACTCCAAGACACCTAACATCCTTCTATTGGTAAGCTAAATACTGTCTCACTCTTTGTTGCTCTTCCCTACCTTCTTTGCCCCCAGTAACCCATCATCCTAGCTTGGAAAACCTTAGTCATATCTCTCATTCTTCACTTGTGAGTAACGGTTATTAATCTGGCCTAGTTCCGCCACTGCCTTGAACTGTGCATTAATCCTTGTTTTTTTCTTTTGCAGCCAGCTGTGTGGGTACCAGGGTGTACCAAATATTTTCTGGCAATACTCACCTCAATCTGTCCTTTTGTACTCTTGAGGGGTATATTGTCAGAAAGACTCAATTGCTTCACGACGAGTTAATCCACCACTTCTGAGTTTAGCCCTTGGGCCTAACAACAGCTAAATTCAAATTGGTAGCAGTAGGTGAAACACGGAAAAATCCAAATTGGTAATAATAGGTGAAACACAGCAAAATTGAAATTGGTAGCAATAGATGAAACACAGCTAAATTCAAATTGGTAGTAGTAGGTGAAACACAGCTAAATTCAAATTGGTAGCAGTAGGTGAAAACACAACTAAATTCAAAGTGGCAGCAGTAGGTTAAAACACAGCTAAATCCAGATTGGTAGCTGCAGGTAAAAATCACAATGCAGTCAAAGGCTGTAAGAGTGGGAGACCAGATGGGATGGAAAGAGGGAGGGAAAGTCAGAGGGTTGGGAGTGTGTCGAGTTAGAGGGACTAACCCATTGTTGTGGAGGTGAGAAAGTCAGGTAGATCAGGCTCCAATGAAGAGTGTGGGAGCGACATCTTCAATGCTCTCCTGGAGGGTGCAGGAAGTCCTCACACAGCAAACCGGCAGTGGACAGGGAGCAGACAGGGCCTTAGGATGTGGGCCTTTGGGTCAGAGCTGGCTAAAGGTCTGCCAGCAGCCCATAGGCGGCCAAGAAACAGAGCCCAGGACCATTAGTGTGCCGGGAGGTGGGCGCAGCCGTGCTGGGAATCTTGCTTAGAAGCACGATAATGTGGCAGCCATCTTTGCAAATGCACCAAGGTGGCCTAAACACAGGGGCACACCGGATAAAATGCCAACTTATCTTACTGCAGCCTGCCCCCAGAACGCTGGGAGGCAATGAGTGGGGTTATAGTTATGCCCAGTGCAACCCAAACATAAAAGACAAAATAAATCTAATAATTGCAAAAAATGCAAATTATTTCTTTTTTCTTCATTTTTGTATTCATATCTTTTTTCTCAAAAATTATTCATAAATGATCCGTACTGCATTGCTGTAGAGATGCAGGCAGCAATTGAGATTGAAACATCAGGCCATTGAAGAAGAAGAAAGTTACAGGAGGGAGCAGGATCAACCTCCGGTCGAGATGAAGGAATGCATATACATTGCACAACTTTCCAACTCAAACTTTCTCATTTCCCAATGGACACAACAAAATGCCTATTAAAAAGCAACTCTGTATAAAAGATAGCAAAAATGGAGCAAATAAGAATAAAACTAGACCATATAGTCATCGACCTCTAAAACAATTTATGGGAAACATTAAAACTAAAGAGCTAGTAACCTCACTCAACAAAACAAAACCACCCACAACTAAATAAGGTAAGACCCCTCTTGCAAAAAATAGAAGTAAAACAATATTTACAAAGAAAAGCAGACCTACTAGCGAACCTAACACTATTATCGTAGTCATGGTAAAGCAATCCATAAACGTATGTTACAGAACGTGTTCCACCGCAGAGTTCTTCGCAATCTTATTGAAAAAGCAGAAAGGTCACAATCTATCCTTAAAAACTACAGCAGGAGACTAATCATGCAAGCCCTAATTGACAGTGCTTTTCAACTAAAGAAACACTTTTTATATTGATTTTAAACAGAATGAAACCGTAAATAAATGAATGAATACATTACAAAAAGTACTTGTAAACTTGTGCAATGTGAATATACAGACCTTTTCAAACTTCCGTGATGGTGAATGGATTCAATGAAGAAGCTGGCAAACAAGAACAACAAAAAATAATTGCCATAGGCAATAATGGTCGAGGGTATGAAATGGTGGAAGACACCATTATGACAAAAGAAACCCATAAGAAAAAAAGTCCCCAACAAACTTTGAACCAAATGCTCTTTTCATTCAAACAACCGTCCAGTGCACAAATGGACATGCAGCTCAATGTGTAATGCATGCCGACATTCTTTTAAATCTTTACAATTATTCCTCAAACAACATGTCAAACTAACAGACAAAAGTCAAATTAAAACTTTACAAACCATTAACTCTTGTCCAGTGCACCGCCACACTGGACTTCGGGGACATTAATTAGCCTACATTTTAGGAAATTCTGCAAAAACACCTTCCACTACATCAAAATGTTAACTACACACCATTCCGTTATACAGAATCTTCTGCACCGACTATACTATGCAAAAAGTCTTGCTCTAGAACTTGACAATGTAAATAACATAACATGGAACAACCAAAGAACTGCTTCAAGAAATAGAGCACATCCAACGTAAATACTTTGGAACTGACGTTGACTTAGAAAATGTTGTGCCTTCAGGAACTTTACCAAAAACCTCATAAACACCAACGTCCTAATAAAGATATGCATAAAAATAGCTAAGTTTCAAAACACATCTGTTGAAATACCAGCCCAAATATGTGGCTGTTGCCACTGAACGTTTTCTAAAAATAGCACAAAAATAGTAGATATAGCCTACAAGATAGAAGACAAAGAAGAATCCCGACGGTTCCAATTAGCTTTATATCTAACAGTAGAAACTAATTAAAAAATAACTGATGCCTCAACGGTACGCAGGTACTGCAACACAAAGCTTGACAATAACCAAATGCCATAACTGATCATTTGGAAATATTCCCACTTCCCAAAGCTCTCCAACAACTTAACTTGTATGAGAGCATTTTTATCAGAAGAGTGCACCCATTTCAAGCTATAATACACCTTCAACCGAAATCAGCCAAATTACCTCCATCCGAGTTACTAAAGGGCATCAATGGCAAATTAGTATATTTACCATTAGATCTGAAAGAAATTTTGAAACTCTAGGAGTACAGCGACCAATAGATCAATCTTTGATTGTACTAGTTAATGGTGTGCCAACAAAAGACAAAATAATTTGGGAAAAACTAGTCAATTTAAACAAAGTTAGACAAGCCCTGCAATATCTAAAAGAAATCAATAAATACTACAAAGCTATGAACATAGAGGAAAACTTAAGAGAAACCACCCAAATAATTCAAGACTCACCAACAACTGGCCAATTTGAATTTGTAGATCCTACTAGTGCTGCCAACATTTTAGACCAGTATACAATTCACCCACCACACTCCAAAGACACCATTGACGATGCATTTGAAATATATCAAATGCATCAAGCTAAAGGATCCCCAATGAGCATATGGGAAAAACGCATAGAAGCACTTTCTTTTCCTCTACTCTTTCCTACAGGAAAAGGAGGAAGATATGATGAAAGGTCCACACAAATTAGTGCATACGAATATGGTTCTCAAAGAATGTATTGTGAAGACCCCAGATTCAGGCAAAATGTTCAATACACTTTCCACCTCCTCTTTGAAAGTGAACTAGCAACTCTATGTTATGGAGTTGCACACACATTAAAAACAGGCTCTAACTTTTTTTTAACATTTTCGCTACCCAACTGCTTCAAAAGATGAAAGATGAGGTTTTGCAGCCAAGTATCACAAATCTCTTAGCAAACATGCATGGAACAAAAGAATACTGATTCTGACATCATGTAGATGTACATTGTATGCTAAGGATCCTAGGCCCACCCACATGGTTTGTTACTTTAAGTTGTGCAGAGTGCGCATGGCATAACTTGCACAACTTCTTACACACTGCAAACCAAAATAAAGATGCAATAGATTTAAAAGACAGGAGAACTCTGTTCCCTTGACACTGTCAATGTATCAAGGTACTTTCTCTATTGCTTCATTGCCATGCTCCACTTTATCTGCAATAAAATTACCCCTCTGCTCGGAGAAGTGCAACACTTCTATTGGAGAAAAGAATATCAATCCAGAGGAGCACCAAACATCCACATACTTTTGAGGATAAAAGATGCTCCTAAATGTGGCCATGATAGTGAAGCCACTGTTTTACAGTTTATTAAAAAATACATTACCTGCAATATCCCTTCAGAAACCACAGATAGTGACCTACATACACAAATCTTACGCTTCCAAAAACAGAAGTCTGGTAAGTACTGCTGACATAGATACAAAAACAAAGGCAAATACTATACCAAATGTTGCTTTGGCTTCCCTAGACCAACTTGCAAAAAAGGACAGGTAAATAACTTGATGTCTTCTGCAAGACACACTGTAAAATGCAAATCCCATTAAAATGCATACAACATTAAAAGGGGCAAAGCATCCAAGTGCATCAATAATTACAATGCAATCATTGCCCTCTTGTGGAATGCAAACATAGACATAGAGTACATTGCAGACAATTCCCCTGAAGTTGCAAGATATGTCATAGCCTATCCGACCAAAGCTGAGAAAACAGAATTAAAAGACCTCTGGGATGACATATCATCTGCCAAAACACTATCACAAAAATAGCACAGCTTCGGTATAAAAATGCTCTTCCATAGAGAATGTGGGTACTATGAAGCCGCAGACGGTTTAACAGGTAAAGCCTTATTTGGCAAATCTGAACACATTTGGCGTCATTATGAGTCCGGAGGTAACCCTGCCAGTGCTGCGAGCAGGCTACCGCCGGACTCATAATATTTTACCACCGCCTGACATCCCAGAGCCACCAGGCTATAACAAGTCTGACGATCTGGGAAACCAGGCGCCTGTAAAATGTACATCCCTATTCCTGTAGAGTCCCATAGGACTCTATGAGAGTGGGGATTCGGAAGCACCAGCACAGTTGCTAATGGTGCCCATGCTTTCGCGAACAATCTGACTACCGTGGCCACAGCAACGGGCAGGGTCAGACCTGTCGGCCACAGCGGCCACAGCAGGCATACTCGGAGCTTGCCGATCCAGAAACCCTTGTCTCCGGACCGGCAAACTCATAATGAGGCCCATTGCCTGATTGAACCTTGGTCCAACTTCATCCCAAAAAAGAGTGCTAAAATCGGATGTATACGATGTGTTCATTTTACAATTGTATGCGAGTGAACATCGCGCGTGTAATCAGACCATTAGGAGAACAATTTGTGTCTGCTCCTTGTGTATTATAGAAGTCAATGCATATTATAATTGTTACAGTATTGCTCCACACTTTTGAAGACTGTGCCACACTTGATGATGCTGGTAAGGCAAAGTATCTTTAATGTATTTGCCCTTTATGGATAACATGTGTTTCGACACACAAGTGTCTTTTTCAAATCAGGGCTGATAACGTAGCTATATTCCAAGTCTAATTTTTGCAATTAATGGAAGCATGAACATTCACGGGTTGAATCCCCCTTACACCACATACACAGTCTACTGCCGTCTGTTGAACTGTTCATTGATTATAGGTGATTATAGCAATATTTGTCCCCTGCCTCCATTGTTAAGGATGCAGGGGACACCCCGCCAACCTCTTTTTTATTTATTTAAGTTTTTATACCTCGCCACATGCCCGGAAGGCCTCAGGGCGACCTACTTACCTGAACATGAGAAGCGGGTGACACCCCCCGCAAACCCTGCCCCTCATGTTCAGGTAAGTAGGTCAAATGTGAAGAAGGTAAAAAAGGACATCAATTTGTAGGTCAAAATTGTACATTTTCAATTTGGGTACTTCCATTTTAGGCACTGGCCACTATCCTGGGCCAAAAGTGGTAAACTCAGTTTGGACCATTGAAAAGAGTCAAAATGCTTTAACAAACGAAACTGCTGCCACCAGTTCCATCATGTGCACATCTGTACATTCACCAACAATCCTTTGAGAGTGTCTAGGGCCTTAAGAGTGAAATAAATATCCCAGCGCACTGTACGGGAAGGTACATTGTGAACTGATAAAAAGTTACCAAGAAATGGCAACAAAGTGAAAGACTAAGGGAAACAAAGTCTCCCAGTACTGACAGTCTGAAGGGCATGTCAGTTTCCCCTTAATGAGGTGAGCGAAAGCCCAGCACAGTACAGCAGAAGGCTGGGCTCACTGGTAAAAGTCAGGCTAGGATGGTCATACAAAAGCAAAAAGTTGGGGGGGTTCACAACTGGAGGGAAAATTACCCATGAATGGAAATCTTTCCTAACAACTATGTCTAGTCCCTTCTCCCTTAATACATGGCGCCCTCTTTTATTGTATTTTTTTTAAGTTGAAAAATATCATATGCATCGTTTCTTAACTTTAAAAAAAACAGTACAACGTACCAGGATACTAATATATTACCTGAGTGGGGGGAATTACCGGGCCTGATAATGCACCCCCGCTCGGGTAATATTGCTTAAGTATTGTACACTTCTTCGATGTGAAGTTACATCTTTATTTGGATAAGTTGATAGACATCTGCATTACAACCTCTTTCCTTGAGCTCAGAATCCAATGTAAACCTCTTCACAGTTCCATTTCCTCCCCCTGCATTCTTTGTCTTCAAGTAATCACATTCCAACATTCTTCCATGGGATTGCCCAAGCATGACATTGTCTTAACCATGACAACTAATTACAAAGTCAACATGACAGATATATACCAGTCAGCCCATTTGGGGCTGTGAAATAATAATAATAGCAATGGGAATAATACTACTAATGATAATTTACTATTTATACAGCACCTTTGCCAAATCGTTCTACATAGAATATTTACACACAACTATTATCACCCAACCCAAGTTAGTACTCATTTATCGGCTTCAGAAAGAAGAAAAGCTGAGTTGGCCATGCTGAAATTTCAACCTGTCACCTGCAGATCACATGCAGACCTCAGCAGCGAGCACTCAACCCGCAGAGATATTTTACACCACCACGATGTCATCTAAGTAGGCTCCTGTAAAGGCTTCATGAGGCTGAAGTATCAAGTCCATTACAGGTTGAAAGATAGTGAGGGTTCCGTGTAGCCTGGGGGTAGTGCTATGAATTGGAAAACACCCATCCGCGTAAAGAATGCTGTTTTCTCTTGATCTACTTGGAACAAAGGGATCTGCCAGTAGCCTTTTCACAAGTCAAGAGCAGAGGTCAATTCCTTTCAACCATCAAGTCAGGTCTTGGCATGAGATAGGCGCCAAAACAAGAGATATTGTTTAATATCTTGAAATCTTGAAAAAACTGATAACTCCTCTCAGGCTTAGGTAAAAGGATGATCAGTAATGACCAGTGGCTTTGTGAGGGCTCACTGACGTTCAGGTCCAGCATTGTCAGAATCGGAAACTACCACCCCCGGAGACTCCTCACCTGACTCCTTAGAGGAATCCTCCTTAGTAGATGTCTTTGGTCTTCTTCTCTCCTCCTTCTTGCTCTCCTGCGGTTCTTCGTCTGTCTTGGTGCTCTTCCTTCCCTTCTTGTCCTTCTTGCGCTCGTAGAGATAGGGACGAGCTCCGCTTGAGGCCACCCTGACAGTGGTAGGAACAAGCTGTCAGGTGGACCCAGGGGAGCCAGTCCCGTAACGTCAGGGAAAAAGCCAGTGACGGCAGAAAAAACCTTGTTAGATGGTGAGTCCTTGCTGGCAGGGAGTGTGTCGGAAGTGGAGGGCTGATGTCGAAAAGGATTGGAAGAGAGTCCACTGCGATCCACTGAAGGCTAAGCGGAGGCTGTACACGAGTGGTCAGGAGGAATGGTAAGGATATAATGCAGGTAAGAGTAAGAGAGGGATAGAGAGAGAGAGCTGGTACAGGAGAGCGAGAGAGAGAGAAGAATGAGAGCGTGAACGGATGCGGGAGCTAGCAAGGAGGGGAGAGAGCGAAATAGTAAGGAGAGTGAGCGGGAGCGAAAGCGTAAGAACAAGAGTCAGGTATCTAGCGAAAGCGAGAGAGAGAGCAAGCGGAGCGAAAGCATAAGCACAAGAGTCAGGTATCTAGCGAAAGCGAGAGAGAGAGCAAGCGGAGCGAAAGCATAAGCACAAGAGTCAGGTATCTAGCGAAAGCGAGAGAGAGAGCAAGCGGAGCGAAAGCATAAGCACAAGAGTCAGGTATCTAGCGAAAGCGAGAGAGAGAGCAAGCGGGAAAAAAGTAACGGAGAGGCACAAGGATGGCTTAACAGTACGGAGCCCGAACAAAGGAAAGAGCCAAGAAAACCGGGAAGCCAAGGCGGGTTGAGTACTAGGTAGATAAAGTATCTAGGGACCGAGCTCAAAGAGCGGCACTGCAGGCGATGTTAGCGAAAGGCTGACAATGCGAGTTGCAACGCACAGCGTTGTGGGCGTGGCTACCTTTTAAAGGAAAAAGGACCAAAAAGACTAGAACGGTAAGGACCGCAAGGTGCCTAAGTAAGCCTCCATCTTTTCCACAGTGTCCAGGGTCGCGTTGTGACAAGCATCTTCTTTACCACATTCTACACTGTCTTCCAATGAGCCTCGGGTTGTTGAAAGGCTCATAGTCGACTGACTTCCCTGGTTGGGTTTCAATATGGTGCATAAAAATGTAGGCTCAGCTGCAACAAACTCCAAATATATTGCCAATGCCAAACTGCTATAGGTAGGTTTGTTGATCGGTGGTCTGATATGGAGTTAGGCCTTTGGCTATCAATTTGGTTAAAGAAGATTTCCCTCTTTCCACAGTCCAGAGGTGTGCCTTCAAGCATGGCTCTTCAGACTTCAGCCAAACCCTGAGCCAGTTTAAACGATGTACTTGAGGGGACTTTCAGCAATAATCAAGTTGTACACAGTAGTTTAGGTCACTGGAAACTTGCTTAAATCAGTGGGTTCATGCTTCTTAGTCAGCAATTTATTCTCCAACATTTGAAGTCGACCACTACAAGATGGCCTACTTTGAACCTCTTTAGTTTAACTTCTTGATCACATGCACACTTCTGCCTATCCTGGTTGGTCTGTAGATGTTGTTATACCAAGTTGTGGATCAACCAGAGTCAGGGTCAGACTGGGCCATGAAATTGTCTCGGGCAACAATGAAAAAGTGGCCCACCTTTGGAAATGACTATTAATTCCTTTTGTGACACTGTTTGAATAGTACCAAAGGAGGAGTTTGTTGATAAAATGTGATGCAAATTGAGCATTTTTAAGATCATTTATTTAGCAACACTGGTCAAAACGATTAGTCACTGTTAGGCAAAGTTTGTATGCAGTGCCCTCTGGGACCACTACACACAACTAGGACTACAGGTGTAAGCAAAACCAACCTATGGTTTAAGTCTGTACCACACAGTTTTTGGTAGCGAGCTGAGCAGCCAGGCTTATCTCAAGAGGGAATGTGAGCTTGTAAGGGTGTTACACAGAGGTCTATAATTACAAGTACTCAGATAGACACTTATACTCAAGGTTTCTTGGTAAAACACTTCTTAATTTATTACACAGTCGGTTAGAAAACATTCACTAGAAGAAGGTAATCAATATCACACGGAAATATACTACAGTACTTTATACTATCAGGTTCTGAGACATTTAAACTACTTTGAAGTAGGAGCAAAATGGCATTCAGAGCATTTGAAGTATTAGAAAAAAGGCATAAGTTAATTAAGTTAATAAAACGAATAATAGGGTTACTCTTAAACAGTCCAAATATTTTGAGTTCACCAGAGGAGTTGATTCAATGCAATTGGTAGGCCAAAGTCAATGGACTAGTGTCTTGCAAGGGTAAAAACGGTTCTGGTACTTAAACAGAAAATTCTTTGCCACAGTTCTCGTAAGTTGTTCACGGAAGAAAGGTTCATATGTCGGGTCACAAGCTGACTAGGCCTGCAAGTTGCCAAAGTTGTACGCACTTTCGCAGTGAGAGGTAAGTTCTCTCGGTCGAGTTTTCACAGTACCTTATATGGAAGAAAAATATGCATCTGAAGACATCTGTTCCTGGTAGTTCCTGCAGATCTCACTGTTCCTGAGCTTCAAGCGCGGGACAAGATGGAGGATGTCGGGGGACTCCTGCACTGCACTGAGATTGGTCACAAAGCTGGCAAACTGGCAAATCTTTGATTCTGGTAGCTGACTTAAAGCGCACAAACTGGTGTCCTTCTCCCTGGCTATTCGGTTTCCTGCAGCACTCTGAGGAAAATACAACCAGCTCCGAGAATGGTGTACAGGTGGCTTACGAGTTGATTGGTCCTACCAACTCAAAGGAGGAAGTCGTCCTTGAAGGGCTTCTCTGTGGAGATAAACTTGCCGATTCGGACCTGCAGCAGGGCTTCACCGGGCAAACCAACAGTCCAGGAGTTGCAGCAGCCATCCTCTTCCAGCTCGTCTTCGGTTCTTTCATTCCAGTGGTCGACTCAGCCTTTCAATCCAAGAGACTTGCCTTTTAAACAGTTTTCTCCCATTCATTGAGCCTAGCTGTCACTCACCCAGCATGGTGGCTGTCCTTACCGGACAGTCAGGCAGCCAATCACGTCAGAGTGCATTTCGGTCTCCTAGAGTTTTGGCAACTCCCTCACTTCCTGCCCACCCCACACACTCGGGCGCCAGAGGCGGTCTTCAGTCCTGAAGCCGCCAAAGGCGTAGGAACAAAGGGGCCAGACCTAGTTTGCCATGCAGAGACAAACTCTAGAAGGACCTTTCCAAAAAGAAATGGTGAAAAAAGAAGACCGGGACCTGTTTAAACGAAGGGGGCTCAGACGCCAACTAGAAAAACATGGCTCCCGCGATTTTTAGCTACCGGTGTTCGCAGTCGGGAAAAATCATGGTTGGTTCATTCTAAAACCACTGCCACCAGCCAGTTCGAGAGGAAAGGGTAGCATTTAACTGCTACATGAGTTTCTAGACATATGGGATACTAGGTAACCCCTCCAACACTCTACTAGAAGATAGTGTGTGCTGGGTCTAGGAATTTAAAAAGACTAGTATAGTCAATTTAACGTTACATTCTCTGGGAAACAGTAGTTTATCCCAGATAAGGTGTTTAAACCTTGGGAGAGCCTAAAAGGCTTCCCAGTGTCACTCACTGAGGGTGCCGTGTGACACAATTGAAAAGATGATGCCTATGGAGTTGTCTAAACCAAAAGAAATAAACACAGAAAACGAACAGAATTAAAAGTACAGAGTCCCAAAGTTCAGCAAAAGAGCTCGGGGTCTCTAAGGTAGAGAGTAATTAGCACATGTATGAGAATTCTCCCTAACAGCCACACCATGAAGTAGCTCATCAAACTGGCCCACATTGGCCAAAAATGTTGGCAACTTTGACCCAGAAAACTGGCCCATGCCAGCATTTTGAGTTTTTGGTTCGGCCATGAGCCTATTGCCCTATAGACTTGTCTGAGCCTGACCCGAGCCTCCCTTGGGCAGTTCACACAAGCTTGTGTGTTTTACCCACAAATGTTTCAGGTGCTCACATTCCTCCAGCCACACTCAAGATATCCAGGATGTCTCATGGATACAAATGGGATATCCTAGTCAGTGAGAACTTCCTTTGTGAACCCCACCCATATTATTTGATTCGATTTGGGCATTTGCAACATTCAAGAGCCAAAAAGACTCAACTGCAACTGAGTAATAAGAAGGGAGAGAAAGGAAAACAAGACATTTTGATCAGCACAATAAAATACATTTTTCTTTTCTTTTTTTTAATTCATGGTTGTGCTCAGACAGCCTTACACAACATTAAATACACTTTCATTAAGAGGATAAAAACATTACAAAACATCACATTAGCATACCAAATTATCAACAATAAAAAGTGAATATTATCTAAAACACACATAGCATCATCAAAATCAAACTAGCAATATCTTAAATTTATCAAATTTGCTTCATGTAAAATATTTAGCACAGCAATTGTGGCTAGGGTTTCTTCCCCGCTAGAAATTCTGTTAAAAAATTGCTCAACATCTAATAAAACTGATGAGTTATGTATAAAACGACTCAAATATTGAGATCTCACTTCTCTCAATGCTGTACAATATAGTATAATACGTTTCCTATTTTAGGTTGCGGTTAAATCATTACAAAGAGTGAAGCTAGGATCTGTATCATTATCTTGCCCTCTGACCTGACAAATCTCTTGCGTCGAGAGATGTCTAATTCGTAAGAATTGGGCTACCCAATGCAAGTTTGGGAACTTCCTCAAATAGTTTGGTAATCTCCCGAGCTTCTTATCTAGTGGTGACAGACTGTAATATAAAGTGTATTGCCTCATAGTTGTCATCGTGGCTATCCAATCTGATCTTAACATGGCCTTCTTGACATCATGAGGGTATTTTATAAGGTCCTTGGTTGTTAAATTCACAGCGGGTAGGATCGCTTCTACTCTTAGCCTTAGTTTAGCCGCTGCTTTATATCTCCCTGATATCAAGATATGTGCCAGATCAGCATACAGAAAGTCATACAAGGGCACCACACATTTTCTGTATAATGCTATGATTCTTAACTCCACCAGGCAGCTCAGAGAGGCGAGTCCTAACTCAAACCTTAATGAGGCCATGGGTATGCAGTCAGGTAGGGCCAGTGCTCGTTTCCAGACTCGCAACTCAATCTTGACAAAAGGAAGTGAACGTAATTTGTTAGTGAGTTCAATTCCATACAAGAGACTCGGGATCACCTTCATTTTGTAAAAAAAGAATAACGAATGCAGAGAAAATGTACAATATTTGTATTTCATTTGTTTCATTTGGGCTCCTACTTGGACAGCCTTTGTCAAAAGATCCTTCATCAACTTCTGACGATTGTCTTCTGAGCTTAGAGCGAATCCCAAATATGCCATGGAAATAGATGGTGTTAAATCTTGGTCACCCATATGCCATTTAAAAACCATGTTCTTATTCTTATTATGGGTAAATCTCATGATCTTTGTTTTTTGTTTATGAATACATAGATCATTCACCTAAGCATACTCCATAATAGCATCTAGTTGTTTCTGTAGAGCGAGTCCTATCAATTAAGACCACATCATCTGCATATGCTAAATACGCTACTGTCAAGTTTAAGATTTTTGGAGGAGCAAATAGGAAGCTTGCCAAGAAGGTACCCAGATCAGATCAATACAAATTAAATAAAAAGGCTGCTAGCACACAGCCCTGCCGAAGCCCTTACAGGGCAAAAAAGCTTTTGAAGTTTCACCCAACCCATTCAACCTCACTCGTAAGGTAGCATGATCATGCAGATGAATCAGAATCATTAGTAAGTGGTTCAGGATTTTCCATTTCTTTAACTTCAGCCACAATAAATTGTGATTAACACAATCAAACACTTGAGTAAAATCAATTGCAGCACAATACAAGGGCAGATTTCCAGTTGTGAGAGCCTCTTCTCTCAGCCAGCCAACTAGTAGGCAATTCAGATCAGTGCCCATCCCGCAGCAGAAGCCTGTTTGATATTTCTGTAGCCATCCACAGACGGCTGCCCATTGTTTTAGATATTTTAGGACCAACCCAGTAAATTTCTTACAATCACTATCAATCAGAGAGATTGGCCGATAATTAAAAGGATTTTATCTATCGCCCCTCTTATAAATCGATATGATAGTTGCGGAAAGCCATGAAGGTGGTAACTTCCTATTCGATAAGATAGATTTAAACAAATTAAATAAGATAATAACCCACATTTCTGGGTCCGGTTTGAAGAGCGCATTTGATAGGCCATTTGGTCCTGCTGCTCTCGAATTGGAGGATTTCTTAATCAGGCTTTCTATGTCATCCACTGTCATAGTGAGAAACCACTCTTAATCATTCCTAACACTCTTTATTTCAGTCTCTAGTTGCTTTTATACTTCTTTGAAGTGATTAATCCATTCACATTCAGCAATCGGGTTAGAATGCAGGCAACTCTGCATTTTTTGCAATGAGTTTATCAGATCCCAAAAACGTCTAGAATCTTTAGTTAATATTTCAAGCATCGCCCAGCCCTTTGTGAACTATGTGCGCTTTATAGCATCTTAGCCAGTTTTTAAAACATTGCTTGAGGCGTTTCTTACTGGGTAAAAGTACATTTTTAGTGCTCTCCTAAAAGGCAAATGGAACCCTAGCTTGCAGATGGTTAAAGGATGGGAGTTTACAATGGGTGAGGCAACAAGCAAACTGGACAACAGTATTTTAAACTCATTGAAGGTGTTTCATCTGATAGTTTGGATGCTATCATAAAATGCATTTGCATTGTCGGTTTGGAATTTATCATAGACCCAAAAACAACGGTGCATTCCTCCTTGGCGAGAAAAGGGAACACACAACTAAGCAGTCAAAGTTGCTAAAAAGAGGCCTAAATCACATCTTTAATTTGAGATGAAAGGTTAAGATCTGCTTACCAGAAAAAGGCAAGATGTTTTATTTTTTTTCACATAAGTGATGGGAAGACCAAATAATGGGAGCCTGATTAGTAGCAGATGCTGTGGGCCAAAGAGAATTACCTCTGCTTTATTGAGGTTTAGTTACAGACCTCAATGGATCATCAAACGTTGGGTCTGATCTGAGCAATTTAATAGATTCTTAAAATTATCACTGGGTTCCATGGATCTGACGTAAGCCTGTGTGCCATCATCATATGAATGATAAAGTAGATCATATTTGGAAAAAATCTGCAAAAGACGACATTGAGCAAAAGTGGAGACAGCAGGGAATCCTGTGGAATACTACAAATTAAAGCCATTTAAGGAGACAGAAAAGGGCCTAGTCTTAATCTCTGAGAATGTTTCTGTAAGAAAAACTGAAAACAAGCAATGGCTTTTTTCAGTGAACCTGCATCTGGAAGCAAATGAGACAGGATAATTATAAAATCAGCATTAGTTTCAAAGATAGGTGTGAGAGGTCAAGGATCACCAACAACTTGACAGGCCCTGCCTCAGCCTGGGCCAAAATATTGTCCTACACGCTGAAACTCAGGCGGACTCTGTTCTGTGCTCAAATTGGAAACTTGACTGGTTAATGTCAAGAATCGCATTTGTATCCAAGCACTGTTGAAGTTGAAAGATAAGAATTGGCTCCAAGATTTGAGATGGCAAGGGGGGATTGGCAATCGGATAACAGTTGTTAAGGACAGAAGGATCCAGAGAAGAATTGTCTTAGCAATAGTGTGATAGCAGATTGATTGAGGGCATGAGGATCAAATGCTACTGACACGGACATATTGATAAATGTTTCCATGGGTCAAAATATAAGGTATGGTACTAAATGTATTACAATGTGTTGTGTGGTGTTCAGGTACAAAGGGAAGGCTTTGAAATAGTGGGTAGCACAATTCAGTAAAATCATGATAGCAGTTCTTGGCCTTCGGTGTACTGAGGAGACATACCATATGAGGTTATGTAGAACCCGGTGGAGACATGGGAAAGATCCTCTGCCCCCTCAACAGCAGGTGCCCTGGGCAGCAAGTTGCCACATAGACACTGTTACATCTGCTGGCCATTTAAATGTGCCCATACAATCAATAAGAAAAAACACCATAGCACGTGGTTCTGCTGACCTATAGGGGACAGAAATAAAACAGAAATTATTTAATGTTATAAATTTGGAGATGCCATATCATTCGGCTCAGATACGCATTCCAGGCCGCCATTAGAGGAGAGCTTCCGGCCCCACTGCACCATGAACATGATAACTGCATCTCAATGCACATGTGCTCAATGACCAATTCCAAGATTGCTGACTGATCTATTGAGGGCATAGTCTACTTAGAGCACAATCTAGGAAGCATAGTAAACACCTGAGTGTGGATCACACAGCCAATCCCCATATACAATCTGTTACCAGCACAACTTTAGTCTCCAGAGATTAGGCTGGCCTCGGGCCCAAGTTTGAGGCCCAATAACATTGTTGGGAAGGCACTAGGAGTATGTGCATGTTTTACAGTAGTGCAGAGGGCAGAGGTGAAAAGAGAGCTGAAGGAGACTCATGGGGAGCTGAGGGTGCAGGCGGACGAGGGCATGAGGAGAGAGCTGAGGTGTAGTCTCAGAGAGAGATGAAAGTGCAGGAGGAGGAAGAGGAGGTGAAGAGAGAGCTGAAGGAATAGGAGAAGGAGGAGAAGGTACAAAGAGAGCTGATGGTTGTGAAAGAGAGAGCTGAGGACACATGAGCAGGTGGTGGAATAGAGGGAGGAAGGGACAGAGAAGTAGGTGGAGAAAATCAGTACAACGCAAAGGAAGCATGGAGTGCTGAGGTTAGCAAACAGTAAAGATAAGATAACTAAGCCTGGAGACCAAGAACAGTAAGAAAGAGGACGTAGTTCAGAGGTTGGGAGAACAACATCAGAGAGCAGGAGAAAGTACTGCGGTTGAACGCGAGGACTATGCTGGAGGAGGAACCAGAAGAAAGCCAGGTAGACAGTGTGAGGTATCCTGGAGACAAAGATCCAGCAATGGCCAGAGATTAGGACACCATTAGTCACCCTGTGGTGTCAAGGAAGTAGGTGCAGGAGCAATCTTGGTGCGGAAAGAGCGAGGAGGTACAGTTTAAGGCTTAGAGAGAGATCCTAAGAATTATTGAGCTTCAGTCTGGCAAGGGGGAGAGCATTATGTATGTGGACAATAGGAGCGGATCCCTAAGACACTGGATCACCCTGGCATGTTGTCCATCACTCAAATACCTGTGCGGCCTATCTCACCTCTGTGAGAGATTGTGGACCTTATTATGGCATTCTGGTGCTGCAGCAGGAGTGCTTGAACTACATAAGGGATGCTACCATGCTGGTGGTCACATGGAGATGCTCATCGGAACCCTGAACTTCAGCCAAGCAAAAAGAATTGAAGTCAAGCGACTGTGAGTGATGCCAGGAAGAGACCCAAAGTGACTGTGGAGTGGAGGTAAACCCTGTGTAGAACAAGAATTTGTTTTGGTTTATCTACTGGATCCTTATGCTTGAATTGCCCAATTTGTGTAAATCCCTAATAAAACCTTTGAAATACAACCATGAGTTTAGTTCTTTTTAGAGTCCACTTAGCTTTGTGATACCAATCACTTGTACCTTGACCCCCTTGGTGTCGAAACTCATTCACAGGCTCAAAGGGATCCGTACTGTGTCCATCTGTCTCTTTATAGGCTCTCAGGTTTGGCTGAGGTCAATCTTCATTGTTAGGATAGCCTAAATGAGTGCACCATTTGTAGCTAGTGGAGTGAGGGTCCCAGTACAGCATAAAGAGAAATCCTGCCGTCAGATGCTGTTCATGGGCAGCATACTTTCTCCCATAACAGGAACTCTGTCTTCTGTTAATCTCTGACCATTTTTTGTCACAAGCTCTCTCTTTCCAACTCTCTGTCCTTTAGCCCTTTTCCTTTCCCTTTATCAGGTATCTACCCACTGGTTTCCAGTCACCACTCCCAGTTTCCCATACAGTCCAGAGGTGGGCTTCACATTTGACTGGCTGTTCATGTGGAAAATGTATCACCTTTATGCTGAAAAACAAGAAGCAGAGTGGAACAAAGACATTGGCCCTCATTACAGGGTTGTCAGTAAGACCTGCCGGTAGGCGTGGGTTATCGGCAACCCTGTAACACTGTTTCCGACACATGACTTCCCTTTGACACAGGGATATTATGGCAGGCGGTGGAAACAGTAAATCCCCATTCCCGTGCAGCCCGACAGGACTCCACTGGAATGGGGTCTCTGAATCACCAGCACTGTTGCTAACGGTGCTGATGCCTCATTGAAAACACTGCCGGTTCTGTGCCCCTATCGGCAAACTCTTAGTTTGGCGGTCCGGAAAGGGTGCCGGTACGCTGCTACTGCCACCCTTATTTTCAGACCGCCAAACTTGTAATGAGGCCCATTATGGCTAAACTCATTAAACTGACCCTCATTTCTGTTCACATTTTGTTCAAACATATAGCGATTTATATTCCCTATCACACCCTGTGACCCAAACGTGGGGTTTCACCTTAAGCCAGTAAGGGAAATATACATGTTTACCTCTTGCTCCCTGTGCCTAGAAAGACAAAGGCTGATAGCCATGCATCACTAGTGGAACCCAACATGGCAGAAACATGTGCCTGGGTTTGATACTGGTATTCTTTCTCAAAAGGCAATTACCTATTATTTCAGTGCTGCACTGCCTAGTGGCCGGGATCAGAATGTCATTGAAATACATTATTGTAGGCGATCCCGAGTAGGCAGCATCCGATAAGCAGGCTATTTGGAAGTGCTCTTCCCCAGTAGAGGGGCTCTCCCATCATTAGCATAAGATGGAATGTCACTTTCCTTTGGCTACCTGGTGATGCAGAAAGTGTGGCTTGCAAATGTTCCTCGGCATCCAGATCTGTCTTTGGTTGTCTTTGGTCAAAACTGTAACTAAGGCAGAAACCTTTCTGTCGCCAGGCAATTACATTTGTGGCCTCAGTAATGTGCAATTCAATGACTTAAGTTACTTTACCTTTTTGAGAGAAGCTCCTGACTTAATTACTTTCAGCCATTTAAGCAGGGTACAAGAGAAGGGATGGGAAGAGAGGCGACTGGAACAACAATTAGGGAGAGAGGAAAATATGGGGGCGCTGTGAAAAGCTATTCTGCCTAAATCGTGCACCTTAAAACACATGTGATCACAGATTTGAATTAAATATGGTTGATACCTAATATGTGAGTTAAGGGAAAGGTACATTCATATAGCAGAAATCATTTCTCGTTACGTTGGTAAGCTAGCTCAGCGAGTTTGTGCGCCCCTGAGAGCTGCATGTAATCTGTAGGTCGCAGGCATGGTCAACTAAGTTTTTCATCCTTCCCAAATTAGGTTCCGTAACAATAATTGCAAATAAAAATGCTCTACGTGCAGAATTTTGGCGAAAGCTACTTAACAAATTAATTATATGTTTCTTAAAATGCTCATATTAATAAAGTTAGCCATTTATTTATTAAGTAAAATAAACTCTTTTCATAATGGTATATAAATAATGCGATCACTAGCTTCACTAGTCAATGTCATAGTGCTGGGAGTTAGGGAGGCGGCTGTCCAGAGACATTTTGTTCCTGTCCTAGTCTAGAAACTTTAATAGAACTTTAAAAAACATTATTTTATTAAATGGACATCTACGTGAACATTTCAGCTTTAATGCTTTCAGCAGTTTGTAAGGCAGTCAAATCGCACTTTAGGAGCTCTCTATAAAACCGTTGCAATGCTGTGCTTTTCTCTCCAAAGATTGCTTCTGCATTTTTATCTATCGCAGCGAGGAAGTGACCATAATTCCTTTCATGTCATGGTACATCGCTGCTCCCGCCGGCTGGGACGCAGTCCTTCTGGAAGCAATGAAGCACATGTGTCCTCATCATTAAACTTAATGCTTTGATCCTCCACGGCCCAATCGTTTCCAAGCTAATCTAATGGAGCTAAGCGACATCAACCGTGTGGACTTAATTAAAAGTACAGGTACAATATCTGAGATGATTTAGAGACTGGCTTCTGATAAATGAACAGGATTTGGCATTAAAAAAGAGAAATATGATGTTTTTACAAACCATCGTTGGAGACAGTTGTTAGGGAGGTTGCCTAGCAATAAGTGGATTGATCTAAATTAATATTTCTATTAACGTTAAGCTGCTTATTATAAGGGAATACTGCAGGCTCTTTGGAAATTGAAAACATAAAAATAATGGAACCTCTGCCTCCTGGGGAATGAGTTAAGTAATATTAAGCCATCAGATGGCGGTGGGTTTAGGGCTGGATGAAGAGAGGTGTGCGTCTCTCTCTCATTGCTATGAGAGTGGTAAGGTAAAGACTCTGGTGTCAAGCGAATGCTCAGTGAAGCCATGATGCTCAGAAAAGCAGCAATTGTTTCTGTTTGGCCTATTGGCCCGGTGATGCCTTCTAGCAGAATCACCACGTAACCTCATGACAAGAGAGGTGACACTAATCAAAAGGCACCCTAACCTCTTCCACAACAGAAGCAAATTGTGAACTCATAACCAGTGCCTTCTAAGTGCATGCACAGCAGAAAAACACCACGCTACCATAGAGTGACATCACTCTTTTTTTATCGCCCAAAACGGCCATCTCCGGAATACATCTCACCAATATTTTGGCCCAGTTCATGTCTGTTACCTGGCCATACAGAATTCTGAGACGATGTTGATCATTTCACCACTGAGTGTTTCATTGTCACTCAACAGGGGTCAGAACCCCGGCACCTGCATGCCATGGACACAATGCACATGTGTGTGACATAACAGTCATTTCAAGCAAGGTGCTCAGACACCCAGCATACCTAGTCACATTGGTGAACTAGGGTTTGATATTGGAGAACCTCTCAAACAACTGGGTGAACCTCTCAATCACGAAGGAAACAGTGCTCGATCCGCTCTACCAATGTTATTTTTGAATACATCTATATTGCGATCACTGATCCTAACTACATGAAGTCATGTCGTACTGTAGTTTTTACCTGTTTTATATATCTACATGCTTTTCACACAGTTCTCATTTTTGGGGATGATGTGCCTGCAACATGCACTGTGCAGGTTATCATTCCTTTCAGCATCATCAAAAAGTTTATTTTGGAAAATATAAATACCACCATTTAAACATACGCTCATGAAAATGCAGTGTAAGCCAATGCTAAAATGCAACATATATATATATATATATCCAATGGTAAAAAACATAATCAAGAAGCAATGCTCAGGCAGCTCAAAGGCAAAAACTGGGAGTGCGTACACATTGGCATTTAGGGATTCATGATCATGTTCCTTTTGTGCAGTGGTCACCTCAGGTTTACGCACATAGGCGTTCAGGCACCCCTAGTTCCTGTTACACTGGCAGGTTCGTGGATAGGATACATGTCTGGGAAATTCCCAGGAACAAGGTACATGCTATGGCAGTTCACTTCCCCCTGCCACTGTTGACACTACTAGCTTTATTTTCCAGGTCCTGCATAAAGTGATGATGAATAGTGTTTTGTTCCAAACTTATTATATTAAAAAACCTGAACCTCTGGTAGTCAAGGTTAACTATTTGTGACATAAAGTGCATTCCAATAACACCTTTTCGAAAGAGCCTGCTAAAATCAACAGTATAATGTCTGACAAGGTACCGAGGACAGCATTGGCTGTCTGCACAATCCACGTTTTTGTACATATTTTGATATATTCTCCGGATACACCTAGGTTGACTATCATTCATATTCCCATTCTGACTGTAAAACTGAATTTTGGCTGCAGTTCCGCAAAATTGGGATGAATTTTAACTTTCACTCAGGGAGGCTGCCCTTCTCAGGGAATTCCGCCCTGCCCAGAATGCTGGATGGCATTCTTTACCATTGCTGCTCACCTTAAACTCCCCTCCTCTACTCATTCACATCAGACTAAGTGCAGAGAGCAATCCATCCAGGACACTTTATACTGCATTCAGTGATTCCCTCTCCTGGCATAGCATGGCAGAACTTTAAACATCATCATCACCAAACAGGTTTTATTCAGAAAAAGTGACATAAAAGCAGAGAAATACAAAAATATACATCTCATTCAAATTGTGAAAATAGGAAACAGTGCAATAACATAAAAAAGTCATTAATGCTCAATGTCAGTTATAAAAAAAGGTTATGAGTGCACTTAGAGGACATTTCAGCCAATAGGGCCTTAAGTCCATATAGCCATACACAATGGATATACTTAATGACACAGGGTACCCATACAATAGCGTAGAGGAGGTGCTAGACTTGATAGACCCCCCCCCCTCAAACCGAATGCAAATAACTTGTCAGGCTGATCAATAGTTTCAGTATGGCAAAAATCAGAATTGTAGCGCTTGCTAGGCCAAAAAGCACATTTTAGGGTGGTTTATATTTTATAGCGTTAGAATGCCAAATGCAGCGGAGGGTATCTCAGGTAGTACATATATGTCATGAATATCGAAATTCTAGTCTGGGAACTGGACAGCAAATAAGTAATGCTTAAAAATAGGTTTCCATTTGGTAGAATGGCCAAGTATTCAGACGGGGTTAGATTATAAAATGGCTGCCGGAAAACAAGATGGTGGGGAAAAAACCCATAGTCATGCAGAGATAATTAAATAATTCTCTAACAGCAGTTCATAGATAGTTCACTGCAGCTCGGGCATATATTTAGAACTTCTTGGCAGCAATTCTGACATTGATGGGACAGGGAGGTCAGTTAGCAGTCTGGGAAAGTAGCAAATAGAGCAGATCGCTGCTTGGTTTGCAACAAATGAGATGAACAAGCACGGTATATCCTGCCAAAAAGACTTGGGTGATCTGAAAATAACTGCTCCTTCCAAGATATCAAAGGATTTATAATGAAGGTCAATAGGATCTCACACAAATTTAATTAGCTTATGTGCCAGTCAAGTGAGGCTTGCCAAGTTATGTCATGTGGACCTGGTGAGTGGCAGTTGTAACCAGCCAATCACAGGTAATTAAAAGATACAATCAAAATGTATTACGTAATGAAATGTAAAGTTGTATCAGTCAAGAAAAAGTATAAAAAGGAGCTGTTTCAAGAGCGTAGGGCTGCCATTTCTGATGTGTTTGAAAGTGTAATAAAGATGACTTTTGAAACCAGCCCAGGTACATGTCTGCCTCCTTGCCTTGTGTCCAGCCTCTGCTCCCTGATCCACAGATGTCAATGTCCAGGGCGATCAAGGGCCCTCCTCTTTACTTGGCTGACCAAGAAGGGACATTGAAGATATTTTATTCCAAGGACAAGAATCCATGTATGCTGGCAGACATGAGAAGAGGCCTGGATGCCTGGGAGAGGAGTGGCAGGTTAAAAACATAACATGCGCCTTTGTAAAGCACATGTTCACCCCAGAAAGGGGCATCTTGACACTGATAACAGATGTTTATTGCTACCCAACTTAATGGTGCTCATTTTATTGACCTCGGAAGGATGAAAGGCTGAGTGGACCTGCCAGGATTCGAACCTGTGACCATGAGATCAAACACAGGTCCCTGTAGTGGATGCATTAGACCACTGAGCCACAGACCCAGGAAAATAAATGAATCTGCAGTGTGCCAGCATCATGCCAGAAAGGGCCTTCCCATGACTGTCAGCATGAATGATGGATGGCATGCTTTGACACCTGTGGATTGGGGTATGTATTATGGGAGACTAAGGTAAGGAGGGAGAAAAAAAGAAAAGGTTTTTTGTGGTAGTTTAGAAGAGTAATGGGGTTGGGTGTTTAGTTAATGATGAGCAGCATCACAGATAATGATGTGAGATGAGGAGTATCAAGGATAACCCCATAATCATATGTCAAGGATGTGTAGAAGAAACTATTTCAAAATCCAAGTGGATACATAGGCTACACGCTAGACAAGGTCTGCAAAAGGAAATGTTTTACTCCCCATCACAGTATTTTTATGGGAAGGAATAGCAGCAATGAGCTCTTGAAGATATATGTGCCGGCTTGTCTGTCTCTTTTTCTGTCTATCTATCTGTTATGTGACATGTGTGAAATTAAATATGTCAAAGAACAAAAACGTGGTGTAAATAATTGAAAAAGCTCAAGAAATTGCATTATTTATGTAGGTAAGGTGATTTGCACCAATCCAAAAATAGACAGTAATTGTTGAAAAAGATAGGTAGGTGTAAGTCATTGATAAGGGCATTCATATGTGTTATTTTTAAAATGCTATGACGAAAGAAACAGGCAAAAAATGAGTTTTGTAGGAAAGAAAAGTGTAAAGTGTGGTCACTTTGAACACCTGCAGCAGGCAAGCGCTGAGAGCCACAGGGTTACATTTTTGTATATGCATACTTGACATCTTTGGGAATTCAGAAAAACCTTCAACAAAAGGAATCCACAGTACGGATCACATAACCGAAGGAGAGATAATGTACGACAGAAATGAAGAAGACTAATTTGGCTTTTAAAACAGCCAGCTATGCAGTTACAGAGAAAAGGGATTTAGGAGGTGTAAATCAAATTGAAACACAAATCCGACATCAGATCCTAGCTCTCTAACACAAAACGAAACAGATAAGATATATTACGCATTTTGAAAGTAAAATTTAATAAAATTAGGACCATTTTCAGATGCGCTACGCAGCTGATAAATGTTAGCGTTGACAAGTAGAAAAGGGAGATTTGTGTATTTTGAAACCGCGCTGAAAGCAAATACGAGGCCTGTTCAAGGACTGATATATAACTAGTTGGCAGAATTAGGAAGATGATTTGTGACAGAACAGGGCTGTTTCACAGAAAAGACACGGATAGTTCTTTGAGTTAATGTAACTGAGGCAGTTTATGCAGAAAAAGCAACAAAATGCTGTTGACAATATGTTTATAAAATACTAAAGCAAAACTGCGGGCAGATTAGGAAAAATATTTGGGCATGTAATCACATTAACAAAAGTTATTAAAAAATGTGATTAAAATTAGTAGTAGTGACACTAGTATATGTGTAAGCATGTAAAGAAAGTGTTTAGAGATTTATTTTGTGAACATTTGGAAAAACCTTTGTTTAATGCCTGACTGTAAGTGGCCCAGGGCTCAGCAGAATGCAATATGAATTTGAACCCAAACTCCTTGAATTAAATTGTAATTTTTTAGCGTTTTCGTCATACATATGGGTAATATATGTGTTCAGTAGTAGGGATGCTTAATTGTGGGTTGATTTGACTGATGCCCACTGTGTACATTGACAGAAAAGCGAGTTTTGAAAAAACTGAATTTTTTTAATGAAAATAAGTGTATGATTAATAAACATCATATGTTGAGGGAAGCACAGCTTTTAATTTGAGATGTTGTCGCAAGATAAGTTAACCCCTATTTGTCTAACCAAGCAAGATGCACATTTTTGAAAAATTGGTTGTTTTTTAAAGAGTTATATATAATTCAACTTTGTTTTGAATATATTGTTTGTATTAGTGGTGGCTCCCAGTTGTATAAGAGAGGGCTGGGGGGCCTATTGAGACACTATTTATGGATTGCATAAGTTGTTTCCCATTGTAAAGGGGTTTGCTGGTCACCTAGTGGTGTGGTGATTGGATAACATTTTTGCTGAAGCACACACTAAGAGCGCCCTTCAATTGTTGGTTTTGAATTAAGCAAATAGCTGTCTTTTGTTGAAGAGGGATGGGACACTTGGAAATGGCATAGGTTCTGGGGCAAGTATGGACCAATTGCACAGATAAGGAGGAAAGCAGAAGAATGTTTTATTAAGCAGTTTCGGTGCACTATGAAAAAAAAAGACAGATTGCTAAACAGAAGCACAAGAGGAGTGCTGTGTGTGGCCACATTAGCAACAATGTATAAATGTATATATTAAGGGACAGAGAAGTGACATGAAATAGGTATTGCAATACAATGGAGAGGCATGGGGTGCTATGCATGAAATTTTAAGATATGCACTGGAAATTTAGAGCACACTTGAGAGGTGCCAAGCAGAGGAACAATGTTTCCCTCAGCATACATTATGTCTGTGAAATATGGAGGTATTTAGAGAATAAATCGTAAAAGATTGTGTCTAGAATCACACAAGTGGAGAAAAGAGTCGCTGAGACTTAAAATGTAATTATGAGTGTAAATTGCAGTGAAAGGTAGGTCAATGTATTATCAGTTGATATTGAACTAAGCATAGTGAATATTTATGGGGAAAAGCAAATTACATGAAATAAAAACACTTTTTTTGAAAAAATTAGGTATGCATGCAAAAATTTGTATTTATACTGAGGAAGCAATGAGCAATGAGAGAAAGTGCTCACACAGCGTGCTAAGGCTAAAAGCACACACAAAAGGAGTAACAGACATGGTATATTTAAACAGTTGAATTGAGACAACATTAGGTTGAAGAAGTATTTTTTGTGGAAGCACACACCCTCATGATTTGGGTTCTAAGAATAAGGAAGGAATTATTTTGGGGATTTTGTATGAGTTGTTTAAATGGAAATGTAATTATGAAAAAAGTGCAAACAGGCTGAGGCACTCACAGGAAAGAACGAGGGAAGCTTAGCACAATTATTGAAGAGAAAAATAGAGATGGCGAAGGCTAGAATCTCTGTTATGATACGCTTGCAAAAAGAGAGAGAATGACATACAAGCATGCATATACACATGCATGCACATGAGAAAGCATGCATATACACATGCATGTACATGAGAAGGCATGCATACACACATGCATGCATATGAAAAGGTATGCATACACACATGCATGCACATGAGAACGCATGCATATACACATGCATGCACATGGAAAGGCATGCATACACACATGCATGCCCATGAGAAGGCATGCATATACACATGCATGCACATGAGAAGGCATGCATAAACAAATTCATGCACATGATAAGGCATGTGTATACAAATGCATGTACATGAGAAGGCATGCATACACATGCATGCACATAAGAGGCAACAGCAGCTAGAGCAAATACAAAACTGATTCACTTCAGGGGCAAGTGCAGCGAGCCCCATGCAGATTCAGCAATATGCAAACACAGGACAGATATTGACACCCAGGATAGGAGGTGCCATTATGGAAGGAAGACATATTTTCGCAGGAACAGGGGTATGCACACCTCAAGAATAGGACAGCTCACAGGACGACTTGATGTGTTCAGAATTATTAAGTAATTATAGGTCCCAAGAGGGGCGAAGGGTTAATGTGACAGTAGGAGGCGAAATCTTTGTTCTATTAGTCGATGCTGAGACTGCACGTCTTTGAGCAAAGCACGAAAGGCGTTAAATAGTGGGAATTATCAGAAGATTGAGGGTTCTTTGTGACAGACACTAGTTAAATATTTTTGGGAAGGGATTGGTTAACAAAACTTAAACATGATGATTTTATTCATTTTGATCAAGGGATAGTCTGTTCCACTTTTGGAATGCACTGTTTGAGCACAGATGACTTTATATTGGCATGTGCAGGACAAATGGCCCTGCAAGATGTTCTGGTAAAACCAGAGGTCTTTCTTGCGTGAGATGAGCATTTTGTTAAAAATGGCTATTTGGCCTAGTGGAGAAAGTGGTGAGAATAGTTGATGAATTCTTCTTCATACCACGGATACCTACGGATAAAGAGGGGGGACAGATGTTCCCTCTAAAATAAGATGCAGCCATGAGTACAAAAGAAAAAGGCAATGCTTAAGGGACGGGACAATGAAAGCGGACCGTGGAGGACAGTGATGGTTCTCAAGGAAGGGTCTAGGGTGATACACATCACTAATGACTATATCTAGATAAGGCTCAACAGATGATGAAGTGGTGTTTCTTTACGAGCATCACACACTGAAAAAGGAAAAGGGAAAATCTTATAGCATATGGCAATAATGTAGCAGCATTCAGCGTACATTCAGGAAAGCTTGGAGAGAGTGACAACTGTCATGTGGACCACAGGCCCTCATGGCATGGGTCTAGTAAAATAAACAGAGGAACAAAATAAAAACACAGGCATGCAAGGGATTATAAATATGACAAATATGAACGTTTTTTGCTATGATTAGACTAATTAGGGAAAGATGAAATCAAACAATTGTCCTTAAACAGCATAGGAGTAAGAAGCTCAATTTAAATAAATGACATCAGTTTGGTGAAATAAATAAAAAATGAATTAATGATTGGATGAATGAATGATTGAATATTAAAACAAGCAAGAAGCATACATGTATACAATATTCAGATTTGCAAAAAATAAAGAGCATCATTGAGGTTGCTGGCTATAATTGAATAGTGTAGTGTATCTTAATAAAAAAGACAATCTGATTAATGATGGACCAAAGGGGAATGGTTGGCCAAGATTGAATTGATCATATGAGAGCATTTGTACAGAACTGATTCCAAGAACATATAAGGATAAGTAACAAAAACATTATTTTGAATGTGTATGTTGATGATGGTTTATGTTTTACAGATGAAACCTACTGTCCTTTCCTGAGTACAAGAGGAGTATCTACATGGCCAGCAGAATAAAGTAGTATAATAGGACAAAACATTATATTGTGACAAAGGTAGGTATTAGTGAAGCAGTTAGAGTCAAAAGAAGTAAGTATTGGTTCATGCTGCAAGTGTTGATCATTATTAGCAGTAAGAGGACCCAGGTGAGTACAGAAAAAAGGCAGTAAGGGATACAGTCTTTTAAAATATATAGCATTTTCCTAAGATAGGTGCAAACAGGTGTAAGCAGAGAATAGCATGTATATGCAAGTATGGCCATCTCTGATGACAAGGACGTAGAAGACTTCAGATAAAAGGTGAAATAACCTTTTTTTAAATAAAATTCTGATGAATAGCAAAATGCCAAAAGGGTAGATTTGGCAGAAGTGAAGGAAATGGTTAGAATAGGCAAACATACATTTGTATATATTTAATAGGAACAGTGTTGGGTTCCAAATAACAGGGTTAGGCTAGATTAGGGTAGGTGGAGCAGCAGGCGGCAAGCAGCGAGCCGCAAAATGTGTCACCAATGTCTTAACAGAATCAAGACAGAGAAAAAGAAGATAACCGCGGCCCTACGCAAACAAAAGGAAGACTTCAAAAGACACAAAGAAGAACGTTCAGCTAAGCAGGAAAAAGCTGAGTACAGGCCTGAGTGCAATGCTAATGAATGAAGTGTTTTTTAATGTGCACCAATGATATAGAAAAGGTGAGCATATAGGTAAATTTGCTGAAAGTGTCAAGAGGTGAACTTAGTAAACCTCTTTTCGTAGACAGAAGGGAGCAAGCGTCTATGTTACGGAGAACCCTGACCCCTTTGCCAATCCCCAAATGACTTTGCCTCTATTTCAGTTTTCTACAGAAAGCAAGAACTCACACCAGTGTTGTAGTCTACAGCTACGGATGTGCCAAGAAGACAGAAGAGGGAAAACAAAAGAAGACGTCCTTTTTAAAGTGTTTTTAATCTGTTGTATTGTTTGTTTGTCGTTTATTATTTTTATGATAAAGGAAACTCCTTGGTCTGAGAATGTTGACATTAGGAGAAAACGTGTCCTTTACAAGGATATGCAGTTTTTTTTAAAAGAAGACCATAAGAAATTAGGGCAATGCCAGACACAGGCAAATGTTTTTATTGCATAAATCTAGATCCAGGTCCCGACATCAGCTAGCATGTATTTGAATATAAGTAAAGATGAACGAAAAGAAAAAAGGAATAGTTATTTTGGTATATTAGAAATGAAGAAAAAAGTATTGGCGATTGTTTCGGAGGCAGGAATGTTTGAAAGAAACACATGAGTAGTTTTTTAAGGGTTGGGGTTGAGGAGGAAGTGCTGATGATAGAAACATACTTACCTTTCAAAGGAAACTCATTCAGTTTCATAATACAAGTGGCCAGGAGAGATCTACATACAAGGAGATTGGCAGCACCAGACCCTGCGAACAGAGAGAAAATATCAAGGGACCCAGTCAGATGGCCGGTTGTAGTCCCCTATGTTTGAAAAAAGATTCCTGCAAAAGACTCCCCCATCCTTATGTTCCCTAGCAAAATGCCCCCTCTTGTTGACTTTCTGATTGTGGACAAATTAACTAAGAGTCCGAGTACTCTGAAAAACAAAAGACAATGGACTAACTGGCCTATGCAATTAAAGGGCCAATAAACATGCTGCAAAGCAGCCTGAAGGACAAAATAAAGTATGGACTAAATGGAGAAAGTCCATGGACTGGACTTGAAACAAGGAGAATAAAAGAAATCGGGTGGAGGATGTGTCGATGAAAGATGAACAGAGAAAAGAAGATAAACATTAAAGATGTACATGGGGAGGACAATGAGAAACAAGGAAATGTCGTCGTTGTTGACTATGAGTAAGGGAAAGGTGTGCAGTAAAAGCCACACACAAACAATATGTTAAAATGGGCTGGTGGGTTCCCTAAAGGAATGATTTTCTATCGATTGTCGTAGTGGCCGTAATTACTTGATGTGTATAGTTAATTAAAATTAATAGGGTAATAGAGGTGGGATTCAGATAAAGGCAAACAAAGGTATTCTTTAAGGATACATACATGTTTAGACTAGGAGAATACAATATGTTATTACTGACTGTGGAATGTTTTTATGATACCTCCCATATTAAAACAGATCACTGCACTGTGGGAGCTGATTAGGACAGGGATGTATAGATACACTGAATATGGGGGAGGGTGGACATTGGGTGTAGTGGCCATGTATTGAATAGGTGTCTAAATGAGGTAATGAGGTGCTAGACTTTCTCGACCCCACCGCCCCTTCAAACTGAATGCAGATAACTTGTCAGGCTGATCAATAGTTTCAGTATTGCAAAAATCAGAATTGTAGCGCTTTTTAGGCCAAAAAGCACATTTTAAGGCGATATTTTTTTTGGGGTCAAAATGCCTTACGCAGCAGAGGGTATCTCAGGTAGTACATATACATCATGAATATCGAAATCTAGTCTGGGAACTGCACAGACAATAAGTTATGCTCAAAGGTAGGTTGCCATTTGGTAGAATGGCCAAGTATTCAGACTGGGTTATATTCTAAAATGGATGCCGGAGAACACGATGGTGGGGAAAAAACCCATAGTCATGCAAAGATATGTAAATAATTCTCTAACAGCAGTTCATGGATAGTTCACTCCAGCTGGGGCATTTATTTAGAACTTCTTGGCAGCAATTCTGGCATTGATGGGACGAGGGAGGCCATTTAGCGTTCTGGGAAAGTAGCAATTAGAGCAGACCGCTGCTTGGTTTGCAACAAATGAGATGAACAAGCACGGTATAGCCTGCCAAAAAGACTCAGGTGATCTGAAAATAGCTGCTCCTTCCAAGACATCAAAGCATTTATAATGAAGGTCAAAAGCATTGCACACAAATGTAATTAGCTTATGTGCCAGTCAAGTGAGGCTTGACAAGTTATGTCATATGGACATGGTGAGTAGCAGTTATAAGCAGCCAATCACAGGTAAATAAGGGTTTGTCTTTAATTAAAAGAACCAATCAAAATGTATTGCAAGAGCTTACGGCTGCCATTTCTGATGTCTTTGATAGTGTAATAAAGATGACTTTTGAAACCAGCCCAGGTATGTGTCTGCCCTCCTTGCCTTGTTTCCAGTCTCTGCTCCCTGATCCACAGTTGTCACTGCCCAGCTCTTCAATAACATTAAAAGTCATTATTACTCAGCATCAATCGTACAAAATATGTTTGTTATAAAAAAAAAGGTTGTGAGTGCATTTTGAGGACATTTAAGTAGATAGGTCCTTAAGTCTACACAGCCATGCACTATGGATATACTTAGTGACAGAGGGCACCAAACTCATATCAAATGATTGCCCTATCACTTGCATCACCTCGTTTGTGTTGCAGGTTTTCTTAAAAATTAACAAAGGTCTTAAGTATTTAACTCTTAGTGCCTTATAACCATTGCACAAGAGCAAACAATGAACTGGAACTTCAGACACATATTCACGAACTGCGCATGAAGAATTGTACCCCGATCCCCAATGGTTGGTAAAAGTGCCAAAACCAAGAATATTGAGTCTCAAGTGCTCATGCTAGGTGAGGGCTAGTTGAATCGAAATATGCTTCTAGGCCCAATTTGGTTTTGCGCGTAAATATTCACAGCCCATATAAAGTGAATTGCGGACATCAAATAGTTTCCCCAGAGTGTAGTTCACAGAAATATTTTTACATTTGCCAGATGTATTTTGTTAATAGTGTGTGGATTTGTTCACAATGATTCGGACGTTAGTACCAGCAAGGTTGATTTTAGGTGGCAAAACCAGGGCAGTGCTTTCCCTCCCTCCAGACCCATTACATGGATAAGTGCTTCTCTGTACTTAGCGAAGGTGTACATCAAATCCTTATTCAATACAAGACAGGTCTGAAACTAGCTTCCAGAGCAATTGAACGAAGGCCCAACACCAAATGGAGGGATGGATTCGGACAACCAGGGGGGAGAGCAAGCAATTTCTTAAAAAACAAATTTTCGATAGAACTGAACCTCCCTAAACTAACATTGGTCAGGTTTCTGCGCCATAAAGGCAAGCTGTGCCCGCTTGGGTCCTGTATAAAGTTAATGCTGTGATATTGCCCCTCTCCCATGGGAATTGAAAAACTTCAAAATTGCCCCACTGTGTTTGCTAAATGAGATATGACTTGTCAACTTGGGTGGACCAGAGGACATTATCTAAGAATCTTACACCAAGGTAATCATAAAATGTTACCTGTTGCAAAACACAGTTATCTATGTGGACTGTGAGATTTGAGAGTTTGGAAAATCAAGATCCAAACACCAATGTCTTGGTCTTCCCAATATTGACCTTAAAATTCAATTCCTTGCATTTTTCCAAAAAGGCATTCAGGTGATCCTTAGACCCATGGGCGAGGTAGAAAGCAGCACTGCATCATCCACAAAGAATAGTCCCGGAACCGATTCCTTGCCCAGTCTTGGCTGATCCAAACAGCACACAGAGAGTGCTCCTATAACCTTGTTGATGTAGATAGAGAAAAGAAGAGAGCAAGAACACAACCTTGCCTTACCCCCTTCTCTACCAAAAAGGGTTTGATGGTACCCTCCTTTCCCCACGCCTAGTCCCAACAAACAGATGGAGCACAATCGATCAGTGTTTCGTATTGCAACTCAATGTACACCATTGCCACTTGTGTTACAGCTGCAAAATCTGTTGAAGAAGAGGACCAGAGGCTTTCTTCAAAAACTATGGACACCTAGCAGAGGCCACTCATTCAGTGAAGAATGGTTGGCCCCTCTGCATTGCGCTGCTACTTACAGGGGAATTTCAGGCATCCTACCAGGTATTGAACACTGATGGCCAGGTCGAATAAGATACCCTCTGAAACAACATCCTGGAGAATTGTGGTAAGAATAACAAATATTACTGAAAATATCTGAGGGATGTCAAACTACAGAACCAGGAGAATCCCAGGCGGATGCTATATGAAATAGTTTCTGGTTGAAAAATGGATAGGGTGGAAGATGGCAGAGGAAATAAAAAAAGAACTGGTCCTGTAGCAGTTCATTGCCTCCCTACCAATTCCCTGCAGAGGTGGATGAGACAACTCTACAAGTCAAGGTTAGATTTAGCCATTCAGACTGCCACAGGTGTATAACCGGCACAACAGTGGAGACCCACTGGAACAGATCTGCCAGCCTGAAAGCTAGTTGTGGTACCAACCAGAAGTGACCAGGGTTTGTTGTGGGGGGAGGCTGGCTACAGTTTGGTATCAGGAACATAGCTCCACTGAGTACACCAGTGAGACCCGGGTACGGCAATGACATCCAAAAGCTGGCTCCACTGAGTATACCCTTGAAGCAGAGGTGGAGGTGGTTGTGGCCAATTTTGACATGTGGCTCTTGTCTGTCCAAGCATGTCGGCACAAGCATCACTGGACACAAGCTATTGTGTCCCTGAAAACAAACAAATGAAATAGATGACACAATACCAGACCCTGGAGACAGATGGTGCTGCAGAAATCCTTACACAAAGATGACCAGGATGCACCTAATACATTTCCACCAACCTCAAGGACTTGCCAATATAAGGGGTGATGATGGACCCAAAAAGGAGTACACAGTAGTCCAGTCAAACCTACTTCTCTATGAGCAGGTTAACCACTGCTGTCTGGTGCAAGTTAGCTGCTTCCACGCTGACCGCAACATGTACCCAAAAGCCCAACTGAATTTCTGGGTGGGGTAAGAATATTGTGAAGCACAAATGGAAGAACTTCCCAGTCTGCCAGAGGAACTAATCCTTTATACAGATTTTCCAGAATTCGACTGGTGGTTCAAAACTACCCAAGTAGCATAGAGTACTTTTTGATTATTGGATTACCCCTTATCTAGGGTTATCTACACAATACCCAGGTCTCTTGTTTCCTCAGTGTGTAAGTTAAGTGCTGAAAAAACTCTTGTTAAGGTGCTTAAACTCTCTGGATGTTTAAAACGTGTTGGTCCACAGTAGATTTGCAATGTTGTATCTCTCACCATGGTTACCACCTCCTCCCCTTAATGTTATCCTTTCCATCTTTTTATTTCAGGTTTGTCATCTGATGACATCATGTCCTTCTCTATCGATATCACTGACTTACCTGGGCTGCCTCTACCAGCTAATGTTACTACTGCCAAATGACCACCTTCTGGTTGTGGCACTATCACGACCAGGCTGTCACCTCTTCTCCTTGATTTATTCCTCTCCACCTCTTCTATATCACCTCTGCCACTTGAGGTTTCCACCTCCAACTCCTCTGTATCACGTTCATCACTTGAAGTTATCAATTTCTCTGTGCCACTCCCAGCCACACTGCTTTACCACCCCTCCTGATGCCAACCCCCTCATTATAAGCCAGTCTGATAGCACAGCGAGTAGAGCGCTCGCTTTGACATCTGTGCAGGGTCAAACTCAGCCTTTCATCCCTCTGAGGTCGATAAATGAGCACCACACCCTGTGGGTAATAATAAGCAGCGCTCAGATGCCTGAGTGTTTGTAGCACTATATAAATGCTAAATTATTATTATTAATTATAATGTTGTACCATGTTCAGCCTCAGATGTTATCATCTTCTCCTGCCTCCTCTATATTACCAGCTCCTCCGGATGACCACACTCTCATCCTAATGTTCCACTTCCAGCCTCTAATTTTATAATCTTCTCCTGCCTCCTCTGTCTTTCCAGCTCCTCCTGATCACCATCCTCACATCCTAATGTTGAACCCTTTTCAGCCACTGATGTTATAACTTACTCCTGCCTCCTCCATCTTACCAGCTCCTCTGATGACTTCCTCTCCTGATGTTGTTAGTTCTTCCTGAACCCTTAGTCATATCACCTCCTCCTGCTAACCATCTTTGTCTTTCCAGCCTCCACTTTCCCTAACTCTTTCCAATCTTTAGCCACTGCCAAACCTGAGCCTCCTTCTCTTCCAGCGTACACTGACTGACCGGAGAGTTAGCTTAATATAGTCCTCTCCATCACTTTTGAGCCAGTGTGTCAAATGGGCTGAGTGTTTTTCAAAGTTTTGGTTTTAGTGCAGCTTGTCACATATATTTGTTCTCACTACTATGGCCTTTTCTCTAGTGCCTGGTGCTTGGACCTCATTGCCTCGCTGTACCGAAGAGTGAGCGAAGCGAGAAACTGATGTTGAAGCGAGGTGAGCCTGAGAGAGGTCGGGTGTCTCGCCGATGGCCATGCCTGGCTCAGTACGGACCTGTGTGGTGTGCGGTGCATGAGAAGTTGGAGAACCAGCAGTGTTCAGCATAGTGTGTTTTGTGTTTGATGGGCAGGTGTTTGCTGAGCTGCTGCTCTTCCTTCCACCTCTCCTATTTTTGGGGTCAGACTGAACATTCATGCTGCTGTATGCTGACTGGTCGATAGTTTCTCTGTGTCAACCTCAGAGCATAAGGAATGATTAGCCCTCATAGCCCTGCTCATAGCCCTGTTGTGTTTGGGTCTCTGAATTAGACTCATAGCCCTCTCCCACTCACACCTTTTTCTGCTGCTTTCTATACACAAAATACTGTTACCAGCCTATGAACGGATTCATGATGGGACTAATTAACTTCTAATTAACTTTTATAGGCGTATGAGTGACTATGGGCAATTAGCCTTTGAACTATAAACACCAGATACTCCTTGTGTGTTTTATTGGGACTTCTATCCCTCTAGGTATGAGGTGTTGGGGGTGACTGCGGGCTAGTGCCTTTGAATGCCCTGCTTTACCTTCTCAATTGTGTTCACATCAGAGTTGGTGTCTATTAGGTGAAGGAGGTAGCTTGGAATTAGTACCATAAATTGGTGAATGTGGCACATGTAAGGCAATGATTTCAGGGGAGGAGAAGGAGTACCATCAAGAAGTGACAACAGTATTGAAGAAGAGTCTTTGGTGTGTCAGGTGGTGAAGGTGGAACTGAAAAGAAGGTGGAGAGCAGTCCTCTAGGCAAACAGTACAAGGAGGTTCCAGAGGTCAGTATTAGGCAGGACTCGACAGTTCAAGAAGTAATGTGAGTGTGACAGGGAGGTTATATTTGTCAGGAACTCTGATTGAAAAGTCTGGAAATGCTGGAGGCATTGAATGCCGTATGCGCATTCCAGTCCTCACCCAAGATGGCTTACGATTCTTTATATTCTGTCTCCTCCCACAAACCGACGCGTTGTATCTGTTTACCAACGCTACGGTTCGTGTGCATTCAGCTTGCCTTTTCCCTTCTTCAGCTATATTCTGCCCTCCTGGTGATCCTTCCGCAGCCTGTTTTTCCCGGTATCTTCCGGATTCTGCTTTCTTGTCTGTTTCACGTATACAACCTTGTCTATCCTCTTTCGCCTTCTGGCGGCTCTGCCTTTTGTTACATCTTACTTCCTGACTATCCTTCTTTCTTCGTTTCCGTGTCAACCTACCTCTCGTCCTCCCTTTCAGCCTGTTGCCCTTCCTATGTCCTCCTTTGGTTTTCTTTCCGGATTCCTGCCTTCTTTACATTTGTTCATCTTGAACGTTTTTTATGGACCACGGCGCCTTGCGTATTATGGCAACCCGGCGCCTATAGCTCATTTTTCGTTTACAGAGCAGTCTCCCGCTCTGTAAGCATCTTGCCTTGCCTACTTCGCTTTACTAGTTATATCTTACGTGCTTTACATCCTTTCCCTTCTCTTTCTCTATTCTTCCTGACTGTCTTCCTTTGGCGCTTCCAGTTCTTTCCATCCTTCTAGGCGCTGACTGTTATTTCTTTCTATTCTCCTTTCTTTGCTTCTCGTATTTCACCCTTCCCTGTTTTTTTTTCTATTGGCATTATTTAATTTGGGATTTCCCATAACCTACAACTCTCCGGACTCCTGTCCTGGCTCTAATGGAACTATAGAGCCGGAAACAGACTTTCTCTTATTTTGTACAGAAAATAGACTGTCTTCCGGTTTGCCAAAGAAGAGACTTACACCTATTTGAGCCCATCTGGAAACAGGGTTTTTTCCGCCTTTGTGCTTTTTCCCTGAATTTAGGGCTGGCCCCCCGGGGTTCCCTGCAGACAGGGTTCCTTCTCTGCCAAGGTGGCCTCCAGAGGGGCCAGACCCTACCTACACGAACGGAAGATCTGGACACCCAAGGAAAAGGCTAAGCGGAAGGACCGTAAGAAGACCGAGACCGTCCCTAAGGGTTCTACCTCGGAAGGTTCAGGTGAGGAGGAGGGGGAGGAAGTCCCTAATCTTGACAATAGTAAGACCAAAGAAGCATTAGAGAAGAAGCAGACTGATCTCAAGGGACACATCTCCAGCTTTCCCTGTCTGTTATTTCCATAAACCCATCTGATGGCAAGACTATGCGCAAGATTGAGCCTTGTAGTACAGGACCCTGAAAAGCCTACAACTAGATAGTTGTAAGAATAAGTGTTTTGGAAGCCCTAACTGCTGTAACTCCCAAAGAACTGGAAAGGGGAGACAACCCCCCTTTGACCTGTAAGGGTTAGAGAAGGACAATAGACCAGGAGGGCCTGAAAATATAGGGGTAGAAAGGGGGAGATTGTGGAGCCCCCAAAGTGAAAGGGACCCAGTTAAATGAAAAGAAGCATCCTGACACTTAGTTTTGGAAAGATCTATTTGATTATTTAAATTGGGCCTTTATTGTAATTAATCCCCTATGTAAAGGGGTTGAACTCAACATATGGGCTTAACACAGTTCTTCGCCCCAAGTAACCCTGTGGCAGGTTCTACGGGTAACATCCCCCACCCTATTTAGGCAAAGGGAGTATAGTAAAAAATCCCACTGTGGCAAGAAACCATGGGGTGGAATGTGAACTCTTCAGTTGAGATCTCTGAATGCATACACATACACAAATATATGTTTCAAGTGTTTTATTTATATAATTGCCCAAGGGTACGTACCAAAGGAAATCCTCACAGTGTCAGGATGTTTTGCCCAACCGTGTCAAAAAGGAAGTCAGAGTGATAAGGATGGACAAACGTAAGGTGTCTGAGTTTAAAGTGAGAGTCAGTGGCAATGGGATTTCACAACAGGTTCAAAGAAAAAGGGATTTCTATCTTGTGCCAAAGGGATAACCTGTACAAATGGTCAAATTCCAAAGTTCACTGGAAATCAAAATCCTTTGCAACACAAAGTAAAGAAAGCAAAGGTTCTCCCAGAATTCAAACAGGTTCTGACAACAAATCTCTCAAAGAGATGGCTTCTCTCTTCCCTCTGCACCTGGAAGGAGGGTGGCTTCCCCTTGGGCTCCCTTCTTGTTCAGCAATATTTCTCTTGCATAGTGCCACGGCTCTCTGGCAGGGAGGTGTTTGGGAGGTCTGCCAGACCTTTGCCTTCAATTGATCTTGCCCTGCCTTTACCCAGGCTCTTGCCCTCTGGGAGATTTTGCTGGCCTTGGTGGAGTTTGAGGGAGAAATGTGCCTCTGCTCTTAATTGCCCTTTTCCTCCTCCTCCATGGGTTCCCTGGGCCACAGTTCTTCCCACCTTTTTCTGTCCCACGGTGTAGCATTGTTGTCTCAAACCTCCCCCCTTACGATACTCTTCCCTGTACCAACGTAGCCCACGGGGACCCCTTGTCCTAGTCTCTATATCTCTCTCCTGCTTTGTGGGGGAAGAATGCTATCTCCTTTCACAGAATTCCGCTCCTTTCTCACTCTTGCAAATGCTCTTCCCAAATGACACCCCTTGACTCTCCCTCCAAGGCAATACCCTTCCCATTCTGCTCCCAGGCAACCTCTCACCCACTCTCCACAGCTCCCTGTACCATGTCCTCTTTTATTCCCCAAACAATGCCCCTTGTCTCCTTCCTCACACTAGATTCTTTTTCACTTTATTACCAGGCAATTTATTTCCCTCTCTTGAGTTCATCCACAGCTCTTTGTGGTGCCACATCCTCCTTAACTTTCCAAGTGGCAACCCTTTTTTCCCTCAACAAGCTGGTACCTCTCTCCTGCTTCACTGTTTCTCTTGTCTCACTGATGATACTCCTTGTATCCCCCACTAAGCCTGTATTGTTCCCTATAGGGATGTATTTTCTCTCTATGCAAACTAATTCTTCTAGACTTTACTGTGCTTCTTCTATCTTATCTCTCACCAAGGCTTCTTACCCATTGTGCTTCACCATCTGATCCTCCTTTGGGCCCTCTCTGGTCCAGCCTTCCCAGAGTCTGTTGCCCTACTCTGGCCAGCTCTCCTCTGGTCTGCCGATTAACTGCTAAGTCTCCCAGCTTGATCTTCCTCGGATCTATTTTACTCCAGTTTCTTCTCAGGACCGACCATCAGGGGAAGAAGGATAGTGTAGAACTCCTTGTTCCCCACAGATGACCATGACCTCAGGTGAAGTTCCAGTAACTTCTTTATTTAGTTCCAGTACATTATGATGGTCATATAATGTCAGGTACATCTGGGTTCAGGGCAACATACACCTGCATCCTCCCAGGTAGGCTTACATCTCCCAACTGACCACATAGAACCCCAGTCACACATAAACATTCTAACCCTTAACACTCCATTGTCAATCAATACACTGACCAAAGGTTCCATTAGGATGAAGGATAATACCAAATCCCTACATATCTCCCTTCCTTAGGGACATAAAAACACAAGTAGATAACTTAACCATAATGGCTAATAACAACATGCACACAAACAACCCCACGTTCAATGCACTTGCCTCATCACTCCTAACTGAGAACATTCTGCTAGTCTCATTACATATTCCAAAATAGTCCACACAGCCGTGGGACACAATTACAATCAATGCCCCTTCCTCTTTCTACCAAGTGAGGAAAAGGTACCCAACTGCTCAAACATCCTTACTAAAACTTTTACAAATAGAGGCACCCATACCTCTCTTCCTAAACTTGACTTCATCGTCCCACAAAAGAACACACACACATCTCCCTCACACCCAACAATGCAAACCGATATGTACCTAAATACACACCACCTCCAACTAGACTGAGTATCCCAGATACCCGGGTAACTACTTCACTTCTTGTGACACCATTACCCCTAACTTGCCCATGTTGAAAGTATTCCTAAAATACAATACAGCTCCTATTAGGGAAAACCACACTTCATTCACACCAGCATCATACCAACATCAATGACTCTACTATAGTCTTTGCTGTATCATCATGAAACTCTGAATGGTTTCTAAACCAAACAACCAAACAAAAAAACTTTGTTTGACACTTAGCACTCTAAACTTTAGCATTAAATAAGGTCTTAATACATCTGCATTACAAAAGTCCACCTGTGGAAATAAAACATTAGTGCACATAACTATACTTCAGATTCCACATACCAAACTCTAGCAATGTTGTCAATGCAACCTATATTTCATTAAATGTCCATCTGTGGAAGGAAAAGCGTGTTAGTTAAACATGACCGTACCACAATTTTTTCCTTTGCATCATAACATTACCATGTATTTGTTGACAGAGGTAACAGAGCCCACGACTTTTACACACCATCCGTGCACACCTATCAAACATGCTAACTACCACTTGCAAGATGCCTCTCATACCAATGTACCTACAACATAAATACCAAATAGCATTTCAGAAAACACTATTACTACGCATATCTCAATCTCTTTCTACTAATATGCAACTTTAACCTACTTAATAAAACCTCACATTTGGATCACTTAATACCTTGGTTGACTAATTACAAACACCCTTGAGACCTAAATCCAATCTAAAAAACTATAAACTTTGTTCTCTGCTCTTAAGCTTCAACAACTTCCATGAAGTACCCCTATTACAGGACAACCTATCCCACAAGAAACTACACCTGACAACATACAGGTTCACGCTTTCATGCACTCACGCTGTCCAAATGCCATTCAGGCCTCACATGACAACAGATTCTGAATCAATAACTAATTATAACTACTTAACCAATTCAATGAAGGCAAGACCAAATTGCTTCCTTTACTTATGCTCGTGAAAGCATCATCTCTTAACTTAAAAATACCTCTGTTATTCATTCCGGCAATTAAGATCATTCACAATTTAAGCTTTTTTGTAAAAAAAATTCCAACGGGCGGAAATGCAGCCGCCCGCAACAGAAATGGATTTACCAATCCATCTGCCACACTTCCTTTTGTAAATATATCACCTCCCGAAGCGTTCCTTTCCTGGTATGTTCATAATGCTGCTTTTCATTGCTGCCAGCCGCCTGCTATAAAAATGGTTCTCCCTTTGCCTCCTACCGCATCTCTCAGTTCTTAAGTAGGCTCCAAGCCCCTCAGGAACTACTGACAACATGCCCTCAAAGATCCTCATCACCTCATATAAGTGATAGCTCCTACATGCACCTCCTTAGCGCTGCTGCAAATGGGCCCTTGCCCCTCCAGGCACTACACATGTTGTCTTGGGCAATATTCTTTCATATCTGCACATGGGCTCTAAGCCCCTAAGGTGCAGCCACGGGCTACAAGTCTCTTAGGTGCAGGTATGGGCTCCAAGCCCCCTCAAACGCTGGAATGGCCCCCCCAGGACCCTCCTCTGCTCCAGGCGCTTTTCACATTCGCCACCAATCTTCTATTTAACATATAGGCGCAGCTTAGGTTCCCAACCTCTTCTATTGCTGCTGCCCCAACTCCAGGCCCCCAACTCCAGGCCTCAAGCTGTACAACTTCACTCCTCATTGTTTCTTTTCCCGGCGCAGCTTAGGCTCCAAGCCTCTCCTGTTGCTACTGCCTTGGGCTTATAGTCCTCAGTTGCACAGCATGCCTCCTAATTGCTTAATTTCCAGGCGCAGCTTAGGCTCCAAGCCTCTCCTGTTGCTACTGCCTTGGCTATATCCCTCAGCTGCCCAGCATGGCTTCCTCATAATTTCCAGGCGTAACTAGACCCCAGGCCTCTTCAAATTGCTACTGCTATGGGCACCAAGCCCTCCATGCTGCAGCTAGTGGTCCCAGACCCCTTAAGCCATCAGTCTCTGGGACCTCAGCCCCTCCTCAGTCTCTTGCTTTCCTCTTTCCCTGACCTGTCCTTCTAGTGACAGGCCAGTTGGCCCCTGGCTCTGGCGCAGCCCCTTACTTTCTGCCCCTGAGCTCCATGCGCTGGGCCCTTCTGCGCCTACAGTTTTAAGCGCTCGCCCTACCTGGGAGGTCTTCTTCTTGGGTTGGGGGGAGGTGTATGTGCCATCTTCAATGCTGTCCCCCCAGCACAGCCAGCATCCTCGTCGCCAATGTAGAACTCCTTGTTCCCCACAGATGACCATGACCTCAGGTGAAGTTCCAGTAACTTCTTTATTTAGTTCCAGTACATTATGATGGTCATATAATGTCAGGTACATCTGGGCTCAGGGCAACATACACCTGCATCCTCCCAGGTAGGCTTACATCTCCCAACTGACCACATAGAACCCCAGTCACACATAAACATTCTAACCCTTAACACTCCATTGTCAATCAATACACTGACCAAAGGTTCCATTAGGATGCAGGATAATACCAAATCCCTACAGATAGCTCAGCGGCAATGCGTATGTCTTGGAAGCAAGATAAAGCAGTGAAACACAGATTCAAATCCCTATACCACGCTTAGAACCCCAATTGCTGGTATTAAGCCTGTTATAAATGAACAATAAAATCAATAGATAACTTGACTTCTAAGTCCTGGCCTTGGGACTCACTGGCACTCCAAACTTCCTACTGGCAGTGCCTCCAGGCAAAGACTAAAGCTGCTATGGCTAGTTGCTTTTTATCCTGTCTCTGCTCCTCCTTTGGACTGGGCTTCAAGGGAACAGTTTGGTAATGGGACTGGTAATGTTCCCTCCTTGGGCCAAATGATACTGGTCAGGGGGATATTCTGGGGACTGACCTAAATTCATATAGAGGCAATCCGCCATTTTCAGCTTTAAACTGACCTCTGATATATTTGTGTTATCAATTCTGGATCTCCTCTGAGGCTTTGTGCCTCTGTGTTTCTAGCAGGTGGATTCTACCTAAAGATACATTATTTAAGCCTGGGGAATTGTCTAACACATTTGTTTTTATTTGGCCATTTATTTATTATATTTATATATTAGTTTTGTTTACCAGAGTTTGGGAGCGAAAAAGAGAAACTTTATCTCCAGCAACTCTGGTCAGGAAGGGAGCGCAATGCTTCACACATTTCACTGGTCTCTCTGTTTGTGTTCTCTCACTCAGCAAAGGCAGAAGTGTGTGCTTTTAGCTGAATTTCCCTTAGGTGGGCTGCTAATGTATATTTTATTTTACCAAAGGGAAAAGTGAATACAAACTCACAGAGACATTATTCAGGTAGCAGAAATGCTTTCTGTTCATGATTTTCATGTGACCCAGACTCTTTCATATGGTAAGAGGCTAACTGTGATTGTCAGCCCTTATAAGCGCTACGGCATCACAAGCCCTTGTTGGGTGTAGAGATTTTCAGGTCTGATACCATGAGTGTTGTCATAACATTCTTCAGATATTTGGCCTATAATGGGATGTACTAGATGCATCAAAAAGTGCTGAGCATCACTGACTATGCCAATAGATGGGAATACTACTTTTTATTTCACATGGACCTTAATCCTTGGTTTTGATTATCCCCTTCTTAATGGGAATATATATGTCGCCCATAATTGCCTGGAACCTACGTATCAGGGAGTAAAGTAAATACATTTGGGGTTGTGTCATTGTGCCTTAGGCCATGTAGAGGACTATTATGCTGACACTGAACACTGAGGGTCTTCTGTGGCTCTTAGCGTCCTTGACCACAGAGGAGAGAATTTCTTTGCTCTCCCATATCCAAGTGCAATTTGAGAGTGTTTTTGACCTTAACCACCATAATCGCAGTTGGTGCATGTGACTCTTTAGTGGTGTTTTGGTAATTTTTGGAACTGTGGGATTCCGTGCTTTATATATTTTAGTGGCCTGAGTGATAATCTACTCTAATTACCTATTTTCATTACAATAGTTGACTAATTGGATGATCACATATTTCAGAACAGTGTGGAAGGAAGTAGGAAGGAAGTAGTTTCAAATTTACATCAATCAGTATCTGCATTTCAAGAGATAAGGGGAAATGCCTGCTTGAGCCCTTCTTTAAAATGCTGCCTTTCAGGTTTCTTGGGGATTTTCTGCTTCAGGAAGACCAATTAATGCGGTTTTGGTCTTTCTGCAACAAAGTTGAAGGACTCAAGAGGAAAATGTAAGCAAACTTGTGTTGTTCCCCTTTTAGCCCAAATGACATCATCATCTCTTTGTAGATTTCTAAATACTCTCAAACAGAGTATTATTTGGATGTAATCTGTTTTATCAGATAATTTACAGTTAGGTTGTGATATTCAATTCCTATGTCTTTCTGTCTTTCTAACCTGGTGCCAACCCACTACAAGTTTAAGCCACTAATTGAATCCCATTCCAAGCTTGCATGTCTACTCCCCATGATGTGATGGCTGTCGGAAGGATTGTTATGTGCACAGCAGTGTGCTCTTCCCTTTTATCTTTCCCTCTTTGCTTTTATGGTTACCAATCCCAAATCCCTGTTGAGGCATTGGTTATTATTATCTTCCTACTGTTGCTCCCTTTCATCAGTTTAATATATTTCTTTATTTCCTCTCTGTTTATGAACATTTTCATTTGCCCTCTTGTCCATTCCTGACTTATTAAGCAGCACCCCACTCCCCCATGTTGGTCGAGGTACTCCTCTACATCTGACAGTGCAACCACCTCTTCCTGTCTGTCTGGGTATGTCTAGGAGGAGGGAAACAGTATACCTCACTTCCACAATAGATTGACTGGGCTCAGGCATAACAGATCTATTAGTACCCTTCAGGAAATAGCAGGTGGTTGGTGGAAATAACCACAAGTATAGGGGAATACCTTTACCTTTATACTGTACCCACCTCTAAATTATGTTTTCTACTTCCTTTGAAGGCAGCCTCTTTTGGTGTGTATGTGTGTGTGTGTTTGTTTTAGAAGGGGTTCCTTTCACTGGGCTTCGCGGCTTCGACTCAACATGCATGGGTGTCCTACCCTTTGGGTCATTTCCCCAAACCTGGCTTGGAAACTCTCCGTGTCTGCAAGATCTTTCACTATCTCACTCTCCGGGCTGATATTTTTTCACACATCAGTTGGGCTATAGACTGGCCGGGTGTAATTACATAAGCGAGATTTCCCAGATTAAACAGGACTATCTTCACTTTTCCTCAGTATCCCCCTCAATGACTCCAGCTCCCAAATCCAGGTAGGGATTTTGGCCCAATCTCTATTTGGGTATAATTTTGCCATATGTGCATTCTGGCGCCTCTACCTGGAGACTGGTCTTTACCAGTGCCTTGCGCATGAATGGAAACACCATCACCTCACCATCTACCTCCCTACTGTCGCAATTCACCTCAGTCACTCTCTTCACTCACCATACACTCACTCTCACACCCAAGTGCCACTTTCTCTCACCAACCAATACCTCAAATTTAGAACTCTCTCTGTTTGTCTTCACCACAACCCTATCCACCATCATGCTACCACCTGGTCTCTTGGTCCAACTCCTCGCCCCTTGACCTCGCCCAAACAAACCACACTCCACTCTGCTGCGTGTTCCCTTTTATAGGGCCTCTTGGCCCTTCCCATTGGTGTTGACCTGCTTCCCATGGCCGATCTCTTTCTGTCATTGCATTTGGGGTCAGGCTTCCCTGGATAGAAGTTTCAAATAGTCTTGTGTTTGCCATTGGGGTCCGCTGGCGTCTTTCGCCGGGGGTTCAGAGTAGATATGATGGTCCAATGCATTTGCCTTCTGCTACAGGGATGCGTTTCCTTGCCTGCACAGACTTCGTGTTGTTTGGCCGACGTTGGGTCTCCTCTCTCTCTATTGTGGGTCGAGCATCTTCCCAGTCGCCACTCTGAAAAAAGAGATAACACAAGGAAGGCAAGGGTGATTAAGAGTGATACTTCCCACTTGCAACCAGGCACATGTGGGGGGGGCAGAGAGTGGGGCCCTCTCAACTCCCTCACACTACCTGTGGGGCAGTACCGGTGCTTGAAAACACCCTTGTATGCCTCCTGCTTCAGGTGGAAAGGGGACCCCATGCCCCTTGACAGGGTCAAATCCCTGACCTTGTCACACCACATATTATATCGTCATTACGAATGAGCCCAACACCTCCAGAGAGGAGTCACTGAGTTCTCCCTCAAAGTAGTCCAAATAGTGATTTTCAAAGAAGCACAGTTGTCCATTTAGAGGGATTCCAAAGTAGTAAATCACAAAATCCTAACACGTAATTGCAATTTGTTAAGAGTGAGGAAGGCATAGTGTAAGCATTATAAATGTATTAGTTACTGAAAAGAGCTGTGTCAGATGAGGAGAAGGGGGATATGGGGGTGAGGTCACTGGGAGAGTAAGTAAATAGACCACAAAAGCAGGCAGCATCGATGTTAGTTTGCTAATGTAGCACTTAAGACTGCTCAGTGCCTGCTTCAAAGCGCTAAAGGGGAAGAGAGGCGGGGGGTGGGGTTTGTAATGCGGGCCTAAGTGTATTTATGAATATTAGGTGGAGAAAGAACACTGGGGCTCACCTACATTTTGGCCATTTAGGGCAAGTATTCAGGTTCCTCTGCATGCAAAGGGCTCTTAACGAGAGCTTCTTAATATAAGTATAGATGCCCCTAACAAGAGATCTGCCAGTTTAAGCCAAGCTTTGGTATTTTCTAGGTCAAATCCAGATCAAGGTAACTCACTGACCATTCCTCCCATGCACAAATACATATTACACCCGACATCAGGTAGGAGTACAGCACCATGAAGTAGCAGACAGTTCTAATTTCTACTTCACTAAGCTCATGTGTGCAGCGCGTGTTCTCTCAGCAAAGAACAGCACGGTCCGGTCTTTGGTGTATCATGTATGGCTTTTTGCATTTGCTTCTGCTACTGCTACACACAGTCCCACCAGAACAGGGGCTGAGCACTGTTGCAGTTACCAAACAGTCCCCCAATACACGGATTCCTCACTGGCACCCTAACATGCTTTGACCCCCCATCACCCCCGGCCTCCCAGGAGCAGTTCACTGAGTTAATGAAACACTGCACTGTATGCCTTGCGCGACACTGCTCCCATAAGCAGGGAGCAGCATTCTCCCTCACCAAAGGAATCGCCACTGTCTGCGTGTTATAAATTCAAATGAAATGTATCTGCTCTCTGGAATACCAGAAATGCGGGTGCCATATATGAATAGATGTTCCACTTTATTAACAAGCTAGTTTCATGCAGGCTTTCTTGTGGACACATTTTATTGTGTCTAGAAGGTGCCTTATTCTCGTGCTAAACAGTATCAATGAGCCAAAATTAGCAACCTTAGAAAAGCATGTAAGTATTCTTTAGGGGATGCGTCTTGTATGTTTGCTTACACAAACCTTGGTCTGTGTGCCATTATCTTATATTATCTAACACTACCAACTGCTTTAGGCTATATGTTTGTGTTACATGCAAGTATTGCATTTGCTCTGGAATCTAATATAATCATGGGCACTCAACTGGCAAGTCAGGACCCATCACAGGCTAACTGGTAACTCACTTCTTTATTGGGCTGCACATATAAGAAGTTCCTTATATGGAAGCCAGCCACTTCCTTTTGCCTGCACTTTTTTTTATAATATCAAATGAATACAAGATGGGTCACTTAAAAAAATGACATACATTGGGGTTCATTCTGGGTTTCTTGATGTGGTAAAATAGTGGCAGTAATCCGTTACTGGCCTTTTTTCTGCCGGTAACAGAATTACCTGTGGTGAACCAGAAGAAGAACTCTGACAATTGGAGTTCATTCTCAAGAGGTTATATTCAATTTAAAAGAGTAAAAACGCCTAACTAGCCCTATTGCTGTGAGGGGAGCTCCGTACCTAACAAAAGCAAAGCTAAGGTCGGATTTAAAGCCCAAAATAAAGTTCTTCAGTCTGAATCCTATCCACTAACTGGCCCTACCACTTTAGCAAAACATCTAACTATGAAGGGAACCAGGAGGCTTTGTTCAATAGCCTCAACTGGTCATCAGCTTGGCCCAATATTTACTTGATGTGCTCAGGGCTTCAAATGTTCATTTTTACAATACAGTATAATCTTCCCAGTCAAGTTAGTGTTTCACTTTCTCCTATTATCAATCAAGCTGTCTCTTATTGTAAAACATTTCTGTTCTTTTGGGGTTTATTGAAAGGAAGCAAAATATCATTCTGTACCTTATGTTACTTGCTCAGTCCTAGCTCCAAGTGTCCATATCTCTTTCTCAATCCCCTTTTTCATAGGATGTTTGCACCCACAGGTTTCTCCTCAGGCTCTTGTAACCTTATAGTTTCCCCAGCTGTTATTTTTTTATTTTTTTTTTATTTTATTTCTTGTTTTTAATCAAAAATGATTTTTACAAGAATAGTACAAAAATATGATTCAGAATACTTTTTTGCTTTTTTACAAACATGTGAGTTGATTGCAAAGTACATGATTTTAAAATTCATAGAAACCATTTTATATTTCATTACTTTAAAAATGCAATCGAAATTCAAGCATCACATGTAGAGCGCAAGCTCAGACGGTTCAAAAACTCTATAGATGCAATAAATATGCTCATGTTAGCAGAATTTAACAAATAGGCCCATCTCAAGCTCGGCTGTATGTTGGCCACCACAGACATATGTTTTCTGTAAGCATTAAACCTTGTTGCACACAAAGCAGGACATTCCACTATAATGTGCTCTAAGGTTTCTTTTTGATCTAGTTTTTGACAGAACCTGCAAAAGTTATCTGACATTTTTATTTGTTTCCGCTGTGCCAAGATGTCTCGAGTCAGCCACAGATTGAAACGCATTCTCATAATCGCTGTGCGTACTTGAGGAGATGGAGATTTTAGTAAATAGTTTTCAACAGTGCCCATTTTTTTGTCCGGAAATAGTTGACTCTTAAAATTTCTGTATTGCAAACAGACAATGCCATTCACCAACCAATCATGTAAAAAGATTTTTTTCTTAGCTCGAACTGGATTCTGTATTAGAGTTTCTAAATCTACTTCGGCTGCAACCATTATTTGATAGACGTAGGTAGTCCATACAACTGCAAATTGGTGATTTGATTTAAGTATATATGTCGCTAATACAGCCAAATTTGAATCAGCTCCGATGTTCATCAAGCATTTCCTAAGAAATGCACACAGCTGCCAGTGATATCTTGCTTTCAGTGAAGTAAGACCAAGTTCGTATCTAATACATGCTACAGGAGTGGCTTGTGGTAGCTGCAGGATGTTTCTCCAAAATTTGGCTTCCATTCGATCTAGCTCTTTTATATCAGTTATATCTCGGGCCTCCATTCCGTAAAGAAATATTGGTGTTGCTTTTCGTTGCCAATAGAATATGGCAGGAATGATGGAGAATTTGCCATATTTATGTAGAATCAACTTGGACTGTGAAATTGCTGTATTCAATTTACTTTGTAGCATATGATTATAGGCAATAGTTGCAGAGTTGGCTTCTAATTGCGTGCCTAAGTACTTATAGTTTGCGACAATATCTAAAGCGATATCATTAACTCTCCATATGAACTTGGTTCTTTTTGATCTCATTGGAACATCGACGATGATCTGAGATTTTTTTATGTTCATTGAGAGTTCATTGTTCTTAAAGTAAGTTGAAAGTGCAGTTATAAGTTTTTGGAGGCCTGTTGGAGTCTTAGAAATTAGCACCAGATCATCCGCATACCATAATGCTAGTATTATTTGACCATTCATTTTTGGAGCGTCCGTACAGAGATTAAAAAATACTTCTTTGACATCATGAATAAAAAAGTTAAAGAGTGATGAAGCCAAAATGCACCCTTGTTTCAAGCCTCTTGATGTGCTGATTCTTGATGAAAGCAGTCCGGTAGTAGATAGCTGGATTTGAATGGACGTACCTGAGTGGAGCGCAGCTATTATGTCAATTAGAATCTGCGGACACTGTGCTATAGATAGTTTTTGTAATAGTCTTACACGCGAGACAGAATCAAACGCCGCATTTAAGTCAATAAATGCGAAATAAAGTGATGTTTTAGTTTGTTGTGCTTGAGCCTTTAATGTCTTAAGGATCATTAGATTTACTGACGTCCCTAATCCGCAAACAAAACCTGTTTGATTGCGGTCTCTGCTTTTGTTTTCAAGTGTCCAGCTGTTAAAGACCTTTAAGACTAATCTATTAAATATTTTGCCTGGAGCATCCAAAAGTGCTATCGGACGATAGTTGGCTGGTATGCTACGGTCCCCTTTTTTAAAAATCGGGACAATGACAGATGTACGCCATGAATCAGGTATTTTCCTTGTTTTCAATATTGTCTGGAAAATGGAGTTCAGAATCTTTGCCCAGAGTTGTGGATGTTGTTTTAGCATGTAATTAGTTATGCCATCGGGGCCTGCAGCTCGTGATGATGAGGATTTTGATATGAGTTTCATGATTATTTCTTCTGAACACTCTAAATTCCAGGCCACCATTGAGGGAGTCTCGGGAGCATACTGGAAAGCTTTATCTGTATAGAGTGATGAAAAATGCGCTACCCATTGGTCTTCAGTCGCTCCATTCAATTGAGTTTGCTGAATGTTTGAGTTTATTTTAGAATTGAGTAATTGCCATATTTGTGCACAATTTTTACTAGCTGTGGCTGTCAAAAAGGCCTCTCCATCTTGTTGAAATAGACGTCCTTTGTAAGCACGTATCCAGGTTCTGTAGCTGGTTTTTAACATTTTACATACTTCTTGGTTTTCAGGCCAAGGAAGCCGCCTGGCTAGTCTCATTTCCTTAAGATGTTCTTTTTTCTTTATGGATAGGAGCTGATTGTATGTATGCAAATGAGAACGTCCTGATGGAAGAAAAAAGGTTTTATAGCTGTTGAGCGTTTCCACATATGTCTGATTATTTAATGAACTCTTCTGTGACATCAAATTTGCATGTAGGCTTTTCAGTTTAGATGGTGTCCACTTAAACCGTGTTTTGGCATTATTAATTGTCAACTTTTGTGGCATCTGTTGAGATTTGACACTTTCTTTATTTGTGTCTCTTGGCCACATTAAAGATAGCATATGATGGTCGCTGCTTTCTTGCTTTATTATCTTGAATTCGGTAGATAACATGAAAAGCCTTGATGAGAGATATATATAATCTAAAGTACTTGATGATTTTCCCCTTTGCCACGTTACTTGCTGCGGAATGTCTCCCGGTAATGACCCGTTTGCCATTCTCATATCATATTGCTTCATTAAACCGCTCCACTTCTTGTAATCTTGTGTGTTTTTTCTCAATTGAAGCTTGAAGGCGTCAATATTAAGGTCTCCCACTAAAATAACATCAGTTATTTCTTTAGTTTGTGCAATTATATTGAACATTTTGGACAGTTCCTGATGAAAGCAAACATCCGTAATTGCCGCTGGGTTTCTATACATATTGATTAATGCAATCCTTTGGGACTCCATCGTTATTTTGACCATCTGTATAAACTTGTTGGGGTTTTCCCATGCTTGTAATTGTATTTTGCTTCCCAGTTTGATGGCTATCAAAAGTCCTGCCATAGGTCGACCTTTCTGAGCTATTATTGCCGGATTAATTGTAATAGTGTGATTATCCCATACTGGAGCAACACTTAGCCATGTTTCTTGGAGGACTATGATATCTGCGTCATTCAAGAAGGAATTGGGATTAGTAAGAAGATGGGAATATCCCCTTGTGTTCCAGCTTACAAGTGTGGCATTGACTGCTTTTTGCCCATCAAGTTCTTGATTCGATGGTGGTTATAACTGAGAAAAACGTTCTTCAAATGCGGCGAAATTTGAAGAGTTGCATTTATGGCATTGACACACGTTTGTTGGTGAAATAGTTATTGTTTGTTTCTCTATATTTTTTTCACTGTTTTTTCTTTCCGGATCTTGAGCAAGCAGGAAACCCATTGCAAAGATTTTCATTCTCGCCTGCCATATAGTATTCATAACTATGCCAGATTTCATCCATAAACGCACAATCCCCAAGTTAGTATCGCAGATAAATTCCACTTGGTTAATGTCAAATGAAGTGAGGTCTCCTAGTTCTGGTATGTCACTAAAGATGTTAAGTACACTAGTACGCGATAGATCATATTGAGGATAAGGATCCGCACGACATTTTAGAATTAGTGTATGATGGCTCGCAAATTCTTTTTGTCTCTTTAGATCCTGTTTTTGTAATTTTGTTACAAGTGGTTGCTTTTTGGCAATTTGATTGGTACTAGAATTATTGGTCACATGATTTGTCTTTTGACAGAGGTCAAGTTTACTTCCAGATCCCTGTTCATCAAAAAACGTGACCTTAGGTTCTTTTGAGCATCTAGGTGTGTGCAATGGCTTCAAGTGAGTATCTAAATAAGCTTCTATGACTGATTTAATTTCATCATTTTGATTGTGCCATATCTCACCACCTCGATATTCATTTATTGTTTGTGAATCGCAGCCAGTGTTGGACATAATTTGTTTTTTATTATCTCTTTCTGTTGCACATTGTCTTTCAGCGATGGATGTGTTATGCTGTGCAAGATTTGCAGCACATCTCGCCACATTTATCTGCGAATTTTGTTTTGTTATGAGGTCTTTTATCTCATTTGTGCGCTGAACGATATATGCATCTATCACTGCTTTTAGTTGTTCAACTTGTGGCTTCTCCGTTGTTGTCAACAATGCTTGTGTTATTTTTTCATTTTCCTTAATAAATTGAGTCTTTGGGTAAGTCTCCTTAGTCAATGGATTTGTTAGAGTTACATGTTCCATTGGTATTGCTGTATCCAAAGCCAATACCAATTGACTAAGAGGTGATTCGTTTATTTGTAGAATAGATTGATTTGACAAAGAACTTCCCACCGGAGCTTTTTGAACTGGTGTGACACCACTAATTGTGTGATCAACATGGGACTTTGTAGGAACTGTCAGATCTACTGTTTGTGTACGGATTTTACGATTGGATGATTTATTTCGTTTCGTTGATTGATAAAGTCTAGTGCTCAGATGTGTAGCACGACCTTTATTTCGTGTTTGTTTATTAAAAAGACCATATTGAATTTTATTTATTGGTTGTTTCACTGTTTTAGGAGAGTTTTCAACACTTATCCATGAAGTATTTTGAAGCGACTTTGTTTGAGCCTCAGCTTCAATTGGGCAAATGACATGATCAAATGTAGGGAGACTCACAGAGTGCGAGATAGGTACAGTCACAATTTCTATGCTCTTAGATAGATTGTCTGGCAATTCTTCCGTTTGTCCAGTTTTTTCCATTTCCGCCAAGTGCATTTGAATCCATGACGTTAAATGGTCAATTTTAGTTGATTGTATGTTAATCTTACTCTCGAGAGTTTCGAATAACTTAAACAAACTCTTAATTGTGGTGTTAACTGCCATAAGAGTCACTTCTAGAAGTCCTGTATTTACGAGTACCTTTTCTTTTTCACATGATGACTCGCGGTGCCTTGGCGTTGGAAGAATGTACGACACGGACTCTGAGATGGTGGAGTCCATTGAGCCTCGTTTATAATAGTCCGTATGTGACCTATTAAGAGATGCAATTGTACTTACAGGTGTCGTTTGTTTTGCTTCTTCCAAAAATACTTCTTCATTAGAGTCACTCTGTTCGTTCTCCAGTGTTTCATATATTTTATCCAAATATGTATTTGGAACCTTCTTTCGTTCAATTTGATTAGTAGATAGAAGCATGGTATTATCCGAAATTGGAATATTGTCCAGTGCCTCAGATTCAACGTTATCAGTCATAACCATCTGCGTTGCTGAGTGCACTTGATTTAAATCTAATGTTCCATCTAGTATATTTCGGTTAGACTCCATTTGTACTTCAATGCACTTCATAGAGAGGCTTGTGATGTTCTCTATTGATATTTCATTTGGAGGTCCCGATTTGCCTTCCGCAATAAGAGCTTCTTGTTGATAGGAAGTCAGTGTGCTAGGTTGTGTAGTAGTTTTCACAACCGGGCAAAACTGTCTAATATCTTTGTTTATGATTTGCGTTTTTAGGCATGTTTTAGCACGCAGAGTCAAAGTTATCATTTTGGTAGAAGAGATTTTATTTAAAGTACTTTTAGATCTAGTAGCTACAGTCTCCATTGGTGTGTCAAAGTTCACCACTGGATGACAAGCGCAAGATTGACTCCTTTGCGGTGTTAAAGACATTTAAGTCTATAGCAGAACCGTATCTACAATCAGATTGGACTCACCAGTGCACAGTATTTACCTTATTTCTTCTTCTCGGGATCAAAGAGGTCACACCTCCGCAGTCTCCCGTATATAGTTTCCGCCAAACAGCCGCATAACAGCACTGCTAGCGGCCTTGTCCCCGCCGGGCTTAACGCCGCAAGGGCAGTAGCTTCCGTGTTATGTGCGCTTCTGTAGTCACGAGATGAGTCACGTGGGCAATGTAGCCCCGCCTCCTCCAGGAAGCGTGGGGAGATCCGGCAAGAGCAGAGAAGCCGCTCGCAGTGTCGGACTGCAAATAGGTTTTCCAAAAAAAACGATCAGCGTTTGTCCTCAGGGCAAGGAAAAGCACACACGAAGCAGGCAGCAGCTTCCGTGTTATGTGCGCTTCTGTAGTCACAAGATGAGTCACGTGGGCAATGTAGCCCCGCCACCTCCAGGAAGCGTGGGGAGATCCGGCAAGAGCAGAGAAGCCGCTCGCAGTGTCGGACTGCAAATAGGTTTTCCAAAAAAAACGATCAGCGTTTGTCCTCAGGGCAAGGTAAAGCACACACGAAGCAGGCAGCAGCTTCACAATGTTCAGATTTAAATCTGTCCCCTTTCATAGAGCTTCACTCGCACTCCTTGCTGCCATAAGCAATGTGGCCCAGCATGGCTCCACCTCTTCATAATGTCAACAATGCGGAGAATAGCCTCTGCATAACGGTTCCCCTTCTCCGTGGGGTTTTTTTCTCTTATAAAAATCATGTGAACCAACAGAACGTTGTCCTTCTTCACCGACTGTGGTGTTCAGGCTGTTTTCAGCATTACCCGTAGCCAATTTATATGAAGAAGGTTCTTTGTGGAATATAGGCTTTGTAGGAGACAGTAAAGTCTCTTCCACATCCATATATGCAGACATGCTGGTTTGGACTGCGAGCTCCACTCAGGAATGGGAGTCCTTGTCCCCAGGAGCGGAGTCACTCTCAGTGAAGACTCGCTTGCCCAGAACCCTAGGGAGGGTCTTGCATAGCGGGCTCATCTCCCTAAATTCACAGGGGGTGGATTCACTCTGGGGGGAAGGAACAAATTGTTCAGATTCGTCACATACCTCCATTTTTCCTGCACTGCCAAATTACAGGTTTTGGCGTCATTACCAGCGGCGGAATTACAGAGTAGTAATTCTTCCGATTATTTGAGGAAAAGTGGATTTACCACCAGCATGATTCTAAGCATTTTGATGGCTCTTCTTAATGAGTGTTTTTAATTTTATTGTCCATATTCCCCTTAAGATCACCATCTAGTCTACTCGACCAGAAATTCAACTCCTGGATAAGCGTAGCAATGATATAGAAACCAGTGGCAGTACCTTTACAAGAATAGTATTAGCAGTAATTATTTTATTAGTCAATAGCAACCATCGATGAATGAGCAAATGGTGTGCCAAGAGTAAACACAGCTCTGCGCTAAGGTATTCAATGGAAAAACTTTTAGCACCCTCAAAAATGCATTTCAAGCGAACACTGTCCAAAATGCCTAACTTACTCTACTGACTTATTTGCTATATCTCTGCGCCGTACAGCATGGTTGGTACCTTTTTAGTTTGTAAAATTCAATTAATGGTTGATAGGTGTAGCCACATTGGTTCCTTTAAATAGCCTCAATGCAGCTAAATGTTGTTTTAGGGGCTCATTATGAGTTTGCAAGTATTCCGGTGGTAAATCAGCCGGAATTACTGATACTTCCACTTTGTCAGGCAGTATTACCACTGGAGGTATTACCTGCAGCATTAATATCGCCTGATTACAAGTGGCTGTTTGCCCATGTAAGGGACTCCATTGGGGAATTTTCCCCGGTATTACCGCTGCATCCAGGTAACTCCTACACTTTACCTCCAACAATTGCCAGTATTCCAGTATTACCATCGTTTCTTTCACAACGCCATACTCGTAATGGGCCCTACATCTCCACGCTATCTTCCCAAAACAATTTATGGTCCATAATCGCACCCAGATATTTGTACTTGTCTAGCAACTCTAGTTTGACTCGGTCAACAGACCACTTTCTATTTAGTTTCTTATTTCTTAAGACATTAAATATCATGGGGAATTTTACCGGTATTACCGCCGCATCCAGGTAACTCCTGCACTTTACCTCCAACAATTGCCAGTATTCCAGTATTACCATCCAGTAATATCGATGACGGTAATCCCAGCAAACGGGTAGTTTGGTGGTGTGGGAAAAATTGAGGTAAACAGTATTACTGCCACGTTTCTTTCACCACGCCAAACTCGTAATGGGCCCTACATCGCCAAGCTATCTTCCCAAAACAATTTATGGTCCATAATTGCACCCAGATATTTGTACTTGTATTTGTATTTGTACTTGTCTACCACCTGTAGTTTGTCTCGGTCAACAGACCACTTTCTATTTAGTTTCTTATTTCTTAAGTCATTAAATATCATGACTTTAGATTTATGTCATTTGCCAAGGAATGTTTAGTGCAAAACAAAAGAGGTGATGGCTGGAAGGTGCAAGTCTTGAAAACTAATACCACAAACGTATATTGAATACCGAACTGAACAGAAATTTGAACTTCAGCATAACAGATGCATCTTAAACACCAAATTAAACAAAAAGGTGAAATTAGGCATAACAAATGTATCTTAAATGCCGAACTGAGGAAACGTATGAAATTGAACCTGACAAATGCATATTGAATCCTGCATTGAATGCAACCTTGAAGTTAGACATTTTAAATATTGAATGCAATCAAACTTTATGGACAAAGCAAATATTGAAGGTCTGCCAAAGTCCCCATGGGAAAGTAGACTACTGAACGAGGGGTGGAAGTGTGAAAGAGTGCCATTGATGGGGTTGTTAGGCAAGATTGTATCTAGTAACCCTATGGAAGACTACACCAGCATTGTCCTCTTGGCAATAGGTAACCCAACCTTTGGTATAGGCCTGTACTACACAAGTTGGTAGAGTGACTGAGCAGCCAGGCTTATCTCAAGAGGGGTCAATGTGAGCTGTAGGGTTGTAACATAGAGATCCACAGTGACATGTGTTACAATAACCCTTATACTCAAGGTTTCTCGATTAAAATCATGACTCATTAATTTAACTGTCAGTTTTAAAGTAAGCCTTCTTTAGAAGGGAGCAATATGCAACACTTAAATACACTTAAAAGATGCACTCCTTCAGTTCAGTTCAGTTAAGTAGACACCCTTTTGGGATGGAACACAATTACTTACTACACCCTGAGGTGACTTCAATAGTTAGGACACTGAAGTTATAGCAAAAATGAAAAGGTTAGTGAAGGAAACAAAACAAGTTTCTCAAACAGGTAAGCATTTTAGAATCCCCAATGAAAAATAGGTTAACCCTTTCCCGGCAATAAAAGCAAGGTATGTATGACTTTTCGGAGGGACGGTTAAACACAAAGTAAGAAGAGTCTGTTAGGAGCCAGGACAGCCAATGTCAATTGAGCAAAGTCTGGGGGAGCTGAGCCACTTCTTGAAGATAGCAAAAAAAGTCTTGCACAATATTAAAGAGAGTTTGTTCAGGGTCGTCATTTAGGGGTCTCCCTTGCAACCTCTATATATATGTATATGTGTGTGTGTGTGTATATATATATGTGTGTGTGTGTGTATATATATATATATATATATATATATATATATATATATATATATATACATATATATATTGTTTTTGTAAATCAAGCTCCTGGGCTGTGGCCAGCACCTTGTGGCTCTTTACTTCTGGAGCTGGCTGTGTTTCTTGTTTTCTTGTTCTTGCTCAGGCCCCTTAAAAAAGAGAAGAAAAATAAGAACAGGAGTGCCAAAAGTCTAACACTTTCAGCACTGACCCTAAATAAGAAAGAATAGGAATACCAAATAATGTGTCTTTCTGGAATTCTATACAATAATTGTTAGACTCATTCGAAACTTATTTCAGGCACACTTCAGGGGGTGAGTCACAGATTTCCGGGGTAATTCATAGAATCCAGCGCACAAGTGGCGCACGCAGCTGGCGCACAGTGTGGGCGTGCGACAGTCTGCGCCAGCCGCGTGCACTAAAATCCATTTCCGCGCACAGGATTTTAATATCCAAAACCAGCCGTGGCGCAGAGTGGTGCAGCGACCCTGCAGCCGCGCCAGTTACACCCCCAACCCCTCCCCGTGCACCATGCACAGCGCACAAATCCTGTACATGGCGCACAGGCCCCCAACCACGAAAACGCCTGTAAAATTCCCCACTAACCACTCCGAATACATGTACACCCCAGCGCGGGGAGTTGCATACACGATTGGCCCTGTGTGAGCGGGGTACGTGTATTACTGGGGTTTGCGGGAAGTTTCACACGCGATTGGCCCTGTGCGAGCGGGGTACATGTATTACTGGGGTTCGCGGGAAGTGTCACACGTGATTGGCCCTGTGCGAGCGGGGTACGTGCATTACTGGGGTTTGCGGGAAGTGACACGCGCGATTGGCCCTGTGCGATTGGGGTACGTGTATTACTGGGGTTCGCGGGAAGTTTCACACTCGATTGGCCCTGTGCGAGCGGGGTACGTGTATTACTGGGGTTTGCAGGAAGTTTCACACACGATTGGCCCTGTGCGAGTGGGGTACGTGTATTACTGGGGTTCACGGGAAGTTTCACACGCGATTGGCCCTGTGCGAGCAGGGTACGTGTATAACTGGGGTTCGTGGGAAGTTTCACACACGATTGGCCCTGTGCGAGCGGGGTACGTGTATCACTGGGGTTCGCAGGAAGTTTCACACACCATTGGCCCTGTGTGAGTGGGGTACATGTATTACTGGAGTTCGCGGGAGTTTCACATGCGATTGGCCCTGTGCGAGCAGGGTACGTGTATAACTGGGGTTCACGGGAAGTTTCTCACGCGATGGCCCTGTGCGAGCGGGGTACGTATATTACTGGGGTTCGCGGGAAGTGTCACACGCGATTGGCCCTGTGCGAGCAGGGTACGTGCATTATTGGGGTTCGCAGGGAGTTTCACATGCGATTGGCCTTGTGCGAGCGGGGTACATGTATTTCTGGGGTGCATGTAAAGTTTCACACGCGATTTTGCTGTCAGAGCGGGTTACGTGTATTTCGGGGGTGCCTGTGAAGTTTCACACGCGATTTTGCTGTCAGAACAGGGTACGTGTATCCAGTGGGGTGCGCGGGGAGTACCACACGTGAATTGGCAGTGTGGGTCCTCCCAGGTGTCCCCTCTACCCCCTCCACGGCCCCTGCAGGCAGCCCAGACCACAGGGGACTACCCTGCACCCCTGGTCATGTCCCTCAGGCAGCCCATCCACCATGGGCATGCCCCCCAGCCAAGCCACATGTCACGTTGCAATATGATCAACAACTCATGTCCCCCTGCAACCTCACCCCCCAGCAGTGAGGGGCACCTGCCAGCAGGCCCCCACTCATGTCCCCCAGCACCCCCACCCCCCAGCAGTGAGGGGCACCTGCCAGCAGGCCCCCACTCATGTCCCCAGCACCCCCACCCCACAGCAGTGAGGGGCACCTGCCAGCAGGCCCCCACTCATGTCCCACTCATGTCCCCCTGCACCCCACCCCCCAGCAGTGAGGGGCACCTGCCAGCAGGCCCCCACTCATGTCCCCCAGTTCCCCCAACCCCCAGCAGTGAGGGGCACCTGCCAGCAGGCCCCCACTCATGTCCCTCTCATGTCCCCCTGCACCCCCACCCCCCAGCAGTGAGGGGCACCTGCCAGCAGGCCCCCACTCATGTCCCCCCCAACATGTCAACATGACCCATAATCATGGCCCTCATGGCCACCAAAATTCCACGGCACGCCACCCCTGCCCAAATAACCAACCAAGCATAACATACACCCCACATTGAAATGCCCATTACATGAAACAACCCAAATGGCATGTATGTACATCAACACATGTCCGTCACACACCAGTGAATGTGAAAACCCACATCGTGACATGCATGAAACCAATGAGAGAATACCACATATTGAAGTACGGGAACAAATGTATTGAACAAAAAATGTGGTGATAGAAAACCAAATACCAAACAATGGACATAAGGCAAACAATGCATAATGTCACATAATGATAAAAAAAGGAAATCAGAATCCAAAATATATGAAATCAAAAATGTCTCCAAATTCTCCTTCCAACAAAGCAAATCGAAACAGAAATGAAAAAGTAAAATCCATTGCTCCATGGAAAAATCAAAAAAGAAAATGCCGACAAATCCACACTCCAACTATTTACAAGGATGAAATCCTGGGTCCATGAGCCCAACTGTCCAAATGAAACCTACAAAAATACACTAACTAATGAAGAACTATATACAAAAATGTGAGGTATTGGCCAAGCGCCCCCAAAAAAAATGAAAACCAAAATGAAACCTAACACTAACTAACTAACTAACTATTTACAATGGCAGCGGGCTAGTCCTACGGCTCACTTTTGGATGTCCCGGGCCAGGGCATCATCGAACTCCCGCTCAATGTCCTAGAGGCGGCCCTCTCCCATGGCCCGAGGGTTTGCAGGGACGATGACATGTTGGCCTCCAACTCCCTGCGAATTGCCTCGAGGCACTCGGCCCACCTCAGTGACCTCCACATGGAGTTCTCTGCCATGACCATTGTGACCCGTGCCTCTCCTGCCCGCTGCCGCTCCGCATCTATGGCGTGGCCCAACCACTGCCACACGGAAGACACTTGCAATCCTGGGTCCTTCTGCCCTCTGGCCGATGCCTGCCCCTCCGATGTTGAAGGCCCCGAGCCATCATTGCTCCCACCATGTTGCTGCTGCTGCTGTGCCTGCGCCCTGGCTCTTGCTGCCTGCACGTCCTCCTCCGGCTGGGGTGCAGTTGTCGTGGTGGCCACCCCTGCTGGACGTCCGACTCCCGACTGTGGCAGGGATGTGTCCTCCACCAACCTAGCTGCTGGGTCAGAGGCAGCTCCACAGTGATACATGGGTGGGAAGATGGCATGGAGGACGACTGGCGCATAGGGGGTTCAGGTGAGGAGGGGGTCGCAAGAAGCTCCGGCACACAGAGGAATCCAGCACTGGTGACCCGTCCCAGTAGGTCAACGCGGTCAAAGAGGCATCCGAGATGACGTGCACTGTCTTCACGAAAACACTGCAGGTCACCTTGCATGCCCCGTTGACGCAACGCTATCCGAGCCAGGACAGGCTCAACACGGTCCCGGATAGCCACATCCGCAGGGAGAGGAAGGCCAGTTGTTGTGCGCCCATCCCCTCCCTGAAAACGGGTCTGGACGTAGGCATCCCTGCTGGTGCCGGATGATGCAGTCAGATGATCAGGGACAGGATTACACACAGGCACCTCCGCGGCGGCCTGTGCTGCCTCCTGTCCCTGCCCCTGCACTGCACCACTGGCACCAGTGGAATCCCCACCTCCAGACCCCGTGTGTGTCCCTTCCATGGCCTCCTCCTCCTCCAAACCCCCCACCAACCTGGATGACTCCATGCCATCTTCCTCCGTCGGACCCTGTGGGGTCTCAGCTGCCCCTTCTGCTGCCGAGGAGTCCATCTCCAACCTCCGCCTCTTGGACCTACCCTCGGCAGCTGCGGCCTGGGGCGCGGCACCAGACTCCTCACTCCCCGAAGAGATGACAATCTGGGAGGGGAGCCGGGCCTTGCGTCTCGGGCTGGTGGTGCGATCCCTGCCGCTTTGCTCCACAGCACCCTCTCCACCCTCTTCATCAGTTGACGCTGCAGACAGGGAGAGATAGAACACAGGCATCAGGGCACTGTACAATGGACTGATACAGACGTGACAGTTGTACATGAGTGGCAGTGTCAAACTTCAGACATGGCATCACACTCCCTAACACACATGTCATTTCTACTCACACACATAAGCAATTCCAAAGCAATATTGCACCAGGCAGCACCATCCATACACATACAACAGCATCAGCATCCGAAGGTGAGCCTGACGTCACATGAAACACGGGGAGTACACAACACATGCACACACACCAACACACTTACATGCATGTGTGCATGTCCACCAACTGTCAGAGTAATGAGATCGCCATCCTTGTCACATCTGGCATTCAGCCTTCTACATGTCAGTGCCACATGCATCCATGTTGCATCACAGTTGCACACTTGTCAAATACACACACATGCACATGTACACAGTGCAGATACATGCAGCTGGAACCAACATCCATGTGTGACACCACAACCATGGCAACGTACATACACAGTAATTCAAACATGTGTGCTCCCACATCTGTATTTGGCCTGCATGCTTATCCACACATACACCATCCATGTGTCTCATAAATGAGAGGACTCGCATGTGTCAGCCTCACGCCCCTATACATACACATCCATACATGGCCCTACAGAAACACATGTGCAATCTGCACACTACTGGCACACCACGACACGCACAACGTCCAACCAGTATGCATGCACACTTACCGCCTGACTCCAGACGGGTCTGCCTCTCAAGGACCTGGATGTGGAGCGCTGGCTTATGCATTCCAGGATCCTCATTTGGTGGTCGGACAGGTGGCCCCGGCGCCCCTTGGCATCCACTGCCTTCAAGAGGCACCAGGCCTTGTCGAGGGTCCTGGACCTGAAGTCCTCCCAGCGCTTCTTGACATGTTTGATGTCACGGACTGCCACCCCCTCCTCGTTGATGGCAGTCACAATGTCCATCCAGATCCTGGTCCGTCCTTCATAGTCGGCGCGCAAACTTCCAAAGAGGGCATCATACTGCCCCAGGACTTGCTCCATCAGGACACCAACTTCCCAGGCACTGAAGCTGGTGGCCCTCTGCCTCTCTGGCTGGGGGTTGCCAGTGGTGCCAGATGCTGTTGTGCCCGACATGGGAACCCCAGAGGCAGGTGTGGGTGGGCAACTGGGTCCTGGGGCTGGGCTGTGGAGCAATGGTATCCCAGTTGGGAGTCTTCAGTTCCAGCAGGGGTTGTCACAGCAACTTCACCCCTGGCTGACGTGCAGGCAGCAAATAGCAGGGCACGTGGGCAGCAGGCAGGCAGGCAGCAGCAGATGGCAGGTGGGAGTGTGCTTGGGGCTCTTGGCGTCAGTAATTCAGCCTTCTGGGCAGGAGCGTGGTCTTCTGTGTGTTGTCGCGTGGCCAGCTTGATACGGAGTGATTTGGCACGTGAAAAAATTGCACATCAACGTGTAACTCGAGGAAAGGGCCTTAGCGCATAAGCGCGTCTGTGACGTTACGTGCGCGGGTGTTTCCCTCGTGACAGGTGCATAGTGAATCAGCACGTGAATACACTGCATGTACATGAATTCCTTGGACCAAAGGCCCTTTAGCGCGAAAAAGCGCGTCTGTGACGTGACGCGCAAGGGCGTTTCCCTCAACACAGGTGCATGTTCATCATACATGTGCAAAAACTGCACGTGCGAGTGTCAGCTCGTGTAATTGGAGGAAAGGGCCTTAGCGCGTACACGCGTAAGTGACATTGTACATCTGGGCCAGTTTAAAAGGTACGTGTAGGACGCCATTTACTTGTACGTGCTTTTCTTGGAGAGCGAGTGGGTGAATTTTGTACTTCTTGTCAGTTCACACACGATTACTTCACAGCGTTTCAAGTTCGTACTCCCTGTTACCTCTGACAGCGTTACATTTTTTGGTTGGCCCTGTTTCCTCAAACAGTGTTCACTTCTTCTTTTGTCCTGTTTCCTCAGACAGCATACAATTCTTCTTTTGGTGGGGGTGTTGCCAACACACACACGCGCTTCTTTTTCACGTTCTTTTTCCAGGCATACAGTGAGTCACGCACGTATTTACCAACTGTGCTTGCCCCGTGTGTCGCATACCCCTTCAGAGGTCATTGTAGGCTGCGTGTATTACAGTACGCTTATTTTTGTGTTTCTGGGTGCCGCAGCGCAGTGCGGGTTCATTTTTCCATGCACGTGGTCTACGAGGGGTTGCGTGCATGTTCATTTTTGTTTTCGGGGTGCCTGTGCATTGCGTGACCCGTCATCTTCCCCCAGGGGTCACAGACAGCCTTGCTGGAGCACTAGGTTACAAATTCCATCTACTACCCTACCCCTTTCACCCCCAGTTTCCCAGGACAATAGTTTACTGCTACTCCCATACGCACAATAAAATCAGTGCCATGGTTGGGAGGCGACCAAGCGGTAAGGGAGGCAAAGGTGGCCGACCTTCAAAAGGTGGGCATGGTGGGCATGGTAGGGGACATGGCCAGGATTTGCAGGGTGCCCCTAGACCCCCATGTGTGGAGGACCAATCAGGGACACCCATGCCCCACCCCCTCATGGTTGTGGGAAACGTAGCTGACACCATCCCAGCTCAGCCCTTGCTGGACCTGCCCATTGCGGCACCTGAACCGGCACAGGAAGACTCCCAGGCTGACTTCCAGGTCAGCAAGTCTAAGCCACGTGTGGTGGTGCAAGTTGTTGTCACCAGGCCACGTGGATCTGGGGCAGCAATGTCATCTGCTGCCCCAAGTAGACAGGGTGGGGAGACTGCAGGGGTAGCTGCAGCTCTATCCACCCAAGCCCTGAGTCTCCCAGCCGGGACAGTGTTGTTCCAGGTCCATCAGACCGACATTTCCCCTGCCAACATCACCCTACAGCCAATGCCTGCACCAAGACCTATGGTCATTGTGCCTTCGCACACTCCTAGTACACAGTCCACCGGCACTTCTGCCCCTACTGACCAGAGCGGCGTAAGCCACTCAGGATCCGCACCACCTTTGAAAAAGAAGAAGAAGGGTGCTCTGGCACTACAGGCTGAGACCCCAGACACAGCTACACACTCCGGCACGTCAAGGAAGCCTAGTTTTAATGACACCAAACTTGATGCACTTGTGGCCTATGTGTCGGAACATATCCGCGAAATGGTGGTGACTGCAGGGTGCAAGACCATACCTGGTCAATATAGGGTACACTGGCAGACCATCGCGGACCACATTAGTGCCCTTGGATTTGTGAGGCGCACAGCTGATGATTGCTACAAGCGGTGGAATAACCTGAAACGCAGAGCAAAGAACAAGCAGGCCTCAAATCATGCCTCTACTCTGGTGACTGGCGGTGGGTCTCCACCAGAGGACAACCAACTCACTGAACATGAGTCTGTTGCTGGAAACTTCGTCAGAGAGGAACAGATCCAAGGCGTGGGAGACCTACCTGATTACGATGCATTGTCCGGTGAGTGCCCATGCATGTGTGTGTAATCCATGTGTATGTTGTTTGGGTGACGGGTTCTGATTGAGTGCCAGGTGAGGGTGTGTGCTCCAGAGTGGTATGGATCACCCATGTGCTTCCTCCAATACATTCACGTGCCTCGGATTTGGGTATAACAGTATCCCTTCTGCCACAGTAGCCAATTAGCGCCACATTACTGCAGTTGCCCTTAACCTCTCATCTTGCAACAACATTGTTCAGATTTTTTCAGTGTTCATTCTGGCTGATTGTTTCAATTTTCCCATTTTTGCTACGCATTTTTCAGCCCTAATGCCACATATGTGACATGCTTCTGTCATTGATTACACCCCACATTGGCCCACATTGCCTTGTTATGTGAATGATTAGACCATACAGGCTGATTGAGTATTGGCCTGCTCACATTAATTTTTGGGGCCTGTTTGAATATGGAACATGATAGTTGTTTGCTGTCATGTTAAAGTGGCCAACCATTGATGTGTACATCTGCCTACAATCACTGTATTATTGTACACTGTATGTGTTGCAGTGTGTGGCACATGCATCTTTTGCCACACTATTTAGCATTTTTCATCTCATCATGTCCATCTCACATGGATGGGTGACAGTACTCATTCACTGACATATCGCTGTAGCTGTCTAATGTACCATGCCTATGATACATGACATCTGTGTGCTGGCCTGTGTCATGTATGTGTATTGGACATGCCACTCACAGGCTAATGTGTGATGCCAGTTCTACCCACCATGCAGCAAGTGTGTTGCTTTTCCATCTTGGTGTCCTCAGTGTCTGCTTTTTGCCTCCCCTTCCAACTCATTGACAGTGCATGCATGCCAGGGTTATAGTCATGTGGGACATGTGTAAATCATGTACACGATCTCTGTCTTGTCAGGCCTATGTGTGTGCTATGGTGCTCATGCCTGTTTGCTTTTGCTGTATTTCATGTTTTTGCAGGTGATGACGCACTTGATGCTGGTGAGGTTGAGGAGATGGTGCAGACCAAGGAGGGATCTCAGCCACGACCGGGCACCAGTGGAGGACGTGGTGTGGCGGTGGGTGAAAACCCTTTGTTACTGCAGACCATACTGTCCAGGGGTGCCTCTGGGTGCACCTCCCCAGACCTCTATTCAGGTGCTGAATCGGATGATGAGACTTATGTGCTGTTGCAGGTGAGTGCTTCTGGCAGGGATTCTGTTCTGTTCAACCCACCTGCACCAGGGGTAGAACCCTCTATGGGGATGTCAGTGTTGGTAGGTCCGCCTTTGGCGGTTACGGATGCAGGGTCACACTCCACAATATCTGATCCTGTTCCTTGGCCAGCAGATCAGAGGGGGAATGCAGTCCTGCAGCCTCAGGCAGTGCCAGCACAGCAAGGTGCAGATTGCCTTGCCCCAAACAGGTGTGGTGCCCGCCGACGCGGTGGCCGTGCGCCACCAGGCAATACTGTATGGGAAAACTCCATGTACGGTATGGCAACCCAACAGGCAGCATCAGTTGAAATAATGGCTCAGGCAATGGAGAGGGTGGCCACTTCCATTATCCCCCCTGAAAGGCAGATGGAGCAACAACAGCATGCAACACACTCCATTTGCCAATCACACAGGGAAGACATGTTGGCGTCCAACAGGGACCGACGGGCGGCACTGGAGACTCTGCGCAAAGCCATATCAATAGAGTCACAGGGCCACAGGGAAGCCCTGAGGGTAGAACTCCATAACATCAGGGAGACCTGTGAGGAGATCCGGGCATCACGTGGGCCATGCGTGCAGAAATGCAGACAACCTGTGAGGTGCTGCATGGGGATCTCTGCACTATCATCCTCCAGAATCAGACATTCCAGACCCGCATGTTTGCTGCCATGGAGGACCATACCAGGGCTTTTCGTGGGCTGCCTCCCATTGCATCACCACCTCCTGATGCAGCAGCAGAGGGTGAAGAGACCAACAACAGTTCTCCCACAATGGCATAGCCATGCAGGCCATGAGGCCCTGGAGGTATTTTTTTTCCCAGCATCCACGCAGGTGGGTGTTGGTGTGCACCCTGTCCTCGAACCTCCTGGGTGGCCTCCCTTCCCTGACCCCCACATGGCCATTTTTGGTTTTTTTTGTTTTTTTTTTGTTTACAGTGTGTTTCCTTGTGTGGCTCCCATGGGCATCCACTGTGTATTCCGGCTGGGCACATGCAGGCTTTTCCTGAGTTTGGGTTAGATGCTTGGGTTCGTGACACACACACCCCTCCTGCTTCCCGTTTCCATGGGCTTGCAAAGGGTGTGACCAAGTGACAGTGACTTACACGGTGACATTGGGCTCCCATGAGCTGTGTGGGCAGTCTGTAGTCAATACTGTGTGGACATCCCTAGTGGGTATTGTTGTTGTATTGAACACTGCATGGTGTATTGATATGTTCTTGTGCATCCATGTCTTCCTCAAAATTTTCAGGTACCTTATTCATGGGTTCACAAGGCTGTCTCCTTTGCAGATGGAGTTCATGTTGTATGCAGTACACTGACACATTTGTGTGGCAGCAACACTCTGCAGTTGGAAGGGGTCTATCTGCTGGCTTATTCAGGTTGTAAGACTACCACTACTTTGACTTTGTACTGTCATGTTTTTGCAATGTTTCATGCTTTGTTGTTGTATTGTGTTTGTGGTAAGTATTTGCTCATGTGTGCTGTTCGTTATTGATTACTGGGAGCATATTTTCTGTGGGCTGGTTCCATTTGGGACAGTGAACTTTGTGACACTTGTGTCAGGTCTTGTGCATTGCTTTGTTTGCTTTCACATTGCATGACATGCTATGGTGTGTTGGGTGGCGGAGATGGGGAGGGGTTGGGTGACATGGCGCTATTTTCATGTTGTATTTTGCTAGGGGGTAGTCATTCATGCAGCATGAATGTATGTCTTTTAATGACAAAGCATTGGTTGTCTTTGGGTAGGTAGGGATGCACACAATGTAACACTTCCAGGTGACCAATCTCAGGCTGGTATGGTTGTGACAGTTGACTGTCCCGTATGTCATCATCTTTGATTGTCAGATGGTATGTGCCAGGGCTGTGTGCACTCCACAGGGGTGTGATATTAGGTGAAGTAATTAGCCACCAGCTGCGTACGGGCTGCCTCACCACGCGCCCTTTCCCCTCCCATGTGCAGCGGCCGTGCATGTGGTTGGGGATGTGGGGGCACCACCATGTCCACCGGCAGGCCCCGGCGTGTTGCTACGTTGTGCAGGACACATGCTGCCACTATGATCCTGCACACTACTGGGGGAGCGTCTAGCAGCTGCCCACCAGAACGGTCAAGGGAGCGAAAGCATGACTTCAGCACTCCGAATGTGCGCTCCACTATGCCACTGGTTGCAATATAGGCTGTGTTGTATCTTACCTCAGGTGGTGTGGTGGGGTTCCGAATTGGCATTATCATGTGGGTGCTCAGAAGGTAGGCACTGTCCCCTGGGGAGGGGATGATGGGTATCATTAGTGGGGTTGTGACATTACTCAGTATCTGACATGCATGCATGTGCAGTGGCATTTATTCTCACCAAGCAACCATGTATCGCCATGCCGCCCAGCTTCTAGGTCACGGTTTAGGGTTGACGTTCTTTATATGAAACTGTCATGGGTGGACACTGGATAGTTGGCATATACTAAGGTGATGATTCCCTTGGCATCACATACTACCTGCGCGTTGATGGAATGCCAGTGCTTGCGGTTTCTATAGATGTGCTCTGATGCCCTGGGAGGACGTAGAATCACATGGGTGCAATCAATGGCACCTAGCACTTTGGGGAAGTGTGCCACCCCGTAAAAATCCTGGACAACAGATGGCTTTCTGGAGGTGTTCTGGGCAGGTATATGTGCCTGCGGACTGAGGGGCGTGCAGTCATGACGGCCAAGACCTGGTGTAGGCAGCGTGACTGCGTGGCCTGTGACACCGCCCCCACTATGGCACTTGTCTGCTGAAATGACCCAGTAGCCAAGAAGTGCAGTACATTGAGAACCTTTTCCAAGGGGCTCAGTTCTTGGGAGCACAGGGTGGGTGATGTGAGGTCATCCTCCCACTCACTCGCCAGGTCGAGTATTATGTGAGGTGGATACCTGTACCTCCCATACACCTGGTCATCAGGCATCCCAAAAAGACTGGTCCTGGGTGTAAATATTCTGGCCCTGACTATCCTCCTCCTCCTCCTGCGGTATCCCACGACCACTGCTGCAAGGAACGGTAAATTCATCGAAGCGTCTGAGCTCGTTTGTTGTTTGCGCGCACTTTTATGCTGCGCTGGTCCACATATGCCTGCTTCCTGCTGGCGTACGTGTTTCCGGATTAGCGCGTCTCTTTTGGCGAATGCGTTAGCCCCGTTCGATTCCATGAATACGTGCTGTAGGCGCGCGTGTGGGCGTTCTGCGCACTTGCCTCCTGTACTTCCTCCTTAACGCCCACATTTTCACGTGTTGTTCCCCATTCCGCGTGTTACGCCCCGTGTTACGCCTACTTTTGTTGTGTGTGCTGCGCTATGTGCGCTTTCGCTCTGCGTGTAGCTCACGCTGTTTGATGACGTGTGCGCCCGCGTGCCCCACGCAGGATTTTAGCGTACATCCATGGATTTACACGCGCACGGACTTCCATGAATCGCTGAGCGCGGGTTTCGCTGCGATTTTCACACTTGCGCTGCGATTCGCACGCTTTCGCGCGCTTGCACGGAAATTTTCAGCGCACATTAATTCCATGAATCGGCCTGTTCGTCTGTTATTAAACGCCTCAACTCAGCTTTTCTTCCTTCTGAGGTCGATAAATGACTACCAACAGAGGTTGGGTAATATTGGGTTTATATTTTTTCTATATAAAGCACTTAAGCGTAAGTGCTATATAATAACACATCATTACCATTTGGTCATGGACGTCTGCTTGCATTCACAGTAATTTGGTAATATGGGCCTATACATACTGATCTTAACGATACATATTGTAAGTGATTTCAATCCAGCATTCCAACTAAGTCAATGCCTAGTATGGGATGCCCAATGGAAACCCTTATTTATATATTTTTATGTCAAAGTTCTTTTAATTCTGGATGATGTACCCTTATATAACGTCCCTCTTTTTGAAACCTCCCGGCCTCACTGAGCCAATAAGTAGGTTTGTTTTGCAAATTAAAAGATTTATTTGAAGAATTGAACAATATATCAATTACACTTTTATGAATATGAATAATATCTGAATATCACACTTATGAATATGAACAATGATCAGCAATGGGTAATATTACAATATCAACAATCTCTTTAATCAATTAGGAGTAGGAATGGGAAGATTAATGTAGCAGCGAATACTTTGTATGGGTTCAAGGAAATGCAATGATAGGAAAGAATGCAACACAGAAATAAACTGGATATGAACTCAATCAAAGACAATGGGATTACTCACTCTCCCCAATATGCAATATGAAGAGATGGAATGAGGGCACACAGTTATCAGGAAGAACAATCAACAATTGCAGTTTCAATCCCGATTCCCCCCAGCAATCTTAGAGAGAACAGTAATGATTTTAAAACAGGTCAATTGCTTTTAAATGTATTTTTATTAATTTATGTTTTATTTGTGTTTAATCCTGATTAACAGTTTATCAAACTTGGTGCATGTTTTCCTTTGTTGTCACATTTCCTTTCCTAGCTAAGAAATGCGGCCTTGAGGAGCTCTGTCCTCTTTGTACCAGTTTTGATCTGCGGCCTTTCCGTCTAAGTCCAAATCGTACAAAAATGTAGCTGTTGCTAATGTCAGCGATGTAGAATCTCTGCTCATCATCTGATTCCACCAAACATCGTCAGTTGTCGTCTGATGTTTGAGTCTGTGTGGCCGAAGATAGATTGTTCTTAATTTGTCTGTTCCTGGACAGAGAAGGAGTAGATGTCGCACTGTCTCGATATTTTGTGTGACTGAGCAGTGACGGCATATGTTGTTTTTGGCTTGTTTTCGGAAATAGAAGACTTTGTTCGTCTTTAGGACGTTCAGGCGTGCTCTTAAAAAGATTGATCGCAAGTGTTTATTCAGGGATTTCTTTAGATAAGTTCTCACCTCGTCTATTTTTTGAGTGTTGAATGTCAGATGTGACGAGGATATGTATTCACTTGCTTTATCCAGTGTATCAATCCAATCTTGAGTTTTCAGTCTGTCTTTGATTTTTCCAGGGATTCTTTCGATGTCCCATTCCAAACACCTGATTTTTTCCGCCAGGTTGAGTTGTTTTTCGTACCAGGCGGTCAGCATCTGGGTCTTTTCGCTTACCATTTCTCTGTAGATGATGTCTAGGATTTGCGGGCAAGGAGTTCTCAGTATTTTTCCCAGGAATAAAAGACTGTTTCTTCGATCACGTATTTCATTGAAGACAGACTTAGCTCTCATCTGATTACTGCTATAGGTGTTGAGTTAGGCAGCTTCAGTACTTTATGCCAAAATAGGCCCTCAAGCCTGTCCCACAGTGTGGCAGGAAGTTGTAACATCGCTTCGGCTCTGTATGTTATCGCTGGTGTGGCTTTTGTTTTGAAAAAGTTTATCACTGGAAGAAGCGAAAATTTGCCGTATTTTCTGTCTAAAATCAGAGCTTGGGCTGCAAGGGTTTTTGTCCTTGCAAAAAGGTGTTCCTGCATGGAAATTTCAATTTTGCTGAGGCAGATTTTGACTCCCAGGTCTGTGAAGCTTTCGACTGTTTCCAATTTCTCGGAATTTACGAATCAATGGTGTTTTTTTGTTGATGTTTTTGGCTTTTCGATGATCATGATCTTCGTTTTGTTTGTGTTGATATCCAAACTGTTTGTTTTTAGGTAGGCTGAGAGGCTGTCTAATTGGCGTTGTAGACCGATGGCAGTTTGGTCCACCAGGATTATGTAGAGCAGCCTTGTAACCTTGGATTCACCTATTTTGGGAGGAAAAGAACGGGGGTCATTTTCTGAATCCACAATGTCGGCTATATAGGCTTTTTACAATGCTGGGGCCAAAGGGCTGCCTTGTTTGACCCCTCTTGTTGTCTTTATTGATTTTGACAGCAGGCCGGCCCCATTTAGCCTCACTCTCACCGAAGTTTCACTATGTAGGGCTCGGATCTGTGCTATTATGGAAGGGGAGCATTTTGATCTTTCTAGTTTCTTCCACAGTCTTTTTCTATTTACCCGATCAAAAGCTTGCACAAGGTCTATGGAAGCTATGATGTTCCAGGTTCTTTTCAAATCCAGATTGGAACGTGTCTGCCGTTTTGGCTTCTTTTTGCCATTCTTGCAGATCATCCAGAATTAGTGATCCGAATAGCTTCCCTATGACATCCAATAAAGCTATTGGCCTGTAGTTCTTTGCTTCACTCTTTAAACCCTTTTTAAAAATTGGGACGATGTTAGCCGTTTTCCAGGTTTCCGGGATAGATCTTGTTTCAAGGCATCGATTGAATATCTCCATGATCAAAACTGCCCAGAATTCAGGGTCTTTTTTTAGCTGGGCATTTGAAATTCCATCCGGGCCTGGAGCGCTTGAGTTTTTTTCATTTTTAATTTTTTTCACAATTATTGCTTTGTTGTAAGTGATTGACCAGTCACTCTCAGCCTTGTTTGTCACTTCATCTTCTCCAGTGATTTCAGATAGGTTGGTAAAATGTTGCACCCATTTTTCCTCGCTGACACTATTTGAGATGGTTGTGTCCGTTATCGCTGTTGAGTTTTTAACTAGAGACCAGAAGTCTTTGGAAGATCTTCCGCAGACTGCTCTCAGCATAGTCTCTGCATCGTGTTGTTATAACATCCTTCGATGATTTTTCAGCCACGATTTATAGCCTTTTGTTTGTTCTAATGCAAGGGCTATATTTTCCTTGGATGGGTGTTTTTGTACACGTCTTGAGGCTTTTCTTTGCAGGGCTCTCCTGGCCCTAAATTCCTTGTTAAATTTATGAAGATGTTGGTGATCTACACCGTTTCTCATCACCCTAGGTTGTAGGTAGGGAACTAGGAGTGGACAGTAGTCCAGGGATGCTTGACTTTGATTTTCGGTCTCAGTTTCCTTCTTTTGGTTATAAGCCATCGTGATGGAACTGATGGCTTTTTTGTCAGTGTTAGTCGGTTTCCTTTGTTTCTAGCCGGTATGGCATTTCCTTTGGCTTCTTTTTGAATGAGGACCACGTTGCTGTAAGTAAATTGTGGTCACTTCTGGTTGTTTTTAATACTTCAAATGATTCCATTAGGGTGTACAGTTCCTTTGAGGCGGAGATATAATCAATGGCACTTTTTTATCCTGATGTTTCCCATGTCGCCACGGGCGGGAAAACTGTTTCTAGAGAATTTAGGTTGTGCAGGTCCCGCGAATCCATTAATTCTGACCAAGCACAACCTCTTTTATTCGCTTGTAGGTTGTGATTAGGGTGCGGAGTAGGGTGTCTACCTTCTGTATCTGGACAGCTGGCATTTAAGTCTCCGCAGATCAGTGTGTGATTCACATTGAACTCGGTTGTTGCCTCAGTTAGGATTGTTTCAACATTATTTATGAAATCTTTGGTGGAGATCGCCGCTGGGTTCCAGTAGTTGTTAAGAAGAAGTCTGAACTCGCATGTTTTGCTCACTAACGGCCTGCTGTATTTGTCCCATTCTAAGACTATGGCTTGTATAAAGGCAGATGATACCAAAATTCTGTTTATTCGCAGGCTCCCTCCTGTGCGGACTGCTGTTAGGAGGCCCGATGTCGGGCGACCCGCTGGTGAAAGATGGATCTCGAAGCCGTCTATGCTAGGAGGTGATTGATGTCAAGTCTCGTGAAGGCTTAGGAGATCAAATAGGCCGATGTTGATCTCTCCAGCCTGAGTGTGGTGGATATGTCCTTGGGTATTCCATGAGCCAATGGTGAGTTTTTGAGGCACAATGTTCTCCCCAGGTGGTTCTATGTTGGTGCTCATGGCCACATTAATTGGTTGCTATTTTCTAGAGTATCGAGCCAGCGCTGTGGTTATCCATGCCCATCTTTTTGTTTCTTTCTCATTAGCTTTTTGCTGTCCTTCTTTTAGCAATGTCGGAGTTATGATATCTTTATCTTTGCATTCTTAGTTTGCAAGTAGATCGGTCAGACCGGTTTTCTGGACCTATTTTCCATCATGTCTCTAGTCGCCTCTTCTTTTCCCGTGGTTTGATTTCTCTTTGGTTTTTCTCGAGACTTGTTTCTTTCCATCGATGTCGTGTTTGTCGAGTCTTTCCCCTGCTGTGCCGTACTTCTGTTGTTTCAGGCTCCCTCTGTGTGCTTTGTTTTAGGGAAGTCAAGACCTCTTTCTTCGGCCGTTGTTTCTCGAAGTAAGTATCGTCTCTTCTCGAGGTCCCCAGCCACCGACAACAAGAGATTCTTTACTGAGTGAGATGTAATGTGTAGGAAGATGCTATCAGTGCGACGTTTGTGAGCAAATTCTACCACTTTTATGTCAGTGGTTCGAATGTGGTCTTCCTTTGTGGGTTTTTTTAACAATCTTAATGTTGCTCTTCTATTTAATAGTATTCTGTCTCTTGAGACCGGCTGTTTTTCCAGTTTCAATGTTCTCGTTAACTTACTTCTGTGAGTAAAGAGGGCTGATGTTCGTGTTTGGTTGAGAGATGAGGCTGTGCTGGAAGTTCTTTGTTGATGTTTTTTGTTTTGTCTGAGAAGTTGGCTTCCGAATTGTTACTTTTGGTAGAGGAGCAATATCTTCGGTCGTTGGAGTAAGAGTGTTTTACTCTGGTTTCCTTAGAGTTTTCCAGGTATTCTCTATTTTTCCTTTCGCTATTAGGCATTCTTTCACTGAGCCTTAAGTCCTTGACGTTGGTATGATTTTCTCTGTGTTTCTGTTCGCTGTTAGGCGTTCTATCGTTTAGCCTTGAATCAAGAAAAGTGCGAGTTGTGTCTCGTCTTGGGTTCGATGTACTATGGCCCTTGTGGTTCATTTCTTTATTAGGGTCGCCATTGTTTAGTTTTACACCGGAAAACCGGTGTAGGGTGCTGCTTTCTTGATTAGGCCACTGTCTGTTTTCAATTTTTTCATTGTGTTTTTTATTATTCTTTTGAGGCGTTACGTTGTGTTTCGAACCATTTTGCCTCGAAGTTTCCATTGTTGAGTCTTTATCTCTAAATGATACTTTCCTTTTTTTTGGCTTGGGATGTGGAATTTCTGATTCTGAATTCTCAATTGAATACTTGCTGACGTCCAGTAAGTCGATCGAGATGTCTTTATGTTCTTCGTGAAACTCCTCGCTTCTTTGACACTGTGGGGGTAATTCATAGAATTCAGCGCACAAGTGGCGCACGCGGCTGGCGCACAGTGTGCGCATGCGAATCCCTGCGCCAGCCGCGTGCGCACAGCGTATTCATGGATTCCAGCCACCAAAACCAGCCGTGGCGCACAGTGGCGCAGCGACCCTGCAGCAGCGCCAGTTACGCCCCCAAGAACGCCTCTCGCGCAGGGAAAAGCCATCAATATACCCTGTACCAGCACGGCAAGCGGGCTATGTGTATCACTGGGGTGCACGGGAAGTACCTCACGCGATTGGCCCCGTGCGAGCAGGGTACGCATATTTCAGGGGTGCGCGGAAAGTTCCACACGCGATTTCCGCAGGGTACGCTTATCTCAGGGGTGCGCGGGAAGTGCCACACGTGATTTCAGCAGGGTACGTGTATTTCGGGGTGCGGGGCAAGTTTCACACGCGATTTCAGCAGGGTACGTGTATTTCAGGGGTGCGCGGGAATTTCCACACGCGATTGGGCCCGTGCGAGCCGGGTACGCGTATCTCAGGGGTGCGCGGCAAGTGCCACACGCGATTTCAGCAGGGTATGTGTATTTCAGGGGTGCGTGGGAAATTCCACACGCGATTGGGCCCGTGCGAGCCGGGTACGCGTATCTCAGGGGTGCGCGGGAAGTGCCACATGCGATTTCATCATGGTACGTGTATTTTAGGGTGCAGGGGAAGTTTCACACGCGACATCAGCCGGGCACGTGTATTTTAGGGGTGCGCGGGAAGTTCCACACGCGATTTCATCAGGGTACGTGTATTTCCTGGTGCGGGGGAAGATTCACACGCGACATCAGCAGGGTACGTGTATTCCAGGGGTGCGCGGGAAGTTCCACACGCGATTCCATCAGGGTACGTGTATTCCAGGGGTGCGCGGGAAGTTCCACACGCGATTCCATCAGGGTACGTGTATTACAGGGGTGCGCGGGGAGCACCACATGTGAATTGCATGTGTGGGTCCTCCCAGGTGTTCCCTCTACACCCTCCACGGCCCCTGCAGGTGGCTCACACCACAGGGGCCTACCCTGCACATGTCCTGCAGGCACACCATCCAGCATGGCCATGACCCCCAGCCAACCCACATGTCAACTTGCACTACTGCCCACCAACGTATGTCCCCCTGCACCCCCAGCCACCAGGGGCACCCTCCACCAGGCCCCCACACATGTCTCCCACAACCCCCACCCCCCAGCAGTGCAGGGGCACCCTCCACCAGGCCCCTACCCATGTCTCCCACCACCCCCAACCCCCAGCCACCAGGGGCACCCTCCACCAGGCCCCCACCCATGTCTCCCACCACCCCCAACCCCCAGCAGTGCAGGGGCACCCACCACCAGACCCCCACCCATGTCTCCCAGCACCCCCACCCCCCAGCCACCAGGGGCAGCCTCCACCAGGCCCCCACCCATGTCTCCCACCACCCCCACCCCCCAGCACTGTGGGGCACCTGCCAGCAGGGCCCCACCCATGTCTCCCACCACCCCCACCCCCCAGCACTGTGGGGCACCTGCCAGCAGGCCCCCACCCATGTCCAACTCATGTCTCCCACCACCCCCACCCCCCAGCACTGTGGGGCACCTGCCAGCAGGCCCCCACCCATGACTCCCACCACCCCCACCCCCCAGCACTGTGGGGCACCTGCCAGCAGGCCCCCACTCATGTCCAACTCATGTTCCCCAGCACCCCCACCCCCCAGCACTGTGGGGCACCCTCCACCAGGCCCCCACCCATTTCTCCCACCACCCCCACCCCCCAGCACTGTGGGGCACCTGCCAGCAGGCCCCCACCCATGTCTCCCAGTACCCCCACCCCCCAGCCACCAGGGGCAGCCTCCACCAGGCCCCCACCCATGTCTCCCACCACCCCCACCCCCCAGCAGTGCAGGGGCACCCTCCACCAGGCCCCCACCCATGTCTCCCACCACCCCCACCCTCCAGCACTGTGGGGCACCTGCCAGCAGGCCCCCACCCATGTCCAACTCATGTTCCCCACCACCCCCACCCCCCAGCACTGTGGGGCACCTGCCAGAAGGCCCCCACCCATGTCCAACTCATGTTCCCCACCACCCCCACCCCCCAGCACTGTGGGGCACCTGCCAGCAGGCCCCCACCCATGTCCAACTCATGTTCCCCACCACCCCCACCCCCCAGCACTGCGGGGCACCTGCCAGCAGGCCCCCACCCATGTCCAACTCATGTTCCCCACCACCCCCACTCCACAGCACTGTGGGGCACCTGCCAGCAGGCCCCAACCCATGTGCAACTCATGTTCCCCAGCCAACATGTCATCACAATCTATATCCTTGGTCCCTATGGTCAGCCTCCAAATGCAAAACACCCACCCGAGTATTGCATCCACCCACTCATAATTTGCAATTACATCACAAGACACCAATTGCAAGTTCCGAAACAAACACATTTCCCTCACATACACCCAATGGGTGTCAGTGAATCTCAAAACCCATATCATGAAATGCATGAAACCAATGAGATACCACACATTGAAGTTCACCAAAAAAAATATGTATTAAAGGAAACATAAATAGAATCAAAAATGAAGAAACAGAAATGTGAATGTACAAAAATTAAAAGAAGCATGTCTGTGAAAAAAAGCAAAACCAAAAAAAAATTCCAAAGTAATGGTGTCCAAAGTCAATGTCCACAAAACAAAATTCAGTGGGAAATAAAAAAGAAAGCCATTGCTCCATGGTTAAAATGTGAAAAAAAAATACAATCCAACTGTGAACTATGTACATGGGAACAAGCCAGGGTCCATTATCCCAACAAAAGAAAGGAAACCTATCTAACTACACTACCTAATAAAATAAACTATATACAAAAATGTGGCCAATGTCCGAAAGGTCCAAATAAAATCAAAACAAAAATGAAACCTAACATACTACATAACTATGTACAAGGGCAGCAGGCTAGTTTCACGGCTCACTTGTGGATGTCCCTGGCCAGGGCATCATCGAACTCCTGCTCAATGTCCCGGAGGCGGTCCTCCTCCATGGCCCCGAGGGTCCGCAGAGCCGTCGACGTGTCCACCTCCAAACCCCTGCGGATTCCCTCAAGGCACTCGGCCCACCTCAGAGCCCTCCGCATGGAGTTCTCCGCCCTGACCATTGTGAGCCGTGCCTCTTCCGCCCGCTGCCGCTCCGCATCTATGACGTGGCCCAACTGCTGCCACACGGAAGACACTCTCTGTCCTGGGTCCTCCTGCCCTCCGGCTGATGCCTGCCCCTCCGATGTTGAAGGCCCCGAGCCTTCATGGCTCCCACCACGTTGCTGCTGCTGCTGTGCCTCTGCCCGTGCACTGCCTCCTGCTGCCTGCACATCCTCCGCCGGCTGGGGTGCAGTCAGAGATGTGGCCACCCCTGCTGGACGCCCGACTCCCGACTGTGGCAGGGATGCCTCCTCCACCAGCCTGGCCGCACCGTCAGAGGCAGCTCCACAGGGCACCTAGGAGACTGATGGGTGGGAAGATGGCACAGAGGATGACTGGCGCGTAGGGGGTCCAGTTGAGGAGGGGGTCGTAGCAAGCCCCATCAGACGGAGGAATCCGGCCTGGGTGACCTGTCCCAGCAGGCTGACGTGGTCAACGAGCCATTCGAGATGACGTGCAGTCTCCTCATGAAAAGACTGCAGGTCACCTCGCATGGCCTGTTGACACAACGCCACACCAGTCAGGACAGGCTGAACCCGGACCCGGATAGCCATGTCTGCAGGCAGAGGAAGGCCAGTTGATGTGAGCTAATCCCCTGCCTGAAAACGGGTCTGGACGTAGGCATCCCTGCTGGTGCAAGATGATGCAGGGTTAGGATCAGGGACAGGATTGCACACAGGCACCTCGGCGGCGGCCTGTGCTGCCTCCTGTCCCTGGTCCTGCACTGCACCACTAGCACCAGTGGGGTCCCCACCTCCAGACCCCGTCTCTGGTGCTTGCACGGCCTCCTCCTCCACCAAACCCCCCACCAACCTGGATGACTCCGTGCCATCTTCCACTGTTGGGCCCTGTGGGGTCCCAGCTGCCCCTTCTGCTGCCGAGGAGTCCAACTCCAACCTCGGCCTCTTGGACCTCCCCCCGGCAGCTGCGGCCTGGGATGCGGCACCGGACTCCTCACTCCCCGACGAGATGACAACATGGGAGGGGAGCCGAGCCTTGCATCTCCGGCTGGCGGTGGGATCCCCGCCGCTGTGCTCCACAGCACCTTCTCCGCCCTCTTCATCAGTTGACGCTGCAGACAGGGAGAAACAAAACACAGGCATCAGGGCACTGTACAATGGACACATACACACATGACAGTTGTACATGAGTGGCATTGGCAAACCTCAGACATGTCATCACAATCCCCAACACACATGTAATTTCAACTCGCACACATGAGCCATACCACAGCCATATCGCAACTGCCAGCACCATCCATACACATACAACAGCATGAGCAGCCAAAGGTGAGCCAGACATCACATGCAACACAGGAAGTGCACCACACATGTACACACACCACCACACTTGCATGCATGTGTACACCTCTGCCAAGTGTCGCAGTGTTCAGACGGGCATCCATGTCACATCTGCAAATCAGGCTTCCACATACCGCTGTCACATGCATCCATGTTGCATCACTGTTGCACCCTTGTCAAATACACACACATGCTCATGTACACAGTGCTGATACATGCAGCCGAAAACAGCATACATGCGTGACATCACGGACATGTCTACTTACATACACATTCATCCAAACATGTGTGCCCACACAACTGCATTTGGCATGCAAGCCTACACACACAAGCACCATCCATGTCTCACACATTCCAGCCCTCGCATGTGTTAGCCCCACGGCCCTGTACACCCCCACCCATACTCGACCCCATACAAACAGATGTGCAACCTGCACACTACTGAAAAATCACCACACGCACTGCTCACAATCAGGATGCATGTACACTTACCGCTCGACTCCAGACCGGTCTGCCTCTCAAGGACCTGGACGTGGAACGCTGGGGATATGCGTTCCAGGACCCTCATCTGTTCTTCCGGCAAGTGGCCCCGGCGCCCCTTGGCATCCGCTGCCTTCAAGAGGCGCCAGGCCTTGTTCAGGGTCCTGGACCTGAAGTCCTCCCAGCGCTTCTTGACATGTTGTAAGTCGCGGACTGCCACCCCCTCCGCGTTGATGGCAGTCACAATGTCAGTCCAGATCCGAGTCCGTCCTTCCTTGTCGGCGCGGGAACTTCCGAAGAGGGCATCATACTGCCCCAGGTTTTGCTCCACCAGGACACCAACTTCGGTGGCACTGAAGCTGGTGCTCCTCTGCCTCTCTGGCCGGGGGTTGTCAGTGGTCTCAGATGGTGTTTGCCCCGACATGACAAACCCAGAGGCAGGAGTGGGTGGGCAACTGGGTCCTGGGGCTGGGCTGTGGAGCGATGGAATCCCAGTCGGGAGTCTTCGGTTCCAGCAGGGGTGGTCACAGCAACAGCACCCCTGGCTGATGTGCAGGCAGCAAATGGCAGGGCACGTGGGCAGCAGGCAGTCAGGCAGCAGCAGATGGCAGGTGGGAGCGTGCTCGGGGCTCTGGGGGGCAGTAGTTCGGCCTTCTGGGCAGGAGCGTGGTCTTCCGTGTGCTTACGTGTGGCCAGCTTGATACGGAGTGATTTGGCACGTGAAAAATCTGCACGTCAGCATGTAATTCGAGGAAAGGCCCTTAGCGCGTAAGCGCGTCTGTACGCATACGCATTTTCATTGGACAGAAGGCCCCTCAAGCGCAAGCGCCCCTGTGACGTGACGCGTACAGACGTGCATGGGCATTTCAGCGAGCGTGAAAAACTGCACATCCGCGTGTAATACGAGGAAAGGGCCCATGCGCGTAAGCGCGCGTGAAAAACTGCACGTCCGCTTGCAATATGAGGAAAGGGCCCATGCGCGTAAGCGCGCGTGGAAAACTGCACGTCTGCGTGTAATACGAGGAAAGGGCCCATGCGCGTAAGTGACGTGACGCGCGCGTGCGTTTCCCTCAGCACGGGTTAAAGCTGTACGTGCCTGTCATGGAGACCGACGTGTGTTGCTGCTTCCTGTTGTTTCGCGCGCCATCACAAATTCACAGCTATCAAGGACATATCTCTTCTTTTGGCGGGGGTATTGGCTACGCGTGTTTTTCTGCATCGCGCTAGTCAGACGGTGAGTCGCACATGCTCTTTTTCCCACTGCGGGTGCCCCTGTGTATCGCACCCATTTTCGATGTCATAGTAGCCTGCGTGTCCCACGCGTACGTGTTATTCGTGTTACTGGGTGCCACCGCGTACTGCGGGAGGTTGAATCCACGCACGTAGGCTGCAGGGTTGCGTGCACGGTTTTACTGCAGTTTTGGGGTGCCTGAGCGTTGCGTGACCCGTCACCACATCACCGGGGTCACATACAGCCTTGCAGGTGCAGGGGGGCTGTTAACATCTTGCTTCCCACCCCCTTCACCCCAATTGCCCAGGTCAATTGTGGTGTACACCTCCCATTGGCACCACTCCATCTGTGCCAGCACTACTACATCTGTGCCATGGTTGGGAGGGCACCAAAGGTGAGGGGCGCCTCAGCTAGGCGTCCTCTTCGTGGCGGGCGTGGTCGGTGACGTGGCCGTGGTGACCAGGGAGTAGGGGGACTCCAGGGTGTCCAGGGCAGCCACAGAGGGGGAAGAGGCAGGGGTGCGCCACTTGAGCACAATGTTGTGCCATGTGTCGGTTCAGCCATGCCACCACCCCCTGTGGTTCCGGGGGAGCAGCTCCTGCATCTGGCACTGGCACCCGTACAACCCGGCAGTCCGTTCCATCGACTGCCACGGGCCCAAGGGTAGCTGCAGGTGCAGCTGTGGACACCGCCACCCAGGCTCAGGGTCTGCCAGCGCAGGCTGCGTTGGCAATTGAAGAGCCCTTGGTAGATCTCCAACAGGCCAGGGGGGAAACCATAGGGGCACGCCGGGCTGCTCAGACCAAGACACGTGTCATTGGGGCAGTCATGTCATCTGCTGCCCCGAACAGCCGGGTGTTGGCAAGTGCAGGGGCAGATGCACCCAACAGCACCCCGGTTGTGAGTCTGCCAACCAGGACCGTTGCGGTCAATGACCCTGCCACAGCTGATGTTGCTGCGCAGGGTCCATTAGTGGGCACCCAGCTGCCACTGACACAAGTCAGGCCTTTGGTCATCCCTCCACCTGCCACTCCCTTGGCTCAATCCACCGAACCCACTGGCCATACTGGTCAGGGTGGCATTAGCCAGCCAGGGTCTGCGCCACAGTCCAAGAGGAGGAAGGTTGCACCTGCAGCACAGGCTGGGACCCCACACACAGCCACGACCTCCTGCACGTCGAGGAAGAAGCCTTTCTGTAAGCAGGAACTGGACTTCCTCGTGGACTACGTGCGGGGCCACAGCCGTGACATGCTAGTGGGTGCCAATAGTCAGACTACGGCTGCCCAACGTGACACCCACTGGAAGCATGTTGCGGAACATGTCAGTTCATTCGGCCATGAGGTGCGCACGGCGCAGGAGTGCAAAAAGCGTTGGAATGACATCAAGCGCAGCACTAAGGCTAAGCGTGCCTCTAATTACAACTTGACTCTGGTGACTGGCGGTGGGCCTGCACCAGAGGAGGAAGAACTCACTCCGCATGAGGCTCTCGTTGCGGAGTTCATACCACCTGAATTGGTCGAAGGAGTGGGAGAGATGCTGGACTTTGATGCCCAGTCCAGTGAGTGTTGATGCGTGTTTGTTGAGGACGTGTGTGTTTCACTTGTGGGATGTGTTGTGCATGATTGCTGCTACATGTGACGTGTACATGGTTCTGATGTGTAAGTAATGCAATGCTTCCGTCATGCATGTCTCCTCTGACTGCATGCGGGACTCCATGTGGGCATGCTCCCTTGCCCCTCCTCCGCCACTCTGCACCCCAGTTCCACCTTTGCACTGGTCTGCTTCAATCTTGCCAATGTGTAGTTTCTTGTTCATGTGTCCTGTGTAGATGCTAACTTCCAGCGTAGAAACTGCCAGACATATGCCGTGTGGTACAGCCTTAGTACTCAATGCAGGGTATCTCACTTGTACTGTGCATGGTTCAGATGTCCCGCAGGGACATGAGTGCCCATTCATGCTCCATGTGCATTGCATGCATGCCCCTATGTGTCCTTGACTGGATGATCACTGTAATATGAGTCCTTGGTTACATACATTGCCTGCCATCTCATCAGCCTCCCCATGTCAACTGTGGCTCAGTCCTGTGTTGCACACATGTTTAGGCTCTGACAATCTGTGTGGCTCACAGGCCTCAGCCTGTTCAATGGCCAATGACTCTGTACAACTCTTGTTGTGTCTTCTTCACACGTGGGCGGCCTCCAGAGTTTTCATCATGTGTCCTGCCTACTGTCCCAGCATCATTTGCAGTGTTGTAATTTGAATCACATTAAGCTGTTGATGCCAGTCAACACTGCCTGTCAATACGCAGGTGTATGGTCAGCCTTTTGATACCATGCTAGGCATCCCTGCTTTGGTACTGGGGTGGAGGGGTGCTTGGCTTCTAGACATGGTACACATTGAATGCACAATGCATGTGATGTGTGAATTTGACATTGCACTGCCTTCACATTTCCTGGCACACACCATCGAGTGCTTGTACATGTAGGTAGTGAGTGGCGTACACATTTTCTGCACTGCATAGACCCACTTCCATGGAAACTGCCACCTTTCAACAGGTCTGATCACAGAAGCTATTCAAAGTAGACCCAGCATGCATGCCAGGTCATATGTTGTGTGTCACATGTCTGCCGATGCCTTTGCTGTCGGTGTGTGTGTGTGTCGTGTGCTTCTGACATGTGTAGTGACCTTTTTTCTCTCTATCTTTCAGGTGATGACACAATGGAGGCGGAGGATGGTGTTGTCATGCCAGACACAGGGTTGGTAACACCACATCAACCCGGCACTAGTGGGGGTTGTGGGGTGGTAGGCCACGAAAACCCCCAAGTGCTGCAGTCCATCTTGTCTCTGGCTGCCTATGAGTCCAGCCTTGATGACGACTCTGACGTCCATGTTGAGTTGGATGAGCATCAAGTCCATGTGTCAGGGGTGAGTGATTCTGATGTGGACACTCCTCTGTCTGTGACACCTGCACTGAGGGATCAGACAGTCTTGGTTCCTCCGCCTGTGGTGGATAAGGACGCAAGTTCACCCTCCACACCAGTCACTGATGTGTCTGGGACATCACGTCGACTGGGGCATGTAGTCGTGCAGCCGCAGGCGGTGCCAACACAGCGAGGACCCCCGGTCCTTGGGTCCCGCAGGGGTCAAGCCCAGCAACGCGGTCGCCGCGCGCAACCGCTGTATACTGAGTGGGAGCAAGACATGACTGCCAATTCCGAACGGCAGGGGGCAGCAATGGAGAACATCGCTGAGAGCATGGAGCGTATGGCCCGATCTGTGCTCCCCCCTGCTAGGCAGGTGCTTCTCCAGCAGCAGACGGCACGGTCCACGGCCCGCTCGCTCAGGCTGGGCATGACGGCCTCAGACAGGGCACGCCAGGCTGAAATGTCGTCTCTGCGTCAAACAATTGCTGCTCACGCAGAGGCGCACATGGATGCCCTGAGGGAGGAGTATGCTTCCCTCAGATCCACTCTGGGTGTCCTTATGATGTCCCAGAGGCAGAGGAGAGGTTTGCACAGCTTGAGCGTACCATCTCGGCTGAGCTACAGGCTTGCCGGGAGGTGCAGCGGTTGTCCAGCCAGGCCTTGCAGGAGGAACTCCGTGTTACACGTGCTACCTTGCAAGAGGAAGCACGTGTATCACGTGAGGTTCTGCATGCAGACCTATATTACATCGCCACACAGAACCAGGCTCACCTGTCCGGCAGACTTGCTGCTGACGAGGGGCAAGCTGTGGCTAGGTGTGGCCAGGCTACTGTGCCACGTCCTCCTTTACAGGATGAGCCAGACTCGGACGACCATCTATCTCCCACATAGGTCGGGCTGTGCAGGCGTTGAGCCCATGGAGGTTTTTTTTTGGCTCAGCATCATCGCATGTGGATGTTGAGCAGCACCCTGTACCTCCCCCCTCCTGGGTGCCTCCCCTCCCCCCCGGGTCGTATGTGGCCATTTTTGATTTTTCTTTTAGTTTAGTTAGTTAAGTTTCTGTTTGATAGTTAGTTTAAATAGGTAATGTAGGTTTTCCATTGTTAGTGTAATTAGTTAATAGTTGATTTAGTTTAAAATTGCTAGTCTATTGTGCTTTCATGTGACGGTGCGGTGCTTTGTGGCTTTTGAAGGCATCTACTGTCTGTTCCAGCTCGGCCCTTCATGGTTGTCTTGTGTGTGTGTTTGCTGCTTGGGGTCCTTGACTCACATATGCAACTCCTGCCTCCCTTGTCCATGGGCTCGCAAGGATGATTTGGTGTTACAGAATATTACACAAGGGCTTTGGACTGTCATATCTGTGGCATGTCTGGTGCTGTGTGTCTTGTGTTGACACCCCTAGTGGGGATGATTTAGGTGTTATTGTCCACTGTTCAGCTTTTGCTAGATGGGGTGTGTCATGATTAATGTGTACATTGATTGCTATGCATTGTGTAGTATGTTTCATATCTTTCCTGTACACGTGCTTGTTGCAATTCATGCTGTAGATAGTGTTCCACACTTTGGATGTGAAAGACGGACTGATGGTGTGATTTGTGATGTGACTCTCTGACATGGTCAAGTAATGAGATGCCTGATGAGACACACACAGATGACTTTGAAGCATTAATCATGTGTTTCATGCCCTTTCTGCAGGGGGATGAGCCTCCAGAGCACCTTTGCCAGCAGACATGGCCCATTGGACGACGGAATTCCAGACCCGTTTGTTGGTGCCCACATGCACATGTGTGCACAAGCAGAGGCACAGTGATTGCAGACCCACATCCTAGAACTGCTGACATGTTCCAAGGAACTCTAGGCAAGGTGAGCATCACAGGGGGGACACGACACAGCAAAGCTTGCACCAGGCGAGTTGCACATGCAGGCTTAGTCACAGCACTGAGGATGAGCTTAGAAGAATATTGGTGTTGAAGCACACAATGCAGCTCAGATGTGTTTGTGGACTCATGGCTGTTGATAGTAGGGTTGCCTGGGACACATGCAGGGGCAGTGGCACATACCCTCCGGTACACCAAGGTCCATTGAGGCACTTGTGTCAATCATGTAGCCTTCCGAAACATGGAAAGGGGCAGCTCACAGGGACATACAGCAAGGGACATACTCGGGTGCAGTGCATGTCTTTTCCATGTACTTTATGATAAATGCACTGCCAACTGTGTTTCGGTCATGGTGGTACCCAACTTGCTCTGTAGTCATGGCTTGCTATATGGGTCTGTCTGCTTAACCAGAGAACATTGCATGTTGTGTGAATTGTGACACATTGGTGTTCCATTTGCCACGCGCCCACCAGCGGCTGACTTACCGCATTGACTGTGTATGACCCGTCACAGGGGTGATGTTATATATGGGTACGAAGCATCGACCCCAGATTGTCTGTTTGTAGAGTAGTTTGTTGCTATGGGGCATGTTTGGTGTTGTGTTTTTGTGTAATTGGCATGTACAGGTTGTTGACTGTGGCTCTCTTTGCAGCATTGCAGTGCTCCTGTAACCGGACCTGAGAGTGCGCAGGCAGGAGGCCAGCACTCAAAACCAGAGCTAAGTGTCTTGTTGTTTTTCTTTCGAACTGCTATGCACAGGCTTGCTGGGGAGTGTACTGATGCATGGATATATGTGTGGTTCAATTTGGTATGTTTTTTCTCCCTAATCACCCATGATCCTATGCAATTTTGAAACCTGTACCCTCTACCCGGTGTTCCTGCTTCCCGTACCTATCCAAGCAACGTTCCCTGACCCTCTTTCCCCGCTGGGGTTGCGGATGCCTGTGTAAGCCCCGAACTTGCAGGCGCCAAAACCCTAGAGGGGGTGGTTGGTTCGTACCACTCCTGAGCCTGGACTACAGAAGGCCATGACAATGATGTCCAAGTTTGTTTGGATTGTGTATGTGTTCATGCAGGTTGTACATTTTCGTGCATTCCCTAGTTTCATGTGTCATTCCTCCTCCCCTCTCCTGCCACTCATTCCAGTCATCCAGTGTGTCAACACCTGTCCCGACTGCATATCCCTGAACCTCCTTCCCCACCAGGGTCTCAGGGGCCTGTGTGAGTTTGACCTTGCAGGCACCCGGGACATGGTGGGGGTGGTTGTTTCGTGACACTCCCGCGCCTGTACATGGGACCTGTGACAGTACACATCCATTCATGGTGCATCATCCTATGTCATGTACCACACATGTCTCACATCCTGTCGTGACATTGTTTTGCTGTGCTGTCTTGGTTGTTGCATCATTGTGGTAGTACTTGGCCTTTGTGAGGTACTGCTACGTCAAGTCATCTACTGGAGGGTGTTCGGGTTCGTTTTTATGCCTTGGATTTTGTGATTTTGGAAATGAGTGTGGATTCTGAGGGTTCAGGCATCTTTTTACACACAAGGTGGGAGATGGTGACGAAAGGGTAAAGGTGATCCTGTGGCCAGGTGGAATTGAGGGTTGGAGGCTCCATGACCCAGGTGCAGTTGTTCAGTGGGTCATGGTCATTTGTGAGGGAGGGGGGGGGTGTTGTTGATAGTTGCCTTGCCCTGCAGTGTGATGGTGGTATCATATGTACATGTTGTGTTCTGCTGATCAATGCCTGTTCATGTGTTGTGTTTTCCTTTCAGGTGCAAGGGGATAGTTGTGCTTTGACATGCTGGTGAATGTTCACATGTGATGTGTAGGGAACACTGATGGTCACTTGAGTGCACATGCATATGTGTCCTTGCAGAACCACACACTTGCACTCTGATGCACTACATGTACTCCCACCCTTGCATATCCACTTGTACACTGTTTGCCTTTTGGTGCCCACTGTGTCCCTGCAGCACATGTTCTGTGACCGATTATGGATCCAGTACATGCCTAATTTGATGTTTGATGTGGCCTGTCACTTAGATGTGATGCTCAGGGTGTTCATCACACACAATGGCTGTTCACTCTGCTGTGCGCTGAGCAGTGTGTTGCAGGAGTAGGACACTGCACACATGAGCTGCAGTGTTGATTTTGCTATGCATAATGTGCATGTAGACAGGCATTCATTGTTATGTTACGTCTACGACTGTTGTAATGCATTTGGAAATGACTTATTTTGGGTGGGAGATTTTGTTGGTCTGTCATTTCATCTGATTCCGGGTCAGGCATCATTGTCTGATGCCACTGTACATTTAGGACATGGCAATGTGTACCTTAGCGTTACTGTGTTGATGTATGGGCATTGCTTGCCATGTCATGTTGATGTTTGGGAGGGTTTGAGTGACATGACAGTGATGGCCATGGCCTGTTTTGCAGGTATGTGTGATGCACACCTTGCATGTCAGGGTCATCCGCTTCTCAGAGCAACTAGCTGGGGGTAGATTTCTCTCCGCGGCAGGGCCCTCCCCCTGGAACAGACTTCCTGCCTGACTTGAACTTGAGGGGAACCATCTCCAGTTCTGGAAGCACCTCAAGACCTTCCTCTTTGCTTCTGCTTACTCTCTGCCTCTCCCTTGCAGAATTCTTCACTGGAACTGCACAGGAGCTGCAACTGGGCCACTCTCACCGACCTCGGTCCCTGGCCCAGCCACTCTCCACTTGCACTGCCTCCCTGGCAACCCCTGCACTGCAGTACTGTCTCTCTATCCCTACAGCCCTCCCTTCCCAGCACTTGTCTGCACTTACCTTTGCAGTTGCCACCAGCCGACCTATGTATTATTTTTTTGGGCTACTTCCCCTGTACTGGACTCCCCCCCACCCTTCCCCTTGCACTTTTCCCTTCCCCCTACCCCTGCACTTGCACGATCTCAATGACACCTGGCCTAGTAGTACCGTTGTCTGTCTTCCCTTGTTCCCCCCTCCCTGCCTCATTGCGCCTTGAAATACTTGTGTATGGGCCATATCATGTCATATGTCATATGTGTGCCTTTTGGTCACACAGGATAGCTTGTGTTTAAGTAGCTAGGGATGAAGATGATGTGGCACTTCCATGGCAACTATCTCAGGGTGGTAGGGTTGTGACAGTTGACTGTCTCTTTGTCATCATCGATTGTCACCTGGTATGTGCCAGGCCTGTGTGCACTCCGCAGGGGTGGGAGTTTAGGTGAAAAATGTGGCCACAAGCTGGGTCCGGGCTTCCTCGCCACGTGCCCTGTCCCCTCCCATGGGCAGCGCCTGTGCCTGTGGTTGTGGATGTGGGGGCACCACCATGTCCACCGGGACGCCCTGCCGTGTTGCAACATTGTGCAGGACACATGCAGCCACAATGATCCTGCACACTACTGGTGGTGCATAGAGTAGTTGCCCACCAGAGCGGTCAAGGGAGCGGAAACGTGACTTGAGCACTCCGAATGTGCGCTCCACTATGCCCCTGGTTGCAATATGGGCGGCGTTGTATCTTACCTGGGGTGGTGTGGTGGGGTTCCGGATTGGCGTCATCATGTGGTTGCTCAGAGGGTAGGCACTGTCCCCTGGGGCGGTGATAATAGTTGAGATTATTAGGGTTTGGATATTTGTCTGTGTGTGACTTGCATGCATGTGCAAGGGCATTTGTACTGACCTAGGAGCCATGTGTCACCATGCTGCCCAGCTTCCAGGGCCCGGCTCAGGGCGGACATTCTGTATATGAAACTGTCATGGGTGGAGCCAGGGTAGTTTGCATAGACAGAGGTGATGATTCCCTTTGCATCACATACCACCTGTACATTGATGGAATGCCAGTGCTTGCGGTTTCAGTAGATGTGCTCAGTGGCCCTAGGTGGACGTAGGGCCACATGGGTGCAATCTATGGCACCGAGCACTTTGGGGAAGTGTGCCACCCTGAAAAAATCCAGGACAACGGCCTGCCTTTCTGCGGGTGTTCTGGGCATGTATATGTGCCTGCGGACTGAGGGGCGCGCTGTCATGATTGCCAGTACCTGATGTAGGCAGCGTGACTGCGTGGCCTGTGAGACCCCCCCCACTATGGCAGTGGTCCGCTGAAATGACCCAGTGGCCAAAAAATGCAGGACATTGAGCAGTTTCTCCAAGGGGCTCAATGCTTGGGAGCAAAGGGTGGGGGATGTGAGGTCATCTTCCCACTCCCTGACCAGGTCTAGGATGATATGGGGTGGAAACCTATACCTGCTGTAGACCTGGTCGTCAGGCATCCCAAAAAGGCTTGTCCGTGGTGCGAAAATGCGTGCCCTGGCTATTCTCCTCCTCCTGCGGTGTCCGACGATCAGTGCAGCGACAAATGGGGCATTCATCGTGGCTGTATATACGCGTTTGTTGTTTGCGCGCACTTTTATGCTGTGCGCGGGGACGCCTCCGCCTGCCTTCGTGTGGGCGGACGCGTTGACACCTGTGCACGTCTTTTGCCGTGCGCGGGTTTCCCGTATTCGGATACGTGGTAAGACTGTACGTCCGAGTGTCATCGCGTGTGATCGGAGGGGAGTGAGCGTACATGCGATTGGCCTGGGTACGTGTGTTTCGGGGTGCGCAGGAAGTTCCACACGCGATTAGGCTGGGTACGTGTGTTCCGGGTGCCGGGAACTTTCACACGCGATTGGTGGAAATCAACGTGTGTTCTGTCATCACGTGCAATGAGGGAAACACCCGCGCGCGTCACGTCACAGATGCGCTCACGCGCTAAGGGCCTTTGGTCCAATGAAATCGCATATGCGTGCTGCCGTGCATACGCGCTTAGGGCCTTTCCTCGAATTACACGCTGACGTGCAGATTTTTCATGTGCCAAATCACTCCGTATCAAGCTGGCCACGCGTAAGCACACGGAAGACCACGCTCCTGCCCAGAAGGCCGAACTACTGCCCCCCAGAGCCCCGAGCACGCTCCCACCTGCCACCTGCTGCTGCCTGACTGCCTGCTGCCCACGTGCCCTGCCATTTGCTGCCTGCACATCAGCCAGGGGTGCTGTTGCTGTGACCAACCCTGCTGGAACCGAAGACTCCCGACTGGGATTCCATCGCTCCACAGCCCAGCCCCAGGACCCAGTTGCCCACCCACTCCTGCCTCTGGGGTTGTCATGTCGGGGCAAACACCATCTGAGACCACTGACAACCCCCGGCCAGAGAGGCAGAGGGGCACCAGCTTCAGTGCCACCGAAGTTGGTGTCCTGGTGGAGCAAGTACTGGGGCAGTATGATGCCCTCTTCGGAAGTTCCCACGCCGACAAGGAAGGACGGACTCGGATCTGGACTGACATCGTGACTGCCATCAACGCGGAGGGGGTGGCAGTCCGCGACTTACAACATGTCAAGAAGCGCTGGGAGGACTTCAGGTCCAGGACCCTGAACAAGGCCCGGCGCCTCTTGAAGGCAGCGGATGCCAAGGGGCGCCGGGGCCACTTGTCGGAAGAACAGATGAGGGTCCTGGAACGCATATCCCCAGCGCTCCACATCCAGGTCCTTGAGAGGCAGACCCGTCTGGAGTCGAGCGGTAAGTGTACATGCGTCCTGATTGTGAGCAGTGCGTGTGGTGATTTTTCAGTAGTGTGCAGGTTGCACATCTGTTTGTATGGGGTCGAGTATGGGTGGGGGTGTACAGGGCCGTGGGGCTAACACATGCGAGGGCTGGAATGTGTGAGACATGGATGGTGCTTGTGTGTGTAGGCTTGCATGCCAAATGCAGTTGTGTGGGCACACATGTTTGGATGAATGTGTATGTAAGTAGACATGTCCGTGATGTCACGCATGTATGTTGTTTTCGGCTGCATGTATCAGCACTGTGTACATGTGTATGTGTGTGTATTTGACAAGGGTGCAACAGTGATGCAACATGGATGCATGTGACAGCGGTATGTGGAAGCCTGATTGGCAGATGTGACATGGATGCCCGTCTAAACACTGCGACACTTGGCAGAGGTGTACACATGCATGCAAGTGTGGTGGTGTGTGTACATGTGTGGTGCACTTCCTGTGTTGCATGTGATGTCTGGCTCACCTTTGGCTGCTCATGCTGTTGTATGTGTATGGATGGTGCTGGCAGTTGCGATATGGCTGTGGTATGGCTCATGTGTGCGAGTTGAAATGACATGTGTGTTGGGGATTGTGATGACATGTCTGAGGTTTGCCAATGCCACTCATGTATAACTGTCATGTGTGTATGTGTCCTTTGTACAGTGCCCTGATGCCTGTGTTTTGTTTCTCCCTGTCTGCAGCGTCAACTGATGAAGAGGGCGGAGAAGGTGCTGTGGAGCACAGCGGTGGGGATCCCACCGCCAGCCGGAGACGCAAGGCCCGGCTCCCCTCCCATGTTGTCATCTCGTCGGGGAGTGAGGAGTCCGGTGCCACGTCCCAGGCCGCAGCTGCCGGGGGGAGGTCCAAGAGGCGGAGGTTGGAGTTGGACTCCTCGGCAGCAGAAGGGGCAGCTGGGACCCCACAGGGCCCAACAGGAGAAGATGGCACGGAGTCATCCAGGTTGGTGGGGGGTTTGGTGGAGGAGGAGGCCGTGCAAGCACCAGAGACGGGGTCTGGAGGTGGGGATCTCACTGGTGCTAGTGGTGCAGTGCAGGACCAGGGACAGGAGGCAGCACAGGCTGCCGCGGCGGAGGTGCCTGTGTGCAATCCTGTCCCTGATCCTGTCCCTGCATCATCTTGCACCAGCAGGGATACCTATGTCCAGACCCGTTTTCAGGCAGGGGATGAGCTCACGTCAACTGGCCTTCCTCTGCCTGTGGACGTGGCTATCCGGGTCCGGGTTGAGCCTGTCCTGACTGGTGTGGCGTTGCGTCAACGGGCCATGCGAGGTGACCTGCAGTCTTTTCATGAGGAGACTGCACGTCATCTCGAATGGCTCGTTGACCACGTCAGCCTGCTGGGACAGGTCACCCAGGCCGGATTCTGCCGTATGATGGGGCTTGCTACGACCCCCTCCTCAACTGGACCCCCTACGCGCCAGTCGTCCTCCGTGCCATCTTCCCACCCATCAGTCACCTGGGTGCCCTGTGGAGCTGCCTCTGACGGTGCGGCCAGGCTGGTGGAGGAGGCATCCCTGCCACAGTCGGGAGTCGGACGTCCAGCAGGGGTGGCCACATCAACGACTGCACCCCAGCCGGCGGAGGATGTGCAGGCAGCAGGAGGCAGTGCACTGGCAGAGGCACAGCAGCAGCAGCAACGTGGTGGGAGCCATGAAGGCTGGGAGCCTTCAACATCGGAGGGGCAGGCATCGGCCGGAGGGCAGGAGGACCCAGGACAGAGAGTGTCTTCCGTGTGGCAGCGGTTGGGCCACGCCTTAGATGCGGAGCGACAGCGGGCGGAAGAGGCACGGCTCACAATGGTCAGGGCGGAGAACTCCATGCGGAGGGCCCTGAGGCGGGCCGAGTGCCTCGAGGCAATCCGCAGGGGTTTGGAGGTGGACACATCGACGGCCCTGCGGACCCTCAGGGTCATGGAGGAAGACCGCCTCCGGGACATTGAGCAGGAGTTCGATGATGCCCTGGCCCGGGACATCCACAAGTGAGCCGTGAAACTAGCCCGCTGCCCTTGTACATAGTTATGTAGGTAGTGTTAGGTTTCATTTTTGTTTTGATTTTATTTGGACCTTTCGGACATTGGCCACATTTTTTAGATAGGTTTCCTTTCTTTTGTTGGGATAATGGACCCTGGCTTGTTCCCATGTACATAGTTCACAGTTGGATTGTATTTTTTTCACATTTTAACCATGGAGCAATGGCTTTCTTTTTTATTTCCCATTGGATTTTGTTTTGTGGACATTGACTTTGGACACCATTACTTTAGAATTTTATTTTTGGTTTTGCTTTTTTTCACGGACATGCTTCTTTTAATTTTTGTACATTCACATTTCTGTTTCTTCATTTTTGATTCTATTTATGTTTCCTTTAATACATATTTTTTTTGGTGAACTTCAATGTGTGGTATCTCATTGGTTTCATGCATTTCATGATATGGGTTTTGAGATTCACTGACACCCATTGGGTGTATGTGAGGGAAATGTGTTTGTTTCGGAAGTTGCAATTGGTGTTCTGTGATTTAATTGCAAATTATGAGTGGGTGGATGCAATACTCGGGTGGGTGTTTTGCATTTGGAGGCTGACCATAGGCAACAGGGATCTAGATTGTGATGACATGTTGGCTGGGGAACATGAGTTGCACATGGGTGGGGGCCTGCTGGCAGGTGCCCCACAGTGCTGGGGGGGTGGGGGTGGTGGGAGACATGGGTGGGGGCCTGGTGGAGGCTGCCCCTGGAGGCTGGGGGGTGGGGGTGGTGGGAGACATGGGTGGGGGCCTGGTGGTGGGTGCCCCTGCACTGCTGGGGGGTGGGGGTGCTGGGAGACATGGGTGGGGGCCTGCTGGCAGGTGCCCCACAGTGCTGGGGGTGGGGGTGGTGGGGAACATGAGTTGGACATGGGTGGGGGCCTGGTGGAGGGTACCCCTGCACTGCTAGGGGGTGGGGGTGGTGGGAGACATGGGTGGGGGCCTGGTGGAGGCTGCCCCTGCACTGCTGGGGGGTTGGGGGGTGGGAGACATGGGTGGGGGCCTGGTGGAGGCTGCCCCTGGTGGCTGGGGGGTGGGGGTGCTGGGAGACATTGGTGGGGGCCTGGTGGAGGCTGCCCCTGCACTGCTGGGGGTGGGGGTGGTGGGAGACATGGGTGGGGGCCTGGTGGAGGCTGCCCCTGGTGACTGGGGGGTGGGGGTGGTGGGAGACATGGGTGGGGGCCTGGTGGAGGGTGCCCCTGCACTGCTGGGGGGTGGGGTGGTGGGGAACATGAGTTGGACATGGTGGGGGCCTGCTGGCAGGTGCCCCACAGTGCTGGGGAGGTGGGGGGGTTGGAGACATGGGTGGGGGCCTGGTGGAGGCTGCCCCTGGTGGCTGGGGGGTGGGGGTGGTGGGAGACAAGGGTGGGGGCCTGGTGGTGGGTGCCCCTGCACTGCTGGGGGTGGGGGTGCTGGGAGACATGGGTGGGGGCCTGCTGGCAGGTGCCCCACAGTGCTGGGGGGTGGGGGTGGTGGGGAACATGAGTTGGACATGGGTGGGGGCCTGCTGGCAGGTGCCCCACAGTGCTGGGGGGTGGGGGCGGTGGGAGACATGGGTGGGGGCCTGGTGGAGGCTGCCCCTGGTGGCTGGGGGGGTGGGGGTGGTGGGGGACATGGGTGGGGGCCTGGTGGAGGCTGCCCCTGGTGGCTGGGGGGTGGGGGTGGTGGGAGACATGGGTGGGGGCCTGGTGGTGGGTGCCCCTGCACTGCTGGGGGGAGGGGGTGGTGGGGAACATGAGTTGGACATGGGTGGGGGCCTGTTGGCAGGTGCCCCACAGTGCTGGGGGGTGGGGGTGGTGGGGAACATGAGTTGGACATGGGTGGGGGCCTGCTGGCAGGTGCCCCACAGTGCTGGGGGGTGGTGGGGAACATGAGTTGGACATGGGTGGGGGCCTGCTGGCAGGTGCCCCACAGTGCTGGGGGGGTGGGGTGGTGGGAGACATGGGTGGGGGTCTGGTGGAGGCTGCCCCTGCAATGCTGGGGGGTGGGGGTGGTGGGAGACATGGGTGGGGGCCTGGTGGAGGGTGCCCCTGCACTGCTGGGGGGTGGGGGTGGTGGGAGACATGGGTGGGGGCCTGGTGGAGGGTACCCCTGCACTGCTGGGGGTGGTGGGAGACATGGGTGGGGGCCTGGTAGAGGGTGCCCCTGGTGGCTGGGGGTGCAGGGGGACATGCGTTGGTGGGCAGTAGTGCAAGTTGACATGTGGGTTGGCTGGGGGCATGGCCATGGTGGATGTTGTGCCTGCAGGACATGTGCAGGGTAGGCCCCTGTGGTGTGAGCCACCTGCAGGGGCCGTGGAGGGTGTAGAGGGAACACCTGGGAGGACCCACACGTGCAATTCACGTGTGGTGCTCCCCGCGCACCCCTGTAATACACGTACCCTGATGAGATTGCGTGTAGAACTTCCCGCGCACCCCTGTAATACACGTACCCTGATGGAATTGCGTGTGGAACTTCCCGCGCACCCCTGGAATACACGTACCCTGCTGATGCTGCGTGTGATACTTCCCCCGCACCCTGAAATACACGTACCCTGATGAGATCGCGTGTGTAACTTCCCGCGCACCCCCGAAATACACGTACCCCGCTCAATCGCGTGTGTAACTTCCCGCGCACCCCCGAAATACACGTACCCCGCTCAACCGCGTGTGTAACTTCCCGTGCACCCCCGAAATACACGTACCCCGCTCAATCGCGTGTGTAACTTCCCGCGCGCCCCCGGAATACACGTACCCCGCTCAATTGCGTGTGTAATTTCCTGCGCACCCCCGATGTACACGTACCCCGCTCAATCGTGTGTGTAACTTCCCACGCTGCCCCGAAATACACGTACCCCGCTCGATCGCGTGTGTTACTTCCCGCGCACCCCCGCAATACACGTGCCCCGCTCGCACAGGCCCAATTGCTGTATGTTGCCACTTTTGTGATGCCCTGGGACTCTACTGCCTGCCTTCGTGTGGCGGACGTGTTTCAGCTTGTGCGTGTCTTTGGCTGTGCGTGGCTTTGCCCTATTCGATTCCATGAATACGTGTGGTTCGAGTGCGTGTGGGCGTTCCGTCTGCTTCCCTGCAGTACATCCCCAGTTACGCCCTTATTTTCGCGCGTTGTTCCCCATTCCGCGCGTTACGCCCCGTGTCCCGCCCACTTTCTGGTGTATGCGCCGAGGTTGTGCGCTTTCACTGTGCGCGTTGCGCACGCCTTTCGGGATGTTGCAGTGACTTGTGCGCCATGCACGGGTTTGGCGCACATCCCGAGGTAAACACGCGCAGGGACTTCCATGAATCGCACGCGTGCGCGTGCGCCTGTTTTTTTGCGCTTGCGCCTGCTTGCGCTAAGATTTTCGGTGCACATTTGTTCCATGAAACGTCCCCTGTGTGTTTTCTCCGTTGGAGCTTTTTTTTCTGGGATTGTTATCCATTTTGTCATGGTTTCTTTTGGCTTAACGATGGGCTTTAATTTGCAATTGTGTTTGTTGTGTTTTTGGGTGTTTAGTTACTGAAACTGGCATCTGTTTTTTAAAAGACGTCTGTCCAGTAGGCTTAGCTTCATTTGTCTTTGTCCCAACTTTTGATGGTAGCGTAAGGTTTTTGGTTTTTCCTTCACGATTTAGCTTAGGGTTTTGTTTGTTCTTGTCAGGGATATCCTTTTCATGTAGCTTCTTTTTTTTCTGATGTAGCTTGATAGACTCTTCTTCAGATGATATTTCCTTTGTACCAGTCGGTATATTCACTTGAGTATTCTCCACATTCTTTTGTGGGCTACTTGTTAAGGTGTCTCTCGGGTGACTGTCCTGAGGCGTCACTAGTAGCTCCTTTTCTGTGAATGTTTCTAAAATGCTTTGTCGTAAGGTTTGAGTGCCGATGGTAAGGGATTTATTTTTAAAACGAAAGACCTCTTGTCTTTGGTGTTCCAGTATACTAATTGATGTTTGTTGTTTGTCAGTCATTGTGCCTTGATCTCTTGTATTTTCCTTCCAGGCTTCTGCGGCCATTATGTAGCCTTCTAGGTGGATCAGTTTTGAGCTTACAGAAGCTAGCAGCGATGTGTGATCTTTTAGAGTTTCATTGAGCGATTCATAAAGCTTTCCGAAAGGCGCCAGGGCTATGGTCACCGCTGCCATTATGGAAAAGATGTCAGGTTTTTTGCGAGGAGAGTTTTTTCTAAGGATTTGGAAGATTCTCTGTCCCTCTTTCCTTTAGTTGGGGTTGGCAGGAATGATCGAGATATGTCCACCGGGGTGTCTTCTCTATGCTGTTGAAGTGTCAATTTCACCCTCAAAGTCTTCTCTCTTTGTTTTGAAGCTATGGGCTCATTGTAGTTTGAGGAGGCCTCTTTATGTCCAGCCTCTTTACTGTCTTTTTCATTGGCTACTGTGCCATTTGGTATCGGGGATTGGAGGAGCTGCCCTGGAGTATTTTTCTCTTTCTCTGGTGTCCTATTCCTCATGTTTTCGGTGAGGACGCTTGTTTCTGTTCCTCGGGGAACCCCTGCACCACATGGTTTGGTTGACTGTGCCTTGAGCAGAAGACTCTCGCCATGGGTGCTAAACATTTTAGGTTGGCCGTAATACCAACGAGCTTGACGAGCTGGTGGCTCGTCTAGAGGGGTCAGTTCAGTTTTCGACTTTTTGTAGAGTTTCTCACAGGGTGATGATGGGATCCCCTCTAGTATTTCGGCGTCTGATTGGCTTGTGGATTGAGTTCTTGCCAATTTGTTAAAGAACTTGCCTATTGAGTTGTTTATAATAGGCTGGTTTAAGCCAAGTTTTCTAGATTGAGGCTTCATTGTCGTTCAGTAGTTTGGTGTTGATGAAGTTGTCAAGGTGGTTTTTATCTGTCTGTTGCTGGGAAAACTTTGGGTTTTGAGTTTGTTCAATTTTTGTGCGGGGGTTTTCCTTTCAGTATTTCGCCCAGCCGGCAAGTGGTTATGAGTTGTGTTCAACTCACTTAAATTGGGCTTTTCTATTTGCTTGTCCAATGATGGATCCATCCAGTCTTTTGCCCAATTATGTTCTCTCAAAATGTTGAGGTCACCTGTTTCCAAGTCTTCCGAGTCACCTGAGTTGATTATTGTTGTGTTAATGAAGTTATTTGATCTTGATTACTTACTAGCTATTACTGGGTGAATCTCAGAGTCTGCGGTTGCATTTGAACTACTTTGCCCAGACTCCTTTTCAGTTTCCTTTTTGTCTTTGTTAGTATTTAGGAGTGATTTGGGGTTTTTGACCATACTGATTTGAGGTGGCATCCTGTGTTGGTCCATGTGCAATCCCTCTGTACTGGCCTTCACACTTGCCATAGAGATCTGTGGGACTGGTTGTCCCCCAACTTCAGTTGCACTCCTCCGCATGCCCTCCCACAGTCTCTCCTCAACGAGAGGCTGCAGAGGCTCCTCCGCGCTCACGCCCGACTCTCCAGCAACAGCCAAGCCGCCTCCCGTGGGCGGAGCTAGCCGGTCATCGGGAACCCGAACGGACTCGGCGGCCTCCAGGGCTCTCCCGCCCACGGATCCCTCTGTTGTTGTCGCTGCCCCACCATGCCGCTCCTGCTCACGGAACCCGGCCCTCCCAGGGTCTACCCCCGCGGGCCCCTGAGTCTCCGAGCACTCGGCTCGTGTTGAAGGTGCGGTACCCTCCCCAGGAGCTCCGCGCCACTGGGGCACGGTGAGAGCCGCATCCAGCATGGCCAGGTGCTTCGCAAATCAAGCCCTCTACCGCCATACCCTCCACCCCGGCCCCCCCGGCCTCCAGATTATCGCACCCCACCGAAGAGGGAGGACCTCCCCCCAGGAGCGAAGCGCCACCAAAGCCAGCCGGAGTCCATCCCCCAGAGGGGCCCCGCAGGTCAGAGCCGGGACCCTCGCCCTGGGGTAAGTTGTGTTTGTGGGGGGACCTCAAGGGGGGCATTGGGGAGGAGTGTAAAACTTTCGGCCTGTCTTGTGCGGATAGGTCTGCTGGTCGAATTATGATATTCTCAGTACTTTTCGAGGGATCTGGGCTTCTGTGTATTAAACTTGGTCCTTTCTGGAAATTCAAGGGAGGAGGGGGTAGACTGAAGGTTGGGAGCTGTGGAGTTGTTTTCTGGTCCACTCTTTCTGGTGGATCTTTAGCTGTACAGCGACCACTTCAAAGTAAATGCCCCTCTTCTTCCTGGGTTACCTGAAAGTCTTGGAAGTCTTCAGATGTAATCCTCTGCTTCAAGCTCGCTCTAGTGGGAGCAGAGGTCTTTCCGTCCAGTTTAGTCATGATGTCTCTGTTGTTGGGCAGGCCGGACGGGGCCGGGCTACCGTCCTGCTGGACTGCCAGACTGCAGCTCCTCGCAGCTCTCCGCGGCCGCTCTGCGGCAGGAATGAGTTTTTAAGCCCTCCTCCCTTCCAGTGACAGGGAAAAGAGACTTGGTTCTCTCAGAAAGAAAGCAGAGGTTTCTGCCAGACTGCACCTCCTTGCAGCTCTCTGCGGTCGCTCCACAGCAGGAGTGAGTTTTTAAGCCCTCCTCCCTTCCAGTGACAGGGAAAAGAGACTTGGTTCTCTCAGAAAGAAAGCAGAGGTTTCTGCCAGACTGCACCTTCTCGCAGCTCTCCCTTTAAATGTAATATGAATTGAATGGGAAAAAATGCTAACAATGACTTTAATTTGTTTTCTGCCAGATTGCACCTCCTCGCAGCTCTTCGCTAGATTGGGATTCAGAACTAGTGAGAGTTGCTTTGTTTTGAGTCAGGTCAACACTAGCAATGATTATAGAATGATTAGCAGATGGAAAACGAAATACAGAAGTTGAAAGCAAGAAATAGCTGTTTTACATGGAATGAAATTGAGCCAAATGCAAATTTGCTGCAACAATTCTGCGTGGGAGAAACGCGATTACAGAAAAACTATAAGGAATTGGAATGTCGTTTTGGGCTCCTTGAGGATGTTAGCTTCAAAATGACATTTAAATTTTGTTTCTAGGACTCACGGTTCAAAGGTTGCATAGGTTTTAGTAGAGGTTGATTTTTCTCAAAAGGAGTCAAGATTTCCAATGAAATTGTGCTATGAATTACAAACAGGTTGGCTTACACTAACAATTCTCACAGGATTATATGGATGAGAGAAGGATTCAGAATGGCAAAAGAGATTCTATAATGCAGTCTGGATAGGTTGGAATGGGTTGGATGGATTACTTTAAACTAAGAGATGACTATGGACAGTTCTACGCTAAATACTCACAACTCTGGTTTAAAATGGACCCGTCAAAGGACTGGTCAAAGGTTTGGACTGGACTTCGCTCGCCACCGGACAGGTCTCAGGTGCTTGGTTCTGCTCTCAGCACTCTGGTCTCTGCGCGGCCTCTTGGACTGGATCTGACGGTTCTAGGTTACAGCTCTGCTAGACTGATTTGGATCTTGGGTTCTTGCACGGGTTTTGGCCAGAAGAAGGAAAACAGCTCAGCCAGGCTGTTGAATGAGTTAGGTTAGGCCCCGTGGAAGTTTAGGGCTTAAATCAGGTTGCAAGATTTTAAAGGCCAGCTGAGAAGGGTTCAGCTTTTTTGGATTGGCCTTTCTGCTTCAGAGTTCTGGAGTCTGGATCTAGGTTCTAGAGTCTAGATCTAGGTTCTGGAGTCTGGATCTTCCTGCAGGGTGCTTCGCCAGTGGATCAGTTGATGAGTGAAAGTGTGTGTTTCTGGGTCCTCAACAGTCCCTATTTATCCATTTTCCAAAGGGGTTGGGAGGCTGATTCTACTATGCCCAACCCCCTGAGGATCTGATAAGTCAGAGAATTCCTCCTCTCCTGATTTGAGAAAGGAACAGTATGTCATCATGTGTCAAAGTGACACTGTGTTTAGGATCCAGAAAAAATCCCTCCCCTTTGCTTTTACTTAGAAAATCTATTTTTCCCCAAAAACATATTTCCAGTATGCACAACGTGTTAATAATACATATACACATCACAGATTGCCCAAGGTACGTTTCTGTCCAAATCTTATCTTCCTACGAGTTTTGGTTCATAAATGACAATTTTTTGTGCTTTTGGTTGGTTACACATTTTCGGATCTGTACAATTTTTTATACATACATGCACATACCCTCTGGGCATATTCCTGTAATTGTTCATGTTCCTAGCATAATCACAATAGCTACAATATTAAACATTTAGTGGTTCAGTCACTGAATGTCGCACAGATTCCAGATTAGTTTTAAACTGTGAGTGAATTTTTTATTTTAATAATCTCTAAATTTCATATTTTTGTCAGTTCGTCAAAATATTTTATAAGTCTTTTCCCAAAACATACAGTTACTTTAGTTTCCAATCCACATTTCCAGTCTGGCCCGCCTCCAAGGCTTGGCTGAGTCAGAGAGTCACGTGGCTTGTCTTCCTGCCAGGGCTGGTTTCTGTTCACAGTCAAATTAGCATTCCTATTCAGTTCAAGGGAGTTCTTTGTTTCTTTCCCAGAGCAACATGCCAGAGTGCCCCTCCCATTTCCTTTCACACTTGCCTGTCAGATACTCATCAGAGCACAGGGGAAAAGATTCCTTTTTTTAGGGAGAAGGTGTGGAATGTCTATGAAGCTCAGTGTGGGAAACCTTAACTTTGAAACACAATGTCTGAAATTGTCTTGTCTTAAAATATAACTTACATGTTTAACAAATACATCAACCAATTTATTAATTGAAACCTTTTAAAATATAGTTTTGAATTGTCTCCACCTCTTAGGCTTCTGATAGCAAGTCTTTCTTTGGCATACTTTGAGTTCAATGTCCAACTTAACACATGACAGGTTTTAGAAATCGCCAGCTTCTGACAGAGATGAGTAACGGTATTGCACCCATTTTTGACATATTTCTCCAAGCAAGCAATCTTCAATCTGGATTTTCTTCTAATGAGTGTACTTCTGTGGATATTGTATTTATGTGGATTCTTGAAGTAGAATGATATTTGAAACCCAAAAAGGAGGTATCAGTCTTTTGGGTGGTTTGTTAGCCATGATTTTTGCAAATTTGACAACCAAGAAAAACGGATTTTCACACAGCTCTGTGTTTCTTTTGCAATCAGCCTTGCTTTGTAGGCAGCCAAATGATGGGTTTTGGCAGTGGTCTCCGGTGTTAACACTGAGATAGGCAAAAGTGGATAGCGGGCTATTTTTCGGATTTTTACTGTGCACTTTTGGGCGATTTTTAGCGAGCAGCATGCTTTCTGGCAGCCATTCTGATGTTCCTGATACAAGCAATACACAGTAATGTTGCAGGGCCTGGACTAGTGGGGGAAAACATCCCACAAGCTGGCGATCCATTCTTGTATGAAATGTACATCACATTGGCCCTCATTACAACCCCAGCGTTAACCAATGGCACTATTAGCGCCATGGTTAACACCGGTAATTTACCGGATCCGCCATGGTGACATGGGGAATTACCGCCCATTCCAAGGTTGGCGGGGCGGTAATTCCCCATTTACCATTGGCCCTTCCCCATTCCCATTTTTGCCCCATAGGGCTCAATGGGAATGGGGAAGGCGGTAATTATGGTACCGCAAAATGCGGTACCGTAATCACCTTCAAGGTCCCTTTGCGGGGTCCTTCCCTTAACCGCTGGTACAGACCAGCCGTTATGGTCAGGACCCGCAAAGGGATCTCGTAATCAGGCGTTAAGGGATTACCAGTACCGGTACCCTTACCGGTACCAGTAATCCCTTAACGCCAGGGTTGTAATGAGGGCCATTATAGTGATATTGTAACCATATTTTTTGGAGTGTACAATGCTATGTGATGCCACTTCCTGTTTTGTCAATGTGTGAAAGTTCGTGTTCCATCACCTCCCGCGATATCACTTCGGGGTGGTGTCAAATGACATCACTTCCTGTGATGTCATCAGTGGGTCAAGGGTCATGTGATGTCACTTCCGCTACCCCTGGCATTTTGGTGAAATGCCATCCCTGGTTTTGTTGTAAAACGAATCGCTGTTGGGCCACAAGGTGCGAGGCTTGTGAAGGGCAAAGCTGCAAGCAACTCTGCAAAGGGCAGCAAATGCATGTCTCCAGTGAGAGCAAGCAAGCTTCACAGAACCTTGAGTCTGAATAAAAGGTTCCAGCTGGCTTCTGTTCCTGTTGTAGTCCTGCAGATCCTGTTGTTCCTGGGCCTCAGTCGTGGGGACAAGAGGGAGGATGTCCGGGGACTCCTGCACTATGCTTTGAAGGTCAGCGGCAGCAATGAGCACAATTAGATCAGCAGCACTTCGCAGTTTCAGTTACTCGCAAATAGCACCACCATGGTTCTTGCACACCTTGTGGACTTTCCTTGCTTCTAGGGTGCAGCACTCTGTTGAGGTGGCTCAGGCTTGGTTTGTCCTGCTTCGAGGGAGTCTGGAGGATCTTCCTGGAGCTCGGGTCCGGCTTAAAGGCGATGCACTCAATTCTAGTGTTCATGTGCCCTGGCACTCGGTTCCTGCAGCAGCAAAGAAGTACAGCCAGCAGAGAGAGGTGTTCCAGTCGAGTTCGTCTTGGGGCTGATTGGTCCCACTAACCCACGGGGAGAAGTAGTGCTTTCTGGGCTTCTATAATCAATTAAAAATTCGGAGCTTCAGCACTGCACCAGGGCTTCATCAGGCAAACCAATGGTCCAGGAGGGTGCAGCAAGCTTCTCTTCCAGTTTCTTCTTTGGTTCCTTCGTCCAGTGGTTGACTCTACCTTCCTTGCAAAAGACCTTGCCTTTTATGCACGCTTCCCCCATTTATTCGCAGCCTAGCTGTCACTCACACAGCAGGGTGGCTCTCCTCCAAGGACAGCTAGCCAGCCAATCACCTTTGGGTGCATTCCTGTAACCAAGGAGACTAAGCACAGGGAGTTTCGCGAACCTCGCTCGCTTCCTGCCCTGGCAGACACGCTGAAGCCAGAGGCCGGCTTCACCAGTGAATCCCGTCAAAGACAAAATGAACAAAGGGACCAAACCTGGGTTGGCGCGCAGAGTACATCTCAAGAAGGACCTTTCCAATAAGAAATGGTGAAAAAGAAGAGCGGGTGATTTTTACATGCAATACTGGAGCTGTGAATACAGCCTGCAGTAAAAACGCGTAAACCACTGCCACCAGCCATTAATTGTAGAAAGGGTAGCATAAGAATGTTACATGAGAAGGTAGACAAAAGGGGATACTAAGTAACCCCTCCAGCACTCTATGTTAGATAGTGTGTGCTGGGTCTACAAAGAGATAAAGGTAAGTTAAGTCAATTTCACTTTACTACTCTTGGAAACAGTAGTTTATCTAAGATAAGGTATTTAAACCTTAACAGAAATCCCAAGGACTTCTCTGTGACACTGCACTGAGGGTGCTGTGGGTCACAATACAAAAAGATGAGGCCTATGGAGTTTGTCAGACTCCAAAACCAAAAGAAACACAGGGTGCAAATCAAAGAAAAATTCATGAGATAGTGGGAAAACGGTCTCACGCTCTTCAGGATAAAAATGAAAAGTCCTAAATTCAAGCAAAAGAGCTGGGGGTCTCTAAGGTAGAAGGAAATTAACACAGAATTGAGAACTCTCCCTAACAGGGGTTGGAACAAAACCCTTATAAAGTGAACTTTTATGAGTAAAGGCAATGCAGCAATGCCAAAGACTGGAAGTGTGTGGCATGTGATGGCAGAATCAAGAGATTGATACGAAGAAGCCAGAGAAGCACAGAACTGCACACAAAGCCAAGGGGCCAACCAAGAGGAGTTAAGTGACAGTGACCTGGTACAGAGGGGCAGGTACTGAAGAACCTCTGTGGGCTGCAGAACCTAGGGATCCTGGTTGCGTGACCTGTGATGGGTGGATCGTTCGGTCTGATAACTGCGCCTAGACCAATGAGCCCTAAAAGAGGGAAAGATCAAAGACATTGTGAAACAAACTAAGGAGAAACATTGTGAATGAGTTGGTGAAAAACCGGAAGGAGGACAGGGTAATCCTAAAAAAGTAAAATCGAAACCATTTCAGGATGACTGGAGGCTGACTATTGAGTCCTTGTCCAGATGCTCACTCCATCGAGAATATGTCAAGTTTACTAGAAAGAGGGTGGACTTGCCTATATATCTTCAGTGCTTTGTTTGCCACAAGACCAGACAGTTTTTCCTAAGTTTTAAGTTAAATCAATTCCACACTAGAGCGAGAACAAGGCATTGGACTGTATTGAATGGGGAAGATGGTGCTACAGTGGAATGTCGCATTTGCAAATGGCCAAATGTTATTGAAAGTGCTAAACACTGGATTCTAGACGGCAAAGCTTTAAACTCTACTAGATGTACTGCCTAAGGTAAGGAAAAGGATAGCTTCTCCACTTAATATTCCAAAGAATTGTTTTGGTAGTTTTTTAAATGGCATTGATTTTAATTGTTAATTGTATGTGTTTTTATGTGAATACTGTATTTATGCATTCTGGAACTATGTATTCTTTTTGTATGAATTTGTGGAAGGTTTTCTGTAAATCATAACACAATGAAGAAAAGAAAAAAAAGGAGGCCCAGGCTGAGCTCGACTTACGTTACACTTATGAAAAGACGGAAAGAAACTTGGTGAAGTTAAAAGTCTTGGGGAAGAAAACCCTGAGATTTGAAGAATTGCTTGTATGATATCATATGATATGATAGGTTATTTATAACGTGCTTAATACCCAGTGGTTTGTAAGTGCAGACCCGGGGATCGAACCTGTGTTGCTCTGTGTTGTTTTGCTTCCAAGGGGAGCACGTTGCCCTTTAGCGATCCTCCTGAGACTGTACCACCTTGAGAACGGAGTCTCATGACCACCCTTTGTTTTGAACTGTTTTGCTTGTGACTTGGGGAAGATTGTTCGGAGCTGTATTCCCTTCAACCTTAGAAAGGTAATTTTGAGACTTTTAGGGAACTTTCTTGCACTTGGGAAGGGGAGCTGGAGGCAGCTCAGAACTTTGAGTTGAACACTATGGGCCTCATCAGGAGTCTGATGGTATTCGGGGGCAATTACCACAGAGCGGAAATAGCTTTACCGCCGGGTCGTGCAGAGGAATTCGTGTTTTATTTATTCATTTATTATTACATTTGTAAGGCGCACCTAACCCTTTGGCATCTGGGCGCAACAATCTTAAGAACATGGTTACAGAGACAACAACTTAAGAGATTGGTTACAGGTTTGACTTAAGGAAGTGGTTACATGAAATGCAGATCATAAATAGGCATGCTTGAAGAATATGGTTACAGGGTAGACCTAGTAGCCCTTAGGTGGCTAGGTAAACAGACTTAAGGAAATGGTTGCAGAATCAGAATGCTTGAGAGATTAGTTATGGATTTTGGCAAGCTTAAGAATATGGTTACAGGTAATGCAGATTGTAAAGAGGCATGCTAAAGTATATGGTTGCAGGATAGCGTGGCAGAAGTGGGTTTGGGCTTAGTGTTGTGACATTGTGTCACTTTAAGCGTATGGTTGCAGGTCTTGTGGAGACATACGTGGGGTGTAGTTACTGGTGCAGGTAGGTGGGTACCGGTAATAATGGGTTACTTACAGGAGGGAGAGTGTAATTGATGTCTTGAGTAAAGAACCAGGTTTTTAGTTTTTTGCGAAAGGATAGTAGGGCTGGGTCCAGTTTTATCTCCAGTGGCAGGGTGTTCCAATATTTGGCTGCATCACAACCTGGCGTGAACACGCGCCCGACTCTGGTGGTAACGCTATTAGTGCCCAGCAGAAATTGTGCCAAAGTAAGGGTTACGGACGAAATGTAGGCGCTAATAGCGTTAGCGCCGGTGGAAATTGCTTCAACGCCAGAACGGGAAGCATTGTAGTGGCCATTTTGCAAAACACAATCCATCCAATATCTCTACTTCCTGCAGCCAACCGGACCTGCAAACAAGCCAGAATGCCACAGGAGAGGATTCGGCAAGGTGGCCAAAAATCATTTGATGAAACCTGCGTTTAGTGAGGGGGAGCAGGTGGTCCTCAACGATTAGGTTGCTGCACACAGTGATGAGCTATTTGGCATCAGGCAACCTAAAACCTCAGCACAGCGCTTGATAGCCATCTGGCATTCCATCAGGCAGAAAGTAACTGTTGTGACCGGCATGCCCCCGTGACAGAGAAGACTGTCGGAAACAATGGAACAACCTCAGGGTCAGGGTGCATGGACTGCTGTGCCAACTCTGCCAGGGGTCCCTGGCGTTTGGAGCAGGCACTGTGCAACCACTGGTCCTCACCGTCTTCAAGGAAAAGTGCAGCACGGTGCTGGATATGAAGGGAATAGAGGGTGTCAGAGGTGCAGAGGCAGGTGCCAGCAGCCAGGAGGCAGGAGGTAAGTCAACCCCCCCAGCACAAGTGCATGCACAAATGACAGTCTAGCATAAAATGCCCCAGTGGACAGGGACACATATTGGCAAACCCAGAAGGTTGGGGTGCGGGGGTGGCTGATAAGTGCCATCCATACCACACCCCCTGTGCCAGCGGGTTGCCTTGCCCCATGTTGGCTTGGCAGACAAGACACAGGGAAGTGCACGTCCCCCTACACTGACGTGTGTTCAACTAGCCAATCACTGTACACCACAGCGCAACCCTGCTGGCTGCACAGAGGTGCCCCATTGAGCCATGTATGAGAAACTCATGGTGACAAGTAAGACTAACACAAGTGACCACAGTTCAAGGGTGTTTATTGAACAATAAATGCTGTATGCAGTTTGGAAAAACGCCTAATCTAAACCTAAATCTAAGATGGGAGCAAACGTCAACCATCAAATGAAAAATAAGGCAGTCCTATTGGCATTGTGTCAAAATAAAAAGGCCTTTACTAAGAAACCTATTGCCAAACCTCACAACTAATACAAAAAGTGGTGTGGGATAGTTCTCAAGAAAAGAAAGAAGTGTTCTCAAATAATATGTCAGGATGCGGTAGCCTGCATCTCCCTTCCCCACATTTTGGACACAGGGTATGATGCGAGCACGGAGCACAGTACAGTCTCGGGCTTCCCCACGCAGTTCCAATGGCAGTTCTAAGGACCGCTGATGGCCAAGTCTCATTTCTTTTTAAAGTCTCTTGCCTTCGTGCCTGACGTGTTCAAATACAAACCAAAAACAAGTTCCTTTAACCAAATGAATGTTTGTTGCCAAAGTTCACTGGGTGACAGGGTCACCCCTGGGTTGCCCTCTGGGAGCTGACCCTTCTTAATTGTTTATCATGGTTTTACATTGGGTGACAACTTCACCACTGGTTCCCCCTCTTCTGGGTGTTGACCCTTCTCAATTCGTATTCCAAAATATACCACAGTTCCTTTATCAAACAACTTTGGGTGACAACTTCACCCCTGGATCTCCCTCGGGCGGGCTCAGACCCCTCTTGACTTTTATCAGGATTCAATTCCCTTTCTTTCACAGTGCTTATAGATCAAAGTCTCTCGATTGTACAGGGATTTTGCTTGACAATGTATGACCACTTTGACCTATTACACGGGCCTTCCTGTGGCCTTCTGGTACTTGTACTTTATCTCATATGGGGCTCGACCAGAGTCTCTCGAGTTAGCACCCACGTGGTGCCGGTTTCCCTCTGCAGCTGGTCTCCCCTTCAATATTTGTATTTGTTACAGTTCATTAGCTTTGGTTACAAACTTGCCACTTTGCGATTCTCTTTCATCACAGCCCGGTTGTTATCGGTTCTTCCCTCAACTCACCGGCTGTGTTGAAACGCTTGGCTTTTGGCTTCTCTGGAGTCAAGACCGGTACAAAGGGTGCGGGAGCTTCCCTCTCTCCTACTTATCGGCATAGGTTTGCCCCGTGTACCATTGATATCTGCTGCAAAACACTTGTGCTATTGTTTGCGGTCTTAGCCTCTCTTCCACAAAATCTTTGCAGGCCTAGGACGCAAAGGGCAAGGGCAATTTTCTCCTCACTACCCTCTCGCTTACTGCCACCTTTCTCCTTCTTTTGAACTGCTGCGTGGTAGCAGTCGCGTCATGCTGTCTGCTTTACTCGCCTTGCTTGTACTGCCCTCGGTTGCTCCACCTTTTATCCCTTTGGGGAAAGGAAAGAGCCGTCAGGTGTGTGTGATTCAGGTTAATTGCCTGACTTTGCCTGATGCCAGGGTTGGGACATGTCAAGTTCACCGGTTTAACATTACAAGTCTGTCTTGCAAAGGAATTTGTGTCAGAAAGGGGGAAAGTTGAAGAATTTGAATATCCTACAGGATTTGATGGGGAAGGTTTGTGAAATGAATGAAGAACAGAACATAGGGGATTGTGGGGACTGCATAGTTCTGTCATATTGGAGTGGGTGTTCGGAAGATGACAATCAGGGGAACGGTATTGGCAGGGTTTGTGAGGCAAACAGGAATGGCCGGGATTATTAGTATGAAGTGAACAGGGAGAATTGTGGGAATGGTAGTGTTTTGTCTGAACAAAAGGGGAGTGCAGGAAATAGTGACCAGAGGGGCATGGAAAAGAATGACCAGCTGTATGCGGGGACAGCATGGGACTACAGGGGTTTTGGGAGAGACAGTTTCTAAATGGGACAGGGTTTGATATCCTAGGGAACAGGTCATATAGAGAAGGGGACGGTGGATTTGGGTAAAAGAGATTCAATGGGAAGAAGGGGGGCAGATGTAGCACAGCCCATAAAGATCTCAGGGATCTCACTCTCCTCATCTTCTCCCCTGGTAACATACTGCGTCTCACCTGGGGCATTCCTCTGAGAATAACCCCAGGTATCCCATTTCAGGTTATCCACCCTCACTTGTCCACCCCCAGGATTGGAATCTGAGAGCACCAGCCCTCCCCTGGCCACCTGAATAAGGGTTTCATGAGGTCCACTTGGGAGAACACCCTCAGGTTTCTCACACATGACAGTGCCATGTAATAAGCCACTGCAGCCACCCCACAAGCTGAGTGGCACCCGGGGAGGGGATGTGGGGGCACGAAGCACCACAAGCATGCATGACACATATCAACTGCCCCAGCATGGACAACCTGCCCTCCCGACACAGGCCAAAGACCAACTGGCCATGTGTCACACATTCATTGGTGCAACCATCCGGGTGAAGCTTTGGCCATATGCAATCTTACCTGACCAACCGTTACCATCTGCCCAAATGTGTGGAGTCCCACTCTGTACCATAGTAAATATGTCTTGCAGGCCAACACACGTGGAGGAACCATACCTGACAACATTTCCTATTTCCCCTACAGACACTCATGCATTGACAGAGGCATCCGAGGAGGACGGGGGGGCAGGTCCATCTGGGAGTGGCAAATCCAGGCCCTCAAGGTCCACCATCACCAGTCTCCAAAGGAGCAGAGAGGCTTTGCCAAGGTAGATGTCCGATCGTGAGACACCACAACCCAGCAGGGCCAGGCTGACATCCACTCCACAGCTCACCAGAGCCACTGCAAAACCCACTGCACCCACTCCTGCAGCTGGATGGTCTGACACTGAGCCCACACCTCCAGGAAGGATGACTGTGGAAACACAGGGGGACACCAGCCCATTGTCACTGCATACAGAAGGGCCACAAACCCCTGGGCGCACTCACTGCCGCCAGTGTTCACCAATCCCAGAGAGCCCTCACTGCTGCCAGTGTTCGCCAACCCCAGAGAGCCCTCACCGCTGCCAGCATTCACCAAACCCTGTGCGCACTCGCCGCTACCACTGTGCTCAGATACCTGAGCCAGACATTGATATGCCTTTGCATGGTTCTCCTGACAACAGCCCGTGGCCACTGCACAGCCCCCTCACATACGGCACACACCATCAAGCAGCACTGTGCTGCAGAGGCTGGAGGAGATGGAGCAGAGACAGAGGGAAATGGAGGTGATAGGGCACACGCACTTGAAACACCTGCAGGCCATACGTGACAGCATACAAGGGGTCACCCGCAGGATTGTGGGCCATCACCAGGAACCAGGCAGAGACAACTGCCAGCACAGTTGGTAGTTGGTGATTTTAACTACTGGAGAGGGAATAGGAAAGATAAAGAAGCCATTGCCCTGGAAAAAAACATTGAAAAATCTTGACTTTATGGTCATTTATAACGAGCCCATGACACCGCAAGGGAACCAACTGGATTGGATCCTATCCCATAACCTGCAGACCCATATGATTTCCACAGAACCATGTATTTGGAGTGACCATGTCCTAGTTTCTTTGGACATAGTTTTGCAAACTCCTTTAAAACAACAGAACCCCCATATTAAGGTTCCTAGCAGAAATTTCAAACATTTGAAGATAGATCAACTTTAGCTCTGTTTAGATAAAATCTTACAATCCTTTCAGGCTCAGGATAGCTGCGAGATGCTGTTAAATAAATATTTAACACAAATTCAAGAGCTTGTCGATCAGTTAGCGCCGCTAAAAACCAAGATAATTAGGAAAGATAGTAAAAACCAGAAATGGTTTAATATGGAGTTAGACTCAATTAAAATAGAAAAAAAGAGCACTTGAAAGGAAGTGGCTTCAGGACAAATCTAAAGAAAGCAAAGATAAATGGAAGCTAGTAAACACGAAGTATGGAGATAACTGTAAGAATAGCCAAGGTGAATTTCTTTAATAAAGAATTTGAAGCAGCAGCTAACTCTATTAGTAAACTTTTCGAAATTCTGAAAAGTGTTGAGAAACCAAAAAATCTCACTCCGCCTTTCTCACCATCAAAGGAAGATTGCAATACTGTGCAAAATGCCTTTGCAGCTAAAATAGTGAAAGCAAGACAAAATATAATTAATGCTAGGAAAATATTGAGCCAGGAAACACAGATAAGAATGGTAATAAACATGGTGGTTCGGAGAATTTTAACTTTGCCTCTATCACTGAAGCAGAACTATTGGAAGTTTTGGGTCAAATGAAACCCACGACATGTGCCGAAAATATGTTACCTTCTAATATTATACTCCAAAACAAGGAACGGTTTGCACCTATCCTGTTGAGAATAGTTAATGCTTCTTTTAAGGAGGGTATAGTACAGAAGGAAATAAAAAAAGGTGGGTTTGGATCCAAAGGACACAGGCAATCTTCACCCCATTACCAATTCTAACTTTATACTTAAAATTATGGATAGAATTGCCACATTGCAATTGCAAGAATATGTAGAAAAACAGAACTCTCTACATCAACAACAATCTGGCTTCAGGGCTTCTCACAGTACCGAAACAGCTATGCTGGACCTTCAAAATCATATGTTGGGACTGATTGATAAAGGAAAAATAGGGATACTGATGCTGTTGGATCTCAGTGCTGCTTTTGATCTCGTAGATCATCAATTATTAGTAGAGGCACTGAGAGATAACATGGGCTGTTCTGAGGTAGCTTTGGAGTGGTTAGTTTCCTTCCTTACAGACCGCCAAGCTAAAGTGCATTGGGGGAATAATTTTTCGGCTTCAATCTCAATCCTATTCGGAGTCCCTCAAGGTGCTAGTCTGTCGCCAATGTTATTTAACATTTATATGCGAAGTCTGTGTGGCATCCTGATGGAAGCCGGAGTGTTTTTTACCAATTATGCGGATGATACGCAGCTCGTCATTGAACTAAAGGGATCTTATACTAAGGATAGTGAGATGATTGCAACAGTGTATAGCAAAATCAATGAATGATGCAGAGAAATTTGATATGTCTTAATGATACTAAGACTGAATTTATGCTGTTCAGGTCCAGTCGAACTTTAATTAAGTTGGGGAGCGAGTATGAGACTTTTAAGATAAACGAAGCCAAAATCCAGGTATCCAACCAGGTTAAAACTTTGGGAATGATGGCCAATTCCTCTGTTAATTCTGAAGCACAGGTGAATTACCTGCATAAAAATACAGCTTACCACTTGCATCTAATGAAGGCTATTAGTCCGTACGTAGATGAAAGCAACATAGCCACAATAGCCAGGGCTATAGTGCTATCAGTAATGGACTATGGTAATGCCCTTCTTATGGGTGCAACCGCAAAGGATCTAGCGAGATGCCAAGTCATAGAAAATGACGCAGAAAGGATAGTGAAGAAACTAAGGAGAGGTGAGCATATTACCTCAGCTAGAAGATCATTACATTGGCTTAGGGTTAAGAGAGGATTAAGTTTAAGGCTATGACACTTGTTCACAAGTACAATTTTGGAAAAGCTCCTTGCTATCTAAAAAATAATTTGGAAATGTACATCCCACAGAGACAGTTATGGTCCGAAGGTAAAAGCTTGCTCATAGTGCCTAAACACAAGCTCAAGACAGGTTTGGGTAGATAATTTGTAGTGTTGGAGTCACAGCAGTGGAACAGACTCCCTTTGGAACTCAGATTCGAAGGAAATCACTTAAACTTCAGAAAAATCTTGAAGACCTACCTGTTTAGGTGACTCAAGACTCTTCCGCCTGGCGACAATCTGAGATATGGAATATAGAACCAGTAGGGACATAGTTTAGCTTCTTCGTTTTTGTTGTCAGTATAATTGTTGTGTTTGTAAAAGGGCCCTCATGCCTGCGGGCTGGCAGTGCCATATAAGCTGACATACATACATACATACATACATACATACATAGATACAGCCGTCCTGACATTATATGGCTAGAGGGTTATGGAGATGACTGAAGGGGTCTCAGCACTCACAGAGGCCATCCGCCAGTGCACGGAGGTAACACTCCAACATATCCAGTGGCCATGCTCCATCCCTACCAGTTCAACAATTCCCACAGAGGAATCTCAGCAAGGCACACCAAGGCATCATTCCCAGCACCATTTGCGTCCAAGATCACTGAGGGCTGGGAGGGGGGGGAGGCCATGGTTGTAATCCACATTGAGACACTAATTGCGCAGAGTGGCCATGCTGGGGAGTTGGTGGTGGCAGGTGGGAGGGGGATAGTGTTCTGGGGGTTGGTGGTGGGAGGTGGTTGGGGGCAAGTGTGCTGGTGAGTTGGTGGTGGGAGGGTGAGAGTGTGCTGGGGAGTTGGTGGTAGGAAGCGGGAAAGGGGATAGTGTGCTGGGGAGATGGTGGTGGGAGGGTGGATAGTGTGCTGGGGAGTTGGTGGAAGGAGATGGAAGGGGATAGTGTGCTGGGGAGCTGGCAGTGGGAGGTGAGAGGGGGGATAGTTGGAGCACTTCATATCAATAAAATTGTTAAACTTCATAAATGCGAGGAAATTCCAGATTGTGTCATTGTCGTGTTTATTGATAGAGGTGAGTGACAAACAGTCGTGCATTGCTTCTGCCATTTGAAAGTGTCAGAAGAAATTGTCTATCAGTCCCTGGCAGGGTCAATCTCCCATCCCTCACGTTATCTCTGTCAATGCATGCACTTGCCTATGCCACAGGCACTTCATCCTCATCCTCTGGGGGTGGCATGTCCACATAAGGGGGCAGCAGAACATTTCTCTTTAGGCAAATAGTGTGCAGCATGGCACAAACAAACACAATTTTACCCACTTTCTCAGGGGCATACATCAGGACTCCACCGGTACGGTTGAGGCAGTTGAAACCTGTCTTCAGGAGGCCGAAGGTACACTCAATGCACACACGGGTCTTGCTGTGAGCGTGGTTTTAGGCATAATCCTGCAGTGTCTGTGGATCATGCACAAGGGTCATTAGCCAGGGCAGCTGTGGGTATCCGTAGTCACCTGAATGTGGGAAGGCACATGTATTAATCACAGTGTAAGGTGTGGGGTTGGCCTAACACAATATCAGGGTAATGGACATCTTGTGCATGCAAATCTTCCTTCCTTTCACGTCATGTGTCTATTCAATGTCAGTGCATGCTGTGTCACTCGTGTCATGCATTGTTTCTCGTTCATATGAACCTTGTTCCCTTACAGCATATGTTGCGTAAAGTGTCTGTCGGTGACATGTACAGCTGACATGGAGGCTGTCATGTGTCAGTGTATTTCCACTGCCGTGCATTTGGCATGCTGGGTTCCCCATGGGCCCTCTCTGAGCATATGGTGCCAACCGGTGGTCCTTGTGGGCTGGCCGCACATGGGTGCATGGCTATGGTACTGGCACGGTTGTTGTTGTTTGAGGCGATGTGGCCATTTGTCAGCATTGCTTTGGTTAGTGCATGTTGCATTGTGGCACCTGTAGTCATGTTGGTGTTTAAAATTGCTAATATATGTGTATGTCAGTTTCTCCATCCAGGTAAGTCCTGCATGTGCATGCACCCTGGCCTGTACTGTGACGTAGATGCGGGAGGTGGTCAAGTACAGATGTTGCATTTGCTTGTCATGCCATACTTTGTGTAGTTATTTGCATCCTCCCACCATTTTGGACATGTACTTCGCAGAGCATGCATGCTGGCATTTCTCCTCATTCACTATCCAGGTCTGTAGTCCCTTGTGCCTGGTAGTGTGCTGTTCCGTAGGACCATGGCACTGTGGGTGGAACCAGGGTAGCGGGCACAGCAGTGGGGGGGATGTAAAGGTTGGGGGTTGCATGTCGCCTGCACATTCACGGAGTGGCAGTGCTTGCGGTTACGATACACTGCTTCGTGGCCCTGGGGGTGTCACCAAAGCAACATGGGTACAGTCCAGGGCAGTGATCACATTTGGCATTTGGGCAACGGCATAGAACTATGCCTTAATGGCATTAACCTGGGCTGAGGTGGTAGGCAGTGAAATGTGTGTTGTGCCATGCCCTGCATCATGCCCACAGAGTGCTGGAAGGTGCCAGCTCCAAGTAATTGTAGGACAGACACTAGCTTCAGCAGTGGTGGCACAGCTGTTGGGATGTTGATCCTGCTCCCTGTGATGTCCTGTATTGTGGTTAGCAGCTCTGTTTTGATTACCCTGTTGAGGTGGGGATCATTGCATGCCTTGCTTGGGCTCTCCTCCTCCTCCCCCCCATACTGCCTGTGCCCTGGCCTGGTTGGTATGCCTCTCTGCTTCCAAGCGCAGCATGAGCAGCTGCCGGTGCCAGCTCACAGTGGCTAGTGGCAGCACAGTGTTGGAAACAGTGTTTGAGCTAGGGGTGTGGTAGCCCTCTCGGGTGGATTGGGATCACCTGTGGCTTCATTTCAGGCTACTGTGTTCCAGCTAGAAGCTGTTTTTTGGCAGTATTAGGGCCGATTTTCTGCGCTAATACCACCATACATGGACTTGTGATTTGGCTGTGTTTGCGCTTCATGTGGCCGGCACAGTTACTGCTGGCTGTAATAGCACCAGCTGATTTTACAGTCAACCGTATTTGTGCCAGCTCATGATCCGGCAGAGCGGTATTGGCAGTGCTAATTTGTTACGGCCACTTTTAAGGGTTACAGCCAGACTTGTGATGAGGCCCTATTTCTTTTGTTAATGACATCCCTACACATTGGTTGGCTTTAGTTGTGAGGGCAATAATAGGTTTTGGACACAGACAGACTTTTAAGTTGAACTCTTTGACTCAGGTTTTCCTTAGTTTCATTCAGGTAGGGAAATCTCACCTTAGCATAGGGCAAGATAGGCCTTCCACTATCCTGGTATGTAAGTTAATAAATATCTTTTGTTTTGAACTTTAAGTCTGTTGTCCGTGTCTTGTTTCATGATGCCTTCACACAGCTCACATGTTAAGCAAAACAAGCTAGTGATTGTAATGGCTCTGCCATATTTGTTGTGTTTGTTCAGTTTGATTGTATTGGTTAATGATGGGGTCTTCTGTTTGAAAAGGCTCTTAGTCGATAGTAGATGTGAAGTGTCAGAAATGCGAGATGGACACAAAGGTATAGTTTTTTCACATTAATCAATTTTATTAAATAAAAAGGGGTGAGACAAATGCCTATCTTTCCATAACCTGACAAGGAGGTCCCTGCCTAACAAACTAAGGCTAATGAAAAATGACCTAGGGCCTCATTACAAGTTTGGCGGTCAGGAAACAAGTGTGTCGGTAAGCTCACTAGCACCCTTGTTTCCGGACCGGCAAGCTATGTGTCTGCCTGCCATTGCCGCTGTGCCCAACAGGTCTGACCCTGCCAGGCACAGCAACCACGGTAGGCAGACCATTCACGGAAGCACCGCCACCGTTAACAACTGTGGTGGCGCTTCTGAGTCCCCACTCCCTTAGAGTCCTATGGTACTCTTTGGGAATGAGGACTTACATTTTACCGGCGCCTGACTTCCTGGGCTGCCTGACTTGTAATATCCTGGTGGCACCGGGAAGTCAGGCGCCAGTAAACTTTTACGATTCTGGCGGCAACCCACTGGTAGCACCGGCAGGCTTACCACTGGACTCGTAATGAGGCCCCTAGTGTCCAAAAAGTATCTGACCCTCACACTAACATACAAAACAAACATATACAAGGTTAATTTGGCTGTCTTAAGACACAAAACAATATATCAATTCAAATGCAAAAGTTGTAAACAGTAATTCTTGTGACCAGGGTTGAATGCCCTTCCCCTGAATCAATTCAGGAATATCTGGTGTAAATTTCAGTTTCAAGAAAATGTTATACAACAAAAAAGTTCTGTCCAAAAGTAACATACCAAATCTTTTGCATTCAATAGAGCCTTTCCCTTGCTACAATATATATCTCTCTTTCAAAGGCTGGTTCAAAATTCAAAGCAATGTTACATTTTTCCACAACCTCCTGCTTGATAAACCAGCAGTCTTTTCTTTCCGATCATTAATTTATAAATCAAATGCAAATGTTCCTTTCTCCATAGGCCAAACACTGGTTAGCATATCATACTTCTTCTTTTAAATGAAACACTTTGGCCAGGATGGTTCAACAGTTATTTTTCTGAAATGCAACAGTTCATGAAAATAAGGTGATTAAGTTAATTCTTATTTTCCCCCACATCCTTTTTACCACAACCACAGCACTTTAAGTCATCGTCTTCTTCCTGGTATACTCGCCTACCAGGACTAACTACAATCGGTCCCATTCCTGGTTTACTTGCCTGCCAGGATAACACTTCTACTACCACAATTTGTAATATGTGGTAATACTTGCCCCAAACTCTCCATACTAGAATCATAAATGAGGAGATTTGAATCAACAACTGCTCTTCTTGATAGTCTTTTGACTCTTAACAGAATGGGTTACATTTTTTCCCAAACTGATATGCCACAAATAAACGATTGACAAAGTTTTTTAGCTCTAGGCAAAGTTGGTTACAATTCTCTCCCGCTTCATCTTCCATACAAGGGGTGCTTTGCTACGGTAACCTTTGTTTTCTGGCTGTATTGCCTTTTGGCTGCTGGTAATGATGGTTACAATGGTCTCTCACATGGCCTCACTTCCTTTGAGAGTTTGACTATGTGGCATCACTCGGCTGCTGAATTGACAATGAGGGTTACAATAGTTAACTAGTTGGTATCCCTGTTTAGGAGAGTTGTACCCATTTTGTCTACATATCAGTCTTCTTTGGCTTTGGCAATGTGGGTTATAATGTTTCCCTATTTAGAATCCTTCTTTAGGAGAGTTATATCCAGTTTGCCTAATTATCAGTCATATTCGCCTTAATTCAATTGCTCGATATTGAAACGCTTTTTCTCACCTACCGGTCTCCTTCGGAGCGCCCCGGGGTCATCTCCTTCAGGACAACTCAATGGTATTCCTTGGCATTTCCTTCTGACTCATTGGCATTGTTGTGGGCCTCTTCAGGGCCTCATCTGCTTCGAAACAGCTCCTGTTGGTCTGCCGCCATGCACACCAACCTTCAACTGAGCTCTCCCAGTTCTGCCTACCCTCTGATGCAGTTTCAACACCGGAGCATCTCACAGAGTGTAGGGAGCTTCTTTACTTCACAGCGTGGTTTGCTTCAGCACCGCTTCATGCTGCGTATTCTCTGCATGGCCACGGATTCCCGACTCCTGCCACATCTCTTACACAACATTCTGCTGCCGCTACAACGCCAACACCAGCTGCTGATTCTCCCTGATGCTTCTTCTCCCACATTTGCACCTGAGGTCCTTTAAATATTTAAAGGTCCGGTCCCGCTCAGGTGTTTATCATTAAAACAACTTGACCGCTCACAACACTTTACTAACTCTGAGCCCCTCTTCTCAGTACTAAGAGCATTATGGGACTTGAAGTCCGTACTGTTCTTGTTTGTTGTTTTATTATATAATCCAATCGATTTGGTAATTGAGAGGGTTTACACTTAGGGGAGGGTTTTAAATGAGTTGATGTTTTTCCCTTGGATTTAAGATCTAGATGTAAGGCAGAATCATAACTAGAAGTTGTAATATTCACTTCTTGAACATCCAGTATACCATTTTCATGTTTATTAAAAAGGTCTTCGTGTTTTGTACATTTAGTGGTTCTGGGAGAGGGAACCTTATAATGACAACATGCCATTAAATATTTCAGCACTAGAGTAATCTCATCCTCAGAAGAGGATTAATACTGCGTCTCTTCGAACGGAGTAACCACTTCCCCTTGATAGCCATCTCCTCCCATGTGATCCGCCCACATGAAACCACTGACATTGTTAGATTCCGGTAGCAGCTGCCTTCGCCAAGCCACATGGGAGGAAAACTTAGACTGGGGTTCAGTGATGACTCTGTAGGATTCATCTCATAGACCAGGACCTCTTGTTTTCAATATACTGCCTGCTTACAAAAGCAAAGTAAAGTCTTAGGGGTAGGGCCCTCAGTAGGGGGCGGATTTGCAAGATATATTCATGACAATTCTCTAAAGTGAATTGTTCCACAAAACTGCCCAATGATAGTGTGTCATTGTGACAATTATTGCTCGAGACAATTCATGTTGGCAGCAACGTCTACAGTATTAGCGTTTTCCCTTGTTAGAAATGGTTGTATGTCATTAGATTTGTTACCTTCAGACAAATGATGATTTTTAGACTTATTATTATACTTTTTTCTTACTTTTACTGAACCAGAAATAAACTGATTTTAGGGACTATATGCCATTGCTTTCCAATACCGGATCTGTTCTGCTAGTGTCAGAGTTAATGATGACAATATTAACTTCTTGAGCTTTGTCTCTTTCGCTTTTTCTTTTGTTTTTTTGTAATAGAATTTAGCAGGTAATGGTAACTTAGATTTCTTCTTGTTATTCTTGCGCTTATCAGATCTGTTACTGTACACAGGAGTGCCATTGGTCATTTTTAAAGACAAATTACTCTTATTGAGTTTTTCTCATTTTTGGGCAAACTGGTTATGGCAGAACTATCAGTCATACTTGATGGAACTTTGGCCTGGACATTTGTTACCAAGTCGTTAGACTCTACTGGACTGACAATATCCTGTTAGTCTGTAGGTAGATGTTCCATATTTTTAATAAGCATTTGGTTTGTAATGCTGTTTCGGTGTAGATGGAAATACACAATTTTACCAGCAATGTTAACAAGTAGTGAAGTGCTTGTAACTGTGGGTGAGTACGTCTAAACAGCTCAGTGTGATTGTTCATAGTGGTGATTATATTTTACGAGATTGTGTACAAACTGCCTTTTGTAGATACCTTGACACATTCAGGATGGCTATTCGAAAAAATCAATAGCTTTGTCACCTGTACATTTAGAGTCTGTCAAATTGGAGTTTATTCGTGGCAGATCAGGAGTTTTAATAAGACTATTGTCCTGTAAATCAGAATCATAATAATGGATACCAATGTTGTTTGGTGCACTATGTTTATCTTTGTTGTTGGGACCAACAATCATATATTGTGGCTCAAGAAATGAGTTTTAAATGTTACTTGCATCCAACTAAATGGCCTCACTAGTTAGCAAAGGAGTGTTCTCCAGATCAGTAAGTTTAATGATAGCCAAATTATAAGTGTACAAGACCTTACTTTTAGTTGAATCTCTTATAGAGTTAATGGTGTTTGTGTTATTTGGCTCTGGGCGTTGGTGTTTAGCACAAACCTCCTTAGTGCCAATACTAGTGTCACTAGCAGTATCAGGAACCAATAGAGCAACTAGTGCCCACGCTATTAGAGATTTCAGAAGTCAATAATGTAGCTGCATATTTGGTAGTAGAAAAGTATGTAGTAAGTTTTGTAGGAACGTTCTTAATCACCTGTTTTTTAGAACATGATTAAAACATTTCCATCACAGATCAGATACAATACATTTCCCCATTAAGACAATACAAATGTATCACATTATTGCTACAACTAGTTTTTTTTTTAAACAAATTACCCTCTATAGAAATTCACAGACATCTAAGAATCTCCGCACTGCAAGAGATAAAGCCACCGAAGTCCCACCAAGCATGATTCCACATGGGATAAATCATACACATTTCTTTAAAATGTAGAATACGTAATAGCAGCAAGGTCGGACAATTCCAAAGTAGGTGATAGAAGTTCTCTTTTACAGACAGATTCCTACACCATCTGCAGTAGGCCAAATCAGGAGGGATACCCTTCTGAACACACATCATTTCATTTGTTAAAAGAACATTCAAACTAAACCTCATAATATTTTTTCTCTGCACTTGATCTGGAAATTTCATCAAATAGGGTTCAGCAATCCCCACCCTCTTATGGCTAAAACAAAAATGTGCATATAAAGTATAACTCCCCAGAACCTCCCTGTCTGAATCCAATCCCTTAAATAGTACAGTTGCTGGTTAATCAGCAAAATACACCCGGAGAAAACAAAAAAACAGTATCCTGGCATACTGAACGTCTGTACTTTGGTGCTCATTGAAATTCACTGACAAATAACACGGTTTCCTTGCTGTCTTGGAACACAAGAGGATACCGTTCTTTTCTTAGTTCTGATGTGGGTCATGCTATTTCTAATTGTGATATCTTTGCCTTACAGGAAACATGGGTTTGTGGTAACATGGTGCTGGATGGTTACAGTGTTTTGACAAAGCATGCCATTTACTCTGGGGTTGGTTAGCCCTCTGGAGGTTTATGCATAGGTGTTGGTAATAAACGGAGCATTAGAGAATTCTGTAAATATAGTAGCTCCCCTTTCATCCTCAGTGGAGTTATATCAGAACTGGGCCTCCTGGGGGAATGCCTCTTAATCAATGTATATTTTCCCCCTGGAGATATTGCAGAGAAATCCACCTTACAACTTGTTAGATCTATTATGGATGGATGGATGGATTGAAGAGTCCCCAAAATCTCACATGTTAGTGATGGGTGATTTCAGCTCTTATTGTTACATGGCTAAGACAGTATGGATGAGTGGGGCGAAGCCTGTGAACCGCATGACCTGACTTGCACTATGTAGGTTATACAAAACCACAAACATTTGATGCAAATAAAGAAAGGCATGAAGTGGTTGATGGCCTTTAATGAGTATGGGCTAACATTTGTGAACCCCATCACACCAAATGAGGGGGATAATGAAGATTGCCAAAGCACACAGTGCAGGAAGTCTTGATTCTATTAAAGACACAGAGGCGAGCATTATGCTTATTCTCCTTTAATACTGCCAAATCACAGCTTGTCAAATATATCTTTAATTCCTTAACAGTTTTTTTCTTTTTTAACAGTAAATAACCAACATAAAATAAAACTACAACTCCCATGAGGCTTCAGGTGCCCAGTAGTCTTAGTTTCAGTCTCGTCCTCCAATGAGGGTTCCCTTGCTAGTATAAGTCTCTCTAGTCTCAGGGTGCCTTCCTCTTCTTTTTTTGTTGAACTGAAACTTTTCCATTTCTTAAAATCGACCATAAACTGCAGCTGATCCCTCACTGTTCTTGCTTCTCTGTGACACTTTACTAATGACTCTTAGTCTGTCTCTTAATTATTTTCATGAGTTTTCCTGCTCTTCCCCTTGAATAAAAGAGAACGAGATCATTAGGGGGCGGGGGATTCGCTGGTCTCCTCAACATCTCTATACAAGAATAACACATAGTATGACAACGCTTCTCTCGCAGAGATATTCCTCTTGTGAGGGATAATGCTCGCCTCCGTGTCTTTAATAGAATCAAGACTTCCTGCGCTGTGCGCTTTGGTAATCTTCATTCTATGCCAAGACCGGAGGCGAGCATTATGCTTGTTCAAAGCTTTGTACCACTGCCATTGCAATGTTCGCTACGGGCTTAAAGTAAAAGTTTCTGAAAACTGAGTCACTGGACCAGTCTGCTGCCCTCAAGATCTCCTGCAGCGGAACACTGGCTGCAAAAGCTCTGGAAACCATAGATCCTCTGGTTAAATGAGCTCCAAAAACAGAAATGTCTATGTCCGCCTTGTCCATAACCTCTTTCACCCATCTCGCTATAGTAGCTGGGGCCACTGCCTTGAAAGGTTTCCTGCGCGCTATGAGCAACTGAGTCACATTCTGTGGCCGTACTACTGCAGTCACTGCTTCATAACATTTGATGCATTGTGCTATGCAAAGCTTGCTGTTATCAGGGAAATAGGGATAAGAGATCACTTTAGAATTAGTCTTAGTACGCTGCGCTAGGTTAAACGCTATTCCTTCCGGATAGAAGATTTTTCTGTCAATCTCTGGAGCTTTAACATCAGATACTCTTCTGCATGAAACCAAACAGAGTAATGCAGCTAGCTTTCCGGATAGCTGTCTCCCTGACAATAGATAATTTCTTGGCGATTGCTCAAACATCTGTAATACCTTGTTGACGTCACAAAGGACTGAATATCTGGGTAATGGGGGTTTTGTCACTTTAACTCCCCTAAGCAGCCGAGAGACTGCTGGGTGTTCTCCTGCTGGCGCTCCATCGACTAGATCGTGACCTGCTGACCATGTGAAATGGCTGACCTATACACCCCCACCTGTCCTGAATGCTTTCCTGCTAGTGGTCAGGGATGCTAAGAAATGTAATATGTGTTCTATAGGGGCTGAAACGGAAGAAACACCCCTCCTCCTGCACCATAATTCCCAGGCTTGCCAAGCAGAACTATAGGTCTGAACTGTGGACGGGGCCCATCATACTTTGATAAGCTCTGTAGCTTCTTCTGAAAGGCCTAGCAAACACCATCTGCGCCTGAAATTTTGCAGGCTATGCTGCAGAGTGCTGTTCTGAATCAGAGGATGAGGTGCGCCTTTTGGATCGACTAGGAGATCTGTTCTGTGGACAATCCTCTGTGGGAAATCTATAGAAAGTCCCATCAGAACTGGAAACCAGGCTTGCGATTTCCATTCTGGTGTCACTAGGACTAGATTCCCTGCGTCCCTGCGGACCTTTGCTAGAGCCCAATCGTGAAGAGGGGAAAGGCATAATGAGTGTGGTCTTTCGAGCTGTGCAGGAACGCATTCGTCCCTGCCGCTCCTGGATCCAGCCTCCAACTGAAGTACTTTGGCAGTTGGGCATTCAGTCTCGAAGCAAATAGATCTGTATCGAATGGACCCCACTTTCGTTGTAACTTTACGAATACTGATGCATGCAGCATCCAGTCACTCGAGTCTGTTAAGTACCGGGAGTTCCAGTCTGCTACTGTGTTCTTCGCCCCCGGAAGATATTCCGCTTTGACTGCGATTTCCCTCTCTGGGAAGGCATGTCAGAAATCCTTGGCTAGCTCCGCCAACATCTTGGACCTTGTATCTCCCAGTTTGTTGATATATCGTACTGCCGATATGTTGTCCATCCTTAAAAGGATACAGCATTTCGCACAATCTCTGGTAAATGCCTGGACTGCAAATGATCCCGCTAGGAGCTCTAGCCAGTTGATGTTTAACCCTAGCTCTTCTTGGGACCATTTTCCCCCTGTCTCTATAAGGCCGCATCTTGCTCCCCAGCCTGATTTGCTGGTGTCTGACTCTATGATGATCTCTGGTAGGTCTCTGAATATGGCTCGGCCATTCCAGGCCTCCATGTTGCTGAGCCACCACTGGATCTCTGACTTGCTCTCTTGGTCTAGGAGGACTAGGAGATGATATCTCTTTTTGTAAGTATTTTATCTTGAGCCTATGAAGGGCTTGATAATGTGGGGGACCCGGGAATATCAAGTGAATCGATGCCGCTGGAAGCCCAACTATCCTGGCTAGATTCCAAAGCGATATAACTGTTCTCCTCAGGGCTGATTTCAGGTCTCTTTTTATCGCTCTGATCTTGGACATAGGGAGCTCTAACATGGCTTTCCTTGTGTCTATCATGAACCCTAGAAATTCTATTCTCTTGCATGGTATCAGTGCTGACCTCTCTGCATTGATCAGAAATCCTAGCCCCGAGACAAAGACATTGCCCATTGAACTTGTTACTGTAACCTTTCTTTGTCTTCAGCCATAAACAGAATGTCTTCTAAATAGATGATCATTCGAAGACCCTCGTCTCTTAAAGCTTCTGCTAGGGGTCTCCTTAGCTTGGTGAACACCCATGGAGCGGATGCGAGGCCGAACGGCAGGGTCTTGGATTGCCACCTCTGCCCCCTCCACTTGAATTGTAGGAAGTGGCGATACTGCGGTGCAATGGACATTGTCAGATAGGCGTCTTTTAAATCCAAACGTGCTAACCAATCTTCCTTCCTGAGAAGATCTGTTAGTAGATGGATTCCTTCCATTTTGAAATGCCAGTAAATTAGCCAGCTGTTTAATTCTTTCAGATTGATAACAGGCCGCACTTTTCCTTTTCTGTGTACTAAAAACATGTTGCTCAAGAAACCTACAGAGTGGGGATGAGCTCTTTCTATAGCCTGCTTCCTCGCTAGCGCTTGGATCTCTTTGTCCAATAATTCCTTCTCTGCTTCTGAGGAGTGTATGCTTGGCAGTTGGCTTAGTGTAGTGGGTGTGCAAAGGAAATCTAGCTGACAGCCCTGAGCTGTCTGAAGTACTCAAGCGTCTGTTGAAAGCTTGCGCCAATTGTGTATAAATTGCAAAGTCCTGCTTCCCACAGGCGGGTATGTTGCATTGCGCTCTCTCACCTGAGTTGGTATTCTGATGCCTGAAGTATCCTCTGCCTCTTCTTCCTCTGAAGCCTCTGCTTCTGTTAGGGAAAAAGGCATCTTGTTGGCGCGTCTCCCAATATTGGGCTCTCGGCCCTTGGGGCCTTCTGTTCAAATTGAAATGGCCTCTCGAGCGGCCTCTGTAGCGACCGGCCCCGGCAACAACTCATCCGGGGAACACCTTCTTGATTGAGGCTTGAGCTTTCCCCAGTGCTGTATAAGTTCCAGCGAATCTGCTCATCTCCTTGACGAAGGTGTCCCCGAAAAGTAGACCCTGAGCGCCTTCTCCTGCCTCATACGAGGCTAAGTCACCTAACTTTGCATCTATCTTGAGTAGCATCGACCTCCTCCGTTCTGCTGATATGGCAGAGTTTGTGTTCCCGAGCAAGCATACGGCGTGTTGTGCCCAGCCTGCTAGGATGACTGGATCTATTGGTTCTCTCGTGTCTTTGGCTCTCTCCACAAGATCCTTGTTCTTTGCTATGGGTCCTGCCAATTCTAGAATCTTATCTTGGCAAGATCTCCATGCGCGGTCCATGCCCTTCCGGAGATCCTTGCTTGCTTTGGAGACGAAGGTGAGCATCTCAGAGTCTAGTTCCAGGGTCTCGTATACATTGCCGCTAAGCTCAGGTCTAGGACACTCTGCCTTAAGGTGAAATCTTATCTCCTTTTCTAACAGTTTCCTAATTTTCTCTGTCATATAGATTGCTACTCTCGGCGACAGGTTCCATTCTGTGGACGTTGGGTGCCTAATAGCTTCCGGCTCAAACATATCTGATATGTCATCTTCTTGGGTACTCTCCACAGTGCTGGCGTTATTGGTACTGGCTGTCTTGGGCTTTTCTGGTACCTTGTCAATGCTCAAGGTTTCATCATCTTCCTCCTCTTCTTCCTGTTCGAACTCCTTGGATGATAAAATGGCATCCCCCATGTTATCTACCCCTGGGGTAGGGTGTGGGAGGCAGGGCACTGCTGATTTTTAAATGAAAGCTTCTTTCAGTCTGTTGAAAGCATCAGCTACCTCCTGGGGCTTCTCTCTTGTCCCCTTAATAGAGCCTGAGGGGTAGAAGAGTGCTTTCTCTTACGGGCCACAGTACACCCCCTATTTGCATTTTCCAGAGGCTTAGTGCAGGTACCCTCACCTGGATCATCCTGCAAGCCAGCTTTTGTGCCCAATAAATTCACGAGAACTAGTAGCCTCTCTTGGATGGGTTGTACTCCCTGTGCCACAGCTCTCACCAGGGAGTCCATTAGTACTTTCTTAAAACTAAGTGAGAGGTCCATATCCTCTTCTTGCAGCTCTGAGTCCTGCTCCTCATACTCCTCCCAAAACTCCTCACCCTTGTCAGATGCCATTATTTGTATTCTGAGGGGGACAAGTTTCACTTTGACAGGAGGATTGTCTTTTTCACTTCTGCTGAAACAGCAGGCTTGGTTAGGCTATTTGAAGCGAGGTCTTCAAATATGTGAAAAATGAAAAAACATAAAACATTTTTTCTATTTTGCTCTTCCGGGCAGCGTAAGCCTCTTGCTGGGAGCTGATTCGTCCAAAAATTGAGTTTTCCCGTGGGCTTAAATCCTTAACAACGAACTGCGCTTCATTCGATCACCTCCGTGACCGTTGCAGATGAGCGATAAGCATCGCGCATGCGCGCAAATGCGCAAAGCAGTGCCAGGCCTTCACCACAGCCGTCTTCAGGGGCTCGCAGCCCGATCCGATTCAAACGCATACAATCTGAATTTGTCACTAAACAAGCCCTAATGCCAGCGATAACGCTCTCAGGCCGTCTCTAAATCTGAATAATATTAATGTGGAAATAATAATGTGGAAATAATTATTCAATATACGCGCACGCGCGACCACACCTTCATTAAACGCATAGTTACACGCAGAGCAGCCACGACTTAAACATATGTTTATCAGAAACAATATATTTCAACTTGTTCTCTATAGTCAATACTGATATTGGTCAGACATTAAACCGAAACCTTAAAGGTAGAAAGTACTTAGCTGTGTCAGCAGCAAAAAAGAAGAGAAAGGCACCCTGAGACTAGAGAGATTTATACTAGCAAGGGAACCCTCGTTGGAGGGCGAGACTGAGGCTAAGACTACTGGGCACCTGAAGCCTCATGGGAGTTGTAGTGGGGGCACTATCTAGGGTTACATACAGTTTAAATGTAACGAAAGTTTTATTTTATGTCAGTTATTTACTGTTAAAAAAAAATCTAAGGAATTAAAGATATATTTGAAAAGCTGTGATTTGGCAGTATTAAAGGAGAATAAACATAATGCTCGCCTCCGGTCTTGTCATAGAATTGGGAGACATGGACAAATGGGTTGGTCTCATCAAGAGTGTTTTACCTTTTTGTAAGTAGGGGTTTGAATGAAATAGTAAAAGAAATGGATCATGTGTATAATAGTTTGAGTGGCCATGTCATTTTAAAACTCACCGTGAATTGTAGCCTTGGACATCCCCCCACCCCTTGGACAGGAGAATATATGCTTTCGTGTGAATGCCAGAGGCAATAGGATTGTCTGGTCAGAACTATATATTTGTCGTTTTGAGAAGTTATTTTTAACATGTGGCCACAGAATCTTGCTACACTGGCTAGGACTGATATTGGCAGGATGTTGGAGTCCATTATTGAGTCCTTGCCTAAAAGCCACCATGCTTCACATCTTGTGAAAAAACATAAGAATAAGTATGACGGGGGGGAGCTGTAGCGCACGACCAATATGGCTGCCTGAGGGGAGAGCTCCGGCTCCACTATTAATCCTTAACTGAATACATCCTGTCAGAACCGTCCTACAAGACTGCAAGATGAGAATTTCTGAGGCGGAAGACCTGCAGAACAAACACAGGGAAAATCGTGCCTGTGCGTCCGAAGAGATCCACAATATCTGCCTGGAAGCACCCGAGCGGACTGGGGGTGCCGTCGCGGCCGCCCGCCGGCTCCACAGCGTGTCTACTGCGGGCCGGTGGTCTGCTGGGAGGAGCAGCCCGCAGTGGGGGAGGGGCAAGGAGGCGATCCCATACCGCGCTGCCCGCGAACGAAGGAGGTGGACTGGAGCGCCGGGGGCCGCAGACGAGCAATACAAGCACCCGCGGCTGCTTCCTTTGGCCATGAGGGGCCGGGGCCCTGCGGAGCGCCTTCGGGAACATCACGCGGCTCTTGCGGCCGCCTCGCGCTTGGCACTGCAGCCGCTGCTGGCGGGCCGCCCCCTCCTACCCCGTGTCAACAGATCGAGAAGGAGGACACGGGAGAGCAGAGCGGAGACACGCGTGGGGGCCTTGGCATACCCCCCAAATCAAGTAAGTGAGGTGGGGCGGAAAGGCCTCCTCCCCCTAACGAGAACTACCTATGTTACACTAAAACCCTCAGGGAGAAGCAGGGGGGAAGTTCGATGCCATAGATCCGCAATTGTGCTGCATTTAATTGGAAATAGCGCCCAATGCGCATCATGTGAGGAACGGCTGGAAACGCCGGGACTGCGGGCATAAATCGGCTGGGCATGAGGCGGCCATTGCAAAGGGGACGCAGTAAGCCAAGACTCCCCCCCCCGGCACTCAGTGGGGTTCACCCAATAAGTCACCAGTTCAATTTAAGTGGAGTAGTGACGGGTACAGTACTAACACCCGGCTGTAGGCAGACAGAACTTGGCGGCCCCTGCTGGACAGTAACCCATTAATCCTGGAGTGGAGCGGAAGGAGCACTCCACTGTGGGCCGCGTGGGGGTAGTATATGTGAACAAACTTTTGGGATCAGCCCAGCGAAGACCCTGGCCCTGTGGAAGGAGCACAGAGATAGCTGAACACAAGGGAGACGGAAGGTGCGTGGCGGGCCAACACTCCCGCACTGCCCGCCCTTTTGCCCGTTTAAGAACACCTACTTGGAAGTTTATACTACGTGGGAGGACACAGTCCACTCAAGGGCTGTACACCATATTACATGGGACGCACCGGGAAGAAGGAAGGGCGGGAAGAAAGACCGGCCCGATGGATACCTTCGCCAGTTCCCAGCCACACTGGGCGGCCGAGGAGGCGCCAGAGGAACACGACAAACAAGGGGAAGATCCCTTGGACCGCTTAGCGACGTTGGTCCAAAATGGCTTCATGGCAGTCAACGTCAAACTGGACGATATAATCGCAACAATTGGGTCCCTTAAAGCCCGAGTGGAAAAAGAGAGCATGCGCATCACGGAAGCGGAGAGCAGGATAAGCACCAACGAAGACACACTATCAAAATATGGCCGCGACATAGCCCGCCTCCAGACATAACTACAAAAAACTCAAAACAAGTGCAAAGATTTAGAGTCAAGATCGCTGAGAAATAATATCCGGATTGTTGGAGTTGCAGAAACTTTTGGCAAAGGCGACATGAGCATCCTGGGAACAGACTCCTTCAGCGATCACTTTCTGGTGGAAAGGGCTCACCGCACGTTGGTACCACTACCGAAGTCGGGGGCACCTCCGCGCACCATAATTGCACGCCTCCTCAATTACAGAGATAGGGATGTGATACTCAGACTGTCCAGGGAGAAAGGTACTCTACTCTTTGAACATAATAGAATCCACATATATCCGGACTTCTCTGCTGGCATACAGGCACAGAGGCGGTCCTATGAACTAGTTAAGAAACAGCTATGAATACGTAATGTACCATATGCCCTCATCTTCCCAGTGAAATTGAGAATCCAACATGGTGGGAGAGCCCATTTTTTTAACACCCCACAGAAGCTATGACATACATTGAGGCCTCCATTCCTTTACCTCCCAGAGATCTAGTGGTCGATCAGAACGCCAGACCACGACTGGGGGATGAGGTACCAGATTCGGCTGACTAACCGGAACACATCCTCAGGCCCCAACCGGGGGAATGAATTGGGAAAGGATGATGGAACTCCCTATTAGCGGCGGGTGCCGACTCCCTGCCGCCCAGAGAAAGGACAACTTTGAAATGTAGACGGACTGAACGAAAATCTTATAGAGGACTGAGCCGAGAGCCTCCACCAGGACAAGCCAGGTGCATGCAACAGGAGACCCTCAGGACTCCGTATCATGGGCGTATCTATTCATGGTGCTTGAGAAATTTGGGCTAGGTCCATACTTCCTGAAATGTGTCAAGGTACTATACACTAACCCGGGAGCTAGGGTATTAACTACCCGCACCATGTCAGAATGGTTTGAGCTGGGGAGGGGTACAAGGCAGGGTTGCCCATTTTCCCCCATATTATTTGCCCTGACAATGGAACCAACTGCGGCAGCAATTAGAGAACATCAGGGACAGAGGGGTATATGGATGGCGGGCCTGACCCAATCGATATCCCTGTATGCAGATGATGCTCTGTTATACATCCGGGAACCGGACATACATCTGGGTCCAGCAATAGAGGCAATGCACAAATTCACAGAATATTCGGGATATAAAACTAACCATTCTAAATCTGAAATTTTTCCCCTGACTCCAGCCACTAGATGTCCAAACAACACACACGGCCTGCAGTGGTCCCCGGACAAGATAAGATACCTGGGGGTTATCGTTTCGAGAGACAGAACATCCCTACTTTTGAATAACCACGAATTTCTATTGAATACGATTGCTACTAAACTACACTTCTGGGCCAAACTTCCTATTTCACTTATTGGTCGGGTAGCTGTACTAAAAATGGTCATTCTTCCTAAACTATTGTACATATTTACTAATATTTCGATCTGGCCTGGCAGGCGGTTCTTTGACACTCTTATATCTATGGTGGTGGAATTTGTCTGGTGTGGGGGGGCGGCCAGGATGAAATGGGGAAAAAATGGTGGAGCCATATGGCAAAGGTGGCATAGCAGCTCCAAATTTCGAATTATACTACCTAGTTGCACAGGCCCAGTTCGTTAAACACTGGTATGATGAGAAGGACACCTCACCCCACATTTGCCTAGAAAAACACGCTGCACACCCGACTGATATAAGATCGGTCATCTTTGAAAAAAAACACAGGGATGAATGCCCATTCGATCCAGTTAGTACAACAACTCAGGCATGGTTCAAACTTTACCGCAGGCTTCAGGTGGAGACACCTTACTATGCTGAGGCCCCGTTCTGGAACTTCCCCGGTATAGCACCCACATACGATCCAAGTATACAACACAAATGGGACCCGGAGGAGGAATTTAAAATCAGAGACATATTCCCCAATGGTAAATTTATAACGTTGGAGGAATTTAAAACAGGGATGGGAAGTGACCAATTAATGGTATTGCAATATCATAGAATGAGAATGGCTTTTAAGGCCAGATGGCCAATGTTCCCAGATGAACCCCCACCACACCCGTGCCTGATGACCCTATCCTCCCGGTCGGGAACAAGTGTTTTGGGGCTATATGCGACTGTGCAGGCGAACACTCCAACGGTAAATGTAATAAAAGCCTCCTGGGTAGCAGATCTGGGTGAAAATATAAATGATAGAACCTGGGTAAGGTACTGTGAATTGACCAAGAAGGTATCCATGAATGCGGGCCTCAGGCTGATCCAATTTAAGATGTTGAATAAACTGCACTATACCCCCAAAAAAGTTGCGATGTTTACAAATAACAGTCCCGGAAGGTGTCGGAAATGTGGGGCAGATCAGGCTGATTCGATACACATGTATTGGAGTTGTCCTCATGTGCATGTATTCTGGGTGAGGTAGCAAACATTTTGGAGAAAGTAATGCAGATACTGGCAGACCTCACACCACAAAATATCTGTTTGGGGATATTGGTAAACAGTCAGAAGCAACGAGAAGGCTCTTCAATATTGCATGCGTAGTGGCAAATGAACGCATTCTGGAAAAATGGAAGAGTGCACAGGCACCGCAAGTGAGCCACTTCCTCAAGGAATTGATGATTGTCAATGAATGTGAAGAACACTATGTAATGTCACTCCCGAGTTCATGTAAACCGAAGGAAATTTGGGCCCCGTTTAGAATATATCTATGCAAAGCAGACTCAGCCAGTAACAGCCCGGCAGGACCCAGTGAAGCGTCCAATCAGTAATACTGTTTACTCTGCTGTTTAACTGAACTGAGTGTTGCTGTTCTAGAGATATGTGATATGTGATGTTGTTGCAATGCTATGTACCGCGAGCATTAAATAAAGTTTAAAAAAAAAAAAGAATAAGTATGACAGTGTCATCTATGAAAAGAGGAAATTACTGAAGGCACATATTTGCAAAGAAAATCAAAATCAAAATATGAGTAAATTGGAAAAACAGGATGTGAAGACTAAGTTGGGCACACAATTAAAAAATTGGCGGCACCTCTATAAAGGTCACATCAGTAATTCCAATTGGAACATTATTTTTAGAATGCTGCATACTGATGATTCCAAAAGGTGTTGGTACCTGTGTAGGCATTATCTAGCTGATGATAGCCACAAAGAAGCAAATTCCATTCTCATAGATGAATGGATTGGATATGTTAACATTTCTATTTTGATGATAGTGTTAAAATAACTCATTTCATTAGTGTGAAAGAGGGAGACTTTGGACCCTTTTCATTTGACATGGATGATATTGTCTTCGCCATCAGTAAACTAAAAGCCTCCAGGGCACCAGGGCCCGATGGACTTGCTAATGTAGTAATTAAACGCAACCCACAGAAATGGGCTATTTTACTACTTAAATTGTTTACGTTAAATTGGGAGACAGGCAAAATACCAGAGAGTTGGAGAAAGTCGGTCCTGATACCCATTTTTAAAGGGGGCTCTAGATCTACACCATGCAGCTAAAGAATGTTAGCCATATCAGATGCCTGCTATAAAATCTTTTGCACCTTATTACTGAAGAGTATCAATAAATGGATAGAGGATAAGAACATTATCCATTACCAGCAAACCGGTTTTCGAAAGGGGCACAGTATCATAAATGACATTGTTACATTAAACTATCTCATCTCTGATATCTTAAAACATCCTGAGGGTAGTCTCTATTTGTGCTTCATAGATTACAGTGGGGCATTCGACTGTGTTAATCGGGAAAGACTATGGCGAAATCTGTTGAAGTGGGGTATTTGTCTGATGGTTTTGCATTTTATTAGGGCAATGAATAGTGACACTACAGTGACAATCTGTGTGAAGCAAAGAGGTTCACTCACTACCCTGATTGAGACTAATAAAGAGTTAAAACAAGGGTGTGTGATGTCCCCAGTGTTGTACAATTTGTATGTCACAGACATAGGGCTCATCCTGCCAGGCCTTAATTGCTTTCTTCCTAAAATAGGGGATGTAGGCAAAAGGTGGTTATCTCATGCAGATGACCCTGTCATAATGGACAAACGACCGTTGGCCTCCAGAGATTGTTGGATGCGGTGGGTATGTAAGCCAGTTATAATGACCTATTAACCCTCATAAGCCAAAAGTAATAATAATTGGTGCTAATTCTAAGAAAAGGAAAAAAGATCATATGTTTGGAAAATGAATAACAAAGCACTGGAGATTGTGGATGTGTAGCCTTACCTGGGAATGCCTTTTGTTAGTAACCCTTCCATCTTAATTTTTGATAACTTGCTGTCAGGTATGATGATTAATCGATGGAATGTTGTCAGAAAATACATTGAAGAAAATGGTGGGCATTTGATTGGAGGGGTTTATTGAAATGTATAAAGGTAATATTGTACTGGGGTTTTTGGATGCATTGGAGGCACTTGAGGAGAAATATGTACAATGGCTGGACAGATTAGAGGGTAGGTTTTGGAAACCCGTGCTCAGGCTCCCTGGTGCAGCTCTGATTGAAGCCATAAAATGTGAACTGGGTACGGTCTCCCTTTCCACACTGAGAAAAACCTGATGTGTTAAATTATATAACAAGATGATGAGATTTGAAGGAAAAGATCGTTTTTTCGGACGTGTAGCTAAGACTGCTAGATCTGGTTATATTAACAATAATTTTAAAATGTTAAAAGTATATGTGAATTATTTTCTTCTTGATATCAATTTGAACCATACTGAATATGATAGTGAAGATCCCTGTTTTAATCCCCTACTGAGGAAGAAGGCATTAGAATGGGATATGATAAAATCCCTACTACTAAAAAGAGATATGTTTATTATATTTTGCAAGGTTTTAAAAATAGTAACCCAAGTGCTTATTTATTAAAATATGTCAAACCCGATTTTGAAAGATGTATGATGTTCTTATGCTTTAATATTCTCGCATGTAAAGAATATACGGATGGCTGGAACTCATTTCCATATGAGTTTAGGAAATGCTGCTGTTGTGGAAGTGAAGTGGAAACAGCAAGACATTTACTTACGGGGTGCATAAGGTTAAGTCGTTTTTATTTAAGGGGTTATACAGAATTAGTGAGTGATATGGCCTCGATAACCTCAGATCAATTTTGGGACGTAATTTATGCAGCAACATCTCAGGTATATGTTGGGGCCGCTTTTTATATATGGAAGAACATGTTATGTAATATTGCCCGATGAAGACTGTCCATGTAACTTTGTATGAACTTTGTATGAAGAAGAGTATTTAGTAATATGAATATATATGTTTTTATTTTCTTAATAATGTATTGTTCATTGTTAATTGTGATAATAAAATATGTGTATAAGGTTTGTTTTAATTAACCAATACAATAGAATTATAAATTATATTAACAGAATAGTTGTTTTGACTTTCACAGGGTTCTCAATCAATCCCTCCAAGTGGAAAACATGCGGCAATACAATAAAGCACTCTTCCCCATATCAAAGCTTCATACAAATCCAATGATTCAGATATTCAGACAAGGGGAGTACTTCAAACCCATAAAGCAATTTGTCTACAACTTTCCCAAAGAAAAGTTTCAGCACGGGTGACATGGAATATTTTGCATATTTTGCATTAATCTTGACCATCTGGGCAGCCAAAATCTTCTCTTTCTTTTCAAGAATATCTTGCATGTAAAACTTAATAGGATGGGCTGAAATCTTTTCCCTTTGGCAGAATTTCAACGCATGTTTCTTAGATAGATTCAATCTCTTAGCCTTCATATAAAGAGCAAAAGTGGCGATTAACCTCTGCAACCCAATTGGCGTGATGTCAAATAAAACAAAATCACCAGAGTAAGCCATCCAAGAGAGTCGAAGCTACCCAATTTTAGCGTGTAAAAAAGACATCTCCATCAAGGCCTAGCAGATATCGGTGATATATAAGTTAAAAAGGCAAGGTGCCAGAATGCACCCTTGTTGGAGGCCATTTCTAGTAACCACCTTCCTTGGCATATTTGTTATTGAGCCTAACCTGGATCCTGGTCCCATCATGAAGATAAATCAGGATTTTCTACAGATTTGATGACAGTCCCCCACCTATTCAGTTTCAACCACAAAATCTCTCGATCCACCAAATCAAATGTGCCACATGATCAAAGAAAACTGCATGTATGGGCAATTCATTCTTCCCTTACATCAACTTCTGAATGCAACCCATTAGGAAGCTGTTGCAGTCCATGCTCATATTTCTTTTTTTTTTATTGTGTAGAATAGTTCAAACAAAACTTTGCACACATCATATATACAAAAATAATCTTGAAGATACTATATCATAACCAATGCAATAAATAAGAGAATAAACTAATTCCTCTCTCACATTAACCTTCAGAAAGACAGAATATCAATCACATACATTTCAATTAATAGAGGAAATCATAATCAGTGATAAAAATACAGCTTAATAAAGCACCAATAGATACGGTAAAGGCGTCAGCCTATTTCATTTACTATTTACAAATGCATCAGACTGAAAGTGAGCGCAAACCCAAACACATAATAGAAAGAGCAACGCAAACTCCATATCCCCAAACTAGAGATTTGCAACAAGATTCACCTCAGCTTCAAATTTAAATACATGTTTTTCTACACATGTCCACAACTGTGTCATAGCAATGGTGAGGCCTTGATTGTTTCCCAAAATACTTCTCACACAAAACACTTCCCTGGTAATATCTTCATTGACATACTTCTTCAAATAGCATTCATAAAATGGTCTTAAAATCGGACTGGAGGTGAGCACATGCTTTGCTGACTCAATGTATTCAACATCATTGCAAACACTGCATGTCCTATTTTTATAAGGTAGCCCCAACCAATCACCCATAACCTCCAGTATCTTCAATCTATTAAATCGCAGGTTCAGGAAAATTCTTTGTGTTACTGGGGATGGGAGTAATTTAAGATAGGATTGAGACTCCTTATATATAAAGTGCATCTTAGAAAAAGAGCTTAGAGATTTCATCACAGAAATCTTTTCATGGCTGGCCACCCAATCCCATTTGTCAGCACACTTCTTAAATGATTGAAAAAGAGCACCTTCACCAAAGTCCCAACTAGGGGACCTATCTTGTCAAAACATTTTTCATTCCTTGTTTTAAATTTCAGCATAGCATCACTTTTACCTTCCAACATAGCAGTTTTCATTATCATCAGTAAGGATTGTTGATTGACATACATAATGTTCATAAACAGTTTCCCTCTATTTATGTCAATCTGGGCAATGAAAGAAATCAGACCTAATTCTAGCCTTATTGCTTCAATGAGAGTATAATTATTAAGACCCAAAATTCTTCTCGAAATTACCCCACCCAATCAGTCAGCCTAATCTCCCCATTCATCATTGGACGGTTCCAAACCGTAGAGGAAAGAGACAGCCAGTTTTTGTTTATAGATATTAAGTATGCCAACCAGAGTGTAGGCCGCAGTTTTTTGGGAGAAAATCGTGATAGCAGCCATGGTAGATAAAGCCTTTGCTTTTTTATTTTGCTGCACTATCACATTTATCTTTTTTTCGGAAGAGAGTTCATGGCCCAACGAGCGATAACATTATGTTCTGTTAATAGGTCCTAACGGGCTATAGATATGTTGTCTATTAGCACGCTTCTGGCCCACTGCCATAAACTCTGTCTTAAGTAGATTCATTTTTAACCCATTGCATTCTGCATATTTGCAGAGAGCCAGAATGCTGTATGATAAGCCAACAATTATCTATGATTATAATATCATCAGCATAGCTGATCCACCCCATTTTCTTATTTCCTATTTTAGTAAATGTTCATGGCAGTAATGCCAAAAGGGCAGCAAAATCTTTTTCCACAAAGATCTTTTCAAAATCTGCAAGAAACAAATTAAACAAAGTAGGTGCAAGCGCACAACCCTGTCTAACACCTTTTAGATTGGGGATCTGTTTGGAAAGATTACCTTCATTGCTCAATCTGACTCTGGCAGGTTTGTTCTTGTAAATAATTTTGCATGCATACAGGAGGTGGTCACCCATGCCCATATTCTGCAGCTTGGCCCATAATAAAGGTCTATCTATAGTGTTGAATGCCGATGAAAGGTTGACAAACAGAATATATAATGGCAGATCTTTTCTTGATTTTGCTTCCTCCAAAAGGGTGTCAACAAGGAAAATGCTGGTATTTGTGGAATATCCCTTTCTAAATCCTGTCTGAGAAATTTTATAAATGTTTTCCTTAGCTGTCCAAAGGTTTATTTCTTTTAGGATTAGCATTGAAAGCCGATGAAAGGTCGACAAACAGAATATATAATGGCAAAACTTTTTCTTGATTATGCTTCCTCCAAAAGGGTGTTAACAAGGAAAATGTTGGTATTTATGGAACATCCCTTTCTAAATACCATCTGAGAAATGTTATAAATGTTTTCCTTAGATATCCAAAGATTTATTTCTTTTAGAATTAGCATGGAGAACACTTTGCTGGGCACGTCAGTCATGGCTAGTAGGCGATAGTTTTCAGGTAATATTCTAGGACCCTTTTGAAACATTGGAATAATATGAGACATCCTCCAGGAGTCTGGGACAAAAACAGTGTTTATTATTTTGAAAAAAAGAGTCAGGAGTATGTCTGCCCATACCTCAGGGTTATCTTTAATGATTACATTGTAGAGGCCATCAGGGCCGGGGGTCCTAGAAGATTTCAGTTTCTTAATTATGTCTATTATATCTTCACGCTCAATATTTACATCTTATATGGGTCTTATCTCAAGAGGAAAATCTTTACCTGCAAATTTCCCACCAAGAAAACTTTCCCAGGTCTGCTTGTCAATGTTACAAAGAAGTTCCTCCTGACCACCAACCGTAATCATCTTGTAGTTGGACAACATTTTTCGAGCGTCCCCATCAATCAAAATTCTTACTATATTCTGGCAAGTTATCTTATTTTCAGACATATAGTATCTTTTCCTACAGTTTCTATAGATATTTTTAATTTTTCGCTTTCTACGGGTGACATCTTCAATCCCTAAGTTCAGTCGATCGATAGCTCTAATTGCCAGCCACATTTTCTTTTTTGCACTTGCAATAATGTTATCATATGTTTTCACCGATTTTTGCCCCCATTTAATAGAGGTAATTTTACCCACAGGCATAAAACCATACATACAAGAGGTAATCCACAATACATTCTCCTCAGGTGTCTCCATATACTTGTAAACATGTATTTGGCCTCTACTCCATTTTTTACCTTTTCCAAGTTCCTATCTGACCATCCAAGTCTATTCCCCCCTGGAGTTCACTTGTAACTCACCAATCCGATCCTTATACTGGGACCTTTAGGTGTGGTAAGTAAGACGCAGACATATGATTGCATGGTCACTAAAATCGTTTTCGAGCGTCCCCATCAATCAAAATTCTTACTATATTCTGGCAAGTTATCTTATTTTCAGACATATAGTATCTTTTCCTACAGTTTCTATAGATATTTTTAATTTTTCGCTTTCTACGGGTGACATCTTCAATCCCTAAGTTCAGTCGATCGATAGCTCTAATTGCCAGCCACATTTTCTTTTTTGCACTTGCAATAATTTTATCATATGTTTTCACCGATTTTTGCCCCCATTTAATAGAGGTAATTTTACCCACAGGCATAAAACCATACATACAAGAGGTAATCCACAATACAATCTCCTCAGGTGTCTCCATATACTTGTAAACATGTATTTGGCCTCTACTCCATTTTTTACCTTTTCCAAGTTCCTATCTAACCATCCAAGTCTATTCCCCCCTGGAGTTCACTTGTAACTCACCAATCCGATCCTTATACTGGGACCTTTAGGTGTGGTAAGTAAGACGCAGACATATGATTGCATGGTCACTAAAATCGTTGAAGCTAATGTGGAGTTCCAATATCTCAGTAAAGACATTAGTATCGACAAATATATAGTCCAGGGTGGAAAGATAAGAGCCATTACTCCATGTGGGACCCAAAGGTATATAATTTTTAAAGGCGCCATTAACCATCCTAAAGTTTAACTCTTACAAGAAGATTTTCCACCTTCAATCTTTATTGTAGTTTTTTGCCTTAGTATTATAGCAGTTATTCACAGACCCGTTATAGTAGGCGATCCTGGAATTCAGGTTGCCTGCAATTATGATGTCAAACTTACTGTTTTCAGAGTAACTGCTCACCACAAGTTCAAAAATGGTTCGCTGGATTCCCATTGTAAAATCATCACCTGGGGGGTCATAGACATTCACCAATAGCATTTTCTGAATACGTCCTATGAGGATTTTGACCCCTAGTACGTTGTTATCATTCACTTCAGGGGCAACTTTCTTAGAAGGTATATTGTTTCACCACGAAGGTGACTAATACCCCCATAAGGTCTTCCTTTTGCTGCCCTTTTGGCATTACTGCCATGAAAAGTAAAACCATCAAAGTACGCCAGTATCAGGGGACAAGTTTCCTGTAGGAGGATAATGTCGGCCATATTGATTAAGCATTTCGACCCCTCCCACTGAAAGAGGTGTTTATGTCCTCTAGTATTCCAGGTGATCATTTGTGTGTCCTCTCATTCATTAGTAATCATGGGGGGAAGAAAGTAGCATAACCATTCCCAATGCGATTTTACATTGGGATCAACAGTAATACCAGAATTGGTTCTCTCAGTCCGACCCTCCTTACCAGGCCTCTTATACACACATTTGGCAGTATTTAATTTAACCTTTTTAGACAACTTTTCTACACAATCACAATCCAATTCATAGCCATGTTTGTTAAGCTCAAGTGCATGTGCTCTAATTAAACATACAACCTCTTCCGAATAGCAGTGGAACTTAGTTACTAAATTAGGGCATTGTTCCACAAATTTAAAGTCGTCACTTTTGATTAATCTTAGGGGAAGGATATGATAAAAGATTTCCAACTGACAACTTCTATTTATAGATTTCTTCCTCCCTTTAGTCATGCCACAGATATTAAATGATTTCATGGGGGGAACTCTCTTTTTTTGTCCGCCGGAATCAACCTTCATAGAAAACCTATTTAATTTACTTGTGGATACCACCCATTTAGATTGTTTAAGCTCACAAACTGATTCATACAATGTCAATTCAACAGATATTGCACTGCTATTGAGGGAGTATTTCGTACCGTCCATAGTGATTTCTGATATTACTTCTTCAATTACAGTAGAGTCCACCGCGATTTTAGCTTTTCCAGCAGCAGATCCAATTATCCAGTTTGCAAGGTTGCCAGACTTAGAGGCTGCTCTTTTTACTCTTCTCGCTGCTTTCTTCCTGGCACGCTTAGAAGAACGTTTCACGTTAGGTATTTGGTCTGACGCATCTTTTTCACTCATTTCCACGGAAGCCTGAAGTTTTTTCCTCAGACTGATTTCTAGCTCACCCTTCCGCCTTCTTTCTCTGTTTGTTAACTGACAGTCTTCACCTTCCTCATCTTCATCACTACCCACCAGAATTTTCACTTTTGTTGATGTTGATTCCAAATTCTCAGGTGCGGTAGGTCTTCGGTCTTTAATAGAATGGATATCTACAGGGGGGTCAAGAGTTGTAGGACCAATAAATCCCAATACTTGTTTATTGGGGTTGGCCTTTCCAAAACAAGCTACAAGTGATGCATTTATTTGGACTTGGCATGCGATATTGTGCGTCAGCTTTAAGAGAATTTTTAGGGCAAAGCTTGTTGCTTCGTTGTGTGCTTCAAGTTCTTTGAGTTTCTCACCGATTGAACGTTCCACTGGCTCATGGTCGTTAAGTGGCATATTATGATCATGTCCATCTTTAATAGTATTTGGAGTTACATCGTTCAAACCAGTGAGGCGGGCTGAGCAGTATAGCCTTGTTGAGGGCAAAATACAATTCATGCTTCCTTCCCCAGTGCGATTCCCGGATGTCCCGTGGTCTTTGCTTATGGCTTTAGACACATTATCAGCAGCCACTTTTTCAAGATGTATTAGTTACCTTCAAGGCCATAACGTAGATTTAATAAAGAGTTGTTGTTGTCTAGCTCGGCGGTCATACAGGCAGCCTCCTCCGCAGGCACCACCATCTCCCCTGGCTCATCATGAATTTCGATCAGGACATTTTGCCCTATGAAAAAGTCCATAATTTTTGCTGTCACTGAGTTCCAACCCACTTCTTCTCTGTAAAGCGTTCATTTTTTTAGCACCCTTTGTTTTGGCGCTGGTCTTCGGTTTGTTTATCAGTTTCATGATTAGGGAGAATGACACTGCTATCTTCCTTTCTCGAAGCAAACAATTCCTCACCTCTTAACTCCCAGAGATAATATCTCATGTGGATCACATCAGAAGTCGATGGACACAACCTGCTGCGCACCCACAAGAGAATTCTTTCAAGTATGCACTTTAGGGAGTAACGGTTCAAAGCCTACAAAGTCCACAGTCACCGTACTCTAGTTTTCACTTGCACGGAAGAATAGAGGTGGATCCGCCCTTCGGGCTCACGGCAATAATGCTTTATTATACTGCACTTGGGGAAGTAATGTTTCAAAGACTCTAGTGTCCACAGTCACTGTACAAGTTTGCACTTCTACCAAGTAAAAGGAGGTATCTCAATCCTTCAATTGTACACAGACATGTCGCGTCCACTCCCGAGTGGTGGTTCAGCAATCCCGCACTAGCGTTACACCTACCTACCATGGGATATCACCCACAGGCACACACAGGCACGGGAGATAAAACAGACTCTAGAGCAGTCAGTGAGTCTTACCACTTTTGCATAGGCTTTCACAGTCAAGGACCAGTTGTAGATTTTTCTCCCTTCTTCCTGCAGCCTGCGGACTGCAGACTGTCCACTTCAGGCTCCGCTTTGAGGATCCCGCGACGTTTTGGGAAACAGGTGGGCGGAGCTACGCCTCGTCTCACAGTATAACGTTCAATCCTCTCTCCTCGCAGTTAGACAGCAGAATCATGCTCATATTACGCCTGAAACCTGTCTGATATTTTCTCAGCACCCCAATTTCCCTGGCCCAGTCCTCCAATTTCTGGAAAACCAATCCAGCAAACATGTTCAAATCAGCGTCTAAAAGAGTAATCGGACGATAATTTAATTGCATTCATCTATTGCCCTTTTTATATATGGGACCACAAAGGCATTCTTCCATGAGTCTGTAGTTTGCTGTTTACAGATAATATCCCTAAATAACATATACAATATGCTTGACCACACGGCTGGAGAGTATTTGACTACACTGTTAGACAGTAAATTTGGCCCACTAGCTCTTGACTCACTAGATAGCCTAATGATATCCTCTATATCCTCAATTGGGAATTCAAGGCACCGTTTACAACTTACCAATTTGCCCCCCACAGAATTATTTTTCCCAGGGTTCCTATATAATTGTGAAAAATGTTGCACCTACAGTTCCTCTGAAATAGGGTTGGACTGAATCTCCATCTGATGTATTTCCTCTGCATTAATTAAAGTCCAAACATTCACCTCCATTCGTCAGGCCACAATAGCCAACATGATTTCCCCATCTTCTGATATAACAGCAACCGGTGCCCTTTACACCAATTTTTTAATCTCTGCTTCTCTTTCCTAATATCATCCCTCTTGCCACTGATACTTTGAATACTACATTTAATATCTCAAATCACTTTCCGACTTCTGCACTTGCACCACTACTTCAAATCGATTTAATTGATGTTTTGTCGAAGAGGCAACGGGGAAACAAAGAATAGAGGTCGTAAAGCTCTCTGTACTGTCACGCTCATGGCCACCACAGAATAAACAGGTGTCTTCTGTGCTAATGTGGTGTTTGTAAACTGCATGGTGCTTTTAAAAAGGTTCACTTTCTTTTGCTTCAATTTCACACGATTACACGCCGCATTCGCATCCTATGCGTAATCACCTTTTTTGTTGCTAAGTTTTACGAAGAGCAAGGTTGTTACTTAGGTAAACTCCCCAGCTCAGCTGGTGCAGTATTCGAAATGGAGTTAGAGAAGGGCATGTTTCTGCAGGCGAGGGTCATGTCCCTTGCATCCTTAGGGCCCGATTCGTGGAATTTTTTGCACGGTTCAAAGTGACTTTGCACTGCTGAAAAGTGACTTTGCACCAGATACGGTGATTATATTTAGCTTGTGTGCAGGGCCAGCCTTAGCAGCCACAGCGCCCTGGAAGGCAAAACAGAAGGCAAAACAGAAATGTGGTGCCCCTCCTCCCCTCAAGTGCGCCCCTGGTCATGGGGGGGCACATTTTTCAATAGGTGCTGATCAGCTCCCTGTTGTTATTAAATGCGCTCCGCAGAGCGGACCCCATTTAATTTCATTAGGGCACCTGCCATGCCTTTTCCCACCACGCCAGCTCGGGGGAGACCTTGAAAGACTCCCCCGAGCTGGCTTAGTGGGGGGCTAATGACAGGGCACCCTGGGCGGTCACATGGGCGGCCCACCCCTAAGGCCGGTTCTGCTTGTGAGACTTAAGCAGGCATAAGAAGGCAGTGTCCGCAAATAGGAGGGTAGGCTTAGCACATTTTGCCAGTGTTTTGCATATGACTGTGCCTAGCTATAAGTGACACACGATGACAATAATTGTTCCTATGGGGCTGTACTGTATGCTGGTTCAGCTGAGCTACTCAGCATATACAGCATGACCCCACCAACAGCACACGAAGGCAACAATAGAATATTGTTGATAACTTAAGTAGTCCTTCCTCAGCTTTAGTGTCTTCAGCACATGTTTAAAATCCTCACAATTCACAATCTTGGTCCCTGCGATGGTATTAAGGTCAAAGGTCATGTGATGTTCTTGGGCACAGGTTAGGTTCGCTAAACCCTTACATTAAGACTTACTGACTTGACTGTGTAAACTCTTTTTTAGTCTCTGCGGGAGAACAACTGTGCTACTTGTGAAGTGTCAGAAGATGGGTCACATCCAGTTCTGAATCACCAAGAAATACATTGTGGCTATGCACATTTGCTCAAAAGTATGTTTCTGTTCCAGAAAAGTGTCTTCGTCTTATAGGGCAGGGCACTTTCATACATAGCTTTCTCAACCCAGGACAGACCGCTCTCAATGCAATCAACGCCATACGCATTACACACCCTCAGTAGGCATCAACAGTGTGGTAGTGTGACATCTTTGTGGTTGGAGCAATGGGGTAATGTTTAGCAATCTATTACTTGGGTACAGTGCAATTAGAACATCCCCATCCATCTAACTTACATACTATTAAGTGTAGACGTCTCTTTGTATTTCTGTATGTTTAGCAGACACCATCAGTGTGGCAGGTTTAAAAAAGCATGAATGAAACCTTATAGGTGAACCGTGAGAATAGAAAAGGCAATTTCAGCATAGCCAAACATGCTTCAGGGTCACCCAGTCACCATGCCTGGAAGTCCTGAGCCATGAACTGAAAGGATCACACCGTTTCGTCTGCATAATTGCTGTTCGTCAGCAAATGCTAAATGGCTTTTCAGTGCACATTTGGGGCCTGATTAATGGAATTTATAGCTCAGTTCAAAGTGACTTCGCGCTGGTGCAAAGTGACGTTGCACTGCCAACAAACACCCTGATTCACAGAGAAGTGCAAAGTTAATTGTTCAGTACTAAGAATTCCATATCCTGGGGATACTCTGCCGCTATTAACCTGTCTCCATTATAATTAAACCACCTCTGTTATAACCTCTGTTATAATTAAACAACCCTGCGTGTTTTAGGCAGAATTGCATGCAGTACCCTCTGGGATCACTACACAAAATTAGGACTACAGGTGTTAGCCAAACCAACCTTTGGTATAAGTCTGTACCACACAGTTTTTGGAAGCGAGCTGAGCAGCCAGGATTATCTCAAGAGTGAATGTGAGCAGTACAAGTAGTTACACAGAAGACTTTCAATCAAAATAGTTCAGGTAAACACTTATACTCAAGGTTTCTTGGTAAAAACACTTAGTAATTTATTACACAATCATGTAGAAAACATTTCACTAGCAGAAGACAACTTAATATTATATACCTATACACTTCAATATAAAACTGTAAGTTTTTGAGACAGCTTGAGCTTCCCTGAAATAGGAGCAAAATGGCAATTCAGTTACTTAGCAGTGAGCAAAAAGGACAAAAGTAAGTAGAATAGATTACATATACTTTCTAGGCAGTGCAAATAGTTTCAGTTCACCAGAAGAGTTCATTTCAAGTCAATAGGCCAGGCCAAAGTCAATGGGCTAGTATGCTGGATAGGAAAGAGCAGTTCTAGTATCAAACGGTAAAGTCTTTGCGAAAGTTCTTAGAAGTAGTTTAGGTGAAAAAGAATCATATGTCGGGTCACAAGCTGATTAGGCCTGTAAGTTGGAAAAGTTTCACAAACTTTCACAGCGAGTGTGGTGTTCTCTCAATCGGGTTGGGACAGTACCTTTAGTATGAAGAAACAAATGCTAGTGAAGTCATGGTTTCTGGCAGGTCCGGCAGATCTCGCTGTTCCTGAGCCTCAGTCATGGGGACAAGAGGGAGGACGTCGGGGGACTCCTGCACTGCATGGGAGTGTTGAAGAAAGCAAACAAGATGGAGTCACTTCAGTTCCAGTAGCTGTAGATTCAAGAACACAAACTGGTTGGACCTTGGTTGGTCCCACCAACTCAAAGGAAGAAGCTGTCTTTGAAGGAGCTTCTCTGTCGAATGGAGTTTGGAAATTCGGACCTGCAGCAGGGATTCACCAGGCAAACTCACGGTCCAGGAGTTGCAGCAGCTGTCCTCTTCCAGCTCGTCTTCGGTTCTTTCGTTCCAGTGGTCGATCTGCCTTCCAGTCCTGGAGACTCTTCTTTTAAATAGTTTTCTCCCTTTGATTCCAGCCTAGCTGTCAGTCTCCCGGCGGGGTGGCTGTACTTGCCGGACAGTCATCAAGCCAATCACGCCAGAGTGCATTTGGGTCTCCTAGGACACTAAGCACAGGGAGTTTCGGGCACCTCCCTCACTTCCTGCCCACCCCAGACACTCAGACGCCAGATGCAGTCTTCAATCCTGAAGCCCGCCAAAGGCACATGAACAAAGGGACCAAACCTGGTTTGGCGTGCAGGTGAAGGGAATTAGCACATTTATGAGAATTCTCCCAAACAACGTGTGCTGTAAACTATTTTTCCCAGCTGTAGGTAGCCCCCCCCCCCAACCATCATGTTGAAATGGGCCAGCCCTGACCTCAGGATTTTAAATGCTATCAACCCCCCACAGAAGAGCCACGCTCTCTCTACATACATGACCCTTAACACTTCAATCCCCTACAACACATACAGCCCCCCTTTTCAACCCGCACTACAAGTGAATCAAACCTAGGTTCTTCCCATCTGGATATATAGATGCACAAGTGTCAGCACCATAAACTAACTACAAATCAAACCAGCAAAATATCAACACACAGGAATTCACTACTTCTGGCCCCATGCATTCACAACACAGACTTTGCGCTTGCCTCTTTAAAAAAAAAAAGTTGTATTTTTTATTTTATCTGGTTTAAATTAAACCTTTACAAAACAATCTATCACAAATAAATATAAAATAAGATTAAAGCATACATAAATCAGAGCATTTACATAGATTGCACAAACACTCAGCCCCTGCTGAACAAGTAAAAGAAAAAATAGAACATTTTCAGAACATTTCTCTTTAATTACTCAGATTACAAATAAAGAAAGCAGATTACCAAACAAATAAAAAAGTAAACATAATAGCAGAACATACCAAAATTGATATCCAGCAATAGAGTGACACAAATATTGCAGCAGATTGAGGCTTTTGATAAATCCTGATATAGCTAAGCCTTCATGGAAATTTTGGCTATTTAGGCATCTTTTCCATAGGTTTTCATCTATACATCCTAATCGGTAATTGGTACTTCAAAAGGGGCCCCATATATTTGGTCCTGCGTGGTATTAGTGCTACACAATCAAGTACCAGATGCTTTATTGATTCAAAACCAGTGTTACAAAATCTACATCCACTTTCAGCCTCAGTTATTAAGCTTCTCCTAAGCAAAACTCCTTTGTAGGAAACAAATTCCAACTGAGCCAGAGAAGCATAGCCCTATGTTGTCAATTAGGGAATTGGGAAATCAATATAGATGAGATTCCTCAGCGTTTATGCTCATGGTATAGATGTCTCATAGATGAATAAGAGTGGAATAAATCAATCGTTATGGCCTAATCAAGATCAAAAAGAACCCTTTTTACCTAGGTCGGATTATTAGTTAGTGTTTCCAGATCCAAGCAAATTCTTAAGAGAATAACTTCACATCTCTTACCAAGCTGAACGAGATAGTGGGAGTTCACCTGGGAGTCATTATTACAATTAAGGAAACCGGCCAAAGTCTCATACAAAGAATCTGCAAGTGGTGAAGTTATTTTTGAATATACTGACAGCAACTGCCACTCAACTCGGGCTATTAAGGATATTAAACCCAGTTCAAACCTGTAAGCCGCAAGAGGTACTCCATTTGGGATACCCAGGATCTTTCACCACAGTTTAGCCTCAATCCTATCAAGTAGCTTAAATATAGCATCATTATAAAGTTCAAGACCGCTTTGGGACGATTTTCCCATCATAGAACATGAGAGACTGCCTTAGGAAAAATCTGCCAAATTTACGATCGATTTTAATGATCAGACACTGGAGCCGGGCTGCTTTTTGCAGGAGATCTGAGATATTTCTTATGCCTGAGTAGGCCCCAAAATGGAACTCCAGATATACAAAGCTAAGGCTGTTCATGGTGTTTACATTTTCAACACACCAAGAGGTATTGTTTCTTTTCAGCTTTCTCTTTGAGAATGCCAAGATTTTGGTCTTTCTAGGATTCATAATTAGCCCATTATCTTTTGCATAATTTGAGAAGGACTTCAACAACGGCCACATCAGCCAATTTAGACCATAACCATTATTTTACATTGGTATCTGCAACATACTAAATACACTCAGTAAAAGACTAAACGAGTAACACTGTTCCCCTCCATCAGACTAGAGCATAATAGTTCCTTTACATTTTCAGATCAATACTGATTAAAAAAACGAAAGTGCTTGTGCTTGTATTTTACAGCCACTTGACAAAAAAGAAATAGGTGTTTAATTGTTCCAAGACAACCTGGGTTCTTCGACAACCTGTATATTCTCTCTGGTCGTGCTACTGCAACTCGGGCCCAATACATGGAATAATCTGCTTGGAAAAAAAGGGACTTGCGTGCAAAATCAGGCGCAAGCCCCAATTTGTCGATTCATGGAAAACAATGCGCAGGGCTTACCTGGGACTTGCGAGAAATCCACCACGTCACTGCAACACGACAAACGCCTTGCGTGAGACTCCAAGAGAAGGGCCGCTGGCCCTGCGCAGCCACCTAAAAAGGGCGCGGAACACATGGAATGAGGAAGAACAAGTGAAAATGTGGGCGGTATGAGGGACATTCCGCCATCAAACAATCGCACTGCCCATACGTGCATGAAACAAACATATTCATGGAATTGAACAGGGAACGTCGGGTCGCGATAAAGCACACGCAAATCCAGAAACACCTATGCCATGCGATAGCAGGCGTAAACATCAACGCACACACTAACAAATGCATTAACAGCACGCACAACAATCGAACGGATACAGCACAATTTGTTGCAGCAATCATCCAGAGACACCGCAGGAGGAGGAGGAGGGCCAGGGCCCGGATCTTCCACCCAAGGACCAGCCTTTTGGGATGCCTGATTACCAGGTCTATGGCAGGTATAGGTTCCCCCCATATCATCATAGACCTGGTATGGGAGTGGGCAGATAACCTGACAGAGCCACCATGTACTCCCAAGCACTGAGCCCCTTGCACAAGGTGCTCACTTCTCTGCATTCTTTGCCGACTGGCTCATTCCAGCGGACCACTGCCATAGTAGGTGGCATCTCCCAAGCCACGCAGTCTCGCTGCTTACACCAAGTGTTGACAATCATAACTGCACGTCCTTCTATCCGCCGAAGGCCACCCTATCTATGTCCTCTGACAAACTCTCAAAGGCAGCACCCTGTCGATGTGCGGAACGCAACATCTGCTGCTCCCACTCTGTCTGCCCAGCATGCACATGACCCCACGTGTTCGGGGCCCACGCCTGCCTGTTGCAAGGGAGCATGGCCTTTGCTGAGCTGCCCCTGTCCATGGCTGTAGGTCTACAGCACTCCCTTGGACATCTGTCCCAGGACCAGAAACCAATACATGGGAGTGTGGCCTTGCAGCCATAACCACCACAGGCGGGCGTGCCACCATTGACTGGCCTTGTGAAGGCACTTCACCCCCTGCAGACTCATGGCCCCAACTGCTCCACCCATTGGTGCACAGCATCAGATCCAGTTAAGTCCAAAGAGTTAGAAGTGTCTGCAGAATGGTTCAGGATAGTCTGTAGCACCAGTGGGTTCTCACGGCCTGCCAATCCACATCCTCCACTGGTGGTCTGAAGCACCACAGACTCTTGTTCATCCTCCGCTGCATCTGGTGCCTCCTCATCTGCAGATGGACAGAAAAAGACATGTGGAGTCATGTGCAACGTGTCTAGAGTAAACATGTAAATCACATTGCTGTCATGTAACAAAATGCAGGGCATGTCGCCATGAGAAATACAGCATTCACACACTATAGACAACAAGCTATCTGAGCATGGCATATGCAGACTGGCAACAACATTCCCTGCTCAGGGCAATGCTGCCGGTGGACACATTGTCAACAGACAGGGTCATTAAGAAGCACATTTTGGCCATGTTACCACAAATTGTTGACTAATACCAGTGAAATGTGCATGGACATGTGCCTCTGTGAGGTGCAATAAGAACACATGGCAACAGGCAGACACACATATCCACATCCAAGTCTGTATCCATCAAATGCCACACCAGTGTTGTCTTGATACAGGGACTGTACACAATGGGAACATGCCGCAGGTCTGGGGAAAAGGAAATAGTCCCAGGTGATGGATGTCTGTGGGAGTACCACCTAGGTAAGGTTGTGAAGTGGAGAGAGTAAGTCAATGGAGTTGTAGATAGGAATAAGGTACAGTGACTAGGGGTGTACCGAACTTCGGCTTCGAGTAAGTATTCAGACGAATTCCGGTTGAAAAAAAGCTATTCGGCTCCAGCCGAATAGTTTCTTGCTATTCGGCCCTTGCCGAATACGTTGACATTCTCATTTGAATACAATGCAACATGAAATCAGAAAGGCAAATATAGACTTCAGTTTGCAAAACAATATAATTAGACCAGACAAATTGCTATCACACAGCTGAAAAATATCTTGTATTGTAATCTGCTTTCATTTTTTATACTTAGCCTGCAACAATACAGGAACATCTTTTTTTTGGCGAATGTTTATTTGCAATGTGCACTATTTTCAGTTGGAAAAGACCAACTGAAGGAACTGTGCATAGATACTTTCAGTTCCTGTCATATCACTTCCCATTGTGTACATCATAGTCCTCCCTTTTCTTTTATCATAATCTGATATTTTATCAGGAATGATAAGTTGCATATGTTTGTGTGGGGTGAATAGTTGTGAGATGGAGTTCATGCATTTCAGATTACCTTTCGACTTGTGTCCTGCATGAGCCGACATGCGCCACTTTATACATTTCTATGTGAGCTGCAAAGAAGTTTCGAAAGTAGACCGCATTGACTTTGCAACTGGATAGAGAATGCATAGATGTGATTCCAGAAGCAGTCCTTTTGCATTTGGGAAGCCTCCTACGCTGAATATTGATCAATCTTCTGTACATTTGGTATCTTCATTTTGGTTAAAACTGCTTTTTTCTGGCTTTTATACTTTAAATAAAGATGCTACATTAATTACAATGAAGAGAAATAAAATCAAAATGGTGTTTTTTTAATAGTGTGTTTTTTGCAAGTTTGGAACATGATTTATTAAATAAAGCAACTATTCGGCTTCATATTCGGCTTCGGCCGAATAGTTTACAAACTATTTGGTATTCGGCCGAATACTAAATATGCTATTCGGTACAGCCCTAAAAGTGACCCACAGGAGGGAGCGGGGCATGGAGCAATGGAGTGTGGGATGAGTGTGGGACGGTGGGAGGGAGCAGGTCTCAGGAGTCTCAGGAGTCATTGCCATTGGGGCAGCGGGGATGTGCACAGTCTGGACATATACACACTCATTCGGGGCACGCCATAAAGCTTGTTGAGTGTCCTATATGGCATGGCAGCACATACAGCTAGATGTGCACCACAATTATACATCTTGGTGATGCATTGCTTCACATACTCAGGATGCGCCATGTTGGTCACTCACCGGACGTGTGCTCATAATTTTCTAGGCCTCCCACACCTTGCACCTGCTCCAATATAATGAATTGGCTCATAGCCTCTTCATGCTGGATCAGCTCCTCCTCCTCCTCTGGTGACCCCCCTCCAGCAAATGCCAGGTTGGCACCCAGCTTGGACTTGGTGCGACGGGTGAGATAATTCCTGTACTTCACAACCTGTGCAGCAGTGTGCTTCTCAAACCCTAAGGCGTTGATCTCATCCGTGACATGCTGCTGTTCACCATACGCTGAGCAGGTGTATGTGTGCTCCCCGGATGCTGGCACATGTTCTGTGCCGTGTCATGGGGTTGAGCCTGTTCCTTGTGTGCAGGCTTTGCCTACTTGCCACAAGGTGTTGGTGCCAGCCCTGGGTGGCTAGTATCACTTTGGGTCCCAGATGCCATACCACAAGTGGCCTGGGGCGTGGCATTACCCTCAGGGGGAGGGGAAGCTTCTTCTACAGCACATCCCATACTCTTTCGGGCTGGTGCAGCTACTTCCACAGCATGTCCCGGAACCCTTGGCACTGGGACAGCTGCTTCCACAGCATGTCCCAGAACCGATGTGGCTGGGACAGCTGCTTCCACAGCACGTCCCTAACCCTGGCCCCATCTGCCCCTTTCCCTCTTGGGGCCTTTCCACTCATGTTCCAGGTGTAATGGAAATATGGACGGCACACCAAGAAATTGTCCTTGGAAATTTGAGTGAGGGGGCAGTCTACGTGATGGAAGACGTAGTTCTGTGGTCCAGCAAGGCACAAATGTACCCCAGGTGTGGAAAATACGCTGTGCGTAAAGCACAGGCACCCCAAAATAAAAATAAATGTGTATGCGATACCAGAATAGCTTCCAAAATAAGGAAAAAGTGGTACCTGATATGCAGTGGCACCCAGCAACACAAAAAATGCAGACGCGAACCCCAGAAAGCTACCAGAAAGGTAAGAATAGTGGTATGTGATACACATGGGCACTCACAGTTGAAACAAAACTGTACGTGACTCACCGTTAGCCTTGCACAAATCAAAATTAGAGGCGTGTATGTGCCGAGGCAAATACCCCACCAAAATAAAAAGTTTGTACGGTCGCTGTAGTGAACGGATTATGTGGCACCGCAAAATATACAGTACTCCACTAGTTTATCTCCTCCCCTTCGCACACACGTTCAGAGTTGCTTCTACATGTACTAATGTATCCTCGAATATGGCGTGCTCAACTCCTGCACGCAGCACGTGTCAGTTAAGTTACGCGCTCAGGGCCTTTCCTCTAATTTCAAGTATCCATGATTTCGACATTCCCTTCACTCTGTTCACGGCTGCCATCATTGCGAGATACAGAAGACCCACGCTCCTGCCTCTGTGCCATTTTACCTGCCTCCACCTGCCCTGTGCTGCCTCCAACTTTGCCATCTGCTGCTGCCTGTACAGTGTGGGTGCCTGCTGCCCACCTGCACTGCGTTCGGAGTGCCTGCTGTCCAGTCATTGCCTGTGCTGCTGTCTCCGGCCCTGTGACCACCTCAGCTTCCCACCATGCCATTCCACCACTACCGCGCCACAGCCCAGCTCTAGGACCACCTTGCCCACCCACACCTGCCTCAGGGGTTGCCATGTCTGCACCATCATCCTCAGACCAGAGCGGCCACTCTACGGCAGCGAGGCAGAGGGCTGTCGACTTCAGCACCAGGGAAGTTGACATCCTGGTGGCAAAGGTCCAGGAGCATTATGATGCCCTCTTCAACCCTGTGATGCAACACGGCAAGGAAGGACGTCAGCAGATCTGGGATGCGATCACAGATACCATCAATGCGGGGGGGTTGGCAGTCCGCTCCTTCAAGACCGTGCACAAGTGATGGGAGGATCTTAAATCCAGGACCCACAGCAAGGCCATGCGATTCATCCCGCTGGTGCTACCACGGAGGGGCACCATGCACGCAGGTGCCGGTTGACGGGGAACAACATGCGGGTCCTGGAGAGGTTTTAACCGGCGCTGCACATCGAGGTCTGCGAATTACGCTAACGTCTGGAGTCAACTGGTGAGTAGCCATGTGGTGCACTGCTGTACGGGCATGTGAGTTGTGCATGTACCAGCATGTTGGAAGTGACACTCTTAGGCTTGCAGCAAGTATGCTTCTGAGACATATGTATGTCTGCATGCATGCCCCAGACATTGCTCTCCATTGAGACATCTTTGGATTTTAAATAACCCCTCTCACCTGCATTGTGTGTTGTAGTGCTGTTTTGCAGACCATGCACATGCAATGTTACTTGTGTCTGAGACGTTCCAGTATGAAAAGTGTGCCAGTTGAGGTAGTGTTGCCCACATCATGTGCATGCATGATGTTCATGTGCATGTGCCCAAAATGAAAATGTGTGACTGCGCATCACTCATGCTTATTTGCAACACGTGCATTTGGATGTCTGACTTAGTCACGTTGAGGCATTGCAGTTCACGGGACTCAGATGTGATTGGTCATGGCACTGCTTGGGCCCTCTGAGTAAATTTGTGTGCATGATATGTGTATGTGCTTGTTGCTATGGCATGCTCACACGTGCATGCGCAATTGATGCATGTGTGTATGGCATATGCAAAGATTGGTTGTGACAGTAGCATGTAGTTTGATGTGATTGTGTGGTGTGATGGCCAGGCAGGTGTCTGGATGGATGTGGATTGCATGTGTGTGGGTGTGGAGGTTTATGGTTGTTCCCTTGACAAGTCATGTTCCTGTGAATGTTGATGATGCCACGCTGGCTTTAGTGCAGTACAGTGATGTTGCTGTTCTGTGTCTCCTTTTCCACAGTTGCATCTGATGAAGAGGGCAGAAGCAGTGCTGTGGAGCAGTGATGCAGGGATACCTCCACTAGGCAGAGGTACAGGCCACAGCCACGAACCCGGGACATCTCATCTTCGTGGAGCGATTTGGCTGGGGCAGCGCCAGTGACATTGGGCATGGCTGCTGGGGGGTAAGTCCAAAAGTTGAAGGTGGGAGTGGACTCCTCAGCAGCAGTGGGGCTAGGTGATGCTACACAGGGGCCATCCATGGCAGAAGGCGCCCCAGATTCATCCAGGTTGACGGAGAGAGAGGTGGAGGAGGTGGCCGTTGCAGCCCAGCCTTAATGGGGTCGGGTGGGGGTGTTGACGTGGGCATGTGTACTGCAGTCCTGTCCCAGGGGCATGAAGCTGTGCAGGCCATCGTGGAGGTGCCTGTGCAAAATCCTGTCCCTGCGCCATCGTTGCACCTGCTGGGATGCCTCACGCAAACCCATCTCCCATTGTCGGCTTGTGTGTCCAACCAGATCGTCACCCCCTTAACATGTGATTTTTACATCCGGGATTATGTGCTGCCCCTGATGGCCGGGTTCAAGTGGCGGACAGATGTAATTTGTGGTGCTACTCGTGATGCTACTCGTAGTCTGCTTGCACATCATCACACTGAGCTATACCGGGCCTGTGTCCTGGCTTGCAACATGCCTGTTCCGTGGTGTACTCCATAGGATGTTCACTGCTGCAGCCACCTCCTTGTCTTCCTCCTCTGTGTGACAGTCATGCTCTAGGGTGTCTTCCCAGCCCAGATACCAGCAGGGCCCCCGGTGCACCAGTCCTACCCACAACGCCCTGTCTGGTGGAGCTCATATCCCTGCCCATGTTGGGAGTCCAAGGCACAGCAGCTGAGGTGGCCACTGTGCCCACCCAGGCACCGACAGGGGCACATGAAATGGAGGGATAGCAGGCACCTATGAGCAGTGCAGGTGCCGTACGCTGCCGGGTATCGGCATCAACTCTGAGGGAATAGCAACATAGCAGGCACTGGGCCAGCAGTTGGCAATGAGGAGGATGTGATTTCTGGCATCGCAGCCCACCCAAAGGAGGCAGGTGGGAAGAGTGCGGGAGGAGGCACACGTGGACCTGCGCCACAGATTGTCTTCCATGTTCCAGCATTATGAAGGGCAGATTGTGGCAGAGAGGCAGCGGGTATAGGAAGCATGAGTAGTGATGGCCATGGCTGGGATTGCGCAGCGTCGTGCAAGGAGGCGTGCTGCCATACTGGAGGCCACTTGCAGGGGAGCGCAAATGATAGAGACACAGAGGCTGGCCAACCTGCAAGCCCTCCAAGTAAGAACAGAGGACCGTCTGAGGGTATGTGGCATGGGACCCAGTCCTGGGGGAAAGGCTGATTGAGATTGTTGAGGAGGACTAGCCCACTGCCTTTGTAAATAGTTATTTAGATGTAGGTTTCCATTTTTATTTATTATTTTCCCTTGATTTGGCAGACTTTCCTTCCCAGTGTTTCATGTATATAGTTAATTAGCTGTACGTTTTTATTTCTCTTCTCATTTTCCCCATGACTGCTTTCACCTTCATTCCCTGTTTTAATTGTAAATATTTATATGCAATACATATTTTATTTTGTTACATTGCTCGCTTCATGCAGTTCATTTGTGTGTCGGCAAATTTGATAGTTCACTTTTCAGCCAGTGCATCTCTCCATTGCAAGTCATTTATCTTGTGGCGTGCATGCATGTGTGTTGTTTATGCTGTGATGGTTGTGGCTGGAAGGATGCACATGTGCCTGACATGTGGGGGTGGGTCCATCAGACAGCTGGGTCTGCACTGTATGTTTTCATTTGCTTTCAAGCTGTGCATCATCACTGTGTGTTTGCCATTCGTGTGGTTGCGGTGTAGGGAGGTGAGCTCACTGTGGAGGTGTTCTATGGTCCCGTTAATTGCACTTTTGTTTGTCATTGCTGTGTTAAACCCACGTCATGCAGACATGCCCACCAGCATGTGCAGTCACACACTGCCTTCTCTCAATTGTTGCATGGGTTTGCGCGGGGGGGTTGGGCACATGTGAGAGGGCCTGAGAGCAAAGATTGCAATAGCAAGGGAAATTCTACTGCAGGGTAGGTTGGCAGGGTCGATAAGGAATACGTGGGAGAAACATCCAGTCGAAAGAATGTTACCAGGGGTAAGTAACTTGTTCTTCAAATGAATTGTGTCCTCCCACGTATTCCTTATCTTAGGATAGACTCCCAAAGCAGTTAATAATATTTCTGGAGGCGGGGCATAGAACAAATTAGCAGTTGTCATGAGTTTGTGTGCACAGAATGCCACACTGCCTTACCAAATAAGCCTTACTGGCCTGCAGAAGAGTCCAAACTGTAATATTTGGTGAAAGTATGTACGGACGACCAGGTGGCAGCCGCACAAATATCTTTTAGTGGTAATCCCCTCTATAATGCAGAGGAAATCACCATGCCTCTGGCCGAATGAGCCCAAAGACCTTCTGGAGGATCTTTTGCCGCCAGTTTGTAGCATTCAGATATTGCCAGTATTATCCATCTGGATAATGTCTGTTTAGTAATAGCCATACCCAATTTGTGGCCTGAGTAACCAACAAACAGTTGGTCCTCTTGTCTTATTCTTGAAATTCTGTAAACCTGTGTAGTCTCTCATCTTCCTTCCCAGGGTGCAGAGGAGGGTAAAATGATGGTAATGTTATTTTCGGAGTCAGATGGAATTAAGATACAATTTTGGGTAAAAAGGTGTTTTTCACCTTCAAGACCACTGTGTCCAATTGTGTGTGGAGGCTTGCAGGATAAAGGCTATTAAGAAAATGGTTTTTAGTGTTAGCAACCTCAAAGGACAGGAGTGTATAGTCTCGAAAGGAGCACACATCATGAATTTCAACACCAAGTTGAGATCCCCAACCGTGACTTGAAAAAGGATCGGAGGGAAAACATTTGTCAATCCCTTTAGGAACTGTATTATTAGAGGGATTTTGAAATAAGTTACTTCCTCCGAAGTGCGCTTAAATATAGAAAGCGCCGAAAGTTATCCTTTAATAGTACCAATTTGGAGCCCCAGATTAGCTATGTATAAGAAGAATGATAACACCATAGGTGTATTACATGTAAATGAATCAACATTCTTATCTTTACACCAGCTGCAGAATTTGTTCCAACGGCAGCGGTACAAAGGCCTAGATGCTGGCCTTCTGGCCAAAAGCAAAATCTCCATTACGTCATCCGGGAGGTCCCAATCCTTGTATCTCAGCCTCTCATAAACCATGCGTGAAGGCTCAGTGTCTTGATCTCTGAATGGAGAACCCGACCCTCCTCTGTCTCTCTTGGGAAGGACCTCTCTTTGTGGAATACGTATTGGAGGGCAGATGAACACGTCCAGAAGGTCCGGGTACCACGTCCTCCTGACCCAATCCGGAGCCATTAGGAGCTTGGATTTCCCAAACTTTCTCAACCTCCTGATGACTTGAGGAATGATGGACACTGGAGGAAACATACATGAGTGGAAATTGCCAGTCCACCACGAACGTGTCTCCTAGAGCTCTTCTTGGGGGAAATTCCCTGGAGCAGAACAGTTGGCACTTCCGGTTGACACTGGTCGCGAAAACAGATCCACTTGAGGTTTACCCAAAGGGTGAAGATCTCTTGAAGGACTTTCTGAGCTAGTTCCCATTGATGGGAGATTGTGCTCTGCCTGCTCAGAGAGTCCACCACTGTGTTCTCCACTCTGCTAGGTGAACTGCCGATAGGGAGATCCCTTCTTGGATTGCCCAGTACCAGAGCTGCAGTGCCCCTACACCCTACACCTCCTCTTTTGTTGATGTAGTACATGGCCACTGTGTTGTCCATCATTATCAGAACATTCCTTCCCCATACAGAGGCCTTCAACACTAGTCTGATTGCCCTCAGCTCCAAGAGGTTGATGTGTAGTTTGGACTCCGATGAAGACCAATGACCGCTGATTGTCAGATCGTTGGCATGGGGTCCCCACCCTGTGAGTGAGGCATCCATCACTACTGTTTTCTCGGGACATGGTTGCCAAAAAGGCTCTCCTTTCAGAATGCTCTCCTGGCAGGCCCACCACCGTAGGTCCTGTGCGACTCTGCTTGGAATCTGTAGGTGGTCTGACATCCTTCAGGAGAATTGGTACCACTGAGTCCTGCGAGCCCATTGGAGAGATCTCATTCTCAGGCGAACCTCTAGCACCAGAAAAATGCAGGAAGCTATGAGGCCGAGCAACCTTAGAAAGTCGAAGGCCAGGAGACGCTGGGCACTCTGGAATTTGGTGACCATCTGCAGAAGGACTTGAAGCCCCCACCACTGGTGACGCGGCTTTTCCAAGGGACGCATCCAGGACTGCGCCAATGAATTGGAGCCTTTGAGATGGTATCATGTGAGACTTCTTGAAGTTGAGGGAGAAACCCAGTCTGTGAAGGGAGTGGCAGGTGGAGCAGAGATGTTCCATGGCCTGTTTGGGGGAACTGGCCCTGATCAGCCAATCATCCAGGTAGGGGTAGAAGTGAATCCCCCCTCTCCTGAGACTCACTGCCACCACCGCCATTAACTTGGTGAAAGCCCTCGGGCGGAGGTCAGCCCAAATGGCAGAATTCAAAATTGATAATGAGAACCTTAGGTTCTGTCTGTGCTTGTGATGGATTGGTACATGAAAGTAAGCATCCTGAAGGTCCAATGATACCATCTAGTCCTGAAGCTGGGCGGCCTGAAGGATCTGAGAAAGGGTAAACATCTTGAACTTGCCCTTCCTGAGTAACTTGTTCACGTTCCATGTCCAAGATGGCTCTCAATCCTCCGACCTTCTTGGGAATTAGGAAGTACGGAGAGTACCAACCCTTGTTCATCTCCGGAACAGGTACTGGTTCTATAGCACCTTTTCTATCAGGGTTAATATTTCCTGCATAAGGAGCGGATCTGGAACTTTGAAAGAGCTGTTGCCCAGTGGATGACTCTGCGGCTTTTTTAGAAGAGGAAGGCCATAACCCTGGGCACCTGTTTCCAATGCCCATGCATCTGAAATAATAGCCTGCCACTCTGTCAGATGCTGTGATAGTCTGCCTCCCACTGCAGTCTTGTGAACTAAGTCCTCAGAGAGGTTTTGGGGTGGCTGACGAAGTGGCTGATGGCAAAGTAGCCGTTACTGAGGCGGTCTTAGTATCTCTTCCATGTCCACCACGGGGGAATCTTCTGTGGCCTCTTTGAACTGACTGTCCCCTGCGTCTTCCAAATGTGGAGTAGTGACAAAAGGACCTGCCCCTCCAGGGCGCACTTGTGGGGCAATTTGGGGGTTGTCTAATTGCAGCATCAAGGGATTTGGCTGCTGCCTTTAAAGTTTGCATTTTCTCCAGACTTTCATCAGCCTTCCTACCGAACAAATGAGTGCCATCAAAGGGCATGTTGAGCGGTCTGGATTGTACGTCTGGAGCAAATCCTGACTTTCTCAAACAGACAAACCTGTGCATAACTGTACTAGCCACCATGCTCTGCTGATACTGTCAGACCAGTCTGGAGGGTTTCACACATAGCATCCTTTCCATCCTTGACTATGCTTAAAAAACCTGTCTCATTATTTCCCTTGGGGGATATGGTCAGCCACCATGGATATATACTCCCAAAGGGTGTGATTGAACCTAGCCAACGAGCAAGTTGCATTTGCTGACTTCAGGGCCATACTTCCAGCCAAAAAAACATTTTGGGCTAGAACGTTGTAACACTCATCATCCATATCAGGAGGTATAGTAGGTTAGGCATTTTGTCTAATGGTTACTATCCAGAGTTGGGTGTTTTGATAAATAATAGGGATCACTGCTTGACACCCTGTATTTAGAGGTCAGCTTCTTGTTGCCAGCCGGATTGAGTTCAGACGCCTCTCAAATGGTAGATACACACTTTTGCAAAGCTACATGGAATGGAACAATTGGGTCTTCCTGAGGTTCCCTGTCCAGAATGTTGGTTAAGTCATCCTGTTCAAAAACTGGACTTGCTCTAGCCCATCCCATATATTCAACTACCCTTGACATCAACTGTCGGTAGGTAACCTTTCCATGATCAGATGGATCTGATCTGCCAAACTCTACCTCTGGTGACGTGTCCAAACCACTGGCATCATGCAGATCCTTTATTCTAGATTCTTCCGAAATTAGGGCCTCAGGAACTGATGGCGTACCATATTGGAGGCCAAAAGGTCTAGACTCATCTGATGATGTCTCTGCATCCTCATAAATGGAGGAAAGAGACTTGAAAAAGTCAGCCCTAGGCAAAGGGGTAAATATTTTCTTCATAGTACCCAATGAGGTCATATTTGTCGACAAAGGTGCTGAAATTGTCAAACTGTCGACGTCGAGGGCTCCGATGGCTGCGTCAACGACATTTACGCCTATAACATCGAGGAGCTCAAAGCCCGATGCGTTGATGGCTTTTCATTCGTTTTTGACCCCAATGGTGTTAATGAAGCCTCTTGCGGCACCAATGGTGTCAATGAAGAATCTCTCGGCACGGATGGAGTCGATGACTCAGTTCTCGAAGGGACTTTTCATCGACTCAAGTAATCCTTAGACCGCTCTCGAGGAGTTTTGCCTGCTGGGCCCGAAAGCGCATGGGTCTTATGCTTATCGGGTCTTTCGACCGGAGCATGGCTTTTGGTTGTACTGGAGGGGGTCAATGCCCCATTCTCGAACTCCTTTATCATTTTAAACCTAAACCCTTCCCACTCAGCTAGTGAGGAAGTTTTAGTTGGGCATACAACATGTTCTGGAGAGGAACTCGAAGACGTCGAAGATGGCGACCTATTGTTAGGCAGAAACCTGTGCAGTTCCCTTAGGGACCACTGCAAAAGGCTTAAGACTACAGGTGTTGGCAGTAAACCCAATTGGTAGCAGTCTGTACCACCCAAATTTACCTGGTAGCTGTGGCTGAGCAGCCAGACTTCTCTCAAGAAGAGTTAGACAGTATATAGAGTATACAAGATAGGTACAAAAATACAGTAGCACAAGCAAACACTGACCAGAGCTTGGGTATAAAAGTATATAATTATTTATTTAAAAACACACTTTGTAAAATACACTAACACTAATATGGCAAGCAAGTTCAAACACAGTCACTATTAATATATATACATCCCTGATCACTTCTTGAACAAGTCTTAGTTAAAACACCACTCATTTTCAGACAGAGGTGAGCGCTTAACCTAAAATGGCACTCCAAAAAGTTAATTAAAACGGGAGGGAAAAAGGCAGAATTAGGAACATACACAATACCAACACTTTAGGAGAACCAGAGCAAGTCAAAAAAGGCAGAATCTACTGAGGAGCAAGAAAGTCATAGGCCAGGCCCACTCTGGAAGAGAGCAAGGCGGAATGTGTCCAAGATCACACAGTTGAATAGTACTTTTAAAGAGTCGTTGCAAAGAGTTCAAAAAGGGTTGGCTCAAGTCAGGAAAAGTTAGTTAGTAGGTCCCAAGTCACCCCAGGATAGAAAGTCAAGGATTTACAGGACACCTTGAACAGTCTGTTGCAAGGGAGACCAGGCGGGACTCAGTACCTGAAATGGTGAGAAAGCTCCAGCGGGGGCAGTTGTTCCTCGCAGAGGGTGCAAGTTGGTGCATCGTCCAGGGGAAGAGGAGATCTCGACGTGGAGGAAAGCTGGAGGTCGTTGCACTGACAGGGGAGAAACCAGCCGCAGAGTTCTCGGTTAAAAGGTACTACCCTTTTATCCGCGGTAGTGGTGAAGTGTGGCTATCCGTCCGCCGGGTGCTTGGCACGGGCGATTCGACCACGAGACAATCCAGGAAGGCAAAAAAGAGGGCGAACTGGTTATCCCCGACAGCTCAGAGGAAGAAGACTCTCCGGGATGAAGATCTTCTCTGTCTTTGGCGAAGTGGTGAGACGATTCAGCAGAGCTCCACCGGTGGTGTCATCGTTGCAGGTCGGCTCAGCTTCTCCCTCTTCGGATTCTTTGGTCCTGTGGCAACTTCTGAAGTTCCAGTCCCCAAAGCCCTGCTTTTATGCAGAAAACCCCCATTCATCAGACCTAGCTGTCACTCAAACATGCTAAGTGGTGAGACGGGCGGCTAACCACTGGGCCAATCACACAAGAGTGCGACTTGAGTTGCAGAGGCAACTCAGTCCAGGGTGCCTAAACCCCCCTCCCACACATCCTGTAGACCCAGACAGAGTGGCACAACTTTTGGAGGCTTCTGTGGAGAAGCCCGCCAAAAAAGTGGAACAAAGGGTTCGACTTGGGTTGGAGTTACAGAGGCGAACACAAACGCCATTTTATAACCGAGTCCTGGCACAAAGACCCAACCGGGGAATAAATATTAAATAAATAACCCGGCGGTATCTTTAACATTACACCAAAAAGTGGTGCGTTTAAAATGAATGGGAAAATCCCATTGGAAATATTCCGGTGGAATATTCTGCGTGGTAACCACTGTCACCGCCCAGAAACTCGGCGAGGGGGGACTGCACAGTGCCCATTCGAAAAACAGACCCAGGGGCAATCTAATTACCCCTACCAGTACTTCCACAATAGGATGGATTGTACTGGTTCTGTTCCTAATTTAAGACTAGTAAAGTCAATGGTGACTTTACATGCCCTGGGAGACAGTAGTCAGTACCAGGGTATGGAGTCTATGTTTGGGGGTCACTATGACACCCCTGTGTTACTGCACTGAGGGTGCTGTGTAACACACTTACCAAAAATACATGAAACCCTATGGAGTAAAAGACACCATAACCCATTAAATACATTACAAAGTCAAAGGATATCTCAAATCATGTCTAAGAGTGGGAGAAAAAGAGTCTCACTCTTAGCAGGAGAGAAAAATAAATCCCAAAAATCCAGCAAAGCTGCTGGGGGACTCACTAGGTTTGGGAAATTAGCCTTCACAGAGAATTCTCACTAACACTAGCCCCCCAGACTAAGGGACAGGAGGATTTAATCCACTCCTGGATGAATCTCATACCTCTAGTCGATGACATACATCCTAGAGAGACCATCAGCATTTTGGTGGTGACACCATGACCTGTGCTCAATGGTGAAATCAAACCCTTCCAGGCAGATTGACCATCTCAATAGTTTTGGGTTTTCCCCCTTCATTTGCATCAACCATCTCAAGGGTTGGAGGTCAGTCTGAATGACAAAAGTAGAACCATACACGTATGGCCTAAACTTCTTCAGTGCCCACACAATAGCAAAACATTCTCTTTCAATTGTTGCCCACCTTGTCTCAGGATCCTTCAGCTTTCTGCTGATGAAGCAAATGGGGTGCTCCATACCTTTCTCATCCAATTGGCTAAGGACTGCACCTATACCTACATTAGAAGCATCTGTCTGCACAATGAAAGTTTGGTGATAGTCAGGAGCTCTCAATACTGGTGCTTGGTACAGAGCTTTCTTCAGGTTTTCAACGGCCTGATTGCACTCCTCATTCCATTTGACCTTCTTAGGGAATTTTGGAGAGGAGATTACATTCAGTGGAGAAGCTATGGTCCCATAGTTCTCTATGAAATTCCTGTAATACCCAGTGAGGCCTAGGAAGGCTCTCACCTGGGTTTGAGTAGTAGGTGTTGTCCAATTTTGCACAGCTTCAATTTTACTGATCAAAGGCCTTATTTCTCTACCTCCTACCTCATGCCCAAGGTAGACCACCTTACTCTGACCAATCTGGCATTTACTTCCCTTTATGGTCAGATTGGCCTGTCCAAGAGCCTGCAAAACATGTCCTAGGTGGTTAACATGCTCTTCCCAGGATTGGCTGAAGACTGCAATATCATCCAAGTATGCCACGCAGAAGTCCTCCATCCCAGCCAGAACCTGATTTACCATCCTTTGGAATGTTGCAGGTGCATTTTTCAGTCCAAAAGGCATAACCTTAAATTGGTATAAGCCAACTGGGGTAGAAAATTCAGTGTTCTCCTTGGCATGGTCTGCCAGGGCTATTTGCCAATAGCCTGACGTAAGGTCAAATGTGCTGAGGAACTTGGCCCAACCAAGTCTATCCACCAACTCATCTGTCCTTGGGTGGGCATCAGTCTTGGTGACTGCATTAAGAGCTCTATAATCCACACAGAATCTCAATTCTTTGGATCCTGCCTTTGGTACTAACACAACTGGGCTAGACCATGGACTAATAGAGGGCTCTATTAACCCGAGATCAAGCATCTTCTTGACCTCCCCTTTGATGTGGGTCCTTATATTTTCTGACATTCTATATCCTCTGCTTTTGACTGGCAGACAGTCACCAGTGAGTATATCATGCTGGCCCCAAGGGGTCAAGCCTGGTAAAAGTGAGAACAGGGAGGCAAACTGATTTAACATAGATTTGCACTCTTCTTGTTGCTCAGGTGTCAGATTTGAAGAGAGATTTACTCCTTCAATCTTTTCCTCCAAGGGTAAGCCTCTGAGGAGATCAGGGAGAGCTTTACTCTCTTCTTCCTCTTCTGTTGAAGCTAGAAGCATGGCTCCTACTTCAGGCCTGGAGACATACGCCTTTAGTCGGTTGGTGTGGAAGACTCTGGGAGCCTACTTGGGATTGCCCAAGTCCACCAGATAGTTCACCTCTCCAAGTTTACCCACAACCTTGAAGGGTCCCATCCATTTATCTTGCAAGGCCCTCTGCCTTGTGGGGATCATAACTAGAACTAGCTGGTTTTGAGTGAACTGAACCATGTTAGCCTTTTGATCATGCCAATGCTTGACCAACGCTTGCCCAGCTTTCAGGTTATCACTAGCTTCTGCCATCATGTGTAACTTTCTCCTCCGGAGACCTATCACATAGTCAGTCACTCTGACTTGCTTGGGGGACTGAGCACTCTCCAACCCCTCCTTAATCAGGGCCAATGGACCTCTGACTGGATGGCCATAAAGAAGTTCAAATGGAGAATAACCTACTCCCTCCTGAGGGACTTCTCTATGAGCAAAGAGAAGGCATGGCAATAGAAGGTCCCACTTTCTTTTAAGGGGTTCTTCTAAAGCACCTATCATGCTCTTCATGGTTCTGTGAACCTTTCTACCAACCCATTTGTCTGAGGGTGGTAGGCGGTAGAGAACTTGTAAGTAACTCCACAGGTTTTCCACATGGCTTTCATGTAGTGGGACATAAAATTTGACCCCCTGTCAGAGATTACTTCCTTAGGAAACCCAACCCTGGTAAAAAAAAATACCAAGGAGGGCCTTAGCCACAGCCTGAGCTGTAACAGTCTTCATAGGAATTGCCTCAGGGTACCTAGTAGCATGGTCTACTACAACAAGGATAAGCCTGTTGCCTGAGGAGGTTGGGGGATCAAGGGGACCAACAATGTCAATCCCTACCCTCTCAAATGGGACTCCCACTACTGGGAGAGGCACTAAAGGTGCCACATTCTTGGAACCAACCTTACCAGAAGTTTGTCAGGTGTGGCAGCTCTTGCAAAACTTAGCTACCTCAACCCCCATTTTTGGCCAATAAAAGTAGAGTGAGAGCCTTTCCTTGGTCTTCTTGAAACTCAAGTGACCAGCCAAAGGAATCTCATGGGCCAGTTGCAAGAACTGTTGTCTGTTTTCTTTAGGTACTACAAGCCGCTTGTAGTCTCCAGGTGCAGACTCAGTTGGTTCACTGTAGAAGAGGCCATCTTCCCAGTGCAACCTATACTTCTCAGGCTCTTGCCCATCAGCCTGAGAAGCTGCCTGTTGGCGAAGACCTTCAAGAGTTGGACATTCTCTCTGTCCCTTACTGAAGTCTGCCCTGTTGGGTTCACCTTCTGCCAATAAAGACTGCAGCTCAGGATGGTCAACAGGATCCAGATCTCCAATGAGTTCTTGGCCTTCCACTAGCTCTTCTTCGGAGTCTAGTTCAACCACACAGGGTTATACCTCCCTCTCAGCCTCAGCTGGAGGTGGAGTTACAGGTGTAACTTTGGACATCCTAGGGGAAGTCCTGGTTGGAAGCACTGGAGTGCTTGCTGCTAGCTGTTTCCTAGAAGTCTTGGGTTTCCCCTTTGCTTCTTGTTGTTCCGAGATAGCAAGTTGTAACTCCAGTGGAGTAGGAGTGATATCCTTCTTCATCATCTCCTTGGGAGTACCTCTCATCGTTCTCTCTCTTGCAGGTCTGGTGAGCTCCTGTAACCTTTTACTAGGAGGTTTGGGGTATGTGACACTACTCCAAGAGTCTTCAGGTCATTACCCAACATAACCCTTCCTAGCACCTCACTTTGTATGCTGACAGGTATCTTCACAGTCATGTTATTACACTGGATGAGAAATGGTAACTGGGGAAGCATCTGCACAGGCCCTCCAGCTAACCTGGTGAGGCATTTGGGTGCCTTAGCAACATCCTCTGCCTTAAAAAATAATGTATCCACCACAGGTATGCTGGCCCCAGTGTCCCTAATGGCAGGAGTCTCCTGACCATTCACCTGGACACTGCCCTTATAATACTCTTTAGTATTATCTGGGATAGAATTATATACATCTAAATTCTGTTGTTCCCACAACCCCAGAGACACTAAAGAAACACTAGCTGAGACTCCAATGGGTTCATCAGCTAGTAACAGAAAGTTTCCACTGGCCATCCGTACTTCCTCCTCTGGAGCGAAGGCTAAGGAGACAGTGTGGATCCCTCAAGGTTTACCCTTGCATCTGGGATCCCCTTTCACATGGTCAGACGAGCCACAAACATAGCATTTACCAAATGCTTTCTGGAATGGTGGCTTGCTCTGACCTCCTTCTGGTTTGGCACCAGAAGGTACACTAGCCCGATTTGGTTTCCCTTGTGGTTTACCCTTATTGTTTTGTTTGGGGCCCTCTTTGGGATTGGAATTATTAGAATTCTCTTTGGAGTCCTTTTTTGGCTGTTTCCCTTCATCCTTTTTCTGAGTTACCCCAGAGTCCTTGTGAGTAGCCCTGTTGGCAACCCACAAGTCAGCAGCCTTAGCTAGCTTTCTGGAATCTAATTCCTTTGAATCAGCCAAGTGCTGTCTGAGCTCAGGAGAGCAGGCATCATAAATTGACTCCAACATCACAAGATTCTTCATTCCCTCATAAGTGATCACCTTGTAACCCTTAATCCATCCCTCTAAGTTCTTCAAACTTTCACTCACCCAGGTAGCCCAAGGGGTACCATCATGCTTTTTGAGGGTCCTAAACCTCTTAAGGTACTGGGAAGGGGTCTTCCCAAATCTAGCTATCAAAGCTAGCTTCACACATTCCTAATCCTTCTTATCCTCCTCCCCCAACTCCATTACCACATCAGTTGCAACAGGGGGGAGCCTAGAGAACAACCAGGAAAGTAACTCATTTCCTGTAATGTTCTGGAGCCCATGATTATACTCAAACAAACTCAACCAATCCAACACATCCAACTTAGGCTCATACATACCCACAAGCTCTTTAGGCATCCAGGGTCTTTTGGGACTGGAACTCCCAGAGGATCCAGAGAGAGAAGCATTTTCAACAGACAATTTCTTCTTATCTAACTCATGCTTGAGCTCAATTTCCCTGAGCCTTACTTCTTGATTCAGTTATTGGTGTCTTTGTTCTGCTTGAGTATTAAGTTTCTTAAACTCCAATTCAAGTTTCATTTTCCCTAGTTCCAGATATTGAGGACTAAGTGTGGGACCTGGCAAAGGTCCAGTAGGTACAGCTGGCAGAGCAGGTAGAGACCTAGGGGGGACAACTACATCATCTTCACCCTCCTCTTCTGCTTCTGACTCAAGATTATCAATACAAGGATCAATATCAATATCATTACATTTGCTGGAGTGGTAGGCTCCTCTGAACCACCATCCAGACTTTGGTTTGCTAACAACCTTTCTATTAGCTCCATTTTCTTGCCTTTAGTCAGGAGATTCTTATGCTTACAGAGAACTCTTAAACAATCAGCAGTTTTTGTAGTAAGGGACTCTTGACTATAACTTTCCATAGTTGACAGGTTAGAAAATAAACTTTTTAGTGCTAAGCTTTGTGGTTAGTTGCACTACGATATCTATAAGCACACTAAAATGTATACTCAATACAAATCCCACCGCTGTACACCAGTGTTAGGCAGAAATCTGTGCAGTTCCCTTAGGCACCACTGCAAAAAGCTTAAGACTACAGGTGTTGGCAGTAAACCCAATTGGTAGCAGTCTGTACCACCCAGATTTACCTGGTAGCTGTGGCTGAGCAGCCAGACTTCTCTCAAGAAGAGTTAGACAGTATATAGAGTGTACAAGATAGGTACCAAAATACAGTAGCACAAGCAAACACTGACCAGAGCTTGGGTATAAAAGTATATAATTATTTATTTAAAAACAAACTTTGTAAAATACACTAACACTAATATAGCAAGCAAGTTCAAACACAGTCACTATTAATATATATACATCCCTGATCACTTATTGAACAAGTCTTAGTTAAAATACCACTTATTTTCAGACAGAGGTGAGCACTTAACCTAAGATGGCACTCCAATAAGTTAATTAAAACGGGAGGGAAAAAGGCAGAATTAGGAACATACACAATACCAACACTTTAGGAGAACCAGAGCAAGTCAGAAAAGGCAGAATCTACTGAGGAGCAAGAAAATCATAGGCCAGGCCCACTCTTGAAGAGAGCAATGCGGAATGTGTCCAAGATCACACAGTTGAATAGTACTTTTAAAGAGTTGTTGCAAAGAGTTAAAAAAGGGTTGGCTCAAGTCCAGAAAAGTTATTTAGTAGGTCCCAAGTCACCCCAGGATAGCAAGTCCAGGATTTACGGGACACCTTGAACAGTCTGTTACAAGGGAGACCAGGCGGTACTCAGTACCTGAAATGGTAAGAAAGCTCCAGTGGGGGAAGTTGTTCCTGGCAGCAGGTGCAAGTCCAGGGGAAGAGGAGATCTCGACGTGGAGGAAAGCTGGAGGTCGCTGCACTGCCAGGGAAGAAACCAGCGACGGAGTTTCTCAGTTAAAAGGTACTACCCTTTTATTCGCGGTAGTGGTGAAGCGTGGCTATCCGGCCGCCGGGGTGCTTGGCATGGGCCATTCGACCACAAGACGATCCTGGAAGGCGAAAAAGAGGGCGAACTGGTTATCCCCACCAGCTCGGAGTAAGAAGACTCTCCGGGATGAAGATCTTCTCTGTCGTTGGGAAGTGGTGAGACGATTCAGCAGGGCTCCACCGGTGGTGTCGTCGTTGCAGGTCGGCTCAGCTTCTCCCTCTTCGGATTCTTTAGTCCTGTGGCGACTTCTGAAGTTCCAGTCCCCAAAGCCCTGCTTTTATGCAGAAAACCCCCATTCATCAGTCCTAGCTGTCACTCAAACATGCTAAGTGGTGAGCCGGGCGACTTGAGTTGCCGAGGCAAATCAGTCCAGGGAGCCTAAACCCCCCTCCCACACATCCTGTAGACCCAGACAGAGTGGCACCACTTTTGGAGGCTTCTGTGGAGATGCCCGCCAAAAAAGTGGAACAAAGGGCTCGACTTGGGTTGGAGTTACAGGTGCGAACACAAACGCCATTTTAAAACCGAGTCCTGGCAAAAAGACCCAACTGGGGAATAAATATTAAATAAATAACCCGGCGGTATCTTTAACATTGCACCAAAAAGTGGTGCGTTTAAAATGAATGGGAAAATCCCATAGGAAATATTCCGGTGGAATATTTTGCGTGGTAACCACTGCCATCAGCCAGAAACTCAACGAGGGGGGACTGCACAGTGCCCCCTCGAAAAACAGACCCAGGGGCAATCTAATTACCCCTACCAGTACTTCCACAATAGGATGGATTGTACTGGTTCTGTTCCTAATTTAAGACTAGTAAAGTCAATGGTGACTTTACATGCCCTGGGAGACAGTAGTCAGTCCCAGGGTATGGAGTCTATGTTTGGGGGTCACTATGACACCCCTGTGTTACTGCACTGGGGGTGCTGTGTAACACACTTACCAAAAATACATGAAAACCTATGGAGTAAAAGAAGCCATAACCCATTAAATACATTACAAAGTCAAAGGATATCTCAAATCATGTCTAAGAGTGGGAGAAAAAGAGTCTCACTCTTAGCAGAAAAAAATAACCCCAAAAATCCAGCAAAGCTGCTGGGGGACTCACTAGGTTTGGGAAATTAGCCTTCATAGAGAATTCTCCCTAACACCTATGGTGCAGTTTCTCGTATGTCTAGACGATGACGAATGGTGGGAACCACTTCGCGATTAGGATAATTTATTTTTATTACGGCGAGGAGAAACAGTTCTCGACTCATCCGAAGTTTGGCTTTTTGACAGAGTCAAAGGGGATTTATGGCTCCTACCTGCCGCAAGTTTCCCTTTGCGCTCTATAAGGGCTTTCAACGTCATGAACAGGCAGTCCTCACACTCTGATGAAGGATGAGTGGTTCCCAGACACCACAAGCATATTCTTTGAGGGTCCGTACAGGACATCTTTGAACTGCAGTCACAGCATTTTTTAAAACCCGACTTCAGAGTAGAAGACGCTGATGACGAAGCCATCTTTCGAAGATTTCTCTAAGAGTTGTCAAAGATTTGTCAAAGATTTCTCTTCAGAAAGGAACGAAGCGTACCGTATCTGAAGCGTTAGTGTGGAAAAACATAACTGAAGCCAAGGGACACTGCACACTATATATACCTTCGGTGACGTCGACATCGAGACGGAGGCCTCCGAGGGACAACGTGTCGACAGGCATCGACGCGCAGTGCCCTCTGCTGAAAGAAAATGTCAGAAGCAGCTAAGCTGGATATTGGAAATACCATAAGATAAGGAATACGTGGTAGGACACAATCCATTCAAAATGCAGTTTTGTGGAAACATAACATCTATCCACTTGCATTCTTCTCTCCTGTTGCACTTATTTTCATCTTGCAAAGACTTTCCTTTTTTTGTCTTATCAGGAACCGCAGTTTTCAAGTGCGAACAGAAATGGAGATATAACAATCATAAAGTCAATTCTGATCAGTACAGCTCAGTAGCTCAGGAGGTGGACAGTCACATCAGGTGGCCTCAAAGTTTACGGGTGCAGTGCTCTCGGCAGAACTTTCGTAAAATAACAAATATCTCGTTATTTTACGAAATTGCTGCTGACAATTTCCATTCTGCCCGTTTTTGACAAAAACAGGCGGAATTCAGGCGGTGCACTGTTGTGCACTCCGAGGACCACTTGAGAATAGTGGCGGAGCCTGGGCGTCCAGATTTGGTGCAGTGATTTGTGTTCTTTAGCACGCTCACTGCGCCAACATAAGAATCGGCCCCGAAAGTTTCGAATTTGTAATGCAATTTGTGCAAACGTATAATGTCATTTTTAGAAAACATTTTTTACTACTACTTAATAACGCCGCTTAGTGATGGCAAGATACATGTACCTACTAAACACTATTATGGGAGGGTGTAACAGTGTGTTTTTGTCTTCATTTTGTCTATAAAAATAACAGTGCAGAAAGGGGCAACAAGTCAGTTCTATAGTTGATTATCTACTGCCTGAGGCAACATCAGTGGGCCCTATGGGAATGTAGCCAGCAAAGCTGCCCTCCCCTCCCCCTAGAGGAATGAGCCAGTCGCAACATTAAGGGCATAGTTTGTGGGCGCCAGGTGCAACATCAAGGGCATACTTCGAATAAATAACATCCAATGTGAAGGTCACACCATAGCCACATCCCTGATGGCCTTCAATGATGAAACATCGCAAGTACAGTTGGGTCATTAACAACCACATGAGAATGGCAGTCCAGGTTGGACATGTGGTGTTTGCCTCATTCTCAAAAAATGCACATATCCTCCATCTGCATCCTTCACATGAAAACCTGAAAACATTGGTAGAGTCCTTAGAAATACATATTGCCTTCCCCAAGTCACTTACCCAAGCATACAAATACAGATAACAGGATCACTGGGCTACATAGATCAACCAATAAATTAACATGGACATGACCCATTAAACAATGTCAAACAAAGAGCATGGCACACCATCCAATATTGAGGCACACCCATTACCTGTTACCGATGCATGAACCCACAATATGTACATTATCATTGACTGTCTCCCTCATAATAAGCACGTACCATCTAAATGCCACTGAAAGCGGACCCCCTCACCTGGTGGAGGGGCTACTGGGTTGGGCAGGGCGAGAGGTGTCAAGACAGCAGGAGAACTGGTGGATGCAGGAAACAGCCACCCAAAACTGGCTGGGGGCAGCATGACGGCTGCTCCAGCACAACAATGCATGCACAGAGGGTGGCCTGGTGGAGGTGGCCCAACTCCCCATCATACTGCGTGGCCTGGGCGTTCATTGGCAGGGTCAAGTAAGTCTACTGCCCAAGGACCAGGGCACTGGGCTCTGCGCCATGGTTTTTCCCTTCAGTGAGGCCTGTGGTACCGGAGGACCAGAACTGGGTTAGGGATGAGCTGTCGCCCTGCATCGTAGGATGGTCCCCACAGGGCTGGGTTCTTGTGGGGTGCAGACCCGGGACATCACTGCCTGCCTTGTGGAGCCCTGTCCAGGACCCAGATCTCACCATGACTGCCTTCAACGTGCCTGTGCATCCAGCTGCTGGGCTTCATTGGGATTCACATTCCACTCTGGCCTTTTGGTACCATTTGGTGGATGCCCGTTGCTCAGGGCTGACAACCCAGTATGTCCTAGTCCATCTCACAGAGACCTGCCAGCTTTTCCGCTGAGACCCCTGCCAGAGCCCAGGTCCCACATGGCCCACAGCTTCCGGCATTACTTCAGCCTCACTCTGGGCTTAGGGCCATTGGGCGACGCCTGCCCTATGGGCACCCAGGCCACCTCGGGCATGGTTGGCTTGCTGCTTTGCTGGTGCACATGCACAGGCGCGGGGGGGGTGGCCAACAGCTGCACCAGGCAGGCGCTACCTTAGGTGGACACTTCCCATCCACCATTATGGGGCCTAAGGTGACAGGGCAGAGACAAATATATGTGACAGCCATATGTCCTATGTTTCAATTTGATGGTGATGTGTGGGTGTGGAGTCAAGAGGTTTTGGGGTGCAGCTTGTGGGTGCTTGTACTTTGTGAAGATGTGTGGGTGCGGTGTTATGTGTGTGAGGTGGATTTGTGCCTGTAGAGGGAGTAGAAATAGTGGGCATTGGTGCAATTTGCATTTGGGGGGTGCAGATTCTTGACTGTACAGGGAGTAGGAATAGTGAACATAGGTGCAATTTGCATTTGGGGGGTGCAGATTGGTGGCTATACAGGCAGTAGGAATAGTGGGCGAAGGTGCAATTGCATTTGGTGGGGTACAGATTTGGAACACTACTGGGACTGTGAATGGTTGGAATAAGTGCAAGTAATGGTGATTCTTTGTGAGTAATCATCCTGCAATATTGCATTATTTTTGCAGCATCTATTGACACGGTTCATATTGTGCGCACAACGTTCTATTTCAGTGGGTCCTTGGTTTGCACTGGGGGAGTGTTGTGGCGGTGTCTGATGCAAACCTGTTTTCTTTGCACTGTAGGTCTCTGCTTGCACTTATTTCTGTAAATCGCCCCCTTGCACATTGCATTTGCGCCACGCAATCTTAGCACACATGCAAACACTTTTGCGTGAACTTAGTGCTTTTTTATGTAAATCAGGCCCACCATGTTTTTGCTTACAATTCTGTGGTGTTCTTCCATGTGGACCTCCTCACGCTAGGTCATCGATCACCCATCCATTCACACAATGATGAGGCCGACACAGAGCTGGGGTGCAACACTTCTTTACTGCATCACAGCCAGACTCGAACTGCCCTTGGCGGTAACCCCGCCCCTTAACACACGTGGGTCGCAGCCCACAAATAAACAGAAACAGACAGAGGACTCATCCTCTAATAAAACAAAGAGTGGCGACACCACACCCTCCTGTCACTAAACTTTAGGTCCTTCCCTCAGTTCATTTCTTCAATGAGGCGATGGGGTTTCTTTCTCGTTCTCGTTGGTCGACACTCTGCTCTGACTGACGGGTCTGTCCAGGTTTCTGGTGCCATGTCTCCTTCAGAGTCTTCTCTGTCTCCTTCATAAGGAGCATCCCATTGAGTGAAATCGTCACTCTGGTTTGTGTCGCCCACGACTGGGGCTCCCGGCATCCGTCTGAAGTGAGATGAGTTTCTTTTTATGGACCTACGGTCTCCCTCCGCAGTGATGGGTGATCCCTTCTTTTTGACGATGATGAGTGGTTCCTCGCTGAACGGGGCCATGTTTTTTCGATGCTGAGGTTGGCGGACCACCACCAGGTCTCCGGGTGCTAAGTCGTTCGCTTTGGCTCGTCGAGTGGTATCCGCGGTCCTTTTCATGTTCTCCTTCATGTGTTTATCTTTTTTTCTCATTTCTGTGTCCTTTTCATATTTATCTTCATCAACTGCCACATGTGGTATTCGTGTTCTAATCGTTCGCCCAAACATCACTTCCGAGGGTGTTTTTCCAGTGGTGCTGTGTGGCATGTTTCTGTAGTCTCGCATAAGTTGGTATAGCAGCTTCTCGACTGGCTCTCCAGTGATGCGTGCAATTTGTGTGGTGCGCTTAATGTTACTCATAAACCTTTCTAGGCATCGTAGAATGATTTGTATCCCTTGATCAGTGTTGGACTCACGAGTTATGTGATCCATGTCGAGTCCTTGTGGCGTGTTGCTGTGGATGACATATCTTATGTACTGGTCGGCTATGGAGGGTTCTGTTCCGCATGTGTCCTTTGGACGTCTCGAGAGAAAATCTGCAGGGTTCTGCTCTTTTCCTGGCCTATGTGTGATGGTAAATTGATAGTCTTGTAGTCGAAGTGCCCATCGAGCTATCCTGGGTGGCATTTTTGCCTGTGGGTTGCCATATATGAAGATGAGGGCCTGATGGTCCGTTACAACCACAAAAGGCTTTCCATACAGGAACAAATGAAAATGTTCACAGGCCCAGACCATGGCCAAACCTTCCTTCTCTGCCTGAGAGTAGGCTTGCTCGGTTTTAGAGAGGCTTCGACTGGCATAGGATATTATGTGCTTTCCTCTCTGTCGTCCAGTTGTGTTAGAATAGCGCCTAGGCCAACTGGACTGGCGTCAACAATGAGTTCTGTGGTTTTCTTGGGGTCAAAATATGCCATATTTCGGGCGTCAGAGATGCGGTCCTTGATGATTTGAAACGCCTCTTGGCATTGAGGTGACCAGACGAATTCGGTGTTGAGCTTGGTGAGTGCTCGGAGGGGTTCACTGATGGAGGCGAAATCTCTTATGTATCTGTTGCAGTAACTTGCAAGTCCCAAGAATGACCTGAGGTCCGAGGTGGTGGTGGGCGGCTTGGCTTCTCGGAGCGCACTGACTTTCTCTGGGTCTGGTGTCAAGCCCTACTCCGAAAATATGTGTCCAAAGAAACTGAGTGTTTTCTTGCAAAATTCACATTTCTCCTTGTTTAGTGTGAGCCGTGCGTCTTCTAAGGCCATGCACGCTCTCATTAGCGTGTCATCGTGTTGCTCTTGATTCTGCCCGTAGACCAGGATGTCGTCACTGTAGTTCAAACAGTTTGGCACGTGCTTGATGACATTGTGAATTTCTGCTTGAAAAATTTCAGCTGCGGACGACACCCCAAAGCTTAGTCGCTTGTAACGGAAAAGTCCCAGATGGGTAGCGAACGTTGTTATATAGCGAGAGCTCTTGCAGAGTTCCAGCTGGTGATACCCTTTGTTTAGGACCAGTTTTGAGAACACGGTCGCCCCATTCAAGAGATGCACCATGTCGGTTATTCGAGGGGCTTGGTGGCATTCCCTTAGAATGGCCTCATTTGGTCTCCTCATATCTACACATATTCGGATGTCTTGGGAGTCTCTTTTTGGCACAGGCACGATGGGGGAGACCCATGGGGTGGGGCCTTCCGCTGGCTCAATGATCTCTGCCTCCAACAATTTGATCAGTTCATTTTCAACTTGTTTTTTAATGTTGATGGGGATTCCCCGGTAGTGCTGGGCTACAGGTGGGACACTGGTGTCGATGTGGAGTTCGATCTGTTTGTCCTTTAATTTGCCAAGGCCTCTGAATAGTGATGGAAAGACTTGGTCTATGCTTGCTGTGGGGTCTAGATATTTGTGTACCATGAGGCGATACAATATGTGGATGAGTCCCATCTCTATGGCTGCTTGATAGCTCAGTATGCATCCGCTCTCAGTGGCCGCTTCCAGCACGTGCATGGGGATATTTTTTTCATGTTATTTATACCAACACGATGCCATGAAGAATCCTTTGCATGCCAAGGGGGTCTTTGAGCAGTATGGATAGATAAGTGTTCGAGCTGGTTGCAGGTGAGGGGCGTTTGGTATGCTTTCATAGACTTTCTCACTGATTACGTTCACGGTCGCCCCTGTGTCAATTAGAAATTCAGCCGCTGTCTGGTTCACTTATATTCTGAGTATCGGGCTATGTTCTTTTGCCGTACTATTTCCTAGTGTGTATAGATATCCCTTTTTCCGCTGCGTTTCCGGTTGTCTTTCTGGTCGATGGGCCCTCTCATCTGATGATGCGCTTGACACACTGTCAGGCTGTGACTGCTCAATGAGGCGTTGTATATACCTTCGGGGTCTTCTCCTTGTTTTGGAGGGTAGGGTCTTGCTCTCCCTCCAGTCTCTTCTGTCTTGCCTTCTTTCTGGTTGTTCGTTGTGGTGTTTGTGGCGCCCTTGTTCATGGGACTGGTATGCTCCCCGGTGGTGGTGGGGTGTCAGCTGGTTCTGTTCCGGTTCTGTTATGGGTTTGTTGCTTCTTCCCGCCCCTCTCATTTTGCTGCAGAAGATTAAACACACGGCCTTGTAATGGTTTTCCTGCCGCACGCGGAGCAGTTCTGACCCATTGCAGGGCATGTTCCTTTGTGGGGGTATTCATGTCCACACCGGTAACAGAAAGGGTCACTGTTTCTTGTCATCCCTTCTAGCTTGTTGAGGCTCTCGTGTTTTCCGTGGGTGATCTTTATGTCGTCCAGACCTTCGACTTGTGCGGCGAGAGCAGCATCAGATCGCGCCAGGCGTAGGATTTCTTCTAGGTTGCGCGGCTGTTGCAGCAGTCGTTTGCGGAAGTCAGCACTTTCGCACCCCACTATTATTTGTGACCTGAGGGCCTCCTCGTTGGAGTAGTTGTTGAAATCACAGTGTTTCATTATTGCTCGAAGTCTCATGACGAATGCATCTATGGTTCCGCCTTTCTTCTGTTTGGTAGTGTGGAATATGTGTCGTTCATAATCCACATTTGTGTGGCGTGTGAAGTATTCTGTGAGCGTTGTCTTCAGCTTAATGTATGTGTCTATGTTGCCTTCCGGTATTTCTTCAAGGATGTCTCGCAGGTTCGGTCCCACGGCATGGTTTAACAGGTTGAGCTTCTGTTCATAGTCTAATGTACCTGCCGCTTTTAAACACACTTCAAAATCCCTCAGCCACCTCTTCCACCTTGATCCAAGGGTGCCGGTGTCGGTTAGGTCTAAATTTGCTGGCAGCTGTGTTAATAGGCTGTCTGTCATTTTCCGGTGTCCTGTTCTGGCTGGAGTAACTGGAACCGTTAGTGATTCTCCTTCTGAGCCGCTCATGAAATGACGTTGCACTTGCGTTTTCCTATGGATGCACTGGATAGAATTTTCTTCGGTCTAGTGCGGTGGGGCCTTGGCGCCAGAAGAGGGCGCTGCTCTAGTTTGTAGGCAGCTTGCAGGCACTTTCCTGCCTTGTGCGTTGCAACTTTGCGCGCCAACTGGGGGGGGCGCTGTGGCCGCGTGTTGGCGGGCCTGTGAGGCCTAGTGCGCGTTGTGGCCTTGTGGGGGGGGGGGAAGGGGAGCGCTTGTGCTTACCCCTTGAGGTGTTCTCATTGGAGCGGGAGGTTCGCGCCTCCACCGCTCGTCTTTTGCTCGTTGCCGTTGGCGGGAGGCCACTGCTCCTCTACCGCCCAGAATGCGTGAGCAGGGAGTCACTGCTCTACCTGCCGGTGTTTTAGCATGCGCAGGATGGACCTCGCTGTCGTTGCCGTTGGCGGGAGAAAATCCGTTCTCCACCGCCCGGATGATCCACCACGTGGGGAGCCGTCGCAGCTGCTCCACCCACGGGAAGTGTTCGCGCCGGAGCTCAGGAGATGCTCGCGCAGGGGGGCGGCTTGCCCCGACGGTGGGGAGCCTTCTCGCTCCAACCCACTATGTCGGACTTCCCCGACAGGTGGGGTCCTGCGCTTCCAGTGGTGTCAGGGAGTACACCACGAGCGCGATGGACCTGATGATGGCAGGCACGGTGGGACCTCGTGTCCGCCTCGTCGCCAATGTTGTGTTCTTCCACGTGGACCTCCTCACGCTAAGTCATCGATCACTCATCCATTCACACAATGATGAGGCCGACACAGAGCTGGGGTGCAACACGTCTTTACTGCATCACAGCCAGACTCGAACTGCCCTTGGCGGTAACCCCGCCCCTTAACACACGTGGGTTGCAGCCCACAAATAAACAGAAACAGAGGACTCATCCTCTAATAAAACAAAGAGTGGCGACACCACAAATTCTTTTTTGGAGAATCAGCATTCTCTTTTATTGCTACGCTTCTCTATAAAACAGAAAAGAAAATGTCAATTTTTTTTTTTCACACAAACCTACATGAAAAATAGCATAACATTTGTGACTGGAAAATCATTGCTCTTTCATACAGATTGTAATGTAAAATTCTCTTTCGTGTGAGTACGCAGCCACTGGATGAGCTGCTTGAAAACGCAGGATCGACAAAACTCGATTAATGATTTAAAACGTTGGTGAATAGTAGACAGAATGTGTTGGTTGTCATCCAAAGATCTCTTGTAAAACATTGTAGATTCAGAAATTATCAGCCCAGGCATAAGTCCCTGGGCGGCGTTATTAAATAGTAATTAAACTTTCTTTCTAAAAATGACATTACAACTTTTTGCAAATTGCATTACAAATCTCGGTGTCAACGTGGAGCAATCACTCTCCGGTGTTTTCCACTCAACGGTTCCTAATGGGCAGCCGGCATTTATATTTAAAAAGAACGGCAGTAAAAGTCCTGCTGAAAGAACAGCCGTTCTGCACACAGAACTATCAGATGTGTAAGCGATCTGCATATGCACACCAAGTGGCTGATATATAATGCAGGCTTAAAACAATTCAGTAGTTAAATCTCTTAAACAGTTTTGCAAAGGCCATATTTCAAGATGTAATTCTTCTAAATGGGTGAATGTTTTTTTCTGAAACCACCAAATGGAAACCCATTGCTGTTACGTTTTCAATGTGGACTTCGCAAATTAAAATTACATTATGTTAATGCCTATATTTGGGGGTGATGGGCATGAAAGCTTTCAAAGCTACACTTCTGTAATGGAAGGGTATATTTTAAGCAGGAGGAAAGCCAGGATATCAAAAATTCTAGCCACATGATAGAATTAAGTAAATATTTATAACAGGCATTAGGTGTATCAAAGAAGCAGTCAGGATTATGTGCAGCAATAGGACAGTGTCTGGGAAGATCGTTGGTCTCCATAGGGAACCCAAGGGGATAGTCTTGGTTTGGCTTCTATGTTCAATTATGCTCACTAAAAATGTCTCGAACAGTGGTGTCCTCAGTCTTTTCCTGAAGTATAGCAGCCTTTAAGCAACAACAAAATTAATAAATGAGAAAATAACAAAAAGAAGTACCAAGAGATGAACATTCGTTCTTCGAACAAGGATGCTTTGGGTTACCATAAACAGCACATGCTTAGAACAGGATTTAGGCATTGCCATTGTAGAAACAGCTAACCCCTGTGCTATGGCTTGGTAACCCTAAGACATCCGCTTGTGACCCCTAAGAATCCAGTGAGATTGTCGGTTGCCCTGAAGCAGCCATTCAATTTACTGGCTGTAGGGGGCGTGCCGATGTGCAATGTAGAAAATGGAGAGGCTCCAATTTGAAGTGAGGAATTACAGAGAGTTGTGCAGAGTCTTGGTATGTTACAGGCTTTAGGCATCATCTCTCGAACTCTCCTACCCATTCTCTGTCTCCCTCGCTGCCCACTTTAGTTCCTGATGGCTTGAAGCCAGCTGCGTCACAGCCCTATGAGTGATATCCATCAAATGTTTTTCTGTTAGCTGACTGCTGACACCTCTTAGGGGCAAGGCCAGGTTTTGTTGGGATGGTAACATATGCCAGCATGGCCAAGATTGCAAGCAGCACCACATCTCATGGGAAATCTGGGCAGCTGGTGATGCCAGGGAAGGTAGGGAAATTACTATTTGAAGGCTGTGTATGAGGATTGTAATTGCAGGACAGGGAAAGAAGCTGAGTGCATATAAGCATATGAAGTTCTTTAGTCCTGTCTAGCTGTTATGTAATGCCTAAAATGGCATTTTATTTGCCTCTCTGTACAGATGACTCAGTTCTCCATTTACAAGGACATCTAAAGCACTTCAGGTGCAACTTAAAGCTGTGGAAACGTACTGCACTGAGAACAATCTTTTCATTAAGAAAGTTACATTGAAAGTCGCTAGTTGAGAGGTGCTAGGAGAGTATACTTTTTCCAGGAAGAATAAGGTCTGAGGCGTAGGGGTGTCACCAAGGAGTGGCTAAGTGGGGCCACGACCACCCTTATAAAAACGCTGCCCCCCCCCCACTCAATGAATGCAACTTCGCCCGTGCCGGCCAGGCCACCTGTGGGATAATTCAACCCACTTTTGCTCTGCTATGCTGCAGCACTGTGTTTGGATGGTGCCAGAAACATCAAAATGGCCGCAAAACCCTTGTGTGTGCCAAAACCTCTGAAAATTGCGCTTTGCAAAACACAAAAAGATGGCTGCCCAATCTGCCATGCATGTTGTCAGTGGTGAAACAGAGATCTCACTCTTGAAACATGTCACTGGGCTCCACAACAAGTAAAAATGGAGTACAGTAGGAAAAGCAGTGCTTTGCTAGATGAAACCCAAAATCTTGCTTTAAATCACTTTTTCTTTGTTGCTGAAACTGCAGAATGTCAGTACAAAACACCCTAAAACATCCAAAATTCTTACTGGGTGCTACAATTTACTTAGTGCAAGAAACCATTGTGAACTTACAATGTCCTAAAAAGCTGAAAGCATCAAGGGATTTCCACAGCAAAAGTGGTTTGTCTGTGGATGTTAAAATCTGGGTGCAGTACCCTCGGCCGCCTGAATGACAGCTGTCAGGGGCCTGCAGGATTAAAACTTTAAACATATCTAAACTGAAATCAAATGTTCGCAAGCTAAGGGGCCTGTTATTGAGAGTAACCCATCTTGTAATTGTTTTGATTCCTTGGTTTAAAATCTTGAAGAAGTATTTAGCTGTGATTTGATCCCACAAGTTTATTGTATGCTAAGGGAAAATTTAACAGAATTAACAGTTTAAATAAGCTGGCTAAAGATACCAAACCGGAATAACAGCTTTCCTCAAAGAGGCAATATCATGAACCGTCGTCTACGTCCTTTCTGGACCGCCTGGTCCCTGACTCGCAGGGGATTGCATGCAGTTATCCTTCCAACATGGCCGCCCGGAACGGAATGCTCCGGATCAGTCTATGCGTTCCACGCTGCTCATCCTACAAAAGAGACACGCCCCTGCGTCTCTGCGCATCTCCACGCTACCGCTACCTGTAGTCGGATGTGCTTAGCCAGAGTTCGATCGGGGCTCTCGCTTGATTCCTTGTTCCCAGTTCCTTGAATCCCCTCCTGTTCCCTTCCCTCTCCAATCTCCTGGAAAACCTTCCGCGCTCGAGTCACGGTCCTCCGTGCCTCCGAGCGTACCTTAATTACTTCCTGGAATTACCCTGGACTTTTTGAACGCTCCTGGAAACTGAACCGCTACTCTCACGCTGGACGCCGAAGATCGGCGTTCGGGTCTATACAAATCCCAGACCGTAAAGAAGACGAAATCCCAGAAGGTTGCAAGTACACAACAGAAACAGGTGAGAAGGGGAGAGACTTGTGACAGATTGAGACGCCTTAAAAACGATACAGATTCACAGATGGAAGCCGCCGTTCAAGACCTCATGAGAGGCATGCAGGAATTAACAACGGAGGTACAGAACCTCAAGGCAGAGAACGCAGCATTAAAGCAACCAGTTCTATCACGTGATTCCGCAACCAAAGAAAATGTAATATTGGGAGGAATAGTGGACAAGTATGACGGTTATTCTAAGACTCTCCGCGCCTTTCTTGATTCGTGTTTAGTTCACGTCACTTACTACTTCTCCACTCCTAGAGCAAAGGTGGGTTTTATGATCTCACACCTCACTGGAAATGCATTGACTTGGGCAACCCCCCTAGTCAATACAAGCAACGCTCTCCTGGATGACATGATGGCTTTGTGAGAGCCCTTAAGGAAATGTTTGATCACCCAGAGCAGGTGTATAGTGCTCAAGAGAGACTACTCGAGTTTCAACAAGGGTCCCAGGATATGCTCACCTATGTTACTCGTTTCAAACAACTTGTGAAAGAAGCAGACTGGTCTCCAGAAGCAAGTTTTTCACTCTTCCAAAGGGGGCTGAACGAAGAAATAAAAGATGAGCTCGCTAGGGTGGCCCGCCCAAGCTCCTTCCAGGCTCTTATGGATCTATCCTTACAGATTTCCGAATCCAAGAAAGAAGAGCAGAGAAGAGGAAGTCTAAGGCAAGTTTCCAAAAGACCATCACGGAACATGCCCCTAGAGCAGAGTCTACTGTTCCTTCTAACCCAGACCGAGAACCTATGCAACTAGGAGCCTTTCGTGGACCCATTACCCCTCAAGAAAGGATGGGACGAATCCATACTGGTCTATGCATGTATTGCGCCTCCGATAAACATCTTGTGAGAGAATGTCCCATTGCTCCTCCACGGCGTTCGGGAAACGCCAGCTCCCGATCCTAGATGGAGCACAGTGTCGGGAGAGAGATTTTTGCTCCACATCAATTCCATCCTTGAACTCTCCTGGACAAAATAACCTTGTGGTTCTTCAGGCCCTACTATCGCCTTCCAAGACAGAATCCTACCCCATCCTGGCATTAGTTGACTGCGGAGCTATGGGCGTATTTCTAGATCAAGATTGGGTCAGTGCTCATAACATTCCACATGAAAGCCGAGTTACAATGCAACCAGTAGAGGCAATTGATGGAAAGCCTGTTTCCTCAGGACCCATTGCCCTTCAGACTAAAGAGATTTTACTTTCTATTAATCACCATCAAGAGAGAATCAAATTTGACCTCATTAAATCAGCCCATTATCTGATGGTTCTTAGAATGCCCTGGCTGCAGAGGCACAATCCTTACATCAACTGGGCAGCCGGCTCACTGTTTCTTGGATCTGAATATTGTATGGCTCACTGCCTATCCCTGGATACCTTACCAAAGCCTTCTAGAGACTTTCAAGACAACCAACAAAGTCCAGTCACCGTTTCTAACATCATCCAGATTCCCAGGGCCTACCAAGCCTTTTCTGATGTTTTTTCGACCGCGATAGTTCAAGCTCTCCCTCCTCACAGGCCAGAGGATTGCACCATCGATACCGAACCCACAGCTGTGATTCCTTTCGGCAGAATGTTTATATTATCTGAACCTGAAAAGAAGGCTCTCCGAGAATACCTGGATACTAACCTGGAAAATGGCACTATACGCCCGTCCAAATCTCCAGCAGGTGCTTCATTGTTCTTCGTTCCAAAGAAAGATACCAAAGAACTCAGACCATGTCTGGACTACCGTGGTCTAAATCAGTGCACTCTCAAGGACCATTATCCTCTACCCCTCATCTCAGATATCCTGAAAGCAGTCAGAGGTGCAGTAATCTTCACAAAATTAGACCTAAGGGGTGCTTACCATCTCATTCGTATAAAGGAAGGTGACGAATGGAAAACAGCCTTTAGAACTCCCTTCGGCCATTTTGAATATCTGGTCATGCCCTTTGGACTTGATAATACCCCAGTAGTTTTTCAACGTTTCATGGATAGGGTGTTCTCGGACATGCTGTTCCTCTTCGTTATTGTCTACCTGGATGACATCCTGATCTACTACAAGGACCTTCTAAGGCATGAAAAGCATGTTAAGGCAGTCTTACAACGATTATGTGAACACAAACTCCTAGCTAAACCAGAGAAATGCCTGTTTCACGTCACTTCTGTTCATTACCTAGGATTTGTCCTTAGTCCAGAAGGAATTGGAATGGATCCTTCAACGGTAAGGGCCATACTAACTTGGCCAGCCCCCACATCCGTGAAACAGATTCAATCTTTCCTGGGACTTGCCAATTTTTACCGAAAGTTCATACCGTCCTTCTCTGAAATTGTTCAACCGATCATTGCTCTCTTGAAGAAAGATGTTCCATTTCTCTGGTCTACAGATCAAGACAAGGCATTCCAACGATTAAAGACAGAGTTTACTCAAGCCCCCATCCTGGCTCAACCCGATATTAACCGGCCATTCCTAGTGGAGACGGATGCATCCAATTACGCCATAGGAGCAGTACTAAAACAGGAATTTGAGGACAAATTGGAGCACCCCATTGCTTACCTTTCACGAACCCTGACGCCCACTGAGACTCATTATTCCATCTTGGAAAAGGAACTGCTAGCCATCCGCCAAGCTTTCACAGAATGGCGACATCTACTCCTGGGAGCTAAGCATCCAGCCCAGGTCCATACGGACCATCGAAATCTTCAAGTTCTACAATCTTTAGAGTATAGGAACAGTCGTCAGGCCCGTTGGTCCTTCTTCTTTGCCCAGTACCAGTTCCACATCCATCATGTCCCTGGATCACAAAACATAATTGCCGATGCCCTTTCCAGATGTCCTGACTATGAAAACTCTGAGAATCGGACCTTTCCAAAGATGTTTCCACACACGATCTTTGTTGCCCAAGCACTCACCTTCCTGGAGAATATCCAAGGCCAAACTCAACTTTCGGACCTCTGGAAGGAGCACAAGAGAAATAACAGATGGAATCTCACAGCTAAGGACGGGTATCCAAAGTTAATCGCTTAGTCATTCCCACTTCTGGACTGAGACAAAGGATCACAAGTCTATGTCATGATACTTTACATTCGGGACATCGTGGGATAACCAACACTCTCCATCTAGTACAAAGACAGTTTTGGTGGCCCAAGATGAAGGATGATATTAGGATCCATGTCCAAACATGCGCAGTTTGCAATCAGAACAAACACGATAATAAGAAGCCAGCCAGACTCCTACTCCAACCAGCAATACCAACAAGACCCTGGGAATTCATCGCCACTGATTTTATCGTGGAATTGCCACCCTCTAGAGGCTACACAACAATCATGGTCACTATTGATTTGTTTACTCATATGGCTCATTTTACACCCTTATCCAAACTGCCTTCCTCATCAGACCTTGCCGGAATTTTCCTGGAACACATATTCCGACTTCATGGGTTGTCTTCCAAGATCATTTCAGACCGAGGACCTCAGTACATATCTCAGTTTTGGAAGCAAGTATGTCGTATTCTGGGAATCCAACGTGCCTTATCCTCTGGCTACCATCCACAAACCAATGGAGCCACGGAGCATGTAAACCAAACTCTCGAACAATATCTACAATGTTTCGCCACCAAAGTTCAGGACGATTGGTCACTCCTAATACTTATGGTTGAATTCGCCTACAACAATTCAGATCATTCAGCTATCAAGACCAGTTCCTTCTTCTGTAGTCAAGGATTCCATCCATCTGTCCTACCCTCCGTACTCCCACATCCTACTCCAGTACCTGCAGTAGACTCCTGGATCGAAAACCTCATCACAGTACATAAGGAGGTTAAGGAATACCTAGAACGGGCCCGAGAAGATGTCAAACGTTATGCTGACTCCAAAAGAAGACCTGGACCTTCCTATTCAGTAGGAGATAAGGTTTGGTTATCCTTGAAGCTCCTTCCTCGACACCTGCGCCCCAATAAACTGGCTCCCAGATACTACGGTCCCTTTTCCATACAAGAAATCATCAACCCAGTGGCCTTTCGACTTCGGTTACCTGAATCTTGGAAAATAATCCATCCAGTCTTTCACACTTCTCTGTTAAAACCATACATTCAGTCATCCCAAACAGCTCCTAGATCTACTCCTGTTATTGTAAATGATCAACTGGAATACGAGGTTTCCAGGATTTGTGACTCAAGATATCGACGTGGTCAACTACAATATCTGGTTGAGTGGAAAGGGTACCCTTCCAGTGAGCGTACCTGGGAACCCGTGTCAAACATGAATGCTCCCAGATTGGTTCGACGATTTCATCTGATCCATCCGGGCAAACTCGGAGGAGCTGGTTTCCAGAGGAGGCATACTGTCATGAACCGTCGTCTACGTCCTTTCTGGACCTCCTGGTCCCTGACTCGCAGGGGATTGCATGCAGTTATCCTTCCAACATGACCGCCCGGAACGGAATGCTCCGGATCAGTCTATGCGTTCCACGCTGCTCATCCTACAAAAGAGACACACCCCGCGGCTCTGCGCGTCTCAACGCTACCGCTACCTGTAGTCGGACGTGCTTACCCGGAGTTCGATCGGGGCTCTTGCTTGATTCCTTGTTCCCATTTCCTTGAATCCCCTCCTGTTCCCTTCCCTCTCCAATCTCCTGGAAAACCTTCCACGCTTGAGTCACGGTCCTCCGTGCCTCCGAGTGTACCTTAATTACTTCCGGGAATTACCCGGGACTTTTTGAAAGCTCCTGGAAACTGAACCGCTACTCTCACGCTGGACGCCGAAGATCGGCGTTCAGGTCTATACAAATCCCGGACCATAAAGAAGACGAAATCACAGAAGGTCACAAGTACACAACAGAAACAGGTGAGAAGGGGAGAGACTTGTGACAGGCAAGGCCTCCCCCTCCAGCTCCTTCCACCAGGAAATCACACCTAAATGATAATTATAGGGTTTGGGAAGAACCTGGTCTGCAGTGGGGAAGGAAACAATGAACAGCTGCAAAGCAGGAAAGGGTAAGTGTGAGGACTGTTGTAAAATGGCCTCTGCCAAGAGAACAGGGAGGAGACTGCTCCTGAACTGAAGGGAGACAAAAATAGGCAGAGACAAAAAACCATCTGCGGCTGGACATTCACAAAGAACATTTTGTTTAAATACATATAACTTGCCACTTAAAACTGTCAAAAACACAAAAGTAACGGAATTGTAAATCAAATTTTTGCCTACACATTTCAAGAGGCGGCAATATCGTGTGACATATTGTGGAAGGAAACGGCAGAAAATGTGATTCCATAGCAAATGTATTTCTGCTAGAAGTATGAAACTTTATACACGTATGCCCACGTTATACGCGCACACTTGTAGAAATTTGCTGATAAATGGGACATTGTGTTCCTGATGAAAAGGCTGAAATTCTAAGAAAAGCAGACACAAGATCCCACAGCTACGGGGTTTTGAGGAGTAGTTGCTGTACAAAATATGTGACCGATATATTCGGTTGTTATAGAAGTTGCATATGTGTAAATATGTATTGCATCAAAAGTAGATTTTGTGTTCAAGAGGCTAGGGGTAGACTCTAAGCCTCATAAACCTAGACCATAAAGGTGACACCCTGTTTTCTCCTCCTACCAAAGCAGAGAGGAGATTCTGACTAATCCCTGTCAAAGGGGCGAGCTTAGGCTAAACCAGCAAATGCACCCCCTGTATCATAGCATAAATAGAGACAGCAGAGGGCAGAAAAGGACAGACAGATTCACCCACTATCCGAATGCTGGCGGAGGACCCTGTTGCAGAACTTTCCATCTTCTTTGCTCCAGCCTCCAGAAACTTGGCAAAGCAGAACGCATTGCATAGCTGAACCACTTTCAGCTAGGCCTCAATTTCCAGAACCAGAAGCAACCCCACAAACCTAAGGGGAACTAAAATAAACCTGGGCTGTGCTGTACTGTTTGCCTGCTGAAATAATTATCATCAGAACCAAAGAGGGCAGATCCAATCCAGTCCGGTGCCGTGACCAGAGTGCATTGCAGATCAGATCCAGTCCTGAGCCGTGCGGTGTCCAGAGCACCTTGACGCTGCCCAAATCCAATGTGCCCAGCAATCTGTCCTGACCAGAATCCCTGACCAGAATCCTGACGGTTCCGTTTGAAACATATCTAGTGAGTATCTATAGATAGAACTGTGTCACTAGCATATGTACCTTGCTTAGTCCAATCCCTATTTTAAATCCATCCTATCTTGTCTTCAGAACCTGCATTGTTGGGGGCATTTTTGAGTTGTCTGAACTCTCTATCCAATCCCTCCTATCTTCCTCCTGTGCTAGTTTTGCTAAAACTATCTTTGTCCTGATCCTTTCTCATCTGAAGAAGTCGAGTTTCCTTATCAGGTGGTCCCCCTGATCCAGTGATTGTAATCCCTGTGTGGTACTCGCTTCTTCATAGTCATCCCCTGGTGTAAGCAAACACATTTGTCATTTTTAAAAGTGCATTTCTGTTTTTCCTTCTCGAAAAATGACCTCCACTAAAACGTCCATAACTTCCACGTTTTTGTGCTAGAAACAAGATTCCAACTTCTGCTTGTAGCTAACATCCACAGCTTTAAATCGCATCCCAAATCCTTACAGTTATCCAGTTATCGTGATTATCGTGCAGTGAAAAGTTTGCTGCGAATTTCGTTTTAGTGAAATTCTTACATGTGTAAAACAGTTTATGATTGCTCCCGACCTTAATTTTAAGATTTCAAATTGTTTCTTGGTATTAAATCATTGTTAGTGTTTGTGTGCAACCATCCAAAGCGGCTCCCATAAGAATTGATAGCAATTTCAGCAATGTAAACCATATATAGGGCCTCATTACACGGAAGGCGGTGATCCAGGGTGCTATTAGCACCCTGGACCATGCCGGTAAATTACCGGCACCGCCTTGGCGGTAAGGGGATTTACCGCCCCATTCCAAGGTCGGTGGGGCGGTAAATCCCCCTTCCGCCATTGCCCTTCCCCATTCCCATTTCTGCCCCATAGGGCTCTATGGGAATGGGGAAGGCGCTAATTACGGCACCGCAATTTTGCGGTGCCGTAATTAGCTCCGAGGTCGCTTAGCGGGTTCGTTTTTAACGCCTGCAAAAAGCAGGCGTTAAAGCACCAACCCGCTAAGGGACCTCGTAGTACGGCGGTAAGGGTTAACGGTCACCGTTGCCATTAACGGTGACCGTTAACCCTTACCGCCGTCCGTGTAATGAGGCCCATAGTGTTTTTGCCCAATCCATTCTCAAAGATAACTCCAAAAGCCATTCTGACAGCTTGACAGTCAATTCCGTTTTTTCTCTTGTGTTTGCTGGGGGAAAGTGGGATTGATAGTTTGTTTGAATTCTACCATTCCTGAATACCTGCTCTCTCCTCCTATCTCTTTACATTGCCTATTGGGGGTTGAGGGGTGGGCAGGGAGAACCTTTAACCACAGTGCTATCTGTTCTGAACACACACACAAAAGTATTATTTCTGTGCTGAATTGTTTTGCTCATTATTACTCCTTGCATATTAAAGGGATTATTCACTGTTACATCACCCCATTGGTGATTATTGTATACCCATTAAAACATAGTGTGATTAAATGGTAAATACATAAATAAATATTTTAAATTTGCAAACCAGCCTGATCCCTGGTTCAGTGTGACCGGGGGGGTGAGAGGGGTTCCAGGAGAGGGGCGTGATATGAGCGGTACATCGTTCAGAATAAAGAACTTTTGGACAAAAATAAATAAGGATTTCAGTTGTGCATTACACGCTAGGCATTGACTTGGGTATGTGCTGGATTGAAATCACTTACACACCCCTATGATGCATGCTAAATGTCAAACCATTAAAAATAACCCTACATTCTGCCACACCTCTACCATGTGTTCCACAGGACCCTTTATCAAAGCAAGAATAAGAAGAAGGAATGTTTCAGTCATCAAGTTATTGCTCGAATAAGGAATAATAGTAGCGACTCGCAGTCCCCTTAATACCCTGATTCTTCTGATTAAGAAGCCAGGTGAAGATGTCTATTGTTTCATTCAGGACTTGCGTGCAGTCAATGCTGCTGTGCTACCAGCATTTCCTGTGGTCCCAAACCCAGTCACCTTCTTGTCCTGCATCACTGATGCCGTTTACAGTTGTTGATTTGTGTTCTGCTTTCTTTTCAATACCTGTACACCTTGACGGTTTCAGCCAAAAAGACTGAGTTGAAAAGACCTACCCAACCAAAAGTCGACCTTTTAGAAGGTAGAACATTTGGTAGTGACTTCTTTAGGACTTTTGTTTGGATGGGTTTCAATTCGGTCTAGGGCTGCAGTGGTGGCCCCGGCTGCTGTTCTGCAGCCCCCCCAAAAATAGTCCTCCATGGGCTGCTGGGGTGTGTCCCCCGTGACCCCTGTTCACTATACTGTGAGCGGGTGTTGCGGGGGTGTCCCCCGCAACTGTCCTGCAGTCCCCCCAATGGGTGCAAGTTCGTATGAACGGCGACCATATTGTTGCAGTTTCTTCTTCCAGTTAAAGGATCTTCCGGGACGGAGGGCGCTCAGCACATTTCCAATTCCCTACTCACCAGGTATCAGAAACTCCTTTCTGCAACAAATGTTTCTCTCAACGTTCTATTCTGAATTCAGCTTTTTTGCTCCCAATCGCCCGTGATGGCGAAGTCCTTGATTGCCTTGTATTGATAAAAAAAGTATGACTCCCTGAGCTTGTCTGAAAGAAGTTTTTTTAAAATACACAAGTGATTGTCTTTGTTGATGGGTCATGCTTATAATTAAAGGGGAGGATGGTTTGCTGGGTTTTCTATTTATACTTCCTATAATGTCGGGGAAGCTTACCAATTGCCCAATGTTACATCTGCCCAGGTATCCAGATTAACTGCCCCTACTCGAGAATGTATTCTGTCTAAAGATAGGCCTGTCACCGTTTATACATACTCCCAATACGATCTTGGGATCATTCCTGATTTCGGTGTCCTGTGGCAGCAGAGAGGTTACTTAGATTCTGCAGGATCTCCTATTCATAATGGAAAAGATGTGTCTGCCTTCTTACAAGCTTTATTACTTCTTTCTACCCTTGCTATCATCAAGTGCTGAGGGCATAGCCCCCCACAATACTGTCCTGCAGTGGCCAACTCTCTATCTGATAAAGCAGCTTGAAATGCGGTCTTGCATGGGCTCTTAATTATGTCCTTATCTGTGTTTCAGTCCAACAGTTACTGATTGCATTTCTTTCCAATCTGGCAAGATTAGGCACCAGTGTCTGAGACAAAGCTGTGGTCACGAAAATCCTGAAATCTTGCAAGTTGTTTCCAGACTCACTTTGGGTTCCTCTAATAGGCAACCTGGTAGCACCTAAAGTAATCGTACCTTATCAAGCCAGACTGGAAAACGCCATTGTTCACTAAGGTAAACAGACTATGATTGACATTGTAAACTGTGGTTGGTTCGTATTTTCTTTCTGTGCTATAGCTCAGACTTAATGTGACAACTGCTCTGTGTGTATGGCTCACAATATGGGATGAGTGGCAAGAATGAGGCCATCTGCACATCCGGCACCGGAAAGGTCCTTTCCTGAATGTGCAGATCAATTTTGTGCAACTCACTGAAGCATGACCTACGAATTTTGTAATTTTTCAGGCTGGGTAGAGGTATACACCTTTCAGAAAGATGATGCTGTTATGGTCCAAAAATGATTCTACATGACTTTATCCCTCATTTTGGCCTTCCTCTAGACCCAGACAGTGATAAAGGGACTCCCTTCACAGGTCAAGTTATCTGAGAGGTTTTCAAAGCCTGAAACATCTCTCAACAGTTCCACTGCACTTACGACGACCAGTCTAGCAGTACTGTGAAAAGACCAAACATTGACCTGAAAAATAGTCTGTTAAAGTGTGTCAAGAAACTGTATTCGCACTTCGCTCATTATTAGAGCATTGAGTGAAGCACAGTCTGGACAAGATAATACTGACTTCCTTTATACAATAGGTGAGAATGTTGTCAGAATTTATGAACTTACCCTTGCAAGTGTGTAAATCAGGCAGGAGACTGTTTGTTACACTTGGAAATGTTCTCATCGAATGTTGTAAGACACGCCCCTCCCATAGAGAACTATGGTAAGAGAAGGTATAAGAACAAATGCATTTCGGACCTGGGGGTTCATTTGTTTGTGAATGGTATGGAGTGTGGGGTCTGGGTTTGTTTGAGCCGAGCCGTCCTTTCATATGGAACTCTGCTTTGCTGCGTGTGTATTTCCATTAAAGACGTTTAGAACCCTCTTGTTATTGGTTCATTTGCTGAAAAGAGGATTTGTCTTCAACAGTAGGGTCCACAAAGCAAGACTTTCATTGCTTGCAAATCCTACAAAATACAGCAGCATGTCAAAGAGTGCTGGACCAGATCATATTGTTCCAATCTGGAGGAGACTGCACTGCCTTACATTAGTGCTATAATTATGCAATAGGCCCCGGGCAGGTGGTGCATTCCCACTTCAGGTAATGCCCCGGGCCCATAGTTACAGGACTGAGCAAAGTGAGAGCCTTAACGAAGGCCCCGGGGCATTACCTGAAGTGGTCCCGGGGTCTCTTTCTGTTAGTAGCCTGGCCCATAAGACTGGGGTACTAAAAGTATTTTGTTTTCTGTTTCGGAACAGAATAAATAGGTTAATAAAATTGCCACCAGGGAAGGAAAATCGAAGTCCGTTTTCCCTTTCATGACGGCCATTCACAAAAATAGAAAAAAGTAAACAAATAAATTGTCACTATGGAAACGGGAGAAGGGACTACCTGTAGCCCCTTCTCTCTGTCCATGGCCCCATTAAAAAAGTAACCAAAAAAATGTCTGGCATGGAAAGGAATGAAAGGACTATATGTAGTCACTTCATCCGTTACATGACGACCTGTCGCAGATCGGGAGCGGACGCGCTGGGGACAGAAGTGTTCCCAGCGCGTCTGCTCCTGAAATGGACTTCAACAAAGGTAAGTGGGAATTGGGGGTAGGGAGGCAATTCTGTGGATGGGAGGAGGAGAGAGGAGGAGGGAGGGGAGAGGGGAAGTGGGATACCACTTACCTCATTCCCCGCCGGGGGAAGATTGCGGCCTCCAGCCGCAAGGCTGCTCGGAGAGGGGGGGGATTACCATTGGTAATACCCCTTGTTCCGAGCCTCCTCATTGGCTGATAGGCTGCCACATCCCCCTCGCTGGGTACTAATTAGATGTAATCCTCTGATAAGTAATTTTAAGACTCTCTATGGCTCTGCCGCCTCTACAACGCAAATAACATTTTGTATAGCACGGCTCAGCTTTCCCACTGAGATCTTCAACACTCGTGTTTTAAGAATTAGGAGGAATAACGCTTTTGTAAATCATACATGGTCTTCAGTCAAAACTATGGAACAGTATTAGAGAAACCCTTAATATTCTGCAATTCAGAAGGAAAATAAAGCCCCTCCTGTTTGAACAACAGTTGTAGAATTCTCGATTGTTACGTTGTCTATGTATTTACCTTATTTTAGGGTTGCACAGAACACTTCAAGTAGTAGTGCCTATGATTACTGAAATTGAAATAAAAGGGATACAAACATGTTAACAACATCCACCACTTCAGCCATAGTGAAACGAGAAAAATCTGTACTTTGCAGAAATATTTATCTGAAAATAAATCAAATCTTCTTCCAAATGCATAGCTGACCCTAACCTTGTGTGTACCCAAAAATGCCATTTGCACCTATCCCTAGCGCTTTGCACCCAATGCATCCATGCCAATGTGCTGGTATTTGTCTTAGCGAAAATCACATGCCCCAAAACCACCTTGAGCTTGACCACCCTGGTAGGAAAGATTTCTTAATTATAGGTAATTTTCCTTCCATGAGGCAACCCCTAAACTTTTTGCTGTTGTTTAGCACCATGATCTAGACTTTGCCAGAGAAGTGCAGCCTTTTGCCGCACTCCTCTGGGCTTTCGCTCCATTCTTACGGGGAAACTGACATGCCCTTAAGACAGTCAGTACTGGGAAACACGTAAGCCTTCGGAAGCGTCCCTGGGCCACCCAGCTGACTGACCAGCCTACACAGGTGTCTCGCTCTGTTACCGCCGTCAGGTTGTGTTGTATTCCGAGTCCTTAGCACTCTCACACAATTTGTACACTTGGCATTCCCAGGTCTGAAGTGAGAAGTGTACATTGGGCTGAAATACACACAGCCGCTTCGTTGCCCTGCTGTGGTAACAATCTGTGCGGGTTCACTGCGTTTGGGACATCCTCAACTCTAACTTCAGCTGCCACGGAATCTACACGACGCCGAGACGTCCCCTGCTTGCATCTGAACCTGCCAGCACTGAAACTGACGCGGAGAAGCCTGGGTCTGCCTTCATCGGGGACCGGTGAGTAACAACGCTAGGAACTGGTCGCCCTCCTGCAGTAGCCCGTAGCTTTTCCTCGCTGTGTTAAACAGCACACCTTTTTCGCACTTGCGCTCTGCTTCTGCCCGCAAGTGGAGGCCGCGCTTGAGTAGCGGAGATCTGTTCGCCCTCCTTTGTTCACCACTCTGAACTGCCTGACTTCCTTGAAGAGACTCCCCTTGGCCCATTGGCACCAGCGTGTGCAGGTACTTTTGAGCACAAGGCTCCACTCTTCGTAGGGCTCGGACTTCCTTCTAGTTAGGTGGCCTCTGAAGGCGAACTGGGTTTAAACAATTACTTGCACTGCCTGTTTTCCTCCCCATCTAGGTGGTCTGCATATTTCGTGCTTCTAACTCTTTAGACCCTTTAGTAATTGTACATATACTGTATTTGATGGTGATGTGTTGGTTTACTTAAGTTTTATCATGATTCTTTACTATGGTCAATATTACAAAAGCCTTGTAATAAATGTGTCTATATTTTTAATATAACACCTGCTTGGAGTAGTTTGTAAGTGTCCTTGCTTTGTGTGCTCATTGCGTGCTTTCAGTCACCCTCACCCCTCTTGAGACCTAGTCTTGACCACCGCGATCGCTACCTTGATTGGTCTGGCTTGTCCAGAGGTTACCCTGTTCCAAGAAACTAGGCTGGCCTTTTGAACCTCTGCCCCTTCAGGACAGAGTTCAGAAATCCATCGTAACAAATTGGTGTACAGCGGTGGGATACGACTGAAGGTATCCAGTGTTGCGCACGAGCAAAGGCATTTCAAGTTATTCCTACCAGGACACATAGTGAATTGTCGTAGTATAACTTTTAAAAGGCCATAGTCCTATATGACAGTATGGAAACAAATACCTTTTAACTTTAAATGCTTCTAAATCCGAAACATTGAAAAAGATGTGTGCGGAGAGAGGTGTCTCCTCTCAAGGCACCAAGTTGGATATGATCCAAAGAATCGTGGCGTGGCAAGAAGCTCAGCTTGACGCTATAACTTTTGAGGACAGTGCAGAAGGAGGTGGGGCTGCTCTCACTGGCAGAACCGATGGTTCTGCCGCTGCACTGGTCCACCGCGACCATGAGGACAGGGAGGATGAGATGTCTAATGTTTCCTTTGCCAGTGACGATGGGGAGGCCATACTTGATTTCAAGAAGCAAGAGCTGCTGTTTAGGCAGAAGGAGCTTGATTTCAACATGGCCAAACTAAAAATCGAACAGGCAGAAAAACAGAAAGACAGGGATCACCAGTTGGAACTGGCCAAGCTTCAGGTTGCAAATGGATCCAAGGGTCCTGGACATGGGTCTAGGGCCTCCTCTCATCCACGGTTTCCAAAAGATCTGCTCAGTGTGTATGAGGAAAAGAATGACATTATGGACTGGCTGAATACTTTTGAGTATGCATGTGAAGTTCAACAAGTTGACAATGCTGATAAGATTGCCTGGTTACTCAGCAGACTGCCCCATTCTGGCTGCAGTGCCATTATGGAAATGTCGAAGGCTGAGCGAGCTGATTTTCCAATGTTGAAGCAAACTCTCATTTTAAAGTTTGGCAAGACTCCTGCCCAATATTTAAAACGATTCCGAGAGTATAAGAAAAAAGAAGGTGGTACTTGGGTATCTTATGTAACCGAATCCTTAAAAAACTTGACTGGCTGGGTCGAAGGTTATAAGGTTTCTACCTTTGAAGGCATGATAAGTCTTGTCATGCTGGAACATATTTTTGCATCTTCTTCCCCAGAGCTTAAGCAGCATTTGGCAGATTCAAAGGAGATAGATCCTAAGAAGCTTGCCATTGCAGCAGATTTATGGGTGTCACATTGAGTGTCCCATAAGGACAAAACTCATCCTGGTAAGCAGGAGGAAGGGAAAAAGTCCAAAGATAAGGAGGGTGGAGAATCTGATAAATCTTCTTCTCAAAAGAGCCACAAAAAGAAAAATAAGGGTAAGACACAAGAGAACTCACAGGGTAGTGGAGGTCAGCCTCCGAAACAGAACTCTGGTTACAATAAGCCTCCCTATGTAAACAGACTCAATGGATCTTGTTTTGCTTGTGGAGCAACTGACCACGTGAAGGGGGATCCCCGGTGTAAAGTTAAACCTTTGGGGGTCCACTCCGCTAATCTGGCCTTCTCCTCCTACGAGGAAGAAGAGATTACAGGAGCATCATTCTCCGCAGACGCCTTCCCCAGTGGGATAGAAGCTGAGGTAGTTTTAGTTTCCCTACTTTAAAGACAGTGTGCTGATCAATGGAGTAGATACTCCAGCTCTTAGGGATAGTTGGTGCAGTCGAACTGTAGTGGATTCTACCTTGGTAGACTCAGAGGAAGTTGCCAGAGCTACTCTGATACCCACCAAGTTGGCTGACGGCCCACCTCGCATGTTTCCAGTAATACCTGTAAATCTAACTTTAAATGGTACAGCATTCAGGATTCCAGTGAGCATTCAGAGAAACGTCCCAGGAAAGGTCTTGTTGGGCAACAATCTCAGAGCTTTAGGGCTCGTAGGAGACACTGCTGACAGACCCTGCACACAGTCTCAAACACGGGCAGCATTGGCCAAGACCAATACGCTGCCCCAGCCAAAGGGGAAAACCAAGGCTAAAGGAGTACGAAAACCAAAACGAGCGAAAGAAAATATTCCCCCGAACTGTCATGACACATAGAACTTGCCCCTTCTGGACTTCCTGGTCCTTATCGCGCCGGGGCTTGTATTCTTTGTTACTCCCAACATGGCCGCAACAAGCGACTTGCCTCGCAGCAGCTTCCACGTCACACACGGCACGTTCTATAAATTGGCCACGCCCCCGCGGCCCCATGCGTCTCAACGCTATCATTAGGTAGTGACTTGACGTGTGTGTGCTGTTCGGCGAATCCACTATTCCTAGATCCTGGTTCCTTCTTCCTTCCTTCACCCCTTCCCTCTAATCTGCTCCTGGAATCCCCATTCTTAGTGACCGCTACCTATTTTCCTGGACATCCTGGAACAGCGACCTTCCCGGAACTCTGAACGTGCTCTGCAGCCGGACGAGACTCGAGCGAGCCTATACAAGACCCGGTCCATCCACAAGAGGAATCCTCCCGCGGAACAGAGCAAGAAGCGATCCCAGGTGAGACGGGGGGAGATTTACGACAGTTTGAGACGCCCAACTTCCGACACTGATACTGCTATGGAGGAAGCAGTCCAGGACCTTATGCGTGGCATGCAAGAGCTCTCAACTGAAGTACAGAACTTAAAGGCTGAGAATGCTGCGTTAAGGCAGCTTGTTTTGTCTTGCGACCCCGCTAACAAGGACAGTGTCTTACTGGGTGGAGTGGTAGACAAATATGATGGATCGGCAAAATCCTAACGTGGATTCCTGCTTGGTGCATTTTACTTTTAAGCCCTATTATTTTTCAACTTCTAGGGCGAAGGTGGGCTTCATAATCTTGCACCTCACAGGGAACGCGTTGACCTGGGCCACTCCCTTAGTCAACTCAGGGGATGCCCTCCTGGATGATTATGATGGATTCATTCAGGCACTCAAGACCACCCAGAACAGATTTTTAGTGCTCAAGAACGCTTACTTGATTTCCGACAGGGTACTCAGGATATGCTAACGTACGTTACTAGATTCAAACAACTGGCCAAAGAAGCGGATTGGTCCTCAGAAGCAAGTTTCACTCTATTTCGCAGGGGTCTAAACGAGGACATTAAGGATGAATTAGCCCGGGTGGCTCGTCCTGGTTCATTCCAGGCTCTTATGGATCTAGCCATGCAAATAGACTTCCGAATCCAGGAAAGGAAGGCTGAAAGAAGGAAGACCAAGACACCCTTTCAAAAGAATTCCCTTGAGACCTCTGTTAAAACCGATTCTGCCCCAACCCCTGACATAGATCCGGAAGCCATGCAAATCGGAGCCTTCCGTGGGCCTAATTCCCCGCAAGAAAGGATGAGAAGGATCCACACAGGCCTGTGCATGTATTGTGCCTCGGATAAACACCTTGTTAGAGAATGCCCTCTAGCCCCTTCACGGCGTTCGGGAAACGCCAGCTCCCGATCCTAGATGGAGCGAGGTGTCGGGAGAGAGATGTTTGCTCCACATCATTTCCATCCTTGAACTCTCCTAGACAAAACAGTTTGGTGATACTACAGGCCTTCCTCTCGCCCTCCAAAGACAAGACCTATCCCATTCTGGCCTTGGTGGACTGCGTAGCTATGGGAATTTTCATTGATCAAGGCTGGGTTGTTAGTCATCATATTCCGTACGAGACACAAAACACCATGCAGCCGGTGGAAGCAATTGACGGAAGACCCCTCTCTTCAGGACCCATAAGCCTGCACACTAAAGTGATCCAACTTTCCATAAACCATCACCAAGAGCGGATTACTTTCGACATCATTAAGTCAGCCCATTACCCGATGGTTTTGGGTATGCCCTGGTTACAAAAGCGCAATCCGTATATCAATTGGACAGCAGGATCATTATTCCTGGGCTCAGAGTTCTGCATGTCCCACTGTCTATCCCTGGAACCTTCCTTGATAACTCCTAAAGAACCACCAAGAGACCAAGAAACACAACTCATGGTTTCCAATATCATACAAGTTCCAGAGGCCTATCAGGGATATGCTGATGTATTTTCTACTGCCATAGTCCAAGCCTTACCCCCTCACAGGCCCGAAGACTGTGCCATAGATACAGATCCCTCAGCTGTAATTCCCTTCGGACGAATGTTCATTCTTTCCGAACCTGAGAAAAAGGCCCTTCGGGAATACCTAGACACCAATCTTGAAAACGGCACCATAAGACCCTCGAAATCTCCAGCGGGTGCTTTGTTGTTCTTCGTTCCCAAGAAGGATACCAAGGAACTCTCCTTGCCTCGGCTATCGAGGCTTAAACCAATGCACCCTCAAAGATCGGTACCCACTGCCCCTGATCTCGGATATCCTGGAAGCTGTGAGAGGAGCCGTAATATTCACGAAGTTGGATCTCTGGAGTGCCTAGCATTTAATCCGTGTCCGGGAAGGGGACGAATGGAAAACAGCCTTTAGAACACCCTTTGGTCACTATGAATACCTAGTCACGCCTTTTGGACTAGCCAATCCTCCCGCAGTCTTTCAGCGTTTTATGGACAGGGTGTTCTCTGATATGTTGTTCCTCTTCGTCATTGTCTATCTGGATGACATATTGATTTTTTCCAAGGATCCTCTAAAACAGGAAGAACATGTTAAGGCAGTACTACAACGACTTTGTGAACACAAACTGTTACCCAAACCCGAAAAATTGCTTGTTCCACGTTACTTCTGTTCACTACCTAGGATTCATCCTTAGCCCAGAAGGAATTGGTATGGATCCTTCAAAGGTAAAGGCCATACTGGCTTGGCCCGCTCCCACATCTGTGAAACAAGTGCAATCCTTCCTGGGGCTCGCCAACTTCTACCAGAAGTTTATTTCTACCTTTTCCAAGATCGTTCAGCCGATCGTTGCTCTATTGAAGAAAGACACCCCCTTTATCTGGTCTACATCGCAAGATAAAGCATTCCAACGATTGAAGACAGAGTTCACGCAAGCCCCCATTCTGACCCAGCCCGACATAAATCGCCCATTCCTAGTGGAAACGGATGCCTCTAACTATGCCATAGGGGAGGTCTTGAAACAGGAACTTGAGGATGGACTGGACCACCCCATTGCTTACCTTTCACGAACCCTAACCCCCAGCGAGACACACTATTCCGTCCTGGAGAAGGAACACTTGGCCATCCGTCAAGCCTTCACTGAATGGCGACACCTACTTCTGGGTGCTAGATATCCAGTTCAGGTCCGCACAGATCATCGGAATCTCCAAATCCTACAGTCGTTGGAGTGCAGGAACAGTCGTCAGGCCCGTTGGGCCTACTTCTTTGCCCAGTACCAGTGTCAAATCACTCATGTTCCCGGATCACAAAACATGATTGCTGACGCCTTATCTCGACGTCCTGACTACGCAGCCTCTGAGGACAAGGCCTATCCTAAGATGTTTCCCCAAACTATCTTTGTAGCTCAAGCAATCAACCTCCTGGAAGAAATCCGAGTGCAAACCCAGTCCTCTGACCTCTGGAAGGATATTTCAAGGAAGAATCCATGGAATCTAAGAGTCAAGGAAGAATATCTATTCAAGGACAATGCACTGGTCATTCCTACGCAGAAATTACAACACAGGGTAATAAACCTCTGCCATGATACCCTGCACTCTGGCCATCGTGGTATAACTAACACCCTCCGTCTTATACAAAGACAGTTTTGGTGGCCTCGAATGAAGACCGACGTGCAACAGTACGTCAAGGCTTGTACTGTCTGCAGTCAAAACAAACATGATAACAAGAGACCGGCGGGTCTTCTACTGCAACCATCGCTGCCAACTGTAACGCTCACCTGATTCCCACGGAGGCGCTGATCCCGGCTGGGCTGCTACCGTTTCTTCAATTGAGAAGCTTAGAGCTCGGACGACCCTCAGGACTGGGCTTCCTCTTATGAATGTCTGACTTGCAGGGTAAGTTTTCTGCAGGTGGAAGAAAAAGGGTTAATCACCGTTTGATGGGATTTCTTCTCCCACCAATCGCCAGTTTCTCCCACAGCCTAGCTTTCTACTTGTCTCGGCGAGCTCTCACCTTAGGCGTATAAATGCTGAGCTCTCCATCCTGCGTCTGGTGCAGGGGTGCGTGGATTCCAGTTACGTCACTGGATGTGTTCAGTGTTGAGGCTCAAGTCTTTTGCGGCCTTAGGTGTGGCACTGGTGCTGGGATGCCGAAGAGCGATGCCGCCGTTACTGCACGAGCGGATGCCTGTAAGTATACTGTAGTCTTTAGGCTTTAAAGGATGGGCACCTCAATAATGTCCCTTTTCCTTTGTTTCAGGCCTCGGGATGCTGTGGGCGTAGTTTTCCGTTGCCGCTGCACGTGCCGATGCATGTAAGTATAATGTTCGTTGGCCGCTTTTAATGGCACCTCTAATAATGTCCTTTTTCTAGTTTTCAGGTGCCGGGATGCTGCGGGCTTTATATCCGTTGCCACTGCACGTGCCGATGCACGTAAGTATAATGATCGTTGGCCGCTTTTAATGGCACCTCTAATAATGTCCTTTTTCTAGTTTTCAGGTGCCGGGATGCTGCGGTTGATGCAGCCGCTTCTGCGCGTGCAAAAACTGGTAAGTTAAGATGAATGCGACTGCCTTCACCCAAACCCCTTTTTAATTATGTCCTTTGCCTTTCAGGTGCAGAGAAGCTGCCGAAGAGAAGGCCGCGGTTAGCTCCGTTGCAATCACGGATGGATCAGGTAAGCGGGCGCGGCTGCAAGCGAGTTGCACTTTTCTAACCTTATGTTTATTCTTTGCAGGTTTTGCCGGTGACTGGATTCCGGGATCTGGTAAGTATTGTTCTGTGTCTTTTTTCATCCACAGGTTGCTGCGCGGAAGCTGAAGATGACTCTGGACCTGGAATGCAGGAGCCGACTCGGTGAGCGTCCTGCTGCTGCTGCAGAATAACGCGAAGCACGTGTTTTCCATCGGGTGTGGTTTAAATAGCAGAGAAGTGCTTCCAGTGTGTGTTCTTCCACCGGTTCCACGCAGGTAAGAAAAGAGTTCCTGAATGGAGGGAATAGTTCCTCCCAGCCCTGATGGCTGGGGACTTCAACCAGACAGGATTGTTCTGGGTAAATATGCAGCATGGTCTGCCTCAGGTAAGTCCACCCAAGCATTATTACACTGTTTATCAATATGAGCCCGGCACCTATGGCAACGGGACTGAAACCCTTCATGAGCCTGGCGCCAAAGGCGCCAGAACACGGTCCAAAGGGCCCCTGTAGGGGTCTGCTGGGTCCGGAGTAGTGGAAGACGGGTCTGCTTCCGAGGGCGCTGGGCCAGTCCTGGCCCCTCGGGAGTAGCGCCCATGTCAGCACCCCCCCTCAAGGCCCCTCCCAAACTTGTCCTCCCCGGGGGTTTTGGTTTATCGGGAAAGGTTCGGTGAAATTTCTGGACTAGACGAGGAGCATGGACGTGGTCATAGGGTTCCCATGACCTTTCCTGAGGTCTGTAGCCTTTCCAGTCGATTAGGTAGAATAGCTTTGATGTGATGATTTTAGAGTCCAAAATGTCTTTTACTTCAAATTCGGGCTCCCCATTCACTTTAATGGGTTCTGGAGGATTGGTCAATCTGGTTCCAGGTTGCATGGGTTTCAAAAGAGATACGTGAAATACAGGATGTATTCTCATATGGGTTGGCAATTCTAATTTAACGGCCACTGGATTAATTATGGCCGTAATTGGATATGGTCCCAGATATTTGGGGTTGAAGGTGCGAGGCCCTTTAAGCGATAAATGTTTGGTGGACAGCCAGACTTGATCCCCAACCTGGTATTGAGGGGCATTGCTTCGGTGTTGATCTGCTCCTTTTTTGTACCTCTCTTTAGCTTGTTGTAGTTGTGCAGTCGCTTCCTTAAAAGCTTGGGTTATAACGGTGTGCAATTGATCCACGGCGGGTGTTCCAAGATCTTGAGGTGGATCAAGGTTGGAGGTTCGAGGATGAATCCCATACAAGATGTAGAAGGGACTCTTCCCGGTACCCGAATGAACTGAATTGTTGTAAGCATATTCAGCTATCCAAAGGATGTCCTTCCAGTTACTCTCCGACTGTTGTAGCATGCATCGTAAATATTGCTCGAGAGTCTAGTTTGTTCTCTCGGTTTGCCCGTCGGTCTGGGGATGATGGCTGGTCGAAAGTCTTACATCGATTTGAGCTAATCGACAACAGCTATGCCAAAAGTGGGAAATAAACTGGCTCCCCCTATCTGAGATTAGTACTGACGGGAAGCCGTGTAGCTGGACGATGTTTTCAAGAAATACTTTGGCTAGGACTGATGCTGAAGGTAAGCCTTTTAGCGGAATGAAGTGGGCCATTTTAGAAAACAGGTCCACAATAACAAGAATGGTGTTGTACCCGGAACAGGAGGGTAAGTCTGTGATGAAGTCCATGGAAAGGGTATGCCAGGGACACGGTGGGATGTCTAATGGTTGCAGAAGACCAGCCGGCCTCTTCTTCTGACCCTTGTTTTGAGCGCACACACCGCAGGACATCACAAATTCCTTTATGTCTTTTCTCCACGAAGGCCACCAGAAGTGTCTCTTCACCTTTCCTGTGGTTTTGGCAATGCCAGGGTGACCCTCAATTAATGAATCATGATAGCAGGAGATTACCTGTCTTTGTAAATCGGCGTGTGGTAGGAACAATCGTCCTTGGAAATAAGGCAAGTCATTGCTTACGGTGAAATCTTTTCCTTTTTGTAACCAGTTCAGTAAGTCTGGTGAGGTTACAAGTTGTTTAGTTTTTTCTTCAATATCCTCAATGGATTGTGAAGAAATCAGACCCACGATCCTTTGTTCAGGAATTATTGGTACAGGTTCTGGATTGGCAACGTTATCTCCCATTCCAATTCGGGAAAGAGCATCCGCTTTGCCGTTCTTGTTGCCGGGGCGACAAGTGATCACGAAGTCAAATTCAGCAAAGAATAGAGCCCAGCGAAGCTGTCTGGAGGATTGAGCCTTGGCGGTTTTCAGATACTGCAGATTTCGATGATCGTTGATCACCGTGACGGTGTGTCTGGCCCCGAGGAGATAATGCCGCCATGCCTTAAAGGCTGATTTAATCGCTAGAAGCTCTTTGTCTGTGATGGTGTAGTTGATCTCAGGCGCCGAGAACTTCCGAGACCAGAATGCCACAGGATGCAATTGGTTAGTCTCTGGATCTCTTTGTGATAGGACTGCTCCCATTGCTAAGCTGGAGGCGTCGGTTTCAACGATGTAAGGGAGGTCCGGGCGTGGGTGTTTCAGTATTGGCGCTGAGGTGAATTTAGCCTTTAGCTCTTGGAAGGCTTGTTCTGCTTCTGCGGACCATTCAAAGCTTTTATTTTTTCTTAAGAGGGCGGTGATGGGTTGTACCACTCGTGAAAACTCTGGAATAAATCTACGGTAAAAATTGGCAAAGCCTATCATGCTTTGAACGCCTTTCACGGAAGTAGGAGACGGCCATTTGAGGATAGCGTCTACTTTTCTCGAGTCCTTGTGGACTCCTTTGGGTGTCAGAATAAATCCCAAAAATTCAACCTCAGTGACATGAAAAACACATTTTTCGAGCTTGGCAAAAAGTTTATGTTGGTGAAGTTTTTCAAGGACCGCCCTAACATGATTTCGATGGTCAGCTTCTGAAGATGAGTACACAAGAATGTCGTCTATGTAGACGACAACGCAGACATCAATGAGCTCTCTGAGGACATCATTCATAAAATATTGGAAGGCGGCCGGTGCATTGCATAGTCCAAAGGGCATCACTTGGTATTCAAATAGCCCATACTTAGTGCGAAAGGCCGTCTTCCATTCATCTCCTTCCTTGACCCGTACCAAGTGATAAGCTCCCCGGAGATCAAGCTTAGTATAAATACAGGCGTTTTTTACCTGGTCAAGGAGTTCCGGGATCAGAGGTAAGGGGTACCGGTTTTTTACTGTTATCTGGTTCAGAGCACGATAATCTATACAGGTTCTGAGGTCACCTTCTTTTTTTGGTACGAAGAACAGAGCCGAGGATGCAGGGGACTTCGACGGACGGATAAAGCCATTGGCCAGGTACTGGTCTAAATACTGTCGCAGATGAAGGTTCTCAGGCTCAGTAAGGGCGTAAATCCTACTGCAAGGGGGAGTTGCACCGGGTAGCAAATCTATCTGACAATCGTATGATCTGTGGGGTGGCAAGGTGTTAGCCTGTTCCTTTTGAAAAACATCTTGGAACTCTTGATACTCTAGAGGTAATTGTGGACCGTCAGCCGTCACTGACGCTAGGCCAATGTTGGGTCGTGGAAAACAAGTTGGTGTGCACTCTGGGTACTTTATCGTCTTTGCTCGCCAATCAATCTGAGGATTGTGTTTCTCCAACCAAGGAATCCCAAGAATTACTTGGAATTGAGGAGCCTTGATCATGTCGAACACAATTACCTCCTGATGCCCGTCTTGGCCTAGTATTGTCACTTCAATAGTGGTATGGGTCACTGGTCCGGAGGCGATTTCCGTCCCATCCACCGTGGTAATGACGTCTTTAACCACCTTTGGACAAAGAGGTAAGTTCATCCTGGAAGCCAATTCGCGGTCCACATAATTTCCAACTGCTCCGCTATCAATGTATGCCTTATTTGCATGCAAACGATCCGGTTGCTCTGGGTTTACGAGGACCATTGGCATTATGAAGTGCGAGGTCAAAGAACTGGTTTTTACGCTCGGCAAGCGGACCTCTGCACTTGTCGGGCGAGGTCGTTTCCCGGCTCAGGCTTTTCAGAACTCTTATCAGAAGCTCCCACTGTCTTCTTAGGTGGTTTCACCGGGCAATCTCGAAGAAAATGTCCTGAATTTCCACAATAGAGACATAGTTGCATTTGTCGTCTCCTGTCGCGTTCTTTCTGCGTTAGGGGACCCTTTACAACCCCAATTTGCATAGGTTTGACAGCTTCAACTCCTTTGGTGTGACTTTGAGGCTTAGGGAACACTTGTGTTTCAAACCTGGATCGATCCGCCTTTCTGTTTTGTAGTCTGTGATCCAATTGGACCACCAAATCAATGTACTCTGAACAATCCTGAGGAGGATTCACTACCTAGGCAAGGACGTCTTTGAGTTCGCCACGCAAACCCCTGTGAAAAAGCGTGATTCTTTTGTCCTCAGGCCATCTGGTTTCCACGATTAGCCTATTGAATGATGCAATGTAGGCCAAAAGATCTTGATTGCCCTGTCGTAGGGAAAGGAGTTCGTTGTCCAGGGCCTGCCCCTGGGAATGCCTTGCAAAAAGTCTTTCCATATTTGCCTGGAAGGTCGGGAAATCACGAAGGATCGGGTCATCCTGTGTAACCAGAGGGATCGACCAATCAGCGGCACTGCCGCTAAGATACGAAAGCACAAAGGCTACCTTAGTCTGGTCAGTCGGAAAGGCTGCAGGTCTACAAAGAAAGTGCAATCGGCATTGATTTATAAACACCGCAAACCTTTTAGGGTCACCAGAGAAGCGTTCAGGCGGTGCCAATGGCACATTTCCGGGTAGGTTGATTTGAACAGGATTGGCTGAAGCCGCTGGGATATAGCTCCCTCCTGAATTAGGTAGCGGGGTTTGCCCCGCTTGCGTCTGTAATAACTGTCTGGCGAGATCATCAGTTCGTTCTTTTGATATTATCAATTCCCTCTTAAGGGCATTCGTTTCCTGGCGGGCAGCATGAACTTCAGCTCTTAATTCCCCTAATAACTGGGCCAGTTGGTCTGTGTCGGAAGTTTCCATAGCGCCTGGGTAGGAGGTTATTGGTGGGCTTCGCGTTCTGTAACGCTCACCTGATTCCCACGGAGGCACTGATCCCGGCTGGGCTGCCATCGTTTCTTCAATTGAGAAGGGTAGAGTTAGGACGACTTTCAGGACTGGGCTTCCTCTTATCGAATGTCTGACTTGCAGGGTAAGTTTTCTGCAGGTGGAAGAAAAAGGGTTAATCACCGTTTGATGGGATTTCTTCTCCCACCAATCGCCAGTTTCTTCCACAGCCTAGCTTTCTACTTGTCTCGGCGAGCTCTCACCTTAGGCGTATAAATGCTGAGCTCTCCATCCTGCGTCTGGTGCAGGGGTGCGTGGATTCCAGTTATGTCAATTGAGAAGCGTAGAGCTCGGACGACTTTCAGGACTGGGCTTCCTCTTATAGAATGTCTGACTTGCAGGTTAAGTTTTCTGCAGGTGGAAGAAAAAGGGTTAATCACCGTTTGATGGGATTTCTTCTCCCACCAATCACCAGTTTCTCCCACAGCCTAGCTTTCTACTTGTCTCGGCGAGCTCTCACCTTAGGCGTATAAATGCTGAGCTCTCCATCCTGCGTCTGGTGCAGGGGTGCGTGGATTCCAGTTACATCACTGGATGAGTTAAGTGTTGAGGCTCAAGTCTTTTGCGGCCTTAGTTGTGGCACTGGTGCTGGGATGCCGAAGAGCGATGCCGCTGTTACTGCACGAGCGGATGCCTGTAAGTATACAGTACTCTTTAGGCTTTAAAAGATGGGCACCTCAATAATGTCCCTTTTCCTTTGTTTCAGGCCTCGGGATGCTGTGGGCGTAGTTTTCCGTTGCCGCTGCACGTGCCGATGCACGTAAGTATAATGTTCGTTGGCCGCTTTTAATGGCACCTCTAATAATGTCCTTTTTCTAGTTTTTAGGTGCCGGGATGTTGCGGGCTTTATATCCGTTGCCATTGCACGTGCCGATGCACGTAATTATAATGATCGTTGGCCGCTTTTAATGGCACCTCTAATAATGTCCTTTTTCTAGTTTTCAGGTGCCGGGATGCTGCGGTTGATGCGGCCGCTTCTGCGCGTGCAAAAACTGGTAAGTTAAGATGAATGCGACTGCCTTCACCCGAACCCCTTTTTAATTATGTCCTTTGCCTTTCAGGTGCAGAGAAGCTGCCGAAGCGAAGGCCGCGGTTAGCTCCGTTGCAATCACGGATGGATCAGGTAAGCGGGCGCGGCTGCGAGCGAGTTGCACTTTTCTAACCTTATGTTTATTCTTTGCACGTTTTGCCGGTGACTGGATTCCGGGATCTGGTAAGTATTGTTCTGTGTCTTTCTTCATCCACAGGTTGCTGCGCGCAAGCTGAAGATGACTCTGGACCTGGAATGCAGGAGCCGACTCGGTGAGCGTCCTGCTGCTGCTGCAGAATAACGCGAAGCACGTGTTTTCCATCGGGCGTGGTTTAAATAGCAGAGAAGTGCTTCCAGTGTGTGTTTTTCCACCGGTTCCACACAGGTAAGAAAAGAGTTCCTGAATGGAGGGAATAGTTCCTCCCAGCCCTGATGGCTGGGGACTTCAACCAGACTGGATTGTTCTGGGTAAATATGCAGCATGGTCTGCCTCAGGTAAGTCCACCCAAGCATTATTACACTGTTTATCAATATGAGCCCGGCGCCACTGAAACCCTTCATGAGCCTGGCGCCAAAGGCGCCAGGACACGGTCCAAAGGGCCCCTGTAGGGGTCTGCTGGGTCCGGAGTAGTGGAAGACGGGTCTGCTTCCGAGGGCGCTGGGCCAGTCCTGGCCCCTCGGGAGTAGCGCCCATGACACCAACAAGACCATGGGAGTTTATTGCTACATTGTGGAATTACCACCTTCCCGAGGGTACACGACCATCATGGTAACCATAGACTTGTTCACCCATATGGCTCATTTTACAACTTTGTATAAACTACCATCCTCCTCAGAACTTGCTGGAATCTTCCTAGAACATATTTTGCGTCTTCATGGACTTCCTTCCAAGATCATATCGGACCGAGGACCTCAATACGTCTCACAATTCTGGAAACATCAGTGTCGTATTCTAGGGATCCAACGCGCTCTCTCATCAGGTTATCACCCACAAACCAAGGGAGCCACGGAACGTGTAAATCAAACTCTGGAGCAATATCTTTGTTGTTTTGCCACCAAGGTTCAGGATGACTGGTCTCTCCTCATACCCCTGGCCGAGTTTGCCTACAACAATTCCGATCACTCAGCACTCAAGGTCAGCCCTTTCTATTGCAGTCAAGGTTTTCACCCATCCGTTTTACCTTCTGTTCTTCCACATCCCACTCCAGTACCTACTCTCGACTCATGGATACAGACTCTCATCAACATACACAAGGAAGCCAAGGAACAATTGAAAAAGGCTCAAACACGCACTAAGCTCTATGCAGATTCCAAGAGAAAATCAGCGCCCTCTTATTCTGTTGGTGATCAAGTCTGGTTGTCCTCGAAACTATTACCGCGACATCTACGGCTGAACAAATTGGCCCCTCGGTACTTTGGACCATTTTCCATAAAGAAAGTCATCAATCCTGTCTCATTCCGACTCAAGCTACCTGATTCCTGGAAGTAAATACACCCAGTCTTTCACACTTCCCTATTGAAACCTTACATCCAATTCTCCTGAAAATCCTGCAGACCCAGTTCTGTTGTTGTGGACGATCAGCTGGAATATGAAGTGTCCAGAATATGCGATTCTAGGTATAAACGGGGTCGACTTCAATACCTGATTGAATGGAAAGGATACCCTCCTAGCGAGAGAACCTGGGAACCAGTATCTAACTTAAATACCCCTCGACTGCTTAGAAGATTCCATCTCATATATCCGGGCAAACCTGGTGGAACAGGTCTTCGGAGGAGGTGTCAGGAGTGGCACTCTATTAAGAGTGGCACAGGACACCCAGAAAGGGTTTGGGTGGTTGTGCCAAATAAAGTGGACAGATAAGAACACACACAGCGGAAAGGAAAGAGAACGAAGAGTAAGCAAGAGTAGCAAGGGAAAAGATACAGAATGAATACCCTCTTGGGGTGTATGCAGATATAGGAAAAGAGTATTCCACGAACCTTGGAAATACTCTAGCCTTCTGCACAGTTTGCTATAACAGAGGCCCACGCTGTTTGCTCATGACTTGGAACAGCAGCTCTGGGTGTCTGTAATGTAGAAACAGGACAAGGGAAGGGGCAGAGGTTGACTGATGGGAACCAACAGACACGCTCTGTACAAAAGGGTCTACAAACAGTACAAGAGAAGATACTACAGACAAATCCAGTAAAGAAGGTGATAGCAAACTAGCAGAAGGAAATGAAAGGAAAGTTGTGTAACAGGATAGGATAGCAGAGGACAGTAAGGAACAAGGTTGAGAGCTCAGAGGAGCAGGAGAGCAATGAGTAAGCCCACAGGAGTAGGACTATAAGGTAGAACGCCCAGAGGAAAAAGGGCTTAGGGCAGCAGAGTAAAGCAGACTGCACGGCAAGGATCCCGTAAGGGCCGGGCAGTAAGGAGTGAATCCTGAGGGACAGGGCCGAAGAACGTAGAAGGTAGCAGAGGACTGTAGAGAGCTGCTAGGCCGAGAACCCAGCGGAAAAGGTAGGTAGTAGGCAGCGAAGCGTGATAAGCTGCAAAGTAGGAAGGCCCATAGGACAAGGGCTGTAGGTAGCCAGATAGAGGTAGGCTGCAGAGCAGGGAGCCCCAGAGGACAAGGGCTAAGGCAGCCGGAGTGAGGCAGGCTGCAGAGCAGGGGAGCCCAGAAGACAAGGGCTGAAGGCAGCCGGAGTGAGGCAGGCTGCAGGGCAGGGAGCCCAGAGGACAAGGGCTGAGGCAGGAAAGCAGCAGAGCGTGATCAGCTGCAATGTAGAGGGTCCGCAGGGCAAGGGGGGAGGCTGGAAGGCAGCAGAGTGTGATTGGCTGCAATGTGGAGAGCCCGGCAGGGCAAGGGCGGAGGCTGGAAGGCAGCAGAGCGTGATCGGCTGCAATGTGGAGAGCCCCGCAGGGCAAGGGCGGAGGCTGGAAGGCAGCAGAGCGTGATCGGCTGCAATGTGGAGAGCCCGGCAGGGCAAGGGCGGAGACTGGAAGGCAGCAGAGCGTGATCGGCTGCAATGTGGAGAGCCCGGCAGGGCAAGGGCGAAGGCTGGAAGGCAGCAGAGCGTGATCCGCTGCAATGTGGAGAGCCCGGCAGGGCAAGGGCGAAGGCTAGAAGGCAGCAGAGCGTGACCCGCTGCAATGTGGAGAGCCGAGCAGGGCAAGGGCGGAGACTGGAAGGCAGCAGAGCGTGATCGGCTGCAATGTGGAGAGCCCGGCAGGGCAAGGGCGAAGGCTGGACGGCAGCAGAGCGTGATCAGCTGCAGTGTGGAGAGCCCAGAGGAGCAGGGCTGTGAGGCAGGGAGCCTGGAAGGCTATGGCTGCAGGCAGCAGGGTGGAGCAAGCAACAAGGCAGGGTCCAAGCAGGAGTGAAGGTAAGCAGCATACAAGATCCGTAGAAAGATGCAAAAGGTGGAGGAAGGACTCTCAGATGCAAGAGGCTGAGCCACTGCAGGCAGCAGCCTTTATACTGCCTAGCCCAGCACAGAGGCAGGCTAATTGGTTGCACCTGGCTAAGCACACCTGCTGGCAATCGGCCACCTCCCTTTCTGTTCCTGGGCTGGTGGAAGCAGGGCAAGTCTCTAGGGCTTCTGGGGGGTGTAGTTCCTTTGATAACCGATAGGAACCGCCAGGAATCGATGCTTGTAGCCAGGTGCATTATGGTATGCGTAGTTTGTTGTTAATAATAATAAAGCACCAAAGTCTCGCAAATGGGAAATAAAGTTCCCAAAGTAAATATACATGGATCCAAGAGTCTGTTGTAAATAAATGATAAACATATAGTCCAAATTGAGCGTAAATGGATGTGCCCATGGCGCAGGCATGACAGGAGGCATGCTGTCATGACCGATAGAACTTGCCCCTTCTGGACTTCCTGGTCCTTATCGCGCCGGGGCTTGTATTCTTTGTTACTCCCAACATGGCCGCAACAAGCGACTTGCCTCGCACCAGCTTCCACGTCGCACACGGCACGTTCTATAAATTGGCCACGGCCCCGCGGCCCCGCATGTCTCAACGCTATCATTAGGTAGTGACTTGACGTGTGTGTGGTGTTCGGCGAATCCACTATTCCTAGATCCTGGTTCCTTCTTCCTTCCTTCCCCCCTTCCCTCTAATCTGTTCCTGGAATCCCCATTCTTAGCAACTGCTACCTATTTTCCTGGACATCCTGGAACAGCGACCTTCCCGGAACTCTGAACGCGCTCTGCAGCAGGACGGGACTCGAGCGAACCTATACAAGACCCGGTCCGTCCACAAGAGGAATCCCGCGGACAGAGCAAGAAGCGATCCCAGGTGAGACGGGGGGAGATTTACAACACAAACTCACCTACCACTGCGGTGGAGGAAGTTGGTCAATCGCCCGGGCCTGACGAGGAGGTGGCGAAGCCTGAAGTATTTGACCCCAATGACCATCCTGAACTAAAAGACTTGTTAGTAGAAGGTGGTCCTGACAGGGAACAATTCAGTAGAGGCCAACGTGAGTGCCCATCTCTGGAAGGCCTAAGGAGACAGGCCTGCTCCCAGCTTGAGGGTGAACCTCCTGGGAAGCATCGGATTTATTGGGAAGGTGGACTCCTGTATAGTGAGCCCACAGAGTCTACAGAAGGAGACCATAGGAGGTTGGTGGTTCCCCTTGCTGTAATGTAAGACCCTTCCTCCTGCAGCTGGCGCATGAAGTGCCCCTTGCTGGTCACCTTGGTATTAAGAGGACCAAGCAAAGGTTATCCATGCACTTCTACTGGCCCAAGATGGGGGTGCAAGTAGAAAGTCACTGTAGGAGGCTGTGCCTCCTGCCAGTTATCTGGTAAGAGTGGCTCAACAATCCAAGCTCCATTGGTACCACTCCCAGTTGTGGGAATGGGTAGGGTTCGACATCGTTGGTCCCCTTGACCTGCAGGCAATAGGTTTATCCTGGTGCTAGTCAACTATGCTACCAGATATCCTGAGGCCATCCCATTGAAAACTGTAACTGCCAAGTCAGTTGCAAAAGCTTTACTTGGCATCTTTACTAGGGTTGGCTTCCCTAACTAAGTTGTGTCTGACAGAGGCAGCAACTTTATGTCAAAGTATATGCAGGCTATGTGGAAAGAATGTGGGGTCACCTACAAGTTCTCGTCTGCATATCACCCCCAGACCAATGGTCTGGTGAAATGTTTCAACAGAACGTTAAAGAGCATGGTTGGGGCTCTGAAAGAACCTCAGAGAAGAAAATGGGATCTTCTTTTACCATGCTTACTGTTTGCCTACCGAGAGGTACCACAGGAGGGTGTTGGCTTCAGCGCCCCTTCGAACTTCTGTCTGGTCACCCTGTACGGGGACCCTTAGCCATAGTCAAAGAGGGATGGGAGATCCCCACTTCCCCTGTTACTACCAACGTAGTAGATTATGTGCTGGGGCTCAGAAAACGGATGGTACTTCTGATGGGCTTGGCTAGTGATAAATTGAAGGCAGGACAAGCGCTGGTGAAACATTGGTACGACCAGAAAGCTTCCCTCATCAACTTTACACCTGGGCAGCAAGTCCTGATCATGAATCCCATAAGGCCTAGAGCTTTACAGGACAAATGGTCAGGCCCTTACACAGTGGTGGTGCCCCTGGATGAGGTTAATTATTTAGTGGACCTTGGAAGCCCTGGACAGGCTCCAAAAGTGTTCCATGTGAATAGGCTGAAGGCTTTCGTCCCAAGAGTCGACATCGCAGCACTGCTATTGGCTTCAGATGTTGAGGAAGAGGAGTCTGAACCTCTCCCCGACCTGTTCCAAAGCGGTCCTTCAGATAGCTCCTTTGAGGGTGTCCGAATGGCCCCTCACCTGACTTCTGATCAACAGGTGGAGGTGAAAAGTTTGCTTAGGCAGTTTTCCCCCCTGTTTTCACAGTCGCCTGGTTTGACACCTTGGTGCAAACATAACATAGACACAGGAGACAGTGTGCCTACCAAAGGTAGGGGATACAGGATGTCAGACAAAGTAGGGTCTTACATTAAGACCGAGGTCAACAAGATGTTAGATCTTGGGGTGATTGAACCCTCTAGTAGTCCTTGGTCCAGCCCTGTGGATTTGGTTCCAAAAGCAGGCACTTCTGAATTGAGGTTCTGCGTGGATTACAGGGCTCTGAATGCTGTCACCAAGACAGATGCACACCCCTTGCCTCAAACAGATGAGCCGGTGGATACCTTGGGTGCCTCCAAGTACCTCAGCATGTTTGACCTCACTGCGGGCTATTGACAAATAGCCTTAGCAGAACATGCCAAGGAGAAGACAGCGTTTTCCACTCCAGACGGTCTTTACTAATACAGGGTAATGCCGTTCGGATTGAAGAATGCACCTGCCACTTTCCAGAGGCTTGTGAATCATGTGTTGAATGGGTTGGATGAATTCTGTTTTGCATATCTGGATGATATAGCAGTTTTCAGCGCCACCTGGGAAGACCATGTGAAACACCTCGGGACTGTGCTACAGGCTCTTCAGAAAGCACACTTGACCATAAAGGCTAGTAAATGCCAGATGGACAAGGCTCAGTGGTTTACCTTGGACATGAAGTAGGTGGAGGGAGGATACAGCCTCTACCCAGTAAAGTACAAGCAGTACAAGACTGGCCTACCCCCACTACACAGACCCAAGTGAGAGCCTTCTTAGGACTCACGGGGTATTACCGGAACTTCATGGCAGACTATGGCACCATAGCTGCCCTCACCACTCCGAAGAAACCCAAGAAGGTAACTTGGACCGACGAGTGTGAGAAGGCCTTCAACGGCTTAAAAGACTCCTTGTGCCAGGCCGCTGTCCTCAGGGCCCCTGATTATCAAAGACCTTTTATTGTGCAGACAGACGCCTCTGACACTGGGATAGGAGCTGTACTATCGCAAGTAGATGAGAAGGGTCTGGAACACCCTATTGGTTTCATTAGTCGCCAGCTTAAGGACAGAGAGCTCAGATGGTCCACAGTGGAGAATGTTTCTCTGTTGTATGGGCCCTACGGAAGCTGAGGCCCTACCTCTATGGGACCCACTTCACTGTGCAAACTGACCATAAGCCCTTAAAGTGGCTAATGAACATGAAGGGAGAGAATCCAAAGTTGCTTAGGTGGTCCATAAGTCTAAAAGGCTTTGACTTCACTATTGAGCATAGGCCAGGTGTCCAACATAGCAATGCTGATGGGTTGTCCAGAATGTTTAACCGACCTGAACAAGAGACTCATCCAGGGGTGGATTAGTTCCCCCTGTCCATAGTCTGGGAGGGGCGAGTGTTAGGAAAGATTTCTTAATTATAGGTAATTTTCCTTCCATGTGGCAACCCCTAAACTTTTTGCTGTTGTTTTTCACCATGATCTAGACTTTGCCAGAGAAGTGCAGCCTTCTGCCGCACTCCTCTGGGCTTTCGCTCCATTCTTACGGGGAAACTGACATGCCCTTAAGACAGTCAGTACCGGGAAACGTTGTGTTCCGTAGTTCTTTTATCATGTTGCAACTTTCGCGTAACATGACACAAGAGGGCACTGTAAGCTAAATTACTGCTCTCTTGGGTCTCTAGTCACTCTGCAGGCCCGAGACACACTCTTGGGATTGTTAACGAACGGTGCAAGTGAATCACGGACGGGACTGGTGGCAGCGATCGTTTCTTTGTGTTTTGAGCTCCTTTTGGCTGTTTAAGCGCATTTCTCCCACTTAGCCCAAAATGGTGGCCTGGCTTCCAAAGTGACCGGACCACAAGGCTCTTTGTCCTGCTGCTGACCGTCTTGACCCCTTCACCTTCCCCAGGTCGAGCCGACCCAGGGCCTTCCTTATTTGGGCATGTACTTTCCCGCGAAACACAGATGCTTTCGCGGGCTTCTACAGGCCTTGTGTGTGCCGCCAGAATGTGGGCAGGGATGTCTGGTCCCAATACATATCCTGGGTGCCAGAGAGTCTAGTGTGTCTTGAAGGCCTGGGACCACCGTGGTCCGTGATAGGTCCACGTTTGGTGTGAGTGTTTTGTGAGCAGATCTCCCATTGGGTCCTCTCCGTTTTGGCGCAAAGGGAACTCTGGATAAGAGGAGGCTGGAAACACCACTACCATGTCGATCTCCTGAGTTCTCATAAACAAGGGATACAGGAGCCAAATATCCTGCAACCACGAGGCTTAACCGATGAAACGATTGTTGACCCGCTGAAGGACTGCTCCTCTGCACTGCTGTCGCTCTGGGAAACCATTCTGCTCTGATCGAACGAGAAGGCCTGTACTGGTACTTCGACCCTTTGGAATAGTGGGAACAACTATTCTCGGCATCTTCATCATCTCCTGCACGTAAGCCTTCGGAAGCGTCCCTGGGCCATCCAGCTGACTGACCAGCCTACACAGGGGTCTTGCTCTGTTACCGCCGTCAGGTTGTGTTGTATTCCGAGTCCTTAGCACTCTCACACGATTCGTACACTTGGCATTCCCAGGTCTGAAGTGAGAAGTGTACATTGGGCTGAAATACACACAGCCGCTTCGTTGCCTGCTGTGGTAACAATCTGTGCGGGTTCACTGCGTTTGGGACATCCTCAACTCTAACTTCTGCTGCCGCGGAAACTACACGACGCCGAGACGTCCCCTGCTTGCATCTGAACCTGCCAGCACTGAAACTGACGCGGAGAAGCCTGGGTCTGCCTGCATCGGGGACCGGTGAGTAGCAATGCTAGGAACTGGTCGCCCTCCTGCAGTAGCCCGTAGCTTTTCCTCGCTGTGTTAAACAGCACACCTTTTTCGTACTCGCGCTCTGCTTCTGCCCGCAAGTGGAGGCCGCGCTTGAGTAGCGGAGATCTGTTCGCCCTCCTTTGTTCACCACTCTGAACTGCCTGACTTCCTTGAAGAGACTCCCCTTGGCCCATCGGCACCAGCGTGTGCAGGTACTTTTGAGCACAAGGCTCTACTCTTCGTAGGGCTCGGACTTCCTTCTAGTTAGGTGGCCTCTGAAGGCGAACTGGGTCTAAACGATTACTTGCACTGACTGTTTTCCTCCCCAACTAGGTGGTCTGCATATTTCATGCTTCTAACTCTTTAGACCCTTCGGTAATTGTATATATACTGTATTTGATGGTGATGTGTTGGTTTACTTGAGTTTTATTGTGATTCTTTACTATGGTCAATATTACAAAGGCCTTGTAATAAATGTGTCTATATTTTTAATATAACACCTGCTTGGAGTAGTTTGTAAGTGTCCTTGCTTTGTGTGCTCATTGCGGGCTTTCAGTCACCCTCACCCCTCTTGAGACCTAGTTTTGACCGCCGCGATCGCTACCTTGATTGGTGTGGCTTGTCCAGAGGTTACCCTGTTCCAAGAAACTAGGCTGGCCTTCTGAACCTCTGCCCCTCCAGGACAGAGTTCAGAAATCCATATTAACACACCCCCAGTCGCTACAGGGACCTCGATGGCCCTGGATGCCACGTTGGCCTGACTTTGCTTGGTGCCCTGCTGATTCCAACGTCTATGGGTGACGAACATGCAAGCTTCAGCTGTCACAGCTAAGCTATCTCACTTATGGAAGGGAGTCGACTTAAAAGAAGGATTTTTGGGTCAGAGAACACTATACCAAGTATTTAATAAAACTTGTGAATGGTTTTATTTCATGTTAGTTAAGTTTAGAAATGACAAAAATCCAAGTTTTGATAGTTTTTTATTAGACTTAAGTGAAAATAATATGCACAGATGGTACGATATACTAGTTTTGAAGTCCAAAATACTTCTACATCAGCTGGTACCTACAGAATGTAAAAAAACAACATACAGCATGAGACAGATTGAGCTGTAGACTGTATGGAGATTTTGGAGACATGTGATCGGTCTGGATTGCCTGTAAAACATTGAACAGCTGTTAGAAGTACAGTGTCCATTTTAATGGCCAACATCATTTTGCAAAGCCTTTCAAGATGGGTTTCCCTAGTGATGGCATGTCAGCATATGAGTCGTTGCCCCTGAATGAAAATATTCTTCTGAATTAATACATTTGTGAAGCGTTCTGTTACATTACAGTCCAGGATTCTGTAATGCAACATCAAACCAGTTTGATAAATAATTATTGACGAACTGGGTGAACTAAGTCAGAGGAAACTCAACATTCAATGATTGAGTGTTGTGTGTATGAGCAATGTTCAGAATATTCTTCCAAATTGAGCCTTTTAGGAGACTTTGTTTGCTGCCTGTTCCCATCCATTAAGGAGCTGTGTACAACATGGTTGTGGGTCATTTGGTCGAAAAACAAATGATCGAATGCCATCTGATCGACAGTCAAATGGTCGAAAAAAAAAAAAAATTATGGGGGGGTTTCCCCTCCCAACCCCCCGTCTTCTTTATTAAAAACATTTTTTTACCAACCTTAACTAAAAATATATATATAAATAAATAAAATAAAAAATCGACCTTTTTTTTCGACCATTTGACTTTCGATTAAATGGTAATTCGATCCTGTTTTCGACCATTTGACTAGACAGCGTACAACATTAGTGATAAAGGGATGAGAAATGCGCATTGTACATTCTGAGAAAGTGTATGTCAGATTTACTCAATGCACAGACTAATTGGAAGTTCTCCTTTTGACCTACCTCTCAGGGCCATGTTTAATAAAAGTAAGGTCCTCCAAATTATTGATCTTACTTTGGTAAACAGTTAACATATTTCCTACTTTTCAGATTCCTTGATTCCAGAATGACAGGGTAGGCACCAACTGCAGTTGAAGTGACAAAACAATTATCACTGAAAAACACAGGCATGTAGGCACACAGAACCATTAAAACAAACATCAAGCCAACATCAGTGGAGGCAATTCAAGTTAAGTGTATGTCTTTCAAGTCTTCAAAACTAACACCATAGCAACAGACCAAAGCATGATGCCTCTTAATTGAATATGATCAGGGATGTACACCTCCAGGAGTTAATTTGACACAATGTATTGCTCCGCTTATCATTTGAGCAGAAAGGAGATGGCATTGACAAAATATTACATATCTTAAGGTCTGTTATACCTTGGTCAGAAATAGATTTACGAATGTTGCACACTGCAGTGGGAGAACCGCAGCTGTTGCAGGTCTTAGAGATTGTGCTTGATTTACTATTTTTTGTGTAGCTTGGTTAAGTGCATCAAAGGATTTTGTTAGATAAATAACGTTTTCTTTTGATGTTGAGCTATTTTTTTCATGTACGAAAGTAAAAGCAACATTTTGTGAAGAATGCAGACAATGATGATGAATGGCTTTTTTTAATTGGTGGTTCATCATATGTGTAAAATTACTGATTTCAGAACATACATTTCAGAACATACATAAGACCCTGACACGCTGCATATTTTGTGGGAAAAAATGAAGGCTTCGGCTAAAATCAAGCTTCTAACAATTGTACATATTGGCCGAGGCAATCGTTCACTTTAGAAGTGGTAGATTTTTGTTTTCATCACAGCTGACCTTTTCATTGTTGAGCACACAGCTTCATGCACAAAACTGTTTCAAGATATCAGTTTCTAGACTACAATTTGTATTCTTCTTGAAGCAGTCATCAAATATTCTCCGGCAAAGTGTCCGTACATTTTCTGTCCTGACGTAGAAAAGATCCAGATTCGTATGTCCAGACAGTGTCCACTCCCTCCCCTGCTGTATGGTCTGGGACCCAGTGGGGGAAGGGGAAGCGACATGCAATGACTCTGGCGTCGTCCTGCAGTTCTTTCTGAAGTTTCCTCTCCAACTGCGGCATCTGTGGAGAGAAAAAACATCTTAGACTGTTTGATTGTCTGAGGCAGTGCTGTTCTCCTTTCAGATAAAAGCAGGCTCTATTAACCAGCCCGCGACAGACCCCAGTTTTATTATTCCATGTCTTCAAAGAAAGCGTTCATTAGGCCAGGACAGGGAAAACAAATGCAATAACCTTTAGGGCATTTCTCGAAAGCATTGCTTTGCTGTTGGGAAATGTCAAATGCTAGACAGAATAGTGTAGTCACGAAATCTGAATGCAACAAAACAAAGATTGTTTGAAAGACTTCATTCTAAACCGCCCACCCGCATGCATTTCAAACGTAAAGAAGAAATGTGCGCGGGTTATTTACACGAACCTGAGATATGGGTGCTTTATTATTGCTGGGCATCTGTACATACGGGTGTTGGTGCAGATTATGCGAAATGTCGCCGCAGAATGCAGCCCTTGTGAATGTGATCCAAACAGATCAGTACCCATGTATGATTGAATTACTACTCCTCTGCAAGAGTACGGGGATGAGCACTGCCTAAAAAGCAATCCAAACAGCAATAGTATGGGCGTACCAATATAAAAGAATGTCCAACCAAGGTTGTACAAAAATAGGATATTTAATTAAACTAACAAAAATAGATATAACTAATAACACCACTAATAACTGGCCCTGCTTGGGAAAACACAGAAAATGCATACTGGATTAAAAGGGTACTCCGGCAAATAGTCTCTGTAGCAAATGGTTAAGTTCAAGGTATTGTCTGGAAAAGGGTAGACCCTGAGAAAATGGCAGGCAGTGTCAGGTCAGCGTTTTCACAGGGGAGGACTGGCAACATTTAGCCTGGGGGGAAAGTTTACTTTTCTGGCTCATAGTGCAATGGCCCAAGCCCACAGTGCAGCAACCCCAACTTCCAGAACAAGGAATCTCAATCTCCCCCGTCCACACATTCTCCAGTAGATATAGTAGACAGTATTGACATTACTTTCCTTTTAAGCAACATATTTTCATTTATGTGTGTGGTTTCTTAGAGACCAGAACCTCTGGAAATGTTCACACATACCAAACATAGTATAATTATTTCATCAAAATAATATAATTAGTGAAATGTGAAAGCTGGGAGTTGAGCAAATGCGTTAAAGTTTGCAATTTGACAGGAGACTACATCTCCTCCCATCCCATCTTTAGTTTTAGAGCAATTTAAAGCGGTGGCAAATTAGAGAACTCATTGATAGAGTAGAGCCATTTCTGGACTGAGGGTCTGGGTTTGCTCTGAGCCAAAAGCTGGCATTGCAAAACACCCACACCTGGCTTCCTGAGCCCTAGACATCAGCACAAAACTCATTCCTGCAACCTGTGTACTCATCCCCACTACGTAAAACCCTCATTTGTCATCCTGCCTCCTCGCCTGCATGCTTAACGTACATTTTTTTAAATGATACTCATTTATAAAGTAACACTATAGAGTAAAAACCCATATGAGTGAGGCTTTCTTTAAGGAACGTTGAGTAAAATAAGGCACAGTGATGAAACGTGATTTACTCAGGATCACATAACGTTTGAAATGTGAAAGGTTGGGATTTGAGCCCTGTCCTCCTGGTTCCATACTTTCCAATTCAAAAAGCAGGGGAGACTTCATCTTCTTCTATTCCATCTTCAATATTAGAAACAAAAAAAATGTTTTCTGCAAAGTTGTTATTCAAGGGCTAAACTAGTATACTGTTCAATAAACCTAGTTTTCAAAGCACATATGTATCTACAAGGACGAAGCCTGTTAATCGGCTGTATCCTGATGCAAATACATCTTACAGATAGACTAAGATTACCATTGTATTTTTATTTTATATTTTATTGGCTACAGCACAAAGCTAGCTCAAGAGCATCAGAGTGCTTTACAACAGGATTGTGCAAGAATTTGGCTTGGAATTGTATACAGTAACGCAGAACTGTTGGTAGAGGGACAGAGGGATTTGTATTCCTCTGGCAGATATTGCTGAAAGAACCACGATTTTAGTGTTTTGTGGAGCTGTAGGGTGGTAGGTGCATTTCGAAGCCCTATCAGAATTGAGTTCCAGATGGTCGGAGCTAGGCAGGAGAAAGACTACTTGCAAGTATTCTCTTTGCGAGCTAGCTGTGACTCATGCCTTTTGATAGTTTTTCCATGTGAGATGCAAGAGCCTCCAGACGTGAGGAGCTTAGCTACCAAGTATGTTGGTTTTCAGTTTGACACTGCTTTGTAGGTGATGCATACAGTTTTGAATATAACCCTGGTGGGGAGGGGGAGCCATTGAAGCGTCTGCAGAGTTGGAGAGAAACAGTTGAATTTGCAGGAACCTATGTAATGAGGTGGGCTGCAGCGTGGTGTGCTGTTTTGAGGGGGGCCTGTTGTGCGGCTGGAAGCCCAGTAAGGAGGGCATACCCCCGCCGATGTGTGAGATAATGAGGGCTTCGACCAGCGTACGGAATTCGTTCAGGGGAATGAAGGGTTTGATTTTCCAGAGTGTGTAGATCGGTAGCCATGTGGCTATGCTTTTGGAAGGAAAGGCTACTGTCAACAATGAAGTGCAGGGATTTGTCTGGGTTTGGCAGCTGAAATCCAATTCTGCCAGGCACATATCATCCTGCCATTGTTGCACAAGACGTTGTTTGGTGGGGGACCGATTTTATTTTTATTTTATTTTATTTTTCACTTATTAGGTGCTTATACAGGAAGCACATACTGTTTCAAAGAACCCACAGGGCAAAAGGGAGGGGTCAGGAAATGATAGACAATTAATTAATTAAATACAACAAAATAAGAAGAGACAGTGGGGAGGGAAAGACAAACCTACTATGCCTTGTGAGTGTTCAGAACATGTAAGTGCAGAGGGGAAGGGGTATGGGATAGGTGCTGTGATGCTCATGGAGAGCAGCAGATGAAGTGCAAGAAAGAAAAAGATAAGTGCAACCTACAGTGGGGAGGGTGAGCCTAAGCAAGTGCAGAGGATTGACAGCAGCTGAGATGATAAGATGTGGGAGGTCAGGGCCCTGAGGATACATAAGGGCCCTGCATATCAGTCAAGCTACTGTGTGATTAGCAGGGAAAGGAGGAGGTAAAGAGGAAGGTCTTGAGGCTTTTCTGGAATGTAAGGAGTTCCTACTCAAGACGAAGAGGGAGGGGGAGGCTGTTCCAAAGAAGGGAGTTCGCTGAGGAAAGCGATGAACCACCTGCTCTCTATTTAGCAAAACCGCTTCACACACAGAGAGTTGGTGCCAGAGGAACACAGGTGTCAAGGGGGAGAGTATTTGGCCAGAAAGAGTGACAGATAGAGTGGGCCCCACCCCCAGACATCCTTGTGAAAGATGCAGAGGGATTTGAATTTAATCTCTGCTGCGATCGGGAGCCAGTGAAGACTTTGTAGGGCAGGAGAGATGCAGTCCCCGGGCTTGAGGCCAAGGATAAGTCTTGCTGCCCTATTCTGTATTAGCTGTAGGGGTCACAGGGTGGTCTGTTACACTCCGGCAGAGATTCGAAGGGGCTTCGCATTCTGTTATGCTCACCTGGTCTCTGCGGAGGCGGTGGGGCAAGGTTGCAGCCCTCCCGGGGTGAGGTCGCTCGGGTCCAACTTCGCCCTCTGCGCTTATGTGGTGACTGGTGGTAATAGGTGATGCTGCTTGGGACTGCTCCTGCATGGAGAATAGGGGGCGTGAGTATGCCAGCTTGTGCGCCTGATCCCCTTCCAGACCCCTTCTCCCAAACCGCGATACCCGTGGGATGCGCTGTCCCTGGAAAGCACACCTGTTGATTAGTTTTGTCGAGCACTCCGTCCTGCTGCTTCTGGCAGGGGCGCTTGTATGATCTAAACCGAGTTCCTTCACTGGTCCCTTGCACGTGGTAGTCCAGTCCTGCTGCGACTAAGCCACTATACTTCAGGTAAGTGTTCCTGTTTGCCTTTGTCTTTCCTTGTCTGTTTTTGTTGTATTGTAAAGTTTGTTGTCTTGTATTGCTGTCCGTTCCACTTTTGATGTTTGCTCTTTTGCTTTATTCCCTTGCAGGTGAGGTTGCCAGCCCGGCAGAAGCTATGGAGCTCGAGGTAGCAGCCGGAGGGAATGAGGAACGAAGCTGCAGTGGTACAGTAGCTGGTAAATTGATAACTAGGGGGCGCGCGGGATTCAAATGTGGCACGCCCCTAGGACGGATGTTCTAATCTTGTCTTTCTTCTTCTTCACAGGGTCCGAGTTCATGGATTCGGAGTGCAGTGCTGCGGCATCGGGATCAAGATCACTGGATGTCAGGAGATGAGTCTGGTTATTGTGTTATGGGGCCTGTGGCCATGACAGCGACAAAGGGAGATTAAGGAGGAGCTATTGCAACAGTCAAGCCTGGAGAGAACCAGAGACTGGTGTGAGAAACCTGAAGGTGTCTCCCTAGCTAGTCCCCGGGGATCTGTCATCCAGGTGGCCAGGACACGCCCATCGCTATTGGATCCAGTTCCTGGGGGTGGACCAGTGAGGGAAGATCACCTGGATGGGGGTTCTCGGGGAATGGGACACCGACAGGCGATACGTGTTATCCCCCTTCCTTTTACACCTTTTCCCCATCCTCTCATGGCATACATTCCAAACCACTACACCACCCCCCCCTTTTCTAACTCCTAACTCTAATACTTTTGTACACCACAAAGGACAGCGGACTAATACCAGAGCCGTTTACCTGACATGTCCCACTACAAGGGTCAGGCAAAGTCAAGCAATTGATCAGAATCACACACACCTGAAGGCCCATTCCCTTCCCCACAGGGATAAAAGGTGGAGCTAGAGAGCACAGTACGAGCAAGGTGAGCACGGCAGACAGCACGACGAGACGGCTACCATGCAACAGTTCAAGAAAAAGAGAAAGGTGGCAGGAATCGAGAAGGTGGCGAGGAGAGAAGTGACCTTTCCCTTTTTGTCTCAGACCCGCAGAACCTTTATAGTAGAGAGCCTAAGACCGCGAACAATAGCACAAGTGTCCTGCAGCAGAGGTAAATTGTACACGGGGCAAGGCTATACCAAAACAAAAAACCAGGAGCGAGTGAAGCTCCTGTGCCCATGGCACTGGCCTTGACTCCAAAGAAGCCAACATCCAAGCAGTTCAACACAACCAATGAGTCGAGGGGAGATCGGATAAGAACCGGGCTGTGTTGAGTGAAAATCGTAAAGTGGCAAGTTTTGCACCAAAGCTGAATAACTTTGAAGGAACTGTAAAAGTGTGAAGGGGAGGCCAGCTGCAGAGGGAAACTGGCACCACGTGGGTGCTAACTCTAGAGACTCTGGTTGAGCCCCATATGAGAGAAAGTACAGATACCATAAGGCCGTAGGCGGGTCAGCGAAATAGGTCAAAGTAGTCACACAGAGGGTCAAGCAAAATCCCCATATAACCAAAAGACTTTGTTCTACCAACAGTAGGAGAGAAAGGGAAGTGAATCCCACAGTGAGAGAAAACATTGAGAAACCAAGGGAAAAGAAATCCTGCAAAAGGCAAGAGGGGTTTGAGCCCGACTGAGGGAGATCCAGGGGGTGAAGCTGTCACCCAAAGTTGATTGATAAAGGAACTGTGATATATTTTGGAATACGATTGAGAAGGGGCAGCGCCCCGAAGAGGAGGGACCCAAGGGAGAACACATCACCCACGAACATTAGAAAAGAACTTTCATTTGTTAAAAGAACTTTTGTTTTTTTGGTTGAACACATCAGGTCCTCGAAGGCAAGAGCCTTTCAAGTAAGTGAAACGAGACATGGCCATCGAAGGCCCTGATAACTGAAAGCTTGAGGGTTAAAAGCTGAACTGTCATCTTGTGTCCAAAACATGGGTAAGGGAGACCCAGACTACGGCACACTGACATATTATTTGAGAACACTGGAGGGGGCGTGGCTAACTGCCATGTGAAGAGGACGCATCCCTGGTGAGCTCTGTAAGATATGACCATTATTTGCTGCAAAATAAGTGTTTTCGAAGCCCAAGACTCCCGTGCGCCGCCAAAATCAATGCTGTGAACACTTGAGGGACCCATCTGGGGGAGCTGTACGACTTGCAGAGCCCTGCTGAGACCAGCATGTATGTGTGGCATACCCCGCGGAGCCGAGTGAAAATGGCAGTCACCATCTGAGGACCCGTGCTACGCAGGGGCCGCCGATGCCGAACCACAGACTGTGCCAGAACAACTCCCAGGCAGACCTGGGACCCCCGTGCGTGGCCAGCAGCTTGTGTGGGGGGATGCCGCCGCGCTCGGTGCGTGTGAGCGGCGCTCCGTTGGGCACCGATACGTAGACCTTTCAGGCCCCGTGAGCGGGGCTTCCCCTGCGGGGCCAGACAGTGCGCGAACCCGCATCCAGCCGTGCTGAGAGAGCCAGCTGCTTCAGGGGGCTGGAGGCCTGCACCTGGGGCGAAGACGTGTGAAGCGTGGGAAGGTACAGCCTGCACTGCTAAAAAGTATGCTGGGTGCCTGCAGATGTTGCTGCTGTGCCCACATTACACAGAGCTAGGAGCAGCAGAAGAGGGCTCAGCCTCCCACCCGGTCTGCTGCCGTGAACAGGGAGCCAGAGAACAGCGCGAAGGATGGCGCCCTGGCTGGGGAGAATGGAGCCAGCCGCGACGCAAGAGCAGCCATAACCGAAGCCGCCACTGCGGAGGGCTGAGAACCTGCCCGAAGAGCGAGGACGGAAGAAGCGTGGGAGAGGTGAAGCCGGAGCGACGGAGGAGGGAGCCCAGAGCCCACAGTTGGATCTGTCCCGGTGGGCGACCTAATGAGGTGAGGAGTGGGGGGAGCCCACCTGGCCACCTACATAGCTGTCCTGTGAACAGGGGGTTTCCTGTCCCCCCTCACACAGAATGCACTGGCGCCTGGGGTGCTGGACTGCTGCAGGGCACATCGGATAGGAGCTGCCCACGGCACCCAGACCAAAACCCAGGTGGGGGGAGTGTATTGCTCGCCCAGAGTGCACAGACTGTCATTAATCACCAGTGCAATTACAGAGCAAATACTTTAAACGCAGGTAGACGCAATGACTTGCAACCACACACACTTGTAGAAAATAATGAGCACTTATACAGCTATTTATTCAAAGCTTGGAAGCAACAAGTGATAACATAGAAATAAATCACAGAAGAAACAGAGAATTCAAAAGAAAATACATCACCGTGGGCGTAACTGGATCCCTCATGTCGCCAGAAGAGGCTGGAAGACCCCAATAACAGCCAGACCGAGAGCACAACAGCCCACAGGTATGCCGGACGGAAGTATCCCCCCTCCGACTGAGGTCCCGTCTGACCGTTAAGGGGTTCTGCATATATGCACTCCTCAAAAAGGGGTGGTAATTTCTCGAACCTTCTGGCAACACACTTGCGCATTGATGGGCAGCCGTTGGTTGCCAGCTGGGTCAACAGACAGTAACCTCAAGGAGCAAAGTGCTTCCCGCCTCTAAAAACAAGCGCCACGGAAAACAGTCCCATAACTCATAACAAGACATAACAAAGCTAGCTTTCCCAGCAGAATGTACTTGACTGCATACCAGGTTTGGAAAGCATGTTTTCTTCAGCATAGTAAATCTAGCTCTCAGCAAAATGAGTACAGCTTCTCACTGCGAAATGAAGTAAATATCCATTATGGCTCTGAGTGCTCCCAGAATACACTGCGCACCAGCGCCATGTTTTAGCTCAAGCATAACAGGGAGGCACAACATAGACTGACAGCGGAGTGACCTGCCTGCCCTGACCGCCGGACACGCGTAGTGCCCTGCTGGGTCGAGCTGGACTCGGGCGCCGGAGCCGGCCCCGGCTGGGAGCGGGGTTCGCCCCCCAAACTGCAAAGGAACCACCTGTCTGCTCCCTAACTGCCACACTGAGCGCAGCAGATGGCAACAACTGGACCGTTAGGGGTTGGCAGCGCCCCTCCAATAGATCCGTGCTCCCACTCCACTGGCTCAGGGGAGCACATGCATAAAAGGCGCCAAAGACACTGAGAGCCCACTGCATGGTGCCACCACTGGGGAAGTGGCAGCGGAGAGCACAGGCGACTGTGTCACCCCACAACAAGTCAGCAGTCACAGCAATATAAGCTATCACCAGATTAACTGAAGACCCCGGCGGCTCCGGTACGATGTCCACTAAGGGAGCTAGAGCTAAGCAGCACCAAACTACTATCGAAACCTACACCGCCGGAGGGTCCATGGGACCTGACACTGCAAACAAAAGTGTGGCAGAGGTGCTCCCGAATCCCACCGAAGTGACGGCTGAACCAGCCAACTCCCAGATCCTCGAAGCTATTATGACGCTCCAAACAAAAATGGAAAACAAAATTGATGCAGTGGCCATAGACTTGGGCCTCCTGCGGCAAGAAATCCGCTCCATATCCGGCAGGACTGAGGTACTAGAAACCCAGGTTCGAGAAAATACAGAGGCAAAACTACTGCTCTTGAAAGACGTCGACGCACTACAACAAAGGATGAAAAACCTGGTAGACGGGGCTGAGGAAGCCGAAGGGCGGGCAAGCCGGATTAACATCAGACTCCTAGGCCTGCCGGAGGGCGCTGAAGGATCTGACCCCACAAACTTCGTAGAGAACCTCTTGATCCAGGAGATTGGAGCGGAGAAACTCTTGCATTGCTTCACAATTGAAAGGGCCCATCGATCCCTTACCAAGCGACCGGCCCCAGAGCCCCGCCTAGGCCAGTGATAGCAAAGGTGCTAAATTACAGGGATAGAGAGACTATTTTGGCTCTCTCTAGGTCGGGCGGCCAAATCCAGAGAGGTACGGCGAAGATAGCCATTTATCCTGGCTATACCTTCGAGGTTCAAATGAAAAGAGCGCAATTCATTTACTCCAAAGCCAGATTGAAAAGAGCCGGATTGCGCTGCATGCTCCTATACCCTGCAAGACTAAAAGTGATACATAACAATAGAGCACTTCTATTCGACACCCCAGCGGAGGTTCGGGAATGGATGGACGGGGAGCAGCCCAGACATCGAAGACAAAGGGCGTAGACCGCGCTGAACTGAGTCGCCAGCAACCACGCACTAGACCAGCAACCTACAAACGCACAGAAGCGAATAGCAACCGTATTTATGCGCAGCAGGAATGATTCTAGATGAGAGCAGCACCGGAAATGGCATGTCTGCCCTTGAACCCCCAGAGTAGTTTTTTTTTTTGGGTGTATTATACCCACCCATAGGGCACCAGGAGACCAATGTGCGGTCAAATGGAGCGGAAACGGGGTAGTCATAACGGGGGAAACCTCGACGGACTGTTCTTTAGTTTGGACCGTTCAAAGTCACAGAGGGGAGGGAATATGGAAGTTGGGGTTATAGTTAAAGTTATAGTTGGGGACGTTTTTTCTTTAGGGGAATGGACAAGACCACCCGGGACGCCAAACAGCACCAAAGTCAGAAGAAAGGACTCAAGAGAAGCCACCCTTGCGATTACTTGGACACCTATAACGCATGGCAGATAAGATAAAAATGATGTCGTGGAACGTTAGAGGAATGAACAGCTTTGTTAAACAATGCCGTATCCATGCCTTACTTAAAAGAAGCAAGATCTGAATTGCCTTGCTACAAGAGACACACCTGGATGCACTCAAGTTAGAAGCATTAGCCAAATCTTGGAGAAGGACCCTGGTAGGCTCCACTTATTCCACTTATGCTAGAGGAGTCCTGATTTGGATTGCCCCCTCAATCCCCTTTAAACTAACCAACACATAAATCGACAACGAAGGCAGAATGGCCCTGGTTCATGCACCCAACCACGACGCCACAACCTTCTTCCTCAAACTACACAAGCGACTCAGTCCTTATAGCGATTGCACCCTCATTTGGGGGGGGAGACCACAATTGCACCCTAGATGCCGGTATGGACAGATCGGATGACAAACACACATCCATCCCCACCTGCAAAAATACTACATACCCTGATGCAGCAACTAGGCCTGGAGACCTTTGGTGTAAACAGCACCCCGGAAATCACGAGTATTCCTTCTATTCCTCCCCCCACTCTGTCTATACTAGGCTAGACTACCTATTAGTCAATGAGGAATGGCTAGCGCTGTTCGAAGATGCTCATTACCAAGTCAGAGTTCTATCTGACCATTCCCCACTAGTGACCAACTGGGTGGTGGACCCACCCAGACCCTCGATGCCCACGTGGAGGTTAAGAAGCGAAGCATTGCTTGACGCAACCTTTCGCGAACAAGTTAGGAGCAGCACGCTCGACTTCTGGCAGGTAAATGAAAATAACGTGCAGCACATAGGCACGGTTTGGTAGGCCTACAAAGTTGTCATGAGGGGTGAAATGCTGGCAAACATAGGAGGGGCCCAGAGATCAATTTCAACCTCCCTTGCAAACACGGAAAAAGAGCTAGCCAAATTAGAAAAAAAGGACACCTTAGAGCCTGACCACATGCATAAAATGGTTGAGTTTAAACAGACCTGCCTAACGTACTGGGACAAACTGGGGAAACTCAGCTATACCAAATACATTGAGAGTACCCATGCCCTCAGAGACAAACTTGGGAAATTATTAGCATGGCTCTACAAACGGGAAACATCCAGAATGCCTATATGCCAAGTCTGCGAGCCTGACGGCGCCACAGAACATACACAGCTGGGCATAAACGCAGTGTTTGCCGGGTTTTACCATGAATTGTATGCCAGCAGCCCATCCCCCACAGCCATTGAAATCGATGACGTCCTAGACATTAACAAATTACCCAGCTTGGACATACACTTGACCGAGGCCTTGGACGAGCCAATTACTCCGGAGGAGATAATAGCAACCATTAGGTCCATTCCCTCTGGGAACGCCCCAGGTACAGACGGGCTCCCGGTAGAGTTCTATAAAGCATATGAGGACATACTGGCACCCCTCCTGGCCAGAGTGTTTAATGAGGCGTATGAAGTGTGCGTCCTCCCAAACACCATTAAGGAAGCCATCATCATTCCCCTATTGAAACCAGGCAAGGACGAAAAAGAGTGCGGCTCATAGAGGCCCCTGTCCCTGTTGAACTGAGATAACAAAATCGTAACGGCACTATTAGCAAGAAGACTGCGTAGAGTAATCCCCCTTCTGATCCACCAGGACTAAACGGGCTACGTGCCCGGGCGATCCATCACCGAAAACCTACGCAGATTGCACCATGTTATTTATAGCGGTTCTAGGTCATTTGGTCGAAAATAAATGGTCGACAGGACAAATGGTCGACACCAAAAGGTCGACAGGTCAAATGGTCGAATTTTCTTTTTTTGGGGGGGTCCCCCACCAACTCCCTTTTTTTTGCTAAAAACCCCATTTTATCCCTAAACGAAAGCCTAAAAAATATATATATAAATAAAAAAAGATTCGACCATTTGACCTGTCGACCAAATTGTGTCGACCATTTGTCCTGTCGACCATTTGACTGGACACCATTTATAGCACCAAGGGCAGACCCGAGAAATGTGCAGTGGCGTCTTTAGATGCCACTAAGGCTTTTGACTCAGTCAGGTGGGAATGGTTATACTCAACCATGGCATAAATGGGGATAGGCCCGGCCTTCCTAAAGTGGACCAGACTAATATACACAGACCCTACGGCCAGAGTGCGCACAAATAACACATTCTCCGACAAATGGCACCTCCACAGGGGTACGCGGCAGGGTTGCCCACTCTCCCCCATGCTCTACATTTTAGCAGTCGAACCCGTGACAGCAAACCTGCACCAGGAATACGGTGATGGAGGTATAATGATTGATGGGGTGACACACCTAGTGTCAATGTACGCCGACGACAGACTCCTATACCTAAACAACCCAGAACACATACTACCATACATCCTAGAGACGCTGGAGGGGTTTCAAAGATTCACAGGGATCCAGAGTAATAAAGAAAAATCATGCATCCTCCCCCTGGCCGCCCTGAGCAACGACTCCCCTAACGTAATCCCCACATTGGCCCTTCAATGGATGACCACATCCTTCAAATACTTGGGGATCACCATTCACCGAGACCCCAATGCGGAACACACTTTAAACACTGTTAGAGCCAAGGAAAACTCAGAAAAATCAATGGCTTTTTGGGGGAAATTGCCGCTCTCAGTGGCAGGTAGCGCTGGACTCTTAAAAATGGTAGCACTCCCCCGGCTATTACACCACTTTACCAATGTCCCATTCAACATCCCCCCATGTTTTTTTACGGAGGTAAACAAACTCTGCAGAAGATTTATTTGGCAAGGAGGCAGAAATGTCTCGCTAGAGGTGCTGCAAAGACCCTACAACAGGGGAGGACTGAAAATTCCGAACTTCGAACTGTACTACTTGGCAGCCCAATTAAAACATGTCATACAATCGACGAAACCACATTTGACACCCGACTTCTGCAAACGGCCGTCTCCCAGCTACTGCTCAGAGACTTATTCTGGGTCCCAGCGGAGGTGACCCGCAACTGCCCCTACCTGGCTAAACTGAAAATACAGATTTGGAAGCGGGCCTGTAGGGCAGCCAAGATGGAAGGCCCATATTCCCTGCAGATCCCCATAGTGGCCATCATGGCGGGTGGACCTTGGGGGCAAAATGAGGTAAGGCTAAGGTGGGAGCCCTGCGGAGTGGCCACCTTCGACGAGTTACAGGCAACCTCGGGGCTGCGGCTAGGACAATTCCTGCTCCACGAAGCAGTGGTGCGTAAGCTCATGGACCAATGGCCTGATGAAGAAAACTTAGAGACTGGGCACGAGACCGTCGAAAACACGCTGTCTGCTGCTGATGGTGGACATGAAACCTCAAGACTTTACGACACACTACTGAACAGCACAACCAATACGAGCCTCAAGAGCAAAGCCAAGTGGGAACGCGAAATGTGACTGAAATTCGGGGAAAAAGAATGGGAACGCATTGCCCACTACCACAAAAAGGTTTCCAGGAATGCCCAACTGCAACTCATTCAATTTTACATACTCAATAGAGCATACCTTACGCCGGAAATGATCTCCAAATTCAACGGGGCAAGTATCATTGAATGCCCTAAGTGCCGCGAACCCCGCGCGGGCATGACGCACATTTTGGGAATGCCGGGTGATACAATCATTTTGGGCGCAGATTGCTGCTAAAGTGGCGGATGCTGACATAGTTCTAGAGGTGCAAACACCCACGGCATGCATCCTGGATAATTACAAAAAAGGCAAAAATAATAAATCCCTTAACAAGCTTAAAGATTTTATGTATATTCTGGCGAAGAGACGCATTGCCTTGGGGTGGAAGAGCACCAGGGGTCCTAGCATCGCACTGTGGTGGGAGGACCTTCACAAATGGGTAACAGCAGAAACTGGAGCATGGGAAAATGCGCTGCGTGAGCAGAAACTGGATACCAGCGAGGACCTACATCAATGGGTGGCGATCACGGTGCCACTACTAAACCCCAGGCAAAAAGAATATGCTTCAAGTGACACAAGCAGCTCATGATCACAGTTTGGCGTGAACGGTCAGTGGTCTTGGGGGGGAGGGGGCAGGCGGGATGGGAGGGAAGTTATAAATGGTTGTGCGAAATGCATGTTATTGTTGTTTTTGTAACGCTCACCTGACTCCCACGGAGGCGCTGGCCTGGTTCGCGCTGCTGTGACCTCTTCTAAGGTGATGCGCAGGGTTCGGAAGACGGACTGGACCGGGCCCCCAAATCTGGCTTGTCTGGCTTGCAGAAGTATCCTTCTGTAGGCGAAAATAGGGGATTAACTGTCTGCGGGGTAATGCAATCAGCCTCCCACTTTCCCCTCTCACCCTCCTCGAAACCCTTCTGTGATTCCTCGTAGCGTCTCACCTTAGGGTCTGGAAGGACGAGCTCTCCATCCTGCTTCTGAAGCAGGGGCGCGTTGGTCTCCAGTTACTTCACTGGATTTTCGGATTGGTGAGAACCAAACTTGCTTGGCTTCCAGGTAAGTTTTTTTGCTAAGAGGTTCCCCTTGTGTCCATGCATTAATGTACTAATGCTAGTGTCTTTTTCCCCATAGGGGCCGTGGTACGGAATGCCGGGGAACAGGCACCGACCCGAGATGAGAGGTGATATCCTTGTAGAAATCAGGTAAGTCTTTAATGAGCGTTTTTTTGGTAATGTCTTTTCATTCGCTCATTAACGCTGATGTCTCTTTTTCCCCTTAGGGGCCGGGGTCCGGAAATGCCAGGATGCGGCGCGGACCCGAAATGAAGAGGGAATGAATCAACAGGTAAGTCTTAACATGGAGATTTAGCTTTCCTTATTCCCTTCTCTCTCTCACCTTTTGTTCTGGTCTTTTTCTCCCTAGGCGTTGGGGCGTGACTGTGAATCCGGATGATCGCTGCTGAACATGGAGGCGCCCTGTAAAGGTGAGTGGAATGCGGCGCTGCAGCGATCGACGCGATGAGCTTTTAAATAAAAGTCTTCCTTTTCAGGATTGTCGGCGAGATGTCTCCGGGATGCGGATTTAGCAGGTAAGGACTTTTCCTTCTTCTGTTCTCTTCTTCTCTTCCTTTGCTGGTGATCCAGGATGCTGGCAGGCGTGGCAGAAGTCAGGATGCAGGAGCAGACACGGTGAGCGTCCTGCTGCTAGATGCAGAACAACGCGAAGCACATGTGGCTGTTCGGGTGGGTTTAAATAGCCTTGGAAGAAGTTCCAGGTATGTATCCTTCCTCCAATCAGGTATGTATCCTTCCCCGACCAGGCCCGGATGGTAAATTAGTCCCACAGGTAAAGTAGTTCCTTTCAGGCCTCAAGGAGGCCGGGATCCTGCAGCATGGTCTGCATCAGGTAAGTGCACCCAAGCACTTCCATAATGAGCCTGGCGCCTCTGGCGCCAGGACTGATGTCTTTTATGAGCCTGGCGCATTAGGCGCCAGGACACAGTCCAAAGGGCCCCTATATGGGGTTGCTGGGTCCTTCCTTGGGGACTGGATGTCCGCTTTCGGGGACGCAGGGCTTGAACCGGCTCCCCGGGAGGGGGCATCATGACAGTTTTGTTGCAAGCTTATGTTTATTAAAATCTAATAAAGATAATTAAAAAAAATAATTATTTGAGAACACTCCTTTCTTTTCTTGAGAATTATCCGACACCCCTTTTTGTATTAGTTGTGAGGTTTGGCAACAGGTTTCTTAATATATGCCCTTTTATTTTGACACAACGCCACTAGGACTGCCTTATATTCATTTGATGGTTGACGCTTGCTCCCATCTTAGATTTAGGTTTAGATTAGGCGTTTTTCCAACCTACATACAGTATTTATTGTTCAATAAACACCCTTGAACTGTGATCACTTGTGTCAGTCTTACTTGTTGTCACCATGTGTTCCTCACACCGGGTAGCATTGAGTCTCTGGGGGAATGTGAGGAAAGGTAGAATTCCTTTGAGAAGGCAGCGCTGAAAGTGTGACTTCTTGACAATGTCCCGAGCATGAGAGAGGAAGGAGAGAGAGGAGTCGAAGATGACTCCGAGATTCCTGGCTTCGGAGGAGGGAGCAGGAAGACAGCCCATGGAAGAAGGACAGAATGAAAGGAAGAAGTCGGGTGCCTAATAGGGAGGATCTCAGTTTTGCTGGCATTGAGGCAAATATCATTAGCAGTACACCAGGCCTGGATGGCTGAGAGGCAGCCAGGGATGAAGGAGAGTGCAAGGGCGTCTGTTGGAAGTTTGAAGAAGAGTTGTGTGTTGTCAGCATAGCACTGTAAATTGGGGAGAAGGAGGAATTGAGGCGTGCCAGCAGAGTAAGGTAGATGTTAAAGAGCCATGGTGAAAGAATGGAGCCCTGGAGGACACTACAGGTGGAGGAGGAAGTAGGGGAGGAGAAGGAGCCCAGTATGACCGATGAGGACACATTCAGTCTTGGTCAGCTTCGGTTAAGGTAAGCTAAGCATTTGACATCCATGTTTGGATAGTAGCCAGGTATTCGCGGAGGTGAGCAATGTCATGGCGGCCACTGACCTTACGGTACAGCTGAGTGTAATCAGCATACTAATGGATGTATGTTGGGGTAATTTAGGAGACTCCCCAATAATGACTTACAACAATGATAATCATAGTATGTACAATTGTGCGTACTTTCAAAGCACAAGTCACATGATAAAGCAACCTGAAAAAAACATGAGTAATAAATGAAATATGTGTTCATATTCGTCCCTTGGTCAAAAAAAAGAAAGGGGTGAAGCCAGTTCCACAATCGGGTGCAATGGCATGCAGGTCAGACATAGATCTCATTAACAGTCAACCTAATGACGTACCATTCCAGATGAGTACCTCCATCTCATTTAACCTATTTTCCTTACCCATCATTCTCCTGTGTCCTTCCCTTGAACCACATTCTCAATGCCCCGTTTCTTACAATTAACTTTAAGACCTCCATTCTCCTTTTGCTCTATCCTTTAACTATTAGCTCAATCCCCTTCCCTTACATTGCACGCTCCTCCGTCCCTTACCCCTGTAGTCAAAGTGGGCGGAAGCGGTTGGGAGCAGTGCTCCTCTACTTTTTTAAGTTAAGTTTTACTGTTCCTATACTTTTATTTTAAAAAGAAATTGTTCCGGAATGGTTGCGTTTTAAAATAAAAGTGGAGGAAGAAATTGAAACTTGTACTTCAGTGCACTGCACTGAATGCTCCCTTAAGCCTCAGGCACATTTGTAGGGGTTTGTATTGTGCGTGGAAGGGGGTGTGGCAATGGGGTTTGGCGGGGCAGGACAGACCAGCAGGGAACATAGTTTGACTACTTCTTTTTGTACACTTCAACCACTGCCTTGCCCACATTGCTCAGTTAAAGGTTGCTTGCAACTCATGCCCTTCAATTGCCCCTCACCCCAAGACAATTATTTGCCCCTCACCACCTTCCATTGCCCTGGCTTACACTTAGACCTTTGACCACCTTCATTTGCGAGTCGGCCTCTGTCATACACGACAAGAAGCAGCGGTTGGAGTCTTGGTGGTAATTGTGGCTATGGGTCTGCAATTGGACAATGCAAAGCGAAAGCAAGTGAGGGGATGTGGCTATTTCTCATTGCATTGCACTTCCTTGGAAAGTCAGCTGTATATTTCCACTCATGGAAGCAGTGAGAAATGCAAGGGGAATACACCTTGGACTTGATAATGGAGAAAGAAGAAGAGTGGCCTTTTATGTTCATGTGTGTTTTCAAATAAGGTGGAGTGTGTGTGTATTCCATTTACTGGGACTAGGGTAATGTGTTTGAGTGTATTTGTGACAGAGTAAAGTATAGGTGGAACGATACATCTGTCTTCATGTGAATCTGGTGTTGATTTGCGTGTGTGTCTTTTGTTGATCAAATAAGAGATGAGTGTTCGGGACAAGACAATGAAACACAATTATAGATTTAGGAGGTAATTCAGGGTTGGGTGATAACAGTAACATCATCAGTATTTGGCAAATATAGTTGATTTAACTGGCCACCCAATTCAGGGTTTGATCAAATACCATTGGTGGTATTGCATGGCAATACCGGTTGTGGCATTTTAGCTGGACCGTTTGCAGAAAATCCACCAATATTTACCTCAATTTAAGGTGGAGGTAAAAAATCCAAATTGGTCCCAAATGTTTGAAACACGTTTTTAGAAAGGGCCATGTCGAGGGGGTAAAAAGGTGGTCATCTCTGATTGCCTTGTCTCACCACCAACTTACCCATACAATCTATAAAAAAGGACAGAATTTACCGTTTTGGGCATATAAAAAAAATCTTCCTTACATAATCTATTTCTCCCTTCACATTGATGCTGAAAAGGGCTGAAAAAAAAGTTGAAAAATTATTTTACATTACCGTCATCGGAGGAGGTATTTTGGAAATAGCACTGGAGGTATGACACCTCTGCTGGTAACTTTGAGAAGGGTGGCTTTTCAGAAATCCCACCAGCGGAGCTGGTAACTTTCTTCAGCTGCATTACAAAATCCACCCAACTCTAAATGATCCCCTTAGTTTGCAGGCTTCTACAAATGAATACCTGGATACTGCATCTTTCTATGTGTATTTTTCAGCTGTGTCCAAAAGCAAGCACCACAAACAGTCCAACAGCCATTTCTATAACCACTATATAAGTTACAAACATGGTGGATTTTCAGCGTGCTATTAAACTCTTTTCATATGAACACAATGGTGATCACGAAATTCCCAGAACATAGGGGAAGCATTCATACAAAATCAAACCGAGGACAAACTCTAAAGAAATATGGACCTACTTTCTTGGCAAGTAGAAGTCTTGGTACATGTAAAAACAAAAGGGGGGTGAGGCGCGCACTCCAAGTCCTGGCCAATATACTACCTGAAAAAGAAAAAGAATAACTGGGTTAAATCCCAAAGTGTCCAATTCACTGGGTTAGATCCCAAATGTTGCAAAAAATGTTCACAGGGTTGGATCCCTACTGCTGCGAGTGTACTGCTGTTCTCCTCACCATAGTTATGGTTTCCCCCTTCCCCTGCTAGGGGTAAGATGTGTGCTCCTGGGGGGGTGTCTTTCCTTGGTCACCTGAATTGAACAAATGATTTCACTACAGCTCCCATAATCCTTAGAGACTGCATTAGCAACTTAATTGGATTCACCTGAAAAGAAAGTCAACACAGCCTCCCTGAAATGTGTTGGGACACAAAAGCGCGAGGAGGAGGAGAACAGCAGTACAAATGTAGCAGAAGGGATCCAACCCTGTGAACATTTTTGCAACATTTGGGATCTAACCCAGTCAATTGGACACTTAGGGATTTAACCCAGTTATTCTTTTTCTTTTTTCAGGTAGTATATTGGCCAGGGTTTGGAGTGCATGCCTCATCCCCCTTTTGTTTTTACATAGAAGTCTTGGTAAGCTGCTGTGGATTGTAACAGACCAATGGTGCATGGGGAGCAGTGGTGCCAACATTACCACCTACGGTGACAGAATATGTTTTTTAAATGCATACTGCATGCATCTTAGACTCCGCTCCCTCTCACTTACGAGGAGGCCAATGTGTGGGGGCCATTCAGACACATATACACTATGGCTGAAATCAAGACAAATGCCTTGCCCCATTTATACAAATCTGAGCAGGCTTCGCATCACTCTGTTCCTTTGTGGCAGACTACATTTAGAAATATTTTGTCTTTTTCAATGATATATTTTACATTTTGAAGCTCTGACCATTGGGCAACAGGCCAGCCAGCCTGGGGGGCAATTACCCCTTTGCTCGCCTTGCCAGTCAACCGGCGGCTTGGATGCTCGAAAGCTCAGTAGCCCCGGGTGCGTAGAAGCATAAGTTGCCTGGGCGGTGAGCAGGCCCAAAAGGAAAAAAATTGCACACTGTCCTGCAGTGGAGATGGCTGTTAGCTCAAAGAGGCTGGTCACCAGGCAGACGATGTCGAGTTGGAGACAATAGAATACCCGACTGGTCTCAGATGCAGGACAGCAACATTTCCGTGTCACCATTTAGAGAAACGTAGATGTGTCAAAGTGCTTGTCCATTGAGATCGAACAGGATTCCAGTGTTGAGGCAGTTCGGAGACACTAGGTTTCCTTTCCCTAGTTCTTTAATTGCTGGGGTCCCGGTCGAAAGTTTCAGGGTTAAGGCAAATCCTTTCTTCTGCCTTTCAGAACCAGAAACTTCAGGGGAGCAGGGTCCTGGGAACCAGTGTCTCAGGTGGAGTAGGCCTTGTCCAGACAGCTGGTCACCCCAGATTGGAATGGTTAGGAGGAAGAGCTTTCCTCTTACTTGAAGATAATGGTCTCCACCTCACTGGCATAGGACTTTGGAATAGACTGTGATCCCAGTCAGGTTCCAGAGGAATCCTTCTCATGCATGTGTCCAAAGATGAATAAACTAAGGGGAGGGTTCCCCCTCTCATATGGTGTGACAGGGTCATGGACATGATCCTGTCAAGGGGGGTTGGGAATCCCTCTCAAACTGGTGCAGGAGGTCTACCCAGGTGTTTGCAATAGCCAGACCTGCAACAGAGGTAGGTTTGGGAGGGTTCCAATCTCTGTCTCTTCTACATGTCTCTGGATTCAACTGTCAAGTGCCACTTTTGCTTGCCCCATATCTGCCAAACCTTGTTTGGACCAGTGTTTCCTTTCTTCTATCCCAGGACTACAGAGCCCAGAAGTGCATTGGTTGCTGCAGACCGGCAATTCAGACACTCATCTCACATGGAGTACGAGCTTGGAAACAGACTGCGTGTTAAAGGCCACCATTTCGGGTTATCAATGAACCCGCATTCAAAAAGCGTACAGGGCATAAAGAGGGTTTTATGTGTTCCCCTCTCTGTAACCTGGCCCCTGGAGGACAACAGGGTAGTGATTGGCCTGGGGAACCAGGTGGGCGCCAGAACCAATGGGAAGAGGAGGAGGAGAATGAAAAGAGACCTCTCCTACCCTGCACACCGTGTTATCATCCAAACTCTTCACCTCCCCCACCAGCTCGACACAAACAGCCTTCCAGCAGCGCTCGACCCAACCTCGCTCGCAGGGCAGATCTCATTAGTAGCACACTCCGTAGGATAGGAAACACATATCCTAAGATTCATTCCAAAAAAGAGAGCACAAAACAGAGCACATGTCCTTCTGATTTGCATGGATCAACGCAACAAGAAAACCGTTTTACACTACTCTTTCTGTAAACTAACCAACCAAAACCCATTATTTGGAGGTCCCAAATTCTAGAGAGTTCATGAAAAGGTCAGCAAGGTGTTATATAAAAACCCAGTAACATGATGTGAGAAACATGACAGTGTCTCCCTGACTAGTCCCCGGGGATTTGTCATTCAGGTGGCCAGGACACGGCCATCGCTATTGGATCCAGTTCCTGGAGTTGGACCAGTGAGGGGGGGATCTCCTGGATGGGGGTCTGTAGAAGTGGAAGTGGGACACTGACGGTGAGACACGGTATCCCCTTTCTTATAACACCTTTTCCCCATCGTACCACATAGTATACTCAGATACTCTACCCCACCCTTTCCGACACAAACACTTTCGCACACCATGAATGACAACGGACTAACACCGGAGCCGTTTACCTGACATGTCTCAACACAAGGGTCAGGCAAAGTCAGCCAATTGACCAGAATCACACACACCTGATAGCCCTTTCCCTTGCCCACAGGGATGAAAGGTGGAGCATGAGAGCACAAGAGCACACTGCGAGCAAGGCAGACCGCACAACGAGACAGCTATCCAAGTACGGCAGTTCAAGAGGAGGAGAAAGGCAGCGAGAACCAAAAGGGTGACAAGGAGAGAAGCAACCTTGCCCCTTCCGACCCAGACCAGCAAAACCTCAGTGGAAGGAATCTTAAGACTGAGAACAATAGCCAGCGTGTGTTGCAGCAGATGTCAATGGTACATGGAGCATGCCTACACTGATACGCAGAACAGGGAGAGACGATTGCTACCGTGGTATAGTCCTTGACTTCAGAGACAAGGAAAGCCAAGCGGTTCATCACAGCCGGTGAGTCGATGGGAGAACTGATAAGAAACCGAACTGTGTTGAATGAAAGTTGCAAATGGCAAAATAAGAGAAGTTCAAAGAACTGTTAACATTAAGGGAAATACAGCTGCAGAGAGGTCTGGCACAACGTGGGTGCTCATTCGAGAGACTTTGGTTGATCCCACGTTTGTCGAAACTACTGGTACCATAAGGCCTTAGGAGAGCCGCAAGGAAAAGGTCAAAGTGGTCATATAGAGGTCTAGCAAAATCCCCTGTACAGTCGAAAGCCTTTGGCCAACAAATCATTGAAAATCCAAGGGAAGTGAATCCTGCATCGTAAAAGAGTAGAAGGAACTGACAGGCTGGCAAACGTGAACCCGACGGAGAGATGTCAGCAGAACGGGGCAAAGTATGATGCCCCGATGATCATTGTGTTGACAAGAGTGCACCCGATAGAGGGATGCCCACAGGGGACTGTTTGAAAAGACATTAAGACTTGTGAATGCAACAGGTGAAAGTGTTTTGAGGAAAACTGTAGTGTACCCGACGGAGGGAGGCTAACATTCGAGAAGTGTCTGAACCTGGAAGAGGGGGGATCCAGGGGTGAAAAGGCATCACCCACCCTGCAAGCAGAAAGGAACTTGTGTTTATTATTTTGAACACATCCGGTCCTCAGAGGCAAGAGACTTTTTGTAGAAAAGCGACTTAACCACTGAAGGTCCTGATACCCGAGTAACGGAACTGTTGTCACGTGCTGGGAAAGCTCAAGAGTGTGCTGTGCTCAGGAGTCCTGCCTTGTCCGGTGCTCAAAACGTGGGGAAGGGAGACCCCAGGCTACCACATCCTGACTTATCATATGTGAACACTTCCTTCTTGTGAATCCTATCCCACTCTTTTTTATTTAGTTGTAAGGATTGGCAATAGGTTTTTCTTAGTATAGGCCCTTTTATTTGACAAGACACCACTAGGATTGTCTTATTATTATTTGATGGTCATAGCTCGCTATCATCTTAGATTTAGGTTTAGATTAGGCATTTTTCCAACCTGCATATACAGTTTAATAACACACATGAACTGTGATCAATTGGGTCTGTCTTTACTGTTGCCACCATGAGTTCCTTACAATGACATAACATAAAACATAACAGATCAAATCGGCAACTGTGTCCTTAGGTGCGTTGGAGTAGATATTACTTGAAGACTCTTCGACCTTCTAAAGAACTTGAAGATAGTTCTCTTTAGAGATGCCTTTAGAGCTGACACAAGGCCACCCACCCTGCCTCCTCCCATACGTATGGATCAGGTCCTGTCTTCTATTGTTTCTTTGGGTACTCAAACATGACACCCTAACTGAATGCCATCTGCCATCTGTTGTCACTAGATCCATGATCAGTCCATACCAGATGGTGCTACCTAATAGGGACTGCATTTGAGCAAAATGAAGGCTGGCTAAAAAAAGCACATAGTAAAAGTTACTTCCAGACTGGTTTATTTGAACATAACAATTTTCTTTAAGGCTAGTCGAGTCTCGCAACCCATGAATTGGCCAAAAAGGGCATCTTGTCCACTCTTGATAACCCAAAATATTGAGTTCTTTCATGTATACTCATTTTAATTAAAATAGCACATACATCAAAAGATGTACTTTCCTGGCCAACATCACATCTAACAGTAACATCTGGCAACATTTCAATCTCTATGCAATAACCTCAACAACCCCTTTCTGAAGATATGTATGTCCAGTTTGCAAGCAAGTAGCTATTGTAAGGAAGGCACGGTATCAAACAGTGAAGACAGACACAAGTGATCACAGTTCAAGTGTGTTTATTAAACTTCAATGGTTTGGTTGAATGCCTATCTAATCCTAAATCTAAGGATGGGAGCAAGCTACGAACATCAAATAATAATAACGCAGTCCTAGTGGAGTCCAACAAAATAAAAGGGCCTATACTAATACACCTATTGGCAATCCTTACTTCTAAATAAAAATGGCGTGGGAAAACAATGTAAGCAAAAAGAAATGTGTTCAAGAAATTATATATGTCAGGATAGTTGAGCAGTTGGCCTCCTTTCCCCACATTTTCAGCACGGGACAAGGCGGCACGCTTGAGCTTCACACACACTCTGGCTTCTTGGCCACGAGGAAACAGTTCAAAACAAAGGTATCAGGGCCTTCTGCCAAAGTCTCTGTCTCAATGACAGTCTCTTATTGCAGAGGGCCTGACGTAACAAACAAACACAAAAGTTCCTTTATTATCACGATTTTTACATTCACAGGTTTGCAATTGGTCACCTGCGTTCGGACACGAACCAAAGATCTCACTCGTTCGGGCTCAGATGCCTTTAGCACAATATTCACAACTGGTTTCCCTCAGTCGTGCTTGGACCATGGTCTCCCTCAGTCGGGCTCGACCACAGTCACCCTCAGTCAGGCCCGGACCTTTTGTTCACAATTTCTGGGTCTCCCTCTTTGAGGCCCAGACCAGTTTCAAAGACAATTTTTGTGGCTCCCTCGTTTGGCTCGGTCCTGTTGGATTCGCAAAAAGTTATCACAGTTTACTTCCTTTAGGCTTCCCTTCTTTGGGTTTGGGCCTAAATACAGTACACAGAGTCTTTCGAATAGCCGTACTTTCATTTTCCGCCGGTCCACTCTGTTTCTTTATTTTGAAGTTGCTTTCACCTCACAGCAATTGGTCTCCCACGGTCAGGCTCGGACCATTTTAATCTTTCTCTCTTTTTGGTATCAAAATTCAAAGACTTTTGAATGTGCAATGGATTTTCCATAAACCATTGCAGAACCACTTCGATTCACTTCATTAAAAGAAAAGAACTTCAAGTCCCATAATGCCTTTCATGGGCCTTTCATTTCCAGCTTTCTTTCTCAAATTCAATGTGAAGGTTCCCACTCCAGCCACACACATGCTCACTGGGATATCCTCTCTCTTGCCATGAGACTCACCCTGTTATGCAGTGCTGGCAAGCAACTTCTTTGTAGCATTCTGGATCGAGGTCAGGGTCTTCCCACCGGTCCCTCAGGCACCTGGGCTTCCCTTCACATGCCCAGGCGAAACGAGTACTCCTGTGAACAGAGTCAGCACGATATGATCTGCCCTCTCTGGCTCTTGTAAGGAAAAGCTCCTAAGCCCTGCTGCAGAACGTCAACGACACAGGATCTGCGTCTTGGCACTCAGCTCCCCTCCAGACTCTACAGGGTTCTTCAGACACTCTCCTCTGCTCTTCAGCTCCTCTGGTCCACACTGCATCCACAGTGCTCCACCTTTTATACTGACAGGGAGTGTTAATTGGCATCAGGTTGGAACAGTCATTGGCTACCTGACTACCTATTCAATGAAGGAGGTGGATATTGGTATCTAGTGATATTTACGAAAATGAAATAACGAACCTTAAATACCGAAAAACACTGAATTTCTAATTGAATATATATACATATGGGATACATTACTCACCGTAATCGTATTTCTGATGCTTGTATCTGCTTAGATTCACATGCTGTGCATAGGCCGACATCTAGTGGAAGCTGCAGAGTATTACAGTTTGTTTTTCGAAAGTCGAAAATGGGGCGTCGACACAGGCGTGCCAGTAATACTATCCCTAGTGTGACGTCCACTGTACCCAAGATCCCTCACGCGTGTAGGATCCTCAGATTGTATTTTTTCTGACATGAGGAAGCATGAGGAGTAGCGTGAGTACAGATAATCCAAGCAGATAGACAGAAAGGTAAGACTACAAGCAATCATGCGCCTTCTCTCGGAGGGGAGGAAGGGTGGGTCGCATGTGAATCTAAGCAGATACAAGCATCAGAAATACGATTACGGTGAGTAATGTATCCCTTCTGAGGCTTGTGGAATCTGCTTAGATCACATGCTGTGCATAGATTAGCGAGCAGTACCAGAAGAAGGAGGTGGGATGTGAGAAGGGTCATGAGCAAACAGGTGTCTTAGAACCGCTTGTCCCACTTGTGTATCTGTCTTGGAATGAGTGTCAATGCAATAATGCTGAGTAAAAGTGTGAATAGAGCTCCAAGTAGCCGCTTTGCAAATGGTGTCGAGGGGAACATTTGCAATGAAAGCCAGAGTGGCACCAATGCCTCTAGTAGAGTGGGCCCTTGGCGTAAAAGGCAGAGTCTTTTCAGCAAGAGAGTAACACAGCTGTATACAGTTGATAATCCACTTCGAGATGGCGCCCTTAGAGACGCGATCCCCCTCTCTGCCTGTAGCTACGGAGACAAACAGTTGATCTGTTTTCCTTAGCGGTCTGGTTTTATTTACATAGTATAGGACCGCCCTACGCACATCTAGGGTGTGTAGTTTCACCTCAGCCGGGCTTTGCGGGTTTTGGAAGAAAGCCGGAAGCTCGATGGACTGGTTTACATGGAACTTGGATATGAATTTAGGTGAGAACCTAGGGTGTGTGCGTAAAACCAGTTTGTCCTTGTGGATAGTAAAGAAAGGATCCTGCACTGACAGAGCCTGAATTTCACTGACCCTTCTTATGGAGGTAATGGCTACTAAGAAGGCCGTTTTATAAGTCAGGTGTTTGAGACTACTTTTATGCATGGGTTCGAATGGGGGTCCCATGAGCTTAGCTAGCACCACGTTGAGGTCCCATCCTGGCGGTGGGTTTGAAATAGGAGGGTGAAGTCTCTTTACTCCTTCCATGAAGGCTTTAACCACTGGTACTTTCCACCACGAGACCTTGTTATGGGATGTGGTGTAAGCCGAGAGGGCTGCCAGGTGTACTTTTAGCGAGTTAAAAACCAACCCTGCATCCAGCAGGTGGAGCATGTATGTTACAACGTTGGAAGGAGTGCAATCAACCGGGTTGATTTGTTTATTCTGGCACCAGATAACGAATCTTTTCCACTTATCAAAGTAACAGTGCCTTGTATTTGGTTTCCTGGACTCCTTTAGAATGTCCATACACCTCTGTGGTAATTTGAGATGTCCAAACTCTATGACTTCAGGAGCCATGCTGCTAGGTTCATAGAGTTGGGTTTCTGATGCACTGTTTGACCCTGTTGCTGGGACAGTAGGTTGTACCAGGCTGGGAGTCTGATGGGTTCGCACACCGCCATCCTGCGTAGGTGTGGAAACCATGGTTGTCTCGCCCACATGGGAGCAACTAGGATGAGCGTCATCGATTCCTTGTTCATCTTGTACACCACCTTCCTGATGAGAGGAGTTGGTGGAAAAGCGTACGCAAACATCCCTGACCAGTTCATCCACAGGGCATTCCCTTGGGAGTCTGGCTGGGGGAACCTGGATGCAAATCCTGGGCATTGTTTGTTTTCGCTTGTGGCGAATAGGTCTATAGTGGGGAAACCCCACTGAGAGAAGAGATCTTCTACTACGTCTCTGTGAAGGACCCATTCGTGTTCTTCTGGGAGGGAGTCTCTGCTTAGAGTATCCGCTAGGGAATTGAGCTCCCCTGGAACATGTTGCGATGACAGGAAGATGTTCCGTCTGAGTGCCCATATCCATATTTTCTGGGCAAGCTTGGACAGATTTGGCGAACGAGTCCCCCCTTGCTTGTTCAGATAGAACATGGCTGTCGTGCTGTCCGTCCTGACCTGCACCGACAAGTTCAGTAGATGGGGCTCGAACGCCTTTAGCGCTCGGAATACTGCCAGAAGCTCTAGCAGATTGATGTGGTTCTTGGCTACTGAGTGAGACCAGAGACCCTGAGCTGTGTGGTGGAGATGGTGAGCTCCCCACCCAGTCAGGCATGCATCTGTAGTCACCACGGCTTGTACTTCGGGGTCGTAAAAGGGTTTCCCCTTTGCGAGATTCTCTCTTGTCCACCAGTGTAGGCTCTGTACGAGTGTTGGCGAAACGACCACTAGATCGTCCCAATGACCACTTGCCTGAGACCACTGTTTCGCCAACCATTCCTGCATGGGACGCATGCGCAGACGCGCGTGGGGGACCAGGTAAATGCATGACGCCATCATGCCCAGTAACCGCATAGCTTTGCGTACTGTTATCTGTCGACCTGACTGATAATACGGAATTTGCAGAAGTATATTCCGAATTCTCTCTTCCGAAGGGAAGGTTATTCCTTTCTGAGTATCTAGGATAGCTCCTAGAAACTGTTTTGAGGTGCTTGGCACCAGACTTGACTTTTTCTCGTTGATGGAGAAGCCTAATTCGTGGAGGAGGTCGATAGTCCTCTGAATGTTTGACCTGCAAATTCCTGGGGTTTCCCCCGTTATGAGCCAGTCGTCCAGATAAGGGTACACCGGGATTGCTTCCCTGCGTAGGTGTGCAGCCGCCACCGCCAGTACCTTGGTGAATACCCTTGGTGCTGAAGCTATCCCGAAGGGCAGTACCTTGAATTGGTAGTGGCGGCTGTCCACCTTGAAGCGCAAGTACTTCCTGTGCGCTGGGAGCATGGAAATATGAAAATAAGCATCTTTCATATCCAAGGTTGCCATGTAATCCCCCTTTTTTAGGAGGGGGATTACCTCTTGTAGCGTGGTCATACGGAATTTTTGGGGCTTGACATATTTGTTGGCAGGCCGTAAGTCCAATACTGGGCGCATTGTCAAATCTTTCTTTGGCACAAGGAAGTAAGTTGAATAGATACCCTTGTTTACCTGGTGTCCTGGGACGAGTTCTATCGCGTCCTTTTCTAGCAGAATGGCGATCTCCTCGAGAAGGATCCTTTGATGCTCTAGGGAGTGCACTCTTTGTCGTGGAGGATGGTTCCGGGGACGCTGCAGTAGTTCTATACAATATCCTGCGGATACTGTTGACAGCACCCATCTGTCTGAGGTGATCCCTTCCCAAGCCTGGGTGAAGGTGGAAATGCGTCCCCCTACTGGGGTTGCGTGGCAAGGGACCCTAAGCTGAGCGTCACTGTTTTGGTAGAGGCGTGCCACCTCCCTTGTTGGGGCTGCCTCTGCCTCTACCACGACCTCTCTTGTTACCCCTGCCGTAACTCTGGGTAGACTGCTGGTTGTTATTCCATTGTGTACCCTGTCCCTGGGCATAGTTGCCTCTTTGTGAATTTTGGCCGCGTGGGCGACGAAAATTACTGTTCCCCCTCTGGTTAGGGGGTTTGTTGGTAAGCTGGCCAAGGGATTTGAGAGTCTCATATTCATCTTTGGCATTTTTAAGTGCGTCTTCGACCGCTTTCCCAAACAATAGGTCGGGTTCCACTGGCTTGTCTATTAAAGAAGCCTGGGTTTCTGTCTTGAATCCCGACTGCCGTAACCACGCATGTCTCTTGATAACAGTACCTTCTGCTATCAATCTCCCTGCGTTGTCAGCGGCGTCGAAAGTTGCTTTTAAAATGCAACCAGACACGGCTCTCCCCTCTGCCGAGATCCGAGCCAGCTGGCCCTTTAACGGTTCTGGAGCAGAGGCAATGAGCGCCGCGACTTCTTCCCATTGATGGCAATTGTAACTAGCCAACAGGGTGGTGGAATTCGCAATCCTTGCTTGGTAGGCGGACGTTGAGGCTACCTTTCTGCCAAACCCGTACAGTTTTTTGCTCTCCTTGTCGGGAGGAGCTTTTGATGAAGATAAGGGCGTGCCAGCCCTTTTTCTGGTGTTGGTAACCACTAGGGAATCTGGTTTAAGATGTCCCCTTATATACAGAGGGTCAGACTGGGCTGCCCGGAAAATCTTTTCAATTCTGGGGTTGACAGCTCTGGTGAGGTTCGGATTCACCAGGGAAGGATCTATTCTTCGTTGGATGGATTTGAGGATAGGGATGGTCTGAGCGACCGGTCTTCTCTCTCCTACAAACCCCTCCGCGAAGTCCCTTTCCTCCTGTACACCGTGGGTGTCGATGTGGAAGTGTTCCGCTGCTCGAGCGAGAACCTCGTTAAGGAGGGGCTGGTTATCAACTGGAGAGTCAGTAACTGGGGCTTCGCTTTGTACTGGGGAATCTACTCTGTAAATTTCCTGCTCATCTTCTCCCTCCTCCAGGTCCTCATCCTCTGCATAGTAATCTGTCCTGGTTTGTTCTTCCATAATGTCAAACTCCTGGTCCTCTTCAGGGAAAACTTGTCCCTGGTAACTGGGGAGTGGAGTAGAATATGGAGTGGAGTAAGGCTGAACCTCGAAGGGTTCAGGTCTTTCGAACCGGGGCTTTTTACTTAGCGGGATAGGATCGGAGGAGCCTGAGGGTGTGGCCCCTTGAGGATTATATGAAAGAAAGTGTTCTGGGTTCTTATCATAAAAATCAGCCAAGGAAGACATCCTAGACATAACCCTGTCTATGTCTGCACTGGACCATTCCCTGGAACAGGGTATTATTTTAGCAGGTGATGATTTATGGGACTTTTCAAGGGTAGACTTGTGTTTGCTTGTCTGCCTAGGGTGAGAGGATGGCTTTACAGGAGTGGAAGGCTGTCCTTTCTGCTGTTTCCCCCCCTCCCCGTGCGTGGAAAAATGTTTTCCCTGTCCCTTGGAGGCCCCAGAGACTTTCGACGCCTGGCGCCGAGGGTCTGGAGAGGTATCTGTGTGCTTCGGGCGTGGGGCCTCACTGGTGTTAACCGCGGTCTCGGTATCTTGGAGCGCGGCGTGGGGGTGGAAGTCGTCTTCGTCTCCCGACGATCGAACTTCCGTTAATGTGTGTAGCGAGGCACTCTTGGCAAGAGTGGATGATTGCCTTGCGTCGTGAGGCGATCTCGATCGAGAGCGCCCAGAGGACACCGAGTCGGACCGTTCTTTTTGTGCCTCTTTCCGGGAAGTCGACGTCGTCGAGGTCCGGTTGGTCTTAGTGTGTTTAGTGTGTGTTAGGTGTGTAGCGCTTGCGTCGCCGGGGGTCTTCCCCATAGCCGCCCTGCCGGACGACCTTCCGAGGTCGGGGACCTGCGCTCGTCGGCTGTCTTTCGACGCCGTAATGCCCTCGCCGTCCGAAAGTACGGCGTCGCTGCCATCGCTGAAGGCGCCCTCCGCTGCCATGGCCTCCTGCCTGGCGTGGTGGGCCCAACGCTTTGTCGAACGGTCCTTAAGTGTCTTAGGTTTAAACCTACTACACGCTCTGCAGTTCGCTTCGGGGTGGTCCCTCGGCAAGCAGAGATTGCACGTGGCGTGCCTGTCGACCCAAGGGTATTTGCGATTGCACTTGGGGCAGAATTGAAAAGGGGTACCCTCCATACGCACCTTAAGGCAGCGGGCTGCTAAGTGTAGGAATATATAAAATGTAACTATATATCCAGAGTGAAGAGTATGTACCACCCCCCACTCTCCCTACTTGTAAGGGCCGAGGCCAGCGGCCTACTAGGCCCGGGCCGAGGCCAGCGGCCTTCCGAGGCCCAGATCCGTCGTGCAGCAGTCGACGGTCGATGACTTCTCCAGCCGTCGTCGAAGTTGAGGGTCGACGTTGGGGCGGGGAAGGGAATGAATAAGAATTATAATTATAATAACAGCAAAAGTATGGCTAAGGCCAGGGAACTCCGCAAGATGCTTCCGACCAGTATGGCGGAAAAAAACAATCTGAGGATCCTACACGCGTGAGGGATCTTGGGTACAGTGGACGTCACACTAGGGATAGTATTACTGGCACGCCTGTGTCGACGCCCCATTTTCGACTTTCGAAAAACAAACTGTAATACTCCGCAGCTTCCACTAGATGTCGGCCTATGCACAGCATGTGATCTAAGCAGATTCCACAAGCCTCAGAAATATATATATATACATACATACATACATACATACATACATACATACATACATATATTACACAGCCACGCTAGTGGCTGTGTAGTTATGGTTAAGTTGCTAATCCCATAGGAAGAGCACTTTTTGGGCGGCTTATAACTTCGCACCCCCTGGACGAATCCTCACCGAACTCTGCAATAAAAGTATATGGCCCACTCTGAATTGTTTTGCAAAGTTTGGTGAGATTTGGTCCAGGGGGGGCAAACTTATAGGGGGGTCCCAAAATTTATTTTTTTCCCATAGAGTGAATGGGGAAAAAACATTGCGCACAGCCCAAACCCCTGGACAGATTTTCACCAAATTTGTGGCAGGAGCAGCGGCTTGATCCCGAAAGCGTGCTTTCGTAAATTTGGTGAAAATCCGCCCAGTAGTTTTTTTTAAACGATCAAAAAGTAGGTCTAAAAAAAATTAGTGATTTCTATGATCGCTCTGCAGACACACTTCCCTGTTCGCTCCGCGGACAGGACACTGATTGGCTAATCGGCTTGCATCATGTCAGCAGACATGCGACGCATTCGCTGATTGGATGGTGAAGAGCAGATTGTTCTGATGCGCCCGCCATCTTGGATCCGTGTTTTGTTGTCCGCGGACATCGCGTAATCTCTCGGGAGGTGAGGGTTGATGAGGATGGGATGGGATATGGCTGCAAGAAGCAAAGGACTGGTGTTTTTTTGTCACAAAAGTCACATGGTACATTTGGAGGTGTACCACAATATAATGTGCCTAAAGTACAGGCGAAAGAGTTTGCATTTTGGCATTTAAGGGATGGAGATGTATAATCATGGAATTGTGGACTTGTAAATATAGAGTGTTGCTTCTGTAGTCTGCAACCCCAACTTTATCTTGTGGTATTACAGAGTAATACTACATTCCGAATGCCCGTTACTCTATATTGTTTATATTGGTTGCAGAATATTTATTCATATTAAATAGAAGCAATTTCGGGTTATTTTACACTCTTAATTAAAACGCTTGATGTTTATAAATTGATGTGCCGGTGGTACAACCAGAGCGCGTCAAGTAAAGGACTAATGTGGCTGTGTTAAAATGTAATTAATATAATAATGGAGTCAGACTGGCGCCCCCTAGAGTCTGGCATCTGAGGCAGCCACCTGCAGTGTCTGATGGACGTGGATGAGAATAAGAGTTGTCATGGATGTGGTGAGACAAGTTGTCGCAAAGTGAGAATGTATTTTGATTCTGAGTGAAGGTCACCAGCTTTGAATTTTTGGTTGCGAGCTAAGGAAGCCCACGCATGGGACACACAGTATAAGGTTCAATCATTTTTTGACCTTGAGAGAAAGGGACAATTCCGTAAGGAATGCAATGAGAGGAGGTTTGTAATAATGAAGATTTGATAAGGTTATGCATTCCAAAAGTGTGTAAGGAACATGTAAATTCAGTTTATGAAGAATCTTTGGTGCAAACGCAGTGAGCATTACGGTCTGACTTACGCCAACAGAATGGAAATGGTGAATATAATGTAAGTTTGATTTTCGACGATTGTATACCGGAACGAGCATTAACTTATTATTATCTGAAGATAATGTTTGGGTTATATTCTATTCGTCTGTTCTGCATTGCTTATTGCAATGAAACGCAAGTACTATCTTTGTGTGTAGTTGTCTTTTTTACGTGCTTATGGGGAGTGCAGCATTGAGGTGCATGTAGACCACCACTAGGTTCACCCAGGTTCACTGCTAATATTTCATTAAAATGTCATGTATGACCATATCGAATTGTGTATTAGTTTCCACGTTGTTTTTCTTTGTTGAGATTGTTTGATGTCTGCGCTATTCGTTAGTTTAAACCAGGGGTGCACAACTGATTTTGACAGAGGGCCGAAAGTACCTTACATGAGGGCTATAGTGGGCCTAAAAGTAAAAGTGGGCGGGGCGGTAGGCGGGACATGTCAGGAGGCTTTTTCAACCCCCAATTTGTATTAAACACATGGAAAAAGATATGTTTTTGAGGGGTAACGATTTTTATTGCATTTCAAACTTACATTTTGTACTACACATTTTCCATTGCTATCATTTAATTTCGATGTAGTTGTATATCGTCTGTTTAATTAAATTATATATATTTTATTGACCCTTGATTGGACATTCCGTTATTTTGGACTGCTATAGTTTGCTGTTTGGGTTACCCAAGAGTAGTATGGCCTTCGTTGAGTCAGGTTTCCTCAAAGAAGCAAAGGATGTACATCTCCTAACTGTGCCTGTTTTAGCTTTATTATTGAGTTCACTCAACGTATGTATGCCCCATGGCCCCCACCCCCAACCAAACACTATGCCCCCTGTCCCTCACCCCCCAAGCAAACACTATGCCCCCTGTCCCTCACCCCCAACCAAACACTATGCCCCATGGCCCCCTCACCCCCAACCAAACACTATGCCCATTGGCTCCCTCACCCCAACCAAACACTATGCCCCCTGTCCCTCACCGCCAACCAAACACTATGCCCCATGGCCCCCTCACCCCCACCAAACACTATGCCCCATGGCCCCCTCACCCCCCTAACCCCCAACCAAACACTATGCCCCATGGCTCCCACCCCAACCAAACACTATGCCCCATGGCCCCCACCCCCAACCAAACACTATGCCCACTGTCCCTCACCGCCAACCAAACACTATGCCCCATGGCCCCCTCACCCCAACCAAACACTATGCCCCAAACACACTCAAGCATGCATCCATACAGACATGAACCCCCCACCCCCCAAATCAGCACACACACAAACATGCACCCATACAGACCCGAACCCCCCACGCCCCAAATCAGCACACACACAAGCATGCACCCATACAGACCCGAACCCCCCACCCCCCAACTCAGCACACACACAAACATGCACCCATACAGACCCGAACCCCCCACCCCCCAAAATCAGCAAACTCTCAAACAAGCACCCATACAGACCGAATCCCCACCCCCCAACTCAGCACACACACAAACATGCACCCATACAGACCCGAACCACCCACCCCCCCAACTCCAAACCCCCACCCCCAACTCAGCACACACACACTCAAGCATGCACCCATACAGACCCGAACCCCCCACCTCCCCAACTCAGCACACACACAAACATACACCCATACAGACCCGAACCCCCCACGCCCCCAAATCAGCAAACTCTCAAACAAGCACCCATACAGACCCGAACCCCCACCCCCCAACTCAGCACACAAAAAACATTCAAATCAAAACATTCATACACATCCGACACACATCCGACACCCCCGACCCCCGCATCTCAACATACACACAAAATACATTCAAATACAAACATTCACACCCCCCCACATCTCAACATACACACAAAATACATTCAAATACAAACATTCATACACATCCGACACACCCCCCCACCCCCGCATCTCAACATACACACAAAATACATTCAAACACAAACATTCATACACATCCGACACACCCCCCACCCCCGCATCTCAACATACACTCAAAATACATTCAAACACAAACATTCATACACATCCGACACACCCCCCCACCCCGCATCTCAACATACACTCAAAATACATTCAAACACAAACATTCATACACATCCGACACACCCCCCACCCCCGCATCTCAACATACACTCAAAATACATTCAAACACAAACATTCATACACATCCGACACACCCCCCCACCCCCGCATCTCAACATACACTCAAAATACATTCAAACACAAACATTTATACACATCCGACACACACCCCCACCCCCGCATCTCAACATACACTCAAAATACATTCAAACACAAACATTCATACACATCCGACACACCTCCCCCACCTCCGCATCTCAACATACACACAAAATACATTCAAATACAAACATTCATACACATCCGACACACCTCCCCACCCCCGCATCTCAACATACACACAAAATACATTCAAACACAAACATTCATAAACATCCGATACACACCCCCACCCCCGCATCTCAACATACACACAAAATACATTCAAATACAAACATTCATACACATCCGACACACCCCCCCAACCCCCGCATCTCAACATACACTCAAAATACATTCAAACACAAACATTCATACACATCCGACACACCCCCCCACCCCCGCATCTCAACATACACTCAAAATACATTCAAACACAAACATTCATACACATCCGACACACCCCCCACCCCCGCATCTCAACATACAAACAAAATACATTCAAACACAAACATTCATACACATCCGACGCACCCCCCCACCCCCGCATCTCAACATACACTCAAAATACATTCAAACACAAACATTCATACACATCCGACACACCCCCCACCCCCGCATCTCAACATACAAACAAAATACATTCAAACACAAACATTCATACACATCCGACGCACCCCCCCACCCCCGCATCTCAACATACACTCAAAATACATTCAAACACAAACATTCATACACATCCGACACACCCCCCACCCCCGCATCTCAACATACACACAAAATACATTCAAACACAAACATTCATACACACAAACATAAAGCAAAACAAACCCGACACACAAACACAGAGCACTTACCGGAGACGTGCAGGAAGGCAGGTAAGCTGGAAGTCGCTGGAATCGTACTACGGCTGGCACGGTCCAAGGCTGAAATGCCTTCCGGCATCAAGCCTTATGGACCACGCCAGCCGTAGTGCTGGCCCTCCATTGGTGCAGCACACAAGCATTATGTGGCTCGTAGGAGCGACGTGATGCGTGTGTGTGCTGAGCCAATGAGGGCCAGTGTTTTCACCGGCCCGGAAGTCAACAAAGACTTTCCTAATGGAGGGCGGCCGCGCGGGCCGCCCTCCATTAGGAAAGTCTTTGTGCCTCGCGGGCCTGTCAAAAGGGCATGGCGGGCCGCAACTGGCCCGCGGGCCGTATGTTGTGCACCCATGGTTTAAACTCTATGCTGAATTAATAAGTCAATAGATACATTGTAATAAAGTTTGGTTATTGAGACACATTTCTGTTATGTTTTCGAAACAGATATATTCTGCCTTTCTGCGATTGTCATAGATTCCAGATGCCAACTGACGACTTCTTCAATCGGCAGCTGAACGTAGCTGTCAATGCCTGGATCACAGTGACTCTTTTTTGGGATGATCGCCCAGGGCCCATATGCCCTTACGCTGTACTAGCGATTAGGAGTAACATAACATCCTTTACGGTGGTCTAGCCCCAAGTTGATGTAGAAGCCCTGGAATTCACTGTGCGACCCAAGTGGTTACTTTACCGAAAACGAACACCTTGTGTACGCAAAAAGAACAACGTGTGCCTCACGATAAACATTTTGGATCGCAAGCGAAGAAACAAATTTGCAATTTGATTGAATATGGCAATAGTCGGATGTTCTCGGAGCGTTCATTGTGAAATAAAAGTACTTTACAAATTGTACAGTGTTAATGTTTTCTTTTAAAGTAGGGTTTAATATTCCGAATTGTGACGTGCTGTGTTGTTAGTCGATGTGTGTTCATTTTTGGGTTCTGCGTCACGTCACGTAGGTGATTATGGGCGCGTTTGGCTACGCTGACGAGGAACATCACCGAGAAAGGTGTAGAATATCACTAGGTTTGGTGATGTGAGGTTCAGGGGCGGGGCATATGATTTAGTGACGTCAGGGGAGTTTACATTAGGCAGGTGCAGCAATGGATAAGAATAGCAGAAGATGGACGGGCCCTGCTGCCAGATTTTGTATGTTTTTAAAAGAGGAAAAGTGAGGTAAGGTGAATTGGAAATGTTTGCGATAGATCAACGTATGTATAAAAATACATGGCCGAACCCTCGGGACAATAATATTTTATGAGAATTGCACTTGTGAAACTTATAATATCTGGGGAGGTGAGGCGTGATGACGATGGGTGGGATATTTCCGACCAGATTTCGAATGAGTTTACAAAGTTTGGTGGGATTTTGTGCAGGGGGTGTAGCTTATATGACGATTGTATGTGCATTCATTTGACACTTTTGCAAAAATAAAACGTGGGTGGATTTCCAGCAAACTTGCGTAAGGCGCATTGGCAAGGATCTACAAGCATGGTTTAGCAAATGTGGCAGTGTTTTCTTATTTGACAAGTGTCATAATGTAGTTAAAGAAAATTGCGGTATAGCTTTAGTGACTGAGGGGTAGCCTATGCCATGGGCAGTGGCCAGAATGTCCGGTTCATGATATAAGGTCATGATCCGGACAATCTGGCTACTGGCCATGACTAGAAGGGACAAAACATAGGATTACAGTGTTCATGTCCACCTGGGACTGGCTTTGTTGTAAAGTTATTCGAAATTAGGATAGATTTAAAAGGGAAGAACAATTTGCTTGTGGTAATATGGTCATAGGGTGTTCTTTTTGCCTTCTGCAGGCTGCCATGGAAAGCGAAGAGGGGACCTGTATGGAACCCCGACCTTCCCTTTACATGGTGGCCATCTTGGAAAAGGATTTTACTTCCTATACCGGGACGCCACAAGCGTCCCGGTGTAGGACGAAAAATCCTCTTTCTTAGTACCATGGGTTCCCGCTTTGGGAACCTAGGCTGCTAATGGTCTTCATCCCCCATTTCAGGGGCTGGGCAAAATTCTAAAAGCTGCTTTTTAAAATACAGGTGTAACGTATGCAATTGCACTTCTGCTGATACCCAAGTGAAAGAACTGCCTTCTTTTTGGAAGTTGGGTATTGAGATTGTTTTTAAGGTTGTGGATTGTCCCCGTTATAATCGTTCTATGATATTATCATTTTGCTCAGCAGTCCCAGTACTAAGATTAATTGACTCTCATGATATCGATCAGGTTGAGTTTGTGCATGAGCCTATATTGGATTTTGTAATTCTGCACATAAAATCCAGGCTAGTCTACAATTTAATATCAGTCAAACTGAATCGTTTTTTTATCTATGGGTATTGACATTTTTCCATGGGTACTGTGATGACTCACAGGATATTGTCTCTTCTCACCAGGGGGGAGCCCTTCCCTGTGGGGCTAGGGAGGTGAGTCCGCTACGCAACATTATCCCTAGGGGTGTCGGTAAGCGAGACCTCACATGGAGCGACTCCCCTCATGGGGATAAGGCCTCCAGTTCTGTCCACGGACACCCTAAATCCCTCTATGAAGAACCATTGAAACCATCAAAGCTTAAGTAGAAACATCCACCACAAGTCAATGTTTGTCAATGTAATGTCACACCAATTTACCATCAGACAAAGAAACATACTGAGAAAAAATAGAGGATACCAGAAATAAAGATTACCCTGTGGTTGGCAGCCAACCATATTGGGATTAAGAAGATTGAGCGAGTAAGGAAGAGCGCTTCTGAAAGAGAGACAAAGGGAAATGGTTCTATGCTGGGGAGGGACCATTACTTCAACATAAAAACAGAGGAAGGAACAACGTATGTTGTTGGTGGAACCAGGGAGGTTCAAAGCTGGCGAGAGGCCGCCGACAATCACAAGGTGGAAGAAACATGGAGAGGACAGAGAGCCAAAATGTGTATGCCCAAGAATGAGAATCAAGGCGGTGGCATGACCCTGAAGAAGTGGACCGACTGGTCTTCAAATAATGCTGAGACCGCAACTGGAAAGGCTCTGCAGAGCAGCGCAATGGAGCCAGAAGAAAGAAGACAAGCTAGACGCGCACAAGATACGAGAGGCAACCTGACACCACTGCAAGAACCTGTGATGCCAGTCCATCAGAATAGAGGTAATTGGAGCAGCGGGAAACCCGGGAGGGGAACACGGCAGGAAGATCCCCAGGGGACTGTTATGCTTGAGCTGAAACATGCGCTGGTGCGCAGTGTATTCTGGGGGCACTCAGAGCCATAATGGATATTTACTTCATGCCGCAGTGAAAAGGTGTACTCATTTTGCTGAGAGCTGAATTTACTTTGCTGAAGAAAACATGCTTTCCAAACCTGGTATGCAGTCAAGGACATTCTGCTGGGAAAGCTGGCTTTGTTATGTCTTGTTATGAGTTATGGGACTGTTTTCCGTGGCGCTTGTTCTTAGAGGAGGGAAGCACTTTGCTCCTTGAGGTTACAGTCGGTTGACCCAGCTGGCAACCAACGGTTGCCCATCAATGCGCAAGTGCGTTGCCAGAAGGTTTGAGAAATTACCACCCCTTTTTGAGGAGTGCATATATGCGGAACCCCTCAACGGTCAGACGGGACCTCAGTCGGAGGGGGGACGCCTTTGTCCGGTATACCTGTGGGCTGTTGTGCTCTCGGCCTGGCTGTTATCGGGGTCTTTCAGCCGCTTCTGGCGAGATGAGGGATTCAGTTACGCCCACGGTGATGTATTTTCTTTTAAATTCTCTGTCTTTTCTGTGATTTATTTCTGTGTTATCACTTGTTGCTTCCAAGCTTTGAATAAATAGCCATATAAGTGCTCATTATTTTCTAAGCGTGTGTGTGGTTGTAAGTCATTGCGTCATCTACCTGCGTTTAAAGTATTGGCTCTGCAATTGCGCTGGTGATTAATGACTGTCCGTGCATTCTCGGCGAGCAATACAGGGAATAATCATACTCTACCTAGTGGTTGTGAATACTTTAAAGAAAGTGAAGAACATAAGGGGACTCATCATACACATCTCAATGGTTTTGAATATCTTAAAGAAAGTGAAGTATATATGTCGACTTATCATACTTTTCCCAGTGGTTGGGAATACCTTAAGGAAAGTGAAGAGTACAAAGGGGCTCCTCATACTCGTCCCAATGGTTGTGAAAACCTTAAAGAAAGTGAAGGACAGTTTGTTAAGTCCAATGAGTGGTTGAAGTGGGACCCAAAGAAAGAAAGCCAGCTAGGGACACTGCAAGAGTCCAAAATAGATAAGAATCAAGATCCTATTGTAAGAAACCAAGGAACTGTACTGAAGGCCTTAAAGGGCAAGCAGAAAATATGGGGAAATCCTGTGGAAGAATTAACATATTTACAAATAACTATTTAACAATAGACTATTACGGCTGGAAGAAGCCTGTCCAGGAGAAGGGAGTCATTCTCCTGGTCCCTTTCCTTTCTTTTAATACTGGGTATAAGTCAACATTACATAGCATAACATATTTGATTAGTGGCAGGGTTAGAATAGGATAGCTTTTGGACAGCGGACAGATCATTACTTTGGACTGCATTACTGATGACAAGGACCATCGTTTGTTTTACATTAGGTAGGGAAAACCTTTGTTATAGGGACAAAAAGGCCTTTTCTTACCATTTTAACAAAAAAGAATTGTAGGAATGCCATCATTTGGTCAGACCTCCTTCTTCTGACCTAATACAATCCATAAACCTCAAAATTGTTTTAATGAGCATTCTGGATTTAGGGAAACAGAACTGCTTGCTAGTAGTGATAAGTGTGGGCAGTTACTAACTTGTACTCTAACTTTCTTCACCTGGCTCTTCAGCTCCGAATGGGATGAAAACATCTGAACAACACTGGCGCACCATGATATGATATGATATGATACGATATGGCATTTATAACGCGCCTATACAAAAGTATTTCAAGGCGCGACAAGGCAAGGGAGGGGAAACAGAGGGAAGACACAGACAACTATCTTACTAGGCCAAGTGACAATGAGATTGCGCAAGTGTAGGGGAGGGAGTAAGGGGAAAAGTGCACGGGAAAGGGGTAGGGGGCAATGCAGTACATAGGATAACAGTAAAATAAATAAAGACAATAAATAAAAAGTGCGGCCAGCTGGTGGCATGTGCCAGGGTAAGTGCAGACATCAGGTGTCAAGTGCTGGTAGGGGGTTGTAGGGATACAGAAACAGTCTCCAAGTGCAAGGGTTGCCAGGGGGCAGTTCAGGTGCGCAGCTGGCGGGGAGGGGACCTGGGCCTGATTTCAGAGGGTAGCCAGGTAACCAGTCCAGTTTCAGTTTCAGCCAGGACATCAGCAGGGGAGAGGAGGAGAGAAAGCAGAAGCAAAGAGGAAGGTCTTGAGGTGCTTCCAGAACCGGAGATGGTTTTCCTCAAGTTTCAGAGAGGCAGGGAGGCAGTTCCAGAGTGAGACCCCAGCAGAAGAAAGAGATCTACCACCAACTCGGTGCTTGGAGAAGTGACTGACCCTGAGGGAGTTGGAGACGGATGAGCAAAGAGCTCGAGAAGGAAGATATTTAGGAAGAAAGAGTTGAAGGTATAGAGGCCCCAAGCCCCAAAAGGCCTTGTAGACAATGCAGAGAGTTGTGAACTTAATCCTTGCCGCCACTGGGAGCCAGTACAAAGATTTCAGTCCTGGAGAGATATGGGCTTGAGGCCAAGGACAAGTCTTGCAGTCCTGTTTTGGATGTGTTGCAGAGGGCAGAGAGTAGAGACAGGCAGATTTAGAAAGAGGCTGTTGCAGTAATCCAGCCTAGAGAGAACGAGAGCTCTGGAGGCAGTGAGCTTCTGGGGGAAGGAGAGGAAAGGAAGAATACCTCTGAGGAGTTGTAGCTGGTAGGGTGACTTTTTAGAGACATCAGAGATGTGAGGAGAGAAGGAAAGTGTGGAGTCGAAGATTATCCTGAGGTTTTTAGCCTCACAGGTGGGAGCAGGAAGAGGGCCAAGAGAGGCCGGCCAGAGAGTGACAGGAAAGGAGGGTGCGGGTGTGCCGATGAGGAGAATCTCGGCCTTACTGGCATTAAGGCAGAGATCATTGGCGGCACACCACTCCTGGATAGCAGGCAGACAGTCAAAGATGAGAGAAGGAGAAGAGGTGGCAGAAATTTAGTTGAGTGTCGTCCGCATAGCACTGAACGTTCGGGCAGAGAGCAGCAATGCGGTGGGAAAGAAGTGCCAGGTATTGGATGAACAGCCAGGGAGAGAGGTTAGACCCCTGGGGAACACTGCAGGTAGAGATAGAGATAGAGGAATAAAGGACCCAAGTTGGACCTGGGAGGGTCGATCGGAGAGGAAAGAAGTCAGCCAAGCCAGGGCCTGATCGGTGATACCCAGTTAATCACGGAGACGGTTGAGCAGGATGGCATTGGGGACCATGTCAAAGGCATAAGAGAGTTGACGGCTTGTTGGAATCAAGGTTGGAAAGCAGGTCTTCACGGATGTTCAGGAGAGCAGTTTCCTTGCTTCTGGCAGCTCTGAAGCCAGACTGATGGTCCCGGAGACAAACAACAGATTCAGTGTGAAGATTAAGCTGGGAGATGGCCAGCTTTTCCAGGAGTTTGCCCAGGAAAGGAGTGATGGAGATTGGGCGATAGTTAGCCGGGCAGGAAGGGTCAGCAGAGGGTTTCTTAAGAAGAGGCTGCACAAGGGAGTACTTCAAGGGGGAAGGGAAGACTCCAGTGGCGAAGGAGTGGTTGCAGAAGTCAGCCAGAGCAGGAGCCAGGGTGTCAATGTGGTCCTTGATGGTTTTGGAGGCTCAGGGGCGAACCTGTTTTGATGAGATTTTCATAGATTGGACTTGTCTAGAACCTTCGTCTGGGGAGAAAAGGGGAAAGGCAGAGAAGGAAGGGAGAAGAGGTGACCGAAGAAGGGCCAGAGGAAGAGCAGGGAGGAGGGAGGGAGGAGGAGAGAGAGGACAGGATGTCCTGAGTTTTAGAGATTAAATGGCTTTGGAACATAGAAAGTGTAAGGTGTCTGATGGTCATTGGTCAGCTTATTTCGCCTGCTACAAAGAATCTACAGACAGATAGCAAGACAGGCAGACTAGATCACTGGGGAACTCTCAGGCTAAGCTAGAGAAAGAATAAGAGCAGTACAAGCATCCCTCCAAGGCCACGAGGCCAAACAGTTAACACACTCGCAAAACAGGCATGTATCCAAGTGTTTCTGTAGACAATTAAGATTCCCTTTCAGGAGCACCAACAACCTTCTGTTTCAATATTTCACTGAATATGAATTCCAAACGCTGTCCTTGTTTTTTTCCTTTTTTGGCAGTTTCTTATCAGGCAGGATCTGGAACAATATGGCTGAGTAGGCATCAAGCCATACTGTAAGTCCTGTGAGAGAGTTCCAGCCTGCCCCAGAATCTTTCCTGAGAGGAGCTTCTGCAACGCTGTATTTCGACTTTGGGCTTGTTTCAATACTGGCCCTTTAATTCCTAGACTCCACCTTAAAAGGTGTTCACGGGCACAGAGCACCGCACGGAGCGCCGTGAGAGAGTCTCGATCTGCCCCAGAATCTTTACAGAGAGGAGCTGGTGCAATGCTGTATTTCAACTTTGGGCTTGTTTCAATACTGGCACTTTAATTCAAAGACTCCACCTTAAAAGGTGATCACGGGTGCGGAAGGCCGCGCGCACTCTCGTGAGAGAGTCCTAGTTGGCACCAGTCCACCACGGCAGTGAGGAGCAAATGAGCATACCAACAATGGCGGCACCTGGTCTGCAGATGCGGCAGAAAACTTTACATGCACGCCGCCACTTCAACACGGGCTCACTCCCTCCCATGGAAGGTCTGCTTGAGGTAAGCAGGACAAATTCAGCTGTTAAAATAGCTCAGCGCCCCTTGTCAACAAATGGGAATGTGCCCCTCTTGTCTCTTTTAGGGCAGACTAAGTTACAAGGTTCTGACCACAATAATGTGCTGATCCTGAGCGTGTTACGAAAAGCTGACTTCATACGCACAGCGAAGGCAGCGAAGGCAGATATCACAAACATTGATAATACTTCCTGCAAGGCTTTGGCAGATGCTGTAACAAACAATCGAGCATTACATGCTGGTGACATTGCAAATACTGTTGAAGTAGATACTATTTACTTTCAGTCACCGTTCGATGTAACTGACATCGAATTGTTAGAAATAGAAATTCCACAGGGTCTTTCCGACCGTGGTGTTTTTACATTTGTTCCACCCCGACAGTGACGGATCTATCCTCAGGAAGCCATGAGCCTGACGTATGTGGAACAGGAGAGAATGGTGACTTAGTGTTGTTCCCATATCAAGATCTCAATCGTATGGTGGATGGCAACGAATGTCAGGTAAAGTCGAACAGAACAACCATAACGGCTTTGATAGACGAAAGAAACAAGTTTATGAAGAACGTCCCAGCTGTCTCAAAAGCTACTGAGCGACAAATGGTAGTGACACCAGCAAAGGGTGGGAGCCCTCTTGTCGCAGGTACATTTGGACAGCAAAGTCACATGCCCAGAGATGTAAAGCCATCTCATGAGCTAAGCTGCAGTGATACCCCAGACTCATCCTCTAATTCAACGCCAGCGGTTGAAAGACGTTACTCCTCAGGCAATCTAAGAACGTAAGTAAAGAACATACCTAACAAAGTGCAAATAAAAACTGGTTGTTCTGCTAATGGTCTGGAAATTGACTTTGCAGGTCAAGAAGTTCGCTTGACTGAAAGATTGCAAGCTGATTACCAGGCCATCAAAGACAAGCTTATTAATAGTTTTGTCAACTCATCCATTGAAAGAACGACACTCATGGGTAAAAACACATCCACATGTTGTGAACCGGGAAATGAAACTCAACCTCCAATGTAATTCATGTCATTTGACTGAACAAGCACACCTCATTTGAAAGGTTTTTCTACTTTCAAAAAAGTAGTTGTGCCGATTATGGAGAAAAGGTCTGAAAATGTGTTCCAAGTCCTGGACCTGCAGGCCACACAAAATGAACTATTCAGCAAAAAAACACTGACCATGGACAAAAGTAGTCGCGCATCCTCAAAAGGGCCGCAAAACCAAGAGATCGATTTGGATTACAACAACAAAAAGAAACCTATCGGTGGCTGCCGGAATCCAAATTCACAATAATGTGCTGGCAGCAACATCTCTAGTGCTTATTCCATTCGTGAAATTAAATGAAACCCTGAGTGAATCTACGAAAGAACAAAGTGCACAGCTGAGGAACCCAAATGCAAAACTGTCAAATATTGAACACACAAACGACATGCTGCAACATAGGTTAGAACGAGAAGACGAGCACTCCCTCCAATGGCAACACCGACTTGGAGATCTCGTCATGCGGGATCATGCAGATAAGGCCGATCTAATGGACGCCATACTCGAATGTATAATATGGTTTCGCCACTTCAATTGATTTAGGTCAGGGGCTCCGAATTTGACTTCAAGACCGACGCTGGATCAGCAAGGTGCGCCAATGACGATGGGAAACCATACAGTTAAAACAGATACGGCCTTGAACAAAGATGTGGATGGTGTCATGGCCATCAACAAGCCTGGCCCTGCAAATTGCGAAATTCCAGCTGGTGGTCCTTTAAAATCTGTGTTGCCAAAGGTGGTCACAATGGAACCAAAAAGTCCACAGCCACAGGAAATTGCAACCAAAACACAGTTCAATACTTTTGGAATTTTCACTGGAACAGCAAAAACTGTAGTATCCAAACAGGTACCGCCTAGAGTGCCAAATATTGTAAGAGCAACTGAAAACAAACGCTACCCCACGAAAAATAAGCCAAAAACGAATCCAACAAAGACAAAACAATTTGTAAGGAATTTATCAACTCCACAAAAGCCAGGGCTATTTATTCGGAATCCAGGAAAACCAACAGCCGGTCAGGCACAAAGAATTACACCAGATGTAACAAGTACCAACGTAGTTGCACAGACCCTGCAGAAACAAGCAATCAACCCAAATAAACGGGCAAGGCTCGAGTCTAAGGACTGCTCGGCTGGCTCAGTTAATTGTTCAATCGACCTATGTGACCTGTCTACATATATTCCATTGATACTGATGACGATAATAGGTCTATGAAGCATTCAGGACAGACAGCAAAAAGTATCAAAGGCCAAACATCGGCACAGCTCTTGCATCAAAATGGCAGTCGAATGGCACATTCTGAGAACAATCTGCTAAAGATAAACCCAGGAGCGAGAAGGTCTACTGTTCTAAAGGGTGTCAGTCCAAGAAAATACACCAATCAGCATCAAACAATAGCACAAGTAGCTTTCTCACAGAAACAAAAATCTAAGAACCTAAATCAAAAAATGACAACAGCCCAATGGCAAAAACACATACAGAACAAACCAAGGAATCGGCCAGTGCAGAAAAGCGAAAAGTCAGCAAACGCTTGGAAGATTCGAGTTGAAAATATCTTTCTGGATGGAAATGAAGTCAATCTAAATAGAAGTAATGTGATGCGTCTTCTACATAATATTCCATCCTTACAAACAATCAAGTCCGAAGACATTGTGATTGTGGAATATATAACCGAAGATTGCTCAGACCAAGTATTTCTACACATCATGTACTAGTCTGTGGAAAATACCCTTGTGGCAGCTAAAGATGAGCTTCTATCTTATGGCTTTGTTGATTTATTTGTCGAGAAAGCACGTTTAAGATCTGTAGAAGACAGCTCTACGTCATTACACGATAATAGATCAGCAAACGAGAGCAGACGAGATATCCTGAAGAAATTGTTTAACACAAAGGGACCAGTGACTCAGGACGATTTCCAGCAATCTGTGCAAAAGACAAACATACATGGTGCTAATCATGAAAAGTCCCATCAAGCCTGACCATCACAGTCTACCAGAAAGGCTCTATGAGTATTGATATCCTGGAACACAAGAGGTTTCAAGCACCTGTTTCAGAACTTCCCCTTCTCCTTGGCAAACAATTTAGCAGTTTGCCTTCAGGAAACATGGCTACGGGATGTGCCCTCATGAGATGCATATACAATCCTGATAAATCCGGCAGGGAAAAATCAGCTAGGACGTCCATACTCCGGCTTATTAACTATGGTGAATAATGCCAAGGGATGGGAAATATTACAGTCTCAAAATCCTAACCTTTTTGTGCAAGGAACGGTGCTTCGGCTGACAAATAGCAATACTGATCAATCAATATACCTCTTATTAATCAATACACATTGGACCCAAAAATGATCACAACATCTCGATATATACACTCAATTACTACCTTAATCGATGCCTGTCTAACTAAATTCATAGATCTCTCAGTAATACTCTGTGGCGATTTATATTTTTCTTAGTTAGACAGAGATATAAACCATGATTATCCCAGCAGAGGGATGCCGAATAATAACCTTTGCAGTGGTTTTCATTTGAAAGCAGCATTAAATGCACGTAACTGTGAGATGCTGAATGGTAATGCTAAAGGAGATATACCAGCAAATTACACATGGCATCCTGAATCGAGCCACAAAACTCTAGAATACATCTGGATTTCAAATTCAATGTGGCCGAACATTGAGCATCTTAAAATTCGAGAAACATCCTGTAGTGATCACTGTGCATTGGAGATGACATGGCTGATGTCTTCTGTGTTCCGGGTGAGAAATACATTGTGCCGGTGGCGATAAACCAAGGTTCCAACAGATTAAAAGTAAATGACTTCCATATCAACATACTAAGACAAAATATGTCATCTGGATCTACGTCACCAACCAGTAAAATAAATTATGAACCGCTGCTATCGCAATGTAGAACGGTAGCCCTAGATACAAGGAAAAGCTCATACAAAAAGAAGTGTGTTTAGTGCAGCTGTAAGCGTACAGAAGAAAACACTACATAAGGATAGCCAACAGCTGAAAAGGAACCTGGACATAACCTACGAGCACGGCATCAAGCAGCGCAAGACCAAATATCAAAATTGGCTAAAATTCTTTACATTTGATACGAGATCAGGAACCTGCTGAACAAATGCTAAAATTGGTCATGTGTCACAATTCAAAAGAAATATGGGGATTCATAAATACCAGGAAAGTAAACCAAGAAGCCAAACTTTCAAATGGAATTTCCAGGTCGACATGGCAGCAATATGGCAAGGTTTTTATCACCGACACAATAGCTCCGGCCAACCAGGTCCTAAACAATCCTGATAAATGCGATGTAAATGAATCAGTCGAAGACATCATACTTGCCATTAAACAACTGAAAAATTCACGGGCAGCAGGCCCAGATGGACTAACTAACGTAATGTTGAAACCAAAAAAAGAGCAATGGGCAAAATTCATCAAAGAGCTGTTCAGCCTAATTGCAACATCAATGCAGCTCCCATGCTCTTGGCGAACGGCGATAATAATAATCCCGATATTTAAGAAGGGCAGTCGGGACGATCCAGTAAATTATCGCCTGATTGCCCTCCTTGATATTATTGGAAAGATCTTCGCCACCTTTCTACAGCGTAAGTTGACAATATGACAAGAAATGCCCATATCATGGATTGCCGGCAAACCGGCTTTACCAAAGGAGTGGGAACTGAAGTAAATCTGATGATATTGAATTTGCTAAAATTAGAAGCCATCAAAAAGAAGCAAAATCTTGTCCTTGCCTTTGTTGACATGAAGCAAGCCTTTGGCACTATAAATAGAGAAAAACTGTGGACAAAGCTGATCTACTGGTCCTGTCCGCCGTCACTGCTCTATCCCCTGATGACACTACATGAGCACACAAGCATTTGAGTCCAGATTAATGAAAGCAGCGATTTGACTGATGGAATAGAGACAAATAAGGGCATCAAACAGGGGTGTCCCCTGGCGGCGCTCCTTTTTAAGCTGTTCATCTCTGATGTTTCAGTTGCGTTAGGGGAAGTGCATTGTTTTCCCCCTAAACTAAATGGGCACATGATTAGTCCTGGTCGATTGCACTCAGATTGGACTACAAAGACTAATATCAAAACTGCAACAATACCTAATGGAAAACGACCTTGAAATAAACGTAGGCAAGACTAAGATCATGTCAATAGGTGGAACAAAGAAAAAAAAGCCATTTTTTCAAGTGGCATGTTGTCGGCAAAAAACATTGACCAAATCTCAGTGATCCGCTGCTTAGGAATACAATTGAATTCCTCCACTAGAGAATGGGATTGGGAGATGTACCTGAAACATCGTATGGCCACGTTTTCACTCCAGGGAGCTAAATTACATGCCGAGTATGGCAAATTTACATCAAGACCAGTTCTGACCTTCTATACCCAGAAGGTTATTCCATCAATCACATTTGGCGCAGAAGCAGGGTGGAATCTAAACCATCAACTATGGTCCTCCTTAGAAAGACAATTTTGGAGGCGAGTTTTCAGACTACCGTCCAATGTTTCAATAATCTCAATAAGACATGAACTTGGTCTTGACTCGCTGTATGGGACTGTTCTATGGAGATCTATTGCTGCTTTAAGGAAAATGCACTTAAGCGATCCTGCACCAGCATACCGGATTCTAGTACCGTCAAATACAAATCCACACTCTGGTATCCTACTGACATGGGCAACAAAATGAACGAATATTTTGGATGGTGCTGGAATAAAATGGGAAACAGTGATGTCTACCCCACAAATAGCAAAGAAAAAACTAAGAATATGGAACCGGATACAAAATAACGATCTGCGGTCCAATATGGTGACCTCATTATATACAGGAGTAGCAGCCAATGGTCTCGATCATCTACCGAAATACCTTACCAAATTTCTCTCAAGACTGCATAGAAATCCGTTTCTAAGGCTCTGGCTAAATGCCTATAAAAATAAAGAGATACTGTGGATCAAGCAGGACAAAGAAACCATGGACAATTGTTGCCGATTCTGCAACACATCGGTCGAGTCTCTAAAACATCTGATCACTGAATGTTCGACACTAACTACTACTAGATCTCTTTACTTGGGGAAATATGCTCCATCAAATGGAAATACAGATGACTGGTGGTATTTGATGCTTTCGAGCAATCATGTCCTATTAACATGCACAGTAGTAAACATTCTAGATAAGATTCTGTTAAATGAAGACATCAGTCCAGTTAAAAGTATATCTTGATTTATGATACTGAAGTTAATGGCTTTCTACTAGAGAGTGCTCTTTTTTAATTTTTTTCATTATTATTTTTGCTTGGATTTTTCTTTTGGATCTCACCAAGTATCAATTGCTTGGTCTCATTAGACAGAATGGAGATGACACGTTGATTCATGAAATTTGGAATGATGGAGATAAGGTTTAATTAACTGACATTTGTAATTAAAGTTTGTATAAACTATACGTTACAATAAAAATTAAAAACATGAAGAAAAGAAATTAGCTCTGATTACTCTTGCCACAAAACATTCTTCAGAAATATTTTCTTTCTTTAGAGAACTGAATATTGTCAAGGACATGTGATGAATGCAGGGCATTCATTCCTTCTCCCCAGGGGTGAGCCACCCCCTTTGAGGCTAGGGATGCCAGCCGGCTCAGCAAGACCCTCCCCATGGGTCTAGGCAAGTGGGACCTCACTGAGAGTGACTCCCCTCTTAGGGACAATGACTCCCATTCAAATAAGGAACTCCCAGTCCAGAATACATTGTCTGCCTACATGATAATTGGAAAGACTGGTGCTACTTCTGTTTTGACTCCACCAAACAGTGACATTTCTTCTATCTCTTTGCCTCCAGGTGATGCTCGCCTGAACTCCACAGTCAAAGAACAGCAACACGCCTATGTTATTTGAAATAGTAGTTGAGATTCACTGAATTGGGACATTTCTTCCAACTCTTTGGCTTCAGGTAATGGTGGATATCGCATGAACAACCGAGTCAGAAAGGAAACCCACACCCCATTTGTTTGTGCTTATGTGCATAAAAACACAAGGAACTTTGAATGTGAGAAACTCCTACGCAGTGGGAGGAGACAATCCTTTGCAGAATCAATCCTGTTATTGAAATACATCCTGGAGCGAACAAAGCTCTCTTAGTACGCTGCAAGGCTGATGTTCTAACCGACTAGGAAGACAAGGTCAGAAGGGAGACGGGGAAGCAACCATCTCATCTGGTGGTGTCCCCCCAACAAAGCTGTGGGTGCCTGGGGCCCGACAATCAACTCTGATACCAGATGGCAGAGGGGAGCCCGGAATACTGAGCTCCACATGAGAAGTGCATTTACCACTGAGGAAAGCAACAGAAGGGAAGGAAATGCTCCTGAAGAGAACGCAATTGAAAGGTACGAATAATAATAACCAATGCTGGGGTCGCTGACATGGTTACAGGAGCCTGATAAACCTAGGTAGAGACACAGCAAGTACATCAGTTGGCATAAGGGTGTTTGGAAGCCGCCTTGAGAAGCCAAACACCATTAATAGGCTCAGATTGAGAAGCTACAGCGGTTACGGGAGGCTGAACAACCCGAACAGACAAACGCCATAATGAGGCCCTGCTTCAGTAAACCTGGCAGAACGCTTGCACATTTTGAGAAGCCCAAACGAGCAAGTGCCCTATGTAAATTAGATTGAAATAGTTTCAAACACTTTTCATCTAGACTGAGAAAGGCGAATAGGTTACAGGAGCCTGAGAAACCCGAACGGGCAAGCGCCCTATGTGAATTAGATTGAAATAGTTACGAACACTTTTCATCTAGACTGAGAAAGGCGAAGAGGTTACAGTAGCCTGAGAAACCCGAACGGGCAAGCGTCCTATGTGAATCAGATTGAAATAGTAACAAATACTTTACATTCAGGCTGGGAATACCAACAAAGATAGAGGACCCTGAGAAACCCGAACATGCAAGTTTCCTATGTGAGTCAGAGTGAAGGAGATATGAACACTTTGCACCAAGGCTGAGAAAGCTGAGTGGGCAGACACCCTCTGTGATTACATTGATTAAGGGAAAGCAAGTCTGCCAGAGGGCTGTAGGACTTTCGGGGAGTGCAAGAGTTGCAAACTTATCATAAAGAGAACTGTGTTAAAGGGGAGCCTGGAAAGATATTGAGAAAAAACATTGATTTTCCTGAGGAAGAGGGAACCAAACGGATGATATTTTCTTTTGACCAACAAAGTCTGTAAGAAAGTTGAGAAATGTCTTACTATAATGATAAACCTTGAACTTTGTGGAATTTATAAAACCCTGCTTCCTAAGAAAAGGAACAAAAACTCTTCAGACTTGACTGGAAGATGAATCCAAGTGTTGGCCAGGCAGAAGTCCCAGGCTGAGGCCTTGTTCTGGTCTTCTTTTTATTTATTTTTAAAGTGGTTAGCCCAGTCATTTTGTTAGGATTCAGACTTTTAACCTCAGACTTTAACAAGCACTCTTTGTTTTAGTTTATTAGTTAGGGAACTTCCCTCATAGCGATAGGTAGCCATTGTTCTTTTAATTTAAATAAAACCTTTGAACATGGCAGTGACTCGTCTGACTCCTTTTTCTGGTTCGCCACATATGGTCTCAGAAGTGGGATGCGGAAAACCTGACATAGAGTTGGCCAACGAGCTAGAGTCCATCAACCCGATATGCAGGTTAAGACCCAAGATGGAGGTGACTGGGGCAGTACGTGGAGGACCTCAAGAATCCGATTGGCCAGAGAACTGGGATCACCATAAAAACCACCCCGTAACTTCCAAGGCCATCCCATTTGTCAGGAAACATGCAGAGGGGAATAATGATCAACTCTTTATTCCCTATAACTACTTGATCCCGAGGAGAGGTAAGATTGTCATTTCTTTAGACCTTCAGGTAAAAATCCGAGGAGGTTCCCTAATATATGTAACTGAGCCTGCGAAACCTTGATGGAAGAACGGTCTCATGAAATTGCCCATTCTGCCTTATCTTGCAATGTTTACATTTGTTGTTCTGAACTACTCTTCCAAACCGATTAAGATGCAGAAGAAAGACTTGTGGAGTATTTAATATATGAGGTCCTCCCGGAGAAGATACCAAACGGGGAGACTGGAGAGAGAGGTGTAGAGAACCCTGGGAAACAGCATCTTAGGGAAAAACCCTGAGAAATGTTTTCAGGTCAAACTGGTTTGGAGAATCAGCTAGACCCTAACCTTAACAAAATGAAGGCCGCACTTACAACCTCCCTGGAGAACATATGGTCATCTGATATCCAAATATTCTGTGAATCCTCCTCCCCAGCAGAGAAAGAAAACCCTGAGAGTCTTGACTCCCCACCCTCTCTTTCCTCCTGTCAAAATATTTTCTCTGTGAACAGTGAAGAAGATGAAGAACTTACCCATGAAGATATAACATACTGCTCAGAGAGGGTTAAGACATACAAGCAGTTTGGGGAGATAGATCAGGAAGAGATTCCCTGGGAAAGTGAACTCTCTAGCGATACTCCTGATGGAGAAATCATGGTGGATTATGTAGGTCCAAATCTGTCTCTACATACCACTGAGGAACACGCATGTTATTCGTGCACGAAATTCAGACATCTCACGAAATACTGTCCCCTAAATATTTGGCCTCTTCCCAAATCACCACGCAAATAAAATCCAGAGCACAGCCTGTCTACCAGGTTAGAAAATCCTAGGATGTCTTTTTCCAATGCCGTATATCCCCAGAAATCGACGATATCTCCAACTTTGCGAAAAAGAAGGAACAAGTTACTTACCTGTAACTGTTGTTCTCCGGCATGGGTCTGGCATGGATTCACATGCTCATGAATATTCCCCGTCGTCAGGCTGGGAATCCTCGGTAAAGAAAAAACCAGTATCAGTTTCGTTTCTGATCTGTCTTTCGTAGTAATAACCAATCACTGATCTCTGCGTCATACTGACCACAGCCAATGACTGCCCTCTACCTAAGCCCCGCCTCTGGCAGCCATCTTCAGATTTGGAAGCACGTGAAGTGGCAGTATGACCAAGTGATGAGCCGCAGAGGGGTAGGCGGGAGGGTTCGCATGTGAATCCATGCCAGACCCATGCCGGAGAACAACAGTTACAGGTAAGTAACTTGTTCCTTCTCCAGCATGGGGTCTGGCATGGATTCACATGCTCATGAATAAAGAATAAATAGCAGTACACACATGCACAACCACGGGAGGTGGCAAAGGCTCAACATTAAGCATTACATCAAACTCAACATTAAGCATCTTACCTCCTCACCAGGCTCACCTCGGGCGAACAGGTTGCGCAGCACTGCTTGGCCGACCCTGGACTCCTCCCTGGAATCCCGGTCGACGCAGTAGAATTTCGTGAAGGTGTGCGTCGACCTCCACGTAGCAGCCCTGCATATGTCCAGCAGGGGCACACCAGATAGGAACGCCATGGTAGCTGCGATCGCTCTGGTGGAATGGGCTCTCGGACGGCCAGGCAGCGGTCAGTTTGCCAACCGGTGACAGTACATGATACAGCCGGAGAGCCATCTGGAAATGGAAGCCTTCGAGAGAGCCTTCCCCTGATTGACAGGTCCAAAGTTCACAAAGAGTTGTGACGTCTTCCGAAAACACTTCGTGCGGTCTACGTAGAACCTCAGTGCTCTAGCCACATCCAGCGAGTGCAAAGTCCTCTCAGCCGGCGACGAAGGCGACGGGAAGAACACAGGCAACACCAAGGGTTCGTTGAGATGGAAGTCCGACGGTACCTTGGGCATGAAGGAGGGGTGCGTCCTGAGCACTACCCTCGTGTCGTGAAAAGTCAAGTACGGGGCCTTGCAGGAAAGGGCCTGGGTCTCTCCCACTCGTCGTGCGGAGGTGATGGCCACAAGAAACGCTGTTTTCCACGACAGAAATTTCAACGGAGCCGAGTGCAGAGGCTCGAACGGAGGTCCCATGAGCTTGGTCAGCACCACGTTGAGCTCCCACGCCGGGGCCGGAGCCTTCACCGGCGGGAACGATCTGAACAGTCCCTTCATGAACTCTTTCACCAGACGATGAGACCACAAGGACGTCCGCCCCGTGGTTCTGGTGTATCGGGAGATCGCAGCAAGATGAATCTTGATGGACGCGTGTGCCAGTCCAGCTTTGGCCAGCGTCAGCAGGTACGGCAGTACTTGGGGAGCCGTAATCCGTAGAGGGTTAATCTTCTGTGCGTGGCACCAGACAGAGAACCTCTTCCATTTGTGTCCGTAGCATTTAAGAGTCGAGGACGCCCTGGCCTTTGCAAGAACCTCTCTGCAGTCGGCCGGTATGTTGTATCTTCCAAACTCTAGCGCTGCAGGAGCCAGGCCTGCAAGTTCAGCGATTTCGGGTCGTGGTGGAGGATGGCGCCTCCTTCCCTGGAGAGTAGATCCGCGTCCACCGGCAGCTTGATCGGCGGGGACGCTGACAAGTCCAGAAGGTCCGGGAACCATATCTGCCTCGGCCACACAGGTGCGACGAGGATCATCCTGCACCGTGACCTCTTGAGCTGGTTGACGAGCCGGATTAGCAGTGGCAAAGGAGGGAACGCGTAGAGGAACAGGCCCTCCCAGGGGAACGAGAAAGCATCGCCCATGCTCCTCGCCTGGGGAAACCTGCTGGCGAACCTCCGGCACTTGGAGTTTGTCGCCGTCGCGAACAGGTCGATCTGGGTTGTGCCCCACCGTCGGAAGAGGCGATCCACTAGATCCTGCCGTAGTTCCCACTCGTGGCACGAGCGCAGCTCCCTGCTGAGTGAGTCGGCGATGGTGTTTTTTATCCCTGCCAGATGAAACGGCACCAGAAACATCCCTTGGGCGACTGCCCAATGCCACAGGTCCTGCGCCTCCTTGGACAGTGCTGGGGACCTGGTTCCGCCCTGTTTCCTGATGTAAAACATGGTGGTGGTGTTGTCGGTGAAGATCCTCACCACCTTGCCCTTGAGGGACGGAAGGAAGGACCTGAGGGCCCAAAACACTGCACGGAGCTCCAGGACGTTGATATGTAGGGATTTCTCCGTCGGGAGCCAAAGGCCTCTTGCGTGCAGATTTTCGGTGTGCGCTCCCCACCCTTCCAGGGAGGCATCCATGGTCACTGTCTCCTGGTGGGCTGGGGTCTGGAAGTCCATGCCCGCCGTCAGATGCGGGCGGGTGCCCCACCACCGGATCGCTCGTCGGAAATTCTTGTCGAGTGTGATCCTTTCCTCGAAGCATCCCGTCGTTTGGATCCAGCGCGCGTCCAGGAACTCCTGCAACGGGCGCATCCGGAGCCTGCACATGGGAATTAGGTAGATGCAGGAAGACATCATTCCGAGGAGGGACTTGATGGACCTCACCTTGGCCGCGTCGGCCACCAACATCCGCTGCACCTTGCCCAGGATGGTCCTGGTCCTCTCCTCCGACGGGGAGGCCAGAAGGGACACTGTGTTGAGCCTCGCTCCCAGAAACAGAGCGTCTTGCGCGGGTACCAGGTGGGATTTGGCGTAGTTCACGGAGAATCCCAGGTCCGTGAGAAGTTGGACGGTCCTTGCCGTGTGAACCACGGCGAGCTCCCTCGTCTTGGCTCGGATGAGCCAGTCGTCCAGGTAGGGGTAGACGTGGACCCCCTCGCGGCGCAGCTGCGCCGCCACCGGTGCGAGGCACTTGGTGAATACCCTGGGTGCCGACCGTAGTCCGAAGGGGAGGGCTTTGAACTGGTAATGACGCCCTTGGACCACAAACCTGAGGAATTTTCGGTGCCCCTTTAGGATGGGAATATGGAAGTAGGCATCCTCCAAGTCTCCTTCCTCCAGCTGACCCAGGACGTGCTGGAGGGTGACCATCCGGAACTTCTGCGCCTTGATGAACTTGTTCAGACGTCGCAGGTCCAGGATGGGGCGCCATCCCCCCGTCTTCTTCTTCACGAGGAAGTATCTCGAGTAAACTCCGGAGCCCCGAAGCCTCTTTGGGACGAGTTTGATGGCGCCCTTCCTGAGCATCGCCTTTACCTCCAGGAGAAGTTGAGGGACGTGAAGTTCTTTCCTGGCCACGGGGGGACGCGCGGACACCTTCTTTGAAACTCGAGCGCGTGGCCCCGGGCCAAGGCGTCCAGCACCCAACGGTCGGTGGAGATGGACTCCTACACGCTGACGAAGCTCGCCAGCCGGCCTCCCACCGGGGTGCTTCGGTGGGGGTTCGACCCCATGGCCGGTTCAATCCTGCTTCGACGAGGCTTTGCCGCCTTGACCTCCTTGGCGACGACGGCGGGGTCCGCCAGACTTGCCTCGTCCTCTGTAGGCCTCCTGAGACGACGAGCGGGCCGCTTGACGGTAGGTGGAGAAACCGCCGCCGGAACCTTTGGAGGCGCCCTTGCCTCCGCTGCTCCGAAAGGGCATCCGTCGTTGTTGCAGAACTCCAAGGGCCCGGGCCGTCTCAGTGTCCGCTTTAATGGCCTGAAGGGAATCGTCCACTGTTTTCCCAAACAGGTTGTTCCCATCGAAGGGCATGTCCAGGACTCTGGTCTGAACGTCTTGACGGAAGTCCGTAGCCTTGAGCCATCCCCGCCGCCTAAGGCAAACGCCGTTGCCCAACTGGCGGAACCCAGTGTCGGCGATGTCCGTCGCAACGGTAATGGCGTGGTCCGAAGCCACCTCACCTTCCTGCAGGATCTCCAGGGCCTCTGCCCTCTTGTCGTCCGGCAGGAAGTCCAGCAGGGGAGCCAGTTTGTACCAGAGCTCCCTGTCGTAGCGGGCCGCGATAGCCAAGGCGTTGGCCGCTTTAATCGTCGTCGCTGCAGACGAGATGACTCTGTGTCCCATAGCGTCCAATTTCTTTCCCTCGCCGTCCGGTGGGGAAGTCGATGTGGAGGCCGCACCCCCCCGCGCTTTCTTCCTGGCCGCCGCGGAGACGACGGAGTCCGGGGTAGGCTACGCCCGGAGGCACAGGGGGGCCGTGTCCGGGACCCGGTACTTCTTCTCGTACCGGTCTCTTCTAGCTGGCGTCGTGGAAGGGTTCTTGAGGAGGGTGAGGCCCTCATCCCAAATGTCGTCCAATAGAGGCACTGCGAGGACCGTCTTCCTCTTGGCCTCGCGCCGCTGATAAAGGAAACCTTCCTTCTTCTTCTCCTCAGGGCAGAGTTGGAAAAGCTCGGATGCCCTGGTGATCATGGAGTGGAACGATCCAATCTCGTCGGGCGGAGAAGCCCTGGTGGGAGGCGACGACGGTACATCCTCGTCGTATACCTCGTCGTCCGTACCCGTCGCTGCCGTGTCAGTCCCCGTATCATCCCCTCGGGTGGACGGGGAGGAGGGCTGGACGGGGCGCGACGGCTGAAAAGGAGGTGGAGGGTGGATCCTCTCCCGTCTGGGTCCCCCGACGGGAGAGGTTCCTCCGTCGGCAACGGTAGTCTCGTCCTTATCTCTGAGCATAAGGACTGTATAGCCAACAAAATGGCCGCCGAGTTGTCTTGCGGCGCTGGCAGAGGGGAATCCGACGGGCGATCAGGGGCCCCGTTGGTACCCTCGACGATGTCGTCGTCACCTGCGTCGGGATCCATCCCGACGGGCAGGTCTTCTTCCACGCCGAGGCCGTGGCTTAAGACCTTGACCAGCTCCTCCTCCGAGGTTGAAGCCAAATCTACGACGACGCCCTGCCCCCCCTTTTTCTTCCCCTCGGGGGATTTCACGGGGGTCCTATCGATGGACACAAAAGATGACTCCCTCCGAGGTGGCAGGGAGACTCTGAGCCCCGAGGTCGCCACCACTGGTGTAGCCTCCACAGGCTGAGCCAGGGCCGCCGCGACAGTTTCGATAGAGGGCTTGGCCGGATGGATTAAGGCCTTCACCACCTTAGGTGCCCTCACCGCCTTATCCTTGAGGGGGGGGGACACTGCCTCGCTCCCCCTCTGCCTTCGAGCTCGACCGGGGCCTCTCCAGGAGCTTCGCCGGGTGCTCGGCCTTCCTCTTACCCGACCCAGAGCGTTGGCTCGTGGTTGATGGTGCCGGGGAGGGTGCGCCCTGCCTGGCGCTCGTAGAGCCCGACCGTTCGGCGCTCCCGGTGCCAGCGGACTCGCGGTGCTTAGCCTTATGTTGGACCCCCGTCGCCGGGGCGTCCTCAAAGGTCTTAGAAGACCGCTCGGATTTCTTCCTCTTCTTCTCGCCGGACGGGCTCTTCCCTTCTAGCCAGTTGGCGAGACGTTGATGGCGGTCCTTCATGGTCCGCTCCGACATGTTGCCGCAAAACGCACAGTCCTTCTCCACGTGCGTCTTGTCCTCATGTAGGCAGTAACGACAAAAAGAGTGTTCGTCCTCCTTGAAGACGTTCTGCAGCTGGCATCCAGGGCAGACCCTGAACAGCTTTCCGGGCGTCGAGCTTCCCTTCTCCTGGGCCATGACCGGGCCTGAGAAACTTCTGGAGTCCTCCAAAAGCGTAGCTCGACGAAATCTTCACCCTTGAGGGGCGCAGACGAATCCGACACGGGTCCCCGTTGATCGGATGGAGAGTCGGTGGAGCTTGAGGCTCTTTTGACCGAAAAAACAAAGTTTTTGAGAAAAAACGTGAAAAAAATAGCACTAACGCTCGAGAGCAATAGCACGAGGATCCCAACACATGAACGTGCGGTAAAAATCTGAAGATGGCTGCCAGAGGCGGGGCTTAGGTAGAGGGCAGTCATTGGCTGTGGTCAGTATGACGCAGAGATCAGTGATTGGTTATTACTACGAAAGACAGATAAGAAACGAAACTGATACTGGTTTTTTCTTTACCGAGGATTCCCAGCCTGACGAAGGGGAATATTCATGAGCATGTGAATCCATGCCAGACCCCATGCTGGAGAAGGTCCATTTAATTGTTTCTCTAAGGGTACGAATTTGCTAGAAAAAGGCAAAAATTCAAAAAATATCTGTTCCTGGCAAACCGACCCATCTATAGGGTCCCCACCCCTAACCAGCATCAGGCGGTTTGGGACGATCTTGATACGGGGAGTAAAGGGTGTGCTATACATCTGGGATTAATACCACCAAAGGAGGACGTTTGGTGCATCCATGGACACAAACGAAACCTACCCTGTGATTAAAATCCCTGTAACCATCTTGGGGAGAAAGAGGTGTATTAACAGCTGCTTAATTCCTAGGCTACCGGGCCAATCAACCCTAGGTAGCGACATCCCACAATTCCATCAGTGGTTGTCCCAAATTGCCCAGACAGGAGCTTAAGATAAAACCCTAGGTTCATGCAGCGACAAGTCTCCAGATAGGCAACCATCCATTGTATGAAAAGAAGAACCATCTGTGTGGACCTGGGAAAACAACTACCTGCAAAGAGCAATAGGCTCTCAAGAAGGGGTTCTCTCTGTAAACCATCGGAAAGGAAAGAGCAAGACAATGTGGACTTTTTGAGCCTCTTCCTGCTTTCGAATCACCGGGCAGCCTCTAGTTTAACGGCAGGGATATGTGACGAAATTCAGGGTATTTGTCCCTTCTCCCTGGGGGAGCCACCCCCTTTGAGGCTAGGGAGGAGAGCCTCCCTAGGGGTCTGGGCAAGTACGACCGCACTGAGACTCCCATCTCAATAAGGAACTCCCAGTCTGGAATACATTGTCTGCCTACATGAGAATTGGAAAGACTGTTCTTACTTCTGTTTTGACTCCACCAAACAGTGACATTTCTTCTATCTCTTTGTCTTCAGGTGAGGCTGGGTCTCGCCTAAACTCCACAGTAAAAAAACATCAACACACCCCTTTTATTTGTAATACTATTTTGGATTTACCGAACAGTGCTATTGCTTCCAACTCTTTGGCTTCAGGTAATACTATATACTCTGATACTCCCTGATCGATAGAGTCAGAAGGATATGATATGCTATGACATGGCATTTATAACGCGCCTATACACAAGTGTTTCAAGGCGCGACGAGGCAAGGGAGGGGGAACTGAGGAAGGCAGACAACGATCTTACTAGGCCAGGTGACATTCAGATCGCGCAAATGCAAGGGAAGGGGGAAAAGGAAAGTGCGGGGGAGGGGAGGGGAAAGTGCAGTACATGGGATAATAAAATAACAAGATAAATAAAAGAGAGGCCAGCTGGTGGCAAGTGCAAAGATGAGCGCAGGCATAAGTGCTGGTGGGGAGGACTGTAGGGAAACAGAGAACAGTCCCCAGGTGCAGGGGCTGCCAGGGAGACAGTGCAGGCCCGAGAACAGATGGGTGGCCAGGTAACCAGTGCAGTATCAGTATCAGCCAGGACTTCAGCAGGGGAGAGAGGCAGACAAAGCAGAATCAAAGAGGAATGTTTTTAAGGTGCTTCCGGAGCCGAAGATGGTTCTCCTCAAGTTTCAGGGAGGCAGGGAGGCTGTTCCAGAAGGACGCCCCACCAAAGAGAGAGATCTACCACCAACTCGTTGCTTGGAGAAGCAACTGACCCTGAGGGAGTTGGAGGCGGATGAGCGAAGAGCTCGAGAGGGAAGATATTTAGGAAGTGAGAGTTGAAGGTATTGAGGCCCCAGACCCCAGAAGGCCTTGTGGACGATGCAGAGGGTTTTGAACTTAATCCTGGGAGGCAGTGCAGAGATTTCAGTTCTGGAGAGATACAATCCCTGGGCCTGTGTCCAAGGACAGGTCTCGCAGTCCTGTTCTTTATGAGTTGCAGAGGGCGGAGAGTAGAAGCAGGAAGATTTAGAAAGAGGCTGTTGCAGTAGTCCAGCCTAGAGAGCACCAGAGCTCTGGGGGAAGGAGAGGAAGGGAAGAATACCACTGTGGAGGTGCAACTGGTAGTTTGACTTCTAGGAAACGTCAAAGATTTGAGGAGAGAAAGAGAGTGTGGAGTCGAATATGACACTGAGGTGTTTTGCCTTGCAGGTGGGAGCGGGAAGAGGGCCAAAAGAGGCCGGCCAGAGAGCTACAGGAAAGGAGGGAGTGGGTGTGTCGATGAGGAGCATCTAAGTCTTACTGGGGAAAGACATACCCCTTTTGTTTGTGCTTACGTGCATAAAAACAAGAGGAACTTGGAATTCGAGAAACTGAGAAACTCCTAAGCAGTGGGAGGTGAGAATCCTACACAGCAGCAATCCTGTTCCAGAAAGACAACCTGGAGGGACGGTGCCACGCTAGACTGCGAAGCCAGCGGTAGCATGGAAAGCGAATGAAGCACTCATAGGATGCCAGAAGGCTAGCGCTCTAACCAAAAAGGAACACAAGTTCAGAATCGATACAGAGACGGGTAAGTAACCATCTCATCTGGTGGTGTGACCACAAGGAAGCTGCGGTGGGCCTGGGCCCGACAACTAATGCTGATACAAGACTGCAAAGGGTAACACTGAGCTCCACACAAGAAGCGCATTTACAGCTGATGCAAGCAACAGAAGGAAAGCAAACGCTCCGGAAGAGAGAATTCAATTCATAGGTATGAGCATTGATAATCAAGGCTGGGGAAGCCGAAGAGGTTACGATTGCATAATAAACCCGAGTAGAGACACAGCAAGTATATCAGTGGGCATAAGGGCTTTGGGAAGCCCTGAGAAGCCAAACGATATTTATAGTCCCTGCTGGAGAAGCTACTTTTTTGAGCCAATGAGTTTATGGGCGCCTGAAAAATCGGAAAGGGCAAGCATCCTATGTAAATCAGATTGAAATAGTCACAAATATTTTACATCCAGACTGGAAACGCTGACAATGTTAGGTGACCCTGAGAAACCTGGGTGTGCAAGTTCCCTCTGTGAATTACATTGATTAAGAGAAAGCAAGTCTGCCAGGGGGCTGTAAGACTTCGGGGGAAACAAGAGCCACACACATATTATAAAGACAGCTGTGTTAAAGGGAAGCCTGAAGATATTCAGAGAAAAATCCTTATTTTCCCAAGGAAGAGGGAGGGAACCATGTATAGGATATTTTATTTTTACCAACAAAGTCTGCAAGAAAGTTGTAAACTGTCTTACTATAGTGATAAACCTTGGACTCCGTGGAACTGTATAAAACCCTGCTTCCTAAGAAAAGGAAGAAGAACTTGTAACACCTCACTGGAAGAAGTATTGGGCCAGGCAGAAGTCCCAGGCATAGGCTTTGTCCTGGTCGCCTTCTTTTTGTTTGTTTTTCTAAAGTGGTATGGACAGTTATTTGGTAGGGAACTTCCCTCTCAGCGATAGGGATAGCAAGGTGTTTTTCTTTCAATTTAAATAAAACCTTTGAATAGTAACTCGTCCGGCAGTAACTCGTCCGACTCCGTCTTTTGGTTCGCCACAGATGTCAGGATAGAAGTATCCCCTTTTTTGTGGAGAGGATGGTCCCTAAACCAGTGCAACCAAGTGGAAATCCTCTCTCTAATCACACTGTAAAACATGTTTTAGACAGGGGTCTCATTACAAATAGGACGGTGTGGGAAAAAATGGCAGTAATGCAGTGGTAACTTAGTTACCATGCTTTACTGCTGCATTACTGCACGGCTGTACTATACGTTTGGTGTTGCGGCGGAGGAAAACCTCCAGTAAAATGCTGGAAGTAATTCCACCACCTTACTGCCAAAAATCTGAAAAATCGGCGGAATTACCACCAACGGTAATTCCGCTGAACGCTAACATTTTGTGTTACCTACATACACATAGGAGGAAACTTGAATCATGTCCTCAGAAAAAGGACATATGAACTGTAATCCTTCATGTGACTGCTCTACATAATTTCTACAAATCCAATAATGTTTCACCACTTATCTTAATTGGTTTTACATACCCATTTGGACCATAAATTATGGTATTTGTCTTACAACTTATGGAAGAAAGAATATGTAAAAAAAAATCTCTATATTATTTTTCCATGTTTGTGCTTAGTTAAAGCCAACGAGTGTCAGTAAGGTACTCACATCCTTCCTATCACTGATCGTATCCATCAATTGCATAACCTCTTAATCAATCTTGCAAGGCATATATCATGTTCATGTGCTGATGCCAGTTAAATGCTCTCCGTGGAAAAGGAGCCAGTCTGCACTTATCAAGTTCCAATCACAGCTGAGCCACTTAGCCCCTCATCCTTCCGAGGTCAATAAATTCGGTACCATTAATGTGGGTAATATTAACATCTGTTATTAGAACACTTGTTGGCGTAATCGGGAATAAAGCACAACATAAAACTTGATATATTGTGAAATGACTAAGTAGCAGCAGCCTTAGACTGCCCCTCAAAATGTAATCACTCTACTGTGATCTTTCCTGAATGCCCCCAGCAGCCTCACACAACATGTTTAGGGAGAAGTGTACTTAAGAACACATCACTTCTTCACATCAGGAACTGAGCTCTTTGGTTTGGCATTCCCGTCCATTTTCAAAGACTGTTCAAAATTATAGAAGTAAACCCTAAATTCCATCTCTGCAGCCATGTTATCAGAGTTCTAGATTTCCAAATCACGCACAACACTCTCTCTGCTTGCTAGTGTTGTTGTGTGATTGTGTGTGTTTTATCAAGGAAGAAAGGCCCCACTAATGTCCGCAGACTCTCACAATTAACTCTCAGTACTGGCTGCTGCCCAGAGAAGCCCTTCCTCTTTGGACATTGTACTTCAATATTGCTCCCTTGGGTTCTCAATTGGCTTCTGTCACTTTTGTCAGTTCTTCTCTGGCAGCAGGCCCACTCTTGGGTTTGGTATGTGCTCAGCAGCACTGGCCAATAAACGAGATCCTGGGATTTTCGCCCCTCCACCTCTGCAGGCCCCACTAGTATAAAAGATGTAATATATCCGTTGGAATCAGATGCCTCTATTGGTTTGTGAATTTAGGAGACTAAATTCAGTGTTTATTGCTGGCTTACTTCTGCGCCCCTTTGTAATGGAGCACAAGGTCTAGCTGCCTTATTCAAATCAGTGGTGAACCATAAGGTTCACCGTCTGTAGTGGACAGTTTTTATTGGGTGTTTACATTTTTTAAATTTAACTTGTAAGCTTCTTTGGATGCCATTGTGCTGTAAAAATATAGTGCTGTAAAAACGCGCGCTTCCATATTTGAAAGTAGAGGGCTCATATTATGGTATTATTTCAACGATTGTCTCATAAAAACTAGAGAGATAATGGTGAGCACAACTATTCAACTCGGAAAATTTGCATGCCCACCTTCTTGTGCAGAAAATGTAATATATACCATAAGCCATAGACCGGCCCCCCATGATTGGTATGGCATTGTTTTGAAAGTACACACCTATTAATGACAGAATCGTCCCTGGAGGATAGCTCAGCAGCAACTTCTTCGCCTTGGAAGCAAGATGACACAAAGCAACACAGGTTCGATCCCCAGGTCTGCGCTTAGAACCCTCTGGGTATTTAAGCGCATTATAAATACGCAACTAAGACAGCAACAAAAAACAACTACACAACTAAAAAATAAAATACAGTTCCTGTAACAGCCCCCTCGATGCCCGTGGGCTGTGTGAGCGCTTTACAAATGCTAAATAAAGAATCATAATCAATCAATAATCTTTATTCGGCAATAATGCCATAAATGTCACAGACTTAAAACATACATGAATAAGAATTTTAAAACACAATCAATCGAGGTTCATTAAAGATCAGAAGAATACATATAATGATGTTCAAAGTGCATAATAAACGGAGGAAACGTAAATCAAATATCTTCTTAGAGTCCAGTAGGGAGATAATAATTGCAGACCATGTCAATTCGTCACTTAGATAAATAACTAGCCGGGTATGCACGTGGGTGTCTGCTATAGCCTTGTGTATGTTTTATTGTGTCATAACGTCCTATTCATGAAAAATCGCAAAATCGTCAATCTCCCAAAATCGCACAAGGCCGGACCCCGCTACACCCCTGGGCAGGGCGAATGGGTGGGATAGATAAAATGTCACTATCGCCCGTATACCCCGGACTGGTATGCTGACTTTGTGTCCCAACTTCCTATTTTTGGAATTGTCGCAAAATCGGCAATCTACCAAAATCGTCTATGCTGATAGCCCTGTGCCGGGAGAATGGGTGGGGTTGGTCAACTTTCACTATCGCCAGTATGCCCCAGACTGGTATGCCGACAGTGGGCCAACATTTCAGCCCACCAACTCTTATGGGGCTGGAGTCAACCCCGAACATAAAAACACACTTTCACAAATATATATATATATAGAACCCCATATTGCGTATTCAAGTGCATTAAATGTAATTTTCGTCTTAAAAGCCAGACTCTATGAAGATATTGGGCAACACAGCTTACAATATAAGGGTGTGTGAATCCTCTACGTAGCTCCAATGCCTCAATGGTGGAACGGACAACAGCTTCCCTGAGCAGAGGGCATAGATCGCTCACTCTCAGTGGTTTAGAAACTGCACACAAAAACAGAAAATGAACTACTGTCTCATCACCCAGACCACATAGAGGGCATACACAATCATAAAGATGAAATAGTATCAGATTGTCCATGCTTGATTAGACAGAACATCTTTTAGAGGATCCCCATACAGATATATATTGCGTCTTGGGGCAACAATGCCTCTTTCCCATGAAAATTTGCTTGTGTAATGAAGACTGACTTTGATAAAATTGAACGTTTTTAAAAAACTACACGCGGGAGCATGTATGCCTAGCTTGATGTTCTTCGTATTCTGACTGATGTCACAGACTCTCATGGCCTTTAACATGTACATGGTGCATGTTGAATACTAATAGACAAAAACACCATCAGATTCATCAAGCAGAACAATTGTAGGAAGCGGATCTAAATCTCTCAGTGGCGCATAGCACAAAAACCTTCACAAGCATTGGGATTGTAGTTCAGAAAACAATTACTTGTATAATTACGTGCTGGGTAGCTGCAGCAATTAATTAACCGTACTTAATTTATACCTTTAATAAAGTAATTGGAAAATGGGATTTAACAAAGGCGCCTGCTAATAAAACAGATTTATGTATTAAGTAAATAATTACAATAAATTACTAGGTTATGCTGGTGTTTAAATAGCTCTACGCTTGCAGGAGAACATTTACTCAAGGGAAAATCTTTAATTCAATACACAAAGGTTTAAATTTAAATTAAACTATAAATCAAAACTGATGCAGACCAAAAAACATTGATCACAAAATAATGCAATCGAACAGTAAATCTTCGGGTGCATTTTTAGATATGCTTTGAGAAAATGTGAGGGCTTTGAATGACTTTTTTGGCATTGGTTGTGACGGTCCTCAGGATGATTTAAAAATAATTTACCAGTTTCAGTGCACAGTCTTTGAATAAAAATATAAGTATTTACCATAATAATAATAATAATATGTTATTTTTATAACACTTCTAGCAAACGTTGTAAATACAAAATGCGTATATGAAATTATTATTACCTAACCCAAGTTGGTACTCATTTATTTACCTTAAAAGGATAAAGGGCTAAGTTGGCCCTGTCACGATTTGAACCTGTGACCTGCAGACGAGGCAGATCTCAGCAGTGAGTGCTAACTCCGCTAACTATCTTACCTGAATAAATTCAGTGACTCAAAAACTGATTTATGGAAATTATATGTACAGGTATACATAGGGTAGCGAACCCAGGTTTTCCTATAACAGAGAAAAAAAACGTTTCTCTACGGTCTGGGTGACAATACAATTCATCTATATAAAGAAGAGAAAACAAAAAATTCAAACAACAAATGGTAGTGACTATGAACCCTATTTAATCATAAACAAAGTTCATGAATTGTATAATAAAACTGCATTTATAACTATGAGATGAACTTTGGAAATGATATGTACCACTGACAAAATCAATAGGTATGGCTTTGTCAATTTGGAGAAATATGTACCGTTCACAAAAATCAGAACAAACTGTACTGTTTTGCTTCTAAAATCGTTTTAGATTTTCACATAGGATGGATTACAAAGGTTTGAGTGGGTGGACAGTATTGTCGGAATAAACATGGACAACCTAACTTAGACATTTTTGACAAATAGGGCTATAAGGGTCCGATGGGTACAATGCAAAGACAAGAAATATCATAATCTGCTTTAACAAAAGTGATGTACGCCTTGCCCTGCATCAGCCCTACAGCTTTGGAAAACTTCATGGAACCAATTACACCAGGGGTGCAAAAGTGATGGTTCTGAAAGGCTTTCTACTGTGGGCCAGACTGTCAGATGAGTGGTCAATCACAAGGCTGAATTGTAATGAATCTCGCAAATCTCAATACTAACTTGTTTGGTAATTAGATACTTCCAGATGACCGGAACACGAGGACTTTCAATATTATTTTTGCCAAACATCACAAGTCTGCTCTGAATTAAACCATTTCACCTCCATGCACTGATTTATTTTCCTTCCTCCCCATTGGAAGCAAGATCTCACAGTATACTGCTTCACAATGGTTTCATTACTGAACTGTAATGAAGCCTTCCTTCTCCCAAAAATCTTTACTTTTCTCCACATGGAACACAAGCTCACAATAAACTCCTTCACAAGGATACACTGTAGGGAGCCTGTCTCTATGACATTATTCCGTTTTCCTTTTGTCTTCATGGAGCACAAGAGCAAAGTGTCGGTTGTGTTTACCCAGAATCAAAAGGCTGCACTGTAATCAATCAATACATGTCCAAGTGCTGATTGCTTCCATTTCCTACACATACATAATCTAGCTCTGAATATTCAATATGCCCCAGTCAAAGGCACTAATTGCTACAGTTAGAACAACCCGCCTTCTCTGACACCATTTTATATTAATACTTATCATACTATGTTTTAAACGGAATCCCAAAGGGTATCTATGAATTGCTGCTGAGGTATATTTTTAAACTTATTAACCTTGAATTCATTGATTATTTATGCTCATGTTGCGTATTTAATATTCTTGGCAAAACTCAAATATGTTACTGGATTATTATAAGTATATTCAGGGTAGTTTACTGGCTAATTAGGACACAGACGTCATTTCACCAAAATGCCAGGGGTAGCAGAAGTGACATCATACGACCATTGATCTCTGGACCCACCCCAAAGTGACATCATTCGATTCGATGGAACACAACCTTTTACCCCTTGATAAAACAGCAAGTGGCATCACATAGCATTGTTGCTAAGTAAACTATGAAAAGAACAAGTTACTTACCAAACTGGTAACGTTCTTTCGATGGGATGTTCCTCCGACGTATTCCTTATCTTTGATGAATCCACTTCCAGCTTGCTGGCTTTGGAAATTTTTTCTCAGTAGAGGGTGCTGCGTGTCGACGTCCCTCGAGTCGGTGTCCCTCGAAGGCCTCTGTATCGGCGCCAACGTCACCATGAGTACAAATAGTCTCGCGCAGCGTCCGTTGCTCAGTTCCGTTTTGAGATATTGTTTTGCTTTGCATGAATTGGTTAATAACCTTGAAGGAGCGTAAGCTGCAAATACAAGGAAAGTTTACTGCGGGGAAAGATGGGAGGGGCGATAAGGAATACGTCGGAGGAACATCTCATCGAAAGAACGTTACCAGTTTGGTAAGTAACTTGTTCTTCGAAGGGATTGTGTCCTCTGACGTATTCCTTATCTTTGATAGACTCCCATAGCAGTACTATATAGAGGAGGCAGGAGTAAAATTAGATGTTTCCCTTTAAAGATGCACAGAGTGCAACACAGCTTTCCCAAATTTCATCTCCTGGCTAGAGGAGGAATCAAGACTGTCAAATTTGGTAAAAGTGTGTGCGAACGACCATGTGGCAGCCGCACATATGTCCTTAATTGGAACTCCTCTTTGGAAAGCTGAAGAGGCTGTGATAGCCCTGGTTGAATGAGCCCTAAAATGTTGAGGGGGCTCTTGTCCTGCCAATTTATAGCATTCTATAATGGTTAAAATAATCCATCTTGAAATGGTTTGTTTTGTAATGGGCAAACCTAATTTGTGCCCTGCATATCCCACAAACAATTGGTCTGCTTGCCTGATCTTTGCAAGTCTGCTAATGTAAAAGCTTAAGGCACGCCTTGGATCCAGCCTGTGTAATCTCTCTTCTTCTTTCCCTGGATGGAGAGGAGGATAGAAAGAGGCTAAGGTTATCTTTTGTGTGATATGGAATTCTGAGACCACCTTTGGGAGAAAATGTGGCTTCACTTGGAGAACTACCTTATCTTTGTGAAAGATAGTATGACAAAGCTTGTAATTCGCTCACTCTTCTTGCAGAAGTTAAAGCCACTAGAAAGGCTGTTTTAAGAGTGAGAAATCTTAATGAACAGGAATGAAGGGGTTCGAATGGAGTACCCATTACAAATTTCAAGACTAGGTTTAGGCCCCACAGTGGAACCTGAAAAGGAATTGGAGGAAAAACATTAGTTAACACTTTCAGAAATGGAATCACTGAAGGCAATTTGAAGTATGAAGGCTCCTCTGCAGTGTGCTTAAAGATAGACAGCGCTGCAAGTTAGCCCTTGATTGTACCAACTTGAAGACCTGAATTTGCTAAATAAAGCAAAAAAGATAACACCATCGGCGTATTACATGAAAAGGGTTCAATATTCTTTTCTCTACACCAGCTGCAAAATTTGTTCCAACGGCAGCGGTATAAAGACTTTGTTGCTGGCCTTCTGGCTGAAAGCATCACCTCCATTACGTCATCTGGGAGATCCCAATCCTTGTATCTCAGCCTTTCAGAAACCAGGCGTGAAGGTTGAGGGTCCTGACATCCGTATGGAGAACCTGACCTCCCTTCTGCGAGAGAAGATCCTCTCTTTGTGGAAGACGAATCGGAGGACAGATGGACATGTCTAGAAGGTCCGGGTACCACGTTCTCCTGGCCCAATCCGGGGCAATTAGGATCATGGGTTTCCGAAATCTTCTCAACCTCCTGATCATTTGAGGAATGACGGAGACTGGAGGAAACGCGTACAGAAGTGGAAATTCCCAGTCCACTACGAACGCGTCCCTAGAGCTCCTCTCGGGGGAAATTCCCTTGAGCAAAACTGATCGCACTTCCGGTTGATATTGGTGGCAAACAGATCCACTTGAGGGGTTCCCCAAAGGGCGAAGATCTGTTGAAGGACTTCCTGAGCTAGTTCGCACTTGTGGGAGACTGTGTTCTGCCTGCTCAGAGCGTCCGCCGTCAAATTCTTCTCTCCGGCTAGGTGAACTGCCGATAGAGAGATTCCTTATTGGATTGCCCAAAACCAGAGCTGAATTTCCTCTCTGCACAGTGGAAGTGACCCTACGCCTCCTCTTTTGTTGAGGTAGAGCATGGCCACTGTGTTGTCCGTCATTATCAGGACATTCTTTCCCTGTACTGATGGAAGGAAAGCTTTCAGCACTAGTCTGATCGCTCTCAGCTCTAATAGGTTGAGGTGTAGTCTGGACTCCGATGGAGACCAATGACCGCTGATGGTCAAGTCATTGGCATGGGCTCCCCACCCCGTGAGTGAGGCATCCGTGACTACTGTTCTCTCCGGCCATGGTTGCCAAAAGTGTTCTCCTTTCAAGATGTACTCCCGACAGGCCCACCAATGAAGGTCTTGAGCCACTTTGTCCGGGATTAGTAGGAGATCTGACATCCTCCCTGAGAATTGTGACCACTGGGTCCTTAGCGCCCACTGGAGAGATCTCCTCCTCAGGCGAGCCTCTGGCACTAGGAAGATGCAGGATGCCATGAGGCTGAGCACCCTCAAAAAGTAGAAGGCTGGTAGGCGTTGGGCATTTTGAAACCTGGTGACCATCTGTAGAATATCTTGAGCCCTCACCTCTGGTGGCAAGGCTTTTCCCAGGGATGTGTCCAGGACTGCTCCAATGAACTGGAGTCTCTGTGATGGTATCATCTGTGAGTTCTTTAAGTTCTTTAAGTTGAGGGAGAAGCCCAGCTTGTGAAGGAAGTGGCAAACAATCTAGATGGATCTGAGCTTGTTCCGGGGATACTGCTCTGATCAACCAGTCGTCCAGGTAGGGGTAGACGTGAATAACTTCCCTCCTTAGACTTGCAGCCACAACCGCCATTAGCTTGGTAAAGACCCTCGGGCAGAACTCAAAATTGATAATGAGAGTTGCCAATTGCGAACCTCAGGTATTTCCTGTGTTTGGGATGGATTGGCACATGGAAATAAGCATCCTGAAGGTCTAGAGATACCAACCAGTCCTGAAGCTGGAGGGCCTGAAGGATCTGAGAAAGGGTTACCATCTTGAACTTGTCTTTCCTGAGGAATTTGTTCAATTCTCGCAAGTCCAAGATGGGTCTCAAACCTCCGTTCTTCTTTGGTGCTAGAAAGTAGGGGGAATACCAACCCTTGTTCCTCTCCGCTGCAGGTACCAGTTCTATGGCACCTTTCTCTAGCAGGTCTAAAATCTCCTGCATAAGGAGCGGGTCTGGAAACTTCAAAGAGTTGTTCGCTGGTGGATGGCTCTGAGGAGTATGTAGGAAAGGCAGGCAGTAACCTTGAGCAACTGTCTCCAATGCCCAAGCATCTGTCGTAATAGCCTGCCATTCTGCCAGAAGTTGAGTTAACCTGCCTCCTACTGGTGTCTTGTGAGGGGAGACCTCAGAGGGGTTTAGAAGTCGCTGACGCACATGCTGAGGGTAAAGTAGCACGTGGTGGTGCGGATTTGGTACCTTTGACCCATCCACCACGGGTAAATCGTCTCTGGCCCCTTTGAGCTGGCTGTCCTCTGCCTTTTCCGAATGCGGAGTAAAAGCGAAAGGACTTACCCCTCCAGGATGTACCTGGGGGCAATTTGGAGTTTGTCGGATTGCAGCCCCAAGAGATTTCGCTGCTGCTTTGGACGTCTGCAATTTTCTCCAGGCTGTCGTCAGCCTTTTTTCCAAATAGAGAAGTGCCGTCAAAGGGCATATTTAGAAGTCTGGCTTGAAGGTCAGGAGCAAAACCAGACTTCTGCAACCACGTAAATCTGCGGATTGTGGTACTTGCCGCCATGGCTCTGCTGATGCTGTCAGCAGAGTCAATGCCTGTTTGAAGGGACTCTCACATTTCATCCTTCCCATCCTTGATGATGTTCAAGAATGCTTCCCGTTCTTCCCCTTCTGGAAGACAGTCAGCTGCAGATGAAGGCCACTCCCAAAGGGTATGGCTGAATCTTGCCAGCGTGCAAGTGGCGTTGATAGATTTAAGCACCATACTGCATGCCAAAAAGACTTTTTTTGACATGGCATCAAATCTTTTGTCATCCCTGTCTTGAAGAACAGTAGGGTATGCCGACCTACTGCTTGGTGAAGTCGCTGCCTGTACAACTCGACTCTCTGGAGTTGGATGTGTGCTTAGATATTCAGGATCTGAAGCTGACACTCTGTATTAAGCAGAGAGTTTTTTATTTACTGCAGTGATAACTTCAGGAGTCTCCCAATTTGCAGATATTTGCCTTTGCATTGCAGCGTGAAAAGGGACTATAGGATACTCTTGGGGTCCTTTATCTAATATATCAGTAAGGTCACCTTGCTGAAAAGAGGGTGTAGGTGTAGTCCACCCCATAAATTTCATTATTCTAGCCATATGGGCCCTGTAAGGTATCTCTGCATGTTCTCCAGGTTCTGGTCTAGCAGATTCTGCCTCTGAAGAGGTATCTATACCACTGGCCTCTTGTAGAGACTCCTGTAGGTCCTTCAACCTATTTTCTTCAGAGATTAATTCCTCTGGGATGGGTACTGTAGTCCTTTGTATTCTAAAAGGTCTCTCATTGACAGAGTCTGCCCCTTCCTCATATATGGAAGATAAGGCTCTGAAGTAATCAGATCTAGGATGTGGAGTAAAACACATTTCTACAGAGGAAGGAGCCAAATTTGTGGTTTCTACCTGTGAAAATGTTGTGGTTGTCCACGTGGACGTTGTAGGCTTCGACAACCCTGTCAAAGGCGTCGAAAACGTCAAAAAAGGCCTCGATGAACTCGAGAGGATTGGAATCCTACTCGGCATCGTCGAGATTGTCGACGCCACTCTCGACGTCATGGTCGGGGCTTTCAACACCTCTGGTGCCCGTGGTGTAGTGGAGGTTTTAGGCTTATCTTTCATCGGAATCGATAACGGCGTCGAAGACGGCGTCGATGAAGCAGATTTGTGCGTCAAAGGTCCCTTCGACAATGGCATCAATGACGCTGTTTTATCCAATGATGGTTTGCCTTTACTCGAGGGTTCATGGCGCTCTCGGGTATTTTTACTCGCCGGGTTCAACGGCTTGCAATGTTTTTGTTTTTTGGGTCTTTCACCCAGGGTATCACCTCTAGACATCTCTGAGGGGGTCGAGGCAGCTTTCTCGAAGTGCTAAGCATTTATTTGTACGGAATTCTTCCCACTTAGCCGGAGATCTGTGTTTCGTGGGGCAGGTGACCCTTTCCGGGGAACTAGAGGAAGAAGAAGAGTGAGATCTATGGCGCATCTTCTTAGAATGTCTCGATCTCGAAGAATGATGGGAACCGCTTCGAGATCTCGATCAAGAATGTTTCTTTTGACGGTGAGGAGACCAATGTCTTGACTCAGCCGAGGAAACTTTTGAAGGGGTAGAAGTTTTAATAGCCTTACCTCTTTCTAACTTCCCCTTAGGCTCCTTCAAGGCTATCGCCGTCATGGACATGCAGTCCTCACACTCCGAACACTGATGCTCTGATCCCAGGCACCACATACAGATCCTGTGAGGATCCGTTAGAGACATTTTCTTTCCACAGTCGCAACATTTTTTAAAACCGGATCGTGGAGTCGATGGTTCGGATGAAGATGCCATTGTTAGAAACTAAGATTTTTGAAGAATTATGAAGATTCTATGAAGAATGGAACCGACCGTTCCATCTCCGAGGCTCACGATGCGCGGAAAAACGGAACTGAGCAATGGACGCTGTGCGAGACTATTTGTACTCATGGTGACGTTGGCACCAATACGGAGGCCTTCGAGGGACACTGACTCGAGGGATGTCGACACGCAGCGCCCTTTACTGGGAAAAAATGTCCAAGGCCAGCAAGCTAGAAGTGTATTTATCAAAGATAAGGACTACGTCGGAGGACACAATCCCTTCAAAATATGGTTACGATATCACTATAATTATCACTATAATGTGATACACATTTCATACAAGAATGGATCACCACATGTTCCATTAATATCAGTGTGCATAGGCCCATATTACCGAATTACTGTGCCTACAAGTAGACAGTAAGATGTTTCCATCCTGTTTGGGGTCTTTGGGGGAGGTTTTGTCTGTGTTTTAAGTGGAAATTACAAATCATTTTTTTCTGCTGGTGTGCCTGTCTATTGTCAGTAGTTTCCCTGTCTTGCAGTTAGTAATCCATAGGCATCCTGCACAGCAAGCACCTGGTAATAAGTTTCCAGCCTGTTTGGGTTCTTTTTTAAGGGTTTTATCTGTGTTTTAAGTGGATTTTACAAATTGTTTTTTTTTCTGCTGGTTCAACTTCTAGAGAGGTCTGCCTTGGGGGGTGTAGTCCTTTGTGTCTGGTCCTTCTTCCTCTCCCCTCCCATGTTGATAGCAATTATCTGAGGGAGTCAGGGGTGCCTGTCCATTGTCTGTAGTTTCCCCTGTTGCAGTTAGTAATCCATAGGCCGCAGCCTGCTTTCACTCCCTCCGATTGGCCTGTGTCCCTGGCCACATGACCAGGAAACACCATTCATCATCAGCTGTCCCAGGGCAGCCTTGCCCGGGCAGCCCTCGGCTAAGGGCCGGAGGTAAAGGGCAGCTCCCAAAGAAGGAGCTCCACACTGTGTTTGCCTGTGTTCGCCTGGGACGCCTGACACAGACAACCTACAGGGACAGGTAAGGTAAGTGTGGTATGGGTGAGGAGTACACCCATTACTCTATTCCAGAAAACCTCCACTATTCTTATTACCTGTTATCAGGCCTAATTATGTAAGGTAGCCATTGTGGTACTCAGTCTAAGTGTGCAAAATTACTATACTTTAGAGCCTAAATTACGTACGATAGCCAGAATCTATGTGATCACTGCAGCACCCATAACTGCACCGATGAAAATGTCGACGCCAATTACGGTGCAGTGATGTGATCAGATAGATCACTTTTGCCCACATACCCCGCAATACTCCAACTCCCATTGCACTTACCTGTACTGCAGCGCACTTCTGTGTGCACTGCCGACCGTCCTGTACCCCTGCGGCATCAGTTCCTCCAATTTACGTGGGGCGATGCTGACCTCGCTTGGTCCTTTTTTTGTTTTTTTCTTTCCCATCGCCCGCTTACCGTAATGGTAAGCAGGGTACACCCTCGCAACCCCTGACTCCCGTTACTGCAACCAAGGAGAGCGGGGGACAACCACTGCTCCACTTGGGCACAACAATGGGAGTTGGCATTTTTCTAAAATGCTGACAGCGCAGTAAAAGCATAGTCAGCATTTTAGATTCGCAGTGATGGTCCTGTTCACGGTAGCCATACTTCACATCCGAAATGTTGGTATAGCTTTGTTATATGCCCCTGCTGTGCTCTGAGATATAACTATGCTGCACCCCATAGTTGATCATTATGTTCGACACCATAGCTAATTTGTGTTAAACATTGCCACGCCCTGTAACAAGCCATCGTAAGGCGATATGGGTGGAAAGCACAACCATTACTGTGCTCCAGAAACCCAGCTACTCTTACACTATTACTACTCTGTAAACAGTGCTGACATAGTTGGCCTCTGAGTTGAATTGTGCTATCCTCCATAGTCAGCCATCGTGATACACCTCATAGTTGCCCATAGTAATGAATTGTGGAAGGAAATGTGTTGCACCTACATGTATACTGAGGGGCAGACATCATGCAGGATTTAGATGTATTTTGCGGGAAATTAAATGTGTTGTGCCCAAATGTATTTTGGGGGCCGAAAATGTGTTATAACAGACATTTTAGGAAGATTAGCAATGCATTTCATCTGGATCGATCTGTGAAGAATAGCCATGCATCACATTTAGGTAGATTTGCAAAGAATAGCCATACGTCACATCTAGATACAATTATGAAGATTAGCCATGCGTCAAATTTAGGTAGAATTGTGAAGATTAGCCATGCAGCACATCTAGATAGAATTGTCAAGATTAGCCATGCATCACATTTATGTAGAATTGTGAAGATTGACCATACGTCACATTTTTGTAGAATTGTGAAGATTAGCCATGCGTCAGATTTACATTGAATTATGAAGATTAGCCACGCGCCACATTTAGGTAGAATTGTGAAGATTAGCCATGCTCAATATTTAGGTAGAATTTTGAAGATTAGCCATGTGTCAAATTTAGGTAGAATTGTGAAGATTAGCCATGCGGCACATTTAGGTAGAATTTTGAAGATTATCCATGCAGAACATCTAGATAGAATTGTTAAGATTATCAATGCGTCACATTTAGGTAGAATTGTGAAGATTAGCCACACGTCACATTTAGGTAGAATTGTGAAGATTAGCCATGCGTCACATTTAGGTAGAATTGTGAAGATTAGCCATGCGTCACATCTAGATAGAATTGTGAAGATTAGCCATGTGGCACATCTAGATAGAATTGTGAAGACTAGCCATGCGTCACATCTAGATAGAATTGTGAAGATTAGCCATGCGTCACATGTAGGTAGAATTGTGAAGATTAGCCATATGTCACATTTAGGTAGAATTGTGAAAATTAGCCACGAGACACATTTAGGTTGAATTTTGAAGTTTAGCCATGCAGCACATCTAGATAGAATTGTGAAGATTAGACATGCGTCACATTTGGGGAGAATTGTGAAGATTTGCCATGCAGCACATCTAGATAGAATTGTGAAGACTAGCCATGCGTCACATCTAGATAGAATGGTGAAGATTATCCATGCGTCACATTTACGGAGAATTGTGAAGATTAGCCTTACGTCACATTTAGGTAGAATTGTGAAGATTACCCATATGTCACATTTATGTAGGATTGTGAAGATTAGCCATGCGGCACATCTAGATAGAATTGTGAAGATTAGCCATGCGTCACATTTACTGAGAATTGTGAAGATTAGCAATGCATCATATTTAGGCAGACTTGTGAAAAGTAGCCATGCATCACATCTAGATAGAATTGTGAAGATTAGCCATATGTCACATTTAGGTAGAATTGTGAAGATTAGCCATGCGTCACATTTAGGTAGAATTTTGAAGATTAGCCATGCGTCACATTTAGGTAGAATCGTGAAGATTAGCCAAGGCGGTCTCTGATCAAGGCAGGCTACCCTGATCTGCCTGTGAATTGATGCCATGAACTCCTTCACCCGGGGCGCAGTATCAACTATGCTTGAGTAGGACTTGCTCTTTTTTCTCTCGCAGACATGTACTACGCTCTCCAATCAGATCAGCTCCCTAGCACTCTTAGCTCTCAGAAGGGACAATGATACGATATAATTCAGCAATTCAAACCATAAACTACGACAGGAATACCCATCCACCCGTTATAAACAATTACCCGGGACCCGGAAAATGGGTCCACTGGCATGGCATTCATTAGCCATGCGTCACATTTAGGTAGAATTGTGAAGATTAGCCAAGGTGGTCTCTGATCAAGGCATGCTACCCTGGGAATTGATGCCATGAACTCCTTCACCCAGGGCGCAGTATAAAATATGTTTGGATTGGACTTGCTCTTTTTCTCTCACAGATATGCACTACGCTCTCCAATCAGATGAGCTCCGTAGCACTCTTAGCTCTCGGAAGGGACAATGATACAATATAATTCAGCAATTCAAACCATAAACTACAACAGCAATAACCATCCATCCGCTATAAACAATTACCTGGGACCCGAAAAATGGGTGCACTGGCACTTATAACCGAGCTTCAGCAATGAACTGACTCAGTTCCATCTCAAGGGAATACGCTCTGAATCAGGCAAGGAATCTGGCATGGCAAGCTCCTGCCAGTGACATTGAGGTACTGATGCCCGTCATCAATACTCTGTGCCTTCCCCCTCCTCTGCACAGGCTCCCTTGCCCACTGTGCCTTCCTCCTCCTCTGCACAGGCTCCCTTGCCCACTGTACCTTCCCCCTCCTCTGCACAGGCTCCCTTGCTCACTCTGGCTTCCTCCTCCTCTGCACAGGCTCCCTTGCCCATTGTGCTTTCCCTCTCCTCTGCACAGGCTCCCGTGCCGACTGTGCCTTCCTCCTCCTTTGCACTAGCGCCCTTGCCTTGGCATACTGTCCCAGCACCCTCGGCGGTCCACCATCCCCTGTGCCCCGACGGAAGACCTTCAAAGATGGCAACCTGCTCCACATTGCCACACTCAACTCTCACTCTGCTGTCAGACAATGCTCTGGAATCACTAACCTCCTCGAACTCATGGACCTTGTATTGCTCGCCATCACAGAGGCATGGTTCAAGGATAACTCCGTCACGAGCTCCGACACACTCCTCCCTGAACACTACAAAATCCTCACTGTGCCCAGGCCAAAGAAGACAGGTGGGGGAGTGGCGCTGATCTTCCCTGCATGGATACCTGTGTCCATCATCCTTACTCAGGCCTACTCCTCCTTTGAGTGCCTAGTCTGCAGGCTCTCACTCTCTCCTAAATCTTCTATCCTTCTTGCCACCACGACAGTCCACCCTCTTCCTCTCGGAATGGGCTGACCTGGCCTCCTGTCTACATTCCTCCTCCTCTCAACTCCTCTTGACGGTGATCTCAAAACCATCTTGACTCTCCTGACTACTCAGGACCTTTCTGCAACCTATGTGACTCTCTCTCCCTCTCTATCCTACCCTCTGGCTCAACGCAAACCGATGGCCACACTTTGGATGCTCTCATCTCTACTGACATCCCTCTCTATATCCCCTCTCACTACCTCTCTCTTGGACTGGCCACTCTATTCTCTCAACACACCTGAAGCTCTCCTCTCATCTTGCAGCGGCACACTCGGCACAGTCACTTGGCTTCAAAGTCACCAGACCCATGAAAAAAGTGACAGTGGCTGCCTTTGCCTCCACCTACTCTCCTCCTCCCACTCCTGCGGCTGACTCCCACCCTGACACAGCCCTTGCTAATCTCAATCTCTGTATCTCCAACACTCTTGATACTCTTGCCCCTGTAATGAGGGTCCGACTGAAGCCTCCCAAAAAGTGCAACTCTTGGTACGACTCCGATCTGGCTGTGCTTAAACACAAGTTTAGGGCAGCTGAGCGGAAATGGAATTTGTTGGGCGGACCCTCTGACAAACTGGCCTGCCGCCTCCTTCAAAGGCAATATTGGCTCTGCATCCGCACCAAGAAAAGAGTCTTTATTCAAGCCCCCATCTCCGCGGCATCAAGCAACACAGCCAAACTTTTCAAAGTCTGTAAGGAAATGGCCAATCCTGCAGCAGCATCTTCCTCTGTCAAACCCATCCAGGACATTTGCTTGGCCCTGGCTGCACACTTCATCACAAAAACCAAGACATCCTTTAATCCCTTTCTTCCACACCTCAGCATACACCAACACCAGAGCCTCCTTTGGCCACCCCCTCCACTTCCCCTCTTTTCTCTCTCACCCGTCACACTTGATGAGGTCGCTAGACAAGCCCGGTCTGTGAAGGCTTCATGCAAACAGGTGGACCCCTGTCCCTCCAAAACCATTAAGGACAATATTGACTCCCTTGCTCCTGCCTTGGCTGATCTCTGCAATCTCTCCTTTTCCATTGGAATTTTCCCAACTGCTCTTAAGCACTCCCTTGAGCACCCTCTGCTCAAGAAACCCTCTGCCGACCTCTTTATTCTGACAAATTACTGCCCAATCCCGATCACTCCTTTCCTGGGCAAACTCCTGGAGTAATTGGCTATCTCTCAGCTAACCCTCCACACTAAATCTATTGGTTGCTTCTATAACCCTCAGACTAGCTTTAGAGCATCCAGAGGCACAAAACTGCTCTTCTGAACACCTATGAAGACCTGCTCTCAAACCTTGACACTAACACTCCCTCTGTCCTCATTCTCCTTGACCTCTCCTCTGCCTTTGACACGGTTAACCAGAACATCCTGTTCGCTCGTCTCTGTGACACCCTGGGAATCACAGGTCAGGCTCTGGTGTGGTTAACCTCCTTTCTCTCGGACCACCCATCCCAGCTGGAACCTGGAGTCTTTATCTCGACTATCACTCTCTCAGCCTGTGGCGTTCCCCAGGGATCTAACCTATCCCTGGGGAACGCCAGGTATTCTCCAACATTTATATAGCTGCCTTAGCACGAGTGATTGCCACTTTCACCTCTAACTTCCAGTGTTACGCGGATGACACGCAACTATCAATCAGGCTACCCTCAGCCGCCTCCTCCTCCTCACTCATATCTGACTGTCTGTCCGCAATTCATTCATGGTGGGCTGCAAACGACCTCTGCTTCAACGCCAGTAAGACTGAGGTCAATCGCATTGGGACCCCTGCTCCCTCTTTCCTATTTTCACTCTGGCCGACTTCCCTTGGCCCTGCGCCCGCACCCACCTGCAAGGCTAAACACCTTGGGCTCTTCTTCCGACTCCACTCTCTCCTTCTCCTCTCAAATCTCAGACATCTCTAAAAAGTCTATCAGTTACACCTCCTCAGAAGTACTCTACCTTTTCTCACTTTCCCCCAGTTGCTCACTGTCTCCAGAGCCCTGATTCTCTCTAGGCTGGACTACTGCAACAGCCTCTTTGTCAACTTGCCTGCTTCTGCTCTGCACCCTCTACAACTCATCCAGAACAGAATCGCATGACTTATCCTTGGCCTCAAGCCCAGGGACCACATCTCTCCGGCACTGAAATCCCTCCACTGGCTCCCTGTGGTTGCAAGGATCAAGTTCAAGACCCTCTGCATTGTCCACAAGGCTTTCTGTGGACTGGGACCTACCTACCTGCAACAGTGCCTACCTAAATACTGTGCCTCCTGAGCCCTCTGCTCATCTACCGCCAACCTTCTGCAAGTGAGCCGGTTCTCCAAGCATAGATTTGGAGGGAGATCGTTATCCTCAGCAGGGGGCTCTTTTTGGAATAGCCTCCCCTCCGTCTTCAGCCTGATTTCCTTAAATTCTGGAAACTCTTCAAGACTTTGCTCTTCTCTTCCTTCTCTATCCCTCTACCCTGCTAACCTATCCCTTTGCTCTTTCCCTCTCTCTCCTTTTTCCATACAGCTGCTTGACTGCCCCCCTGGTGTACCTCAGAGTCTCACAGGTCCCAGGCACCCCCACCAGTCCTCCTGTGCTCGCCTCCTGGACCTGCACTTGCCTCCCCATCAACGCACTTGAGAAATGACCCAAGAGTTGCATCTCTTCTGCACTTACCCCAGTCTCCACCGACTGGGTGCTCTTGGACCCCTCCCACTCCCAGGACTTGTCCCCCCTCCACTTCCCCTCCCATGTAACTTGCATGATCCGAATGCACCTTCCTGAAGATCGTCTGTTCTGTTCCCCCCTGTCTTCAATCCTTAATTGCACTTGGAAAAACTGCAGAATCGTCTTCAGACCTATTTGCTGTTGTCTCAACTGTTAATTGTAGATATGCACTTACTCCCTGTGCAGCCTGTGCAGACTTTATTGTTTCAGAATTTCAAGGGCCCTGAACAACTGTTGTTTTTTCCCCATGTTCCCACCCTCCTTGAGCACTTTGAAACACTTGCCTTGTGTATAGGCACTTTACAAATAAACATGACCATACCATACCAACGCACACCATATCAGGAACACTCTAACCCCCGCTGCATATAACTCTGCCAGTTCAGATAAACCACATACGTCACAGCCTGATCTGTTGATTGACCTTCAGGCATACTGAGTACCAGTCTTCATACATAGGATGTACTTGTATATCCGATAGAACAGAACGGAAGTAAATGCACACTGAGAAGGTGTCATCCCATAAGCAATCTACATACCCAAGAAGACACAGGGATGACCATACTGGCTGTTGCTGGTCCCTGGGTCCATTGAACACCAGTCGGTATACACGCATTTCGTCGAATGATTTTACATCGTGGGACTTTTCATCGCCAACCCTTTCATCGCCAAAAACTTTTTAAGGGAGGTTTGGGGGGGGCGAAGCCCCCCATAAATAAAAAATAAAAAAGGAGTTTTTGCGGATGAAAGGGTGGCGATGAAAAGTCCCACAATGTAAAATCATTCAGCAAAATAACATAGAACCCACCAGCCATCGAATCTAGCTAGGACTCGTAAGTCTGATAGAAAAGAACTGGATGTAACTGTACAATGAGAAGGTATCTACCTAATAAGCAATGGCAGACTCAATGAGACACATGGACGACCATAGACCTGCAATTCAGTTGACCCAATTAAGATTAGGAATAGGGCCACTCAACACTGATGACACTGCCAAGCAGGGAAAGACAAACTCAAGCCTGGGTTTCAGAACAAACTCTGCGCTAGACTGAGAATCGCTCCAGGCGAACCAATGCTCCAAACCTCTAGAATAGATACGAGCAAACTATACAAGGTGTCCTCACTGTCTGCGCTTACTCCTGATATTAGGTTATGACCAACATAAAGAAATGAAATCAACAACTTAAAGTATCATGCACTGGAATTAACCAGCATTTATATCTTCATATTTTGAGAAAACAATCCAAAGTGCAAAGTCCTGAGATACTGTGATGATCGTAAAGACGAATCACCCACCTTATGCTTATTCCATCATGGCTGCGCCGGGTTGTGAACTTAGCGCTAGCAACAGTCTAGTTGTTTCTTCCCATAGAGCAACGCAGGATGCTGAGGTCACTTCCTCTCCTGTATATCAGCCGGGAATCCCTGGAGACCGACGCATTGCTACTCTCTTAGGAGTATACAAACGCTTGGTGACTATAGCTATCACTGCCCTTCTACCTATCTTATTTCTACATTTTCAATTGCTGCCTCTTACCCACTTCTTACTTCTCATTCTTGGTTTTTCATCTGCACACAGAGTTCGGCATTCAAACAGAACGAGATTCTTGAGCACGAAAGTAACAAGCCACGCCTCCCTTGTACGCGCCTGCACTCGGCATCGTTTTGTGCTTTCTATCCAGGTCGGTTTTCCTTCTAGACCTGTTTATTACGATCTTAGTCCTACAGGTCACAGCGTTATTATATATTGAACGCATTGGGTTTACCATTACAGTGCAGCTCTTCACGTATGGCCAGGCAGCTCCTACCTTCGAGCTGTTTATTTACATCAAACAGCAGAATACTGTCACGTAAGTGGCCGGTCTTGGTTCCTTCGAAAACATATCTTGCTTAAATATTATTCCCATTCTTATAATTTCTGTATTTTCACAACCTTCTTGAGAACGTATGGATCTTCCTTCCAACAACTAGTCGTCTCTGACTTACACCTTTTGTGGTAATTCTAAACCTTTCTTATCATTGTTCCTTGTTTAGTTCACTCTTCATTCCTATACGGAACCCTGTGTTTCTCTATACATATTTCATTCAGCATCGGATCAGCATAAATAACACCAGAGCGTAGAGACGGATCTTCAGTTCCTTCCTGCCCGTCTGGTGGAGTCAACGCTCCCCAGCAGCACTTCGCAGGGTTTTCTCCCCCGTGAGGGTTTCCCTGTGATCCCTCCGGCTGCCAAGCATTTGAGCTGGGCTCCGAAGGGGTTTTCAGGGGAATTTCTTTATTCAGCTGGGAAACCACTTTACAGGCACACTTCATGCTTGATCTTCAAGCCGGCTAGGATCCTACCGTCCATACATATTCCAGGTAGGAGATTCTGCGTTATTTTTGTTACAATATACAAAGGCTGTTGTATTTTGAAGACAAGTTCAGATTGATTGATCGTAACAGATACTTAATAAAACTGAAAAAACACCAACACGTGTTTCAACCCTTCTGGGTCGTCCTCAGGGCGTATACATAATTGGATAACTGCCTGTTAGTCAACCTGATAATATATGGTTGTGCTGTGACGATTAAGAGCTGTAGTAGTCGTACCCAATAGATTTATATGTTAGGAAAGGTATACGGTGTTTCCATTTGATTTCATTTAGGTCGCATGAATGCGAACGGGTGAAGATTCCTGCTCTGTTGCAGTTTGTGGAGTTCTAATTGCTGAACCTATTCAGCAATTCCCTAAATTAAATCATACAGAAACACCATATCTCTTTCCTAACATATAAATCTATTGGATATGACTACTAGGGCTCTTATTCGTCACAGCACAACCATATATTATCAGGTTGACTAACAAGCAGTTATCCAATTATGTATACGCCCTGAGCACGACCCAGAAGGATTGAAACACGTGTTGGCGTTTTTTCAGTTTTATTAAGTATCTCAGGATTTCGCACTTTGGATTGTTTTCTCAAAATATGAAGATATGAATGCTTGTTAATTCCAGTGCATGATACTTTAAGTTGTTGGTTTCATTTCTTTATGTTGGTCACAACCTAATATCAGGAGTAAGCGCAGACAGTGAGGACACCTTGTATAGTTTGCTCAGTTACCTTAGGGGATTTGGAGAAATTACCCCTTCATACCCTCAATGCTGCTGCATACCTCACAGTAATTTTAATTTCCTGGTTTATCACTTGCATTTTTTATTTGATTATTAATAATTAGGTTTGCGCACATCCAGTATAAGGATAATTTCTCACGCATCTAACTCTAGAATAGATACGGTCAGCTCAGTGGGCACTGGAAGGTAATCTGAAATAGGGTTCTTCCACCATTTCGCACAGACACTAACACATATCGATATGCTCACTTTCTCCTCTACACCAACAAAAAATAGAATGCAGCTATACCCCTCAATCAATTTCGACCTAGCTGCACACATACCTACACACCTCCATGAACAACTCAACAGTCTCTAGAAGTGCACACATAATCTCAAACACAAGCTCCACCACCGCCAGAATGCAAACTCTGAGGTCAACATCGTTGCTGCACACATTGTACTGACCTCACACAAGCACTGCACCACACCCAGCATTAGAATACAGCTACACACCACGTAAACCGCACTGGCTGCACACATACTGAGTGCACACAAGCACTATTTACTACCCTGCTCTCTCCACTGACCTGGACTACGGCCCCCAAGAGTGTTCAACTCACAGCGCTTTGAGATCATACCAATGGTATATAAGGTGCTGTACAAATGCACAATAACATATACCATAACATAACATATAGAACAAATATACATGCAATATCGCCAAACCTGTATTGGTACTCATTTATCGACCTCCGAAGGATGAAAGGCTTAGTTGATGTGTTTAAGAACAGACTAAATCAGTGACTAACCCCCCTGAAGTGTGTCTGAAATAAACCTTTAATAAGTCTAGCAAATATTGTATAGAATTCCAGAAAAACAAATTATTTGTTATTCCTATTCTTTCTTATTTAGGTCACTGCTCAAAGTGTTACACTTGTGGAACCCCTGTGTTTTTAAGAGGCCTGAACAAGAAAGCCAGCAGTCCAGAAACAAAGAGCCAATTGGTGCTCGCTACACCCCAGGAGCATACTTTTTTTTTTTAAAGAAGAAAAAATACTTTTTTTTCTTTCTTTTTTTAGGGATGGCAAGGGAGACCGCTGGGGTAGCAAGGAAGACCTCAGGGGTCGCAGATGCGACCCCTGGCAACCCCCAAATGACGTCCCTGAATTAGGATGTTGTATATAGGTGATAACTGTATTCATATTGGATAAGCAATGTATTATCTGAATGTAACTTTTAGATTAACCACTTAAATGTCCAGGATGAGGCCATTAATGTCCACGACATGCCTGCTGTGCTGCCAAGTACATGTATAACCACGTCCTGCCAGCATTCGCTTTATAAATGCCAAAGTACTGCAGAGTAAAAAAGCTGCAGTCTTAACCTGGTTAGGGATCTACATTTAATAATATATGTTTATATACAGTAAGTATATTAAGAAAGTCAATAAAAACGTAACTTACACCAAGCCATAAATCAACCTTGTGTTATATAGTCTCAAAACTAGAAGATCAAAAACAATTTCTACTTTGTTTGAATGTTCGTTATTAAGGCAAGTGATTGGTGTCCCTTGGAGACTGATTGAATATTTTGTATTTTCCTATGAGACATGTGTGCTCAGCTTGTCCCAAACAGGGCAGCACCGCAGCCATGTTTACTTATATGACGTGGCTGAGGCGTAAGAAGTCATGGTTGGTTGTCAATAATTGTATAAGATGCAAGCTCCTGTTCGGGCTAGAGCCATGCCAAGTGACACAGGAAAGTGACTTATATATGAATGCAAGGCTCGGTTTCACCCGAGATCAGGAATGAATGTCACATGGGATATCAGTGACCAGGCTTTGTCAGAGTACGTATGGTGGAGTGGTCACATGGTAGGGAAATCAGAATTGTTCAAGCAGGAATGTAGTGCTGTTGATGGTTAAAGTGGTTTGAGAGCTTGTTAGGACTGTGGGTCTTGAGCTAATGTGTGCGTTGACATCTTCTTTACATTGCCTGCCACCTGTCAGGTGGACCAAGCTCCTAAGGTCCCAATGTTTGCAAGGGTTGTTCTGGGTTACTGAGATCCAAAAACTTGAAATTAGGCGCTGGACAGTGGGTCCTTAATATCCAATGAGTATCAAATTCCACACACGTCCCCAAGGCCAGGAGATCTTCTGCTAAGAAAGCGTACTGTACAAATGTAATCATCTAAATGTATCCTACTGTCCAATGTATCATTTCCATTGTGTATAACCCTATTAAAACCCATACAAATCTGTGCTCAGGGGACATTTTTTCAGCACAGAAATACTTTGCCCGTTTCCCTGTCCATTTCTCTACAGCTTTAAAGCAATACATCTGTTTCTGATATCTGCTACCAGCTTGAACCAGGTTTGGATCCATTTAGAATTCTGACAGCACAATGGCATTCTGTTATTGAAGTACTTTATCAGTGGATTTGTGTTGCTTGATAATTGACAGCTGTAGTTATGGTTACTGCCACTAGTAAAGTGAGGTAGCTCCGCCTGATTACAGGAATACAGATTGTACAGCGGCTACTATTTCTAATTATATCTTTAGGAAATGGATTATGTACAGTAGTGGAACATACTGCTACTCTTGATTATTTTATAAGGCAGAGAGGGGTAATTGCTAACCCTTCCTTACATTACATTGTAAAGGTGGTCAGAGGGTGGGCATCGGAAAACCCTACTTGTTCACTCCTTTTTGGAATCTTTAATGTTTCTCCTGCAGTGAAAGGAGGTGCTTGTGCTTTCCTATAGCATAGAAAGACAACAGTAATACATTTAAAGAGATAGTTACTACACCACATCCCATGCGCATGTGCCCAATTTTTATAAGCTCACATTGGTTATGGATTATAATTGGATAAAGATCAGAGTTAGCCGTTCAGATGATTAAGTTGTCTTTTCACTCTTAAGGTTGAGTTTTCTTTCCCATCAATAAGGGTATTTTATTCCATATTCCAAAACCATGTGTGAGTTGAGAAATTACAAGTGCCCTAATGCCAAAACATGTTTCGACCCATTAAAAGTCTTTCTCACAGCTGCGCTTCCTTTTCATACATATATGGTAGTTGAGGAAAAGGGTGTTGCCCAACAGGTATGTCAGTAAATGGATACACAGTCCTAATAGTGAGAACTTCATTTAGTAATTTGATGAAAGATCATGTGCTGCTGTTGGGAACTATGGTGCCAGACCTTTTCAGGCTTGTAGCAAATGGAAGATATGGTGGCCTCCTGATTATGTAATGAAATAGATTCCGTAACCATGTTTCTTGGAAAAGGATACTATATTTAGAACCAATGAATCCTAACTAATCGGAATCAGTCAGCATATTCTGCAATGTTTAAGGGCACCATACCTAACAATGAAGCAAGTGCCTGGGTTTCAATGCACTGTAGACAAGTGGGCGTCTACCAGTGACTCTCATTATGATTAGGTGGTGCGAATTAGTCAGTATGGTCCACAGATGTTAAAATTTCATATTTGTTGAGGTGTTAAATATAACGGTGGAGCAAACACAAGCACATCCGTTATTTCCAGTCTTACCAATTACCCTTTCAACTTTTGTACTCAAAAAGGAAAGCTGTTGATGGGCCTCATAAGAGTCCCTTTTTCTCCAGTGATCATCTTTACATTTTCTCTTCCCCAATTCAAGACTTTAAGGTAAGTGACTGGTAAAATATGCTAAAATGATTTTGAAAACTGTGAATCAAAATTTCCCATTCAAATTATTCATTAGTAGAAGTTGGCCCACCATTTGGTTTTTGACAAGGTTAGCACAATACAATCACTTGGCTTGGATTTAACTGAGGAGCCCAGGAATATAACACAGCATGACATTAGCATACCCATCTGTGAAGAGGGAATTGCCACTCATTGTAAGGGTGTCGAAGAAGGAAGCTGACACCAAGGTGGCATGGTTTTGGTTATAAACTTTGATTTCTTAAATAAAATACCTCAATGTCCCTATCTCTAAGAGGGGTTTCCCCTACCTCGAATCAAAACTAAAGGAATTGTCAGAATGTCTGTCAAATCAAAGTTCCACTGTCCTGTGTCAAATCCTACTCCAACCATCACACTACAACTAAAGAATGAACTAAATTAAAGTTTTTTCAGGAGAATGGCTCCCATCTCCTACTTCTTGAACAGTGTCCAACAATTGGTCTCTTTCAACAGCAAATACTAGGGGGAATGACTCCCTTCCTCTGGTTTACGGGCTTCACTCAGTCTTTTTCCAGTGTCTGGGAGAATTGCTTTCTTTTCCAGTCATAGGTTTATGCAGTTCCCAATAGAACGCCCTTCCCCTGGAGTCTTTAACACAAGTTCTGGGTCTGCACCAGGAAAATGGCCCCCTTCTCCTGGTGGTGATTGCTTCCTTTCACAATACGGCCAGGGGGAATGTTTCCCTTCCCCTTAGTCTTTATAACATCTCTTTGCATGATACCAGGACTCCCTTCCACTGGTATTGTTTGGTACAATTCTTTCTCACAGTTGGGGTTCCAAACCCTTCTCTGGAGGCCAGTGGTTTCCTCACTACCAATGTGAGGAGATTTCCTCTGATGCTTTCTTTTTCACTCTTGGGGTACCAGAACCTTCTCTGGGGTCAGTGGTTTTCTCATTACCACAGTGCTGAGGAAGTTTTCCTCTGCTGCTTTTCTCCTTATTGTTGTGGTCCCAGACCCTTTATCTGGTTTTCAGTGGTTTTCTCGTTACCACTGCACATAGGAAGAAATCCTATGATGCTTTTCTCCTTATTGTTGGGGCCCAAGACCCTTCTCTGGTGGTCAGTGGTTTTCTTGTTACCACTGCGCTGAGGAAGATTTTGTCTGATGCTTTTCTCCTTATTGTTGGGGTCCCAGACCCTTCTCTGGTGGTCAGCAGTTTCCTCATTACCACCGCAGAAGATTTCGTCTGATGCTTTTCTTCTTACTCTTGGGGTCCAAGAACCTTCTCTAGTTATGCCCATTAGGTACCTTGCTGATACTGGGCCCAGGAAAAGCCACCGTAGCCTCTGTGTCACCCCCTGGGTCCCCTCTGGTTTTCATGTTCCTCCCCTTACCTCTCACAGACTTTGATACCTTGACAGGACTTCCTGGGACCGGGGCACCCTTCTCTGGCTATGTGGGTGTCTCTCCTATGCACTTGTTGCTTTGCATCGTCTTTCTGGCTGCGGGATGCGGTTCACATTCACTCGGCAGGCAGAGAACTTCCTAGGAGTCCTCTTGTCACACTGCTTCTCCACAGCTTTCGGTCGGCATTCGAATCTCCCGTGCTAGAGACTTCACGTGCTGGCTGCTTTCCCCAACGTACTGGATACTGCTGCTCCTGCTATCACTGTGCATCTCGTTATGGCTGCGTTCGGGTCCGCAGCTAGGCTTCTCCCATCTAGCAGTCCTTCATTCATTTTTAAACTTTGTATCTAGTTCCTACCATGCGGATTACACAAGTCCTTCTTCTTTGTTATTGGCTCAATCCTTATGCCTCCTCTGCGCCGCCTCATAACAGTGTTATCACAGTTCATGATTTATTTATTGCATTTATTTCAACGCACAAAACCCTGAGTTATCTAGACGCGAGTTACAGAAAGTGCATAGTACATTTAATAAAATGCAAGAAATGCATATGAGTTACAAATAGAGTAGGTGTGTGTACACAGACTGGCAAAGCCTCTCCTCATGGTACAGGGGGCTACATCAGGCGTGCAGACAGGCATAAGAAAAGCAGGTAGTTACAGACAGGACAGGTTTCATAAACAGCACAAGGCTGCCAAGTAAGTCAGATAGTTTCAGACGAAATACATAGTTAGCATTAGGCTGATGGTCACCTTAGGCAGTATCAGGTGAAATACATGGTTAGCATTAGGCTGAGGGTCACTTTAGGTAGTATAAGACGAAATTCATAGTTGGCATTAGGCTGAGGGTAATATTTATTTATTTTATTGGGTATTTATAATGCGCATATACACAATGTGTTTCGAGGCAGGAACAAGACAAGAGGGTGGGGGAAAGAGGGAGGACAAAATCAAAAATGATCCTACTAGGCCTTGTGACATTCGGATTGTGCAAGTGCAGTAAAGAGAAGTGCAGGGTAGGGAGGAGGGGGGACTGGATTAGAAGGGCCTGGTGCCCTGTAAGACTCTGAAGGAACCAGGCAGCCAGTCAAGAAGCAGTCATGGACATTATCAGGGGAGGGGGGAAAGGGAGGGAAGACGAGAAAAGGAAGTATTATAGAAGCTTCCGGAACTTTACGAGAACTGGCTCAAGTCTGAGTCTGAGAGGGGCAGGGAGAGAGAGTTAGATGTAGAGGGATCCCAGGTCCTTGAAAGCCTTGTGGGCGATGAAGAGGGTCTTGAACTTGATCCTCGCAGCAACCCAGGAGCCAGTGGAGAGATGTTAGGGCTGCAGAGATGCGGTCCCTGGGCTTGAGGCCAAGAATAAGTCTTGCAGTCCTATTCTGGATTAGTTGTAGGGGGCGAAGGGAGGAGTTAGGCAGATTAAGGAAGAGGCTGTTGCAGTAGTCCAGCATGGAGAGAACCAGAACTCTGGAGACATTGAATTTCTCAGGGGAAGGTGAGGAAAGGTAGAATGCCTCTAAGGAGGTGCAGCTGAAAGTGCGCCTTCTTGGCAAGGTCTGTGATGTGAGGAGAGAAGGAGAGAGAGGAGTCGAAGATAACACCATGGTTTATTGCCTCACAGGAGGGCGAGAGGAGAGGGCTCATGGAGGGCGGCCAGAGTGTGGGAGGGGAAAAAGGGTGCAGGGGTCCCAATGAGAAGCATCTCTGTCTTATTGGCATTACGTCAGAGATCGTTAGCAGTGCACCATGCCTGAATAGCAGACAGGCAGTCAGAAATGAGAGAGGAAGAGGAGGAGGCAAAGGAGGGAAGCTTGAAGGAGAGCTGTGTGTTATCCGCATAACACTGGAAGTTAGGACAGAAGGTAGAGATCAGATGGGGTAGAGGGGCCAGCTAGATGTTGAAAAGCCAAGGCGAGAGGATAGAGCCCTGAGGGACTCCGCAGGTAGAGAGTGAGATGGTGGAGAGAAAAGGGCCAAGTTGAACCTGGAAAGGTCGGTCCGAGAGGAAGGAGGTCAACCAGTCCAGAGCCAGGTCCGTGATGCCAAGGGTATCACAGAGCCGATTTATCAGGGTGGCATGATTGACCATATCAAAGCATTAGGCTGAGGGTCACGTTCAGCAGTGTCAGGTGAACTACATGTTTAGCATTAGGCTGAGGGTCATGTTAGGCAGCATCAGACAAAGTGATGTTAGCAGCGCACGCTGCAGAATTAGATAGGTGGTGAGTGTCTTCATGCCTCCTGTGCTCTTCCTCGTTCTAATACTTTTTGTTTTAGGCCCCAATACATGGGTTTGTTCTCAATGTAGTGGCTCTGGACATTAGGGAGGGCTAAGGAATGTTGAGTAGTGGCAACATTTATTGTGTTAACGATGGATTTTGAATAATAAAGAAAGCGACTACTGACCTCTTATGATGGCTTTGGAGTTGTCTGAATCTTAGCTGAAGTGAAGGAATGCCCCGAATGTGTTCACCTCCTGATGAAAAAGCAGGAAGGCGTGCACTCACAGGGAAAACCCTCTGTAGACCGAAAAACCCAAATCAGGAAACCGCTGCTTTCAGATTCCAAGTTGTAGTCTGAAGAATGAAGTGAAGACCAGTAGAGTACTTGGTACGTCAGTGGCCACACAGGGTGACCCCCACTGTGGCAGGGAACCCTGTCCGTGAAGATGTAGCAATGAAAACAGCACAAATGGACCAGAGGTGTTGTAAGCTGCTACTTACAGAGGTTGGAATGCAGAAATGAAGAAGGTAGGGGTGTATACCGCAGACTGTGAAGGATGAAAGCAGCGTGAGAAGGAAAGCAGACAGGTAGGTACAAGAACAGAAAAATGGTAGCACACGAAAGTATAAGTGGCTCTGCGCTGGGCACAGGATTCCAAGGCAGGCAGTAGCGAGACAAGGTAAAGAACAAAGAAGCTTGCAGGAACTCACAAAGGGAAATTCTCAGAACAAACGAGTGCCAGGATTAAGCAGAAGCGACGCAAGGCGCTTACCTTCTCGGCCCTTACCTTCTCGGCCCTTATGTAATGAATGCTGATGTTACATCATTGGAGATGACTCCGACATCTTGTCGGAACACTAGACCATTGCATTCAGTTCTAGTGAAAGGCAAAGGAGAGTACCATGTTCCAGGATATTTCCTTCGAATGGATAATTGTTTCCACTTATGCTAAAGAGATCAGGCTGGGTACACATTGGGCTGTACCCCAGGTGATCATGCTTATCCTCAGAGAGGGAGTCCATCCCAATGAGGTCCTCCCGCATTAAACCACCCCTAGGGTGACTACTGATTAGCGACTGCACCTCCCTGTACTCATGGCACAGGGCTCCCCCTGGGGAGAAGTGACAACACTGAGTGAATCGTCTCATCATATAGGAATGCACTCCAAACATAGATTGATTGGCAAGTGAGTGAATGTACATGATAGGCTCCTGATAAAGTAGTTATATCCCTACTATTACCACTACCAAGAGTATGGCTTTTGGAAGAAGGTACAAAATGACCTTATTTGGTATGGGCTTTCTCCTAGTTTCAGATCCAGCTCTAACTTTCTGACTCCACCCACCTTCATATCTTAATACATTTGCTCCAATCCAAGACAAGTATTGTAGTCTTGGAATTTGAAGTATGTGGATTCTGTCTTAAATTGTTTCTTAATGGAACCCACATATTGATCAGCCTCGCTTACCATTCTGCAATTTAAACTTGCTATGCGTTACACTTTTTGTTGTTCATAAATAATGTTAGGTGATTTTGCTACCAAGTGTTCCATACATGTACAGATAATTGACTTTATTATTTTGTGGCATTTAACAGACAACATTTCCCTGCTATCTCCTGGTATGCCTTGCCCAAGAATGCCCAATAATTCAGCTAAATTCATGAGCATGGTTGCAATCATATTCAATGACTTTAAAACAGTTAACTTCAATGACAGATTTTCCTCATTGACTCAACTAATATTGGGTCAACAATACAGGACTGAGCTTCTGTTTCATTTGTCACTATCGGAGTAAATGAAAAGTAAAACTATCTCCCTAAAGCAAACCAATACTGAAGAACCACAGTGCTCTTTGAAAGTGTGAGGCACATCATTCAGTGCTGGGAACTTGCAATAATGACAAAAGGGTAGACCTATGAGATGCGGTTAGTCACCTAAGCACTAGAGAGACATAATTTAACAAGTTGCAAAACGTACCACAAACTGTATCCATCCCAAAGGCCTGCATCCAGAGATTGGATTTTTCTCACATCAGGAATAACAGTACATTCAGAAAGCACCAGAAAACAGTGTGATTTTATCTGTAAACGTATGATGATGCCTGAGTGGGTGAAAAAAACTATTCAACTAAATAGATAATGCAACCTATATTCCAAGAAATAAACTGAGTCGAGAAGATTGAGATAAATCATGGTGTGATTTAATAGGCAGTTGCCATGCATTCAGAGGACATGTTAAGACCAAAATGCACTTGTGATGTCTAAATTAACATGATAATCATTTCCAAATGAAACACAACTAAATGATAAATGGAGTGCATCCTGTCATGTTTTTCAATTAAACCACGTGAACTCATGCTGAATGTAAAAATGAATTATAAATGAACAAAAGAAAGAGCCATTATTCTATTGAATTAAATAATACTGTATTCTGTCTAGCTTGAAACTGTGTTGATTACATGTTAACTTAAATTCTCCTTGGAGAACACTGCCTCCCACCATAGGAATTCTCAAGTACAATTTCACAAAAATAGGATCATAAAAGTCTGCTTATTGGAGTCATGAGACAGTAGTCAAGGGATGTTCTCTACACTGGAAATCACATGGCTCATCTTGTATTAACCACTCATCAAAAAGAGGTTACCTGTGCTGTAACACGAGGGACATTTTGTGGAAAGAAATGGTATTTCAGCTAGATACATGTCAACATGAGTAAAGTAAAATCCTCAATGTCTTGCCATTTAACATAAAATCTATAATCAATTAAAATGAATTACTTTTTAGTTGAAAATGATAAGAAACTGAAACCAATTGTGTTTTGTATATTACAAATTCCCTTTTTATTAGACACCAAATTCACATTGGTTACAATTATGAAAAAAATGTATAACTAAGGAAAGGAGTAGGCCACCAAATCGTGCCACGTATCAAATTTCCATTGGCAACCCATAGATCCTGGTGGTTTTTGTTTTATTAGTACTTTCAGTCAGAAGTTATAGCAATAAAATTAAATTGCTATCTACACCTGCAGGAACATGATAACCCCGCCAATTTTCAGGTCACAAGACTAGGAGTGCCTGATAACAGGACAAGCCAATGAAAATAATCAGTATCATAATGCCTGAGGGGAGTATTTTTGTTTATAAAAGAGATTGCACACAGGTATAGGAGATTATTACTAATATTAACAGGAGATGGCTGGATGGAGCAGAGAATCCAACAGAAGGTGATCATTCCATATGGGAAAATGTTCAGAACAGTCTCAGGACTTTGTTGATTGAGAGAGTACAAATCTGAGAGGTTCCAGCGTGATTTCCAAAAATAGAAAGCACAATTTAAAATGTAAGTACCAGAGCCCCAGTGTAAATCCAGATTGCCTTACAGTTCTATCCATGGTAATTCCCTGGAGTGTGTAGGAGGTGAGTCTGGGAGCAAAAAGTGGATACTAATTTTAAAGGGAATAGTTCTACGTCCAATAGCACTGTCACATACTATTAGATAGTATTCAGAATTAGTAAATGTGTTTATGTAATGAGATCTATTAAGAACAGTACAATCATATTATTACCACATATTCATGTATTCAAGTTACCCACTGTTTACACTGAACATGGCCTGGATGTACAACATCTGTTACTATATATCATGAAATATAACAAGAATCTTGAAGAGCAGATTTAATTACAATTGCTATTAATCCATGGTTAGAGAATCATCACACATGAAATGATCTTCTAATAAGAATCATTAAGAAGCAATGAATTGTTATTTGAGAACCCAGGATGAACATGATCATCACTAGTTAGGCGGTATCCCAGCGGTAATACCGCCTAACTGTAATTGTGTTAGCACCAACTGTTCCAGCACTATTAGTGCTGGATCACGTGTGGGATGTTAATGGTAAATCTCCATTTTGCAAATACTGCGCGCTAATACAGCCGGTGGTAATTGCGCCTAAAACAGGGCGCTAAATGCGATTTTTACCTCCCGAAAAAAAGCTGGCGGTGACACAGCCCATTTAACGGTCAACTCATTTTCAGGCCAGCCCTTAAATGTGGCGCTATACCCTTACTGCTGAATTTAAGGGCTACCACCCAACTCGCGATGAGGCTCCAAGTGTGGAAACACGTGTTGGCAATTCTAATAATCAAACATTCAGCAACTTGTATACATGAATATTTAGTAATAACACAGGGAGATTAACCCCAATTCCTGTGACTACCCTTCCAATGTCCAAAATGTCCCAGTCATGCTAGTCGCGTTGGCCCAGACACACAATCTCATTTTCCCAAACTCACGCAGATACACATGAAGATGTGATTTCCCTATCAGGTAGAAAGGAATATAGAGAAGTTCAAGTGAGATGAAAGGGAAGTGGTACACTTAGCATGTCAGGAGTGGACAGGAGAGGAAGTGAGAGCACACCAAAACATAGAATCAGTGAATCAAGACATGAAAATGAGTTATGGGAAGAAGAATTACAGTGTATGATTCAAAAGAGAGACTACTTAGCTCGTTTGGCTGGCATTGAGCGACAGAATATGCTACCATCAAAGGGCATTTACAAGGCCCCTCTCGATGCCAGAGACCATGATCATTCCCCAGAGTCCCTAGGTAAATGGGAAAACACAGCGTTGGTGTAACCATATGATGGCATGAAATACTTTCCAGCTTCTCAGAAAAGATTTGAATCCCATAACCCAGAAGACCAATGGGAAAATGAAAAGAGAGAGAGGATCCCCAGTACGATACACATAGGAAACCTCCTTACATTCGCGGTGAAGCAGGGGGGGGGGATTCAAGTAGTGCATCTGATTCAGATGAGGGTACTCAAGTAAAGACACACAGAAAAAGAAACCCACACTCACAGTTTGTGAAAGACCTAATCAAGCAGATTAAGGCTATAAAAAGCTTTATGGCCCATGTGACGAATCCCGAGGTGTCGTCGCTGCTTTAGATGAAGAAGCCCCTTTCCATGAGGACAGGGATATGACGCCACTACCGATAGTCCCCCTGGGTGTGGTAGTCAGCTGGAGGATCTCATGTGGAGGGAGGACCCCATTGAGAGTAGTGACCACTTCGGGAGAACGCAGTATCCTTTTGACCCTCCAACCTTTCCTCAAAACCCCTCTCTTACTGCCCCACCAAGTACTCTAATATACTTTTGCCATACATCTCAGGTAGAGACCACTGGAAAGGAAAATATCCATAAGGTTTTCAACGTCAATACTGGGACGAGAAAGAGCACAAGAGCAATGAAGATCACTGATGAGAACCAATACATAGGGTCTAGTCGTTCAAATCAAACAATTGGCCCGCTGTTGTTCAAAACAGGAGAGAGAACACAACAATGGTGCCTTCTATCTCTCGCCACAGCCCGCGAGCTTGGCAGGCAACACAAAGGAGGTCAGACCAGAGAAGCAGGCGATTTGGGGAGAGAAGCACGTCTGCAAGTGTCCCACAAAGCAGGAAGCTTCCCAGAGAGGAGGAAATGATCTTGCAGGGAACATAGATTGACAGATGTGAGAAACCAGAAGGTGTCTCACCTGCAAGTCTCCACGGACCTCTCTCTCAGGTGGCCAGGGCACGGCCATCGCCTTTGGATCCAGACCATAGGGGTGGACTAGTGTGGGAGGATTACCTGGGTGAGGGGTCTTCGGGGAGTGGGAGTGGGACACTGGATGGCGAGAAGCGGTATCCCTCCCCCTGCAACAACTGTAGCCCATCCTACCAGGTAGGATATGTTGAAACCTTACCCCCCTCTCCTTTCCCTTCTCCAACACTTTCACACAGACAGCCTACTCTGGGAGAAAACAGACTCACACCCAAGCAGTGTACCTGACATGTCCTGCTACATGTCAGGAACACTGTCATGTCAGGCGAAGTCAGGCAATTACTGACAATCACTCACACCTGATTTCCATTAAACTTCCCCACACGGATAAAAGGCGGAGGACAAGAGTACACTCTGAGCGAGGCAAAGCACATGAAGGAACAGCAGTTTTGAGTCGGCAGCTGAACGAGGGAAGAAAGACGGCAAACCCAGAAGGGTTCAAAGAAGGGAAATACCCTTTACCTTTTTCGGCAAGACGTCTTTACTTTCAAGAAACCTTCAAGGCAGAAAGCGTGAGGGAGGGAAACCAAGCTAAAGAATCCTGCATTGTGCGTCAAAGATAACAAGGGCCCTCCTGCGTAAGGGACTAAGGCGGGAAGGAGCAGCAGCAGCCGCCGTGGTATCATCCTTGGCTGCAAGAACAAAGAAGCGCAAGAGCGATCAACACAGCCGGTGAGTTGGGGAAACCGATGCAAAGAACGGTCAGTGTTGAAATCAAGCAGCAACATTGAGTAATGAGTGCTGGAACGAACATTGTTAAACTGTAACGCTCACCTGATATTCCCGGGGGTGTCTGGAAGGCTCTGGGATCTGGCACCCTGGATACGTAGTTGCCCAGCGCCGAATAACGAATATGCAATCACAGAATGGAGGATTTGTGATAGCTGTCTCTAGCGGGAGAATCTCCCACCTCCCTCTGACCGACCCCTCTCCCACTGAACCTTTCTCACGTTAATTGTTTGTAGTGTAGGATGAGCTATCCATCCTGTGTCTGGTCAGGGGCGCTTGGCGTTTGTTGGCGATCTGCCCAAGTTGCTTCACTGGTGCAGTGCGCCTTTCTCAGGGTCCAGGCCTGCTGTGACCCTGACTCCGCTGGTAGGCAGGTAGGTTGGTTAATTGTAAATCTTAGTTCTGTTTTATAGTGGAATCCCCATAAGGTCTTCATCTCCTTCTTTTCAGGTGTCAAGGTCTTGATGCCGACTTGCCGGATGGAGAAGCACATTTTTAAGTAAGAGAAAGCACGAAGCGCGGCACCTTTATTGTCTTTTAACGCTAACCTGTGTTTTCTTCTTCTCCTCACAGGCCGCTGTGGTGCTGCGAGTGGATGAGAGTGCGATGAAAAACTAGCCCCCGGAATCCGTTAAGTTAAGTAAAGCGCTGTGCGGTTGTTATATATTGAAGGCGAACCTGAACATGTCTCCTTTTCCTTTGCAGGATGTTGCTGTGGTGCTCCGGATGGAAGCGTGGAGTAGCGCGATGGAATTCAAGTAAGAGTGAGTGAATTCGATGTTTTGGAAGCGTGCGCGTTCTAATATTGTTTTTCCTTTCCTCGTTATTCCAGGTCGTGATGTTCGGGCAGCAGCGGTGGTAGCGGTTCGCCGGAAGTCTTTAAGCTAGTACTCACAAGTGAGTTATGTTGTTTCTTCTCTCGGTTCCACAGATTGCAGCCCGGTTGAAATGCTGAATGCTGGATGGTGTATCCTTAGGTAAGACAGAATAATCTTGTTCTTGTTCTTGCAGGACTACATGAAGATGCTGAAGACCAGGAGCTGGACACGGTGAGCGTCACGCTGCTAGTTGCAGAATAAAGCGAAGCGTGTTCTGCAGTCAGGGTGTGGTTTATATAGCCCAGGTAAAGTAGTACCAGGGAAAGTAGTCCCAGGCCTGCCACACCCAAAACACTAGACCACATGGCTTGGTTCTTAAGAACTAGGCTGTGTGGTTGCTTCCATTTTGGATTTAAAGACCCATGTATTCAATTGAAAGTAAGCCTGGTAAGTATCTCCTTACAGTATATGAGCCTGGCGCTAGATGCGCCATGACTGGCTCCAGGAGCCTTTTTGCAGAAGTCTTGAGGCCCTTAGAGTAAATGTGGGAGCTTGCTTGTGGCACAGCTTGTGGCACCTGACAGTGGTCATGACAGCACTCCCTCCCAAGGCCCCTCTCATGGTATTCTTCCTGTCCGGTCCTGGTTTGGTGGGATTATTCAGGTGAAACCTCTTAATCAGACGTGGTGCATGGCTATGTTCATTTTGTTCCCATGTTCTGTCTTGAGGCCTGTACCCTTTCCAATCCACTAAATAGTATAGTTTAGATCTGGTACGTTTTGAATACAGGGTGTCCTTAACTTCAAATTCAGGCTCTCCATCAACTAGCACAGGCTTTGGTAGGGTAATGACTCGGGTCCCGGGTTGGACAGGTTTTATAAGTGATACATGGAATACCGGATGAATTTGCATGCTTGGTGGCAAGGCCAATTTGACAGCCACTGGATTTATCACAGATTCGATGGTATAGGGTCCTAGATATCTTGGACGAAAGGTCCGGGTTCCTTTAATGGGCACATATCTTGATGCTAACCAGACTTTGTCCCCAATCTGGTAATCGGGAGCCTTCCTCCGGTGTTGGTCCGAAAACTTTTTCTGTCTGTCTTTGGCTTGCTGTAATTGTTCAGTTGCCTTTTTGAAGGCTTGGGTTATGTTTCTGTGTAGAGTCTTTACCGCTGGCATTTCCAAGGTCGTGGGGGAGTCTAGTTCAGAGGTGCGTGGATGTCTTCTGTGTATTGTGTAGAACAGGCTTTGTCCAGTGCTGGTGTGTATCGAGTTGTTGTATGTGTATTCCGCTATCCATAACAAGTCTTTCCAGCTCTCTTCCACTTCATGCAGTATGTGTAACGCTCACCTGATTCCCGTAGAGGCGCCGGTCTTGACTGGGCGTATACCGTATCTGCAAAGGTGATGTGTAACACACGGCTGGCTCTTTGGGCTGGACCTCTGTGCACTGTATGTCTGACTTGAAGGGTAAGATGTCTGCAGATAGAAAATATGGGATTAAGGAACTGGGTTATTGAATGTCTCTCTCTTCTTCCCTTTCTCTTCTCCTGTAGAACCCCAAAGGTTAACGCTCTCACCTTAGGTAAGTGAACGCCGTGCTCTCCATCTGCCTCGGGGCAGGGTGCTGTAACCAGTTTCTTCACTGGATAAGGGGAGCAGGCCTCTTGACTTCAGAGGACTGCTGTCCGTCGTTTACTGCACGAACTGTAAGTTTCGAGTAATTCTAATGTCTTTAAAGTCTTTAGTAATGATGTTTCTTGTTTTGCAGGGTTCCGGCGATGGCGGATGACGGGCTGAAGTGAGTTGAAGATGGAGCCCGTGTGATGAATAGAAGCGCCTGGAAGCACGTAAGTAAGCGCTTGTTGCCTGCTTCACGATGCGCTCTAACTGTCTTTTTATTTTGCAGGTACAAGTTCGGAGCGGCTGCAGGGTGCCGGAATACCCACTGGGTTAGATGTGGAAAGGAGTAATGGCACGTGAGTATTAAAGTTCCCCAATGTCTTTAAACGCACCTTGTTTTGTCTTTCAGATGCGGGATGCAGCGCAGAAGGCCTCCGGAGCGTGCAAAGAGTTTGTAAGCTTTTGTCTTTCAGATGCCGGAATGCAGTGTGAAGACCTCCGGAGCGCACGAAGAGTAGGTAAGCCTTTGTCTTTCAGATGCCGGAATGCAGCGCGAGGCGTTGGTGACAGCCGATGGACCAGGTAAGTGAAGAGCTGTCACTGAAGACCGTAATGCTAACCTGTTCTTTCTTGTCTTTATAGGTGTTGCTGAAGACTGGATTCAGGATGGTAAGCCTTTTTCCTTAGGCCCAGGATCAGATGCAGAAGACACGATGAGCGTTCTGCTGCAGAGGATGCAGAATAACGCAAAGCAAGATTCATCCATCGGGTGTGGTTTAAATAGCCTCCAGTAGTGCTTAGGTGTCTCCTTCCACAGCCACGCCTAGGTAAGAAAAGAGTTCTTGCTTTCCAGAAGAGTTCCAGTGTTCTGAATCTAGGGAGTGGCTCCTGCCCCACCCAACAGGAAAAGTAGTTCCAAACAGAAGAGGATCAGAGGCTCAACTGGCAGGCAAGTAAGCAGCATGGTCTGCTGCAGGTAAGTCCACCCAAGCATTATGAGCCCGGCGCTTCCAGCGCTGGGACTGGGCATATTTATGAGCCTGGTGCCACTGGCGCCAGGACTGGGTCCAAAAGGTCCCAATTGGGACTGGTTGGCACTCGGAACCTGGGTTATGGATCTGCTTCCAAGGGAGTTGGGAAAACCCTGACCTTTTGGAAGCAGAGATCATGACAGTACCCCCCCTCAAGGCCCCTCCCAAACCGGGCTTCTCCGGGGGTTTTGGTTTGTCAGGAAATGTTCGGTGAAATCTTTTGATTAGGCGAGGAGCGTGGACATATTCAGCAGGTTCCCAGGATCTCTCTTGGGGGCCGTAGCCTTTCCAGTCAATTAGGTAAAATAGTTTAGATTTGGAGATCTTGGAGTCCAGAATGCTTTTGACTTCAAACTCGAGTTCTCCATCAACTAGGATAGGTTTTGGAGATTTAGTTAGTCGGGTTTGAGGTTGCACGGGTTTTAATAGAGAGACGTGGAAGACCGGATGTATCTTCATGTGCGGGGGCAAGTCCAACTTGACCGCTACTGGGTTTACTATGGTAGTGATGGAATAGGGACCAAGGTATCTTGGGTTGAATGTGCGTGGCCCTTTTAGAGGTAGATATTTGGTGGATAACCAGACTTGATCCCCTACTTGATATTGAGGGGCTTCCTTCCGATGTTGATCTGCTCCTTTCTTGTATTGTTCTTTAGCCCTTTGAAGGTGAGAAACAGCTTCCTTAAAGGCTTGGGTGATTGTAGAATGCAGGTAGTCTACGGCTGGTGTTTCAAGCTCTTGGAGGGGATCCAACTCCGAGGTTCGAGGGTGACTGCCGTACAAAAGAAAAAACGGGGTTTTCCCAGTTCCCGAATGGACAGAGTTATTGTAGGCATATTCGGCTATCCAAAGGATGTCTTTCCAAGTTTTTAAGTTTGTTGCAGCATGCAGCGTAAATACTGTTCCAGAGTTTGATTGGTCCTCTCGGTTTGTCCGTCGGTCTGAGGGTGGTGACTGGTCGATAGTCTCACATCAATTTGAGCCGACCGACAGCAACTTCGCCAAAAATGAGAAATAAATTGACTACCTCGATCCGAAATTAGAACCGAAGGAAAACCGTGCAGTCGGACGATGTTTTCGAGAAATTCTCGGGCCAGAGTTGCTGCTGTTCGCAAGCCTTTGAGCGGAATGAAATGCGCCATCTTGGAGAATAAGTCCACGATTACTAGAATCGTATTGTATCCGGAGCATGGAGGTAGATCGGTGATGAAGTCCATAGAAAGCGTATGCCAAGGGCGAGGTGGGATGTCAATAGGGCGTAAGAGGCCTGCTGGTCTTTCCTTTTGACTCTTGTTTTGGGCGCATACTCCACAGGACATTATAAAGTCTCTGATATCTTTTTTCCAAGATGGCCACCAGAAGTAGCGCTTGATCTTTTCTGAGGTCTTGGCCATACCGGGATGTCCTTCCATTAAAGAATCGTGATAACAAGAGATTACTTTTTTCTGTAAATCTGTGCTGGGTAGGTATAATCGTTCTTGGAAATACAATAAGTTGTCCTTTACTGCAAAGTCCTTTCCCTGCAGATGCCAATTCTGTATGTCTGCTGGAGTTACAAGTTGCCTGGCCTTATCCTTAACTTCCTCTATGGATTCTGTGGCGATTACACCCAGAATTCTTTGTTCGGGAATGATTGGTACAGGTTTAGGGTTGATCAAGTGTTCTTCCACTCCCATCCGAGAAAGGGCATCAGCTTTACCGTTCTTTGTACCAGGTCGATAGGTAATTATGAAGTCAAACTCGGCAAAGAATAATGCCCAACGGAGTTGTCTAGAGGATTGGGCTTTTGCGGTTTTCAAATATTGCAGGTTTCGGTGATCCGTAATCACAGTAACGGTGTGTCGGGCCCCCAGCAGATAATGCCGCCAAGCCTTAAAGGCAGACTTGATAGCCAGAAGTTCCTTGTCAGTAATCGTGTAATTGATTTCAGGAGGCGAGAATTTGCGGGACCAAAATGCCACGGGATGCAACTGATTGGTTACTGGGTCCTTTTGTGATAGAACTGCCCCCATGGCAAGGCTTGAAGCATCAGTTTCCACGATGTAGGTGAGTTCGGGGCGAGGGTGTTTTAAGATTGGTGCAGAGATAAATTTAGTCTTCAAATCCTGGAAAGCTTGTTCCGCCTCGGTAGACCATTCAAAACGTTTGTTTTTCTTTAACAAGGCAGTGATGGGCTGGACTATTCGAGAGAATTCGGGGATAAACCTGCGGTAAAAGTTAGCGAAGCCTAACATGCTTTGCACACCTTTTACGGAGGATGGTGATGGCCATTTGAGAACTGCATCGACCTTCTTTGAATCCATACGCACTCCGCCAGGTGATAATATGAATCCCAAGAATTCAACTTCAGTCACGTTGAAAACACATTTTTCCAACTTAGCGAAAAGTTTGTGTTGACGCAATCTTTCGAGGACCATTTTCACGTGTTTCCGATGTTCAGATTCCGATGAAGAACAAACGAGGATGTCGTCAATGTAAACGACAACACACACATCTATGAGCTCTCTGAGGACATCGTTCATAAAATATTGAAAGGCGGCCGGGGCATTGCAAAGTCCGAAGGGCATGACCTGATATTCAAATAGTCCATACTTGGTGCGGAAGGCCGTCTTCCATTCATCGCCCTCTTTTACTCGTACCAAGTGGTAAGCTCCTCTAAGATCCAGCTTTGTATATATGCATGCTTTTCTGACTTGGTCCAGGAGTTCAGGGATCAAAGGTAACGGATATCTATTCTTAACGGTGATCTGGTTCAGGGAGCGATAATCTATACAAGTTCTAAGGTCTCCTTCCTTTTTTGGAACGAAGAACAAAGCTGAAGAAGCAGGGGACTTGGAAGGACGAATAAACCCATTTGCCAGGTATTGATCCAGGTATTGTCGAAGGTGAAGGTTCTCAGGCTCGGTGAGGGCATAAATTCTACTACAAGGAGGAGTAGATCCAGGTATCAGGTCTATCTGGCAGTCATAAAACCTATGAGGAGGTAGAGAGTTAGCCTGATCCTTCCGGAAAACATCTTGGTATTCTAGGTATTCGGGAGGTAACTGGGGAGTCTCTGAAGAAATTGCTGCCAGTGCAACACCAGGTGGAGGGTGACAAGTAGAGACACATTCTGGAAACTGGACCGTTCTTGCTCGCCAATCGATCAGAGGATTGTGTTTCTCTAACCAAGGTATTCCTAGAATAATCTGAAACTGAGGGGCCTTGATCACATCGAACACGATCTTCTCATGGTGTCCATCTTGACTTACTAGCGTCACCTCTTGAGTGGTATGCGTTACTGGCCCGGAGGCTATCTCCGTACCATCCACCGTAGTAATGACGTACTTTACAGCCTTGGGACAAAGAGTTAGATTCATCCTCAAAACCATTTCATGATCCACATAATTGCCGATGGCACCGCTGTCGACGTAAGCTTCAATTGCATGTAATCGATCCGGATTATCAGGGCTAATGAGGACCATAGGTATCACGAAATGCGAGGTCACGGAACTGGTTTTCACGCTCGGCAAGAGGACCTCTATTCTTGTCGGGCGAGGTCGTTTCCCTGCTCAGAGTTTGTAACTTTGGTAACTGCAGCTCCTACTGCCTTCTTGGCAGGTTTCACCGGACAGTCTCGAAGAAAGTGCCCTGAGTTTCCACAATAGAGGCATAATTGCAACTGTTTTCTCCTTTCCCGCTCCTTTTGTGTTAGAGGACCTTTCAGACTCCCTATTTGCATGGGTTCCCCGGAGTCTACTCCTTTGGAAGGAGTTGGCGGTTTGGAAAATACTCGAGCATCAAACTTGGAACGATCGGCCTTCCTGTTCTGCAGTCTGTGATCTATTTGAACGACTAAGTCTATATAGTCCGAACAATCTTGTGGGGGATTCACTACTTGGGCTAACACATCTTTGAGCTCTCCACGTAGACCTCTATAAAACAGCGTAATCCTTTTGTCCTCAGGCCATTGAGTTTCCACTATCAGTCTGTTGAAAGACGCAATATAAGCCAAAAGGTCTTGATTACCTTGTCGCAACGAAAGAAGCTCATTGTCCAAGGCCTGCCCCTGTGAATGTCTTGCGAACAGTTTTTCCATACTGAGCTGAAAAGCTTGAAAATCATGGAGGACCGGATCATCTTGATTTACTAGAGGGATCGACCAGTCTGCCGCATTGCCACTAAGGTACGAAAGCACGAAAGCTACTTTAGCTTGATCAGTTGGAAAGGCTGCTGGCCGGCATAAGAAATGCAACCGGCACTGATTGATAAATACTGCAAACCTCTTTGGGTCACCAGAAAATCGTTCGGGCGGAGCCAGAGGTACATTCCCAGGTAGGTTGATCTGCACTGGATTCATAGAGGATGTAGAAGGAAGATTTCCCCCAGATGCGGGTAACGGGGTCTGTCCGGCTTGTGACTGTAGCAATTGTCTAGCGAGATCATCTGTTCGCTCCTTGGAAATAATCAGTTCCCTTCTTAGAGCGTTCGTTTCCTGACGGGCTGCATGCACTTCTGCCCTTAGTTCCCCAAGTAACTGGGCTAGCTGGTCGGTATCCGAGGTTTCCATAGCGCCTGGACGGGAGTTTTGTGGTAGGCTTTGCGATCTGTAACGCTCACCTGATTCCCGTAGAGGCGCCGGTCTTGACTGGGCGTATACCGTATCTGCAAAGGTGATGTGTAACACACGGCTGGCTCTTTGGGCTGGACCTCTGTGCACTGTATGTCTGACTTGAAGGGTAAGATGTCTGCAGATAGAAAATATGGGATTAAGGAACTGGGTTATTGAATGTCTCTCTCTTCTTCCCTTTCTCTTCTCCTGTAGAACCCCAAAGGTTAACGCTCTCACCTTAGGTAAGTGAACGCCGTGCTCTCCATCTGCCTCGGGGCAGGGTGCTGTAACCAGTTTCTTCACTGGATAAGGGGAGCAGGCCTCTTGACTTCAGAGGACTGCTGTCCGTCGTTTACTGCACGAACGGTAAGTTTCGAGTAATTCTAATGTCTTTAAAGTCTTTAGTAATGATGTTTCTTGTTTTGCAGGGTTCCGGCGATGGCGGATGACGGGCTGAAGTGAGTTGAAGATGGAGCCCGTGTGATGAATAGAAGCGCCTGGAAGCACGTAAGTAAGCGCTTGTTGCCTGCTTCACGATGCGCTCTAACTGTCTTTTTATTTTGCAGGTACAAGTTCGGAGCGGCTGCAGGGTGCCGGAATACCCACTGGGTTAGATGTGGAAAGGAGTAATGGCACGTGAGTATTAAAGTTCCCCAATGTCTTTAAACGCACCTTGTTTTGTCTTTCAGATGCGGGATGCAGCGCCGAAGGCCTCCGCAGCGTGCGAAGAGTTGGTAAGCTTTTGTCTTTCAGATGCCGGAATGCAGTGTGAAGACCTCCGGAGCGCACGAAGAGTAGGTAAGCCTTTGTCTTTCAGATGCCGGAATGCAGCGCGAGGCGTTGGTGACAGCCGATGGACCAGGTAAGTGAAGAGCTGTCACTGAAGACCGTAATGCTAACCTGTTCTTTCTTGTCTTTATAGGTGTTGCTGAAGACTGGATTCAGGATGGTAAGCCTTTTTCCTTAGGCCCAGGATCAGATGCAGAAGACACGATGAGCGTTCTGCTGCAGAGGATGCAGAATAACGCAAAGCAAGATTCATCCATCGGGTGTGGTTTAAATAGCCTCCTGTAGTGCTTAGGTGTCTCCTTCCACAGCCACGCCTAGGTAAGAAAAGAGTTCTTGCTTTCCAGAAGAGTTCCAGTGTTCTGAATCTAGGGAGTGGCTCCTGCCCCACCCAACAGGAAAAGTAGTTCCAAACAGAAGAGGATCAGAGGCTCAACTGGCAGGCAAGTAAGCAGCATGGTCTGCTGCAGGTAAGTCCACCCAAGCATTATGAGCCCGGCGCTTCCAGCGCTGGGACTGGGCATATTTATGAGCCTGGTGCCACTGGCGCCAGGACTGGGTCCAAAAGGTCCCAATTGGGACTGGTTGGCACTCGGAACCTGGGTTATGGATCTGCTTCCAAGGGAGTTGGGAAAACCCTGACCCTTTGGAAGCAGAGATCATGACAGTATGCAACAAAGATATTGTTCTAATGTCTGGTTTGTTCTTTCTGTTTGTCCATCCGTTTGAGGGTGATGGCTAGTGGATAATCGAACATCGATTTGTGCCATTGTACAGCATTTCCTCCACAAATTGGATACACATTGGCTTCCACGATCTGAGATTAGGACTGAGGGGAAACCATGCAGTTTTATAATCTGTTCAAGAAATACCTTTGCCAGACCAGTAGCGTTAGGAAGTCCTTTGAACGGAATGAAATGTGCCATTTTAGAGAACAGATCTACAACCACCAAGAGGGTATTAAATCCTTGACAGGGAGGTAAGTCCGTAATAAAATCAAGAGAAAGAGTATGTCAGGGAGCCGGTGGAATATCCAGTGGTTGTAGAAGGCCAGCTGGTTTATGCTTTTGTGATTTATTCTGTGCACATACCCCACAGGATAGAATGAATTGAGCAATGTCCTTACGCCAGGTTGGCCATCAATAATTCCGCCTAACCTTGGCTGGAGTCTTAGCAATTCCGGGATTGCCTTCGATCAGGGAATCATGATAACCAGACATGACCAACTCTTGCAGATCTTTATTTGGTAGATATAGTCGTTCCCTGAAGTAGGGTAATCCGTCCTGAACCGTGTGATGTTCATTTTGGGAATTCCATTTTTGCAAGATCTTGGGGTTCATTAAGGATCAAATCTTATCTTGAAGTTCACTTAAGGTCAATGTGGTACTAAGTCCCAGTAATTTATCACTTGGGATGATGGCAACGGGGTCCAGGGTACTGTTTGGTTTTTCTTCAACACCCATACGAGATAAGGCTTCGGCCTTCCATTCCGAACGCCTGGTCGATATGCGATTACATAATCGTAATCTGCGAAGAATAGAGCCCACCGCAGTTGTTGCGAAGAATGAGCTTTTGCTGACTTTAGGTATTGAAGGTTCCGGTGATCTGTGATTACGGTGATGGTATGTCGGGCACCTAACAGATACTGCCACCAGGCTTTGAAGGCCGATTTTATTGCTAACAATTTTTTGTCTGTAATTGTGTAGTTAAGTTCTGGTGGTGAGAATTTGCGTGACCAAAAGGCCACGGGATGTAGTTGGCCTGTTTCTGCATCTCTTTAAGAGAGAACTGCTCCCATAGCTACGTTGGAAGCATCAGTTTCCACTACATAGGGGAGGTCTGGGCGAGGATGTCTCAAAACTGGCGCAGAGGTGAATCTTTTCTTGAGTTCTTGAAAGGCCTGTTATCCTTCTTCAGTCCATAGAAATTTCTTGTTGTTTTTTCTCAGTAATTAAGTAATTGGGTGCACTATCTGTGAGAATTCTGGAATAAAACAGTGATAAAAATTTGCAAAGCCGAGCATGCTTTGAATTCCCTTAAGCGAAGAAGGTGACGGCCAATTAAGGATGGCATCAACTTTGTGGATATCCCTCTTGACTCCTTTTGGCGAGAGGACAAAACCGAGGAACTCAACTTCGGTGACATGGAAGGAGCATTTTTCGAGTTTGACATATAGTTTGTGTTGGCGCAGTTTTGCAAGGACTGAGCAAACATGTTCAATATGCTCTTTTTCAGAGGAGGAGTACACCAGGATGTAATCAATATAGACTAGGGCACAGACATCGATTAGTTCTCGTAATACGTCATTCATGAAGTATTGGAATGCGGCAGGAGAGTTGAAAAGCCCTAAAGGCATTATCTGATATTCGTACAGGCCATACTTGGTGCGGAATGTGGTTATCCATTCATCCCCTCTTTTCACACGTACAAGATGATGCCCCTCTGAGGTCTAATTTGGTGTAGATTTGGGCATCCTTAACTTGGTTCAAAAGTTCCAGGATAAGGGGCAAAGGGTAGCATTTTTTTACTGTGATTTGATTAAGTGCGCGGTAATCTATACAAGTCCTCAAATCTCCTTCCTTCTTTGGGACGAAGAATAAGGGGGAGGCTGCTGGTGACTTCGATGGGCATATAAACCCATTAGCCAGGTATTGATACAGATAGGACTTCAAGTGGAGATTTTCAGTTTCCGTAAGTGCATAAATCCAACCACAAGGAACCTGTGCGCCAGGTATCAGATCAATCTGAAAGTCATATGGCTTATGTGGCTGTAATATGTTAGCGTGTTCCTTCTGAAAAACATCTCGATAATCTTGATATTCCCTTGGTAAGGTGTCCAATGATTCAGCGATCACTGATGCTATTCCTTGAACGGATTTCAGGTTTGGCTGTGGTATAGATTTCATGTAGCAAGTGTGGGCACATTCGTCAGAAAAGGCTAATCTCTTTGCACGCCAGTCTATGTGAGGATTGTGAGTTACCAACCATGGCATCCCTAGAATCAACCGGAACTGAGGAGCCTTGATGAGGTCAAACGTGATTGCTTCTTGATGTCCATCCTGACACAGAAGGGTTAATTCTGTTGTGCATTGGGTTACTGGACCAGAAGCAATTTCTGTACCATCAACAGTAGTCTTCTTTTCAGTTGTTGGTTTTGTGCATAAGGGAAGTTCCATTTCTGCTGCCAGATCTCGATCAATGTAGTTTCCAACTGCTCCGCTATCTATATATACTTCTATGGCATGCATCCGCGATGGTTGTTGATGATTGATCAAGATTACTCGTAGAGCAAAATGTGAGGTCTGTGACTCATCCTTCTCGCTCGATAAGCAGACCTCTACGCTTGCCGGGCCCGGTAGTTTTCCGATTCTTTCCCATCATCTTCCTTTTCTGTAGCGCCTACTACCTTCCTTGGAGGTTTCACTGGGCAGACCTTGAAGAAGAGGCCTGATTTACCGCAATACAGGCACAACTGTAGCTGCCTCTCTTGTCACTTTCAGTCTTGGTTAAAAGAGGTCATACCCCTCCGATCTGCATGGGTTCTGTGGTATTTTCTGGTGGACGTTGACCATTGTCTTTTAAACGTACGTACATGGCCCGGTTCTCAAGTCTACTTCGATCCGTTCTCCGATCCTGTAATCTATGATCCAAATGCACTACAAGGTTTATAAACTCTGCACAGTCTTTAGGTGGGTCTACCACTTGAGCAAGGACATCCTTTAGGTCTCCTCGTAGGCCCCAATGAAACAACGTGTTTCTTTTATCTTCAAGCCATTCTGCTTCCACAACCAGTCTATTGAAGGCAGCAATATAAGTCAGTAAATCTTGGTTTCCTTGGCAGAGAGACAGGAGTTTGTTGTATAAAGCGTGTCCATGCAAATGTCGAGCAAAAAGCTTTTCCATCTCCTGTTGAAACCCCTGGAAATCCTACAGCAAGGGGTCATCCCGGCTCACCAAAGGTACCGACCAATCTGCGGCGCTACCACTCAAATATGATAAAACGAATACCACCCTTGACTGGTCGTTTGGGAAGGCCCCAGGTCTACAAAGGAAATGGAGATGGCACTGGTTCATGAATGTTGCGTACCTTTTGAGGTCTCCATTAAATCGTTCTGGTGGTGCCAGAGGTACTGCTCCCGGCAACGTTATATGTACTGGGTTGACTGGAGATGGTGTAGCCACGGATGGAACAAATCCGGCAATGGAGTTTGCCCAGCCTGTGATTGTAGTAGCTGCTTGCTTAGTTGTATTTGTATTTGTATTTGTTTATTTATAAAGCGCCTTACGCCAAAGCGCTGTACATGGAACAACAATACATAAAACATGAACGAAATAACAGTGAAGCAATTACAAAATGAATTGATCAAGCAATAAAACAGTGAGAAGATCAATTAACTGAGAGGTATAGAGAGGAAGGGGAGAGGGACAGGGAAGGGGGAGAGTGGAAGAAGAGGGAAGTAGGAGGAAGGGGGAGGGTGGAGGAGGGAAGGTAGGAGAAGGGAGGGGTTCATCAGTATGGTCTTTCGTGACTATTAACTCTCGTTTTAAGGCATTGGTTTCCTGCCAGGCTACGTATACCTTGCAATGTAATTGTCCCAAAAGCTGAGCTAAGTGGTAAGTTACAGATGTCTCCATGATGCCCAGGTGGATAAGGTTAAGTCGCTTTGTGTTCTGTGACGCTCAACTGATATCTCCAGGGGTGTCTGGAAGGCTCTGGGATCTGGAACCCCGGAAATAATAGTTGCCCAGCGCGGAATACCGAATCTGCAATCACAGAATGGAGGATTTGTGATAACTGTCTCTAATGGGTGAATCTCCCACCTCTCTCTGACCGACCCCTCTTCCCCTGAGCCTTTCTCACCTTAATTGTTTGTAGGGTGAGCTATCCGCCCTGCGTCTGGTGCAGGGGCGTTTGGCGTTTGTTGGCGATCTGCACGAGTTGCTTCACTGGTGCAGTGCACCTTTCTCAGGGTCCAGGCCTGCTGTGACCCCGACTCCGCTGTTAGGCAGGTAGGTTGGTTAATTGTAAGTCTTAGTTCTGTTTTATGGTGGAATCCCCTTAATGTCTTTATCTCCTTCTTTTCAGGTGTCAAGGTCTTGATGCTGACGTGCCGGATGGAGAGGCACGTTTTTAAGTTAGAGAAAGCACGAAGTGCGGCACCTTTATTGTCTTTTAAAGCTTACCTGTGTTTTCTTCTTCTTCTCCTCACAGGCCGCTGTGGTGATGCGAGTGGATGAGAGCGCGATGAAAAACTGGCCCCCGGAATCCGTTAAGATAAGTAAAGCGCTGTGCGGTTGTTATATATTAAAGGCGAACCTGAACATGTCTCCTTTTCCTTTGCAGGATGTTGCTGTGGTGCTCCGGATGGAAGCGTGGAGTAGCGCGATGGAATTCAAGTAAGAGTGAGTGAATTCGATGTTTTGGAAGCGTGCACGTTCTAATATTGTTTTTCCTTTTCTCGTTATTGCAGGTCGTGATGTTCGGGCAGCAGTGGTGGTAGCGGTTCGCCGGAAGTCTTTAAGCTAGTACTCACAGGTGAGTTATGTTGTTTCTTCTCTCGGTTCCACAGATTGCAGCCCGGTTGAAATGCTGAATGCTGGATGATGTATCCTTAGGTAAGACAGAATAATCTTGTTCTTGTTCTTGCAGGACTACAGGAAGATGCTGAAGACCAGGAGCTGGACACGGTGAGCGTCACGCTGCTAGTTGCAGAATAAAGCGAAGCGTGTTCTGCAGTCAGGGTGTGGTTTATATAGCCCAGGTAAAGTAGTACCAGGGAAAGTAGTCCCAGGCCTTCCACACCCAAAACACTAGACCACATGGCTTGGTTCTTAAGAACTAGGCTGTGTGGTTGCTTCCATGTTGTATTTAAAGACCCATGTAGTCAATCGAGAGTAAGCCTGGTAAGTATCTCCTTACAGTATATGAGCCTGGCGCTAAATGCACCAGGACTGGCTCCAGGAGCCTTTTTGCAGAAGTCTTGAGGCCCTTAAAGTAAATGTGGGAGCTTGCTTATGGCATACTTATGGCCCCTGACAGTGGTCATGACATAAACGCGTGGGCTGAAAGACATGAGTAAAGCTAAACTGCTGATGAATGTTTAAACTTGAAAAGGCAAGATACAATACTGTTGACAGAGTGGTCCGGTACAGTGAATGGGCTCAATCGAAGGTCTCTGTAAGATATCCCGCCAAGAGAAATGAAAGTAGAACATTGAGGAAAACAATTGTGTGAAGTGAATTGAAGTGGTCCTGCAACGGTTTAAGCAAAACCCATCGGACATTCAAAAGTCTTTGATTTTGAGGATCCGAGCCGAACGAGGGAGGTCCATGGTCCGAGGCCGAATGAGGAAGGCCAGATGTAAACATTGAGATATCAAGAGGATCCGAGCCTGAACAAGGGAGATTCATGGTCCGAGGTAGACCAAGTGTGAACATTGTGATAAAGGGGGGTCTCAGCTTGAGGAGGGAGTCCCATGATGAAAATTGAAAGCGATAACTTGTGCATGTAAAAATCCTAATAAGAATGGAACTTTGAGACTTTGTTTGTTACGACAGACCCTCTGCAGTAAGAGACTGTTATTGGAAAAGAGGCTTTGGCAGAAGGATCTGATGTCTGTACTTTCAGCTGTCTCCTCGTTGCCGAGAAGCCAGAGTGTGTGCGAAGCTCAAATGTGCTGCCTTGCCCCATGCTGAAAATGTGGGGAAGGGAAGCCAATTGCTCAACCGCCCTTACATATTCTTTTTTTAACACTTTTCGTTATGCATACACCATGGTCCCATACCATTTTGTATTTAAAAGTAAGGATTGACAATATGTTTATTATTGTAGGCCCTTTTATTAGACAAAGACTTGACTAGGACTGTGTTAATATTATTTGGTGATCGTAGCTTGCCGTCATCCTCAGATTTAGGTTTAGATAGGCACTCAAACAACCCATTTGAAGTTCAATAAACATCCTTGAACTGTGATAATTTGTGTCTGTCTTCACTGTTTGATACCATGCCTTCCTTACACAGAGCGCAAGAAACCCACTGTCAGGTTGCTGGAGAGGCTTGCGGGAGACTGGAGATGGCTCCGGGTAGCTGGAGAAGCCATAGAAGATCCTGGGAGACACAAGCGCAACCAAAGGATGGATGCCAGCAGCCTACAGGTACTAAGGTGGCTGTGGCCAGGGTTGGGGAGACCCAGAGGCCGCAAGAGATATTAAGTAAACTAAGACTTAACATATGGAAACACTTGCCTATGCACAGCAGCAAGGTCAAGGGGGTCTGGACCCACAGTGGGAACATATATCCCAAACCATAACAAGAAGGAATACAAACTTTGCATTTACAAATTGTCTGCAAAGACCTTTGCAGGAGAGCAAATCAGGGCTGTGGGTGAAAGTGAAGTCAGACAGTGAGAACACAATCGTTGAGTACTCTACATGGCAGGAGAGTGGAGCAAGAAGGAAGTACTGAGAAAAGGGTTTGTGGACCTTCTGTAAAATTTGGGAAAGAGAAGCAAGCAAGGTTCCTCGTTGCAGTACCTGTGAGTCAGGTCTGCTCACCAAGGGTCTGGGACCCCAACACGGTTTGGAAAAGGTACCCAAGCCATTCTTCCTTGTTGCAGGGCCTAGGAGTCAGTCCTATCAAGTACAGATAAGCTTTTATCTTGACCATTGAAGATACAGAAACCACTTTGTTTAACGCTGGAAAGATATGGGAGAAAGGCAATCAAACCCCATAAGTCTTGTGAAACCTTTATTTGATTTTCTACATCTTTTAGAACGTTTATTTTGAACTGCAAAGCAGGGCTGCAGGCGGACAGCCAAGAGACATTACCCGTGTCACATTATACTGAGTTTAGCTTGTGAGGGATAGGTTAGGATTTGGACACAGGATGGCGAACTTTACTTTGGACATTCTGACACCGACAGTTTCATTAGCTAGGTTTGCTGAGGCAGGGAACTCCTCTTAGAGATAAGGCTAGTTAGGATTTCCTCCAACTACCCCCATTTCTTTTGATGCTAAAACTCTGTGTCAATCAACATACCACCCTTGTGTCCGCCTCTTACTCCTACACCATCACACCCCTTATCTTAAAAAGGCAAAATATTCTTATTGGGACCATCTACATTTGTATGAACAGATGATGGCATCATTTGGATTGATGAATGATCAAGATAACAGATTGTGTAAAATCAATGTTTTGTCCAGAATGTTCTAGTCGCTTTGCAGGGGTCAGGATGAAAATCACTACACATAGACCTCTTACAAGGTGACCATATTGAAATATTTTCCAGCACACAGACCTCCCCAAGAAGCCCGCAATGCAGCTTATACTTTAATGTGTGCAGAGGATCAATGTCCTAGAGAGTTTGCTCAAGTAATAAAGTGTGCATTTGCCTAGATTTCTTGACGTGTCGATACCGAAAGTCGAGATTGCAAAACTAAATTCTTCCACATACCCTTCCAAAATACATAGTGACTCAGTCAGTGTGTGAATTTGATGACTCAAGAAGTCTCAAGTGGATAATCACTCATGCCACGAGGATCTATGAAGTATAGAATCCAATAACTTGCAAAAATAAAGAAAAAGAACCCCAAACAAAACCCTGCTCCAGCCACCAGTAAGGTAGCTGGGATGAAGAGTACTCCTCAGTAGGGCTTAAAGGAGGGATTGCCAAACCTGTATTCCTCTGCTCTTAAGGACCCTAACAGACAGAGAAGACCATCTGTTCAGAGCCAGCCAACTAGTCCTCCACCGTGCATGCAAAATACTGATCGCACAAAACTTGGGACTTACATTAGTTCACAGTATTTAGGCTCAAGCCCTATCCTGGGCTACATGCATGTTCCTCCTGTATATAGAAATGCTCAGAACTCAGGATTAAGTTCCCAGGGAAATCCAAGTCAGAATTTACCCAGGAAGAGAAGCCAATAACTAACTCCTATGACTAATTATCAAGAAAATTCTCCTTCTTCTATGTTCCAAGATAATAGATCCCTGTAACAGGATGAGTGGAGATCCAATAATACACACAAGAGTTCGCAGAACTACTGCTCTAGAAGAGACAGTTACCCTGCTAGTGAAGAACAGAGCTATGACCAGAGAAGAGCCCGCAGATGTTCACAACTTGAGCTGCATGTAAAGCCATTGACCGAGAACATTGACAAAATCATGAGGAAATAGTGCCAAGTGTGGTAGGTCCAAATCAGAAGGGCAGGGTGCCATTTTTGCCTGAATGGTTCTTTATTATAAATCACAAAGCCTAAACTGTCCCCAACCCTAGGATTCTCCACCCTACTCTATAAAGGAACACATAAATGGGTGCTTGTAGGGATGTCATGCAAACCAAGAAAAGTCCTCTCTCCAGAATCCTATGATAACCTGAGTTCTGACCGTACCACTTAAAAAACAAAACATAAATTGAACAAAGGTACAATTAAGGGCTTGGCCCAAGCAAAAGAGCAGTGGATGGTTTCTGACCCCAACCTGATGTATCTTTACCAATAAGGGTACCTTCCCCCGAGGAGCAGCCCAAACAAGTACACTAAATGTTTCTTATTCCCTCTCTCACATGGAGTCCTCTGGCTGCTATACCCACTCTGGGATTTCTCCTTGTGTGACCTGCTAAGAAAGGTCCTGGCATTCCGTCTGCCTGGGCAGTTCCTGGTCCTTATCATGCGTTAGGGTTTTGTTCTCACCCCAGATATGGGGTCTCGTACCTCACACCCCACTGTGGGGACTCATTCCTCTCGCCCTGCCTTGAGGTCTCATTTCTCTCACCCCACCTTGGGGTCTCGTTTCTCGCACACCACCTTGGGGTCTCGTTTCTCGCAACCCACCTTGGGGTCTTGTTTCTCGCAGCCCCGCCTTGGAGGTTTTGATTCCTGCACTGCACCTTGGGTCTCATTGGCCTTGCCACCCTCCTCCTGGTTCCCCATAGCCACCGCGTACCACGAATCTCCATGCCTGTTCCTTGGGAGAGTCAGTGAGTTCAACCAATGTGGCACTGCTTCTTCAGCTTCTTCTTCCACGTTGGACTGAGCTTGCCCTGTCTTCCAACTGGCTTCCGGTACACTGGTTGTCAGCTTTTCGGGTGATGTTTACTCTGTGAAGGCGCCATAAATCAAGATACAGACAACAGATTCAATATTTACTTGAAACACTTTTATTAACTTAAATGTCAGGGTGGAAAAGGCCTAACTTTCCCAATACTAAGGTGGATTTTCCCTACCTAAACAAAGCTAATGAAAGTCTGAGTCAAAGAGTTCAACTGAAAAATGTGTCTGCGTCTTACTTTTTCTCAAAACAAATATATACAATGTGTAGGGATGTCAGCAAACAAAAGAAACAGTGTCCAACAAGGTTCCGAGTCTCTTCCAGCTCTCAGCTTACTTTCAGTTCCCTTCCCTAAGTATAAAGTAGTTCCAACTAAAAGTCTTAAAGTTACCTCTCTTGAGTTCAGGATAATATAGTTTAACCAGTCCTCGCGGTTCCCTTCCCCACGTTCCAAGTAACACAGTTCCAAGCACCAAAAGAATCTTGGTCGTAAGTCAATCAAGGGTTCAAGTTTCAGGGTTTCTTTCCCCAAGACGTAAATACAGCAGCAAGTCTCAGGGTTCCCTTCTTCATGACTTAATTTCAGCACAAAAGTATCCTTTGTCTTTTTAAAGTTGTTGTCACTCTTGTGCCTTCTTTGTATGTTGAAATTGTGTCTGTGTTGAAATAATCTTCAAGCTTTGTTTCAATATTTAAAGCTCTTTTTCAGATATAGCACAACCATTTTCTCTTTTATGTAAAGTAGAATTAATTTTAAGTATGTATCATCTGGTGGTTTTACTTGAAATGAGGTTTCCATTAAGTTTGGTATTCAAGGAGTAAAGATTGGATTCAGTTTGGTCTTCAGTAGGCACGGGTTGCCCTTTATTAAGATTGCTATTCAGTTCAATATTCATTAACATTGTTTGTGTAGATTTTGGTCGTCATTAGCCACGGGCTGTGCTTGTTAAGATTGTGCTTGTTAAAATGTTCACTCATTTCAATATTCAAAAAGCACATAGTTTGTATTCAGAATGCCTTTCATTCAACCCGTGGTATAATATGTCCTTCATTCAATAAAAAAGAATCATGCATAGCCTTCGGTGACTTTCTGAAATGTGTTTTCTACCATACGCGACCACTGTGATACAAAGTATTCTCAGTTATTTAATATTAAACACTGGATTGAATCAGAGACCTTTAAAAACGTGTTTCTTCAAACACGTGACCAATATATTCCTCAAATCGCTCAGTGTAATGCTCGCGCACCGGGTTTCTCAATGGGTAGAAACTCACTGGTCACATTCAAAGGCTTCACAGCAGTCTGGATCAGGAGTCCTTCTGCTCCTCACGTCCGAGGTCTCACACCTGCCACTAAGACATCCCCATGTCCACGTCCCAGCACAGGGGAACGAGCATCGTGAACGCACATAAAAGGGACAGCCTTGCCATATGGCTCCCTTATTAACGTTTGGTTTCCTACACAGAGTCCCAGCTCCCACGCCACACTTGCGCCAACTTTCATGCTTCTGCTCCACATATAGGAGTCCCCATTGTCTCGTCTTCCCCATTGCCTCTCATACTGCTGGGCTGGTTTCCTTTTATACAACCTCAGCTCCTTGACAGGCTGCAGGTGTGAGTATTCATTTAGCCCTGCCTGACCATAATGAATCGGACATGCCTGACCCTGACAGCCCTTAGTAGGCATCTTCTTCGTCCCAGTGCCAGAGTGGTGAAACAGCATGGTGTTCATTGCTCTTAGTTGCTTCTTCTTCGTCCCAGTAATGTCAAGTGTCAAATCAAGAAAAGGGGGATGCCATGTCTCGCCCAAGGTTACCCCACTTCCATTCACCAAGGACCCTAAACCCAGGTGATCCTCCCTCGATTCTCAGCCCCCAGGGTTGTGATCCAATAGCGATGGCCTTTCCCTGGCCACCTGCGTAGAGGATGCAAGTAGTTTAGGAGTGTAATACCCTTAGGTTTCTCACAACTCCTGGATCCTCTTCTGGGATCAGTGCTTCCAGTTCCTTGCTCGGTACGGAGTTTGAGCATTCTGTCAGCTTTGCTACAGATGGCATACTCTCCTTTCCTGCACCACCAATCCAGAGGAGGTCTCTGGGCTTCGGCAGCTCCTCGGGATTCACCTCTCCGCCTTTACAGTTGTGATTGGCTCTTTGTCTCTCCCTCTGCTAAAGGGTGGGAAAATCCACCATTCTCTCATTTCAGACGGGGACAGTGAATACAGAGGATGTGACACCATAACAGCCATTTGCAAGTTATTATACAGTTTAACTTCCATATGGCAAACAAAGATATTGGGATCTTGAGATAATGGAGGAAGCCTTATTTCCCTTTCTAGGGATTTCCTGTCCTCTAAGGAGGGAGGGGGTCATGCTCAGTGGTATCCTTCTTACCCTGTCCTCTAGGGGATCTTAAACATATCAGGCTTACATTCTAGTCCTAAAGGGAGTAGCTCCTGTGAGGGGTCAGAAATAAGAGCCGGACACATGGTTGTCATGTTTCCACAAAAGGTAATTATTAAAAGAAAAAGGGCTGGGAAAATACCTCTCTGTCCCTATGCTAAAGAGGAGTTTCCCTGCCTATAACCAAAAACTAAGGATCTGTCTGTGTCAGGATAACAATAACTGAGAAACTGTCCTTGTGTCCAAAATATCTTATCCTGACCCTCGCACTATAAACAAATTACAATGTGCAAGGAAAAATATCTTCAACTGGCCAAAAAGTGTTCACAACTAACATAAGTATAATTCCAACAACAATATTCTCCAAGGTGGGAGCCTTTGGTTCCCAAGAGGGCACCCCTTCCCCTGGATTCTCAATTGCAAGAAGAATAGTCACTTGTGTAAACAGTTCCTTGGTATCTTGTTTGGACTCACAAGGTTCTTGTTTATGCAGCCAAGTCTTTAACAGTCTTTCTTTAATGCAACTTTCACTGTGGTCTGGATTGCAATGTCTTTCTTTAGCATCACACTTTCCATGGTTCAATAAATAAACACCAATCTTTCCTTTACTATTTCTAGGGGCTTGCAAATTGCCTAGTTTACTCGCCTGCTAGATTTCTTTACGCAATGCCAACTGCCTGGTGTACTCTCCTGCCAGGACTTTTCCTGAAACGCCAATTGCCTGGTGTACTCGCCTGCCAGGTCTTCATTTATGATTTTCACTTGCCTGTTACACTGCCCTGTCAGAACTTTTATATTTCTATCAATTGCCTGTTGTCTCGCTTGTCAGGATTTCTCATATATATTTCATTTGCCTGGTGTCTTTGGTTTAACCAGACTTCCCATTTGTTTTACTCGCCTGGTGTCTTTAGCTTACCAGGACTTCTCAGGAGCTTCATTCGCCTGACATCTTTGGTTTACCAGGGCTGTTCATATGCTCCATTCGCCTGGTGTCTTTGGTTTGCCAGGACTTCTCATGTACTTCACTCGTCTGTTAACTTGCTTTGCCAGAACATCCTCATATACTTCACTCGCCTGGTTTCTTGCTTTATCAGGACTTCTCATTTGATTCTCTATATCACAAATACTGCCGGTATGGCCCTCAGGTTAATATATATACTTGTGGTAATGTTTCTTTAAGATTGACCCCACATTTACATTTCAAATATTCATAGTTCATTGGGGGGTTGCCTTTCTGCCCTTTGGTATACAAATAAGACTTGTGTCATATTCACAATGTTACAATGTGCAAATCATTGTTGCTGCGGTCACCAGAATGCCCCGGGGTGCCCACTAGCTTCGGGTAGACTCACTAGATTTATCCAGCATCTCTGGTCGGGTTTTACGTTTCTGCAGCGTGCTGCTGTCACTCGCTTTCCAATCTGGTGGCTGTAGATGTTCTTATGGCCTCCCTCGTGGCTCCATGATTGTACGTCTGCTTCCATTCGGGATCCTAAATGGAGAACGCCAGCTTCTCAATTCGCGGAGTGCACAGGACCTTCCTCGCAGCTCCCAGCATCTCCACGCCACTGCAGTCTCTGCTTCAGCGTCCCTCCCATAGCGGCCTGTTCTGCTCCGCCATGCCGGTATGTACTGTTTGTGAGCCCTTGAACAGGAGTCAATGTCTTCTTCCCTGCCTCTGTAAACAGTGCACTTATCAGGTTTAAATGCCCCACACACAAGTGCTTTAGAAAAACAACTAAACTGCTCAGTGTGATTCAAGTGCTTGTTGCTATGAGGGGTCAGTAATGCGAGGCGGACAACTGTTTGATGATTTATCAAAGTATGCCATTTTATTTTTAAAATAATATAAAAAAATATGGCTCACTGTCCCTACTCGGTATCCAGGCATTGTTTTGAAAAAATACTTTCGAATGCCAAATGTTTATACAAAAATGCATCGAAAAAATGCATTTTCTTGTGGGTTAAGTTTTATTTTTCTAAAATGGGTGTTAAGGGGTAAAGTAACGGGGGTTGGGAAGGATCCCCCCATTAGAAAAAAAAATGTTTTGATGCATTTGTTGTCAAAACTGCCATTCGAAACTATGGCTGTCGAAATAATCACTATAAACCCCCTATTCTGCTGAGGTATTCTCTGCCTAACCGAAGCTAAGGCAATACACTCTAACACATGAATATTGTCCCTCACACTAAACAACAAACATACACAGAAAATATATGGCAAACCAGCATGATATGAATACCATTCACAATTCCTAAACTACCTTCTTATGTCCTGGGTAATTTTCCTTTCCCAGAATTCAAAGTCACTTCTGCAAATGTTCAACCAAAGAAAGAAAATGCGTTGAATCTTTTCTTGATGTTTTAAAGTAAAATTAAAAGTGTATTAAATAAAGTTCCACTGACAACAAATCTCTTCTTCTCGGAGAAATATCCACTTTCCACTTATAGACAAAATAGCACCAATGGTAATCCTGGTAACGATGCTTTATCACCTCTTTAGGAAGATTTGCCACAGTTCAAATGAAAATGCAACATCCACACTGTCAGCAATATACAGTTCTTGGTCCACAGTTAGGACTTCTTGAGTTACAATTTTTAGCATTCACAATGGTATATTTGTCAGGATGACTTTTTAGTGTTGCTGCTTCTACTTCAATAACCATACCTCCACTTCTTTTACAGTAAAAGTGGTTACCTCTTGTCTCACAGTACTCGCCCTTGTTTAGTCTACTGCAATGTTGCAGCCACGGAAATTTGTATATACCACCACAGTTTCAGTATTTTGGAAGTACTTCAACATCTTCGGGTAGGCAAGGCACTCTTCCTCTGAATATCTCCTTTCAGAAGGGGCAGCCTCTTTGCCACCCTTGTCTGTCTGCCACAATGATAACCTGTATTTGCCATTTAGACTTACTTCTCTCTCTTTTCCATAGTCTTTGGCACCCCAGGCTGTATCTACTTCAACATAGTATTTACAAGCAGACTGTTTCCCTTCCCCAGATAAACCTGTACCTTTCTGCCAGTTATTGCCAAGTTATTACCCACAAGCCTTGGTTCCACTCTCTTAGCTTCAGGTAATGCTTGGACACTTGTAACCTAGGTCTATTAACTGTTAGTAAACTTCCAGTAGAGTTAGATTGCTTTCCCACTTCAAGAAAGGTTTGTATTGCTGTCAATATGGGAAGACACTTGGCTCTGGCCATGCTTGTTCTCTGCATCAATGTGTATACACTTTTAACTTCTCATGCGGGAAAAGTATGCCTTGTTAAAGTAGAGAATAGAATACAGTCTTTTTTTCAAAATCTTAATTAGGCACACGTGACCACTTCTTGTTGTAGTTTTCAAAGTTTAACGATGTTAAAGTTTGGTAAGAAATTGTATTCCCCTGTAACGTGAGGGATAGAGTGCAGTCCTCCTTTGGGAACTACAATTAGGCACATGCAACCAATCTTGTTATAGTTTTCAGAAGTTAAAGACTTTGACAAAGGTTTGATTAAGATTCAGTATTCGACAATGATCTTTACAATGTTCACTTTCTTCAATTGGTGACACACGACCACTCCTTCGAATAGCATCAGTCGTATAATGGTGAACAATGGATGAAGGCAGCATTGTTTTTCCGATGCGAGTAAACAGCCTTTTTAGTCACACAGGTGTCCTACATTTTCCATTATTCAGGTACTTCAGACTAATAGTCTTAGAATAGTGAACAAGGGATGTAAGCAGTATTTTACTTTGACACGAGTAAACAAGCTTTTCATTTAGACGCAAGTGCTACATTTCCCATGGTTCAGGTACTTGAGATTTAGCAGACAACTTCTACTTAACGGGGACTGGATACTGTTGCTGGCAATGCTTGTACACAGTATTAGAATGCCAAGCTTCACTCACCGGCTTCTTTAAGGCTTGCTCTGGGGGTCGTACTGCTTCTACGACCTCCACCTCGACTTCTGCTACTTCTGGCTGCTTAAGGACCCACACCCTTCTTCTTGTGAAGGTGTCTCTGGTCGGTCCACACGTTTCTGGAGCCCCTCTCGCTCCTATGACCCATGGCTTGGTAACTGCGCCTCGCCTCGGTCTCCAGCAGATTCAAAACACGGCAACCACAGAAATCAGGCTCACATGGGGAAATACAGCTTTCCTGCATGCCTCTGCACTTTAGAGTTTGGGGGAACAGGACTCTGTCAGAACACGGAGGTGAAATCTGCTGTTTCCATGTTCCAGCATCCTTCCTGTTCTCCCACTTCTGTTTGGCAGCCTTGTACCTTCTATTTTCTGCTACTACTACTAGGGTTTGCATTACAGTCAAAGTTCCAGTTCGCTCCTCTACTTCCTCCTGCATGCACCTGACACGGCCTTTTATGCCTCCCAGGTTCCATCTGGTGTGGACTGTTAGACTCACTTGCCTGACTCGTGCACCAGCATGCCTCTTCAGCCCTCTTCTTCATTCCAGTACTTGGGATTCTGGGACTTGTTGTCCCTTTCTACAAAGTTGTTTCTTCTAGCATTTTCCCTGAACTCATATTTGATGGACTGTTAGGACTAGTTGTTACAGAGGAAGGTAATTTATTTAAGAAATTTCTATACACCTTTTTATTATACCCTTGGGATTAAGAAGGTTGTTTAATTTGGGATACTTTCAAATATTCTTCGGTTCCCTTCTCCAAGTCCAACACAGTTCCACGGGTTTCAAGTTCATAGTCACATTCACTTGTTTAGTTTGCCTTCTTGTTTTGCCACTTGAACAATTTTAGGTGAACCAGTACTCAGCCTATAGACTTCTCTTGGTTTACTCCAAGTAAGGGCTCCTCGGTCTAGGCTCAGTTGTCAGACCACACGGTCCATCCATCATAGGTCGCGCAACCGATAACCCTTGGCACTTCAAAACAGTACATACCTTTTCATAGGACTTCCTAGACAACAAAGATTTCCTTTCTGCACCTATGTCATAAGTCCAAATATGCTTCAGGTTTACTTCAGCGGCTTCTTGCCTTTACCAACATGTGATTCTCACACACCTTCCTTTGTGGTATTTCTCCTAGTTAACACCTTGCTTCCATACTACTCAATAATGTTTTGCTTCTTACTTATTTGTCTTTGTTCGCAAATGGTGTTTCTTTAAATTCACTTTGTTTGAAAATGCACATGACTTTCTGTTTCATTCGTGGGTTTTTCTCATAGCTTTTCCTTTGCTTAGCATTCAACTTCCATTATGTTCTTGACAACTTGTTCGGTATTCAATATTTCATATTGGGTCTCCAATCCCCTTTTCCACATCATTCAAAGCTCATTGTATGCTTGACAACTTGTTCAGTAGTCAATAAGTTCAGTTTAGGTACCCAGACCTCTTTTTCATATACTTTGCTTGACCAACATCAGTCGTCACAAACACCCTGCCCCTGAAACACCCCGGCCTGAGTGATGGGTACCTTTCACCCACCAGTGTGCTGCCGCTCCTTAGGGTGCTCTGGTCTCGCTCTCTGGTTCTTACTAGCTCCATTCTCTCTACCGATGAGCTCTGGTAAGAAGCGCTCTTCTTCCCTAGACCTTCTCGCAACATTCAGTGGGTTCTCTATTTTCACAACTCCCAACAGGGAACACAGAACAATGGGGTCCGCTCAGCTCCAGACCCTCTTGCGGCACGCTCCGGCCTCTGCATCTTTCTGGCTTCTCTACGGTCGGCACCCTTTTCTGCCCCAACTCGGCTTGGCGCGCTCTCCTGCCCGCCTGGTTCCCTGCTCTGCTGCTTTCTATCTATTTTATACACCTGCAACGCTCTATTTTATACACCTGCGACTATCACAGGTCGCAGGGGAGAATCCTTACTTCTCATTGCCTGATCATAGTTAGTGGGACTTGCCTGAGCCTCACAACAGTCCTCAGGCCTCCTCCTCGTCTCAGTAGCAGAGTGATAAAAATAACATTTTAGTGTGCACTGCTCCTAGTCGCCTTTTCCTCGTCCCAGTATTATGATGGTCTGAATGTGGAAAAATGATGGGAGATGATTTACAATAGCCTATGAAGGCAGGGAGAGAGTGAAGTTGGTTCTCATCAGAAAAGGGGGTATACCACATCTCGCCTGCTGATATTCTCTCCCCAATCCCTAAGGACCCTCCACCAAGGTGATATCCCTCGCATCTCCACCCCCACGGTTAGGATCCAAAAGCGATGGCCTTTCCCTTGTCACCTGAGAAGAAGATGCAAGGTGAGTAGGTGTGAGGATACCCTCAGGTTTCTCATACTTCTAAGAAATGTTGCACAGCTTCCACAACCATAGACAAATTAGGTTTGCTAATCTGTACAATGGCTTTTTGTAAGAAGGGAGGTAGTGAATTATTGAACTGTTCTATAGTTCGGGTTTCTAATACACCTTCCAATGTCTTCTTTCTGAACCATAAAGATAAGATGTTCTGGATCCTAGCAGCTAATTCTTTACGAGTATCATCGGGATTTAATTTAATGTTGTGTAGCTTTTGTTTATTAAAACTTTTCAGTTTTACCCACTTCCTTTAATAATCCCTCTGTTATTTTGGAAAAAGGAGTGGTCCATTCTGGGTAATTTCACTGTTAAGAATGGTAGACAAGTAACAAGTTTTTAATTCTGAGCTCCAATTTAACTGGTGAGCTAATCTTTCAAAGTTCAGAAAAATAAATACCAGGTCTTCCCCTTCCCCATAAGGTTGTGATGCTCCTTGTGGGATTACGGGTCTTTGTGAAGAAGCTAGAATTCTTTCCAGTGCTTACTGGAAGCTAGCCTGAATCTGATGCTCGGTCAGTTATATCAGCAGATCATTTATTGCAGCCATTATGATATTTTTAGATAGTATTTCCTCCACAGAACTTCCCACTGGGTCTTCAGAGGGGAGAGTAAAATACTCCTCACTAACCTCTGATCCTGATATTCTGGTTACCTCAATAGGTTCTTCAGATTCCCCTTCTCCTACTGTCTAGGACCCTTGTGCTCACTGATATCAAAACCAAGTGGGGTAGTTGGAAATAATGAGAAGGTCTTGATTTAGGCACTAGGATCAAAGTAAGTTTGCTATAAGATTTTTTTTTTTTTTAAATTTGACTTTTATTGTTTTTAACAGTGAATATGAACATACAGGTGGTTATACATTGTGCATAGCGAACTACTTCAGTAGAAACTCCGTGTCCATCTTAACAACAGTTATCAACCTTAACGCTCCATATTCCAGGAGAAGGCAGAAAGTAGAAAGAAAAAGAGAATAAAGAAGAGAAAAGAAAAAACCCCCTTCCCTCCCCCCTTGCCACCCCCCTCCCCTCCCCCCTTCCCACCCCCCTTCCTATCCCCATGTCTCATGTCCGCTTCCTTCAGGGCATTGGCATTCTGAGTCGTAGTGGGCTACGCGACGCGCATCTTGGAACATCCAACGATCATTGTTCTCCTGTGTGGTCTATGACACGCAAGGGTTGTCAGCATGGGGTCTTTCAGTTTTCAGTGATTGGTAGCATGGATCGGGAGGAGTTTCCCTGCTGAGTTGAGTTTTCCATGGTCGGGCGCGAGATGTATTTAGTTATGAAATCGAACCAGAGTTCTTCCTGTCGCGCAGCTCTATTATGTAATATTGCTGTTACTTTCTCCATAGTGTAGATATTTGTAGCGATCTGTATCCAGTCCCTCTTATTAGGTAGGCGGGGAGCTTTCCATTTTATCACAAGGGCAGCTCTCGCCGCAAGCAAGAGGGGGGATATCAGACCTTTCACTCTTGTCATTTCGTCGTCTTCTTCTTCGAGGCTAAACAGGATCAGGAGGGGCGACAGTTCTCTATTTATGCCTTCCAGCTGTTTGATCCATCCCAGGACCTCCTGCCAGTAGATGCGGACCTTGGGGCAGGCCCACCACATGTGCCAATAGTCGGCGTTCATCCCACAATGTCGCCAGCATCGCGGGCTGGAGGTCTGGAACATTTTGGACAGTCTTTGTGGGTCGTATTGCCATCTATGTAGTAATTTTATAGCGTGCAATTTATATTGGGCCGCAATTGATATTTTGGATGGTGTTTCACATATTTTATTCCAGGCTTGCTGGTCGAACTCTCTGGCAAAGTCTCGTTCCCATTTTGCTTTTAGACGATGGTTGGGTGCATTGTCTTTGGTGATTAGGGCTCTGTACATCCTCGCTATGAGGCATTTGGAGGTAGTAGTTGTGTCTAGGATCGTCTCAAAGGGTGTTAGTTCTCTCTGCGTGGTTTCCTTCCATTCTTTTCTGGATATGACGCCTTTCAGACGTAGGTACAGGAAAACTGGTATCGGGCGGATTTGGAGGGCCTCCTCGAGTTCCGTTATCGAAATGAATTTCCCCTTTCTCCACAGCTGTCCGACCCTCTCAAGGCCGGCATCAAACCAAGATTGGTATCTGGCATGTTCCGGGATTTCCTCTCTGATTCCAGGGGACCAAAGATGGCTTAGTGGCGAAGGCCACGTGGTAACTCCTGACATTGCTCTTCCCTTCCTCCATATGTTCCACAACGTGCTTAGTATCGGGTGGTTGCGCAGTTTCCTCGATAGCTTCGATCTGGGGACCCATAACCACTCTGCCAGAGTCACGTTGTATAGAACGTTGTTGTCTAGGTGGACCCATTGGAGGTCTTTCCTTTCTCGGAGATGTGGGATTAAGATCCTGAGCTGTGTGGCCTGATAATAGCGTTCTATGTCCGGCAAGCCAACCCCGCCTAGCTCTTTCGGTAGTATTAGGACCTCGTAGGAGATTCTGGGTTTCTTTCCGTTCCACAAGAAGTGTAGGATGGCTTTTCTGACTTGCTTGAAAAAGTGATCCGGAATTGTGATAGGCAGGACCTGAAAGGGGTAGAGAAACCGTGGGAGGGACACCATTTTGATCGCATTCAGGCGTCCCATCCAGGATATCGTTAGCGATTTCCATTTCTTGAGATCGGCCTTGAGAGCCTCGAGGAGGTGAGGAAAGTTGGCTTCGTAGAGGCCGTCGAGGTGTCGTGTCAAGTTGATTCCCAAGTATCTTAATGTCGGGCCTCCGACTATCAGCCCGAGTTGCGCAAGGGTGTTCCGGTGTTCCGACGATGGTTCATGGAGTGGAAAAAGAGTAGATTTAGATTTGTTGATTTTAAATCCCGAGAGCGCGCCGTACTCCTCTATTAGCTGGATCGCTCTCGGAACGGAAGACGTTGGGTTTGACAGGTGGAGCAGAATGTCGTCCGCATATAAGGCTAGTTTATATTCTTTACCATTCACCTGGATTCCCTCCACTGTGGGATCAGCTCGTAGCATCACGGCGAGAGGTTCTAAGGACAGTGCGAACAGTATCGCCGATAGGGGGCAACCTTGTCTTGTACCCCTGTTGAGGGGGAACCATCGGGAGAATTGGGCGTTCGCCGAGACCGATGCTCTTGGAGACTTATAGATTGCCTTGATTCCTCGTCGGAGTGTGGGGCCTATGCCTATCTTTTGCAATGTGGCCTCGAGGAAGTGCCAGTCTACTCTATCGAATGCCTTCTCGGCATCAATTGAGAGTAGCGTTGGATTGTTCTGTGACGTTTGGGCCTCATGGATTAAGTGTAGGGTTTTCCGGGTGGAGTCTGCTCCTTGTCTGCCTAAAATGAAGCCAACCTGGTCATTGTGGATTATTGCCGGCATATATGATTCCAGTCTTGCAGCCAGGATTCTCGTATAGATTTTGGCGTCAATGTTTAATAGAGATATAGGGCGGTAGGAGGCGCACAGCTTTGGGTCCTTACCCTCCTTGGGGATGACTGTTATCAGCGCCTCGGAGAAGGAGTCGGGTGCCTCGCCGGAGTCTAGGATGTTGTTGAATAGGAGCACCATGAATGGGAGAAGGGCATCTTTAAAAGTTTTATAGAACCCTGCCGTGTATCCATCGTTTCCGGGGGCTTTCCCTGTTGGGAGCCTTTTGATAGCTTCTTCAATTTCCTCTCCTGTTATGGGGGCTTCCAATGTGAGTGCACTATCCGTTGGGAGGGTGGGCAAGGGTGCTCGCTCTAGGTATTCATTTATGGCTCCCGTGTGCAAGGGGGGGCGCGCTGAATATAATTTTTCGTAAAATTCGGCAAAAGCTTCAGGGACACTGGGAGAAGTTGGCTCGTCAGAGTTCTCTTCTGTTTGAATCGTGGGGACCCACCTCTCTTGGCGTTGGCCTCGTAGTCTTGCGGCAAGGAGGGCGCCCGCTTTGTCCCCATGTTCGTAGTGCTTCTGCTTCAGGTGCTGTAGTTTACGCGCTACGCTTCCCGCCTCTAGTTGTCTTAATTCCTCTCTCTTATCGTTGGCCTCTTTAATCTTTTGTGGTCTATCCTGATCAGCCGTTTGTGCCATGTGGTCCAGTTGTGTGATTTCATTCCGGATCCTGTTCTCAATTAGTTGTCTTTCTCTTTTTTTGGCTGCTCCTTCTCGGATAAGTAGTCCTCTCCAGGTCGCCTTGCCTGCCTCCCAAACTGTGTTCATAGAAGTTTCCCCTGTATTGTTGATCTCAAATTATCGGGTAATGTCCTGTTCCAGTTCCCCACGAAAGGTGGGATCCTTAAAGAGGGTTTCATTACAGCGCCATTTGGAGCATCTTCGGGGCAGGGCCATTTGGTCGAGAGTGACCGTGACCATATCATGGTCCGACCAGGAGACCGGGTTTATGACAGCTTCAGTCATCGCCGTGATGAGGTCTGTGGTCAGATACACATAATCTATTCTGGAGAAGGTTGCATGTGGTGCCGAGAAAAAGGTAAAGCCAGTACGGTTGGGGTTGGCATGCCTCCATGCATCGGTGAGGTTGTAGGCAGTCATCATGTCTGCGGCTAGTGGGCGTCTGGGACCAACGAGTGGAGATGTAGAGAGGCGACCTGATTGTCTATCTTGTTCCGGGTCCATCCACATGTTTAGATCACCTCCAATAATTACTTCGCCTTCTGCTTCGCACATGATTTTAGGTATTATCCTCTGGAGGAATCTGTCTTGGCCTGTATTGGGGGCGTATATTGCCACAAGGGTAACAACCGTGCCCTGTATGCTGCCCACCAGGGCTATTGCTCTACCACTGACGTCCATCCATGACTTTAAGAGTTCAAATTGGATCTTTCTGTTGATTAGCACGCCAACTCCTGCCTTCTTCAGCGGGCCAGAGCCCCAATATTCCGATCCTAGCTTAGCATAGAGAATCTTCCTCTCCTCCCCTCTGCTATATCGAGTTTCTTGTAAGAAAAGAATGTCTAGTTCAGCCCTCTTGAATTCTCTCAGCACGAGTGACCTTTTGGTGGGGGAATTAAGGCCCTTAACATTGAGCGTGCCAATTTTGAGGTTACCCTGCGTGTCATTTGGTTTATCGTGTCTGTGTGACATCAGTGCGTCCGTGGGGTTTCTTCGCAACGTCGTGGAGCCCATTGTACGAAATTGCCATATTGGAAGTAGCATTGTGTGTGCCTCTATCTGACAGAGGCTTTGTCTGAGACTGTGTCATTCCCCGTTTCCCTCCCTCCTCCCATCCCCGTAGGGTATTGGACTGCATACCCATCACCCTCTGGGCTATCGCGTCGATCTTTAATTCTACGATGAGGGTTTGTGATTGTCCGTGGTGGCGTCCGAGTTGGACCGGATGTGAACAACCGGTCTTCTGTCGGACCACCAGTGAGGGTCGTAACCGTACGACCCCGTAAACTGATAGTATCAAGGTAACATTTTTGAGCCCCCACCCCCCTGCTCATGAAATCACTTATCAAACAACAGTGTGTCAAACAACAAGGATTCCCACTTCAAGGTAACATATTCTATGATACATGCGGTTTTGGGAATGATCCTTCCTTGGTATAATGTAGCGTTTGAAGCGACTATGTCATTAGTTGTGTTCAGGTGTGTCGTTGGGCCGCCTGTACTTTCTGGAGCCTTTCACCCGTTTTCTTCTCTGGCCCTGAAGTTCCCAGCGTGATCTGTCCTGCGTTAGTGTTCCCTGAGTGCCCCCCTCTGGGGTCTGTCCGAGGAGGTCGGCAATACATTCTCGAATTTCCTCCTCAGATCGTAGTAGGAATTTTCTGGTTCCATGTTCAAACGCGAGGGAGAAGGGGTATCCCCACCTGTATCTCGTGCCCTGCTCTTTTAGCCATCTCGTGAGGGGGCCGCATAAGCGACGCAATGCCAGTGTCAGTGATGAGAGGTCCTGGTAAATAGTAATCTGGGCTCCCCCGAGGGTAAGAGTGCCTCCAGACCTGGCCTTGGCGAGTATCTTTGTTCTGTCCTGATACCTATGGAATCTGGCAAGGACCGATCTCGGGCCTCCTGGGGGGCCACCGGCTCTATGAATTCTCTCGGTCCTGAGCTCATCGATGTCCTCGTCCGCAGTTAGGATTTGGATGATGTCGCGTATAGTCTGCTTGAGGTCTTCCTCTGTCTCCCCTTCTTTCTCCGGGATTCCAAAAAACCGTAGGTTATTTCTTCTCTCTCTATTTTCCAAATCGTCTATCTTCAGGCGAATCTCATCCTCCTTCTTTTCTATGTTTCGTATTCTGAGCTCCATTTGGGCCTCTAGAGTGTCAATAGAGGCTTGGTTAGTCTCGACCCCTTCTAGTCTCTCCTCGATGTTGTCTATCCTTTGGGTCATCTTATCCATTTTGCCACCGAGATTGGCGCCCATGTTTCGGATTTCGGCTAAAAGGGCGGCAATATCTCCCTTGGTGGCAGCTGCACCCGTTTCGATGGTTTCTTCCGACATTGTTGATCCCGGGTCAGGAGCTTGAGCTGCTGGTTTGTAGGCGTATTTGGCAAGCTTGTTCGGTATGTTCATGGATGGGTATCCAACGAGGAGGCACACGCCCCTGGGTCGGGGGCCTTACCCTCGGAACCAGTGTGTTGAAGAGCCCGTGGGGGGTTGTCCTCGTGGCGGGGGTTCCTTTGGCGGGAGTGGGAGGAGGCACACGCCCTGTCTCCAGGGGCTCTACCCTCCGCACTTATGTCCTTCGTCGGATTCAACGCCTTTTCGGGGGGTATTAGGTGTCGATAACGTCCTGTAGCCAGGCCCTGCTGGAGGTGTGTGGGCGCAGGTCTCAGGACGAGGATTTAAGGCGCAGATGCTTGGAGGGGGGCCGCGGGCCACCGTGTACTGCACTGTCCTCCAATTGTGGGGCCTCTTGTCCTGTCTCCGTTCTGCTTGTGGCCTTTTCAGAAGAGGGCACACGCCCCAGGAGTGGGGGCCCAACCTTCCGCCTCCCCTTTCGTGTGCTTAGTTAATTCGCTGCGTAGGGGGAGACCGTAGATTGCAATTATGGGTCACCAAGAGCGCCAGAAGTTTCCTTTCTCGCCTGCTAGTGCGGCCGGCGGGAGCGGCGCTGGGGCTGCGGCACCCCCACCAACCCAGGGCCTCCGGGTGATTTTTGTGCTCCAATCAGGGGGGGGCGCCGTGGGGGGCAGGCTCTTGGCAGGTCTCCTTTGCTCGCGGGAAATTCGGGTCTCCTGCTGGTGCGGGGGGAGTCCTGGTAACTCGGTTATTCTGGGCCGGGGGGGCGGAGCAAGTCCCCGCTGGAGTGGGGCAGACCGAAGCCCCCACTCCCAGCCGGGCACTTACCTCCGCGAGGTCGATCCCTTGTGGCGTGGGGCCGGTTGCTCGAAGAGTCCGCTCTTCGGAAGCGCGGGGGGGGGGGCGACCCTCCACGCGATCCGGAGCGGGCCGCTGCCTTTCTCCCCGGAGCCCAGGTTTCGCGCTGGTGTTCCTCGATGATGGCCGGGGGCGGAGTCCAGCGCCGCGGGCCACGGCCTTCTCCCGTGTCTGCGTCTCCACCGGCGGGGGGAGGTCGATTCCTCTCGTGGTTTTCTCGCGGACCAGGGGTCCGATTTCGGCCGGGTTTTCGCTCAGGGGGTGGGGGGGCGTTTCTTGTGGGTCAGGCTGTCGTTGTTGGGTTCGGGGGGGCCAAAGTGGGGGCTCAATTCACTTTTGGGGGCCCGTGGGTTAGGAGCTCACACGAAGGCTGACATCGTCCGTGCGCCCCCTGGTGGCCGATCCGCTATAAGATTTTAAATGGTAGTCTGATAGTGTTTTGTTATTGGACAGAGGCTTCTGGCAGAAGAACAGTTTGTGTTGCTGAAGAGAAAAAGCGGTTTTAGTTACTATTTGTTGTTTAAACAGAAAAATGGTATCCCTAGATTTTACATGTACCACAAATTCTTCTCCCTCTGTAGGATGTATTATTATTTCATGCAGGTGTAGAGGAGCAGTTACATGCCTCTGCAGGAAATCCCACCCCCCTACCTCCTGTATGTTGGAAGCCTGAGATTGTGCAAAGCTTGACACAAGCAGTTGTGGCCATACCACGGCGAATATATTCGAGAAAAGGTATCCACTGAGAAAACCCTATCAAATGTATCCCTGAAGAGATGACAATCTGAGGGAGGAACTCAACGAGGGAATATGAAAAAGAGCAAGTAGAGGAGCTGGTGATGTCACGAAAGACGAGCGTGATGCCCTGAGAATACTGGCTGAAGAAAACGTATGGATGGAAACTGATGACGAAGTTAAGAATTTAGTCAACTTTCATATGCAAAAAGAAGATTGCATGTGTGCGAAGCACTGCAGGAAATGTAAGCCGTTCAATAACTGTACAGATGCTGTAACGCAAGTAGATTAAGCAATCTTAGAAGCTGGCTATACGTAATGAATAGTATAGAAACTGTACATCAGTGTCATGAATTTAGTAAACCTCGGACCCATTAAAAGAAAAGGCCAAAAACTGTGTTGCAGTAAGAATTAACTGTGATCGTGACACAAATGGCGAGGCTGTTTGGCCTGGTGTCAAAGCTGAAGCAGCCAGGACTGGTTATCTATTCTTGAAGGCAGTGAACATGCAAAGCTGAATCATCCCTTGTTAAGGTGCAAAGAAATAACACCATGCATGCCAAGTTTTATTCATTTAAGACATTTAAATGCTGCAAAATGGACCAAATCGTGGTCTCCTGTCATGTGAGCCAAGGATGGAAATAGAGTTGAGCATGGAGTTCTAGAATAATTATAGTGCGTGCTCGCACCCCCTTATATTCCCAGAGACAAGAATACTCTGCAAGGCCAAGTTCAAAGACAATGTTCATGGCAGAAGGCATGGTGATGAGAGATGTTGGGCTAATTGAGTGGGGAGGTACGGTCAAGTCCACCTTGTGGCACCTGGGTCTGAGTTTACGTGCTGCTAAGTGAACCGAATGTTCCAGACATGGCATGAGCGTGACAACCAAATATAGAGGGCCATATAACAAAGGGCCTTATAGTTTAAGAGCCAGTGATATACAGTGTACCTAATAGTGTTGAAGATGACATGTTTTAGAGGTAGGCATAAGTTGTCCACCTGACAGTAGATATCCACCCCTTATATGAAGTATACTAAGATGTTCCCCTTAAACCTATCACAACCCTTCGTAGGTTTTCTTATTTTCCACGTAGTGTGACTTCACCTACGACAAATCTTTTGTATATAAATGTGTTTTTATGTGAAACTTACTGAGAGCTGGAGCAAACTTCCGTTGATGTCCGTTGTAACTCCCTGTTTTAGAAAATTGATATTAAAACAGCAAACTTTGCCATCTTCCTGAGTTGGTTCGATTATTTGGTGTGGAGTTATTCTGCATCCCATCCATTGCATGCACGCTATCCAGAGGGCTCTAAACTCACGTGGTAGCAGAGGTTGGTTCAAGATCCAAACTAGTTTGTCTGCAGAGTTTCGGACGATCGGGCATCCTCCGCCATTAGCCGGAAGATTGCAGGGTTTCCTGTGGAGAGCGGCTGATAGAAATAAACTTGCAAGAAGAAACGAGACGGTGGGCAGGTCGCCTTTGATGAAATCCCTGCCCGTTTTCCACGGGCGCTCTGCGGACAGAAGGCGAAGTGGTCAGATTGAAGGAGGAGTCGATACCGAAAGCCTCGAGTCGATTAACAAATGAATGGTGAGTAGACTAAGGGGAATGGCAAATTAAGGGGATGGGGTTTTGACGATTTTTGAAGTAACTGGAAATATTGTGTGAAAAGAGAAGAGATAGCGCCTAGAGTCCTAACTCAAGGGAGATCAGAAGAAGATGTCTCAAACTCCAGTGGGAGTAGAGCAGAAAAAGATAACACGTAAACAGGTTCACGTAAGGTGACGTCTTAAACGCTGTACAGGGTACAAAAGTAAAGGCGGGATTGAAAAAGTGATAACAGTGTTCATTAATGTGTAAAGTCGACTAGTCTATATATTGTTTGTTGAAGTAGAAATATCGAAGAGCAATAAAAGATGTGAAGAAATTGAGAAAAAGTGAGGAGCAATAGCGATCAAGCCTAGCATATAAACCCATTAGCCAGGCATTGATACAGATAGGACTTCAAGTGGAGATTTTCAGTTTCCGTAAGTGCATAAATCCGACCACAAGGAACCTGTGCGCCAGGTATCAGATCAATCTGAAAGTCATATGGCTTATGTGGCGGTAATATGTTAGCTTGTTCCTTCTGAAAAACATCTCGATAATCTTGATATTCCCTTGGTAAGGTGTCCAATGATTCAGCGATCACTGACGCTATTCCTTGAAAGGATTTCAGGTTTGGCTGTGGTATAGATTTCGTGTAGCAAGTGTGGGCACATTCGTCAGAAAAGGCTAATCTCTTTGCACGCCAGTCTATGTGAGGATTGTGAGTTACCAACCATGGCATCCCTAGAATCAACCGGAACTGAGGAGCCTTGATGAGGTCAAACGTGATTGCTTCTTGATGTCCATCCTGACACAGAAGGGTTAATTCTGTTGTGCATTGTGTTACTGGACCAGAAGCAATTTCTGTACCATCAACAGTAGTCTTCTTTTCAGTTGTTGGTTTTGTGCATAAGGGAAGTTCCATTTCTGCTGCCAGATCTCAATCAATGTAGTTTCCAACTGCTCCGCTATCTATATACACTTCTATGGCATGCATCCGCGATGGTTGCTGATGATTGATCAAGATTACTCGTAGAGCAAAATGTGAGGTCTGTGACTCATCCTTCTCGCTCGATAAGCGGACCTCTACGCTTGCCGGGCCCGGTAGTTTTCCGATTCTTTCCCATCATCTTCCTTTTCTTTAGCGCCTACTACCTTCCTTGGAGGTTTCACTGGGCAGACCTTGAAGAAGTGGTCTGATTTACCGCAATACAGGCACAACTGTAGCTGCCTCTCTTGTCACTTTCAGTCTTGGTTAAAAGAGGTCATACCCCTCCGATCTGCATGGGTTCTGTGGTATTTTCTGGTGGACGTTGACCATTGTCTTTTAAACGTACGTACATGGACCGGTTCTCAAGTCTACTTCGATCCGTTCTCCGATCCTGTAATCTATGATCCAAATGCACTACAAGGTTTATAAACTCTGCACAGTCTTTAGGTGGGTCTACCACTTGAGCAAGGACATCCTTTAGGTCTCCTCGTAGGCCCCAATGAAACAACGTGGTTCTTTTATCTTCAAGCCCTTCTGCTTCCACAACCAGTCTATTGAAGGCAGCAATATAAGTCAGTAAATCTTGGTTTCCTTGGCGGAGAGACAGGAGTTTGTTGTATAAAGCTTGTCCATGCAAATGTCGAGCAAAAAGCTTTTCCATCTCCTGTTGAAACCCCTGGAAATCCTACAGCAAGGGGTCATCCCGGCTCACCAAAGGTACCGACCAATCTGCGGCGCTACCACTCAAATATGATAAAACGAATACCACCCTTGACTGGTCGTTTGGGAAGGCCCCAGGTCTACAAAGGAAATGGAGATGGCACTGGTTCATGAATGTTGCGTACCTTTTGAGGTCTCCATTAAATCGTTCTGGTGGTGCCAGAGGTACTGCTCCCGGCAACGTTATATGTACTGGGTTGACTGGAGATGGTGTAGCCACGGATGGAACAAATCCGGCAATGGAGTTTGCCCAGCCTGTTATTGTAGTAGCTGCTTGCTTAGTTGTATTTGTATTTGTATTCGTTTATTTATAAAGCGCCTTACGCCAAAGCGCTGTACATGGAACAACAATACATAAAACATGAACGAAATAACAGTGAAGCAATTACAATATGAATCGATCAAGCAATAAAACAGTGAGAAGATCAATTAACTGAGAGGTATAGAGAGGAAGGGGAGAGGGACAGGGAAGGGGGAGAGTGGAAGAAGGGGGAAGTAGGAGGAAGGGGGAGGGTGGAGGAGGGAAGGTAGGAGAAGGCAGGAGTTCATCAGTATGGTCTTTCGTGACTATTAACTCTCGTTTTAAGGCATTGGTTTCCTGCCGGGCTATGTATACCTTGCAACGTAATTGTCCCAAAAGCTGAGCTAAGTGGTAAGTTACAGATGTCTCCATGATGCCAGGTGGATAAGGTTAAGAGGCTTCGTGTTCTGTGACGCTCAACTGATATCTCCAGGGGTATCTGGAAGGCTCTGGGATCTGGAACCCCGGAAACATAGTTGCCCAGCGCGGAATACCGAATCTGCAATCACAGAATGGAGGATTTGTGATAACTGTCTCTAACGGGTGAATCTCCCACCTCTCTCTGACCGACCCCTCTTCCCCTGAGCCTTTCTCACCTTAATTGTTTGTAGGGTGAGCTATCCGCCCTGCGTCTGGTGCAGGGGCGTTTGTTGGCGATCTGCCCGAGTTGCTTCACTGGTGCAGTGCGCCTTTCTCAGGGTCCAGGCCTGCTGTGACCCCGACTCCGCTGTTAGGCAGGTAGGTTGGTTAATTGTAAGTCTTAGTTCTGTTTTATGGGGGAATCCCCTTAATGTCTTTATCTCCTTCTTTTCAGGTGTCAAGGTCTTGATGCTGACGTGCCGGATGGAGAGGCACGTTTTTAAGTTAGAGAAAGCACGAAGTGCGGCACCTTTATTGTCTTTTAAAGCTTACCTGTGTTTTCTTCTTCTTCTCCTCACAGGCCGCTGTGGTGATGCGAGTGGATGAGAGCGCGATGAAAAACTGGCCCCCGGAATCTGTTAAGATAAGTAAAGCGCTGTGCGGTTGTTATATATTAAAGGCGAACCTGAACATGTCTCCTTTTCCTTTGGAGGATGTTGCTGCGGTGCTCCGGATGGAAGCGTGGCGTAGCACGATGGAATTCAGGTAAGACTGATGGAATTCGATGTTTTGGAAGCACGCGCGTTCTAATATTGTTTTTCCTTTTCTCGTTATTGCAGGTCGTGATGTTCGGGCAGCAGCGGTGGTAGCGGTTCGCCGGAAGTCCTTGAGCTAGTACTCACAGGTGAGTGATGTTGTTTCTTCTCTCGGTTTCCACAGATTGCAGCCTGGTTGAAATGCTGAGTGCTGGATGGTGTATCCTCAGGTAACACAGAATAATCTTGTTCTTGTTCTTGCAGGACTACAGGAAGAAGCTGAAGACTAGGAGCTGGAGAGGGTGAACGTCACGCTGCTAGTTGCAGAATAACGCGAAGCGTGTTCTGCAGTCAGGGTGTGGTTTATATAGCCCAGTTAAAATAGTACCAGGGAAAGTAGTCCCAGGCCTGCCACACCCAAAACACTAGACCACATGGCTTGGTTCTTAAGAACTAGGCTGTGTGGTTGCTTCCATGTTGTATTTAAAGACCCACGTAGTCAATCGAAAGTAAGCCTGGTAAGTATCTCCTTACAGTATATGAGCCTGGCGTAAATGCAGCAGGACTGGCTCAGGGAGCCTTTTTGCAGATGTCTTGAGGCCCTTAAAGTAAATGTGGGAGCTGGCTTATGGCATACTTATGGCCCCTGACAGTGGTCATGACATAAACGCGTGGGCTGAAAGACATGAGTAAAGCTAAACTGCTGATGAATGTTTGAACTTGAAAAGACAAGATACAATACTGTTGACAGAGTGGTCCGGTACAGTGAATGGGCTCAATCGAAGGTCTCTGTAAGATATCCCGCCAAGAGAAATGAAAGGAGAACATTAAGGAAAACAATTGTGTGAAGTGAATTGAAGTGGTCCTGCAACGGTTTAAGCAAAACCCATCGCACATTCAAAAGTCTTCGATTTTGAGGATCCGAGCCGAACGAGGGCGGTCCATGGTCCAAGGCCGAATGAGGGAGGCCTGATGTAAACATTGAGATATCAAGAGGATCTGAGCCTGAACAAGGGAGATTCATGGTCCGAGGTAGACCAAGTGTGAACATTGTGATAAAGGGGGGTCTCAGCCTGAGGAGGGAGTCCCATGATGAAAATTGAAAGCGATAACTTGTGCATGTAAAAATCCTAATAAGAATGGAACTTTGAGACTTTGTTTGTTACGACAGACCCTCTGCAGTAAGAGACTGTTATTGGAAAAGAGGCTTTGGCAGAAGGATCTGATGTCTGTACTTTCAGCTGTCTCCTCGTTGCCGAGAAGCCAGAGTGTGTGCGAAGCTCAAATGTGCTGCCTTGCCCCGTGCTGAAAATGTGGGGAAGGGAAGCCAATTGCTCAACCGCCCTTACATATTCTTTTTTTAACACTTTTCGTTATGCATACACCATGGTCCCATACCATTTTGTATTTAGAAGTAAGGATTGACAATATGTTTATTATTGTAGGCCCTTTTATTAGACAAAGACTTGACTAGGACTGTGTTAATATTATTTGATGATCGTAGCTTGCCGTCATCCTCAGATTTAGGTTTATATATGCATTCAAACAACCCATTTGAAGTTCAATAAACATCCTTGAACTGTGATAATTTGTGTCTGTCTTCACTGTTTGATACCATGCCTTCCTTACACAGAGCGCAAGAAACCCACCGTCAGGTTGCTGGAGAGGCTTGTGGGAGACTGGAGAAGGCTCCGGGTAGCTGGAGAAGCCATAGAAGATCCTGGGAGACACAAGCGCAACCAAAGTATGGATGCCAGCAGCCTACAGGTACTAGGGTGGCTGTGGCCAGGGTTGGGGAGACCCAGAGGCCGCAAGAGATATTAAGTAAACTAAGACTTAACATATGGAAACACTTGCCTATGCACAGCAGCAAGGTGAAGGGGGTCTGGACCCACAGTGGGAACATATATCCCAAACCATAACAAGAAGGAATACAAACTTTGCATTTACAAATTGTCTGCAAAGACCTTTGCAGGAGAGCAAATCAGGGCTGTGGGTGAAAGTGAAGTCAGACAGTGAGAACACAATCGTTGAGTACTCTACATGGCAGGAGAGTGGAGCAAGAAGGAAGTACTGAGAAAAGGGTTTGTGGACCTTCTGTAAAATTTGGGAAAGAGAAGCAAGCCATTGTTCCTCGTTGCAGTACCTGTGAGTCAGGTCTGCTCACCAAGGGTCTGGGACCCCAACACGGTTTGGAAAAGGTGCCCAAGCCATTCTTCCTTGTTGCAGGGCCTAGGAGTCAGTCCTATCAAGTACAGATAAGCTTTTATCTTGACCATTGAAGATACAGAAACCACTTTGTTTAACGCTGGAAAGGTATGGGAGAAAGGCAATCAAACCCCATAAGTCTTGTGAAACTTTTGTTTGATTTTCTACATCTTTTAGAACGTTTATTTTGAACTGCAAAGCAGGGCTGCAGGCGGACAGCCAAGAGACATTACCCGTGTCACATTATACTGAGTTTAGCTTGTGAGGGATAGGTTAGGATTTGGACACAGGATGGCGAACTTTACTTTGGACATTCTGACACCGACAGTTTCATTAGCTAGGTTTGTTGAGGCAGGGATTTCCTCCAACTACCCCCATTTCTTTTGATGCTAAAACTCTGTGTCAATCAACATACCACCCTTGTGTCCGCCTCTTACTCCTACACCATCACACCCCTTATCTTAAAAAGGCAAAATATTCTTATTGGGACCATCTACATTTGTATGAACAGATGATGGCATCATTTGGATTGATGAATGATCAAGATAACAGATTGTGTAAAATCAATGTTTTGTCCAGAATGTTCTAGTCGCTTTGCAGGGGTGCAGGATGAAAATCACTACACATAGACCTCTTACAAGGTGACCATATTGAAATATTTTCCAGCTCACAGACCTCCCCAAGAAGCCCGCAATGCAGCTTATACTTTAATGTGTGCAGAGGGTCAATGTCCTAGAGAGTTTGCTCAAGTAATAAAGTGTGAATTTGCCTAGATTTCTTGACGTGTCGATACCGAAAGTCGAGATTACAAAACTAAATTCTTCCACATACCCTTCCAAAATACATAGTGACTCAGTCAGTGTGTGAATTTGATGACTCAAGAAGTCTCAAGTGGATAATCACTCATGCCACGAGGATCTATGAAGTATAGAATCCAATAACTTGCAAAAATAAAGAAAAAGAACCCCAAACAAAACCCTGCTCCAGCCACCAGTAAGGTAGCTGGGATGAAGAGTACTCCTCAGTAGGGCTTAAAGGAGGGATTGCCAAACCTGTATTCCTCTGCTCTTAAGGACCCTAACAGACAGAGAAGACCATCTGTTCAGAGCCAGCCAACTAGTCCTCCACCGTGCATGCAAAATACTGATCGCACAAAACTTGGGACTTACATTAGTTCACAGTATTTAGGCTCAAGCCCTATCCTGGGCTACATGCATGTTCCTCCTGTATATAGAAATGCTCAGAACTCAGGATTAAGTTCCCAGATAAATCCAAGTCAGAATTTACCCAGGAAGAGAAGCCAATAACTAACTCCTATGACTAATTATCAAGAAAATTATCCTTCTTCTATGTTCCAAGATAATAGATCCCTGAACGGGATGAGTGGAGATCCAATAATACACACAAGAGTTCGCAGAACTACTGCTCTAGAAGAAACAGTTACCCTGCTAGTGAAGAACAGAGCTATGACCAGAGAAGAGCCCGTAAATGTTCACAACTTGAGCTGCATGTAAAGCCATTGACCGAGAACATTGACAAAATCATGAGGAATTAGTGCCAAGTGTGGTAGGTCCAAATCAGAAGGGCAGGGTGCCATTTTTGCCTGAATGGTTCTTTATTATAAATCACAAAGCCTAAACTGTCCCCAACCCTAGGATTCTCCACCCTACTCTATAAAGAAACACATAAATGGGTGCTTGTAGGGATGTCATGCAAACCAAGAAAAGTCCTCTCTCCAGAATCCTATGATAACCTGAGTTCTGACCGTACCACTTAAAAAACAAAACATAAATTGAACAAAGGTACAATTAAGGCCTTGGCCCAAGCAAAAGAGCAGTGGATGGTTTCTGACCCCAACCTGATGTATCTTTACCAATAAGGGTACCTTCCCCCGAGGAGCAGCCCAAACAAGTACACTAAATGTTTCTTATTCCCTCTCTCACATGGAGTCCTTTGGCTGCTATACCCACTCTGGGATTTCTCCTTGTGTGACCTGCTAAGAAAGGTCCTGGCATTCCGTCTGCCTGGGCAGTTCCTGGTCCTTATCATGCGTTAGGGTTTTGTTCTCACCCCAGATATGGGGTCTCGTACCTCACACCCCACTGTGGGGACTCATTCCTCTCGCCCTGCCTTGAGGTTTCATTTCTCTCACCCCACCTTGGGGTCTCGTTTCTCGCACACCACCTTGGGGTCTCGTTTCTCGCAACCCACCTTGGGGTCTTGTTTCTCGCAGCCCCGCCTTGGAGGTTTTGATTCCTGCACTGCACCTTGGGGTCTCATTGGCCTTGCCACCCTCCTCCTGGTTCCCCATAGCCACCGCGTACCACAAATCTCCATGCCTGTTCCTTGGGAGAGTCAGTGAGTTCAACCAATGTGGCACTGCTTCTTCAGCTTCTTCTTCCACGTTGGGCTGAGCTTGCCCTGTCTTCCAACTGGCTTCCGGTACACTGGTTGTCAGCTTTTCGGGTGATGTTTACTCTGTGAAGGCGCCATAAAGCAAGATACAGACAACAGATTCAATATTTACATGAAACACTTTTATTAACTTAAGTGTCAGGGTGGAAAAGGCCTAACTTTCCCAATACTAAGGTGGATTTTCCCTACCTAAACAAAGCTAATGAAAGTCTGAGTCAAAGAGTTCAACTGAAAAATGTGTCTGCGTCTTACTTTTCCTCAAAACAAATATATACAATGTGTAGGGATGTCAGCAAACAAAAGAAACAGTGTCCAACAAGGTTCCGAGTCTCTTCCAGCTCTCAGCTTACTTTCAGTTCCCTTCCCCAAGTATAAAGTAGTTCCAACTAAAAGTCTTAAAGTTACCTCTCTTGAGTTCAGGGTAATATAGTTTAACCAGTCCTCGCGGTTCCCTTCCCCACGTTCCAAGTAACACAGTTCCAAGCACCAAAAGAATCTTGGTCGTAAGTCAATCAAGGGTTCAAGTTTCAGGGTTTCTTTCCCCAAGACGTAAATACAGCAGCAAGTCTCAGGGTTCCCTTCTTCATGACTTAATTTCAGCACAAAAGTATCCTTTGTCTTTTTAAAGTTGTTGTCACTCTTGTGCCTTCTTTGTATGTTGAAATTGTGTCTGTGTTGAAATAATCTTCAAGCTTTGTTTCAATATTTAAAGCTCTTTTTCAGATACAGCACAACCATTTTCTCTTGTATGTAAAGTAGAATTCATTTTAAGTATGTATCATCTGGTGGTTTTACTTGAAATGAGGTTTCCATTAAGTTTGGTATTCAAGGAGTAAAGATTGGATTCAGTTTGGTCTTCAGTAGGCACGGGTTGCCCTTTATTAAGATTGCTATTCAGTTCAATATTCATTAACATTGTTTGTGTAGATTTTGGTCGTCATTAGCCACGGGCTGTGCTTGTTAAGATTGTGCTTGTTAAAATGTTCACTCATTTCAATATTCAAAAAGCACATAGTTTGTATTCAGAACGCCTTTCATTCAACCTGTGGTATAATATGTCCTTCATTCAATAAAAAAGAATCATGCATAGCCTTCGGTGACTTTCTGAAATGTGTTTTCTACCATACGCGACCACTCTGATACAAAGTATTCTCAGTTATTTAATATTAAACACTGGATTGAATCAGAGACCTTTAAAAACGTGTTTCTTCAAACACGTGACCAATATATTCCTCAAATCGCTCAGTGTAATGCTCGCGCACCGGGTTTCTCAATGGATAGAAACTCACTGGTCACATTCAAAGGCTTCACAGCAGTCTGGATCAGGAGTCCTTCTGCTCCTCACGTCCGAGGTCTCACACCTGCCACTAAGACATCCCCATGTCCACGTCCCAGCACAGGGGAACGAGCATCGTGAACGCACATAAAAGGGACAGCCTTGCCATATGGCTCCCTTATTAACGTTTGGTTTCCTACACAGAGTCCCAGCTCCCACGCCACACTTGTGCCAACCTTCATGCTTCTGCTCCACATATAGGAGTCCCCATTGTCTCGTCTTCCCCATTGCCTCTCATACTGCTGGGCTGGTTTCCTTTTATACAACCGCAGCCCCTTGACAGGCTGCAGGTGTGAGTATTCAATTAGCCCTGCCTGACCATAATGAATCGGACATGCCTGACCCTGACAGCCCTTAGTAGGCATCTTCTTCGTCCCAGTGCCAGAGTGGTGAAACAGCATGGTGTTCATTGCTCTTAGTTGCTTCTTCTTCGTCCCAGTAATGTCAAGTGTCAAATCAAGAAAAGGGGGATGCCATGTCTCGCCCAAGGTTACCCCACTTCCATTCACCAAGGACCCTAAACCCAGGTGATCCTCCCTCGATTCTCAGCCCCCAGGGTTGTGATCCAATAGCGATGGCCTTTCCCTGGCCACCTGCGTAGAGGATGCAAGTAGTTTAGGAGTGTAATACCCTTAGGTTTCTCACAACTCCTGGATCCTCTTCTGGGATCAGTGCTTCCAGTTCCTTGCTCGGTACGGAGTTTGAGCATTCTGTCAGCTTTGCTACAGATGGCATACTCTCCCTTTCCTGCACCACCAATCCAGAGGAGGTCTCTGGGCTTTGGCAGCTCCTCGGGATTCACCTCTCCGCCTTTACAGTTGTGATTGGCTCTTTATCTCTCCCTCTGCTAAAGGGTGGGAAAATGCACCATTCTCTCATTTCAGACGGGGACAGTGAATACAGAGGATGTGACACCATAACAGCCATGTGCAAGTTATTATACAGTTTAACTTCCATATGGCAAACAAAGATATTGGGATCTTGAGATAATGGAGGAAGCCTTATTTCCCTTTCTAGGGATTTCCTGTCCTCTAAGGAGGGAGGGGGTCATGCTCAGTGGTATCCTTCATACCCTGTCCCCTAGGGGATCTTAAATACATCAGGCTTACATCCTAGTCCTAAAGGGAGTAGCTCCTGTGAGGGGTCAGAAATAAGAGCCGGACACATGGTTGTCATGTTTCCACAAAAGGTAATTATTAAAAGAAAAAGGGCTGGAAAAATGCCTCTCTGTCCCTATGCTAAAGAGGAGTTTCCCTGCCTATAAACCAAAAACTAAGGATCTGTCTGTGTCAGGATAACAATAACTGAGAAACTGTCCTTGTGTCCAAAATATCTTATCCTGACCCTCACACTATAAACAAATTACAATGTGCAAGGAAAAATATCTTCAACTGGCCAAAAAGTGTTCACAACTAACATAAGTATAATTCCAACAACAATATTCTCCAAGGTGGGAGAATAGTCACTTGTGTAAACAGTTCCTTAGTATCTTGTTTGGACTCACAAGGTTCTTGTTTATGCAACCAAGTCTTTAACAGTCTTTCTTTAATGCAACTTTCACTGTGGTCTGGATTGCAATGTCTTTCTTTAGCATCACACTTTCCATGGTTCAATAAATAAACACCAATCTTTCCTTTACTATTTCTAGGGGCTTGCAAATTGCCTAGTTTACTCGCCTGTTAGATTTCTTTACGCAATGCCAACTGCCTGGTGTACTCTCCTGCCAGGACTTTTCCTGGGGCTTCTATTCAGTCGGTCAGAGCCTTTCCTCCGACACTCAATGCATCAAAGATAAGTTGGTTACTATATGCCGATGATTTGGTGATCCTAGATCTAACGCCAATCGGACTTCAGCGTAAATTAGACGCCGTCCAAAAATATGTGGACCAGAACAACTTAAAGATAAACACCAAGAAGTCGGAAATACTTATTTTTGAGAATCTAAAAACGAAACGGTTACATAAAGGCCCAAGACAGGAGTGGCTGCTGAACCATGAAAAATTGAAAATTTCAAAAAGCATTAAATATCTCGGCATGCTATTAAATTCGAGCTTATGTGATGAACCGTGGGTGGCAGACTCAAAACGGAAATGTGCCCAATTAGCTTGCCAAGGCTTGAAGCTACATAGGAAATTTGGGAACTTTTCTACTCAGCCCTTACGGAACTTTTACGAACAAAAAGTGGTCCCGATTCTGTCCTACGGAGCAGAAAACGCCTTTGGATGTTCGTCAACACACTGGTCTTCGCTGGAACACATGTTTTGGACAAAGACCTTAAGTTTGCCTCCGGGCATTGCAACGGCATGTATAAGATACGAACTGGCCCTGATCTCTTTACACGCAAGGATAATTTGGAATCAACTCAGCTTGTATCGGAAATCAAGGCCAGAAGTGGGAATACTTCAATTTGAAATCTTATACAATACCTCATCCAGAGGTTTAGCGCTGCTCGCACAATGGGTAAAACGATGCGAAAACCTGCTAAAGGAATATAATATCACTGTGGAAACTCTCCTGTCAAATCCTTCAGCTGCTAAGGCGGCAATATGGCGCCTTGATTGGATAAACACATGTGATGAGCGCAAGGAAGCCCACGCAATGAAACAGTCTCCGGGAGAAGCAAGAAGCTACGGAATCCTTCAACCTTACCTGAGTCGTTTTCCATCCACGAAAGCAAGAAGATCATTTATGTTGTTCCGCCTTAATGCAATGAAAACAAAAGACAGAATCAGTCATTGGGCAAAAAATGTGGATCGATCGACGACGTGCCGGTTGTGTGGTAAGGAACCAGAATCTATAAAACACCTGGTGCTTTTCTGTACAACATTGAAAGACATACGATCAATCTACTTAGGCGGCTGGTATAGTGCACACCAGTCGGTATGTGCTGATGAATGGTGGAAGCATATGTGGAATGGCTCAGATATGAAACTGATTCTACCTTTGACCTCCTTCCTTGCTTCTATTGAAGAAAGATTAGAAGCAAAAATAGGTCATGTACTGGAGGAGAAATGAAGGAGGTCATTGTTGAAGGAAGAAGCTGCCAATGTAATGGGGTAATGAAGGGTTTCGTGCCAATTCAAGCAAATATTTTAAAGGTTTAATGTAAACCAATAAAAAAAAAATAAATAAATAAAAAAAAAAAAAAGAAACGCCAATTGCCTGGTGTACTCGACTGCCAGGTCTTCATTTATGATTTTCACTTGCCTGTCACACAGCCCTGTCAGAACTTTTATATTTCTATCAATTGCCTGTTGTCTCGCTTGTCAGGATTTCTCATATATATTTCATTTGCCTGGTGTCTTTGGTTTAACCAGACTTCCCATTTGTTTTACTCGCCTGGTGTCTTTAGCTTACCAGGACTTCTCAGGAGCTTCATTCGCCTGACATCTTTGGTTTACCAGGGCTGTTCATATGCTCCATTCGCCTGGTGTCTTTGGTTTGCCAGGACTTCTCATGTACTTCACTCGTCTGTTAACTTGCTTTGCCAGAACATCCTCGTATACTTCACTCGCCTGGTTTCTTGCTTTATCAGGACTTCTCATTTGATTCTCTATATCACAAATACTGCCGGTATGGCCCTCAGGTTAATATATATACTTGTGGTAATGTTTCTTTAAGATTGACCCCACATTTACATTTCAAATATTCATAGTTCATTGGGGGGTTGCCTTTCTGCCCTTTGGTATACAAATAAGACTTGTGTCATATTCACAATGTTACAATGTGCAAATCACTGTTGCTGCGGTCACCAGAATGCCCCGGGGTGCCCACTAGCTTCGGGTAGACTCACTAGATTTATCCAGGATCTCTGGTCGGGTTTTGCGTTTCTGCAGCGTGCTGCTGTCACTCGCTTTCCAATCTGGTGGCTGTAGATGTTCTTACGGCCTCCCTCGTGGCTCCATGATTGTACGTCTGCTTCCATTCGGGATCCTAAATGGAGAACGCCAGCTTCTCATTTCGCGGAGCGCCCAGGAACTTCCTTGCAGCTCCCAGCATCTCCACGCCACTGCAGTCTCTGCTTCAGCGTCCCTCCCATAGCGGCCTGTTCTGCTCCGCCATGCCGGTATGTACTGTTTGTGAGCCCTTGAACAGGAGTCAATGTCTTCTTCCCTGCCTCTGTAAACATTGCACTTATCAGGTTTAAATGCCCCACGCAAAAGTGCTTTAGAAAAACAACTAAACTGCTCAGTGTGATTCAAGTTCTTGTTGCTATGACGGGTCAGTAATGTGAGGCAGACAACTGTTTGATGATTTATCAAAGTATGCCATTTTATTTTTAAAATAATATAAAAAAATATGGCTCACTGTCCCTACTCGGTATCCAGGCATTGTTTTGAAAAAATACTTTTGAATGCCAAAAGTTTATACAAAAATGCATCGAAAAAATGCATTTTCTTGTGGGTTAAGTTTTATTTTTCTAAAATGGGTGTTAAGGGGTAAAAAAACGGGGGTTGGGAAGGATCCCCCCATTAGAAAAAAAAATGTTTTGATGCATTTGTTGTCAAAACTGCCATTCGAAACTATGGCTGTCGAAATAATCACTATAAACCCCCTATTCTGCTGAGGTATTCCCTGCCTAACCGAAGCTAAGGCAATACACTCTAACACATGAATATTGTCCCTCACACTAAACAACAAACATACACAGAAAATATATGGTAAACCAGCATGATATGAATACCATTCACAATTCCTGAACTACCTTCTTATGTCCTGGGTAATTTTCCTTTCCAGAATTGAAAGTCACTTCTGCAAATGTTCAACCAAAGAAAGAAAATGCTTTGAATCTTTTCTTGATGTTTTAAAGTAAAATTAAAAGTGTATTAAATAAAGTTCCACTGACAACAAATCTCTTCTTCTCGGAGAAATATCCACTTTCCACTTATAGACAAAATAGCACCAATGGTAATCCTGGTAACGATGCTTTATCACCTCTTTAGGAAGATTTGCCACAGTTCAAATGAAAATGCAACATCCACACTGTCAGCAATATACAGTTCTTGGTCCACAGTTAGGACTTCTTGAGTTACAATTTTTAGCATTCACAATGGTATATTTGTCAGGATGACTTTTTAGTGTTGCTGCTTCTACTTCAATAACCATACCTCCACTTCTTTTACAGTAAAAGTGGTTACCTCTTGTCTCACAGTACTCGCCCTTGTTTAGTCTACTGCAATGTTGCAGCCACGGAAATTTGTATATACCACCACAGTTTCAGTATTTTGGAAGTACTTCAACACCTTCGGGTAGGCACTCTTCCTCTGAATATCTCCTTTCAGAAGGGGCAGCTTCTTTGCCACCCTTGTCTGTCTGCCACAATGATAACCTGTATTTGCCATTTAGACTTACTTCTCTCTCTTTTCCATAGTCTTTGGCACCCAGGCTGTATCTACTTCAACATAGTATTTACAAGCAGACGGTTTCCCTTCCCCAGATAAACCTGTACCTTTCTGCCAGTTATTGCCAAGTTATTACCCACAAGCCTTGGTTCCACTCTCTTAGCTTCAGGTAATGCTTGGACACTTGTAACCTAGGTCTATTAACTGTTAGTAACCTTCCAGTACAGTTAGATTGCTTTCCCACTTCAAGAAAGGTTTGTATTGCTGTCAATATGGGAAGACACTTGGCTCTGGCCATGCTTGTTCTCTGCATCAATGTGTATACACTTTAACTTCTCATGCGGGAAAAGTATGCCTTGTTAAAGTAGAGAATAGAATACAGCCTTTTTTTCAAAATCTTAATTAGGCACACGTGACCACTTCTTGTTGTAGTTTTCAAAGTTTAACGATGTTAAAGTTTGGTAAGAAATTGTATTCCCCTGTAACGTGAAGGATAGAGTGCAGTCCTCCTTTGGGAACTACAATTAGGCACATGCAACCACTCTTGTTATAGTGTTCACAAGTTAAAGACTTTGACAAAGGTTTGATTAAGATTCAGTATTCGACAATGATCTTTACAACGTTCACTTTCTTCAATTGGTGACACACGACCACTCCTTCGAATAGCATCAGTCGTATAATGGTGAACAATGGATGAAGGCAGCATTTTTTTCCGACGCGAGTAAACAGCCTTTTTAGTGACACAGGTGTCCTACATTTTCCATTATTCAGGTACTTCAGACTAATAGTCTTAGAATAGTGAACAAGGGATGTAAGCAGTATTTTACTTTGACACCAGTAAACAAGCTTTTCATTTAGACGCAAGTGCTACAATTCCCATGGTTCAGGTACTTGAGATTTAGCAGACAACTTCTACTCACGTTACTCATACGTGAGTTAACGGGGACTGGATACTGTTGCTGGCAATGCTTGTACACAGTATTAGAATGCCAAGCTTCACTCACCGGCTTCTTTAAGGCTTGCTCTGAGGGTCGTACTGCTTCTACGACCTCCACCTAGACTTCTGCTACTTCTGGCTGCTTAAGGACCCACACCCTTCTTCTGTGAAGGTGTCTCTGGTCGGTCCACACGTTTCTGGAGCCCCTCTCGCTCCTATGACCCATGGCTTGGTAACTGCGCCTCGCCTCGGTCTCCAGCAGATTCAAAACACAGCAACCACAGAAATCAGGCTCACGTGGGGAAATACAGCTTTCCTGCATGCCTCTGCACTTTAGAGTTTGGGGGAACAGGACTCTGTCAGAACACGGAGGTGAAATCTGCTGTTTCCATGTTCCAGCATCCTTCCTGTTCTCCCACTTCTGTTTGGCAGCCTTGTGCCTTCTATTTTCTGCTACTACTACTAGGGCTTGCATTACAGTCAAAGTTCCAGTTCGCTCCTCTACTTCCTCCTGCATGCACCTGACAGGGCCTTTTATGCCTTCCAGGTTCCATCTGGTGTGGACTGTTAGACTCACTTGCCTGACTCGTGCACCAGCATGCCTCTTCAGCCCTCTTCTTCATTCCAGTACTTGGGATTCTGGGACTTGTTGTCCCTTTCTACAAAGTTGTTTCTTCTAGCATTTTCCCTGAACTCATATTTGATGGACTGTTAGAACTAGTTTTTACAGAGGAAGGTAATTTATTTAAGAAATTTCTATACACCTTTTTATTATACCCTTGGGATTAAGAAGGTTGTTTAATTTGGGATACTTTCAAATATTCTTCGGTTCCCTTCTCCAAGTCCAACACAGTTCCACGGGTTTCAAGTTCATAGTCACATTCACTTGTTTAGTTTGCCTTCTCGTTTTGCCACTTGAACAATTTTAGGTGAACCAGTACTCAGCCTATAGACTTCTCTTGGTTTACTCCAAGTAAGGGCTCCTCGGTCTAGGCTCAGTTGTCAGACCACACGGTCCATCCATCATAGGTCGCGCAACCGTTAACCCTTGGCACTTCAAAACAGTACATACCTTTTCATAGGACTTCCTAGACAACAAAGATTTCCTTTCTGCACCTATGTCATAAATACAAATATGCTTCAGGTTTACTTCAGCGGCTTCTTGCCTTTACCAACATGTGATTCTCACACACCTTCCTTTGTGGTATTTCTCCTAGTTAACACCTTGCTTCCATACTACTCAATAATGTTTTGCTTCTTACTTATTTGTCTTTGTTCGCAAATGGTGTTTCTTTAAATTCACTTTGTTTGAAAATGCACATGACTTTCTGTTTCATTCGTGGGTTTTTCTCATAGCTTTTCCTTTGCTTAGCATTCAACTTCCATTATGTTCTTGACAACTTGTTCGGTATTCAATATTTCATATTGGGTCTCCAATCCCCTTTTCCACATCATTCAAAACTCATTTTATGCTTGACAACTCGTTCAGTAGTCAATAAGTTCAGCTTAGGTACCCAGACCTCTTTTTCATATACTTTGCTTGACCAACATCAGTCGTCACACACACCCTGCCCCTGAAACACCCCGGCCTGAGTGATGGGTACCTTTCACCCACCAGTGTGCTGCCGCTCCTCAGGGTGCTCTGGTCTCGCTCTCTGGTTCTTACTAGCTCCGTTCTCTCTACCGATGAGCTCTGGTAAGAAGCGCTCTTCTTCCCTAGACCTTCTCGCAACATTCAGTGGGTTCTCTATGTTCACCACTCCCAACAGGGAACACAGAACAATGGGGTCCGCTCAGCTCCAGACCCTCTCGCGGCACGCTCCGGCCTTTGCATCTTTCTGGCTTCTCTACGGTCGGCACCCTTTTCTGCCCCAACTCGGCTTGGCGCGCTCTCCTGCCCGCCTGGTTCCCTGCTCTGCTGCTTTTTATCTATTTTATACACCTGCAACGCTATCACAGGTCGCAGGGGAGAATCCTTACTTCTCATTGCCTGACCATAGTTAGTGGGACTTGCCTGAGCCTCACAACAGTCCTCAGGCCTCATCCTCGTCTCAGTAGCAGAGTGATAAAAATAACATTTTAGTGTGCACTGCTCCTAGTCGCCTCTTCCTCGTCCCAGTACTATGATGGTCTGAATGTGGAAAAATGATGGGAGATGATTTACAATGGCCTATGAAGGCAGGGAGAGAGTGAAGTTGGTTCTCATCAGAAAAGGGGGTATACCACATCTCACCTGCTGATATTCTCTCCCCAATCCCTAAGGACCCTCCACCAAGGTGATCTCCCTCGCATCTCCACCCCCACGGTTAGGATCCAAAAGCGATGGCCTTTCCCTTGTCACCTGAGAAGAAGATGCAAGGTGAGTAGGTGTGAGGATACCCTCAGGTTTCTCATACTTCTAAGAAATGTTGCACAGCTTCCACAGCCATAGACAAATTAGGTTTGCTAATCTGTAGAATGGCTTTTTGTAAGAAGGGAGGTAGTGAATTAATGAACTGTTCTATAGTTCGGGTTTCTAATACACCTTCCAATGTCTTCTTTCTGAACCATAAAGATAAGATGTTCTGGATCCTAGCAGCTAATTCTTTACGAGTATCATCGGGATTTAATTTAATGTTGTGTAGCTTTTGTTTATTAAAACTTTTCAGTTTTACCCACTTCCTTTAATAATCCCTCTGTTATTTTGGAAAAAGGAGTGGTCCATTCTGGGTAATTTCACTGTTAAGAATGGTAGACAAGTAACAAGTTTTTAATTCTGAGCTCCAATTTAACTGGTGAGCTAATCTTTCAAAGTTCAGAAAAATAAATACCAGGTCTTCCCCTTCCCCATAAGGTTGTGATGCTCCTTGTGGGATTACGGGTCTTTGTGAAGAAGCTAGAATTCTTTCCAGTGTTTACTGGAAGCTAGCCTGAATCTGATGCTCGGTCAGTTATATCAGCAGATCATTTATTGCAGCCATTATGATATTTTTAGATAGTATTTCCTCCACAGAACTTCCCACTGGGTCTTCAGAGGGGAGAGTAAAATACTCCTCACTAACCTCTGATCCTGATATTCTGGTTACCTCAATAGGTTCTTCAGATTCCCCTTCTCTTATTGTCTCGGGACCCTTGTGCTCACTGATATCAAAACCAAGTGGAGTAGTTGGAAATAATGAGAAGGTCTTGATTTAGGCACTAGGATCAAAGTAAGTTTGCTATAAGATTTTAAATGGTAGTCTGATAGTGTTTTGTTATTGGACAGAGGCTTCTGGCAGAAGAACAGTTTGTGTTGCTGAAGAGAAAAAGCGGTTTTAGTTACTATTTGTTGTTTAAACAGAAAAAGGGTATCCCTAGATTTTACATGTACCACAAATTCTTCTCCCTCTGTAGGATGTATTATTATTTCATGCAGGTGTAGAGGAGCAGTTACATGCCTATGCAGGAAATCCCACCCCCCTACCTCCTGTATGTTGGAAGCCTGAGATTGTGCAAAGCTTGACACAAGCAGTTGTGGCCATACCACGGCGAATATATTCGAGAAAAGGTACCCATTGAGAAAACCCCATCAAATGTCTCCCTGAAGAGATGACAGTCTGAAGGAGGAACTCAACGAGGGAATATGAAAAAGAGCAAGTAGAGGAGCTGGTGATGTCACGAAAGACGACCGTGACGCCCTGAGAATACTGGCTGAAGAAAACGTATGGATGGAAACTGATGACGAAGTTAAGAATTTAGTCAACTTTCATATGCAAAAAGAAGATTGCATGTGTGCGAAGCACTGCAGAAAATGTAAGCCGTTCAATAACTGTACAGATGCTGTAACGCAAGTAGATTAAGCAATCTTAGAAGCTGGCTATACGTAATGAATAGTATAGAAACTGTACATCAGTGTCATGAATTTAGTAAGCCTCGGACCCATTAAAAGGAAAGGCCAAAAACTGTGTTGCAGTAAGAATTAGCTGTGATCGTGACACAAATGGCGAGGCTGTTTGGCCTGGTGTCAAAGATGAAGCAGCCAAGACTGGTTATCTATTCTTGAAGGCAGTGAACATGCAAAGCTGAATCATCCCTTGTTAAGGTGCAAAGAAATAACACCATGCATGCCAAGTTTTATTAATTTAAGACATTTAATTGCTGCAAAATGGATCAAATCGTGGTCTCCTGTCATGTGAGCCAAGGATGGAAATAGAGTTGAGCATGGAGTTCTAGAATAATTATAGTGCGTGCTCGCACCCCCTTATATTCCCAGAGACAAGAATACTCTGCAAGGCCAAGTTCAAAGACAATGTTCATGGCAGAAGGCATGGTGATGAGAGATGTTGGGCTAATTGAGTGGGGAGGTACGGTCAAGTCCACCTTGTGGCACCTGGGTCTGAGTTTACGTGCTGCTAAGTGAACCGAATGTTCCAGACATGGCATGAGCTTGACAACCAAATATAGACGGCCATATAACAAAGGGCCTTATAGTTTAAGAGCCAGTGATATACAGTGTACCTAATAGTGTTGAAGATGACATGTTTTAGAGGTAGGCATAAGTTGTCCACCTGACAGTAGATATCCACCTCTTATATGAAGTATACTTAGATGTTCCCCTTAAACCTATCACAACCCTTCGTAGGTTTTCTTATTTGCCACATAGTGTGACTTCACCTATGACAAATCTTTTGTATATAAATGTGTTTTTATGTGAAACTTACTGAGAGCTCGAGCAAACTTCCGTTGATGTCCGTTGTAACTCCCTGTTTTAGACAATTGATATTAAAACAGCAAACTTTGCCATCTTCCTGAGTTGGTTCGATTATTTGGTGTGGAGTTATTCTGCATCCCATCCATTGCATGCATGCTATCCAGAGGGCTCTAAGCTCACGTGATAGCAGAGGTTGGTTCAAGATCCAAACTAGTTTGTCTGCAGAGTTTCGGACGATCAGGCATCCTCCGCCATTAGCCGGAAGATTGCAGGGTTTCCTGTGGAGAGCGGCTGATAGAAATAAACTTGCAAGAAGAAACGAGACGGTGGGCAGGTCGCCTTTGATGAAATCCCTGCCCGGTTTCCACGGGCGCTCTGCGGACAGAAGGCGAAGTGGTCAGATTGAAGGAGGAGTTGATATCGAAAGCCTCCAGTCGATTAACAAATGAATGGTGAGTAGACTAAGGGGAATGGCAAATTAAGGGGATGGGGTTTTGACGATTTTTGAAGTAACTGGAAATATTGTGTGAAAAGAGAAGAGATAGCGCCTAGAGTCCTAATTCAAGGGAGATCAGAAGAAGATGTCTCAAACTCCAGTGGGAGTAGAGCAGAAAAAGATAACACGTAAACAGGTTCACGTAAGGTGACGTCTTAAACGCTGTAGAGGGTACAAAAGTAAAGGCGGGATTGAAAAAGTGATAACAGTGTTCATTAATGTGTAAAGTCGACTAGTCTATATATTGTTTGTTGAAGTAGAAATATCGAAGAGCAATAAAATATGTGAAGAAATTGAGAAAAAGTGAGGAGCAATAGCGATCAAGCCTACCGGAGTGGTTGGTACCAATCCAAAGGTAGACATAACTAATTGAGAAATTAGAGGCTTGCCCGGCGATTGATGGTGCACGCTTATATTTGTTGTTTTAAAGTCATTGAAAGAGTGGTGATTTAAGCAAAAGTATAAATGTTATTTCATAAGTCTGGTAAGAATTGACAGTCAATTGAGACTTGTCATTATGGGAGACACTCCTCTAATGCATTTATGTAAGACATTGCCAAAGCACATGCCCAAACTCAAACAGTATAGTGCGGAATGAGTGAAAGGCACGGCAGATAATATGTTCATACCGTGGCCGCAAGGGAGATCACTGTCAAAAGCGGTATTGCAACACATGACCACATACTTGCACGCTGCGTACACGGGGAAGAAATTAGAGAAAGGGTTAGTGATTCTAGAGCTCTGGAAAATTTACCAGGAAGAGAGGGAACATCTGCCACCTGAGGAGTGGAAGCTTAGTCAGTGTAAGGAGGAAGGTTTGAGCCCTCAGCTCCCCTTGTCTCGCCTGAAGCGAAAGGTGATAGTACAGAAGAAATGGGATTGTATCCTGTAAAGGAGTTGAAAGCGGCAACGGAGAATAGTAATCCGATATACGAACTCCCCTGCCTTTAGTAGTGATGATAGTCCAGAGGAGAATAAGAGAAATGAAGAGATCTATAAGATCATACAAGACAAAGAAGAAAAGAGTGAGCTGTCAAATGTGTCGACAGAAATAGAAAAGGAGATTAAGAGATGGAAAGGACAGAGGGATAAAGCTGACGAGATACCGCTTGTACAGAACAAATGGATGGGAGGACAGATATAACTTAAAGTCGATGGGGAAAGTATTGAAGAAGTTAGGCAAAGAGAAGACAAGGACAAGCAAGATAGAAGAGACAAGGAACGAGAGAAGAGGTTGAAAGAAGACGAGCAGAAAAGGAAGAACAGGGTGCAACGAGAACAGGTGTATCAGGAGGAGGAAAGAAAAAAGAAGAACGGGCAGAAGAGCAAAGAAAGTATGAGAATAGACAGAGAGCAATAGAAGACAAGGATGGAAGAGAGAAGAGGATGAAACGCAAAAGTTAAGGGATAAAAGGATACAGAGACAAAGGGAAGAAGAGGAAAGAAGGGAAGGAGTGAGGAGAGAAGAACAGGGGCAAGAGGAAGAAAGAATTAGAAGGAAAGCGAGAAAGTGAAGAGAACTAGATGAAGAAATAGAACCAAGGAGAAGACAGCAGGGCTTTGATGCCAGTCTCATTTGTAAGGAACCAATAGGGCCAAGCCCAGCGATACGATGGGACAGAACATAAGAGGTCCTTCTGACAAAGGAAGCAAAGTAAGGGGCATCGAGAATAGTATTGGAAGAAGAACACTTTGATGTGGAGCGCATCAGAGAAAGGATCGATAAGGCCTATCAAGAATTAAAGGAAGGTAGCAAGTATGAAGTTCGAGAGAGGAGGAATCCATACCTAGCATTCCAATTACGAAGCGAAGAAGAAATTCCATTCAGTCATGAACGTAGAGCATTGTCCTTAAGCAGACTGAACTCAGACAAGGATAAAGGGCATGATAGTCACACTAGTTGGGGATGAGACATGTCAGAAGAGGAAAGAGAATCCTTCCTTGGGGAAGAAGGAGGGAGTGTGCAGATAGACAAAGAAGTAAGATGGTCAGATCTGGAACAACCTAAGGATAGAATGCCAGATTCCATTGCATATCTAGAGCGTCCCTGAGGATGATTGTATAGTGAGATGGGAGAATCACTGCCATATGTGAGCAGATTAAGGTTGCTACCGACAAGGAGATGAACAGTGACAATCGTCCCTGCCATGGATAGACTAACGACAGGAGCCGACTGTGGGTTGGGGTTCACGCAGTTTCCCTTCCTGGAAAAAAGGGGGAGCAAGATCACAGTATATTTCATGGCCGCAGATGGATAAAGATAATTTAAGGTGTAAGCTCCTGAGTTTGACTTCAGTGCAGGGAAATTTGATATATGAGTTAGAGAAAATGACAGGAGGAAACACGCTTGCCATAGGGGACATAAACGGTCTCCTGGCAGCTCTTCTTAGGGAGAGAGCTGGTGACATATGGAGGAGAGCAGGGTATTCGATTGTGACAGCACAAAACACAGCACATGACGGAGTATTGTTTAATAATTGCAGAGCAGATGTTTGGAGGGCTCAGGGTACAGTACCCCGACACATCAGATATGGGTGCAATTATGACATGTAAGATGTAGGAAGATGAAGACCCTATTGCTTACATTCATGACTTTCAGGAGAAATGGCAACTTGAAACTCACGAGCCGTGGGAAAAGACAGTGGCATTATTTTACCGCATTTTATGGCAGGGGTTGCCTGAGCCAGTACAGAGGCAGATGAAAAAACAAGTGGGGATCGAAGCAAAACCGTGGGCTGAGGTACAGCTAAAGATAGTGCATCACTGTCGTCTATTGCAAGAGAAAAATAAGAAGAAAAATGAGACTTGGAAAATCCAGGAAGCCAAGTTAGTTCAGAAAAAATGGTCAACATTTGCCATGGAAGGGGCGGTATTGACAAGTGGAGAAGGATTGGGAATGCAGGAAGCAGTGGTTACACTGCAGGTGAATAATGAGCGCCCGATGGACCAAGCTGGATATGGGTTCGTGCCATGAGGCAGAGGTATGGGCTATAGAGGAAGAGGAGGATTCCAAAATAATCAAGGTGGGTTTCAGAATGACCAGAATGAGAGTCAGAATACCCAGGGAGGGAATAACCAAGGGCGATTTGTCAGATGGGCACCCCCAGTTTGTTGGACTTGTGGGATGACAGGGCATATTGTGTGCATATGTGGGAGCCATGAGAATGTACAGAATGGCCAATTTTCAAGAGGAGGGACTGCTTATCTTGAATGATATAGCACACAAACTAGGGAAGGGTTTGCCCAAGATCAGACATTGTATCAGACACAAGCGCTGCAAGTACACCAAGTACAGCAACAAGAGCGAGTGCAAATGAATCCACCACAAGGGCAGTTGCAACAAGCCCCCATGCAGACACAGCAGTATGCAAAGACAGCACAGGTGCTGACACCCATAATAGAAGGTGTCACGGTGGTAGGAGGAAATCCTTTCACAGGGACAGGGATAAGCCTGTACCCACAATAGCACAGGTCACAGGGTGACTTGATGTGTTCAGTACTATCTGTGATACCAGACCCAAAGAGGAACCAAGGGTCGATGTGACGATAGGAGTCAAATCTTTTTCTTTTCTAGTAGACACTGGAGCTACTCGTACATGTATATGAGAGGGAAAATATCCAATGTCGGGAATTGCCATGAATGCCAAAGGGTTCCCTGGAGCTACGAGTTGAGTTCTTTTTTCTGATGAATTACCACTCTCTTTAGGAGAGTGTGACATGTCTGTTCCTTTGTTATATTCATGGCAGGCACTGGTTCATATTTTGGGAAGAGATTTAATGACAAAACTTATCATGATAATCTCATTTACTGATCAAGGGATAGTGTGTTCCACTCCAGGAATACACTATTTAAACGTGGGCGAATTTATATTGGCTTTTACAGGGCAAGTGGCTCTGCGAGATGTTCCAGGAGAGCCAGAGATGTTTTTGTATGGGGTGAGCATTCTAGTGACATGGCTACCTGGCTTAGTGAGAAAGATTGCGAGGATACCTGACGAGTTTCTGTTTAGACCACAAATACCCATGGACGAAGAGGGGGTACAGACTATTCCTATAGAATTAGAAGCAGCCATAGTACGAAGGGAAATGGCAATGCTCGAAGGAATGGATGATGAAGGTAGACCATGGAGGACAGTAATAGCTCTCGAGGAAGGGTACAGATTGACTGACATAACTGATGATGACATGTTTAGAAAGGATCGAACAGAGGATGAAGTGGTGTTCTTTATGAGCATCAAGTACTGGATAAGGATAGAGAAAAGGGAAGTCCCACAGCGAAGGGCTATAATGCGGCAGTGTACAGCATTTTTTCAGGAAGACTTGGCGAAGGTACTGACCGTCCTTTGGACCACAGGCCCTTATGACGTATGTTTATTAAAGACAATAGGAGAATTTATAATAAAGCTGAAGGGGCCACCAGGGGGCGCATGATGGGCAGCAGCTAGCCGCGTCAGCTCCAGAGCCCGGCACCAGAAAGGGATATCGAGCTCCCTTTACCCCCCATTGGGCTTCCGGGAGACTCCCACCTGAAAGAAGAGGCTCAAGGGCAACCCTTGACCAAAACGCAGCCAGAACAGATGCCGGGCAGCCAAGATAGCCGCTCCGGCGCAGATAGAGAGAGACGCAGCTGAGGACGGCGAGGCGGGCAAGCATCGGCTGGCCATGCAGGCAAGACCGTGCAGTGTGAAGGAGGAAGGCTAGGCGAGGAGGAGTGCTGCCGGGGCCCAGCCCCCCTTTTGCCCCGCACGGGTCGCGTGCGAAGGGAGCACCTTGCCCCCTCCATCTCCTCGCGTCGGAGGACAGATTGTGAGGAGAACTGGAGGCACCCCAAGGGCAGATCGGGTTGCGCTGCCCGCTCCCTGTGGGGATTATGGGAGGAGGGGCACCATAAAAACCCCTGTGGGCCGGAAAATCAGAAAAGTTGGAAAATAACAGCAGCCCATGCTGCAAATTGTGAACAGTGACTGCAACAGGGGAAGGAGGGCCTACAAGGACATGGGGGAAGAATGAGGGCATATATGCTGGTGAGCCCGACAGCAGAGCAGGACTGTGGGTGTATTGTATTTGTATTGTATTTATTAAGTTTATATAGAGCTTTAGTGGGAAAGGTGTGGGCCACCTAGGAACGCACAGGGGCGTGTGCCCACCCCTCCTGACCCAAGTTACCCAACCCATTCTTGGCACCCCTGTAAAGACTGGAGGGGGGTTCTATATGGCAGAGTAGAAGCACAGAGCACCCCAGACAAGGTTCTCTATAGGGTAGCAATGGACGAGCAACCAAGGCATAAACTCATAGGAGGTGATGCAGGCTGGTTCTTAAGTACAGTGTAGTCCCCAAGCCCCCACAAAGGAATGCCTACGCACTATGTTATGTGATAGCACCGTTCTTTATATAGATAAGGTTCAGAATATATACACAATCAATAAGACACTTTGTGCATTGTGCTTTGGCAATACTAATATGATAAATATGTACAATGTCTATGTGGTACCGCAGTTAACTCTTTGCACCAACTGCTTACAGTTTCAATGACATACAAGTCTAATAGCAATGTATCAACATCAGACATAGGAAGGAAGACAAGTTAGGTTAAATAATGGCAGAATAGTTTGTCCCACTACCATGAAACAGTTCGATGTGAGGATCCCCCCACCTGGGCAACCTGTAAATAAAGTGTATCAACAAGCCCAGTTCATAAATGTTTAAATAGTCTTGTTTCTGGGTCAAAAATGCTCTACTACCCCAATGTACCTGAGTTAGCAGATTCGTCGTCGGCTCATCAACGGATTCCCCCTGAGCGGGCTCCCTTTAAAGCAGGAGCCAGTAGCGTTGAGAAACTGTGAGGAATATGTGAACACCGCCGGCGGGAGAGCAGCTTCGAATTTCACTGTGTTCGCCGACGATCGATCGTGGACGTCCTGCTTAGACGAGGCGTGCAGTGCAACCCGATGACAGGGTTTGATGCCGCAAAGAGAACTCAGTGACGAGAGTAGGCCCGGCAGCGTACGGTGGGTGTCGGTGTTGGCCACGACGGTCGGGACTCAGCCACGACGAGATCTTCCCTCGTGGGCGTCTTTGTGGACTTCAGGTGGCGGGAAGCACACTGGCGGTTTCTTCTCGACTCGACAACGAACTCGACTTTCTCTGGCAGGAAAAAGCGGTTGACAGTGATGGCAAAGGAGTCCTTGGTTTAGATGTTCTCAGGCAATGGAGCATTGCGGCTCTGGTCGACGGGGTTACAACGGTCCTCCGGACCTCGGTCGACGGTGATGGTCGTCGACGGTCTCGAAGTCCTGGTGCTTACTTCAATGTTTCTCGGCGGACCCTGTCTCTGGTCGACAGCTGTTTGGGACTGACTTCCATGGTGCCTTGATGAAGATCAGCTTCTGCACGATGTTCACTCGTAGCTCGGGGAGAGGTCTCCTAGCCAGGTCCACTCTTGGATCAGTCCTTGACAGGCACAACAGCTTATCGGATTTCGATGATGGCAAACAGCAGCAAAACCTTCTTCTTCCAGCTGGGCTTCAAGGTTAAGCATCAAGTTTCGACTTCAGCTTCTGAACAATTCTGGTAAGTGAGAGGTCCCCAGATATACTGTTCTGTCTCTCATTCACAGTGCTGAGCCAAAGTCAGGCAGCCAATTATTCAGAAGGGCATTTGTGCAGACAGGCAGCCAATCAGGCTCACGGCGCATTCAGGCCATTCTCTTCTATGCAGACACCCATTACAAGGAATGTGGATTAGGGCAAGCACCCAGACTTTCAGCACACCACACTGCATTCATGTCCGTTTCGGGCAGGGCTGTCTCATTCTTTGTGTCAAATACACAGATACCAGACACCCATAACATGAAGTGCATTTTGGTCACACACTCCATTCACCCAGGTCCCACCCCAAGGGTGTACCTACAACATACAGTGGCCGGGAAGGCTCCAGCCAGTCTGGCCTGGACTTCCCCACAATACCATATATGGTTCTTCCACCCAACAGCCAGCCAGGGGAAGGGACAGAGTCAGGGCTTCCCAGGACTTTGGGAAAACAAGGTAACAGGTAATAGAAACCAAGAGGCCACAGTGGCCATCTTGTCTCTTATTAGGAATCCACTGATTCCTATGGCAGGGCTTGGGTATCCCAAAATGGTGGATACTCAGAGCAACTGTCAAATTCATCATGGAGCTGCCACCAGCCCATACCCTGCTCTGTGGGCCGCATACAGGTGCCCAAAAACACTAGGGGTACAGATTTGTACCCCCACCAATGAGTGCCATAAGGGTATCCCAAGGGTCTGTTCGCCACAACCAAAAAGAGGAAGAGCTGCACTGCCAGGAGTCCCAAAGGGACTCATGTGCAAAAAACAACACAGAACACACATGATAAGGGAATACAGGACAAGGACATGGAGGCCCTGTCCCTCCAATGCTTTTCCAGCATCACAGTCGCCCTCCCCAGACTGAGGTTAGGGTGGTCTAATCTCCCACGAGATTGACACCCTCATCCAGACAGTCAACATACCTTCTGGAAAGTTCATCTGCATTATCATGACTCGTCCCTGGTCTATGCTCAATAGTGAAGTGTAGCCCTTGCAGGCTAATGGACCACCTGAGCAGTTTCGGGTTTTTACCCTTCATCTGCATAAGCCATTTTAAGGGTTTATGGTCTGTTTTGACCTTGAAGGTAGACCCCGTAAGGAAGGGCCTAAAATGCCTAATTCTCCAAACTATACTGAAACATTCTTTCTCAACAGTAGCCCACCTAAGTTCTCTACCTTTGAGTTGCCTACTGATGAATATGATAGAATGTTCCCTCCCTTTGTCATCTAACTGGGACAAGACGGCTCCAATTCCAGTGTTGCTGGCATCAGTTTGAACAATAAAGGGTTTGCTGTAGTCAGGCGCACACAACACAGGTGCCCTACACAGACTCTCCTCCAAGCCAACAAAGCCAATCTGACAGTCTTCTGTCCAATTAACCTTCCTCACTTGTTTGGGCGAAGTCAGAGCTGTCAGAGGGTCAGCTATGGTTCCATGGTCCAACATGAAGTTACGGTAATTCCCAGTGAGGCACAAAAAAGCACTCACCTGGGTTTCAGTAGTGGGAGTCTCACAGTCATGTATATCCTGTACCTTACTGGGGAGAGGTTGGATTCAACCCCCTCCTACCTCATGACCAAGGTAAGTGACTTTCCCCTGAGCTATCTGGCACTTGGTGGCCTTGACAGTGAGGTTAGCCCTTCAAAGGTCCTGCAACACCTGATCCAAATGAGACAAATGCTCTTCTCTGGTGGAACTGTAGACCGCAATTTAATCTAGGTAGACCACACAAAAGGCCTCCAACCCACTGAGCGCATGATTGACTAGTGTTTGGAAGGTGGCAGGTGCATTCTTCTACCCAAAAGGCATGACACTAAACTGGTAGAGCCCCTAAGGTGTTGAGAACGCAGTCTTTTCCTTGGCCTGGTCCATCAGAGCTGTTTGCCAATAGTCTGAGGTTAGGTCAAAGGTGCCAACAAATTTGCCAGCACCTATGGTGTCCATGAGCTCATCAGCCCTGGGCAATGGGTGCATGTCAGTTTTGGTGTCGGCAGGGACCCCTCTGTAGTCCACACAGAACCACCAATCCTTGGTAACAGCCTGGGAACTTGCCTTGGGGACAAGGACCACTGGACTGGACCAAGGACTGGTTGAGGGTTCAATTACACCCAGGTCCAACATCTTGGCAACCTCAGCCTGGATGTAGTTCTTCCTGGTATCTGAGATCCGATAGCACCTGCTTTTGACAGGTACACTATCACCAGTGTCAATTTTGTGGCTGCACCACGGGGTGAGGCCTGCTGTCAGTGAAAACAGAGGGGTATACTCCCGGGGCAATGCCCTGCAGGCCCTCTGCTGCTCTGGTGTCAGATCTGGAGAGAGATCACTCCCTCCACTGAGCCATCCTGAGGGTTGCTATCCAGCAAATCAACAAGGGGCTCACTCTCATCCTCCTCTTTCTCTGAAGCTAGCAGAAGACATGAGACTTCCTCTTGCCTGTGGAAAGGCTTGAGCTTGTTAACGTGGAATACCTGAGGGGCTACCCGAGGGACTCCCATGTCAACCAGAATGTTGACTTCCCCCATTTTGGAGATTATCCTGAAGGGTCCAGTCCACTTATCTGCCAAAGATCTAGGCTTGGTAGGCTCCATCACAAGGATCTCCTGTTCTGGAGTCCAATCCACTTGTGAGGCCTTAATTCTTGGCTCGCCTTAAGATTCACCGTTGCCTGGCCCGTCACCTGTGCCATCCTCCGTCTGAGGCCTAACACATAGTCCCCCACTTGCTTGGCAGGACCTGGAGGGGTGGCTTCCAACCTTCTCTTACTAAGGCCAGGGGGCCCCTCACAGGATGTCCAAAGAGAAGCTCAAAGGGGCTGAAACCAACACCCTCTTGAGGCACTTCTCTATAGGCGAACAGCAGGCATGGTAGAATGAGATCCCATTTCCTCCTTAGGGGCTCTTCCAAAGCACCCAGCATGCCCTTGTGAGTTGTATTAAATCTCTCAACCAGACCATTGGTCTGGGATGGTAGGAGGTGGAGAACGTATATGTTACTCCGCACTCCTTCCACATCGCTTTCATGTAACTCGACATGAAGTTGGATCCTCTGTCTGAGACCACCTCTTTAGGAAATCCAACTCTGGTAAAAATGTCCAGGAGAGCCCTGGCAACCACTTTGGCTGTAATGGTCCGAAGGGGTATAGCGTCATGGTACCTGGTGGCATGATCAACCAAGACCAGGATGAACCGGTGTCCACCTGATGTGGGAGGGCAAGGGGACCAACAATGTTGATGCCAACCCTCTCAAATGGAGTGCCAATCACTGGCAAAGGCTGCAGTGGGGTAATGCACTTTGTCCAGTCTTGCCAGACAACTGACAAGTGGGACAGGACTGGCAGTGGGACTCCACTTCCATTCCCATCCGGGTGCCAGTAGAAATGTGCAGATACCCTTTGCTTAGTCTTCTTGGTCCCAAGATGACCAGCTAAGGGCACCTCATGCACCAACTGCAACAGGAAGGGCCTGTAAACCTGGGGTACCAACAACCTCTTGAGGGCCCCAGGTTCAGGCTTAGTGGGCTCAATACAAAGGAGCTCCCCCTCCAAAAAATCTTGAACGACCTAGGCACTTCACCTTTTGCCTGGGACTGTTTTCCTAGACCCTAGAGGGCCCCCCTTCAGTCAGCAGGCATTGAAGGTCAGGGCGATCCTCTAGGTTGAGCACCTCTCCTGCAGGAGGGTATTCTGGCTCTTGTCCATCAGGAGTTGAGTCTCAGGTTACCACTGGACCCAGCCCGTCCAGAGCCTGAATCCCAGTGGGTGCTGCTAAAGCAGCAGGAAGAGAAAGAGCCTCCCTCCGTCTTGCCTTAGGTCTCCCCTTTGGCTTGGGTACCTAATTAGCAGTCAGACCCGGTGCGACATGTGACCTTGTGACTGCAGTAGCAGTCAGGGGTAGTCCATCAGAGATCAACCCCAACTCCACTAGATAATTCCCCCAAAAAATATTGGCAGGTACATTGTCCTCAACCAGGACGGGAGGCTTTGCTGTCTTGTCCGCAATCGCCATGGTGACTAGGGTAACAGGAGATGATTTGGAAGGTCCACCAGCTAACCTGGTAGCTCTCAGAGGAGCACCTGCATAGTCCTCTGGCATGAGCAGGGTCCTGTCCACCACTGCCATACTTGCCCGAGTGTTTCTCAAATCAGTAGAATGCTGGCCATTCATGAGGACACTTCTAAAAAATCTGCAGTGTTTTGTGGGATTGTGGCCAGTGCTTCTGCATACTTGTCCCAGGCCCGAACGGACACTAGGGAAATCTCTGCAGGAGCACCAAATGTGATTCCTGTAGAGGAGGGGAGGACAGTGGCCTACACCTCTCTAAGCTCATCCTAGTCAATTTACCATTTGCAATAGACTCCATTGCTTGTAAAGTAGTTATCTTAGTACACAACTAACCCTCAAATTATCAAAGGATATTTTGTAGGTGGCAAGGTTACACACTGATTCTTAAAACCATTAGCATCCCACTGCTGCCACCAGTGTAAAGACTGGAGGGGGGTTATCTACACTCCTGCCCTCTATATGGCAGAGTAGAAGCACTGTAGTAGAAGGTTCTCTATAAGGAAGCAATGGACGAACAACCAAGGCTTAAGCTCTCAGGAGGTAATGCAAGCTGCTTCTTAAGTACAGTGTAGTCCTCAAGGCCCCACAAAGGAATGTCCACACACTATGTTATGTAATAACACAGTTCTTTATATAAATAAGGTTCAGAATATATACACAATCAATAACACACTTTGTGCTTTGGCAATACTATGATAAATATGTACAATGTCTATCTGGTACCAAAGTTAACTCTTTACTCTTTTAAAATGCACCAACTGCTGACAGTTTCAATGACATACAATTCTAATAGCAATGTGAATCAACATCAGACATAGGAAGCAAGAGAGGTTAGGTTAAACAATGGCAGAATAGTTTGTCCCCCTACCATGAAACAGTACTGTGTGAGGATCATCCCACCTGGGCAACCTGTAAATAAAGTGTATCAACAAGCCCAGTTCATATATGTGTAAATAGTCGTGTTTCCTGGTCAAAAATGCTCTACTACCCCAATGTACCCGAGTTAGCTGATTCGTCGAGGACTCGTCGAGGAATCGTCGACGGATTCCTCATGAGCGGACTCCCTTTAAAGCAGGAGCCACTGTCATTGAGATGCTGTGAGGGGGGTGATTTGCCCAGACAGGAGAGGTGGCGGGTATGGGCCTACCAGGCTCAGAAACGGGCATGTGCCCGCCCTGCCACAACGGACGCGAACACGGCCTGAGAAGGCCCAGAGGAGCCTAGGCAGAGGAGAGAATACACCCTCGGGTCTGGGGTATCGGCCCTGCGGGGCCTGCAGTGGCACATCACAATAAAGGTTGAAGGACTCTCACAAGCCCGCCACATGGACCTCACCCCTCAGAGAGACACAAAGTATTAAAGTAGGAGCCGCTACTGTGCATCGGGGACCAGAACCTGGGAGCTCCCGGCTTTCCCCCAGATGGCCCCCTCTGCTCTTGGGTGTGCGGTAACACCTAACAGGAGAATTAACACCCCACGCACTGGACATTACAGGCAAGGAGAGGGGCTGCGGTACATGGACGCAAGGGCGAGACTGGCCCCCTTTGAATACACCCCACGGATCTCAGAGGGAGGAATGCCCGATCGAGGCAACAGGTCCATAATGGGAGAGGAAGCCGGCGCCACTAAAAAGGACGTAGCTGCCCTCTTGGAGGAGATTAGAAGCTTGAGGGCGGACACTGGAGGGAGAGTCGATAAGATCACTCACAGGATTGACAAGATGGAGGAAAGACTGGAGGAGGTGCAACATAACCAGTCTTCCCTGGACACGATGGAGACCCAAATTGAGGTGCACTTGACAGAGGTAGAAAGGAGGGAGGAGGAAATCCTCATGAAGATGGATGATCTCGAGAATCGTGAAAGGCGGAATAACCTCAGGTTATTTGGGATCCCTGAGAAAGAGGGGGAGTCCGAGAAAGACCTACAAAGTGCCTTATACGCCATCACCAAACTGATCTTTGACAATGATTCCATTGACGAGGTCAAGATCGAGAGGATACACAGAGCTGGTTGTGCGGTGGGTGGCCCCAGCTCTTTCCTTGTCCGCTTTCACAGCTATGGTGATAGACTCCAAATCCTGGAAAATGCATGAAAAAAGGGCCCAGTGATGTACGGGCCTACAAGACTCATGGTTTTCCCGGATCTGTCCTCCTTCACCGTCTCAAAAATAAGGCTCTGCTCACCCGTCACCAAGTGACTAAATGAAAAAGGAATCAGATATAGGTGGGGTTTCCATTTCTCCGTCTCGTTCAATAGTGGAGGGACATAAATATAGACTCACCACGGAACAGGACATTAAGAGGGCCACAAGCGAACTAACTAAAGACGTGGAGAACCCGTACACTTCAAGGGGTCGGAATCTGGACGGAGGACAGTGGCAAACACAGGGATCAAGGATAAGACGTATCTTGGGCTAACGGAAGTTCAGAAAGCTGAACAGCTCTCCAGTGGATGGGACCTGAGATGTTAAGCGAGCACATGTTATCATATAGTGGTTGAGGAGGGAGGAAGAATTGAATAAGGAACCCGGACCTAAGCGGCCTGGCTGTTTTCTGTTTCCCACTGGGGGGGGTTCGCCCCACCCCACGGCTTTGTTGAGGGGGTGCTTTGGTTTAAAAGGGGGAGGGGGAGAGCGCTATGAAGCGGTATAGGGGATAATAGGTGTGAAGTGGAGGGGGGCTCAAGAATAAATGGCGTAAAGAGAAGGGGTCCAACTCGGGGTGGGGGGGGTCCTGTAGGTGGTTCGGTCGCCGCCCAGTGATGTTAACAGGGAGGGGCCAAACGCTGGATGTGGGAGCAATGGTGTCAAGGGGTTGGGAATGGGGGGATGGTGGTGGGGGGAGTTTAACTGGTACGGGTTCTCCCAGCGCTAGTGATTTCAATGGGAAGGGTTAATGTTGACACTTCGAGATACCACAAGTGGAACGAAAAAAACTCCCAGATAGGGATAACATGACAACACCAGTGGAAAATAGGCCCTGGCGGGGGGACCTACGAAAAGGCACTCTGGACGTGAAAGGTTTGAACTTGCCCACCAAACGATCCCTGGTGGCAAAGGAATTTCAAAGGGCGGAACTAGATGTCATGTTCCTCCAGGACCCAAAAAGGGTCCCATGAGGGCAGGTCGGCCGGGAGAAAGGTGGAAGTGGGTATCCTTGTAAAGAAGGGACTTAGAATGGAAATCACAAAGTATTGGTCCGATATGGATGGGAGGGCCCTGTTGGTCTCGGGAGACATTAGAAAGGTGAGGTTCACGTTTGCCACTGTATATGCCCCCAATCAGGGACAGTTGCGATTTCTGAAAGCCACAATGGCGAAATGTTGGTGGAAAGCTTGGGGCACCTGATCACAGGGGGTGACTTCAATATATGTGCCGACCTGGACATGGACAGGCAAAGACTTGTGGACCCCAGTCACTGTGAGTTTCAGGACTCACTGGGGGATTGTGGGTTAAGGGACATATGGCGCCACCTCCACCCATGAGCACAGGGTTACACATACTACTCCCCACCACACTGGACCTACACAAGGATAGATTACCTCTATATTTCTAGAGACATATGGGAAGAAGCACAGGGCTCGGAAATCATTCCGACTTCCTGGTCTGATCATGATATGGTGACGGTGGATATACAGTGGATGGGTCTCACCTCCAAAGGGTCCAAATTGAGGTCTAATGAGTCCCTATGGAAGGACTCGGTGTTCCACTCGGAGATGAATAAGAAAATAGAGGAATATTTCAAGACAAATGACACAGGGAGGTGGATAAGAGAACCGTTTGGGAGGCAGGGAAGGTGACTTGCCGAGGGATATTAATTCGGGAAAGGGCCAGAAAAAAGATTAGTAGAGAGGAGATTGAGGGAAGAGATAAGACACCTTGACTCAAAAGCACACAACCCTTCCGGGAGTCGGGAGGGGTGCATACAGGAGACGAGGGGAAAGAGGGAAGAACTGAGGCTCTTGGAGGAGGGGAACGTTTCCATAGTCTGCATTTTTTTAAACAAAGGTTCTACGATAAAAGGTACAAAGCAGATTCCCTACTGGTGGCGAGGTTGAGGGGCCAGCATGCAGATAGGTGGGTTGTGGCAATTGAGGGACATGATGGAACAATGGAACCCATGGGGGAGATGATTTCAAAGGCCTTTGCAGCCTTTTATGTGAAGTTGTATGCCTCGGAAGTGAACACTGAGGCGCACAAACTAGACTCCTATTTGGAGACCACTAATCTGCCCAAACTCTCAGAAGAAGAAACTACCATGCAGGAGGCTGTCATAATTGAAGATGAAGTCAGAAAGGCAGTGAAAAGGTTACCCTTGGGGAAGGCCCCGGGAGAAGACGGTTTCACTGCAGGATTCTATAAAACATTTTTCCTCGCTCTACTCCCTTTCATGACCGAGTTGTTTAATCACTTACTGAACAAGGGCCGGGCCCCAGAATCCTTCTCCTGGGCTCTTATTACAGTGATACCTAAGGTGGGTAGAGACCCTCGGAGGTGTGGGGCCTATCACCGGATCTCCCTCTGTAACACAGATGCCAAGCTCTATACCAGGCTGATAGCCACGAGACTGGAAGGGTATATGCCCAGATTGATCCACTCTGACCAAGTGGGGTCCATTAAGGGGCACCATGAGGAAAACATCACGCCTAATATATGCATCCCAAGAGATGGGGGGACCCGTCCCTTCTCTCAATTGACACAGAGAACGAATTTGAGCAGGTGGAGTGGGGTTTCCTCAGGGCGGTCCTCGTTAAATCTGGTATTGGGGAAAGGCTTATTCGAGGGATTATGGCAGTGTACATGTTCCCAATGGCCTCTGCCATGGTAAATGGGAGGTACTCATGTTGGTTCGCACTTAGGAGGAGAACTAGACAGGGGTGTCCCCTCTCTCTGACATCGTATGCCCTGTCAATAGTACCCCTTGCCCAGAGGATCAGAGATGATTCGGTTGTGGTGGGTATTTCAATGGGGGCTGGGGGTGCGGACTACAAGGTTGCCTTATATGCAGCTGACATGCTGCTACATATAAGTGAACCCCTGGTTTCCATACCGGCAGCACTCCAATTGATTGAAAATGATGGTACCGTGGCCGGGCTTCAAATTAACAGATCCAAATCGGTTCTTTTCCCACTGGACAGAAGGAGGGATGGGGATATTGGGAGGTTTGCACAACTCGGACTGGAGGTTAACTTAAAAACAATTAAATACTTAGGCATTAATCTTACGAGGGATCTCAAGACGCTATTTGAAGCCAATTATCCCCCACTGATGTTAAAAATACATATGGACATAGTAAAATGGCAAAAGCTAACAATTTCATGGTTTGGTCGTCTCAATGCTATGAAAATGGTGGTCCTCCCAAGGGTTTTGTACCTATTTGAAATGTTCCCCATAAGGATTCCAGAGACATTTTTTCACGAAATACAGGGGGCCCTTCATAGGTTCCTCTGGCAGGGGAAAAAGGCAAGAATTCCCAGAGCAACCCTGCTTTTACCAAAGGAGAAGGGGGGCATCCCTGATGTGAGGCTCTACTTTAAGGCTTCCCAACTCAGAATCCTAATTCCCCACCTCAGGTCCCAACAGACCAACAATGGCTGGCCCTGGGCACATTTCACCTGCACCCCACTACGGTTGGGGAATGGTTGTGGGTCCCCAGGAGTAAGTTGCCACAGAGAATCTAAGAGCACCCTCTCCTGGGGACAATATGGGACATCTGGAGACAAGGGGCGGGCATGAAGGGAATTCCCACATGGCCTTCGCCCCCGGGTCACCTCTGGGTGCCGCGAGTAAGAGATGCCATACCTAATCCTGGAAGATTTCAGAAATGGTTTGAGGCCAGTCTTGAGAACATAGGACAGCTCTTCGGGGAGGGCACTTTCATTAATATAACAGACCTAAAGGAGGCCTTGCACATAGGCAAACTCTCAGTATCCTTGTTCTTACAGCTAAAGGGGCCCTCACTGAGCCAAGCATTAGGGAAAAAACAAGGAGAGATCTCACTCCCTTTGAAACATTGCTGGACAGGGGTACTGAAATGAGAGGGTTGATATCTGCCATGTATGGGGCCTTGGTCGGGGCGGGGGGTGGGACCAGGCAGAACCTGAGAGGGTGGTGGGCAAGAGAGTTTGGAGTGAAGATAGACAAAGTCCTCTGGAGCAGACTGTGCAGGGGGGTTTCCAAGACATCATTATCATGCCAGTACAGACAGCACTCCATCAAGCTCCTCCATAGGTGGCAATTTGACCAAGTCCGACTGTCGAACATGTTGCCTACTGCAAGTCCCACATGCTGGAGGGTTTGTAAAGAGACAACCGATTATTGGCACACGTGGTGGGGCAGCTCCAGGATATAGATCTTCTGGGATGAGGTCCTAGGGTGGATCAGGTACATAGACGGTATAGCTAGAAATATCTCACCCCTGTTGGTCTTGTTTGGGTTAGAGGAGGACGAGGGAGAGTATTCCGATCTCCCCAAAATGGCAGCGGCCTTACTGCTAGCCGCTAGGGCCTGCATTGCTACCAAATGGAAAAATGAACACCCACCTAGAAGGAGAGAATGGTCCAACATTGCCAAACATATTTATACCATGGAAAGAATCACGGCGGGGCTTCGCGGAAGGGCTGGACCAATGGAAATGGACTGGCACCCCTTTATTGCATGTTATATGAAGCCGGACCCATAGGCAGGGTGGCTCGAGGTGGTATTTCCTAGGGATGGGGTCCAAGAAAGAGGGGGTGAAATACAGTGACCTGAGAGGAGAGGCTGCGCTGTTCAGACCTTCACAGTAGGGAAAGGGGGTGACAAGGGGCCTAAGTGCAGATGTGTTCACTTGGCAGGGGTTGCAGAACTCGATCAAAGATGGAGTAAGCCATACCAGGAGGAAGAGTGGTGGCAGGGGAGGGGGAAGGGGGGAATACCGGGGATGTTTGTTGGGGTTTTTGAATTTGTAATGCTGTAATTTTGTAATGTCATACTCTTCTGCAAAATAAAATAAAACCAAATGTGAAAAAAATAAAATAAAGCTGAAGCAAAGAGCGATTTTACCTCGAGCAAGAGGCTGATGAGGGTATATTTCAGACTATTTCAGCAATGATGAAACAAGGAATTCTGGTGCCATCTGAATCATTGTGTAACACTGTGGTGTATCCGATCAAAACATCTAAAGTAGGGTTGCAGAGTTTTATACAAGATATGATACTGATTAACCAGATTGTAGATGCAGAGTTTCCTTTAGTTCCTTATTCAGAGACGATACTATGTAGTATCCCAGTGGAAGCTCCATATTTCACGTGATCGATTTGAAAAATGCATTTTTCTCGATCCTGTTGCACAAAGACTCACAAGACTTTACTTCCTTTACGTTTCGCCAAACTCGACTGAAACATACTCGTTTGCCCCAGGGGTACTGTGAGTCCCCATTGATCTTTAACAGAGTCCTACATATGGACTTAGACAATATTAATCTTAAGTGTGCGGTGATACAATACATAGATGACATTTTTAATTTGTAGCACCATGGAAAATGAGTGCAGACAAGATTCTATTCAGTTGATGACTATCCTAGCAGACAAGGGATATAAGGTAGACAATGAGAAGTTACAATACTGCCAAGAAGAGGTGTTATACATAGGGCAGCTGATTTCACATGAAGGAAAGAAGGTGACACCTGAATGAGCTGAGGCTATTAAGAAAACCTCAAATCCGAATACAGTAAAACAGATACAACAGTTTTTGGGGTTATGCAACTATGTTAGAGCCTGGGTGTTTGATTACAGTTCATACACAAGACCTCTTTTGCAAGCTTTAAAGAAAGCACAAGTGGATAAAGTAAAAATAGAATGGACTGAGGAAATGGAGGAAGAGTTTGAGGAGTTGAAAAAAACAATTTGTACAGCCCCTGTTTTGGGAATTCCAATTATGCTGAGGAATTTTATTTGTTTTCACACACAAATGGGACAGTCATGACATCAGTGCTTACACAGAGAACTACATTGGGGTATAAGCCTTTAGCATATTACAGTGGGATTTTAGACCCAGTTATGAGAAGACACTTTCCTTGCGAACAGTCATTGGCAGCTGCCGTGTTCGCAATTGAGAACTCTACAAGTATTGTTATGGGCTGCTCTATGACTCACTTTGTGGCGCATGCTCTGTTTGCCCTTTTAGAGAAGCCCAAAGGTACATTGACATTCCAAAGAGCTTCAGCATATGAGGTAATGATTTTGAAACCGACAATTAAAATTGTAAGATGTAAAATAGTGAATCCTGCCACATTCATAGCTGAGTCAGTGAAAGAAGGTGAGCATGTGCATGACTGTGCTAATTATATTGAATTTTATGATGATATACCCTGTGTGAAGGAAAATGCTTTTGCAGGAGGGGAAATTCTCTTTATTGATCGTTCTTCAAAAAGGGATCAGACTAGTGGGGAAAGGCATTCAGGCGCAGCGGTAGTGAGGCACGAAGTTTTAGCAAGTGCAAGGCTACTGTCTCACTTTTCAGCGCAAGCAGCAGAATTGGTAGCGCTTATTGTCGCACTTGAAAAACACAAAGGGCAGGATTTGACAGTGTACAGTGACTCTGACTAAGTGACATCAACCGTACACGCAGGGTTAGCAAGTTGGAAAAGGAGGGGCTACCTCTGTGCGGATGGCACTCAAGTGCAGCATGCATCCTTATTGGACAGGCTTATTAAGGCACTACAGCTCCCAGTGGCCATATCGGTCGTTAAATGCACAGCTTACACTAAGCACACATATATTTTATCTCTTGCCGGGAACAAAGCCGCAGATGAAGAAGCCAAAAGGGTTGCATATTCCCCATATATTTTGAGTTTTGATACTGAGAATATTAAAGAAAAAGTAGTCACAACCATGTTAGTGCAAGAAGGGTTTTATAAAATATTAATAAGCCAACTAATGGTGATTCAAGGTAGTGCACCGAAGCAAGAGCAGGAATTATGGAAGCGGAGGGAGCACTCTTTATCCCCCAAAGAAGCATTATGGCAACAGGATAGCACTGGAAAGCCGGTGATGTCAGAAGCCTTATTAAAGGTCATGCTTCAACAGCTGCCTTATCCCGCACATGTAACTAGGGAGAGTCTTGCTGCAACGATTGCAGAAGACTGGTTCATTCCGAATTTGTTGGAGCATGTTGCACAATTTATAGTGAACTGCATCGTGTGTCAAAAGTCTACTGCTAGGCATACACTGAGAACAATTAGAGGTGTAATACGTCAACTGAATGTTCCATTTCAGCATTTACATATCGCCTATGTCGATATGCTGCAGGTGTGTAATGTCTGTTAGTGGTGGTGTGTCCCTTCTCTAGGTGGATCAAGGCAGGTCCGTGTACACACCCTGATGCCACTTGCGCAGCAAAGATTTTAGTGCATGAAGTCTTCCTGAGATGGGGTGTGTGTGTGAAGTGCTGAAATACAACAATGGGCCCCATTTTAAACACATGTTTTCTTCTGATTATCACCCACAAGCAAAAGGATTATGTGAGAGACTCAATGGCCACCTTACAAAAAGGATTAACAAGATTAAATTAACTTTGAAGAAGGGATGGGTATACTGCCTACCCTTAGCTTTATATGCCCTTCGGAATTAGCCAGGTTCAGACCATCATCTCACCCCTCACGAATTAGTGACAGGACGGCGAATGAGAATGCACTTTACACCTCCAATATGGGAGTAGAAGTGATTCCCAGAGTGTAGCTAAAACGTTAGGTGATGAATTGTATGACTATTTGACATGTATGACCTCTAGCATCTCTCTCATTTCAGATCAGCTCAAGTGCCAGGGGGGTCGGTCTCAGAACACAGATGAAGACAATTCAACAACCAGCCCAACTGAACTTTTATTGGCATCCAAGTTGTATGTTGGTTATCTAGTGCTGATTAAAAACTTTACCCGAAAGTGGCATGAGACACGTTTTAATGGCCCCTTTTGCATTGAAAATATAACCCCTTCAGCTGTGAAGGTCCAAGGGAGACGAGCTTGGCTTCACTTAGGAAATGTGAAAGTCTACAAAGGTGAGACCCTCCCTTCCACCGTTGCCGATCCAGAAGCAAGACAAGAAGAAGAATGTCAGCGTGTGCAGACTCGATCGATGACAAAGAAGAAGGCCGACAAAACAACGACCAGTGAATGATGAGATTTAGTTTGGACTGAAATTCTGGTGATACTCCTTATAGATATTTTAGCATGAGTACAAAGACTTGCAGCGAATTTTAGTAGGCCAAAAATGAACATTAGAAATACATTGACGTATCAAAATTATGCTAAAATGTCAGTTCATGATCAGAAATTGGAAACAAGCTCAGTATCCAGATTCATTACTTGGTGCATATCTGTTGTAAGCAGTTAAACATATGGAACTTACTGATAGCAATGTGCATATGCTTGTGCTTGCTGTTTTTGCATTTATCCTTTGAGCTTATCCAGCTCTTGCCAGAAGAGACGTTGATATTTGCACGTTTTTATAGGATCCTAAAAGTGGCCCTGTGATCAGAAGACTCATCATTACAATAATAGAGCACATTTTATAGTAGCAAGTGTAAAGAAAGTTGATCAAATTGTATTGAAACTGAAAAAGGTAGAAATTGGCACAGTTCAAGAGAATTAACAAGTACTTCAAGTACCAGGATGGCGCAAAAGGTGGACGCCTATGTTTTTGTGCATAACATATGCCTGTACAATCACTCATTTTGTCTTTCTGTTTCTCATGTTTCACACTCTCTATCATGTTGGTACTCCTGATGAGACAAAAGCCCTTGAGGCTCTACCTACTGTGAGAACTGCGTTTGATTTTCTTCACTTTCATTAAACAAATTTTCCATATGGGAGATATAGGAGAAATGCAGAAGAAGATAGTGAGGGGATAAATACCGATCTAGACAATGCAGCACACTTGGGTAATAATAAAATGTGGTATCAGCACATGAGAAGGGTGGGAGAAAGAATATCTAAGGAGAGTTGCTACATTTGTGCTGTCATACCCTATGCCATGAATACAGTGCAAACTTTAATTTCCTGAAACATCCCAGAACATGATGCCAGGTGCCTCGTTCATCTTGCAGCATGTATGACCAGAGGACAATTCCAGGGAAGTTGGACCACTTTACGATGGAGATCGAAATGGTTGTTTCTGTTTCAGGATGATTATATCAAGACTTCACAGATGGAGAAGCAACCTGGATGGAAGAGCAAGATGCTTGTGCATCCTGCAGGTGCCCAGAAGGAGGTTGCAATGAAAGACATGAAGAGAAAGGAATGCCCTGATATGACAGAAATAGCTGAATCGCTGAGGATGTTGGGAACAAACTCAAGTCTTAGTCTATGGACAAGTGAAATCCAAAACGGGATGGGAAGGAGAACGGATGTCATGTGCAGCTCATCTACTGAAGTCAGAATATGTGCAAGAGGTACGGAGAGTACACCATGGGTGTTTGAAGTCATGGGCTAAGTATGCCAAACTGCTGACATGGGTAGAAGATGAATCAGGTCCAATGGCTGTGGTTCCATTGGCGAATGCAAAATTGTGTTTCTGAAGAGAAGGAAGGAAAAATGTGGGAAATAACATAGGCTACAAAACTACAGTTGTCATGACCAGAATGGGAGCTGGGACAGCAGTCCTGATGGATCAATATTGGGCCTACATGAAGCCGCCCAAGGACTGGGGAGGGACGTGCTCCTTGGTGCTCATCCATGTTCCAGCATTAGTGATTCCTCAGAGCGACCTGAACATTGGAGAAGTTCCAAAAGTAAATGCTCAATTGAGCTAAATCAATAGAAGCATATGAATACATTCCTTATGAACACAGGTTGTTCAGTAAGACTGCTTCAATTTTCACTACCTTTTTCATGCCTGCGATCCAGACGATGGTTAATGCCAAGTGGTTGCAGATTACAAGATGGGAGCTTCTGCAGACAATTAACACCACCATAAAGGGATTCAATGCTATCAAGGAAGAGCTGAGGGCCATATGATTGATAACAATGCAAAACAGATATGTCCTTGACATGATCACAACGATGGACGGAGGAATTTGCGCCAAAATCAGGCCATCATATTGCACATTCATACCATCTCACGATGAAGAGAATGGGTGCCTTGACAGAGGCCATAACATTGCTGACAAACCTGCATAAACAGATGGACGATGAGACTGAGGACATTGCAGATGACAGTTGGTTTACGTCCATATTCTCATGGATTCCGCATTAGATGGCGAGCATCTTCAAGTTTCTTGGCGCAGTATTTGTAATGGTGCTGTTTTTTAATTGAATTGATATTTTATTTCTATCGCGCTCATACACAAGTGTTTCAGAGCACAACAAGGCAAAGGAAGTGGAACAGGGGAGAACAAAACAACCATCTTACTAGGCCCAGTGATATTGAGAACCTGCAAGTGCATGGGAGAGGGGGAGGGGAAACGTGCATGTAAAGGGTGGAGAAAAGGAGAAAACAGATAAATAATAATAAATTGATAAATAATAAAGGCAACAAACAGTGGTAGTGCAGCCAGCAAGTGGCAAGTGCTGGGTCTAAGGCAGCAGACTGGGTAGGTCTGATAAGTGCAGGAAGAAAACGTGAGGGGGAACTGTATGGTTACAGAAAAAGACACCAGTGCAAGAGGTGGCCCACAGGCAGTGTGGGAGGGTGCCAGGGTGAGCAGGTACCTTGGCCCAGAGGACAGAGGGTGGCTAGATGCGCGGTTGCCGAGGGAGAACAGAATCAGCAGGGGAGAGGAGGGGCGAAGGCAGAAGCAAAGAGGAAGGTCTTGAGGTGCTTTCGGAACTGGAGATGGTTCTCCTCAAGTTTTAGAGTGGCAGGGTGGCTGTTCCTGAGGGATGCCCCAGCCGAAGACAGAGATCTACCTCCAGCTGGTTTCTTTGAAAAACGACTGACCCAGAGGGAGTTAGAGGTAGAGGAGTGGAGTGCTCGAGAGGGGAGGTATTTGCAGAGGGATAGCTGAAGGTATGTTGGACCCAGGCCCCAGAAAGCCTTGTGGACAATGCAGAGGGTTTTGAATTTAATTCTAGCATCCACTGGGAGCCAATGGAGAGATTTCAGAGCTGTAGAGATACCATCCCAGTGCTTGAGGCCAAGGACAACTCTTGCAGTCCTGTTCTGGATAAGTTGCAAAGGGTGGAGAGTAGAGGCTGGAAGATTTAGAAAGAGGCTGTTGCAATAGTCCAACCTAGAGAGAACCAGAGCTTGGGAGACAGTGAGCTTCTGGGGGAAGGAGAGGAAAGGCAAAGTACCTCTGAGGAGGTGCAGTAGGAAGTTTGAGTTTTTTGAGACAACAGGGATGTGGGCAGAGAAGGAAAGTGTGGAATCAAAGGTGACCCCGAGGGTCTTAGCCTCGCAGGTGGGGATAGGTGGAGGGCCAAGGTAGGCCGGCCAGAGAGTGAGGGGAAAGGATGGTGATGGTGTGCCGATGAGGAGGATCTCAGTCTTGCTGGCGTTCAGACAAAAGATAGTTGGCGGCACACCAATCTTGATTGGCAGTTAGGCTATCGGAGATGAGAGAGGTAGAGGAGGTGGCCGAGGGCAGCTTGAAAATGAGTTGAGTGTCGTCTGCATAGCACTGGATGTTTGAGCAGAAAATGACAGTGCAGTGGGCGAGAGTTGCCAGGTATTGGTTGAAAAGCCAGAAAGCCAGGGCGAGAGGTTAGACCCCTGGGGAACACCACAGGTGGAGTGGAAGATAGATGATAGAAAGGACCCAAGTTGGACCTTGGAGGGTCGATTGGAGTGGATTCTGTATGATCAGGATAATTACACAGTATATAAAGACAGCAAAGAAAGCAGTAGGAATGAAGGTCATGATGTCGAATCAGGGCTTGGACCCAAGGAATTGACTGATGATGATGTCAGAAAATACATAAAGGCCTGCATCGTAGCTCCTGAGGGAACGAAGATCCTGTATCTGAAGAATCATAAGACGTATTTAGGATGTTGGGTCTACTGTAATCCGAATGGACAGTGCAGCTACATGTCCTGAAGTGTGGATGAACAGGTCAAATCAGCCGGCATCCTGAGGGGGGTGATGAAGATCTGGACTCCAAAGAAGCACTTCTTCAAGAGAAAATATCAAGATGTGGAAACCGGTTAAGAAGTGGTTGATGACTCGACCAGAGGGGGGAATGTAGAGGAACAGTTACATGCCTCTGCAGGAAATCCGATCCTGCAGAGGCATGTAACCTCCTGTATGTTGGAAGTCTGGGATCGTGCCATGCTTGACACCAGAATTTGTGACCATACCACTGCGAATATTCAAGAAAAGGTATCCACTGAGAAAACCCTATCAAATGTATGCCCAAAGAGATGACAATCTTGAGGGAGGAACTCCCAGAGGGAATATGAAAAAGAGCACGAAGAGGAGCTGGTGACGTAATGAAAGACAAGCGTGCCACCCTGAGAATACTGGCTGAAGAAAATGTATGGATCTTACAGAAACTGATGACGAAGTTAAGAATTGAGTAAACTTTCATATGCAAAAAGAAGATTGCATGTGTGCGAAGCACTGCAGAAAATGCAAGCCATTCAATAACTATACAAATGCTGTAACACAAGTAGATTAAGACATCTTTAAAGCTGGCTATACTTGGTGAATAGACTGCAGGCGAAGCCGCCATTGTATAGAAACTGGACATCGGTGTCATGAATTCAGTAAGCCCGGGCCCATTGATAGGAAAGGCAGAGAACTGCGTCGCAGTAAGATTTAGCTGAGTTTGTGGACACAAATGTTGAGGCTGTTTGGCCTGGTGTCAAAGCTGAAGCAGCCAAGACTGGTTATCTATTCTTGAAGGCGGTGAATGTGAGAAGCTGAATCATCCCTTGTTAAGGTGCAAAGAAAGAATACCATGCATACCTAGTTTTATTCATTTAAGACATTCAAATGCTGCAAAATGGACCAAATCGTGGTCTCCTGTCACGTGAGCCAAAAATGGAAACAGAGTTGAGCATGGAGTTCTAGAATAACGATAGTGCGTGCTCGCACTCCATTATATTCTCAGAGACAAGAATACTCTGCAAGGCCAAGTTCAAAGACAATCTTCATGGCAGAAGGCATGGGTAATGAGAGATGTTGGGCAAGTCCACCTCCTGACACATGGGTCTGAGCTTACGTGCTGCTAAGTGAACCGAACATTCCAGACATGGTACGAGCGAGCCAACCAATTATAGAGGGCCATATAACGAAAGACTTTATAGTTTGAGAGCCAATGATATACTGTGTACTTAATAGTTTTGAAGATTACATGTTTTAGAGGTAGGCATAAGTTGTCCACCTGACAGTCGATATCCAATCACAATCCCACCCCTTATGGAAAGTATACTTAGATGTTCCCCTGGAAACTATCACATCCCTTCGTAGGTTTTTCTAATTTTCCACGCAGTGTGACATCACCTATGATGAATTTTTAGTATATAAATGTGTTTTTATGTGAAATGTACTGAGAGCTCGAGCTAAAGTCCGCTGATGTCCGTTGCAACGCCCTGTTTTAGACAATTCATATTAAAACAGCACACTTTGCCATCTTTCTGAGTTGGTTCAATTATTTGGTGTTAGGAGTTATTCTGCACCCCATCCATTGCATGCACACTATCCAAAGGGCTCTAAGCTCACAAGAGTCCTACTCCCACACTTTCTTGTGGGTTCCTAGTATGTATCAACCTAGCAACATCCCACTCTGACACCATATGCGATGAGTCAGTAGTGTGAGGGGGACAACTGTTAGATGATTTATCGAAGTATGCCATTTTATTCTTAAAATAATATTTTAAAAAACATTCATTGTCCTACTCTGCTGAGGAATTCCCTGCCTAACCAAAGCTAAGGGAATACATTTTAACACAGGAATACTGGCCCTCACACTAAACAACAAACATACAAAGAAAATATATGGCAATACAGCATGACATGAATACCATTTACAGTTCCTAAATGACCTTCTAATGTCCTGGGTAATTTCCCTTCCCCATGATTCAAAGTCACTTCTGCAAATGTTCAACCAAAGAAAGAAAATGGGCCTCATTATAAGTTCGCCGGTCCGGGAACTACGGTACCGGTAAGCATGCCGGTACTGTAGTTCCCGGACCGGCAAACTACGAGTTGTGCTCGCGGGTGCCCTTCTGCCCGCCAGATCGGACCTGGCAGGCAGAAAGGCACCCGCGAACACAGCATGTCTGATGCACCGGCACCGTTATAAACGGTGCCAGTGCATCCGAACACCCCATTCACATTCAGCCCAATAGAGCCGAATGGGAATGGGGAGCATCTTTTTCCAGTGCCCGCAAATGGGCAATTACCGGGTCCGGCAGGGCCGTAATGACCCGGTAATTGCCCATTCGCGGGGCGCTGGAAAGAAAATTACACCAGCGGCAGCCGTGCCTGTACTACAGTTCTCCTTTGGGAACTACAATTAGGAACACCCGACCACTCTTTGTTATAGTTTTCAGAAGTTAAATACGTTCACAGTGGATTGAATAAGATTAGGTATACGGCAATGGTCTTTACAATGTTTACTTTCTTCAATTAGTGACACGTGACCACTCCTCCGAATAGTATCAGTCGTATAATGGTGAAAAATGAAAGAATGAACAGCATTATTTTTCTGACGCGAGTAAACATCCTTTTCATTCACACGCACATGCTACATTTTCCATTATTTAGATACTTCAGAGTAACAGTCTTAGAACAGTGAAAAAGGGATGTAAGCAGTCTTTTACTTCTACATGAGTAAACAACCTTTTCATTTACACATGAGTGCTACATTTCCCATTGTTCAGGTACTGCAAGTATTAGAACGCCGAACTTCACTCACAGACTTCTTTAACGCTTGCACTGCTTCTACAACCTCCACCTCGACTTCTGCCGCTTCTGGCAGCTTAGGGACCCACACCTTTCTTCCGTGAAGGTGTCTCTGGTCCGGTCACACGTCTGGAGCCCCTCTCGCTCCTAAGACCCACGGTATGGTAACTGCTCCTCGTCTCGGTCTCCAGCACATTCAGAACGCAGCAACCATGGCAATAAGGCTCACATGCTGAAAGACAGCTTTCCTATACGCCGTCTGCTGCGCAGCCTCTGCACTTCAGGGTTTGGGGGAACAGGACCCTTACACGCAGGTGAAATCTGTTGTTCCCATGTTCCGGCATCCCTCTTGTTCTCCTACTTCTGCTCGGTTTGCCAGCCTCGTGTCTTCATCTTTCGGCTACTACTAAGGCTCACATTCCAGTCACAGATCCAGTTCCCTCCTCTCCTTCCTCCTGCTTGCACCTGATGGGGCCTTTTAGGCCTCCCAGGTTCCTTTAGGTGTGGGCTGTTAGGCTCAATTGCCTGACTCGTGCAACTGCATGCCTCGTCAGCCCTCTTCTTCGTCCCAGTACTTCTGAGATTCTGGGACTTGTTGTCCCTATCTACAAAGTTGTTTCTTCTAGCATTAGAGTTCAATTTAAGGGTAGCTTTATTTTCCCTGAACTCATAAAAAGACTTACTGTTAGAACTAGTTGTTATAGAGTAAGGTAATTTATTTAAGACAGCACTTCCATACACCTTTTTATTATACTATTGGGAGTAAGACGGGTGTTTAATTTGGGATACTTTGAAAGATTTGTCTGTTCTAGAGATTTGCTCACATTTCTAACAGATTTGTACTCTGGGTGACAGGTCTTACATGTAGATCGGTGACATCATAATGGCAATATGCTATTACCTGTTTTGACAACCCAGAAAGGTGTTTCCTTTAGAAGGATAAATACTTTGTTTCATCCCACGGGATCTCCTCACCACCCTGGGCCCTGTCTCCTCCCAGGTGATCCTCCCGTAGTATACCACCCCGAGGGTTAGGATCAGGAACCGTCTGCTTTTCCCTGACCACATGGGAGGAGACTTTTGGTAGAGTTTTAGTGAGGCATCTGTAGGATTCTTCACAGTACATGGTTCGAACGCCTGCATCTTCCTCGTCTCAGTACTTGGAGAATTCTGGGAGTTGAAGTTCCTAGATGTTGTTAAACACATGTTATTGGGATAGTTCTGTTTACTGGTTTTACAATGAGGAACCTTAGAAGAAAAAGGTGATATGTTGGAGCAGTGTGAGTTAGTGTCATGGTTGTGTGTTTGGCTGTATAAACAAGAAGATAAAAACAAGAAGAAGAGGGTTCACTTCTCCCACCGGTAGGAACACGTATCTGACAGTATGCCATGAGGGTCTGGGGCATCAGAGGGTCTTAATCATGGAAAAGGGTCTTCGTTAGAAGGGGGTCTTCCTCATGGGAAAGGGAAAGATACTGCGTCTTGTCCAGTGAAGTCATGACATCTCCCCTGTAGCTGTCTCCTCCCATGTTATCATCCCACATGAAACTGCCCCCATGGTCAGGATCAGGTAGCTGTTGACTTTCCGCAGTCACATGGAAGGAGGTCACCGCCAGGGAACGCGTGATGACTCCACCAGATTTATCACATACCCCTCCCCTTACTTCCTGGCTTCCTGCCCAAGAGTTATTCTCTTTGTTTTGAGAAGGGAATTTAGTAGTGTGGGGTATTTCCTTAAATTGGGATTTCCAATTCCAAATGAAACCTTTTGACAAACACTCCTCTTTTCCCCAGGAGTCTGTAGGAAAATACGTCTCGGGAGACTTGTTGACCTTCCTTAGGGTGATCTTTTTTTCAGGAGAAACAAGCTAGATGGTTCTTTTAAATAGGGAGTTCCACCTTTGTGGGTTTTTATCTTTATTCTTGCTACCCCTGAAACCCATTGATCGAACAGGGGAATGTCACTTCCTATTAATAGTTGTGCTGGGAGATTGGAAATCATGGCCACCACAAGATGTAATTCTTTCCCTAAAATGGTGATGGGGATTTGTGTTTGCGGGTGTTCCTCAATGTGATATGATATGATAAGTTATTTATAACGCACCTGTGCACAAGTGATTCTAGGCGCGACAAGACAAGGAAGGGAAGACAGAAGGAGGACAAAACAAACAATCTTACTAGGCCTTGTGTCATTCAGATCGTGCAAGTGCAAGGAGAGGGAGGAAGAGAAGGGCAAGGGGCGGGAGGAGGGGGGTCCGATGGTAACGCAGTAAGTGCTGCCAGGTAGGTGGCTCAATAAGTGCAGGGAGTCAGGAGAATGTAGGGTTGCAGAAACAGTGCCTAGGTGGTTGGGAGGCCCAGAGACAGTGCGAGGGGCAACTGGTCGTGCAGGAGCCTGGTCCCGTGGGTTCAGTGGGTGGCCAGGTAACCAGTTAGCACAGAAGACAGGAGCATCAGCAGGGGAGAGGGAGAGAGAAAGCGGAAGCGAAAAGGAAGGTCTTGAGGCCATGGACACAGCCTACTTTCGCTTTTCCAGTTTTCTTCCATCCCTGGGGAAGTAGGTTTGATCTTATGGCACATTTCTTACTCCCGGTATCCAACTGTGCCCAAATAGTCTTTTCCTGCAGGATACCAAGTACTCTGTAGGTAGTTTTGGCCCCAGTGCAAAGAAAGATGTGAGGTTTTCTTTTAGTCTTATTTTTCCCATTCAGGAGAATTTTCTTTGTGTTCTCTTCCCGACCTGCCAGTATCTCATCAGGTTGAGCATAGAGAATATTCACATTAGAAAATGCAGTCCTTGTTTCTTTACTTGGTAGCCCCTCACTGTGATCCTACAACGGTTGTGTGGTTAGGCAATCAATTATATTCAAAGGGCAATGCCTCGTCGGATGACCATACTGCCCACAAAAGAAACATTCTTTTTGATCTAAGAAAGGAAATGGGGTTAGGATAGATAGTATTTCTTTGGTTTCACCCCCTTTTCCTCAGGTAGCAAAACGTAGTCCACTACCCTATCAGGTGTCTCTAGTCCTTTTAGACCATTTAGTGGGGTCCCTGGGGTGGATTATATGTGTTCCTCCTGGTCAAAACAGAAATGCCTTGGAGGGAGTCCACATTCATCCCATGAGGGATTTGGCTCATCTCCTATGGGAGATGATGTTCTAGGGGATGGTATCTCCTCAGGGGAAAATCTATCTTTCCCATATGGAATGGGAGTATTGCACAAAGTAGAGATTAAGACATTTTGGGACTGAGAAACTTCACAGTTTTCTGTCTTCGTGGGAAGAGGGATCTGCCATGTTATTGGAGTATCAGTAACTCTACTCTCTTCCTATAATAGTCTTGACACGGTCTGATCGTAACTGGAGTCCGAGGTTTTCTCTGCCTCCAGCTTCGAGCCATACAAAAATAATTATTGGTATGTAAGCAACTAGTGGTGGCAACAGTAAAGACAGACACAAGTGATCACAGTTCAAGGGTGTTTATTAAACTGTATAGGTAGGTTGGAAAAACGCCAAATCTAAACCTAAATCTAAGATTGGAGCAAGCTACAACAATCAAATAATACTAAGGCAGTCCTAGTGGCGTCTTGTCAAATAAAAGAGCCTATACTAAAAAAAGCTATCCAATCCTTACAACTAAATACAAAAAGAATGTGGGATAGGGTTTCACAAGAAAAGAAAGAAGTGTTCATTAATGATAAATCAGGATGTTATAGCCGGGGGTCTCCCTTCCCCGCGTTCTTGAGCACAGAACAAGGCGGTACTCCTGGGCACAGCACACTCTCTGGCTTTCCCAGCATGAGACTACAGTCCCATTCTCGGTTATCAGGATCTTCGGTGGTCAAGTTTCTTTTACACAAAGTCTATTGCCCCTAGGGCTTGATGAATCAAAACAACAAAACAGGAGACCACTAGGGGGCACAGGCGAGATGGAAACCTGAGCGTTTGCCTCCCGCAGACCCTGCAAATAACTGCAGTCTAACACTGCCTTGCCCAGCCCGCGAGCAGACCTGACACGCCAACTAGCAGCAGCTCCCATCCGATTCACTCCCGATCGAAATTGGGGCAGATTTGCCAAAGATCTGAGCTCAAGCCACCTCGCCCTCACGACTTGGAACTGTTCGAGAAACGGTGCTGCTCAACTGCTCCACGAAACACGTGGTGACAACAGAAGAGTACAGGACCTTACTGCTCGCTGGCTGTTAGGAAGAATTCTCATTCTATGGCTAATTTCCCTCACCTAGTGAGTCCCCCAGCAGCTTTGCTGGATTTCTGGAGTTTATTTTTTTTCACTTGGTAAGAGTGTGCCTCTTTTTCCCACTCTTACAAGTGTTTTGTCATGGGCATTTCTACTTGTTGTGTGATGTTGTGCTCTGGAGCACACCACTCCATGAGCCCAACTTGTTGTGTGTGTTACACAGCACCTTCAGTGCAGTAACACAGGATTGTCTCTAAGACTTCCCAATGACTCCATTTTCTGGGGCTGACTACTGTCCCCCAGAAACAGGTAAAGTTGCCATTAACTTTACATAGTCACTTTAAACTACAGACTTACATGGAGTACTGGAAAGGGTTAATTCTTGTCCCTTTTTTGTCTGTGCCTCTCTGAGCTGTATTTTGCTCTTTTAACATTTAGACTTAGCTGGTGGCAGTGGTATCTACCCAAACATTTCTACCGCGATTATACTATAAAAACGTGGTATTGTTTTAGGCTATTATATTAGCCTCGAACATAAACCCGCTTGACCAAATACTCTTTCTTTTGGCTCCGATCAGGTTTATTCTCCATTTCTTTTTGTTAAAGTCCTTCTTGTGTTTTACTTCGCGTGGCAAACCAGGTTTGCCTTCTTTGTTCGCCATCTTTTGGCGGGCTTCTGCCAAGAAGCCCTCCTCTGGGCGCCTGGGTGTCTAGGTGGGCTGAATGTGAGGGAGGGGTGTAGTCACCCCCTGCACAGGGTATCCTAGGAAACCGAAGTCGCACTTTGCCATGATTGGCTGAGGTGGTTGTCCGGGCCGGACAACCCCCTGCTGCGTGATTGACAGCCAGGCTGTGTGAATGGGGGATTTTCGCATAAAAGGCAGGACTCTTGGGCTGGAAGTCAGAGTCGCCACTGGAACTACAAGGAACCGAAGAGAAGCAGAGAAGAAGACGGCTGCTGCAACTACCCCGTCCCGGTGAAGCCCTGCTGCATTCCTGAGCTATCTACCCTTCAACGACCAGAGAAGATCCAGTCCGGAGTCTTCTTCCCTTGAGCCTGGTGGGGTCCAGCAGCTCATCTTCCACAGCCAGAGGATCCTCTTCGTGGTTGAAATCGCTGCACCCTGCTGTAGTGGTCCGGATAGCCATCTGTAGAGCCACTCCTGTTTTAAAGGAGCGCACCTTTTATTCACCGTCGCTGCTGCTGGCTTCATCCATGAGTATTGCAGGTCCCTCCAGACGTCCTCCTTTTGGTCTCCACGACCGAAGCTCCAGGAACTGTGGGTCTGCAGGAAACTACCAGGAACAACTGCCGTGGCACCAGCTTCTTCATTGAATAAGGTACTGTGTCCAGCTTCGAAGAACTAGGGTGAATCCCTTTTCTCCTCATCCAAGGCTTGCCCTTGTCTTCCCTCCTTCTTATAATTTTTGCTTCCTCTGTTGACAATATCCAAGTACTCCTGGCGACGTTGAATCTTGAACTGTCTGACTGTGTGATCCTCGACAACAGGAAGCCAGTTCCACTTGACACTGGCTTCGGCCTATTGACTTTTATTTTCCTGTCAGCAAGTGTTCTCTGATTCTGTCTGCCTTGACAAAAGTATTGCCTATGATTTTTGCCCCCAACTCGCTTTGGTTAACTCAGGTGCTAAGTGTATTTTTGCTGCAGTAACATTTCTTTCCACGGATACGCGTATCTTTCGTAAGACAGAACATTACTGTCAAAAAGTGATCGCATCTGTATTCCCGGTAACGTCTTTTGTTTCACAACACCGGTCCGTAAAAACATAGGGTACTTACCTTGAGTTGTTCAGTGCCAAGAGAATTGGTTGTGTGTAGTATATTTTTTGTGTGGTTTTAATTTAATAGAAGTGAAGTGTTTTACCAACAGATGGTTTAGAAATAAATGTACTTTTACTTTTCAACCAAAAACCTTGAGTCAGTGTTTGCTTGAGTCACAGTAATTGTGGTCCTTTGAGTAATTTCTACTACTGCTCATTTGCTCTTGAGATAAGTCTGGCTGCTCCGCTACTGCTACCACTTTAACAGTGTAGTACAGGCTTGTACCAAAGGTGAACTTGTATTACCACTTGTAGTCTTAATTGTGTGTAGTGGTACCTAAGGGCACTGCACAGGATTCTGCCTAACACCGGCCTCCAGCTATACCCCTGGGCCTGGCTCTGAGCATCGTTCGCAGCCCCCACCACACATAAAGAAGCCCTCCACAGCGGCGCATCTGCAACATCGAAGGACTAGCTACCCAGAGGGAGCACTCGGCGTAGGCGGAGATTGACTGGATACAACGCACCACCACTCTGATGTAAGGCTCCAGCAGCAGCGGGCACCGCAACAGCAACGAGGCATCGCTCCCCCACTGGGAAGCACCCTGGTAAGGAGGGGGGAGTAAGGGGGAACTGAAGTAAAGAAATTCCCTTGGGACAATAGTCCACCTCAACCCCCCCGCCCTCACTCCAGAGGATAAGTCGCCGCTGGGGGAAGAGACCCAAAACGGACTCTGAGGGGCACACACAGGCGTGGAGGACAAAACGAGTGAAACCTCCTTTTTTGCCCACAACCCCCAGATGGCCCCCGTCACACAAGCCCTTCATAGGCGGTCTAAACCGCAGCATTTTCGGATCTGTGCATGCAGCAACAGAGTGCCTGGGCTCCTGAACACCCAGCCCTGCCCGCATCGATTTCTCAATACAGCGGATGGAGGTGATTTGCTACATCAGTCCAGGGACTCCAAGGACACACATAGCAGCAGCCCAGCCTCCCCATTAACAACCTTGAGTGCCGGGGGATGTAAACACCCCCAGCATACTGGCAAACTCACAACCTTCAGCAAGCCCAAGTTGGCCTAACGCGAAAAAGGAGTCTCCACTCCCTCCACACACACAGTGATTCTCACATGAGGGCGTAGACCAACAGACACTCTGGGGGCAAAACAGCACGACACAGAGACTTAAGGTCAGGGGTTGTGTCCAGAGAGGAGGCGCTGCCATCCCGGCTCTCCGAAGTAAATCCTGTGGACCCACGCTGAACCCACATCAAGCGGCTCCTTCAGTGGCTGCCCCAGAGGCGTTGCTAGGGGGGGCTGAGGGGGCTATAGCCCCGGGTCTTTTGGTTGTAGCCCCGGATAGAAGCTCGGGGGTTAAAACCAAAAGGCTATAGCTAGCCATGAGTCCCGCCAGTCCCGACATTAGCTTAGACCCTGAACGTTGCCAGACCTAGCAACACCCCTGGGCTGCCCCATACCCCCCTTCTTCGCCGTGGAGGCAATCCATAGCCAAAGAGCTCAGACCCTCCCCCCCCCCTGCTGCTCAGGGGAGTACAAGGTGAACCGGACCAGCGAGTCACAGACTCTGATCTGATCTGACCTTGCAAACTTGCAGATAAGTGATCAGTAAACCCGCCCTTGGGGTGCCCTCTCGTCCCCCTGTGGCACATCTCTAGCTGAATCGCCCCATGGACAACTACACACAGAGGCAACTGGACTCAGCGGAAGGGCCAAAAATAATATAAAGAGAGGAAAATAGGTGAAAATTAAAAAAAAGAGGAAAAGAAAAGGTGGCAAAGACAGTGGAATACATGACTCAGGCCGCAAGACAAGTTGTGACGCAACCAAAGGCACATGCAAGGAGGACTGGACCCTGTTACAGCCTCGATGTTACAAAATTTCCAGAGAGGAAGTGGTGCCATGGTGGCCTCTCCATCCCAAGAAGCCTGACTCATCCCAGGTGAGGATCACAAAGGCAGATGTGTGCCTCCTGCTTGGCGAAATCCACACTCTCAGCAATAATATGACGACTACGGTGAATGCCCTACAGGAAAGAGTGCACAAAATAGAAGACAAGGTAGAAGCGTTGGAGAACTACCAACAGTCCGCAGACGTCATGGAGATGAAAATGGAGGGCCGTCTCAAAGAGAGAGAGCCTTGAGAAAAGAGTGAAAGCACTGGTAAATTCCCTCTTCACAACGCCACTGAACCCCGGATTGGAATTCGACAGAGTCCACCGAGCGGGTGGCCCAACACGAGGTCCGCGATCGATATTAGCAAACTGACACTATTACAGACAAAAAACGAAATAATAAGGCTAGCAAAAGAGCGAGAAGTAATCAAGTTCCAGGACTCCAATGTTAAAATTTACCAGGATCTCTCTGCCGCCACTCTCGCCGAGAGATGAGCATGTAGTCCCATTACCGTTTGGCTGCGTGACCATGGCACACGATACAGATGGGGCTACCCTTTTTCTCTCACATTTGACTATGCCATCGAAGAATATAGAGTGGTTCTGGGGGATGAAGTGGCACAGGTCCTGCAAGGTCTAAGAGAGAAAGGGAATGCAACGGAGGAAGGCGAGGAACTACCATCCTCATCAGAACCGGCGCGCGGACCACAAGGCCCCTACCCAAGGAGAGGCCGATAGAAAGGCTAAAGGAAATTCAAGAGGCTGGACCCCTCCTAAAGTAGTGCAAACACTTTAGAAATAGATTTTGGAAAGATGGAGGCGGACGGTGTCTCATTAAAAGAGGAGATCGTTCCAGGTCGAGCACCAATAGGAGAAACGCCATTGAGTGACACCTCAACTCAGTGATATCCCTCTCCGGACTCCCATACGCACACCTGCTGGGCTGGGCAGCAACTGACGTAGTCAAGACACAAACAGACCTTTCATCTGTTCAAAAGTTACGAAGTTGTGAAAACAATGTTCTAACGGAGACACCCGTTGTGCGGCACTATGGTATTTACCAGGGCGTCTCCTAGGTTCAAGATATTTTTTCTTTGTTTTTGTTTTTTTCTGTTTTTTTGTTTTTTGGGGGGCAGAGGGGGGTGGGGGTTTATGAGGCTCAAGCAAAAACAGAGGGTTTGACGCAATAGGGTATATGGAGCATTCAGCACCCCAGCGTGAAAATACTGGGAATCAAGACCAGTCCTCGAGCTTTACATGCCCGAACACACGACATCTAGCAACAGGGACACATCTATCACAGAGGGACATGTTAATCATGGTCATCGGTAGGCGCACCCATCCAAACACAAGATATTCAATGGACACACCGTATCATCCCGATGACAGCTGACACCATACATGGGGGACCCTAAATGTTAAGGGTCTCAATTCACAGCAGAAAAGGTCCATGTTGGTGAAGTTGTTCCAACAATCCAAGCTAGACTTGCTGTTCATTCAGGAAACCAAGCTTAAAAATAAAGAGGAATTCCCACTATGTGGTAGACAGGTGGGGGCAGAGTTCTATGGGCCTCGGGACCAGACAAAAAGGGCGGGGTAGGCATCCTGTACCGATACTCCCTCGAACTAAACGTTACCCGAACCTACAGAGATCAAAGCGGGAGATTCCTAATCATACATGGGACCATTAGAACGAAAGAAATCACACTGTGCTCGGCGCATGCCCCCAAATCCCAACAATTGGCCTTTTGCAAAGAGCCCTTTACACAGATAGACAACGAAAGGACAGGTTCCCTGATCTGTGAGGGGGACTTTAACTTAGTCATATACCCAGCACTAGATTGGAAGTCCTACAGAGAAGGACCCCTGTCCCCCTGGGACACAGGGTCGTTCAGGAACCTAATAAAAGAGCACTTATTGATAGATGCCTGGAGAACCCGACACCCCCGGCAAAGATCATACACATTTTACTCCCCCCCAAATAACACTTTTACCAGAATAGATCATTATTTCCCAGAAGGAGATCTTGAGAATCATCTAAGAAGCACCAGCATAGTGCCAATAGGTTGGTCGGACCATGACATGGTTACAGTGGGTCTAGATCTAGGGCCCAACAAGCAAATAGACAAACGTTGGATATGTAATGATACGCTCTTCAGGGACGGGCCCTTCAGGGAATCCCTGGGCACAGAAGTAAGAGAGTTCTTTAAAACTAACGACACAGGCGACCCTCGCACCACCGTATGGGAGGCAGCGAAAGCTACAATAAGGGGCCTCATAATGGCCCAAGGAGCATCGGTCAAAAGGATCAGACAGCTTAGAGAGGTCCAACTAAAGAAAGTAATACTCAAGAAAGAGAAATAATCTTCTCAAGATCGAGACAAGGAAAATAATGCAGAAAATCTAGCGGAGACGAGGGAACTCAGGCAGACAAGACATTTGGAAAGGGAAAGCCCTAGCCCACCTTAGGTTTGTCAAGCAAAGATATTATGAGAAAGGAGACAAGGCCCACACATTACTAGCCGCCAGGCTCAGAAAACAAAGAGCAGAGAGAGCGGTAAACAAGACAAAATCTTCATCCGGAGCCCCTTCAACTGACCCAACTGACATAACAGCCAGTTTTGCCCAATTCTACAAACAATTACACACTTCTAGCTGTGATCTCTCCCCCGAGAACATGGCAGACTTTCTGTTCAAAGTCAACTTCCCTCCTATTCAGCCCCCTGACTGTGCCAAGCTCAACACCCCCATAACAACAGAGGAAACCGCCCGCGCCATTTCTAACTTAAAAGCAGGCTCAGCACCAGGCCAAGACAGCCTTACCCCAACTTACTACAAAAGATTCAAGGGCGCCCTCTCCCCATTCCTATTCCTTCTGTTGAACTACGTGATGACAATGGGACAGGCACCGCCCTCTTTCACTGAGGCAAGAATAATTGTGATCCAGAAGGAGGGAAAAGATAAATTACATTGTGGCTCATACAGGCCCACCTCACTACTATATGTGGATACCAAAATCTACGCTAGCTTTCTGGCCAACAGATTAAACAAAGACCTCCCATCCTTAATTCACAGTGATCAGGTGGGATATGTGCAGGGAAGACAAGGCTCAGATAACGTCTGCAAAACCCTCCACCTAATGGCGTCTGTCGATCATCCAGGCGATGCAGATCCCACCTTAATATCAGTCGACGCAGAAAAAGCATTTGCCCGAGTCTAGTTGCGCTTCATGATCCAGATTTTGGAAAAGGCAGGCCTTGGACCCGGCTGGATCCAGGGTGCACGGCCGCTCTATAACAACACGAGTGCAAGAGTAGTAATTAATGGAGTGGCATCCCCCTGTTTAAGTTGACCAGAGGAACCAGACAAGGCTGCCCCCTTTCTCCTCTGGTCTATGTCCTTGTTATGGAGCAGCTTGCCCAGATTATCCAAAACAAGACATTGATAACTGGCCTTCGAAAATTCAGCCGGGAATACAAATTAGCCCTGTTTGCTGATGACATCCTAGTCTATCTAACCCATCCCTCAAAGTCCATGCCAGCACTCCTAGCCAAGATTGAGGAATATGGTACATTCTCTGGGTTCTGTATCAATCGCAATAAACCAGTAGCCTTACCACTGAAAGACGGGGAGGTGCACTCAGAATCGAACCCAATGAAGTGGGGCTTAAAAACAGCAGGCAACAGCTTCAAATACCTGAGTATATCCATAACGAAACATCTTTATGACCTGTACCACACAAACTCCACTCCACTCTGGTCACGTATTAAATGTGACACAGAGAACTGGCCAAAATTGAAACGTACCTGTGCCGGTCGGCTCACGGCTGTCAAGAAGAATGTCCTGCCGCGACTTCTATTTCTGTTCCAATCTCTCCCAACAGCTCTGCCTGACTCTTTGTTTCAGAGGTCAAGAGATTCCTACTAGGCTTCCTGTGGGAAAGAAAAAGACAGATCGCATACAGCACAATGATCCACCCCAAAGAGAGGCGGCTTAGCATACCCACATTTGAGAGACTACTATAGAGCAGCACAGCTCCGGTCCTTGTTGACCACATTAGAGAGACCAAAGATAAACAGTAGGTTCACCTAGAGAATTGGTATTTTACCCCAGTCACCCAGGGAGAGTGGCTCTGGGTCCCCTGAAAAACCATCCTGCGCAGAGCTCTAGATCACCCCGACCCGGTAGCACTATGGTCTATATGGAAAAAAGGAAACCCAAATCTGTCAAGAATAATGACCTGGCCATCACCCCTCAGTTGCATCTGCCCCCCCCAATTGGGGACCTCCTCATAGACCCGATTCGTTTCCAACCACAATACGAGCAGGGTCTGGTTAGAGCAGGCCAAATGTGGAAGGAGGGAGTCTACCTATCCATAGAAGAATTAGAAGACGTGCAAGGGCCTAAAAATTAGGCCTCTTCCCTACCTGCAATTGAAAGGGGTCCTGACAGACCCAAGATGGAAATCCCAGTTACAACGCCCCCTCACCCCCTTCGAAAACATACTGAATACACATTCGGGGACCAAAGGCCTGATTGCTAGAATGTACTGAGCTCTAATCGAGCGGGGTCACCTCTCGACTCCCCGAGCTCAAGCACAGTGGGATAGGTCATTGGGATGGGAAAACAATCAAGATGGGTGGGAGGCAATATACCGGGCAGTCTGGAAATCGTCAATAGCTGTCCAATACAAAATGCGCAACTGTAGAATTCTCACTCAATGGCACCTCACTCCCCAATGCTTAGCTAAAATGTACGCCGGCACCAGCCCTTATTGTTGCAGAGGATGCACGCAGGTCAGCACATATTGGCACCAATGGTGGTACTGCCCCATTGCACAGACCTGCTGGAAAGAGATCCTAGGTTGGATCCACGACATGGAAGGCATCCACAGGGAACTCACCCCCCTATTGGTCCTGTTTGGCATAGAGTAAGTCGAGGAGCACTACTTGGTCCTCCCTCACATGCCAAGGAATCTGCTTCTAGCAGCACAAGTTTGTATAACCATAAAAAGGAAAGGATCCACTTTGCCAACCAAGAGAGAATGGCTGCACAAAGCGAAAGAAATCTACGAAATGGAGAGCCTTATGGCAGCGCTCTTCAAATCTCACACACACATTGACATGCAATGGCTCCCCTTCTTAGAATACTATGAAGCAAACAGCACAGTCCCGCGAACCCCCTCGCCAAACTAAGCACCACATGAACGCCTGTTATGAGAGATGAACAACCACACGGTGTGCCTAATCATCGACTGACCCTCTCCAATACCCAGCTATGTAAAACCGGATATGAATGCAAAACTGTAGATAAGTAGGACATGTGCCAGCAGTCCACGTTCACACCATTGTTGGAGTTGCAGCAGCCTTCTACGTACCCTCAGGAGTAGATAAAAGTCTTGAGTATCAAGGGAAAGCAGGAGGGAAGAGAAGGGTGAGGGGGGTTCCTTTTGATTCTCCTTTTTCTTTTTTCGTCTCATATAACAGAATGTAAAACTGTTCTTCGATCTTGTTTTTGCCTCTCAGGATATGGGGGGTATGCTCTGTATTTGCCGTTCATTCACTGATCGTAATAAAAATATATTTGAAAAAAATAAAACAACAAAACAAAGAGTTCCAGTCAATAAACACGGGGCTACAGTCCCTTTCAACTATATCAGGACCATCAGTGGTTAAGTCTCTTTCTGCAAAAGCCTCTTGCCTCCGAGGACCTGATGTGTTCAAAATAACAAAACAAAAGTTCCTTTTCCATATGTACTTTGGGGGATGGCTTTCATCCCTGAGTCCCCCTCATCTGGGCTCAGACCCCTCTCGAATGGCAGCCTCCCTCCATCGGGTTCACTATGGCCTTTTTTACTTTAAAATAAACAAAATTTTATTTTATGTATGCACGTTGGGGGATGACTCTTCACCCTGGGATCCCCCTCTTCCGAGCTTAGATCCTTCTGTAATGTTAGCCTCCCTCCGTCGGGTTCACTATGGCTTTTAATCCAAAGATTTCACCGGTTGCATTCATAAGACTTAATGGGCCTCATTCAGAGTATGGCGGTAAGGGACAGCGGCCACCGGTAACGAGACCGGTGGCGGTAATCCCTTACCGCCATACTCCGAGTTCCCTTTGCGCCCTCGCCCTTAACGCCTGCTTTGAGCAGGTGTTAAAGTCGAGGGCGCAAAGGGGCCTCCAAGCCAATAACGGTGACCGTAATGAACGGTCACCGTTATTTGCATCTTCCCCATTCCCATTGAGCCCTATGGGGGCTCATTTGGGAATGGGGAAGAGCCTTGGTGAATGGGGAATTACTGCCCCGCCAACCTTGGAATGGGGCGGTAATTCCGCCATCCACCAAGGCGTCAAGCCGGTCAAGTGGCACAGCGAGTAGAGCGCTCGCTTTGACATCAGTGCAGAGCCTGCGAACGCAGGTTCGAATCCCGGCAGCGCCAAACTCAGTGTTTCATCCTTCCGAGGTCGATAAATGAGCACCACACACCGTGGGTAATAATAAGCAGCGCTCAGATACCTAAGGGTTCGTAGCGCTATATAAATGCCAAATTATTATTATTATTTTATTTAACCAAGGCGTTAATAGCGCCATTGATTAGCGCCGTACTCGGAATGAGGCCCAATTACTTTTTAAACAATTCACTGTGGATCTCCCTCCGTCGGGTTCACTCTTACTTCACTCCGCTCTGCAGCTATGCCTCAGCAGGGTTCACGTTTGCCAGTACCTTCTTCTTTATCACGATACGGGATTCACTTCCCTTATCTTTCCAATTACTTGCCGGTCAAAGACTTTCGACTGTACAGGGGTTTTTGCTAGACTCCTGTATGACAACTTTGAACTTTTCCTTGCAGCTCTTCAAAGGCCTTCTGGTATTAGTAGTTTCAAACACAAAAATGGGGGTTTCAGCCAGAGTCTTTCGAAGAAGCACTCACGTGGCACATGACCGCTCAGCAGCTGATTTTCCTCTGCAGTATTAACAGTTCTTTACTTTCCCTTATTTTGCCATTTGCAACTTCTGTTCAACACAGTTCGGTTTCTTATCGGTTCTCCCTCTGACTCACCGGCTTTGATAAACCGCTTGGCTGTTCTTGTCTCTGGAGTCAAGGATGGTAACACGCTAGCAATCGTCTCTCTCCGTTCTGATTATCAGTGTAGGAGGGCTCCGTGTAACATTGACATCTGCTGAAACACACGCTAGCTATTGTTCGCAGTCTTATGATTCCTTTCACAGAGGCTTTGCAGGTCTGGGTCAAAAAGGGCAAGGTCGCTTCTCTCCTTGTTGCCCCTTCGGTTCTCGTCACCTTTCTCCTCCTCTTGAAATGCCGGCCTGGGATGGCCGTGTCTTGTGTGGTCTGCCTTGCTCGTAGTGTGCTCTCATGCTCCACCTTTTATCCCTGTGGGGAAGGGAAAGGTCAGTCAGGTATGTGTGGTTCTGGTTAAGTGTCTGGCGTTGCCTGACCCTTGTGTTGAGACATGTCAGTTAAACGGCTCTGGTGTTAGTCTGTTGTCTTTCGTGGTATAAGAAAGTGTTTGTGTCGGAAAAGGGGGGAGGTAGAGTTTCTGAGTATCCTACATGGTAGGATGGGAAAAGGTGGTATAAGAAAAGGGATATCGCATCTCACCCGTTGGTGTCCCACTTCCACTCCCCGAGGATCCCCCATCCAGGTGATCCTCTCACACTGGTCCACCCCCAGGAACTGGATTCAATAGTGATGGCCGTGTCCTGACCACCTGGATTACAGATCCCCAGGGACTAGTCAGGGAGTCACTTTCAGGTATCTCACAGGTCCCATTGCTCATCAGACTGGGTTCTCTCCATCTCCCTTCCTAATGTCAGACTGGGACAGAGGTTCCAGTGGGGTTTCATGCACCAAGAGTCCTACCAGATCACCCCTCTTAATCTGTACCGGATTGTACAACAAATTTGAAGGGGCAATTTTTGTTTCCTCTCCACTGGACAAAAGAGACAACACCTTTAACCTCCCCTTTCGACTAGTTTCATCCAGGGGCATGATATTCATAACTGTGCTGGCAGGGATCTCTTCCTTAAGCTCTAGGGAGATGATTATTTTGTCCCTACTGGAAATTTGGTATGTGTGGGGAAAGAAAGTTTATAAGTATTATCCTCCAAATTTTCCCAGTAGGGAAGATGGCTTGGGAGAAACCCAAACTCCTACTCTTTGGCCCAGGTGGCAAAGGGGTACCTGTGATATTTCTGTAGGTCCTAGCCCACTCGTAGAAAAATTCACCTGTCATGATCTCTCCCAAGGTACAATTGTTGGGGAACTGGAGCCTGTATTGCTTTCTTGGATATATGACCCACTAGTAGGAGAGGTGATGTTAATCTGCTCTTTCCCAGATATAACAACTGTAGGGCTAGTATTTACCCTGCTCATGTGGGATCGCCAGCTTGTGTCAACTGAGTCTGATCCCACTTCTGACACTATATATGAGGAGTCAGACATGAGAGCTCGACACAAGGTTATCATGTTTCCACAAAAGATATTTATTAAAAGAAAAAGGGTTGGGAAAATGCCTCTCTGTCCCTATGCTAAAGAGGAAGTTCCCTGCCTATAAACCAAAAATTAGGGATCTGTCTGTGTCAGGATGTGAATAACTGCAAAACTGTCCTTGTGTCCAAAATGTCCTATCGTGACCCTCACACTATAAACAAATGCCAATGTGTAAGGAAAAATGTATTCAATTGGCCAAAAAGTGTTCACAACTAAAATAAGTATAATTCCAACAAAAATGTACTCCAAGCTGGGAGCCTTTGGTTCCAGGGAGGGACCACTTCCCCTGGATTCTCAATTGCAAGAAGAATAGTCTCTTGTGTAAACAGTTCCTTGGTATCTTGTTTGGACTCACAAGATTCTTGATTATGCAACCAAGTCTTTAACAGTCTTTCTTTAATGCAATTTTTTTCTCTGTGGTCTGGATAGCAATGTCTTTCTTTAACATCAAACTTTCCAGGGTTCAATAAATAAACATCAATCTTTCCTTTACTATTTCTTGAGGCTTGCAAATAGCCTAGTTTACTCTCTAGACAGGTTGCTTTATGCAATGCTAACTGCCTGGTGTACTCTCCTGCAAGGACTCTTTCTGCAACGCCAACTGTATGGTGTAATCGCCTGCCAGGTTTTCACTTATGAGTTTCACTTGCCTGATAGACTCCCCTGCCAGAACTTTTATATTTCTATCAATTGATTGCTGTCTTGCTTGTCAGGATTTCTCATATATATTTCATTTGCCAGGTGTCTTTGGTTTACACAGACTTCTCATTTGTTTTACTCACCTGGTGTCTTTGGCTTACCAGGACTTCTCAGGTGTTTCATTCGCCTAGTGTCTTTGGTTTACCAGGGCTTTTCATATGCTTCACTCGCCTGGGATCTTGCTTTGCCATGACTTCTTATTTGATTCTCTGTATCATAAATATTTCTGGTATGGCCCTTGGGTTGATATATATACTTGTGGTAATGTTTCTTTAAGTTTGATCCTACATTTACATTTCAGATATTCATAGTTCATTGGGGTTTGCCTTTCTGCCCTTTGGTATTTAAATAAGCCTTTCATTGCATTTACAATGTCTAATGTACAAAGTGATGTTGGCGTGGTTGCCGGAACGCCCCAGGATGCCCACTAGCTTCAGGTAGACTCATCGGCTTTCTCCAGCATCTCCGGTCAGTTTTGCGCTTCTGCTCTGTGCCGCTGTCACTGGCTTTCCAATCTGGAAACTGTAGACATTCTTCCTGATTGTACGTCTGCCTCCCTTAGGGTTCCCAAATGGAGAATGCCACCTCGTGGCTCCCAATGTCTCCACTGCACTGCAGTCTCTGCTTTGAATAGCATTTACCATTTGACTGAAAAACATCTGGACCAAGTGGAGATTCATATCCAGAATGCTCAAGTCCCAGACATCACTATCATATCAGTGAAAAAACAAGATGAAAGTGAAGGGACTCCCATGGAACCTTTGAGGATAAAACTTCCAAATAATAAGTAGTACTCCACTTTGGAGGGAAATACCCTTGAATTGAGGATCAAGGTCAAACAGAGGATAACTCAGAACAAAATCAGCAATTTAACGTATAACATAAGAAAAGGAGAGCTCACATTTTTCCCTATTCAATTAATTGCAGATAAGGAATCAGTTCTCTCCAAAGTTTGCTTAACTCAAAAAAGTAATTTCATCAGCAAATGATTGCTTGCAAAATTATAGAAGGATCAGAAAGTTTCCACACGTAATCTAATTGGTAAATGGGAATCTGAGCTTGATGCAATGGACTCAAAACATATGATTAACAGCAGGTGAATGCTGGAGATCCAAATTGCAAATACAATGATAAATCATAATATATATAATAGGGAACTAAGAGTTGTCAGAGATGTAATCTCCAATTTTTATATTGGAAATGGCATACTACATCGATTCACAATTAATTTGGATCTTATTAATAACAATGTCAGGTTCAGGATTGGGGGAAACACAATGGACTTAAATGACGTAGAAATGCATTTAGGTAAGATCAATTACTGCATTATGGTGCTGAAGTACAACTAAAAGAAGTCACTATTCCAGGAAACAAGCAACAGTGCACATTGCTAGTAAGGATCAGAACAGGACAGACCTAGCTTACTGAAGAAGCTGTTATTAACGTAAATATTCTTCTTCGGCAACAGGGCATGTCTTTGCATCCAACTCCATTACTACGTTTCAAAGGCAACACAACCTGAATATTGGTTGATAATAATGATCCCAAAAGAATGATTTTATCCTGAGATAGCTCCATTGATTCAAGAAATGTTTCCATGATTCAGCCAATCCTATCATTGGTCCTATACTTAAAGATAGTTATCACAATACTGATGATAACAGACCAGAAACTATATATACTCGAAAAGGGGAACATCTTATGGTGTACTCCCTGTGCCCTCATGGAGTGGAGGATGTTACCTGTGAGATGCTGGATGATGAGATAGTATTCAAAGTCACCAGTAATTACATCAACACTAATGAATCAGCCACCCCGGCCGACGCCATAAGTAATGACCACTCTACTCAATTAGAAGATATTTCAGCCACCCCAGAAATATTTCTAGGCTTCTGTCAGATGGTTAAAGAACAGATCAGTATGGCTAATGCCAGTGAGACAAAAGAGCAGAAACAAAACTGAAGGCAGATATTTTGGGATTTTCAGAAAGTTCTCTCTGTGGATTTATACAAATATGGACATACGTCTCTTCATTATCTAATCATACCTACAGACTCTAACATGGTGCCAGTACTTGTAAAACAACACTGTTTACCCCTCAAATCCATGGAATCACTCACATAGCTCATCAAGAACTTGGAATCTCATTGGACTACTCAACCAATCCATGGTACCTTTAACAATCGAGTACTTGCAATATTGAAACTGAATGGACAATGGAGACTCTGTGTAGACCTATGGGAATTGAACTAGATGGTACACATGTCAAGGTGGCCTGTGCCTTACACATGTCAAGGTGGCCTGTGCCTTAAATTGATCAGGGCTGCACACAGATCCAGGGTTCTAAAATATATACAGCCCTCAATTTGACTAATGGATATTGGATTGATTCGGTACTGTCTGAACACAAACTGGCTTTCACTTTGGGGGACAACAATATGCAAGGACTAGAACTTACTTTGGATATATTAATAGCAGAAATGTGTTCAATATATTACTACGTTAAGCCAAGCCTGACCTTGTAGAAAGAAGGAATATGGCATATATAGATGACCTATTAATTAAAAGTAAAACCGTTGAAGAACACTTGGAGGAGATCCGCCACATGTTGAATCAACTGAGAAACGCGAGTGCAAAGTTATCGCTTCAGAAAGCACAGTGGTGCAGAACTAAAGTAAACTTTCTAGGCCATGAAATCACAGCAAAGGTTCATAATCCAAAATTGAAAAATCACACAATTCTACGCAAATTACAAAGTCTCTTCAGATTGACTAACTACAGTCATAAATTTACAGAGAATTACACTGAGATAACTCAATCCTTGGCGCTTCTTTGGAAGGCAGTGGTCAAGTGGGTGTGGGGGGACTCTCAAAACAGAGGCTGTGAAACAACTTAATAGAAGTCTATCCCAAACCCCATGCTTGTCACATCACATCAAAACCAAAGAATTCTTCCTTGAGACAGTATTTTCCGGCACTTGCTAAACAGAGGGCCATATATCAGACGCATGACAAGGTTAATAAATTGATATCTTATGCAAGTAAAACTTTATCACCCCTGGAGATCACATTTATTGAATGTGATAAACCACTCCTGGCAACAGTATGGGTGAACCTAGTGTCCATTCATCCATGGGTAACAGAATAGTGGAGACCTCCAACCAGCCTCTACAATATTTGCAGAGTGACCGGATATGAACTGAGAATGTCTCTAATTCAAGAATTATATCAAGCATTCAATGCTGGGTTATCCTGTAGAAATCAGATAAGGACAAAATAAAGAGAGTTCTATGGCACAAGGATTAGTGGATTTACATGATTGTGTTCACGACAACTGTTCAGGAGTATGACGAAAACACCCTTTAGAGAATGCCCATAGTTTATGTGGATGGATGTTCCTACCATATTAAAGAAAATATTAAGAAGGAATTAGTAGGGGGGGCATGGCCAGCAAGCGCGCGATGAAGACGTAAATCTTCGGCGCTCCCGTGGCCGCCCGAAACATCCTGCAAAATCCTGCCATATGGATCGTGTAAAAGCAAAATAAAGATAATTCCGGGCGGCGGAACCTCTGAGAAATACCCGGCGGAGGACAGAGCTAAGTTCGCAAAGGGAAACACGAGATATCAGCATTGGAAGTTTCGCCCGGGAACTCCCCGAGCCCGAACAAGATGGCCGCCTCCAAGACCCGCTGAAGCGTGACAGGGATTAGCAAATGCAGCCCACGAACCCTGACTGCTGAACGCAGCAGCCGTGCCATCATCCCAGGGGCGATCCGAGGGTGCGCCGCCACCGAATCCTGTCATGTGTCCCCGGTATGGCCGGGGCGGGGAAGACCAGAGTGGGCGAGCCCCTGGCCTACGACATCGGCTGGAACTGTTGCCGGAGGAGTGGGGTGCGGCCAGAGGACGGGACGCGGACGACTCGGCCCGCCCCGGAGACGGAGCGGGGATCTCCCCAGAGGGGGAACCCGACACAGGCGGTGACGGCTCGGAATCCACCCCTCCGCCCCCTGGACCCTGGAACTAAAGTGAATGGCCACGGGTAAGCCGCCACGTGTGACCTGCCAACCCGAATCCGATGTGCCCGTAGGGAGTGCCCCTGGGGGAAACAGCAACTTACGCCCGCACACGCAATAAGGGCAGAAGCATACCGACACCTCCAGTGCGCAAAAGAAGCCAATCCTGACGAACGGGGCCTCCTCCACTGGCACTGATGGATATACAGAGCCCTACACAAAGCAACACCATGGGCAAAGAAAAAAGCAGAAAGACCTCGACACATAGCACCATGGACCAATACGCCACAAGCACATCCACTGTACAGGGCACTGAGGACCATGGGGTGACCCCCCCTCCGCCAGACGAGACCCTCTCGCTCAAGGATGTGATGGCCGCCATCGCCAGCTCGCGCTCCTCGGTGGAGCAAAAAATGGACGCCATCTCTACCGAGGTCTCATTCCTCCGCCATGACCTCCAAAAACTGTCATCCCGAACTGGGGAGGCGGAACAACGTATCTCCGTTGTGGAGGATGGCCTCGGTGGGGTGCATCAACAATTGGCGCAAGCACTAACCAGACTGAAAACCCTGGAGGCCCGATATGGATGAGGGAGAAGGCAGTTCCCGCCGCAACAATATTCGCATCCTGGGACTGCCGGAACGCGAAGATGTACCCAGCATGGAGCTTTTTCTGGAGGAATGGTTGGCAGACCTGTATGCGCCAAAGACTTTTTCTCTGTGGAACGTGCACACCACATACCCGCAGGCCGCCCAACCCCGGGCGGACCCCCAAGGACAATCATTGCAAGGCTCCTCAATTATCGAGACAGGGACGCCATCTTACAAATGGCCCGAACCAAAGGGACAATGACATATAACGGAGCCAGAATTGCATTCTATCCAGGCTATACCCGCAAGGTCCAGAAAGCCAGACAATCCTTCGAGCACCTTAAAAGGAAGCTCCACTCTATGAACGTGAGATACGGGCTGCTGTTTCCGGCCCAGTTGAAAATCCAGCATGAAGGTAAAACCTTCCACTTCAACGATCCTCAGGAAGCCTAGAAATGGGCCGAGACCCATATCGTAGGGGTCTGGACTGCACCCGTTCAAAACCGCAGAGGTAGACCAAGACCCCGACCACGGGAAGATGGACCCGCCCAACGACCCATACCAGAGATCCCAGAGGACCCGGACGAAGACCGCGATCCCTGATAAGGTTCCTGGAACAGTCATGTTGGCCAGAGAGGGGAACTCACGGTAACATCAGTACCCTCAACGATCGATCCTTTTCTTGGCAACCTTTTGCAATGCAACACTCCTCCCAGGACGACACCAGTGATGGGATGCCATCGCTCCCACACAATTGATCAGAGAGTCACGCGCTGCCATCGCTAACACACCATACCATCGGCGGACACCACGCCCATGACCCGAGTCACCAGACCCGCAAGCGAGTAGTAAGTTGGTGGGAAGGTGACCACAGTTCACATTAAGTTAATCTGGCAACACAGTTTTGAGCGCCAGTAGAGTTTGGGCAACAGATACTTCATGTTGGGGAGGAGTATGGGGAGGGGGCGAGGGATACAGTTCTATGTTAGTTACTTTCTGGGAAATCACACTATATCCACATTGATCAAGATGCCACCGAACACACCATGTCCGATGCCAACGCCTCCACCTCACACATACGCCACATCTCCACGGCCAATCGCACCATGCACCCATCTGGCACAACCTTCGAGATCTCTAGACAGCAATGACCACACAGCACCAAGATGACCCCACTTATGGAAACCCACTAGCCCCAATGACACCCAACGAACGCCAAAGATCACTTAAAATCATTACTTGGAATGTAAACGGCATGGGCTCAAGTATAAAACGCTGATTAGTCACGCAATTCCTTAACAGACGCTCTCCCGACATAGCCCTCCTAACCGAGACCCACTTAGCGGGTTCAACCTGACAGTTCTTTCGCAGAACTAATTACCGACTAGCATACCATGCACGGTACACGATGGGCTCCCGGGGTGCCCTGATCCTTTTATATAAGCGACTCCCGTTTGATCTATCTGCTGTGGTACAGGACCCCTCGGGCCGTTTTGTGATGATCCGGGGCGCGCTGAGGGGAGAGACAGTGGCCATTCTAGCGATATATTCCCTGCCGAGGTTAGGGGAGGGTCTCCTGAGGGAGGTGACGGCCAAGATGGCACAACAGCAAGCAGAGGTGTGGATCATGGGGGGGGATCTTAACGATGTTATGTGCAACACACTTGACCGGACGCACATCCGCAGCCGGAATCCAGACCGTCCCACGCAGCTGGCGACCTTCACATCAGCGCTTGGTCTGAGTGACGTGTGGAGAGAACTCCACCCTACAGACCAAGGATTTTCCTTCCACTCGGGGGTCCATGCATCCTTATCCAGGTTGGATTACCTCTTCCTCCCGGCCCCAGGAGCATATAGGGTTATATCGGCAGATTTCCTTCCCCGGGGGCATATCAGACCACTCTCCCCTGGAGGTGACGCTCCGTACGGATCATCCCCTACCGCCCAAAACATGGCGGCTAAATGGCTACTACCTGGGTCTCCTCGAGTTCGTGCAGCACATCACGGACAAATCCAATGAATTCTTTGTGATCAATACGGGCTTGGTAGAGGACCCTGTGATATTATGGGAGGCACATAACACAGTGCTTAGGGGGGAAATGACAGCCTGGATCTGTAACCAAAAGAGAGAACATCACAGGAAGGTGACGGAGGCAGAGGAGGAAGTAAAGAAATGGGAAACCAGATATATATCTAACGCTTCTCCGGAAATACACCACTCCCTCCTGAAGGCTAGAGCATCACTCCATAACACGGCGCTTGATAACGCACGGCAGGCGCATTGGGAATCAGAGACCAGAATTTATGAGCAAGGGGACAAAGCCGGCAAACTATTGGCATGGCTGGAAAGACGGGAGGAGGGGCACAGACATGTCAGACAGATCACCGGCGGCCCGAACGGGCCGGCTCGAACAGACCCAGAAATAGCGGAGGCCTTTTCCAAATTCTATACTATGCTTTATGCCGCCCCAACGGTCCCCACAGACGCTTCCCTCCTGGATGAGATCGTGCTTCCGCAGTTATCGGAATTGCAGAGGACTCACTTAGACAGGGGATTAGACGAAACTGAAATAACGGAAGCCATGACCCAGCTACAATTTGGGAAGACACCTGGCCCGAATGGCTTCCCGGCCGAGACCTGGAAGAAATTGGGCAGCAATAAGATGTCCGCCCCCCTCTGGGACCTATTCCTCGCCGCCAAAGAACAGGGCACCCTCCCACCGGATCTACGAACGGCCAACATAGTGGTCATTCCCAAAAAAGGCAAACCCCCCGATCAGTGCACATCGTATAGACCCATATCACTTCTCAATAGTGAAACTAAAATCCTTGCCAAAGTACTGGCCAACAGGCTCCAAGGGGTAATATCCTCACTGGTCCATCAAGATCAATGCGGCTTCATGCCGCGAAGATCGACCAGAATGAACCTACGCCGATTACACCCGCTATTGGAAGAGGCCCTAACCCTTAACACTCCACTCGCACTCCTCGCAATTGATTTCGAGAAAGCGTTCGACTCGGTGGTGTGGGCTAGCCTCTGGGCAACAATGAGGCGCATGGGCATCGGCAAAACATTCCTTAGCTGGATTCAACTCCTATACAAAACCCCACTAGCTACAGTTAGGGTGAACGGCTGGACCTCTGGGACCTTCCCGCTGGGCAGAGGCACCCGGCAGGGCTGTCCTCTATCTCCCCTCCTCTTCGCCCTAGCAATCGAGCCACTGGCCAGATGGCTCCGACAGGTCACCACGTGGTCCGGATTCCGTTGGCCAAATGGACGGGAGGACAAGCTTTCCCTTTATGCGGACGACCTATTACTCTACCTGAACAATCCAGACCAAGCATGCCCAATCATAACCCAAATGTTAAAGACCTATGGAGACTTCAGTGGCCTTAGAGTAAATTGGGGGAAATCAATTCTCTTCCCAGTAAAAGTGGATGATCTGGCAATCCCCCGGGGCTCCCCATACCGAACAGAAAGAGAAGACTTCCGCTATCTGGGCATATGGGTTTCCGGGGTTCTCTCAGACTATGTGCGTCACAACCTGCACCCACTAACGGGCCGTTTCGCATCGGATGTACGTCATTGGATGCACCTACCCCTCACACTGATGGGAAGGGTGGCCCTCTTCAAAATGATGGCACTTCCACAGTTTCTCTATGTACTGCAAAACGCCCCACTGGCCATACAAAACTCGGAATTTGTCCGGGTGGAACACCTCCTCAGGGAATTGATATGGAAGGGGGGCAACCTCGAATTGCGCTGACCACGCTGCAGCGATCGATCTGGGAGGGGGGTATTGGAGTCCCACACCTGAAGTCCTACTGGGCCAGTCAACTAAACATAGTCAATGACCTCCTCCATGGGGACCGCGATCTACCACACATTAGAGCAGAACTACCCTTCAGGCAAGACACCCCACCACTCGCAACAATGTATCAACGCCTATCCAGACCCCCCGCACAGACAATGTCCTCTCACGTTGCGATCGTCTGGAGGCAGGCTCACAAGCACATAGGCTGGGGGAACAAGATTAACATGGCACAACCACTATGGAATAACCACATGCTGACGGAAGTGTGGAAGCTGCCCGCCTGGACCCGGTGGATGAGGGCCGGAATAACCAAGATAGGAAATATCTTAACAGAGGGCTCTATTCTTTCGTTTGAAATGCTCCAGCAGGAATATGGTATTTCGGCTGCAGAACACTACCACTACACAAAATTATCACACGCACTCAGTGGCCACAGGCAAGCACTTGCTGACGCCCCAAATTACACGCCCCTGGAACGCAACTTACTTCCACAACACATCCCCACCAAGGTAACTACCACTCTATATAAAGCTATTAATGCATTCGTCACCCCAGAGCTGACCAGCCTCAAAGCCAGATGGGAGCGGGATGTCGGGGACATTGAGCCTGAGGACTGGATCCAGGTTCTCATGCATCCACGTGAAATCTCTATAGACTCCAGAATAAGACTGATACAGCTAAAGATACTTCACAGGGTATACTACCCCTGAGTGGCCCTTTTTGGTTGGGGAAGGGCAACAGACCCAAACTGTTTGAAATGTCGGGGGGAAGAGGGCACCTTCATCCATCTCCTCTGGGACTGCCCTAAAATCAAGACCTTCTGGACACAATGCTTACAAATTTTGGCAAGAGCACTGGGTCGTACGATAGAATTGCGACCCGCAATAATGTTACTGGGGGTCCCAGATGAGAACATCTCGAACAAATGGGAGGGCATTCTTCTCTCCACAGCAATGGGCCTGATAAAACGTGACATTGCACAGAAATGGGGAGCCCCGGAAGTGCCCAACAGCGGCTCAGTGGTCCAACGAAATGGACATCTGCGCGGCAAAAGAACTTAGAATTTATACAGCACAGGGATGCCCGTCAAAGGCCACAAAAATCTGGGGAAAGTGGGAAGAACATGTGACCTGAGATTGGTCTGAGGGGTGGGAGAGTGGGAAGCGCAGGAGCACAACATGGACACAGTGAAGAACATATTACAGGAAAGGTGATGCACAGAGTGGCAAGAGAGGAACAGATCGACAATCGACCCGGCAAAGGGAGAGGGAGGGTGGGGGGAAACAATTGGTATGTTGTATGAATGTTCAAAAACCTTCAATAAAATATGTTATTAAAAAAAAGAAGGAATTAGTAGCTGGTTTTGGGAATGTTTGGGTGAATTACATGCCTAAACCCACAGCCGGTTATAAAATTGGTCCCCGGAGTAGTCAGGCTGCAGAACTGATGGCCACGTTTAAAGATGTACTTACTGCCATTAATCACTAGCTCTAGGAGTCAGTAATCATAACCGATTCAGACTCTATCTGAAATTGATTAGTTGAACGCTCAGTAAACTGGAAAGCCACAGGTATACTTTGTGCAAACAACAAACCTCTGAAACATGGGAAATGAATCCAAACAATAGATGATTTGATGACATCAAACAATATGACCGGATTTTGGAGAAAAAAATAAGGGTCATTCAAAACTTGAAGGTCCTGTTAAAATATGATATGATTTAGCTGATCAATTAGCCAGAACCAGAGCAATCCTAGGTGAATACATTGATATTGAATATCGCTTTGGAGAAATACAGATATCAGGAGTTACTCTATCACAAACTGGAGTAGAGATGCTCCAGACCAAGATTGAATTACCACATAGAAGGAAGACTCAAAAATAGGATGATTCTATAAATATTTAGACGATTCAGAAAGCTTTTTGTTATCTGAACCGGAATGGCAGGGAAGTGCTAATGAAATTAAAAAAGAGGTCAACATTCAGGCTGTACTTTTGCTAAGGAAACTCCAATCTGGTTAAGATCAGTGGGTAGAATCTACCTCATTTCAAAACATAAGGGTTTTCAAAAAACAATGGAGATCCTATGTGACGGTGCTGTCATGGCCTAGGAGTAAGAGAGAGACACAAAAGGTGGTATGTTGACTGGCAAAGTCTTTTATTAACAACCAAAATGGGGGACGGGAGGGTTCAGCAAATCCTATCTAGCCCTACTGCTAAAAGGGGTTTCCCTGCCTCAACAAAACTAGCTAATGAAACTGTCGGTGTCACAATGTCCAATGAAAAGTTTGCTGTCTTGTGTCCACATCCTATCCTATCCCTAACAAGCTAAACTCAACAAAAGGTGAAAAGGGAAATGTCTCTCTGACTGCCAACCTGCAGCCCGACTTTGTAGTTCAAAGCAAAGTTCAAAAAGGTGTAGAAAAGCAACCAAAAGTTCCACAAGACTCAAGGGGTTGTCGCCCTCTCCCCAAAGTCCTTCCAGCTTTATCCAACTTTGTATCTGTTTCTTCCGAGGTCAGGATGAAAAAGAAGAGTCTTTATCTTTCCTTGATAGACCTGCATCCTAGGTCCTGCAATAAGGATGAATGACCTGGTCACCTTGGTGAAGCTGATTTGAGGGCCCCAGACCCTAGTCTCAGTACCCCTCGCCCTGGCACCTTCTCCTACTAAGTAGCATAGTTCTACACTGTTAGTTTCACAGTTCTCTCTCTCAGTATTTGCTTCCACCCATACCCTTGGTCAACTCTCCTGCCAGGGTATTTGAGTGCCCCTTGTACATGCAGCTTCTGTATTCCTCTTATTTGTGACTTGGGGTATTCTTCCACAGCCTGGGTCCCAGACCCCCTTCATCTAATGGTTCACAATGTTCTCCTTGTTTAATCTCTCTTCTTTCAAGAGCCTTGATTTACTCCCCTGCCAAGGTCTGTGTGGGTCATTGATGTTTACCCAGTTTATAATCCCCTTTATTTCTGGTCTGGGTATGCTTTCCTTATATGGGTCCCAGACCTCCGTCACTTGCTTTTGTACCACGTTCTCTTGGTCTGATCTTCCTTTAATCCACAGCCTTGGTTTACTCTCCTGCCAAGATCTGTGTGGGTCACTGACGTTTGTAAAGTTTATATTCCCCTTAGTTACTGATGGCGGTCTGCCTTCTTAATCTGGATCCCAGAACCTCTTCACTTAGTTATGCTTAACCTTCTCTTTTTCTGCTTTCCCCTTTGTCCACAGCCTTGATTTACTCTCGTGCCAAGGGCTGTGTCTGCCACTTAGGTTTGTACAGTCTGTGATCCCCTTAGTTATTGCTTGGGGTATTATTTCACTGTATGGCTCCCAGACCCCATTCCACAAGGTTACTCTGTATCAGTGTAAATTGTGTTCCTGCTTTGCCTCCGACCCTCTCACTCTCTGGGTCTCCCCAGCCCTGTCCCCAGCCACCCCTGTACCTGCAGGGTCCCGGCCATCACCCTCTGGCTGTTCGCAGGTCTCCCAGGAGCTTCGGTGGCTTTCCTGGATTCTTGGGACTTTGCCCGGTCTTCCGCATCCCTTCACTGCAGTTCTCCGGCAGTTTTGTTGCACGCCAGCAGCCTCAGTTACTGGTGAGTGTCCTGCTTCCCCTCTGGTCTGCCTCTTGCATCGCATACCTTCTGTGAGCATTTCTGCGAATGTGTTGTGTTCCAGGACAAAGACTGTGGTTCTGCGCTCTGGGTCTCCGAGGGCGTTGCCAAGTTCTTGGTCCCTCCTGGACGGTAGTTGAAGACTCTATTGTTCTCTTCCCTCTCCTACTTCAACTGCCCAATAGGAGCATCTGTGAGACTAGAACATGGGTACTTGTTCTGACAAGTGGTCATAATTCCTCGTGGCCTCTTCCTCGTCCCAGTGGTTCTCATTTGGGATAGGCTACTAGAGCATATGAAAGCAATAGGTAAAGGTGAATAGGGGGGGTCTTGTGGGAAGGTGTGAGGTGGTTCAAGGGGATACCACATTCTCCCAAAGTGGTCACTGCTCTCAACGGGATCCTCCCTCCCCATGAGATCCTCCTGCTGAGTATCACCCCAGGGGGATTATCGGGTAGCAGCCTCACCATCCTGGACTCATGGAAAGGGGCTCACCCATCTAAAGCAGTCACAACACCTCAGAATTCGTCACAGTGCTTATTGGCCACACATGGGTCAGGATCTAAATATTTATTTTGCAGGTGTGTCTGGTGTGGGCTAAGTTCCAACCAAGCTCTCCCACTCACCGGGATACTCTACAAAAGAGAGGAATGGCATTACCATGGTCGGATCTTCAAATACATTTTACTGGTCCAGTGACTCGTTCAGCATGTGGCAACAAATATATGTTGACCATTGCAGGTCTCTTCTCTAAGTGGTTTAAATATCTCAAAGCTCCAAATTGCAAGGAGGGGAGCAGCTATGTTATGTATAAACCACATCTTCTCATGTTTTGCCTTCCGCAAAAGATTGTATTTGTCTGGGGTTGCCATTTCACCAATGAAGTAATGACTAAGATGTGGTAGATTTTAGGAGTCAAGCGTAAATTACATATTGCCTACCACCTGGCATCCAGAGGGGGAGGGTGGAGTGATCTAATACAATTGTAGGCATTTAAAAAAGGTTCATGGTGTATTCTGGACCCAACTAAGACTTACTTGTACCATTGGTCCAGATGGCTCTGAGGTCTACCCCTACTTATGCCACTAAGATGTCAACTTTTGAACACATAACTGGTAGAAAAATAGTCTCGCCACAACATCTGTTGTACCAAATACAGGATTAGAAGTTGATCAACACCTCTACCACTCATGAATAAGAACTTGCGAAAGCATCTTCAACATGCTTTTGCATATGCCCAGAGGAACCTGTAGAAGTCTGTGGTAAGTACAAGGGCTTACTATGAACTGCAGACATCTAAAAAGGAGTATGAGGCTGCAAAGACTTTCACTGCCATACAGCCCGCCTCCACAGCTTGCGGATTGGCTGTGGCCCGGGTTACCTGTTTCCAGACCCGTGAGCCGGCATGCGATGCCGACCCCCTCCAAGGGCCCCTTTAAGGGTCCTGCACAGCCCTTACTGGGCCTCTCCAGGCTTGCACAGCGCTACGGTTTCTGTATTCACCATCAGTGTAGTAATGTTATCCAACATTACAGATATCTTCAACTGCAGAACTCTCACTCGTATATTCGGTGCCAAGACAAACCTTTCGCAGTGAGAAGGTAAGGAGCCTACTATCTCTGCTCCTTTTGCATCGTACATTTTCGGACTTCTCCTACGGTTTCTCCATTGCTTCTTAAAGAGCCATTTTACAATCTGACATTATCTTGTATGTCACACACATCCGACAGAGCTCCAGCCACGCTGGTGCAACTTTGCTGAGGCACGCCGTATGTATGAAATGCTCTCTTCACATCTGCCATATCTGCCATCCCTGCAACGGTAACCTGCTAATGACCAACTATAACAACCCCCTTTTCCTACCGTTCCCTATCTCCCTTGGCACTGGATTTGGGGGCAGCCCCAATCCACTTGGTTGCGGTTCTGGTGGCTCAAAACTCCTTTCCTTCGCTCAATCTGCCTGATATAACCCTATTTGATACCCACTGTATTACTTCTGCTTACTACCCCATTTGTACCCTTCAGCCTGTAACAATTAGTAATACTTTCACAACGATAAACTTCACGGCTCCTGGCGACTACTACACCCCACAACTAGGGAATACTCTTACTACTCAGGGGTACATGGCAGCTCCTCCAGGATCGATTATGTTATGGTAGCCTCCGACCTAGTCCGTGACATTGTGAGTGCCCGGATTCCCCCCGCTCCCTTTCTGACCACTCCCCGGTACTGGTCTGTTTCCAAGGCCCGATCCGTCCGCCCAGACATATGAGGTGGTGTTTTAGAGCTCGCGCCCAGGAAGATACCGTTTTCCGAGAAGAGATTAGACACGATATTCAGACATTCTTCGATGGGAATGTGGGCTTGGTACCGGACCCTAGTGTGATTTGGGAAACTTTTAAAGTTTTTATTAGCGGATGCTGTATAGCAAAGGAAGGCACGGTTCTGAAGTCTATACATGGCTGCATTTCTTCTCTCGAACAAGACATAAAGCAACTGTAATCATGACAGGGTCTCCATGATTCCCAAGAGGTTAGATCACAACTTCAAACGGCCAGAGCAGAACATTCTTATGGTTGGGGAGGAACGATACTTGGGCGACCCCATAGCTGCTGCCACAAACACAGAGGGAGATCGCCCGATCCGGACTCTAGCCTGGGCGATCAAACTTGAACACCAGCTAGAACCTATACTGGAAATTGAGAACCCTGAGAGTGATATGACCAGAGATAGTGAAGAAATTAAGAAAGTGTTCTGGGATTTTTATGAGAAACTCTAAACTTCCCAATCAAGAGCCGGCCACAATTCTATTCGATGGAGTCGACGGTGAAGACATGACGTTTTATTTAACGAACCGAAGCCCGCCATAATTTTTCTCGAGGCGAAAGCTGCATCAGAAAAACAGAACTGAAGCCAACGGGCGCTGCGCATTCTACATATATTGTGGATGACGTCGACCATCGAACGGAGGCCTTCGAGGTACATGGAGTCATCAATGCTACCACACAGGACCCTCTGTCGAGAACATTTTTTTCTGATGCTGTTGAAGCTGGAAGATCATTATCAAAGATGAGGAATACGTGAGAGGACACAATACAAAGAGGAGAGTAGGAGGGATGTGGAGAGGGGGGCCAAGGGAGATCTGAGAGAGGGTGAGGGAGAAGGGAAGGATGTTGTTAGTGGCCCCAGACTTGCAGGCTTGGATATAGGCCTTCTTCTTAAAGCAGAGGGAAAGTCTGTAATGCCTTTGGAGCAGGCGGCAGCCCAGTCTGTCAGAGGATGTGCTTGAGGCCTGCCACTTCAGCTCAGCAGCTCTGCACTTGCGTTTCAGAGAGGCTAGGTTGGAATCATACCAGGTGTTGCGCTTGGAGGCAGGCTTCATGCGGTTCCTCATGACAGGCGCAAGTGGAGGCTTAGCCGGGGGACCCAAGAAAGCCATGTGGGAGGACAGGAGAGCATGATCAGACAAGGAGAGAGGTATAGTGAGAGAGTTGGAGATGGGGATGTCTGCTGAGATGAGAGCATCCGAGGTGTGTCCGGCTGAGTGCGTCGGACCGGAGGGTAAAATGGTGAGGGAAAGAGTCACAGAGGCTGCGGAAGAGTCCAGAGGCTGCATTAGGGGAGTCGAGGTGAATATGGAACTCTCAGAGGAAAAGAAGCTTGGAAGTGGATGCCAGGAGAGAAGAGGTGAGGTCAGACCAATCCGAGAGGAAGAGGGAGACCGGACCAGGCGTACCCTCTGGCACTGTCTTTCTTTTGTATACAAAATAAACCTTGTTATCCTTGCAAGAGGTGTACTGAACCTTTTTCCTCAGAGGATCATTTTTATTTGTCTGGCAGTCTGGAGCTACACTTTGCAACAGGTACTTTTACACGCTTGGCTATTGGAACCTGTTTGACATTTTGAGATTTGATTTTGTTTTCATTTGAGAAGATAGACAAACGATTACCATATTATATTTAACAAAGTTCTTCAAATAGATTTTGCTCCATTTCAAACCAACTATGAATATTCAACCCCATGTGTTGTTATATAAGTCACACGTGCTTTAAAGATTTGTTGTTCTTAGGGGGAACCAGACATTTCGTAGGCCCCACCACAAATAGTGCTTCGTGACTTGTAAGGGTGCACCTTGATGGCTTATCCTGCTTAATGACCGAATGTCTGGCATTACATCTAGAAGAATACTTAGCAGTTGGAATACTCTTCGGAAAAACGAAGATTAATTAATTCCCTGATCTATGAAGATGATGGTTGTGTCTAATATAAACAAAGGAAAACTGGGTGCTGCATCCAAACTGGGCCCGATTGTGCGCTGACCTGCGTTACATAATGGGCTGAATTCAGGAACAGGTTGCGAACTGAGAAACTAATGCATTTGTTTGAGTTCAAGTTCACCTTTGAATTTATTCTGATTTTGTGTTGCTTTTATGGAAGAGTTGATTTATATCGAAAATAAACATATTACATCCACGTTTCACATTAGTAACACACTTATCTAAAAACAACTCACCAATCTGCTGATTCTAAAAGCGTTAAACATGTCTGTACTGCGTAGCATACAAAGGTGTCATTCAGCATTGTGTATTCTCTTGAGTATGGGTACAAGTCTGTCAAGTCTCTGTCACAACAATAATTTCTTAAGCTGTAGGAAATGTGGCTTTTTCAGCAGCGGTCGTCTGGTGCATGATCGGCAATGTTGCTGTATCCATAATCATTAAAATGTACCCGTTCTGCAGAACAGGGTCTGCTCATCCTCTCTTCAAGCTCGCTTCATAAACCGTCCACTGACTAAGCTGCTTCAACCGAGACTACACATTGCTGTATTGTAAATGAAAAGTACAACAGTAGCAAAGGCGACCACTGCCACCTTATGGATATATAACAGCAGTGCAACACTTCACAGTTTGATTTTTCCTCTCTATCTAAATCTGAGAATCCCAAAACAAATGTGTGTGCATTTCCTGTCACTGAATAAATTTTTCCACGAAGCACAGTAGACTGGGTTTCATCGTTTCTCCCAAAAGATTTAAGATCCTGCGTAGCAATCAGTACATGTGCAGCTGCTCGCACAAGAACACAGAAGTGGTATATAAGATCAGACTTCCATCTTACAATTGTAGCCATATCCATGCTAGGTCGGCGAATTTAAAAGGCCATAACTATAACATGTATTATCTCAATAAAGTCTTGGTTATTTACGGAAATCATCATCGCCTTTTCGCCACTCCTTTCCAATATGAGTATATTCACAATCTTCCTTTGGTCTGACGATAAAATAAAGATCATGCAACTTGGATTGCGGGCAACAATGGTGTGTATTTATTTCCGAACGGAGGCGTGGATGTTGGAATCATCTGCAATAACATTAAGTGCGAAATACGTCGTCGTTCAAATATAGTGGTTTACTGCTTGAACTCCAGGCTTCACTGTGGCAGTAATTCCTGCCACAGTCAAAAGACTAAAGCAATAAGACCCATCAGAGTTGCCCTGAATCAACTGCAAGACCAAAGAGCCCAGTAAAGACTACGGATAAACCACCCAGAATCAGATATTGACACATGAGGTCAAATGGGGCATAGGATGATACGACATTGCTGCTCTACACACAACAGTCAGTGGGTTGGGGGTTTGGACTCCACTAGATAAGCAGACATTCCCCTTGTGGATCATGCCAGCTTTGGTGGAAAAAGAAACCTGCGAAATCGTGTAAGCCACAATAACAATTCCGATACATTGATTTAGAGTTATTAAGGGGGGCTTCCTTTCTCTTTGTCCTCAACTAAAAGAGATGAAGAAACTAGCACACTTTTTGATCACTTCAGTTCTAGGCAGATAATCGAAACCTCTAACCTAGCATTTAAGGAGTGAGGGCTATTTTCTCCATGCCACCTCGAGAGGAACACAAAGCTGGGAGAACTAATTGTTATTCCAAGTGAAAGGAAGAACAGATCTTAGGGGAAAAACCCACAACCAAGCCTTAGCTTGAAATAAAGGCGTCTACACACAAATAATATTAAATCCCTAGTTCCCTCAACCGAAACAAGAAATGTAAATTACATGGAGGCGGGGCGTCAACTTTAGTACTTTGTTGCTCTTGGGTCCTCTGAATGCAATTGTACAATCCACCAGGCAGAGTGGACAAGGAAAGAGTAAAAGCGAGGTGTACCTACTTTTACTCTTTCCATTTGCTATCCCAGTTCGCAGGCAGCATTTACTTATGGATACCTATGGAATCTGCCTAGTCTTGAGCAGGTGCAAAACTGAGGAGGATTGTATAGCAATCCATTTGTTGCACGCATGAATGAAAATCTCATGTAGGTGTACAAGGTGCATTCACAAGATAGAGGACAGCCGGGTAGAGATCTCATACCTGTTCTGTGCCGCTCCTCCGTTTCATCAGTGCTGCAAAATGGGGCAGAGTGGAAAATGGAGGCATAGAAGCATTACGCCTTGCTTTTTATGCTTCCTTTTCCCACTCTGCCCCATTTGAAATGAGGCTGTAAATCTTCCTCTGGAAAGGCCTAAGTGGAGTCCTTAAAGAGCCTTTAGGACTAACAGTAGATCCCAAGGAGGGGATACAAAATGTTCAGGAGGATTCAATAGAATGCAATGGAAGCCTATAATGAAAGAAATCCAAACGTTTCCGGATTCTTCCAAGGCTGCCTATTGGCATTATTTGCTTGGCCACTGATATTTCAATGTACGTACTGCTAAACCATATACAGGAAAAGCTTCCAACAGGAAGTCCAAAAAGATACGGGACTCAAACAGGCAGTGTAAAATATTAGACAAACCCAATTTAAGGTTACACCAAGTGACATGTGTGATTCCTCTGAATCGATGGTCACCTAGATGGTTGAACTGCCTTCCCTGACTCTTTAGGCAGTCCTAATCCTTGCATTGCTTAGCTATAAATCTCCATACTGACATCCTGAGATGGGATAACCTTTGCAGAGACAGTGAAAGAGATCTTAAAGTGGAATATCCTGATCCAGAATCAACCGCTGGCCTGACAAGAGACTGTTCAGAACTGGTAACAAAGATCTCTTGATCCCAAAAGGGACCATCAGAATCATCTCTGCTTTATTGGCCACGCAAGCAAAAGGCCCTCTTTTAAGCAGAGAGAAAGAGCATCTATTTACCAAGCCTGCTGATCCATGGATCTCAAACAATAAAGATCAACAAAGTAATTGTCTTGGAAGACAAAAGCACGAAAGTCGGGACCAAATTATCTTTATAAAAAAGAGAAAGCCACCCGATGTAGGCAGAAGCTGATGTGAGACAGGAGGACGCTGCAGAGTTGATTAACCTGCTGGTTCTCTTTGCTTGAGATGCAGATTGCTGTACAGAAAAGGGTTGTCTGAGTCTATGAAGAGGTCTGCCATAAAGTTCTCTGACCCATTTCAGGTCTTTTTGGTTGATAGGCGTTTTTCCCATTGTATTTTTTTTTTTTTTAAATGAACACAGACCTGCCTGAATGGCACACTCAAGAAGGGCACTGTGAAATTTCTAACTCCTTCCAATCTGATTACATCTCTTATTGTGCACTACCTACCATGTAGTAAGAGATAATTCTAGGATGCACTCCCGCCCATTCCTCTGGCACCAGTTATGATAATCTTTTGAACAGGCACTTTGAGAACAATTCCCTTTCTCAAGATTTTCTATTTGTAACAACTAATGAAAATCCCTCGGATATGGGCCCTATTTTCTGGTAGAGTTCTGACACTGCATCACAATTTATTTTAAAAAAAAAGTGGTTCACCAAAGGATTCAGATGAAAACAAGGCCTTAAAAACTGGAAAGCTGCTGCCTCCTGGTTGGTTAGCTAAACTCATATTGATGGGCCATAGCAATGTAGAAGATCTTGGAGCTAAATCCCCAACTTCTCTGCCTTGCTGAAGGAAGGACTACAGATCCAGGTTCGGGGCGGACGTGGCCCTAATGAATTGCAAACTCTGTGAGGTCTCCAGTTGTGACTCCATTAGATTTATGAGTAATCCTGTGTGACAAAGTAGATTGGTAAGTCATCTGATTCCTTCCACTGCCAGAGAAGCAGAGGAGCAAGGATCAGCCAATGGTTCTAATAAGGGAGAAGCCCAATTCCTTCTGAGTGTATAATTCCCACTCCCAGAACCGTCATATTAATGAATAACACGGAGGTGGTCTGGAGATCAAATGTATGAGCCTTGTATTGGAAGGTCTGCCCGAAAGCTTTGAACTTTAGAAAATGGAAAATGTGCAATGTGGAAATACGTGTCTTCAAGATCTATTGATGTCATGAATTCCCCAGGGCTCATCAGTGGGTTTACCATAAGAACGATTTACATTCTCAAGTGAACTGTCTGGATCATTTTGAGAAGTTTAATATCCAGGACCAACCATAACCCACCTTAAGTTCTTTGTACCAGAAAGAAAACCAAATAAAACCATGTATATATATTTGTGGGTTGAGGGGTAAAAAGAGGGTGGGGTAGTAGTGAAGAAGAAAGGAAGAAATGGGGGGACCCCACCAAATAAAATAAAATCGAAGGAACATTTCAAAGTAATCACTTCAAAGTAAATTACCTCAAAGTAATTCTGTTCAGCAAATTTACATGGAACCCTTTGGGACCAACTCAGCTGATGGCATTCTTTGTCAATAGGGCATGTATATTGTATTGCAATGCTTTCATTTTCTACACATTCTTAGTTATCATTGTTATGACCAGACAAAAGTCCCGATGAAGGGAGGAAAACTCAATGCCATAACTCGTACCGGCATTCTGTAATGCACATCTGTCAGGAACCAGCTTCCTCCATCTCTCCCTGAACATCTGAATCCGACCTTTGACAAAAGATGCCTTGGAGTTAGTGGATCAGGATAGTGAAGACTACTGATCAGATGTGGAGGTGGATGGAAGCGTAGGAAGAGCGCATGGCATGGAGGTAATGGTTGATGATGATGACTGGTCCAAGTGATCTGGGAATTCCTTGAAGCCTTGATAATAAAATGATTAATACTAAGGGCTTCCTTAGTATTAAAGCTGTTTTACTTTGTAAAGGGCAGACACAGCTATGACCTTCAATGGCCTTTGTTGACAGGCAGATGGATACGTCATTCATAGCTATGGCCCCTCCCCCACCCTAATATCGTATAGGTGAGAAACATTACTCACTAAGATGACCATACCAGCCTTATCCCAGGCAGATACAGGATAAAATGGACCTGATGTATCCAAAGATGGCAAGAATAAGCAAACTCACTCTTAACTGACACACACTCATGCAGTAGACACAAAGCAAATATGCACTCACCATGACAAAATGCAGACACTAGGTTAAACATGCATTCATACACGAAGATTATCACTTGCAACCATAAAGACATGAAGAACATAGCATAAGCAATGTATAAGCTGAAATTATACACAAACGATATATGTGTATAGTTCAATAACATAGAAACACATTAGCAACGGGCAGCCATCTTTTACAAAATGGAAGTAACAGCCCGTATTTGAATTAATTGAAGTGTCACAGGGTTCCCCCTTTCTCACCTGTTTTCGCTGCTTGATGGATGCCCTTGCAGAAGTTTTCTTCCTTATGGTTCGGGTCTTGTACAAGCCCGCTAGGCCGTCTTTGGCTTCCAGTGTTCGTTCAGCTTCTTGTCCGGGATCGATAATAAACTCCAGGAAATCCAGGAAAGAAATAAGGAAAGCACTCGGAGGCGGGTGCACGGATTCCGGGAGAAGGTTGGGTAAGAAGGAGAAGGGAGAGAATGAAGCAAGGGTCCGGGAACTAGGAAGGCAACAAAGTTCTGAGAAAGCGAACTACGGAGCACACGTCTAGCTACAGCTAACAGTAGCATTGAGACACGCAGAAGCGCGGGGGTGTGGCTAATTTATCGAGCGTGCTGCAATGAACGTGAAGGCTGGCAGGCAGCGTTCAGTGTTTGTGGCCATGTTGGTAGTACAACAGAGTGCAAGCCCCGACGTGACATGGACCAGGAGGCCCAGAAGGTGTGTGTCCAAAGGTTCATGACAGCATGCCTCCTCCGAAAACTCGTCCCGCCAGGTTTGCCCGGGTGTATGAGATGGAACCTTCTGAGTAACCTGTGGGTATTCAAATTGGAGACGGGTTCTCAAGTGCGTTCACTGGGTGGATATCCTTTCCATTCCACCAGGTACTGGAGCTGACCACCTTTATATCTGGAGTCACATATTCGGGAGACTTCATATTCCAGTTGGTCATTGACAAGGACAGGGCTAGGTCTGAGGTTAGTCCGAGAGGTCTGGATGTATGGCTTTATTAGAGATGTATGAAAAACTGGATGGATCTTCTTCCAGGAATCTGGCAATTTGAGATGGAAGGCCACTGGGTTGATGATTTCTTTTATAGGAAAAGGCCCATAATATCGGGGAGCCAGTTTATTTGGCCGTAGATGTCGAGGCAGTAGTTTCGAGGATAACCATACTTTATCGCCTATTGCGTAGGAGGGCCCTGGTCTTCTCTTTGAATCAGCATAATGTTTGGTCTGATTCCGGGCTCTTTCTAGCTGTTCTTTGGCTTCTCTTTGTACATTGATAAGTGTTTCAATCCAGGAATCGATTGTAGGAACCGGTGTAGGATGGGGGAGGACGGAAGGTAGAACCGAAGGGTGGAACCCTTGGCTACAGAAGAAAGGGCTGGTTTTAACAGCCGAGTGATATGAGTTATTATAAGCAAATTCAGCCACAGGTATTAAAAGGGACCAATCATCCTGGACCTTGGTAGCAAAACATCGAAGATTTTGTTCTAAGGTTTGATTCACACATTCAGTAACTCCGTTGTTTTGGGGATGATAGCCTGAGGAAAGAGCCCTTTGAATTCCTAGTATTCGACAAAGGTGTTTCCAAAACTGAGAAATGTATTGGGGTCCTCTGTCCGATATTATCTTGGAAGGGAGACCATGAAGCCGGAATATGTGTTCCAGGAAAATTCCAGCGAGTTCCGAAGAGGATGGTAGTTTATACAGGGGTGTAAAATGAGCCAAATGAGTGAACAAGTCGATGATGACCATGATAGTCGTATATCCCCTGGAAGCTGGCAATTCCACAATGAAGTCTGTAGCGATAACTTCCTAGGGCCTTGTTGGTAGTGTAGGCTGCAGCAGGAGACCCGCCGGTCTCTTGTTATCATGTTTGCTCTGACTACAGACAGAACAGGCTTTGGACGTACAGCTTAACGTCAATCTTCATTCTAGGCCACCAAAATTGCCTTTGTATGAGACGGAGGGTATTGGTAATGCCACGATGTCCAGAGTGAAGTGTATCATGGCAAAGGTTTATTATCCTTTGTTGTAGTTTCTGTGTGGGAATGACTAAGGCATTATCCTTGAACAAATATCCGTCCTTGGTTTTCAGATTCCATTGATTCTTCCTTGAAATGTTCTTCCAGAGTTCAGAGGACTGGGTTTGTAAGCGGATTTCTTCCAGGAGGTTGATTGCGTAAGCTACAAATATCGTATGGGGAAACATTTTAGGGAATGTCCGGTCTTCAGGAGGTTCACAATCAGGACGTCGAGCAATTATATTCTGCGTTCCAGGGACATGGTGAATCTAGAACTGGTATTGGGCAAAGAAGAAGGCCCAACAGGCTTGACGGCTATTTCTACATTCCAGGGCCTGTAATACCTGAAGATTTCGATGGTCTGTGCGAACCTGGACCGGATGTTTTGCTCCTAAGAGTAAATGACGCCACTCGGTAAAGGCTTGACGGATGGCTAACAGTTCCTTTTCTAAAACAGAGTAGTGGGTTTCACTGGGAGTTAAGGTCCATGAAAGATAAGCAATAGGATGTTCCAGTGTGTCGTCGAATTCTTGTTTCAGAACTGCTCCAATGGCGTAGTTAGAGGCGCCTGTTTCCACTAAGAAGGGCCAACTGATATCAGGTTGAGCCAGGATGGGAGCTTGAGTAAACTCTGTTTTCAAGCGTTGGAAGGCTTCCTCCTGAGCTGTTCCCCAATGAAAGGGAGCGTCTTTCTTCAACACGGCAATAATCGGTTAGACTATCTCGGAAAAGGAGGGTATGAATTTCCTATAGAAATTAGCTAAGCCCAGGAAGGACTGGATCTGTTTCACGGTGGTCGGACTTGGCCAGGACAGTATAGCCTTTATCTTGGATTGATCCATTTCAATACCTTCTGGGCTAAGAACAAATCCTAGATAGTGGACAGTAGGTACATGAAAGAGGCACTTCTCGGGTTTTGCCAGGAGCTTGTTTTCACGTAGCCGTTGTAACACTGCCTTAACATGTTCCTCATGCTTGAGTGGATCCTTCGAGAATATTAAGATATCATTCAGATACACGCTGACAAAAAGGAATAGCATATCCGAAAACATCCGATCCATGAAACGTTGGAAGACCGCCGGGCGTTAGCAAGTCCGAAAGGCATGACCAAGTATTCATAATGACCAAAAGGTGTTCTGAAGGCTGTCTTCCATTCGTCACCTTCTCTAATACGAATCAGATGATAGGCACCTCTAAGATCCAATTTGGTGAATACCACAGCTCCTCTTACTGCTTCCAGGATGTCTGAGATCAAGGGCAACGGATATCGGTCCGAGCTCATTGGTGTCTTTCTTTGGAACAAAAAACAGTGATGCTCGTGCTAGAGATTTAGATGGTCGTATGGTGCCATTTTCAAGGTTAGTATCTAGGTATTCACGGAGGGCATTTTTCTCGGGTTCGGATAAAATGAACATCCTCCCAAAGGGGATCACAGCTGAAGGTTCGGTTTCAATAGCACAGTCTTCTGGTCTATGAGGAGGTAAGGCTTGAACAATAGCAGAAGAAAACACATCAGAGTATTCCTGATAGACTTTAGGAACCTGGATGATGTTTGAGATCGAGAGTGGACCTTGATGGTTTGCTGAAAGTCCTTCCGCTGGTGTTGGAGCGGGGTCCAGGGGTAGGCAATGAGACATGCAATGTTCGGAACCCAGGAACAAGGAACCTGCTGCCCAATTGATGTATGGATTGTGTCTTTGTAGCCAGAGCATTCCCAAAACCAATGGGTAATGGGCAGACTTTATGATGTCAAACCTTATCTTCTCTCGATGATGGTTTATTGCTAGCTCAATTTCCTTAGTCTGGAGAGTTATTGGTCCGGAAGAAAGGGGTATCACATCAATTGCTTCTACAGGTTGCATGACATTCCGGGATTCGTAGGGAATATGGTGTTTAAGGACCCATTCTTGGTCTATGAATATTCCCATGGCCCCACAGTCCACTAATGCCAGAATGGGGTAGGTGTTCTTCTTGGATGGCGATAGGTAGGCCTGTAAAATTACCAGATTGTTCTGTCCAGGAGAGTTCAAGGATGGTATAGATGTGGAGCCAACATCTCTCTCCCGAAACTGCGCTCCATCTAGGATCGGGAGTTGGCGTTTCCCGAACGCTGTGGAGGAGCTTTAGGACACTCTCTCACTAAATGTTTGTCCGATGAGCAATACATGTATAAGCCGGTATGGATCCTTCGTAATCTTTCTTGGGGGGATATTGGTCCACGGAAGGCCCCTAATTGCATGGGATCAGGTTGGTTAATAGGGGCAGAGCTGTCTTCGGATTTCGTGGGGGTCTCCATGGGATTCTTCTGGAAGGGTGACTTGGTTTTCTTTTTCTCTGCCTTCCTTTCCTGTATGCGAAAGTCAATCTGTAGAACAAGATCCATAAGGGCCTGGTATGAACTTGGACGTGCCACCCTGGCAAGTTCATCCTTGATGTCTTCGTTCAACCCTCTTCGAAAGAGAGTGAAACAGGCTTCACAGGACCAGTCTGCTTGTTTAGCCAATTGCTTAAATCGTGTAACATATGTGAGCATATCCTGGGAAATCGAGAAGATGTTCCTGAGCAGTATAGACCTGACCTGGGTGGTCAAACATGGTCTTAAGTGCTCGAATGAAACCGTCATAATCATCCAGGAGGGCATCTCTGGCATTAACTAATGGTGTGGCCCAGGTTAATGCATTCCCGGTAAGGTGTGAAATAATAAAGCCCACTTTAGCCATGGGGGTGGAGAAATAATAGGGCTTAAAAGTAAAGTGGACCAAACAGGAATCTAGGAATCCACAAAGGTTCTTTGCTGACCTGTCGTATTTGTCAACAATGCCGCCCAATAGTACGCTCTCCTTTGTGGCAGAATCGCAGGATAAAACCAATTGCTTTAGCGCGGCATTCTCTGCCTTTAGGTTTTGTACTTCGGTCGTTAGTTCCTGCATGCCACGCATAAGATCCCGAACGGCTGCCTCCATGTCTGTATCGACTTTGGTCAGGTGTCGTCTCAATCTGTCACAGGTTTCCCCCTTTCTCAGCTGTTTTCGCTGCTGCCGTTGCAGAAGTTTTCTTCCTTATGGTTCGGGTCTTGTACAAGCCCGCTCGGCCGTCTTCGGCTTCCAGTGTTCGTTCAGCTTCTTGTCCGGGATTGATAGTAAACTCCAGGAAATCCAGGAAAAAAATACGGAAAGCACTCGGAGGCGGGTGCACGGAGTCCGGGAGAAGGTTGGGTAAGAAGGAGAAGGGAGAGAATGAAGCAAGGGCCCGGGAACCAGGAAGGCAACAAAGTTCTGAGAAAGCGAACTACGGAGCACACGTCTAGCCATAGCTAACAGTAGCGTTGAGACGCGCAGAAGTGCTGGGGTGTGGATAATTTATCAAGCGTGCTGCAATGAACATGAAGGCTGGCAGGCAGCGTTCAGTGTTTGCAGCCATGTTGGTAGTACAACAGAGTGCAAGCCCCGACGTGACAGGGACCAGGAGGCCCAGAAGGGGCGTGTCCGAAGGTTCATGACATGAAGGGCACAGTCATTAGCAACCAAGGTTACTGAGAAATTAGGTAAGGTTTGGACGGCTCAAAAGAGAACATGAGATAATAATCAGAGTGCGGCAGAGTTTTGTAAGTGTTGGGAGACTCCACCTGCCTGCCGTTGTACCCAGTGTTTCCAGAGTCTTCTCTTTGCCTCTGTGATCCTAGGAGGTGTGGCTGCATAAAACATCATTCTGTCGCGTATTGATTGATTGTTTATTAATCATGCGCTTATACACAAGTGTTTCAAAGTGCAACCATGGGAATGGAAGACATAAGGAAGACAAGACAAACGATGTTACTAGGCATAGTACATTCAGATCATGCAGGTGCACAGAACAGGAAATGCGTAGGGGCTACGGGGAATAGGGATCAAGTGCGCCCAGTCCTGTCAGAACATGGGTTAAGTGCAGAGAGATACCACTCTCATGGGTAGCAACCTAAGTGCAGTAATGCTGCGGCACATGCAAGGCCCGGATTGGCGAGGAAACTTGGGACCTGTGAGGCTCTGAAGGTACACCAGGCAGCCAGTCAGCAAAACTGAGCAGAGGTAGAGGAGAGGGAGCGAGAGAGCAGAGAGAGGTGGTTAGCAGGGGAGAGGGAGAGAGAAGAAGGAGGCAAAGAAGAAAGTCTTGAGGAGTTTCCTGAACTTAAGGAGATCCAGCTCAAGACAGAGAGAGACAGGGAGGCTGTTCCAGAGGGAGGCACCTGCAGTGGATAAAGATCTCCCCCAAAGAGTATTTAGGAAGCGAGCATTGCAGATGGAGTGGGCCTAGGCCCCAGAAGCCTTGTGGACAATGCAAAGGGTCTTGAACTTAATCCTTGCAGGCACGGCGAGCCAGTGATGGGATTTCAGTGCCGCAGAGTTGCGGTCCCTGGGCTTGAGGCCAAGGATAAGTCTTGCGGTTCTGTTCTGGATGAGTGAAGAGGACGGAGGTTTGAAGAGGAAAGGTTGAGAAAGAGGCTGTTGCAGTAGTCCAGCCTGGAGAGGGTATAGCGTCCTTTCATCGACACCTGTTTTTACGACGGTGTGTTTTACCGCAGCATTTTTGCAGAAAAAGTCTTTTCGCATTTTTTTTTGTGTGGTGGGCAAGGGCATATAAAGAGTTGGGGAGTTGGGAAATTTTTAAAAAAAAGGTAAATGACGGGGCAGTTGGGGAAGACCCCCCCAAAAATAATGTAAACAAAAATGCAAAACATTTTTGTGGAAAAACATCTGCGGCAAAACACCCGTCGTGAAATGACATAGAACACTAGAGAAAACCAGGGCTCTGGAGACGGTGAGCCTCTGGGGGAAAGTGAGAAAAGGTAGACCTCTGAGAAGGTGCAGTTGGTAGTGGGACATTTTAGAGATGCAGAGCGACGCAGAGTGCATCAGAGTGTTGTCAGTGTTGCCTAGGTGGCCTGGGAGGCCTGGGTAACTGAAGACCTCGTTTTTGAAGATTTCTGTGTCCCTCGCATATGGATAAACTGAGATTCTTTCTGATGCCCCGGACCAGACAGCAAGTCAAATCACAGGTGAGCGAGTCCCCTCCCTCGCCTTCCATAAGTGCTAGGTGACAATTACATGTCCCCCCAGTGTCAACCTTGCTACCCAGGCGTGCCTCTGTTGCTGCATCTGCGATGAAGGATGCAAAGACATGACTTCAAGACTCAAAGGGAGGGGTGGAATGTGGGGGCCTGGTACATGCTCTGAGGGAAAGAAGACTGCAGTAGTATATCCAAACTATATCTCCTCACCTGTGTCGTCATCCCAGGGTCCTGCCATGAACAAGACACCACTATTTCCTCTTGAAATCGTGGTGGATCCTCCCAGGGCTTCCTTCCCCCCCACAAGAGTGTGCCTCGGATCTAACCGATACAGACATTTTGCTGGGAGAAAACTCGATTATCTTAATGGCGCAAGCTCAGATAGTAGTGGATGGGGCGGAAGGAACAAGTTACTTACCTGTAACTGTTGTTCTCCAGCATGGGTCTGGCATGGATTCACATGCTCATGAATATTCCCCGTCGTCAGGCTGGGAATCCTCGGTAAAGAAAAAACCAGTATCAGTTTCGTTTCTGATCTGTCTTTCGTAGTAATAACCAATCACTGGTCTCTGCGTCATACTGACCACAGCCAATGACTGCCCTCTACCTAAGCACCGCCTCTGGCAGCCATCTTCAGATTTGGAAGCACGTGAAGTGGCAGTATGACCAAGTGAAGAGCCGCAGAGGGGTAGGCGGGAGGGTTCGCATGTGAATCCATGCCAGACCCATGCTGGAGAACAACAGTTACAGGTAAGTAACTTGTTCCTTCTCCAGCATGGGGTCTGGCATGGATTCACATGCTCATGAATAAAGAATACATAGCAGTACACACATGCACAACCACGGGAGGTGGCAAAGGCTCAACATTAAGCATCACATCAACTCAACATTAAGCATCTTACCTCCTCACCAGGCTCACCTCAGGCGAACAGGTTGCGCAGCACTGCTTGGCCGACCCTGGACTCCTCCCTGGAATCCCGGTCGACGCAGTAGAATTTCGTGAAGGTGTGCGTCGACCTCCACGTAGCAGCCCTGCATATGTCCAGCAGGGGCACACCAGATAGGAACGCCGTGGTAGCTGCGATCGCTCTGGTGGAATGGGCTCTCGGACGGCCAGGCAGCGGTCGGTTTGCCAACCGGTGACAGCACATGATACAGCCGGAGAGCCATCTGGAGATGGAAGCCTTCGAGAGAGCCTTCCCCTGATTGACAGGTCCAAAGTTCACAAAGAGTTGTGACGTCTTCCGAAAACCCTTCGTGCGGTCCACGTAGAACTTCAGCGCTCTAGCTACATCCAGCGAGTGCAAAGTCCTCTCAGCCGGCGACGAAGGCGACGGGAAGAACACAGGTAACACCAAGGGTTCGTTGAGATGGAAGTCCGACGGTACCTTGGGCATGAAGGAGGGGTGCGTCCTGAGCACTACCCTCGTGTCGTGGAAAGTCAAGTACGGGGCCTTGCAGGAAAGGGCCTGGATCTCTCCCACTCGTCGTGCGGAGGTGATGGCCACAAGAAAAGCTGTTTTCCACGATAGAAACTTCAACGGGGCCGAGTGCAGAGGCTCGAACGGAGGTCCCATGAGCTTGGTCAGCACCACGTTGAGCTCCCACGCCGGGGCCGGAGCCTTCACCGGCGGGAACGATCTGAACAGTCCCTTCATGAACTCTTTCACCAGACGATGAGACCACAAGGACGTCCGCCCCGTGGTTCTGGTGTATCGGGAGATCGCAGCAAGATGAATCTTGATGGACGCGTGTGCCAGACCAGCTTTGGCCAGCGTCAGCAGGTACGGCAGTACTTGGGGAGCCGTAATCCGTAGAGGGTTAATCTTCTGTGCGTGGCACCAGACAGAGAACCTCTTCCATTTGTATCCGTAGCATTTAAGAGTCGAGGACGCCCTGGCCTTTGCAAGAACCTCTCTGCAATCGGCCGGTATGTCGTATCCTCCAAACTCTAGCGCTGCAGGAGCCAGGCCTGCAAGTTCAGCGACTTCGGGTCGTGGTGGAGGATGGCGCCTCCTTCCCTGGAGAGTAGATCCGCGTCCGCCGGCAGCTTGATCGGCGGGGACGCTGACAAGTCCAGAAGGTCCGGGAACCATATCTGCCTCGGCCACGCAGGTGCGACGAGGATCATCCTGCACCGTGACCTCTTGAGCTGGTTGACGAGCCGGATTAGCAGAGGCAAGGGAGGGAACGCGTAGAGGAACAGGCCCTCCCAGGGGAACGAGAAAGCATCGCCCATGCTCCTCGTCTGGGGAAACCTGCTGGCGAACCTCCGGCACTTGGTGTTCGTCGCCGTCGCGAACAGGTCGATCTGGGGTGTGCCCCACCGTCGGAAGAGGCGATCCACCAGATCCTGCCGTAGTCCCCACTCGTGGCACGAGCGCAGCTCCCTGCTGAGTGAGTCGGCGATGGTGTTTTTTATCCCTGCCAGATGAAACGGCACCAGAAAAATCCCTTGGGCGACGGCCCAATGCCACAGGTCCTGCGCCTCCTTGGACAGCGCTGGGGACCTGGTTCCGCCCTATTTCCTGATGTAAAACATGGTGGTGGTGTTGTCGGTGAAGATCCTCACCACCTTGCCCTTGAGGGACGGAAGGAAGGACCTGAGGGCCCAAAACACTGCACGGAGCTCCAGGACGTTGATATGCAGGGACTTCTCCGTCGGGAGCCAGAGTCCCCTTGCGTGCAGATTTTCGGTGTGCGCTCCCCACCCTTCCAGGGAGGCATCCGTGGTCACAGTCTCCTGGTGGGCTGGGGTCTGGAAGTCCATGCCCGCCGTCAGATGTGCGCGGGTGCCCCACCACCGTATCGCTCGTCGGAAACTCTCGTCGAGCTTGATCCTTTCCTCGAAGCTGCCCGTCGTCTGGATCCAGCGCGCATCCAGGAATTCTTGCAACGGGCGCATCCGGAGCCTGCACATGGAATTGAGGTAGATGCAGGAAGACATCATCCCGAGGAGGGACTTGATGGACCTCACTTTGGCCGCGTCGGCCACCAACATCCGTTGCACCTTGCCCAAGATGGTCCTGGTCCTCTCCTCCGACGGGGAGGCCAGAAGGGACACTGTGTCGAGCCTCGCTCCCAGAAACAGTGCGACTTGCGCGGGCACCAGGTGGGATTTGGCGTAGTTCACGGAGAATCCCAGGTCCGTGAGGAGTTGGACGGTCCTTGCCGTGTGGACCACGGCGAGCTCCCTCGTCTTGGCGCGGATGAGCCAGTCGTCCAGGTAGGGGTAGACGTGAATCCCCTCGCGGCGCAGCTGCGCCGCCACCGGTGCGAGGCACTTGGTGAATACCCTGGGTGCCGACCGTAGTCCGAAGGGAAGGGCTTTGAACTGGTAATGACGCCCTTGGACCACGAATCTGAGGAATTTGCGGTGCCCCTTTAGGATGGGAATGTGGAAGTAGGCATCCTCCAAATCCAACGAGGATAGGAAGTCTCCTTCCTCCAGCTGACCCAGGACGTGCTGGAGGGTGACCATCCGGAACTTCTGCGCCTTGATGAACTTGTTCAGACGTCGCAGGTCTAGGATGGGGCGCCATCCTCCCGTCTTCTTCTTCACGAGGAAGTATCTCGAGTAGACTCCGGAGCCCCGAAGCCTCTTTGGGACGAGTTCGATGGCGCCCTTTCTGAGCATCGCCTTTACCTCCAGGAGAAGTTGAGGGACGTGAAGTTCTTTCCTGGCCACGGGGGGGACGCGCGGGCACCTTCTTTGAAACTCGAGCGCGTGGCCCCGGGCCAGGGCGTCCAGCACCCAACGGTCGGTGGAGATGGACTCCCACACGCTGACGAAGCCCGCCAGCCGGCCTCCCACCGGGGTGCTTCGGTGGGGGCCCGACCCCACGGCCGGTTCAATCCTGCTTGGACGCGGCCTTGCCGCCTTGACCTCCTTGGCGACGACGGCGGGGTCCGCTAGACTTGCCTCGTCCTCTGTAGGCCTCTTGCGACGACGAGCGGGCCGCTTGACGGTAGGAAGCGAAACCGCCGCCGGAACCTTTGGAGGCGCCCTTGCCTCCGCCGCTCCGAAAGGGCGTCCGTCGTTGCAGGACTCCAAGGGCCCGGGCCGTCTCAGTATCCGCCTTGATGGCCTGAAGGGAATCGTCCACTGTCTTCCCAAACAGGTTGTTCCCGTCAAAGGGCATGTCCAGGACTCTGGTCTGGACGTCCTGCCGGAAGTCCGTAGCTTTGAGCCATCCACGACGTCGAAGGCAAACGCTGTTGCCCAGCTGGCGGAACCCAGTGTCGGCGATGTCCGTCGCCACGGTGATGGCGTGGTCCGAGGCCACCTCACCTTCCTGCAGGATCTCAAGGGCCTCCGCCCTCTTGTCGTCCGGCAGAAAATCCAGCAGGGGAGCTATCTTGTACCAGAGCTCCCTGTCGTAGCGGGCCACGATAGCCAAGGCGTTGGCCGCTTTAATCGTCGTCGCTGCCGACGAGATGACTCTACGTCCCATAGTATCCAATTTCTTTCCCTCGCCGTCCGGCGGGGAAGTCGATGTGGAGGCCGCACCCCCCCCCCGCTTTCTTCCTGGCTGCCGCGGAGACGACGGAGTCCGGGGTAGGCTGCGCCCGGAGGCATAGGGGGGCCGTGTCCGGGACCCGGTACTTTTTCTCGTACCGGTCTCTTCTAGCTGGCGTCATGGAAGGGTTCTTGAGGAGGGAAAGGCCCTCATCCCAAATGTCGTCCAACAGAGGCACTGCGAGGACCGTCTTCCTCTTGGCCTCGCGCCGCTGATAAAGGAAGCCTTCCTTTTTCTTCTCCTCAGGGCAGAGTTGGAAAAGCTCGGAAGCCCTGGAGATCATGGAGTGGAAAGATCCGATCTCGTCGGGCGGAGAGGCCCTGGTGGGAGGCGACGACGGAAAATCCTCGTCGTATGCCTCGTCGTCCGTACCCGTCGCTGCCGTGTCAGTCCCCGTATCATCCCCTCGGGTGGACGGGGAGGAGGGCTGGAAGGGGCGCGACGGTTGAAAAGGAGGTGGTGGATGGATCCTTCTTTTCTTGGTAGGGGGAACACCAGAAGGTCCCGGTTCTGGATCCCCCGACGGGAGAGGTTCCTCCGTCGGTAACGGTAGCCTCGTCCTTATCTCGGAGCATAAGGACTGTATGGCCAACAAAATGGCCGCCGAATTGTCTTGCGGCGCTGGCAGAGGGGAATCCGACGGGCGAGCAGGGGCCCCGCCGGTATCCTCGTCGTCGTCACCTGCGTCGGGGTCCATTCCGACGGGCTGGCCTTCTTCCACGCCTAGGCCGTGGCTTAAGACCTCGATCAGCTCCTCCTCTGAGGTTGAGGCTGACTCTACGACGACGCCCTGCCCCCCCTTCTTCTTCCCCACGGAGGGTTTCACGGGGGTCCTATCGATGGGCACAAAGGAAGACTCCCTCCGAGGAGGCAGGGAGATTCTGGGCCCTGAGGTCGCCACCACTGGTGCAGCCACCACAGGCTGAGCCAGGGCCGCCGCAACCGTTTCGATAGAGGGCTTGGTCGGATGGATCAAGGCCTTCACCACCTTAGGTGCGCTCACCGCCTTATCCTTGAGGGAGGGGGCACTGCCACGCTCCTCCTCTGCCTTAGAGCTCGACCGGGGCCTCTCCAGGAGCTTCGCCGGGTGCTCGGCCTTCCTCTTACCCGACCCAGAGCGTTGGCTCGTGGTTGATGGTGCCGGGGAGGGTGCGCCCTGCCTGGCGCCCGTAGAGCCCGACCGTTCGGCGCTCCCGGTGCCAGCGGACTCGCGGTGCTTGGCCTTATGTTGGGCCCCCGTCGCCGGGGCGCCCTCAAAGGTCTTAGAAGACCGCTCGGATTTCTTCTTCTTCTCGCCAGACGGGCTCTTACCCTCCAGCCAGTTGGCGAGACGTTGATGGCGGTCCTTCATGGTCCGTTCCGACATGTTGCCGCAAAACGCACAGTCCTTCTCCACGTGCGTCTTGTCCTCATGAAGGCAGTAAAGGCAGAAAGAGTGTTCGTCCTCCTTGAAGACGTTCTGCAGCTGGCATCCAGGGCAGACCCTGAACAGCTTTCCGGGCGTCGAGCTTCCCTTCTCCTGGGCCATCTCCGAGACCGGGCCTGAGAAGCTTCTGGAGTCCTCCGAAGTGTAGCTCGACGAATCTTCACCCTTGAGGGGCACAGATGAATCCGACACGGGTCCCCGTTGATCGGATGTAGGATCGGTGGAGCTTGAGGCTCTTTTGACCGAAAGAATCGAAGTTTTTTGTGAAAAGCGCGAAAAAATAGCACTAACGCTCGAGAGCAATAGCACGAGGATCCCAACACATGAACGTGCGGTAAAAATCTGAAGATGGCTGCCAGAGGCGGTGCTTAGGTAGAGGGCAGTCATTGGCTGTGGTCAGTATGACGCAGAGACCAGTGATTGGTTATTACTACGAAAGACAGATCAGAAACGAAACTGATACTGGTTTTTTCTTTACCGAGGATTCCCAGCCTGACGACGGGGAATATTCATGAGCATGTGAATCCATGCCAGACCCCATGCTGGAGAAATAAAGGGATCGGCTTCCCCTATTCCAACGGACAAAGCTCGAGAAACGATGACTTCTCATGGGCTTCTTAACAGTATTCAGGTGTACAACAAACTGTCCAGAGAAATCCAACTCCCCTCTCTGCTCGTAACAACTCTGGAATAGTCCTGGGAAACCGGGAACTGCCCCTTAACGCCTCCTTATCTTCAATGCTTCCATCTGACTCCTCGTCCAAGAAGTCTTCTCTTCTTAACCATGGTTCGCTTGGGACAGTACTGCCATGTGATAAAGAGGAGATTACCGCTAAGTTTAATGTATCTCTGTGCGAGAGGGATATTCTTGCGGAAGCAGTAAGTACTCCTAAACAAACTAAACTAGTCGAGAAGGAAAATTCTCTTCAGTCCTTGGTCTGTTCCCCAAAGGAACCTATCATACCTCCACCGCAATCAGTTCCGTCTACAACTGAAGACCCTGCCACCATATCATCTCAGCCTTGATATCCTTCTCAACAGACATCCAATTGACTTAGCCTTTACAGCCTCCCCTGCATCAGACAGAGAACCAATTCTTGGGTGATTAGGCCTACCCTACCCAAGGTGTGGATGAAGCTGGGCAAGGCTCTACGCCCGGGACATTTAACATGCAACGTAACATTATGTCACCTCTCTCCATTTTGTTGGCCCCTTTCATGAAACTTCATGAAACAATTAATGAGAATGTGAAAGACCAGGCTATCTTGCTCGCCATGATTCATTCAAAAATTATCTTCATTGAATCATTTATCATGTCATTACAATCCAGAGTGGATCACAAGGCTGAATGCTCAAACGTTATCCAGAAGAAGTTGCAAGATGCCTTGGATCTTGAAAGAGCGGACAAAAAGTGTCTTTTAAACTCTGAATTAGAACTGCTCAATTGAAAACTTTGGTGCACAGTAAGAAAGAAGATGTTTTGGCCTCTCAGAACAGAGCAGATTCTTCTTTTAACAATGGGGACTGTATTGAAATCCCCAGCTTAAAAATAAAGGAGGCTCTCCTGGTAAAAAAAGATTCTGTCATGAATACCTAAGTCACAATACCAACGAGCTCTTGGGTTTTCCTGACCACGAGAGAAACTAACAGAAGCCGTGAAAGCATTGTAAGTTTGTCCTCCAGGCATACCGCAGAAAAGGACGGTTGCCCGGCCGCCAACCAGTCTATTTGCCCAGCAATATTTTAGTTGCTTCCCAATGAAACAGGGAAAGCCACAATTCCCTTTCAGATTTTTCAGAATGAGAAAAAATGGAAAAATTGCAACTTGCCCTCTAAAGCCACCCCTAGATCAAAGAAATCTAAAAACCTTCCAATGTCAACTAACCGAAATGGGAGCAACAGACGTGGATTTCTAAGAAATCGCCAGACTCCTAGACAACCTACCTTCTAAATTCAGGGGAAAAAAGGCTTTCAAGGTGGGAGTCGTGGCAAAGACTCCCATACTGATAAATGATTGTACTGACAGCGCACCTCAGATGGCCTCCCCTTCTGAACATTTAACGGTGGACTGTTTAAACTTTTTTACCTACACGCTTGAAGAAGAAGAGTTTGGTGACAAGGATGAAGCTTTGTCTGGTCAGCTTCCTTGTCGTATAAATGTGGAGAAGGCCCAGATGAAGTATGTTCATCATACGGCTAATTCCCACGGCCCAGAGGAGGCACATGGTTCTAACCACACTGCCACCCACGAGTGCCTGAGTTTAAAGCCCAAGGATACACATATTCCTTTTTTGACCCTCGCGGAAAAACGTGAAAGGGTGACTTCTAAAAACAAAATGAAGATACCTGGCCCACATCCTATCCCGAGGAGATTTCAGGATTCGTATGAACATAGGATGGAGCAGCAGTGGTTGGAGAGCAAGGGGTCTAGTAATTGCCAACAACTTAACACTCGACAGATCCAGAATGGTTCAGCAAAAAATTGAGGGCTTGTGCAGGCTGCTCTTGGATAGACTACTGTCAACGGATGGTGGTTTTATTCTGAAACGCGCCAGTGTGATTCTGCTTATGCATCAAACACCCCTCCTCCATTTTCTGCACTCAGATCTGCATAGTGGAGGTCCCAGTGGAAAGTTGCTACAACAGAGTAATCCTCCATCTAAGATCAACTGGGGTGAACATTTCACTCCTAGAAGTGGCCCACCTCTTATTACCAATGGGATATGATCTCACAGACATCTCAAATGGAGATCAGGATATACTCCACAGTTTGGACGATCAAGGTATCCCTGCACAGACCCGGATCGGCTCCCTGACTAAGAGAGAGGCTAAAGATAAAGTAACCACCCCTCCGGCTACATCACAAGCTCCTTTAACCTTTAAAATCTGTCATGGGAAACGAACAAAGCAAACGCACAATCTCCTATCCGAGAATCCAGCAGCAGAGAAAATTCACTGAATGTAAGGATTTAGGATGCGCTAATTTCCCTCCTGTGAATTCTAATTAACAACAAGATTCGCAATTGCTGCTTGGTTTTTCGAATTCCAGAGGTTTTTCACACTTACGAACAGATGCATTTATCTTCTCTGGATCATTTGACGTGATTTGCCTTCAGGAAACCTGGTTAACCACGCTCCCGAGCCTTGATGGATATGTCGCGTTCCTTAATCCCGCCTATAAAGGCTCGAGAGGACACCCTTCTGCAGGTCTACGCACTTTTGTGAAACTGGGTGCTGGAATTAGAATTTTGGAGGTAGCTAACCCCATCCCTTTCATACAGACTGTGGCAATAACCATTCAGAAAGAAGTTGGGGAGGAGGCTCAACGAGGTATGCTCCTTAACATCTACTGGAATCTACAGACAATAAATAATGATGTTATTTTAAATAAGATCTTGGGTGCAATATAAATTTTCTCTCTTCTCCATAACCCCCATTTTGTTATCATTGGCAGAGATTTAAATTGTCGATGTTTAGAGCTAAATAACACCTTTTGCTCAATTGTCTCCTGGAACACTTAGGGCATAGAAGTGGCTTGACCTTATGAACGATAAAGATCTGCATATTTTGAATGGACAAATTCAGGGAGATATTCTGATGAAGTGCACATGGTCTAGCAACGGTAAGGCCCATATACTGGATTACATACTTGTTTCCAGCTCTATCATTCCGGTGGTCTCTGGATTCGAAGTGATCACTCAAAATACAAGCGACCATGTGCTCTTGCAATTCACCTGGGATGGCAAGTTTCATTCTACAAGAGAAAAATTACCCATGGACATTGAAGCTACCCTGGGGACCAATCGATTGAGGATGAACAACCGAGACATTATCTCCCTAGAAATCAGTATGCTGATCAACTAGTCCAGGGGTGAGGGGGGATTCGGATGATTTCCCTCTTCACCAAGCATTTATGACTATACCCAATAAGAACGTAACAACTAGACCAGCTCATAGGCATGTCTGTAACGCAGCACTGAAGAAACAGAAAAACCTATTACACAAAGAACTAAAAATGATAAGCCATCCAGTCTCTGAACAGTATCTTCTACTGATCACAAAAAGAAAACAGAAGTATAAGAACTGGTTGGCGAGGGAAAAAGCTTCACTGCTACAAGCAGATGCAGAACAGATGTTGGTGAGTCTAGTCAAAAAAGACGTATGATCTACGAGACAGTTACTCAATGAGGCTGGCTTCCTGCAATCCAATTCCCTAACAAACACCGTCTCTGAAGAAACATGGATTGATTTCTACGGCAAATTATTTGAAGCAGAGGCGGATAGGTCTAACCAGGAGACCAAAGTAAGTGGAGCAGTTTGGCCGTTCCGTCTGGACTTCTTGGACCTGGAGATACTTATTAAAAATGCCAACCATTCTAGGGCTCCGGCCCAGATGGGATCACCAACAACATGATCAAGCAGTCCCCTGAGCTCTGGATTCCTTTTATTTCATATCTTTTCCATCAGATCTTTAGAACAGGTGTGATCCCAGGATCATGGAAAAAAGCAATTATTGTTCCGATATATAAAAAGGGTAATAGGCTCGACCCATCTAATTATTGCTTTACTGTATGCTCTGGGTAAGCTGTTTTCTGCCTTCCTCTTAAAACAATTGCAATCCTGGATCCAGTCTATAAAGAGAACTGACCCAAGACAAACAGGTTTCTTGAAGGGGACTGGCACTGAGCTGAATCTTTTTCTGCTTCATTTACTTAAAGGGAAGGCACATAATAGCAACACAAAGATGTACTTAGCGTTCGTCGATGTGAGTAAAGCCTTTGACAGCATTGATCATTGATGCCTCTGGAAGAAAATGCAATCATGGAACTTCCCGCTGCCACTATTGGCCGCCATTAAATCTCTTTATGAATCTACTAGCATCCAAGTCCGATTAAACGCTGAGGGTGTCTTGACAACTCCGATTTTCACCTTTAGGGGACTAAAACAGGGAAGGCCACCTGCACCTACCTTATTCAACCTCTTTCTCTCAGATGTAGGTGAATGTTTAGATACAGTAAGATCATTTCCCCCTTACATCGGGGACGATAAACTGTCAAGACTACTTTATGCAGATGACATTGCGCTGATAGATAACACTCCAATAGGCTTACATAGGTCATTATCTGCTCTGAATCAATACTTTAAGCTAAATGGCCTTTCGATGAATTCATCTAAACCAGTATTATGATATTGGTCCCTCGAAGAGGCAAACCAGGATCTTCATACAACTGGTACGTAGAACACAAGTGGCTGAGAAGGACTCCCAGATTATATATCTGGGAGCACTTGTCAATAAAAGTACATGTGATCAACCTCAGCAGCTGTCCTTGAAATCTAGGCTAAAATTCTTGGCTGATCAAAGCAAAAGGATTCACAAAATGTTCGGTAAATTCTCCATCTTGCTGGTATTGACGTTTTACAATCTGAAAGTGGTTCCATCTCTAACTTTTGGAGCAGAGGCCCTTCTCCTTACTCTGTGGAAAACATGGGCCACAGTGGAAGGTGCCTAGTGGAGAAAGATTTTGAGTGTCCCTAACCTAGTTTCGGCTGCCCTAATTAGATACGAACTAGGGCTCATCTCACTACAAGCGCGAGTGACATGGCAGACACTGGCACTGTTCCGAAAACTTATGATGCCTTCACCAGCAACGCCATATGAAATCTTGAAGATCGAGCACTGCAGAGCAGACAACGCCTTAATGAAACAGTGGTTTGACAGGTGCCACTGTATTCTTGAAAATCTGCAGTCTGACTCGGAAGAACTGAGCAACTTTCCAGAAAAGGTGAAAATGAAACTCTGGCGTGATGATTGGATCAGAACTCAAGAGGAAAGAAATTCACATTGTCTCATACACGTTCTAAGGAAGGAAACTAAAACCTGGGGTATACTCCCTAAGTATCTCGCCAAGGCCCCAAATGGTTGGTATAGAGACCAGTTTATTTGTTTTAGTTTTGATCTATACCCTACAAAACCACTATTGAACATTTATGGGAAGTCTACGATGGAGGGATAAAGATTATACCTGGCAACAGAACAAATAGAGTCACTTAAGCATGTGACCTTGCTCTGTAAAGGATTGACAGATTTAAGAACCAGACACATGAGTAAATTAATTGAAGCTCGTAAGACGCTGGAGGTGGAGGAAATGTGGCGTTTCCACCAAAGAGGGGATAACCTCATGGCTACGATTTCTCTGCTGAAATTCTTAAAGGAGACAGTTGATCTGACTATCTGGACAAGGACTTGTTTCAATAATGAATTTCCCTTCCTTCTTTTTTTTCACAAATGGAAATGTTTGATTTATGATAAAGGTTTGAGGTGTGACTTGGTATACATAATGGGTACTTTTGTAATTTTTTTCCCTCCCCCTTCCCTATCTAATCAAGTTTCCTAACCCTCTTACCAGTTTCTCTAACTTCCCCTACCCATCCACAACTTCTCCATAACCCTCTTCCCTCTTTGGTTGCATCGTGGTTACCTGTTATTCACAACCAGGAACCCGTGCCAACCAAGGTGGTGAATCGACTTCCATTCGGCTTCCGTGGTCAGGAAGGAGTTGTGTTGGTTATTCCTGCAGGCTTGACAGAAGAATTACCCCTATATATTGTATATATAGTTAATTCCCTTAAGCAATCCCTCTATCCCCTAGGTTTTTGTAACCTCGATCGTAATGTGACGTCAATGGTGAAGTATTATGATTCGTAAACCGTTGTCTTGTTTGAAGACTTTTGAGAGCTTTGAAATTCTATTGCTTGTATGCTGTCCCTGCTTTAGGTTGGATTGTTAATAAAGTAGGTTTTGCCTTTCACTTTGACTATTTCTGTTATTAAGTGCAGGATTTGCCCGGCCTCTCTGTTCTGCTTAAACTGGGGGTTTCCCAGACCACCTTTAAATATTGTAGAAGATTGGATGGATTTGGCCAGAGCACTCCGATTGTTTAAGTTCCCTGCCATATCCTGAAGAATGCAAGGTGACCTGTGTAGACCGGTTTATCGCATGAACTGAGAGAGGTGGACAGGAGCCACCTTGGAGAAATTCCTGTCTGATCCCTGCGGATGTAAGTATATATCATCGGCTTGTAAAACGGGGTAGGGAATTGCTGTATATTGGGGAATTGTGAGATGATAAAGGATTGATTATAGTGGAACACCTGTGACAAGGTTGCAGAGGAAAACAAACTAAACCAGGCACAAGCTATTAATGGTGGTGAGATTTCCCGGGACAAGGTCACTGAAGAGTGTGTCGTAAACCCCCTTTCGGGGTAGATAAAAACAGATGGTTACCTCACCAGGTGACGGGAATACTGCCGTACTGTATTTATGTTATATTCATTTGTGTAGTGATCACTGGTGCCAACTGTAGGGGATAAAATGGTTTAGTTTTGTGAAAAGTTAATTCTTTGTGTATATTGTGGAGGATGTGAAGTTGTGGTTTGGATGAAGGGTGTGGTCCGGAGCATGGCCAGCGCTTGTGGTGCTTGGCCAGGTAGTTGTTGTAACCTTGAAGGTGTGGTGTTGGGGGGAGATATAGAAGCAGTGGAAATTAAGGGAAATATTGTTGGGGAAGAGTGTGAAGGACCGGGTGAAGATGGAGCAAGTGCAACTGATATAGAGGTTTGGTAAGTATTGCCAGACTAAATTGTGACATTTAATCATGGGAGATATCCCCTTATTCATTTATGTAAAACATTACCCCGATACAAGGACAGAATTGCTGAGTACCACGCCCCATTTGTGAAGGACACTGCGGGCAAGATGTTTATGCCTTGGCCGCAAGAAGGTATTCTTTCGAGATCAGTACTGCAACACATAACAACATATTTGCATGCCGCATACAAAGGGAAAAAGTTGGAAAATGATTACCCATTTTAGTACTGGAGAAAATGTATGGGGAAGAGACAGAAGAACTGCCCGCGAAAGATTGGATGGTTAACCAGCATGAAGGGGAGGGCATAGCACCCTCGGCTCCTCCTCCTCCTCCTCCCCAGAACACTGATCCATCTCCCGAAACACAGGGACTGTACCCAATGCAATAATTAAAATCAGCAGCAGGATACACTAACCCCACATACACGCCCCCCGCCTCCAGCAGCGAAGATGTTATAAACAGAATACAAATAAACACAATTCAGTGTCTGCATGCCAGGAATACAGTGAACGCTGTGAGTTACAGGCAAAACTGACAGAGGCTAAGGAAGAGATTGGGGGACAGAGAGGCAGGCAGGGCGATAGGGAAGGGATGACATTTGCTCTGAAAGAATGGATGGGAGAACAAAAAGTGCTTAAATTAGATGGGAAGAGCATGGATGATTTTAGAGAAAGGGAAGTTAGAGAAAGGCAGGAGAAGGAAAGGGAAGATAAAAAAGAACAAGAGCAAAGATAACAGAAGAGAGAAAGAGAATAGAAAAGAAGATATGAAGAAGAGAAGGAAAAGGAAAAGAAACGAGAGGCAGACAGAAGAAAAAAAATGAGAAGAGGAAAAAGAAAGAGGAAGGCAAAGAGATGCAGAGAACTAGAGGAAAAGAGAGGAAGATAGGGAGAGAGAATTAGAAATAGCAAGCAAGGATAGGAGACGAAAGGAGATAGATGAGGGTATCAAAGGATGTACAGTCCAGGATAAAGAGACAAAGCACAGGAATTGCGAGACAGATAAAGAGATTGGGAAAGGCGTAGCAAGGAAGTGAATGAGATACATAAAAAACATACTCTTCCAGATGAAGATGAGGGAGAAGTCATGCGAACGAGGATTGGTAATTTGTACAGAAGCAATGCGGCAAGTAATAGTGCAAAGATGAGAGGAGGGTCATCACAAGGCAAGGGTAGGAGCGTATTGGAAGAGGTAATGAGCTGAATATTTGCAACGCGTCACCTTAGGAGACTAGATTTAGAGGACAGGGAGGATGATGAAGGAGGTGAAAGTGATGAGACAGTATTTATAGATGAGGAGGACGGAGAAGAGGAAAGGACCACACAGGCCTCCTCTACAAGCACGAGAACACGGAAAGAGACAGCAGGATCAGATTTGGGAGACCCAGAAGGAGGAAAGCCAGAACCCGTAGAACATGCCAGACGTCCAAAAGTGTGATCAAACAGTTTAGACAGAAAAAAAACATGTGTGAATAGTCTAAGAACTTTACCAGGATGAAAGAAAGTTAGCATGACAGACGCAGTTCTAAAAACAAAGGGTGCAGCTGCTCTCGAACGCGGGGCAGAATTGACACAGTTCTCAATGTTAGAGAAGGTGGAAGGACAGCCACAATATATACGATGGCCACAAATGGACAAGAATAACTTAACAAGAATAGCTGACATCAGGAGGGGGCAAGTGGATTTATGAATTAAGACATTTGGAATGGGCTATCCCAGAGTAATGGCTTAGAACACTACTCATGACGGCGCACCTTTTAACAATTGTACGGCTGATGTATGCAGAGCACTTAGGGTACAATATCCTGATTCGTCCCACATGAGCGCAATCATGACACGTAAGATACGTAACGATGAAGACTGGGTTACTCATATTCAGCAGATTCTGGAAAAATGGCGACTCGAAAGGAGAGAGCTGTAGGACAAAACTATATCTATTTATTTACCACATTTTGTGCCAGGGGCTGCCTGAGGAAGTGCAGTGGCAATCAAAGAAGATAGTGGGAATGGAAGCTAAACTATGGCCAGAGATTCAGTTGACTATGGTTCACCACTGTTGGCTAAGGCAAGAAAAAGCTAGAAAGAAGGTGGAGGAAAGAAAATTGGAAGAAGCAAAACTAGTTGAGAAAAAACTATCAAAGTTTGCAGTGGAAGGAGCAGTGTTCACCAGTGGAGAGGTGGTGATTACACAGGAAGCACAACAAATATAGTCAATAGCTCACGGGAACTTTGCAGAAGGGGAGCGTATAATCATTTTCCATGAGATAGGGCGGGTGCCCAGAGGGAGGGGATTATGGTTTCAGTCTCCACAAGGGGGGTGGAGAGGCTTAATGGAGGACAACCTAGGTTGGGAGGCCAGCAATGTTGGGCATATGGACAAATTGACACACCTCCCAGGCATGTAGAAGCAGAGGAGGGGTGCAATATATATAGCATATCCCCCACCTTATAGTGCAGAACCACCTGAATATTATGCCCAGGATCACACAAAGTATCAGACACAAGCACCACAAATACTGCCTCTACAGCAAGGAAGACCAATGCAAATGCAACAAGAACCAATGCAAGTGCAGAAAGCTCCAATGCAGATACAGCAGACACTGCTACAACCAGAAGCACCCGTACAACAGAATACAGCAGCATCATGTAACGCAAACATACTGCCACAGACACCCACACTCAGGATAGGGGGTGTGACGTTAGTGGGAGGGAACCCTTTCACTGGCACAGGACTACATTTCTACCCACAATAGGACAGCCCAGTGAGAGACTTGATGTGCTCCATGCTATTAGTTACACCAGACTCGCAAGAGGAACCGAGAGTCGGGGTAACCATAGGTGACAAACATTTTCCTTCCTTGTAGATATAGGAGCGACTCGATCCTGTGTTAAAGAGGGACTGACAATTTAGATATCACCATAGGAGAACATGATCTCTCCATGCCATTATTGTATTCCTGCAAGACACCAATTAACATCTTGGGGAGAGATTTGATGAGCAAGCTAAACATGATAATGGGCCTCATTACGAGTCCGGCTGTAACTGAGGCGGTAAAACCGCCTGGTTACCGCCAGACTCGTATTACCATTCCGCCTCTGTGATTCCCGGAATTACCGGGGCATTACAACCCCGGTGACCCGGGGATTCCGGAGACGGAATGGTGTAAATCCCCATTCCTATTGAGTACAGCGAGGTGCTGGTGTTTCCTCGTCTGCCTGCAGGCTTGCAGTGTTCAACCCGCCAGGTCAGACCTGGCGGGATTGACGCCTCCGCCTGCAGGAGTCGTGATCACCCGGTATGGAAACAATGGTGGCGGCAGGTTTAACGCCACCGTTGTTTCCATACCGGATGAGTTGTAATGAGGCCCAATATCATTTACTGACCAGGGAATACTATGTTCTACTCCCGGGGACCATTATGTAAATGCACATCAGCATTCTATAGCCAGAAAGCACAGAGGGGTGTGCCATTAGACCCAGAGGTTTTCCTTTATGGATTATACACATACTGTTAACATGGCTTCCAAGAATAAGAGGCTGATTGTTGCGACTACCCACAGAGTTTTTGTTCAGACCATAGGTTACTATGGATGAGGAAGAAGGGCAAGTGATTACAATAGAGCTAGAAGCAGCAAAAGTGAGAGAGGACAAGGTGTTTTTGCATGGAGTTGATGATGAGGGAATAAACTGAAGGTCATAGACTGATTTAACAGAGGAAGACTCGTTTACAGACGATGACTCAGATGATGAAGTAGTGTTTAACATAAGTGTTACTTATCAGCTAAAGCTAAAAATGGAGAACCGAGAAGTGCTGCAGAGAATTGCATTAGTAAAAAAAAACACTGGACCTCATTACAGGTCTGGCGATAACCCTGCCGGTGCTACCTGTAATAATTTTCTGGCGCCTGACCTTCTGGTGCCACCGGCTCATTATGAGTCTGGCAGCCGGGAAGTCAGGCGCTGCTATATTTGTTAATCCCCATTCCCATAGAGTCATATGGGAATCTATGGGAGTGGGGACACGGGAGCACTGGCAACATTGCCGGTGCTCACGTGAAGATTCAGCCTACCATGGCCTACTGTGGCCACTGCACCAGCATACTGTGGACAAGTAGTACATATGATGATGTTGGTCTATTAAAAGGAGCAGGGGCAGTCAAAATTAAATTGAAGTCAGGAGCTATTTTGCCACAGGTGAGACAGTACTGTGAAAAACCTGAGAAGCTGGAGGGTATTCTCCCAGTAAGAATCCCTTATTCAGGTGGCCAGAACATGGCCATCGCTATTAGATCCAGTTCCTGCGGGTGGACAAGTGGGGGAGGATCACCTGGGTAGGGGAGCACAGGGTTGTACTCTGGGAAATGCCACAGGTGAGACGCAGTATTATACTGGAGAAAGGGACGAAGGGGACGAGGTCCCCAAGGCTTTTATAGGCTGTAGTAAATCGGCCTCCCTTCCATCCGATAAACTTCCCTTTCGAGAATTATCCATCCCCGCCACCTCTGCTGAATTTATTACACACCCCGTTGTATTCAGAAACAATCATTCTCCTTCACATACCACCAATTATTCTTTCCGGAATCCACAGTATACTGCATTGACAAAACACTAAAATTCCCACAATCCCCTTTGTTCATTTCTCGACCCCAACCAATCCCATCCTTTGGATTATCATTTTCCGAAATCCCAATCCACTGGGACAGAGTACTACCATTTCCCCAATCCTCTATGTTCTATTTTACATCCTGGTAATTCTCGTTCAATTTGCATACTTTCCCCATCATATCCCGTAGAACACCAGGAACTCTATCACTCTCCCTTTCCACCCGGAACATTTCCTCACATTGTGACAGACAACAGACTTGTAATGTTAAGCTTGTGTACCTGACACATCCCAACCGGAGGGTCAGGAAAAGTCAGACAATTAACTTGAACCACACACACCAGATGGCCCTTCCTTTTCACCAACAGGGATAAAAGGTGGAGCAGAAGAGTGCAGAACGAGCGAGGTGAGTAAGATGAGCAAGGCAAGAAAGGCGAGCATTACAGACATCACGACGAGACAGCTACCAACTGGCAGTTCAAATGAAGGAGGAAAGCGTCAGGAATTGAGACAGCGGCGAGGAGAGCAGTGACCATGCCCTTTTCACCCCAGACCTGCAGCACCGTCGTGGGAGAGAGCCTAAGACTGTGAACAATGGCACAACTTTCCTGCAGCAGATGTCAACGGTACACGGGGCAAACTTATGCTGATAAGCAGGAGCGACAGAAGCTCCTGCACCCGTGGTACTGGCCTTGACTCCACAGAGAAGTAAAAAGCCCAAAGCCAGGCGGTTAAGTCGAGGGGAGAATCGATAATTGTGTTGAGTGAAAATCACAGAGTGCCAAGGTTGAACATATTTAATCGAACTGTGATTGAACTATAAAAGGTGGTTAAGGGGTGACCAGCTGGAGAGGGAAACCGGCACCACTTGGGTGCTAACTCAAGAAGCGCTGGTTACTCCCCACTAGAAAAGAACTACCGAAACCAGAAAGCCATAAGAAGGCAGCCAAGGGAATGCAAAGTGGTTATATGTGAGGGTCGAGCAAAAACCCTGTACCTTTCGAAAGACTTTGATTCGTGAATTGGCATAAAAGCAAGGGAAGTGAATCCAGTATAGTAAATAAAGAAAAGGGACGCGATTCCCTCCAACATTTGAAACCAGGAGAAAGCAGAGAAAAGGGTCCGAGATCCGGGGTGAAGCTGAACTCAACACTGGCATTCGAGAGAGGTCCAAGCCCGAACGAGGGAGATCCAGGGGTGAAGCCGTCACCCAAGGGCTGGCAGTCGAGAGAGAGGTCCGAGCCCGAACGAGGGAGATCGAAGGAGTTAAGCTATCACCCAAAGTTTAATGAGAAAAGAATAAGAGACGCAAATAAGTACTATTGAAAAAGGGTCAGCCCAGAAGAGGGTGACCCAGGGTTGAAGCCCTCACCCTAACTGAACTGTTGCAAAGGAATTTTATTGAGAAGTGGTCAGCTCAGAAGAGGGGGACCCAGGGGTGAAACCATCACCCATATTGATCTTAGGGAACAAACTTTCAGTTGTTAAAGGAACTTTTGTTTTAGTTGTTTGAATACATCAGGCCCCAAAGGCAGGAAAATTACAGAGGAAACGAGACGTAGCCATCAACGGTCATGAGAACGGACATTGGAACTGTCGTATCGTGCCGGAGAAGCCCGAGACTGTACTGTGCTCCAAGCGTCCATTTTATCCCGTGCCTAAAAGGTGGGGAAGGGAGTCCCAAGCCACTGCATCCTGACTTATCATTTGAGACCACTTCTTTCTTTCTTGAAACTTAACCCCAGACCCTTTGTATTTAGCGTAAGGAATTGGCAATAGGTTTTCTTAGTATAGGCTATTTTGTTGGACACGATACCACTAGGACTGCCTTATTTTCATTTGATGATCGACACCAGTCCCCATCTTAGATTTAGGTTAAGATTAGGCATTTTTCCAACCCGCGTACCACTTTCATTGTTCAATAAACACCCTTGAACTGTGATCACTTGTGTCCGTCTTTATTGTTGTCACCATGAGTTTCTCATAGTACCCAATGTCAAAAGAAGCAGATGAAGGTATTTATGACACCATTCCTGTTCTAGTACAACAAGGGATGTTAGTGCCATCAGAATCCTCATGTAACATGGCTGTGCACGCAGTAAAAAAGGCAACAGGGGTTTGTGGAGATTTATTCAGAATTTACGCACCCTGACAATATTGTTGAAGCAGAGATCCCATTGGTTCCAAACCGAGCCACAATATTGTGCAATATTCCATACAAACCTAAAGGAGTTTGTCACCTCGCCCTAAGGGAAAGCCACCCACTTTCGGACTAGGGAGGAGATCCTGCTATGCTAACACCCCCTATGGAACCGGGATCCCGCAGAGAGGGACTTAGGATAACATCCCTCCCCCGAGACACTAGCATCTTAAGTGGAGGGGCGCACATATTTGTCCCTGATATGGCAGAGAGACCGAGTGAAAATGGGTGAAAATAGTACATTTTAGAGCACAATTTTCAGAATATTTGGGTAAAAAGCCAAACAGTTTGCAATTGGTTTTGTAGAGTAAAAAAATCCAATAGATGCATGTCGCCAACAGTGCGCAGGAGCATTTCTCCAACACATTTTCATGATGCCTTTTCCCACAATATGTGCCAGTATAAAACATTTTCACACTGGCTGTGCCCATACATTTCCATGCTGATTGAAACATTATACCCTATTATTCCCAATTAAGAACATACTCATGTTTGCTTTGTGCACAATGCCAGTAATGATATTACAAGAAAGCAAATCCATGTTTGTTCTGCAAATATATGGCAGTATCCCCATGTAAGAACGTACTCCAGTTGGCTTTAACATTAAAAATGCATGCCAAAGTATGAAAACATGCCCAAACTGGCTATTCTAAAATGCCAATCGAGCTACATAATAACTATTATCATGCTTGCTTTATCAAAGATGCCCAATACAAAATGTCATACTGCAATAAAAAATGGCTAGACTAAGTGCATAAAAGTCACGGTCTTGCTTTATAATAACACTTATCATGCTTGCTTTAACAACGATGCCCAATACAAATTGCCATACCATAAAACAAAATGACTGAACTGGCTGTATTGAAATGCCAGTCTAGCAACATAATAACACTTATGCATGTTTTACCAAAGATGCCCCATACAAAATGTCATGTCTCAGTAAGAAATGGCAAGAGTGGTTGCATACAAAATGCCAGTGTTCCTTCATAATAACACTTATAATGCATAATGCTTGCTTTACAAAAGATGCCCAATACAAAATGTCATACCACAATAAGAAATGGCTAGACTGGCTATATTAAAATTACAAGTCTAGCTACATAATATCACTTATGCTTGCTTTATCAACCATGCTCAGTAAACCATGCCAGGCCTACTCCATGGTGTGCCAGCGCCTTGCAGTCAGACAATCATAATAATGATGAATGTGATTAGGTGTGATTGCGAGGCGCTGGGGCACTGGGTAAGGCATGTTCTTTACTGGCAATCTATCATAGCCATTTTCTGGCCATCTATCTATCTCATGGCTGACATGGCTTCTGACAAAAAAAAGAGGTGATGGCTGGAAGGTTTAGAATTAATCAGAACCTCTGGTATTGCTCTCGGCAACCCTCCAGACCCTCGTACTTCACCTGCCAAGCTATGCAAATCACGTTTGGTCCCACCACAAAAGGGGCAGGCCAGCCTGAATTTCTTGGTGACATCCCTTCTGCACAAGACCACAAGCATCCCCAGACATGTTTTGGCCTTGTTGGGCCTCATCAGTGAGGAGAAGCTTGGGTCTCTAGGCCTGGGCATACCCGTCCCACTCAGGGTGACTATAGCTAAACAAAAGAGGTGATGTCTGGAAGGTTTAGAATTACTCTTAACCTGTGGCATTGCTCTCAGCAACCCTCCAGACCCTCATTCTTCACCTGCCATGCCATTACAACTGGGGAAAGACCATATGCAAATCAGGCTTGGTCCCACCCCAAAAGGGGCAGGTTAGCCTGAACTGCTTGGTCACATTCCTTCTGCACGAGACCACAAGCATCCTCAGATATGTTTTGGCCTTGTTGGGCCTCATCAGTTAGGAGTAGCTTGGGTCTGTATGTCCATCAGAGACACTAGAACCTATGTCTGGGCATTCCCGTCACACTCTGGGTGACTATAGCAAAACAAAACCAGCCCCGACGCGAAGAGACCGGGAAAGAAGAGGAGGAGTCAGCCGACATAAACCCCAGCAGACGAGTCAAGTTAACGGTGCTGCAGAGAGAGGAGTACTGCACAGATCACACCGGCCTTCCAAGGATCACCACCAATCACAAACCGGTCCGATGTGGTTCGAATGACTGGGAGGTGGCCGGTAAGGCAAGAGAGACAGAGAAAAGCCCTGAAGCGTGGAGAGACTCGAGACACCCCACAGTGGGGAAAGAGATAAAAGTCCCAAACCAGGGAGAGACCCTAGAGTGGGGAAAAAGAGTGAGAAATGCCCCAGAAAGGGAAAAACACAGAGAAGCCCTACAATGGGGAGAAAGAGCGAGAATAGACCCAGAGAGGGAAACCACCAAGAAGCCCCATAGTGGGGAGAGAGAGTGAGAAAACCCCCAAAGAGGGGAGAGAAGCGAGACACCTCAGAGTGGGGAGAGATAGTGAGACAGGCCCCAGATTGGGAAGAATAACAAGAAGCCCCAGAGCAGGGAAAGAGAAAGTTGAAAGCCCCAGAGTTGGGAATGCATAGAGGAACTCCAGAGTGGAAAGAGAGGGACAGAGACAAGCCCTGGGGTGAGGAGAGAAACAAGACACTCCAGAGGGGGGAGAGCAAAAGAGCAGAGCCCAGAGTGGGGAAAGAAGTAAGAAACCACTGGGCAGGGAGTGAAAAGCAGAGGAGTGTCTGAGTGAGGAAAAAGACACTGGGCCTCATTATGACTGTGCCAGTATGGTAACAACAGTGCTGGTAAGCCTACCGGCACCTTTGTTACCGGACCGGCACAGTACAACTCTGCAGGTGGGTGCCACCCTGCCCGCCAGAGTCAGACCTGCACGCGCTCACAGAGTTCTCACAGGAGCACTGACACCGTGTTAACGGTGCCGGTGCTCCCGTGTCCCCATTCCCATGCAGCCCTATGGAACTAGGAGTGAACAAAGATAATGGGGTGGTTTCATTTTTGTATATTCAGAATGAAGTTTGATAGGATGTGTATGTGGATTCTCTGCTGCTTTCAAGTCCCTTCAAGTGGGGCACACCAATTACAGCAGAGCCCACAGGAGGCTGTCCTCAGCCATAGCGTTACGCTCTGGTGTTGGTGTGCTGTTTGTGCAGGCCTGTGAGCCTGCTGACTCTCATCTCCAGGAGGCGCGCGGGGGCAGTCCTCTCCTTGCACTCTCCCACCCGATTCGCATGAGATGCGCGTTCCTTGCGCTTCTCGGGACGAGATCTCGCGAGATCTCGTTGACGAGATCTCACGTCCGGAAGTCCCCACACACCTCCTTTGGTGGGAAAAGGAACGGTGATCAGTGCATGACGAAGTCTGAGAACTTGCTGGGTTTCCTCCTCTCGCGCTGGGGTCTGCCTTGATCAGAGGGTGGATCTGATTGGCGACTTGGGGCGTGGGGAGATTCAGGTGGATCGGGTTCTCCTTGTGTCGTTTCTCTCTGTGCTTCCTCAGGCGGGGACGACAGGTTCATGCTTCTGGTTTCTTCGTGATGCACCATTCCCGATGAGTTCTCTCTGGCATGATGCGGTTTGCTGGACTGGCCTTGCTGGGACGGTCCTTCTTCTGCTTCCTCAGATGGGTGGTTGGAGGATTCTCTTCTGCGGTACAAGGCCACTCTTTCCAAGTTCCATCGCCTACCATCGCTGGTGCATTTGTGGTTGGGCCCCTTGGCAATGACTTTTATGGGTCTGCTGTATTTTGATCCGGTCATGGTGTCTTTATGGGGAAGGCGTATTTTTACCAGGTCGCCTTCGCTGACTGCTGTGCATCGAACGGCACTGCGTTTGTCCCCTGGAGCCTTCATGACTTCCTTGTTTCTTTGCATGCGGAATACTATATCTTGCATGTCCATATCTTTGTCTGCCCTTACTTGGTGTAGCCAAGGCGGTACCAGCGTGGACGCTGCCCTTCTCCCTCTCAACAATTGGAAAGGTGAAACGCCTGTGATGGCGTTTGGTGTGATGCGGTGGGCCGCGACAGCCTCTTTAACTGTCCTGCTGGGGTCTAATCCCGATGCATGCGCCAACTGTAGCGCTCCTTAGGTGAAGTGGTTTGCTCTCTCGACCAGCTTGTTGGCTTAAGGGTGGTACAGACTTGCTCTCAACTGTCGAATGTTGTGTTTTTGGAGGAATTTCTCCATTTAACGGGAGACTAGTTGCACCCCATTGTCGGTCACTATCGCTTCTGGGAGTCCTTCACGCTGGAAAACGGCGGTGAGCGCCTCAATGACCGTGCAGGTGGTGATGTCTAAGGTGAATTCGACCTCCACCCACTTGGAAAAGTAGTCCACCATGACGATTCCATACTTGTGCTCTGAGGACATGCCGTCCAGTGGGCCTATGAAGTCCAGGCCTATTTTGTGCCACACTCCTTTGGGAACCTCAGTGGGCATCATGGGGGCTTGCCTCACGGACAAGCGTTTGTCGCTGTTGGTGCATTTGTGGTACCTTTCTATCATGGCCCTTATGTCCTGGTCCATGCCTGGCCACAAGTAGGCGTTGCGTACTCTACGCCTCATCATGTTGCTGCCTAGGTGGCCCAAATGTGCTCTGCACAGGGTGACTTTCCGGATGCCTCTGGGGGAATCACGCGGTCGCCTCGCAGAATGAGGCCGTTCATGGTCGTTATTTCGTCGCTCACTTTCCAGTAGGGGCGTAGCCCTTCTGGGACTGCTCTTTCATTTGGCCATCCTTCGCAGGCCCACCCGGCTACCCGGCGGAGGGCATCGTCCTGCTCGTATTCATCCTGCCAGTGGCGCTCACTTAGTTCCATAAAGTCCTTGAGGAATGTGGTTCCTGGGGATTTGTGGTTCAGGAGCCTAGACATGCTCAGGCGTTCTTTCAGCCTGCTATGTGGGCTATCTCATAGGTGTATTCTTGGAGTTTGGCGGTGATTCTGGCCAGTCTCGGTGTGGCGGTCTTTGTGCCTCCTGGGCTTAACATGTGTATGAGGGGTTTGTGGTCGGTGACCAATCGGAATTTTGTACCCCAGACGTACGACCGGAAGTATTCTACGGCCCAGGCACACGCTAACATCTCCTTTTCTACTGTGGAGTAGTTCTTCTCCGATGCTGACAGGGCCTTTGAGGCGAACGCTACAATGTTCTCGGAGTCACCCCTTTTTTGGGTTAGGGTTGCGCCTAGCCCACAGGCTCTGGCATCGGTCGTGATCCATGTCTCCCATTCTGGGTGGAAGGGTTTTAAGCAGGGCGCATGGAGGATCCTTCTTTTGATTTCCTTGAATGCTTTGTCCTGCTGTGGCCCCCACGCATAGCTCGTACCTTTCTGGAGGGGTTCCCTCATGGGGGATGTGGTTTCTGAGAATCTTGGGGCTAATTTTGCATAGTATTCCGCAAGGCCCAGAAAGGAGCGGAGTTTGTCTTTGGACATTGGGGCCGGGGCGTCAGTTATGGCTTCCAGGAGGTTCTTTTTGGGGCTCACTCCTTCCTTCGTGATGCGATAGCCGAGGTATTCGACTTCCCCTACGCCGAATACACATTTCTCGTGGCGCAGGTGGACACCAGCTTCCTGCAGTCTGCTCAGTACTGCGGCAAGTGCTTTGTCGTGGCCTCCGAGTTCTTTGCGTACACAAGTATGTCGTCCTGAAAGTAGGAGACGTTCACGATTCCATTCAACAGGGAACTCATCATCCTCTGGAACGTGGATGCCGCTGAGGACAGGCTGAACGGCATTCCGGTATACTGGAATGTGCCAAAAGGAGTGATTAACGCTGTGAGCGGGCGCGAGGATTTGTGTAGGCTGATTTGGTGGTATGCGTCGTGCTTGTCCAGCTTCGAGAACACAGTTCCTTCTTTCATCATGAGCACTATCTCACTGATGCTGGGGAGTGGCAAACTGTCAGTGACGACTTCTAGGTTGAGGCTTCTGAGATCAATGCAGACTCTGAAGTCATTAGAAGATTTCTTTTTAATGAGTACTACTGGGATCAACCATTCTGAGTACTCTACTGTCTCGATGGTGCCCTCTTTGACCATTTTCTGTAGGTGAGCTTCTAGCGCAGGTCTCGCTGTGGCAGGTACGGGCCTGACCTTGTGCTTCACAGGCACTGCCTTGGGTTTGAGGCGAATTTTGTGGACATAGTTCTTAATTTTCCCCAGAGTTTCAGAGAACAGGCCAGGGAAGGCTTCTTTCCAACTCGACGCTCCTCCTGAGGAGAACGCAAGCACCTGTTCTGGTGTGCTGGGGTCTAGCCTTATGCTGAGCCTGTGTTGGTCATCCCACCCTAGTGCGGCGGGGCCTTGAGAAGCGAAGTAGACCTTTGTCGTGGTGAACCTGCCTTTGAACTCAATCCTTCCTCTAATGTAGCCGAGTAGATCCACGGTGGCACCTCCGAAGACCGTCGGCTTTTGTCTGGTGGTTCTAATTTCCATTTTGTCTCGCCCCATCATCTCTTTATAGGTGTTGATGGGCAGGACGGTGAGGTCTGAGCCTGAGTCGGCCATGACTCGTGTTTCCATGCTCTCCACTTTTATTGGGGCTTTTCTCTCCTGGCTTGGGGGGCATTGAGCATTATGACCATGAGTCTGTTGTGTAACTCATCTTCACTCGACTCTCTGTCGCCGTCGATGCAGGTGACTGCTTTTCCTTTCCACGTGCAGGCCTGGGCCACGTGACCGAGGCGTCTACATTTTGAACACTCCTTGTTCCTGCAGGGAGTTCGGGATCACTGGCCATGTGTTTGGTGCTGGCACATCTGTAGCTCTTCGGTGCATCTCTTTGTCTGGGTCCTTTGTCTCCGGGGTTCTCGCAGGGCTGTCTTTCCCTGTGCCCTCTCCATTGCAGTGCTGATATGTCGGGTACCGGCAACGGATTCCCGACCTCTTTGCACCTGCTGGTGGTTTCTTCTTCAACTCTGGCTATTTGGATGGCCTTGTCGAGGTCTACTTCCTTCTCCTGGATGAATTTATCCTGCACTTTTCTGGAATTGGTGTGTCCCACGAGCATGTCGCAGATGACTTGTTCTGCATTGTGACCGAACCCGTACAGGGATGCTAGTCCCCTCATCCTGGTAATATAGTTGTCGACTAGTTCGTTGCCCTCCCGCTTGCGAGTGTAAAACCTCAGTCTGTGCAACATCACGTTTTCTCTGTTGGTGAATCTCTTCACGATGCAGCGAATTGCCTCCTGGTATACATCGTCATCTTCGCCAATTATGTGGTTGCCTTAATGAAGATGGGACACCTGATGTGGTAACTGTGGTATTTATTGAACACAGTGTGAAGGGATCAACTTGGGATTGAAGTGTCCAGGGGCATGGGGTATAACTGTACTCACAGTCCTGTAGTTCTTACTGCAGCCTTGGATTCTCTGCTGCTATCAAGTACTTCAAGTGGGGCACACCAATTACACAAGAGCCCCCAGGAGGCTGTCCTCAGCCATGGCGTTACGCTCTGGTGTTGGTGTGCTGTTTGTGCAGGCCTGTAAGCCTGCTAACTCTCTTCTCCAGGAGGCGCACGGGGGCAGTCCTCTCCTTGCTCTCTCCCGCAGATTCGCATGAGATGCGCGTTCCTCGTGCTTCTCGGGTCGAGATCTCGCAAGATCTCGTTGACGAGATGTCCCGCTCGGAAGTCCCCACACATATCCCGTTACTTGATATTGCCTCCTGCAATTAATCCCCTTTGATGTATTTTTTGTCAGGATGTAACATGCCTGATTGAACTATGCCATCCAAAGCATAAATTCGGACATAGTTCAAAGGCATGAATATGTGAATATAACACAGCGCTAATAGTTTAGTTCACTAATTTCAGAAGCGGAAGGAACCTTCCAAACACATTACATAACACAAATGGAATAGTAGACTAATTAAGCCAATCATATAGCATAGCGCAATGATAGTAATGTCACGCTTTATTAATAGGAATGTTCAAGTCCAGCGAGCTGTGAACTTGCAAGAGTTCAGCTTATATGCATAGACCTAATATAGTCAATACAATTACTCGGACTGTAGCCGGGACGTTTGAATCTTCAGTTAACACAGGGATCGTATTAATGAAAAATGTAGGTTCTTTTGCTAATTTAATAGATGGTGACATGACGTTATGTGATCAGTAGAACATATCCGTAATATCTATTGGAGACAAAGTTTGGGAATAAACCTATACGGAACCAACAGTGGCACGCATGTTCATCCCAAAACATGACGACTGTATGAAAGGTAACTGAAAGAAATGACAGCCTCAAACAGTAACCAAGGCGACCGTCCGTACACATTAGCTTTGCGAGTCAGCGTCTTGCGTTCAATCGGAGAGCCGACGCGCAGGAACAGGAGTATCAAGTTTCAGGTAAGCGGCATCAAAGGAAAGATGCCCATAGATAGCAGGGTGATTTCTGCATGAACCATAGATATACTTAGAGGGCCAGCACGACTGTAAACGCGCTTTTGAAATATACGGCGGTTTGTTTGTAATTATTGCCATTATATGGCTAGTAGCTCTTGCCTGCATAAACATATTGGCAATGACGTGGATATAGTTACCTTAATTGGAAATTGAATATGAAAACTAACAGTCAGGATTAATGATGGGGAATGCCTTGGTATATAATTATAAAAGTAAAAAAACAACAAGATTTATTGGCTATGGGCACACACCTTCTGGGGATTTAGTTAGTGTATTTGGGAAAGTTAAAAGTGTGTATATAAGAAATTGAGAAATGTGTCTGCAACGAAGAGAATTGTGAGAGTGATATGAGAGTGAGGCGGCCAAGAGAGGTGGTGCTAGGTGATGGTAATAGCCAATTATCAGGATTTTGAAATGAGGAGGCAAAACTATTTTGCAGGTGGCATTAAACCCGTGAAATTTGCGGACTAAGACTGAAAAAGAAATATACACATACATGGTAAGATATTTATGTCACTTCAACTCACTGTTAATAGGAGACAATCAATAACAATTTAGTGGGAATTTTCTGGTTAAAGTAATATGTTATTAGAGTAAAGGACGTAACATTGGAACCAGTGATGGGGATTTTAGCCTCTAACAGTATGATATAATTACAAAGAGACGAAAAACATGGCAATTATTGGAATGTATTCTTAGAGATGTTCTTGCCACCATTTTTAGGAGAGATATTAGTTAGAGGAACTTAGTTGGAACTAGGTATTTTTCTGTTGAATGAGACATGAAAATTCATGTATGTGTAAACTGAAACATATAGGACTTATTCCTTTCTTAGTTTTTCCCTAATTTTTGTTGTCCGTCATATGTTTTATAGCTGATCCTAATAATCCTCCCCTTACCAACTCCCCCAACTCTGTCATGTTTGAAATGTACACCAATGTTTTTTCTTTGTATTGAAGTATTGTATGTTTTTTGATAATGACTAATGCCCAGATTTCAAAAAGGCACAAGATGTGCTGAAACACGTGTCATTATATGGGCCTTTCCACAGGAGTGGAACTACAATACCAATAAATCAAATGAACATTGAGTTTGTGGCACAGCTTCTTTTTGAGAGATAACCTCTACTAATTAAGGAAAGACTAGGTCTTCTTTCTTTGAAGAGAGAATACAATTTGTGAAAATCGTGCCTCATGTTCGTCTCCTGATTGTGACTTACCACAGCACCCTGCAATGTGCCATAAAGGATTGAGTTAATAACATGGAATATTAGGGTTGTGGGTGGGGTGGAAAAGCGACATTGAGGCAGTCTTTTCTGCAAAGGAAACTTACTTAAGCGGCAATGCTGTTGAAAATACATCAAGGCCACACAACTGCAAGGCTTTAAAAAAGTTGAAAGGCAGGTGATTGCGTCATGTTTCATCCAGAACGCATGAGCTACATTGATTTGGGTAGATGCTGAGGTATAATTGCCGCTACTACCCGACTGGCTCATATGTGCATATGGCCAACTGAATGGGAGGCTTGCAGAGCAGGGGGGACTTCAGAAGAAGTTCCTCAAGCCACAAATATAACTTCAAAGAGGCAAGAAAAAAACAGGAAAAAGTCAAACGTTTAGGAAACCCATAAAATGGAACAGCAGAACCCAGAATTCTGTCCTCAAACTCTGGCCTACCAATCCGTATGTCATACTCATTATCACCTGCAGGTGTCAACATTCTCGTGTTAGATAGCCCTAGGGACAGAGTGGGTTGAGAGGCATGAAGAGTTGGCAAGTGAGAGGAGGAGGTGGAGGCGAGGAGAGGGAAATATGTAGCTGGAGAGGAGGATGGAGGAGTAGCTAGGAGAGGAAGAAGGAACAGCAAGGGGGAGGTAGGATGATGGGAGAGGAGATTTCAAGAGGAAGTGCCATAAGGAGTTGGGAGAGGGAGGGAGAGAGAGCGAGAGAGAAAGAAAGCAGGTGGTGACATCGAGAAGGAGATTGTAGGAGACATCCAGGAGGAGGCTGAACAGAGAGCTAAGGAGGAGGTGGATGGAAACATCAAGGAGGCAGGTGGTACATGAGATAATGACAAAGTTGAAGAGAGATATAAAGAGAGGGTTGGAGACAGTATCAAGCGAGAGGTTGGAATTAAGCAATATGCCCCGAGCAGACTCAGTAATGTCCCCGCTCCGAGGGGCATATTGCTATTAGTACTCCGGCCCGCAAGACCGGGGTACTAATAGCATTCTTTTCTGTTCTGAAACGCTGCAGCGTTTTGGAACAGAAAAGAAAAAAAAGAAAAAAGGGCTGGTGGGGAACCAAAAAAAAAAAGGAAACATACCTGAATCCCCAGCGGGGGAAGAAGGCGGCCTCCAGCCGTGTTGAGGTTTCGAAGCGTGGATGGCCCCGCTTTGAGCCTCCTCATTGGCTGAGGGGTTGCCACGCCCGTCGCCGGGACCAAGGCGTGGAATCCCGGCCGAGTAATTCCCAGCCGGGTAATGCCCCGGCAAGAGCCAATTAGAATGCTTGTTACATTCTGGTTGACCCTCGCCAGGTACTAATGAGAAATAAAGAGCAGGTTGTCAGAGATATCAAGGAAGGAGCCGAAAGAGAGAGAGGGAGGAGGATGGTTTTGTGGCTACATTTTATACATGGAACATTGTATTTGTTTTACTATGATCAATATTTGACACATTTAGACCAAGGCAGATTGAATAGGATTACTTTTCATGTTTTGAATATGAAATTGATATATGTTTCCATTATTTTATAAAGCAATTAAATTTGTCTTCTATGGTGACTTTTTTATGGGTTGTGCTAAATAAGAATAAAACTATTCTGAGAGAAAGAGGAAGTTGGAGGTGATATCGTTAAAGAGAATGAGAGTGAAGGTTGGATGAGGAATTCAAGTGAAGGGGGAGAAAACCCCAAGGAGGAGGGAAAGTAATCTAAAGAGGCAGTGAGCCTTACACCAGACAAGGGGCGCTTACAGGCTTGGGAGGGGAGGATCTACAGCCATGTGGAGGTCTGTTGAGGTGGTACAGGCGATGCAGTAGATATTCCCTTAGGCAGCAATTGTTGCTACCCATTGGTTAGAACAGAATGGATGTATCTATGTGTAACAAAGCCAGGACCCCAAGACATACTGGCAGGTAAGTAAATGTTAAGCCAATAAGCCAATTGAGGTAGTCGCTTTTGACAGTTATTATTCAGCCCATTCTTTGTTCTCCTATGGGTCCAGCAGGTAGGCACGTAGACCCTGATACCCAGATCCAGTGGGGTTTACGAGAGATGAGGACAAGAAGACAAGAAACCCTTGAACAAGGAGTCAATAAACACGTGTGAGAACACTCAAAACCCAGGACTGGCAATAAAGAGAGCAAATATCTAGGGATGAGTCCTGAATAGACATTTGCAAGCTAATGACTCAAAGTCTTCAACCCAAGGAGAGGCCATCCAGTTAATGAGGTTTTGAGTTGCATTGACAAGTTATGGACCAATTCTGTTAATAACTCTTATAAATCACTTTTTATATATGTATCGGCTCCTTGGCCTCACGAAGAGCATGCCCTGCTTTGTGACAGTAGCTATCAACTATAGGTGTATTCCACACAGGTATTGTGATGGACAATGAGAGCAAGTTTATATGATTTCTGACATGTAATAATCATCATTGCTGAAAGCTACCTATCTTGGTTGTGTCCCCATGGACAAACATTAGAGGGGTACAAAGGACAGCTTGATGGAGCTATTTAAAGCATAAAACAATACCAGGTTTTACCTACTCTCACCAAAGAGCAACCCCAACAGGAGAAATAAATATGTGGCAGTAAGAAAACATATTCCTGTGCTGTGATTTCATGGCAGTTAATTATGGCATCCAGAAAGGGGAACATTTGCTAATGGCAATAAGCTCTTTAAAACCTATCTGGTTAAGTCCTTAACGTTTTGTGGTTTTAAGTGGAGACTTAGACTTTGTTAAACATATTTAGTTAAGGCTAATGTGACTTTACATATTGTCATGTTTGAGATCAAGACAACATGTTGGATCCTTCTTTCAAAACGTGTTGGCTAAGGCTTTACAGTCAGTCCTACTTGTCTTCATCTGACTCTACACAAAATACTATCCAGTTTATAGAAAAAATAACAAAGTTGAACTCTGTGTGCATTCTTTCAACTATACTCACAATGTATCCAGATGGATCAACATTCCCTAGCATTGATAGCCATGGCATACCCATACTGAGGATTCTTTTCTCAAGACCATTAACCCATAAATGGCCTAGCTAGAGCTTTACCAATCACTATGTTTTTCCTTTGCAATGTGTCATCTTAGAATGCCTGTAGTTTGCCACAATACATGGGATGACTAGGGTGTACACGCGTCCCAGCGGTTCTACTGGTGGGAGGAAATCATGGGCACAGCTTGACTGAGAAGACAGTTATACTTGCAGAATGGTGCTACACGTCTGGAAGTGTGTAATGTTCGTGACAGCTTGACTAGGCCAGCATCTTTCTGGCTCGGGTCAGTCTGTCTTGAACTGAGAGCTCTGGGTCTGTTTCTTTGTTCTTAGCACTTTCCATGTTTTAGCAAAAGAACCACCCACACACAGTCAGTAAAGGACTTCCTGTCCAGCTCAGTCCCAAAGGAGGACAATCTGTCTTGGGGACCTTTTTGGTGGCTAGGCATGTTCAGACAAATTTGTCAGTTGAGAGATTAAAGGTCTTTGTCCCTGATCTGTAGCTCTGTCCTCAGTCCTATAAGACATCATCATCCGACATCAACATCTGGTGTCCTTATTACTCAATTGTGGAAGGTGCCCTGCAGGAGGATAGGGTTCTGTTCTGGGCTACATTTACATCACTCTCTTGATTTTATTCCTGAAGTGGAAGAGTGAAGTCATGCTACACTGCTCCCATGAATGCCCAGCCAAGTCAGCTGGGAACCTATGGTGAAAGGAATGTCTGCTTAATGTCGCTCTGACTAGGAAAACTCTCTGCAAGGTGAGAGGGTTCTCTCATGTATTGTTTACTGTTTTGTCTTCAGTAGAGGGATGACTGGATTGTGTGATGCCTATACTGGTATTTCAGTTTTCTTTTCGCTGTAGTTTAATTATCATGGGTTGTAAATACAGAGTCCATTTTTGTATTACACCTAACCTTTTCTGTTCTTTGGTGACACACAGAAGTCCCTCAACACTGGTTTTCAGTTATATACTGGAGCCCTTTGGGGAGGGCTGTTGACCAGGAGGAGTCCATCCCTTATTGTCATGCATCACATTGGCCAATTAAGTTATCATCATTGCCTCTCAAGGGGGCATGGCCAGGGTCCATGAAGTGAGGCCATGCCTCGCATGAGCTCCTGCTCTGATCCTCCCAATGGTCCTGCCTGCGGTGCAGTTTTATTGGCCACTGCATGGAACTCCATAGATTGAGGTTGTCGCTACATAGGTCTACTCATGTGGTGTTTTTCCAACTCATTTTGAAGTTCAGGGGGCTGAGAAAACCGAGCGTCTTCAGCGCACCTACATGATCCAAAAAGGCAGCCGTCTGAGGGCGAAGCAGTGACAGACTGGCGACTGGAGCTCCCTCCTGTGCCCCTGCCCTGATCTGGAGCTGCAACGAGGCGGGCAGATGAACCTGGTGACCCGCATTGGAGGTTTGGATCCTCCCTGGCGACTGACGCTTGTGCAGCATAGTAGACGCTCCTGTGCCAGGCGCCTTGTGTGAGGGGAACCAGAACTACAGAGGAGTGTGGGGATGCCCGGCGAGATGCTGTCGTTGGAGGGTCAGGGTCGCGCTGTAGTGCGTATGCTACCCCGGTAGCCCCCCGGCTCTCCCTGAGGAGCTTCAATGGCGTGGGAGGCTGCCCTGGCATCTGCCGAGGCAGGCGACCCCAAGTCTTGGAGTCTGCATATACGGATGCTGATTTGCTGAGGGACCACACTCTGCCCGCAGCGACATTGGTTCCTGCAAGCCTTTGGCTGGGGCCACGGAGGGCACATGGCCTGATGCAGGCGAGCAGGCCAATTTCACAGAGGGCAGTTAATGAAATAGGTGGATCCTGAGCTGATTGATGGTATGTTACCTGTGACTTGGGTAGGCGAACAATACACCTATAGGTGCAAATTGAAACAGAGTGCCTCCATTTGGAAATCTAAGCCCACAGAGAATATACGTTGGGACCCCCCCCCAGATGAGGGAGGACATTTGCAAACTGATCAAGGAACTGCACCCATTGTTGTTTGCTGCTTCCCCTTCTTGTCTGCAGCGCCGTCTGCGCAGGCAATCTGGTGATATTCGCACCCCGCTGCAGGGGCCAGGAGGCACTGCCTCCCAGTATACTGTGTGACTCACATCTAATTGCTCTGGCTGCTTACTAGTGGAGTGGAGGCACGAATTGGGTGCAGGGCCACCTATTATTTTTTGACTTGCGTTTTCTAAAGGAGGTTGTATCCTTGCTTCCATCTCCATATACAGGGACCACCTGCTTTATTGACTGTCATTGTGCTGCAAGCTGAGGTGGGTATACCCCAAGTGCCTTATGCTATGCCAGCCACTAAGCAGAAGGGAGGCAGCAAGGGCACGATCATGGAATCCTTCACAAGCCAGGGCAAGCATCAGGACCCTATCTCGGCTAGGGAGACAGAGCAGACGGACGAACTGGCAGCACAGAAGGGGTCCCAAGAAGACAAGATCCTGGCTGCTATTGCAGCTGTACGATCCCCCCTAGGTAGCAAAGTCGAGGAGGTGAAAGTAGATGTGCAACTCCTGAGGCAGGATGTACGGTCCCTGGCGGAGAGGGTCATGGCTACCGAATTGCTGCTGCAGGGAATCGAGGGTGAACATTTTGGAGGTGAAGAATGCCGCACTGGAAATGCGTGGCAAGGATGCAGAGGAAAGGTCACATAGGCATAACATTTGGGTGCTGTGCCTGCCTGAGGGGGCGGAGGACTTAGATCCGAAATCTTACATTGAGAACTTGATACTGCAATAAGTTGGTCTGGGGAGGCTGTCCCAGGGTTTCACTATATAGAGGCAGTCCACCGCTCGGTCCAATTTATGACCCATGATCGCTAGGGTCCTTAATTTTAAAGACAGAGAAGTGATAATGTAGTGTTCCAGAGAGGGCGGTACCATACACAGGGGCAATTTTCAGATTGCTATATTTCCTGATTATACACCACTATTCCAAAAGAGAAGGAACATGTTTGTTCCTACAAAGGAGAGGCTTCGTCAGCTTGGACTCAAGTACATGCTCGTCTACCCTGTCAGACTGAAAATACTGTATAAAGCGAAAGCGCCTTTCTTTGAGAGTCTGAAAGCAGCAAATATGTGGAAGGAGCACAACATTATGACGGTCAAGGCTGTGTATGACGGATAACAGAAGGATGGGCGGCATGCATTTGTATGCTGCTGCCGCCCTGCAAAATGGGGTTGGGCAACATGTTTGTGTCACCTAAACTGTCTCTGCACTTGTATGCTGCTGCCGGCCTGCGACATGTATGTTTTTGCAAGCACTTATGTAACTAAGTAAGCCTTCTGTAACAGTGCTGCGATGCCCAAGGACTGTTGTGCGCTTTATAAATGCAAATAAATTAATAAATGGACCCCTGAACTACTCGATATGAGAGAAGTGCAGCCAGACACTAAACGCACTTGAGACTTGCATGTCACCACAGCCGGGGAGACGCTTTGCAGCGGGAGTGCAACACTGCTGCTCATGTTGTGGAATCTCTGTCACCCCCAGAACAGTTAACACAGCTGGTACCTGCCTATTGCTGGTGCCTTGAGCCTGATACCTAATGGCGCGGATTGGCTGCAGGGGTACGGGTGCACCCGAATGGCTTGATGCTGTTGAGCACTGTTTTGGCCCTATTACTTGTTATAATATGTTTGGTTACTGTCGTTTGTTGAAGTTTACATTTGGGATTGGGTGAATTTGGCTGACAGTGGGGCTGGGGCTGCAGAGGTTGGGTTTCTGTATGAGGGACATGAGTGTGGATATGGTGGGTTCACTGTCACAAGAATTGCTATTTGGGAGGGGGAATGGTGGAAACTTCATTTGGAGTGCTGGAGGATTGCTGTTGGGGTGGTTGTTGAGACATCCGGATGGCGCTGATTTGAATTTTGACCTGGAATGTCAGGGTGCAGGGCTCCTATCTGCATAGGAACAGTGTGCGATCCTATTTGCGCAGGAAAAATAAATCCATTGCTTTATTACAAGAAACACACTTGCTCCCTGAGGAACAGGAAAGAGATGTTACAAGGTGGGGGGACTGATTATGGATCCACATATCTGAAGTTCGCTAGAGGGGTACTGGTGTGGATAGATGCGTTGGTTCCATTCCGTCTCCTGAATGTAGTGGCAGATAGAGAGGGCAGGTTATGATATGTTAAATCTACTTGTAAAGTGCACAGTCACCCGAAGGTATCATGGCACTAGAGTGAGGAGTTCCTGGCCAAACGCCAAGCAGTGCCTAGAAAAGGTGGGTTTTAACGGCCTTTCTGAAGGCTAGATAGTTAAGGATTTTCTTTATGGTCCTTGAGAGATCATTCCACAACTCTCCAGCTGCAACAGAGAAGGTACGTCCTCCGACCCGGGCCTGTTTGAATATGGGCACCATTAGCAAGTCAGTAGAGGCTGAGCGCAATGACCGGAGGGGAACGTAAGGCGTACATTTCGCCTGGAGATATTCAGCCCCTTGGCCATGTACAGCACAGTGAACAATGCAGAGTGCCTTGAAGTTGATTCGTTGAGTCACCGGTAGCCAATGCAAGGCTCGGAGAACCGGCGATATATGGGCTCCATAAGGAGAGCCAGTTGCAACCCGGGTGGCCAGATTTTGGAGTTGTTGCAGCCGATGGATTAATCCCTTAGGTTGAGCCAAGTAAAGGGAATTACAATAATCCAGCCGCGAGATTACCATAGTCGCCACCACAGGAGGGTGCAGGGGTGCAGGAATCATAGGGAGCACCTTTTTTATTGTTTTTAGTTGAAAGTGGCCGGTTTGGCACACAGCTGTCACTTGCTTGTCCATAGACAGGGAGGTTGACAATACTACCCCAAGGTTTTTAACCTTATCCACCGGGGTAGGAAGGGGGCCCAGGGAAGAAGGCCAGAAGGAAGACACCCAGAGTGAAGGATCAGGAGGGCAACCTACCTCCATCACCTCAGTTTTGTCTCCGTTCAATTTGAGCCAATTGTGGTCCATCCACTCACCCACAGCTGGCAGGCACCTCCGCAGGCAGGACGACACCTCAGCCTGATCAAGATCTAGCCGGATCAGGATCTGAGTGTCGTCCGCATACGAATAGCACCTGACGCCAAAGGAGCGGATGAGACACACAAGGGCCCAGATGTAAATGTTGAACAGGATGGGAGACAAAGAGGAGCCTTGCAGTACTCCACAGCTGAGGTGGAAGGGAACAGAGGAAAAAGGAGGCATAGCGAGGGTCTGAGTACGATCCAACAGGAAGGAGGTGAACCAGGCTAGTACCTGCCTAGATATTCCCAACTGGGCAAGGCGGGACAACAGGATGGGGTGGTCGACCGTGTCGAAGGCTGCTGAGAGATTAACAAAATCAGAGCACCCACTCCACCTGCGTCCACCAGCCTGGCCATATCATCCTGGACGGCGACCAGAACGCTCTCAGTTCCTCTACCAGGATGGAAACCAGATTGGGCAGGATCGAGCAAGCATGAAGATTCAAGAAATGTGGAGAGTAGAGGTGACACCAGTGATTCTAGCAGTTTAGACAGAAAAGGGAGAAGAGAGATAGGGCGGGAAATTAGACAAAGTACCAGGATCAAGAGAGGGTTTCTTCAGAAGAGTGACCCTGTAGCCGCCTTCAGTTCCTGAGGCACCAGCCCAGATTGGCAGGAATTATTGATGGTGGCTGTGATTTCTGTGAGGAGGGCCAGGGCGATCTGTTTCATCACTGTCAGAGGGACAGCATCTGAGGGAGAGCAGGATTTAATTTTAGAGATGGCCGTCAGTACTGATTATTCCAAGAACATAGAGAAAACAGACCAGCCAGATGGATTAACAGAACCCACAGCCGGTGGAGAATGTTTTTCCCCAGACGTAGAAGTGGCCAGTGACGTGGATATGTTCTGGCGAATAGTATTAATTTTGGCTATAAAATACTGAGATAGGGCATCACATAATTCCTGAGTGGGGGTAACTTTGGGAGTACGTTTTTCAGACGAAACCAGTGAGTTCACTGCAGCAAAGAGAGCTCTGGATTGACCCAGAGATGACTCGATTTGTTCGGCAATATAAGCCGCTTTGGCAGTTTTAATGGCTGCTGAATATTCTATAGAGCATGCCTTATAAAGTATCTTTTTTGGTATGATCATAGGCTTTGCTGTTAAGGATTTCAATCCGGCGACACACACTTTGGTCTCGGCCTAGTATGTAGCACACAACTCAGATGCTTTTCTCCTTATTTTATGCAGATTCAATTTGAGATGGTACACAACTCGTATCACACCCCTTTTTTGAAATACCCCGGATCACAATGGACCATGAACCAGGCTGGTTGGTGAAATGCAATATTTAAGTATTTATTTTAAAATTTAAAAGAAATCATGCAATTTTTAATATGGAGCAGCAATGGGGTGATAATTACAATGAAATTGTGAGAAATGCATTGGGTTAACCTTCCCCTAGAACATATATACAGCACAATGGAATAGGAGCACTTTTTGATTTAGGAAAGATTGCACCCAAGTTAAGGTTTCCCCCTGCAATGTTCCCTCAGCTCACAAACTATTCTGAGTGGATAGAAAGAAGCAGCAGGTAATCAGGAATAAGAGGAAGAAGACAGAATACAAATCCAACCTTCCCTCACAGAATAAGAGGCAAAAACCCTTATCAAAGACCTAAAATAGCAATCGGAAATGGCAAATAATGAATTAATGTGTGGTTAAATTATAATATGCATATGTTTTATGACAATAGCATGTAGTTCTATCACTGGCAGTCACAAGGCAATGGATCACCAAGAACACATCATTCGAAAATGAATGGAAAATTTAAAACATGTTGCAGTCAAATGACACGTGTAAAAGTTGTATTTTCTTAATTCCAGTTTTAAATTACCCAAACGGTTTTTAATAAAAACGGGTGATATACTCTGATTTGATAGGTCTCTAGCTGGTGAATTGAGAGGGATATGGAAGATAGAGTGAGGTTCGTTTTTAGGAAAATATAGCAGTGAAAAAGAGAACATCGATTTTAAAAGTGAAAGGCAAATTTTACTTAAACTAGATTTAATGGCTAAGAAAAGAGGAACGCCACCCGTGAATATAAAATTTACGCTGCAGTTGTAACCCTTCACGCAGTGTACCCCTTTTCTTTAGGGAAATTTAATTTATTTAAACACAATATCGCTAATGACTTATGATCTAGGCAAGACAGAAATGAAGAGAAAAGCGGCGCTAACGCTTGGAGGTCAAGGGCAAGAACACAGAGAATTCTGACAGTTTTAACAAGTTACCAGGATAAGGATAGGATGGCTTAGAAAGTGGGATAAGGACAAATGCAAGACAAGATAGACTATGGATTTCTATGGGGTAGGGATTATACTTACAGTCCACTTTTAGTTTCGGGATTTTTGGACCGTCAAAAGGTTCTGGTCACTACACGTCCGCGTGCCTTGCAAAAGAAAATAGCTAGGCCGTTCTGGTCACCGGATGGCAAGGACAGCGGAATGGCAATTCTGGTCACTGGATACCAAAGGTCCGCTGAATGGCAGGATTGTAGCGGGCATGCAGTTAGTGGGCAGCAAGCCAGTCTGATTCCAGGATGCAAAAGGTACCACAGCTTTCCCCTTTTGGGAGATGAGTGAGTTTTCAGAATTACGGCCTTACAGGGAATAGGATCAGCAATGCTTGTGTTTTGCAGTGGGCTCTGGAGTAGGGTCAGCAATGCTTTGGCCTTGTAGTGGGGTCTGGAATCTGGATGAAGCAGATTAGGAATGCAGCGCAGGAACTTCAGGAAGAGTGTGTGTATGGAGTCTTGCAGGGACTCCAATTTATAATGCATAATGACATCATCAAAGTATATAGCTGGGCAGGTTTAGCTAAGCATGCCTCTAAACTACTTGATTGGTCAGGGGTGCTAGTCTCCGCCTCGCTCTCAACTGGTTGGATTTCAAGTGAATGATGTCAGATTTATGATGTGAGTTTTACAATGTCCAAAACCTCCCACAATTACTTTAACTAAAATCCAGTGTGGCCCCACATGACACACTTATACAGTGGAAACATCTAAACAAATGACATAAACAGGTTACATATTTTATGCAGCACATACCAGTCCAATCCTCCAGTTTGTGAGACATTGTTTGGACCTTCTACCAGTTTTTTGCGCTTTTCAGTGTGAAATGTTTGGCCTAAAATTCCATAACTTTATCCATATGTGTGAGTCATCATAAGGGATGTAAATATGAAAATGTGCATTGTCATCATGGATACTTTCCTTCTATTCCCTAATTCTTTTCCATTTCTATTCCCAAGGGGTCAGTGAATTCTACCATGTCTTCAATGAAAGCCCATAAAATCACTTTTAAACTGTAAAATGTTTCTTGCTGCAGAGATAAAAGTCTTTACATTTGTATTCATAAATAGTCTTTGGAAGCAAATGGCAGTCCTTTGTCTGTCACTGGACCATTTTTTTCCCAGCTGCCACCAACTGTCATTTCCTCCAGAGCAAGGTGGGGGTTTTCAGCTTGATTGAAGGTTTATTGCCCCCTCCTCACTTATCACTTCCTTGTCCTGGAAATTCCATTGTATGTGGGTTCAGCCTAGACTAGATTCTATCCAACCTAATGACTATCACTGGGGTGTTAGTATCTGCTGAGAGAGGCCCTCCTGTAGCATCCCCCTCAAGCAGAAACCTTTTCTTCTTTTGGAACTTGCAAAATCCAGCCAATATAGTTTAACGGTTTTACTTTCTTATATTTGGTCCTGAATTAAACAAGCCGGTTGAATAAAATAACCCAAGTGTGTATTTTCCCCAGCAACAAACCCCTTCACATTGCTAGGTTCTGGAAGGCTTTAATTCAACAGTTTACTTTTAAAACTGGCCTTTCTCTCCTTGACTTTGCAAAGCCCATTTTACATGTGTGGTGAAAAGCTGGCATTTCTTTTTAAATTCGGTTTTGCATCTCCCTCTGGATTCCCACACTGTCTTGCAGCTATAGTTATTTCCTTGTATGCAGGAGTTTTGTTTGAAGCACAGATGCCTTAAAATTGACATGGCTCATATAGCTGGAGTTTCTTTGAACTACTGAGCTTTGATACTTCGTAAAGAAAATGAACGTGTTTTCCCGTGCGGGTAAAAGTGGAGTTCCTTGTTGATTTTTTTTTAGATTTGGTTTGAAAGGGACTGTCATTCAGAAATCATACCTGGTTTTGCTGAAGCACAATGAGATATACTGGGCATGGCAGGGCCGTATTAATCACAGTGGTTTAATGAAGAACAGATGGAAATAGCGTCACAGCAGCATTTTTTAAAGGTGAAAAAGTTTCCTTTTTAATGGGGATTTTGGGCTTGCAGCAAAGCAACGCTGCTTTTTCACTTTATTCCATTTTTATATATCAGAACACACTGGCACGCTCCCTCAGTGTGTCCCCTTGTTCCATCCTGCCCAATGTATGCTTGGTAAGACGGTGCACCCATCTTTTTGTTGCTGCAAAACGCAGTTTTAAGGCCATGGTGCTCCCAAGAGCCAACGCACCCATTTGCTGTTTCTGCGCGAATGCAGCTTGGTTTTGGCGAAATTCTGTTCATTGGATCAATGTAGCCCACATTGCACCATTGTTTCTCTGCTTGTCTTAATTTAAGCCGTGCAGCTTTAAGTTGGTCCGAGAACCCGGGTTCTGAAGGTAATCTGCGAGGTTGAGTCAAGCCAGGAGGAGCCACCATGTTGGCAGCTTCAACAAAGGCCTGAGAGAGAGAAGAGAGCGAGATTGCAGGACCGGACCTGCATTTAGCTTTAATTACAGAAGCCATACTCTGGGTATCAATGGAGCGTAACAAGCGTCGCCAGATTTGAGCCACAGGGATGTTAGTTAGCCGCCCCAGTGCTTCAAGTAAACAGGACACCAGCAGATGGTCAGACCATAGTACAGGTTCAATAGACTGTATTGTCAGTAGCATTTTCTTTGCAAAAACCAGGTCTAGCGTATTGCCTAGCCTGTGTGTAGGAGTGTTGACAAGCTGGTGTAGATCTAGATCACATAAACTGTCAAAGAATAGATTAAGTGCAGGCGGTCTGGGTTGGTTGAATTTTATATTAAAATCGCCTAGGACAATCAGGCGGACGTATTGCACTTGACGTTGAGCTAGTAGGTCAGGAAAGCCTTCAAGGAAATTGCCGGAGGGGCCAGTGGGGCAATATACCAGCAATAAGTGATAAGTCCTAAATGGTGAGACAATGCACCTGACCAGGAGGGCTTCCATGGCTAAATTATGGGGACAGTTCAGCTGAGTGATGATGAGATTGTCCCTATAGATGAGAGCAATCCCACCACCCCAGTGGGGAGGAGGATGATCCGTATGAGTAATAAGGTAGCCAGATGGAATGGCTTGGACAAGGGAGGGGGCAGAAGTGGCCTGCAACCAATTCTCCGTGAGGCACAGCATGGCAGGGCAGTGGTCGGACAGAAGGGACCAGACTTGGTCAGCATGCGCAGGGAGAGAGTGCATATTAAGGAGCAATAGAGAAGGAAACTTGGGCTTAACTACTTCTGCCGGCGCAGGTTGGGAAGAGGTTATTGATTCCCTAGGAGGGGAATTGCACCAACCAGTAGGTAGTATGGATGTGGGCGGGCAAGATGCCAAATGTTGAGCTCTGGAGTAAGGCAAACACTGTGGCGCCCCGATCGTGACATGGACGGGCACAGACAGGCTTGCCGTAGGTGTAGGTGTGTGATAGTGCATGGCTATGTGGAACACAAGAAATATGTATAGTGAACTCCTACTTCCCTAACCATATGTTACCGGCCCACCTCCGCCCATTGAATGGCCAACTGGCCCAAAAGCGGAATGCCTTGTTTGTTTGGGGTCGGGATTTCAATTGCATTCAGAACCGGCTCTGGATAGATCGATCCCTATGCAGGTCAGGCCTTCGCCGGCTTCGCTGTTCCTTAACGTTGCTTTGATGGAGCTATCGCAGGTGGACATATGGAGAGAGCTGAATGCCGAATTAAGTAAGTATTCCTATTATTCTGACCCTCAGGGTTTGTATACCAGAATCGATTATTTGTTTGTGGGGGCCGAGCACTGGCAGAGTACTCGGGTGCAGAATATATGTGGCGCATCATTTCGGACCACTCTCCGCTGATGGTATGCTGGCATAACAGGGGACCTAGGCCTCCTGTTCTGATGTGGCGCATCTCTGCACAATTGCTGTGGGACAATGCCTTCAGAGGCCGGCCAGAGTCTTCCCTGGTGGCCTTCTGTGAGAAACCAAAGGGTATCTCACCTGCTGGTACCCAGGGATCTCTCTCTCAGGTGGCCAGGGCACAGCCATCGCCTTTGGATCCAGACCCTGCGGTGGACAAGTGCGTGAGTATCACCTGGGTGAGAGGTCTTTGGGGAGTGGGGATGATGCAGCAGGTGGAGAGATGGGGTATTCCTCCCTTTCCCGTACCCATGACCCCTCCTATTTCATAGACTGCTGCACGGGTAGTATAGCTCAGTGGCAACGCGCTCGTCTTGGAAGCAAGACAACGCAGTGCAACACAGGTTTGAATCTCGGGTCTGCACCTAGAAACCGCTTTGGTATTAAGCGTGTTATAAATAAGCAATTATAATGTATCAACTTCCTCCCTTTCCACACAAACACTGGGCCGAGGAAGAGGGTGACTGAGAGTAATAATACTAACTCATACACATAGCATTGGACAGTTATCGCTAATTGGGTCAGGCAAAGTCAGGCACTTGATTCTAATTGCATACATCTAATACCAATTAACGCTCCTCACACGATCAAAGGCGGAATGTAGAGACACACTCTGGGCAAGGTGGAACACGAGTAACAGCAGAACTTCTGGGGTGAAGGCAAACCTACTGGAGCAGAGCAATGGACCGGGGGACGAGAGCCACGGGTGGAGATCCCCAGGAATGTCCTGCAGGAAGTTGTTGCTTCCAAAGGGCAGCGAAAGACATGTGGAGAAGGCTGAGTAGTGGAGAGTTCCGGCGAAAAGGAAGTAGCCCACTTGAAAGTCTCAGTGAAAGGTGAAATGTTTGTAGCAATAAAGTGAACTGTAAAAGCAAGGTGATTGAAATTGACCCCAAGAAAAGGGTAGAGTAAAAAGGTGAATGTTGAACTTTGGTGCATAATGCAGTGAACTACCCAGACCAGGAAGCACTGGGGCAGATAACATAAAAGTGTGAATTGAAAGCTGCCAAGTCAAAGTGGTCCTGCGGAGGTCTGTAGAAAAAAGCCACACACATTCGAAAGTCTTCCACATCAGGAAACGATGCGGGCCTGACTGAGAGAGACCGATGGTGTAATAAGTTAGGGGAAGGGAACCCCTAAAGGAGGTGAATTTGGCTTGGGGAAGGGAAACCCTGCAAGTGTTTTATTTTGCTGTGAAAGGTCTGAGCCCAACAGAGGGAGACTGACGTGAACTTTTGCTGTGAAAGGTCTGAGCCCGACTGAGGGAGACCGATGTGAATTTTTGCTTTAAGAGGTCTGAGCCCGACAGAGGGGGACCGACGTGAACTTTTTGGTGAACTGTGTTTTGAAAATTGGAAAGTAAGACTTTAACGTGAAAGGCCAGGTGGGCGTCGATCCACGTCTTGAACTGCCTTTGTGTTAATAACCTGAGCCAGAGTGTGTCATCTTGCCTACAGGGACCGCCTTACTCTGTGCTGTCCAACGTGAGGAGGACAGTTGACTCAGCCACATTTACTTTTTATATTCGAACATACATATTCTCCTTTTCACACTTTTTGTACAAGATATAGGGCAGGAATTAGGTTTTTGTTAGTATAGGCGATTTTGATTTGACAGACTCAATTAGGACTGTTTTATTTATTATTTGACGGTGAGACTACTCCCATCTTAGCTATAGGGCAAAGTAGGAGTTTCTCAAACCCCATTGAAACTTCAATAAAGGCTTTACAAATTGTACCTTTTTCGTCAGTGTCATACTTGTGATACCATGCCTCCCTTACACTTCCTGGAATCTAATCTGGGCATTGTTGACAGTCAGGGGACTGTGTGGTAGACCCTGTAGGTGGTGACTAGGGGGAGGAAATTACTGGCGCAGGGGCTATTAGACAGAATTGCTGCGGGAAGAAGCTCGAGGCCCCTTGGGCGGAGGCAGACCCAACGTATGGAGACATAGGAGAAGCTCCGCAAATTTGACTATTCGGCACATGTGGCACGTGCGCATGTTGAGGGGAACAAATCAGGTAGGTTAATAACATGGCTATGCTGGACTGGGCAGCCTCGGTGTGCAGTCATACTGCTATATGAGTGTGGAGTGTGATACCCCCTTGTGGTCTCAGGCAAGGATAAATTATATTTTTAGCACATTCTATAGTCACCTCTATAAACACGATGCTCCGGTTGACCCATAAGAATTGAACCCTGCGCTTTCCCAGATCTGCCACAACTCACTATTGAACAGGCAGCCGCCCTGGAGATGCCTTTGACAGAAAATGAGTTAGGTGGGGCGATTGCGTCCTTGATGACCAGGCGGACGCCGGGGGGATCGGTTCCCTGCAGAGTTTTATAAAGGCATACAGCCGCACCCTTATCCCTGTGTTACTGAGAGTGCACGAAGAAGCCTATGAGAAAGGTTCGCTCCCGCCCAGTATACGAAAGACGCCTGTGGTCCCCATACCGATACCTGGGAAGTCCGCTGAACACTGTGAATCATATTGACCTCTGGCTATGCTGAACCAGGACATCAAAATATTAACTGTACTGTCGGATAGGTGACTGGGCAAAGTAATCGGCACCTTAATACATGAGCATCAGACATGATTTTGGCCCGGACGGAGCACTGCTTTGAATCTCTGTCGCTTACAGCACATAATTGACCAGACTAACCCTGATGATGTACCGTACGCAGTGGCTTTGCTAGACACCAATAATGCGTTTGATTCAGTTTATTGGAAGTGGATGTGCGCGGCACTGCAAGGCTTTGAGATTTGAAATGGCTTTATTTGTTGGGTCATGTTACTGTATACGGTAAGGAACGCATGGTGGCAATAGTAAGACTGACAAAAGTGACCACAGTTCAAGGGTGTTTATTGAACTTTCACAAGGGTGTGATAAACGCCTATCTAACCCTAAATCTACACATGAGAGCAAGTTACAACCATCAAATCATAATAATGCAGTCCTAGCGGAGGCTTGTCAAATAAAAAGGGCCTATACTAAAAAGCCCATTGCCAATCCTTACCACTAATTTACAAATAATGTGGGGTAATGTTCATGAAAAAGAAAGAAGTGTTCACAAAATGATATGTCAGGATGCTCGGCCTCCCTTCCCCACGTTTTCAGCACGGGCAAGGTGGGCCACTCGAGCAAAGCGCACATTCTGGCTTCTGCAGCACGAGGATACATTTCAGTTTCCACAGTTCAAGACCTTCTGTGTTCAAGGCTCTTTACTTCTTGCAAGTCTCTTGACTCAGAGGGTCTGCTGCACAAAACAATAAGGAAACATTCTTTCCCCTTCAGTATTTCGCATTTACACAGTTTGGGTGTTCACCCTGGATCCCCCTCTGCCGGGCTCAGATCCTTTCAAAGCAAAAGTTTAACTCAAAATGTCCAGGTTGGACCCCCCTCTGCCGGGTTCAGATCCTTTCAAAGCAAAAGTTTAAATCAAAGGTTCCAGGTTGGATCCCCCTCTGCCGGGCTCAGATCTCGCTCAATTAGTCTCCCTCAGCCCGGCTCGGACCAATGGCGATGTACTTTAAACTATCAAATTTAGCTTAACCCGCTGCATGACCACTTCAATCTCAATCTTCCTTTTCTTACACTCAGCATCAGTTAGATACCGAACAGAGACTTTCGAATAAGCACCCATGTGGTGCCGGACCACTATGTTTATGGTATCTTGGCTTGACCTCCCAAAGTCCAATTACCCTTGTTAGTTTCCAATTATATTTGCGTATCTCATTGCCCACGCCTTTCACACTTTTCTCTCTATACAAAGTTGCCACTTGCAACCTTCATTCAAAACACAAGCTGGTTCGGTATCAGTCTCTCCGACTCACCTGCTGTGCTGTATTTTCTGACGCTGCTTTGTTGGAGGAGCCAAGGACATTACCGAAGTGGCAATCGCTCCTCCCCACCTGGGTTAACAACGCGGGAGAGTCCCGGGTACCTCTGACACACTGCACAGGTTTGCTCAGCCTTTGTTCCTGGCTTCAGTTTCTTACATTCCAAGCTTCACAAAAGTAACGTTCTTTAGAGTCCAAGGGTACTTCCCTCCTTGTGACCCTCTACGGTCTTGCCATATTTCTCCTTGTATTAAACTGCCATCTTGGAACTGCTGTCTCCTCGTGTGTTTTACCTCACTTAGATTGTGCTTGCATGCTCCGCCTTTTATCCATGTAGGGAAGTGTGATGGAAGTCAGGTGTGTGTAATGATCCATAATTGCCTAATCTGCCCTGACCATGGTGTTGGGACATGTCAGGTATAAGGCTCTGTTGTTAGTCCGTTGTCGCTCACCGTGGGCTGTCCGTGAGAAAGTGTTAGTGTCTGGAAAGGGGCGGGGGGTTGAGTTCCCAGGTATCCTACCTGGTAGGATAGGGAAAAGGTGTTATAGAAAAGGGGATACCGCGTTTCACCCTCCGGTGTCCCACTTCCACTCTCCGAAGACCCCTCATCCAGGAGATCCTCCCGCACTGGTCCAACCCCAGGAACTGGATCCAAAAGCAATGGCCGTGTCCTGGCGACCTGGATGACAGATCCCTGGGGACTAGCGGGTGAGACACCTTCGGGCTTCTTACATACCCTTCCCCTATGCGATGTAGCAGCATCTGTCTCACAGGGGAACTGAGAAAGGAAATCCATGTTCCCTTGGTCTTTACCTTTTCGGTGCTCTACAGTGAAACAGTAGGGTTGAAGGTCTAAGAACCATTGCATGACTCGAGGGTTAGACTCTTTACGTTGGCTAAACCAAACTAGTGGAGAATGGTCCGTGATGAGTGTGTTCTTTCTTCCTAAGAGGTAATATCGGAGATGGATAATGGCCCACTTGATGGGAAGGCCTCCAATCCCAGCACAGAGTAATTTCTTTCATGTGGGAAAGGTTTGCAACTCCTGAACAGGATGGGATGTTCCAGTCCATTGCAAATTTGCGATAAGACTGCTCCTAGCCCTCTAAGGGAGGCATTAGTCTGCAATACACATTCTATTGAGACGTCTACTACCTTTAGGATCCGGTTCTGGTACAGGGTTTGTTTAAGGTTGTTGTAACAGAGATCATCTTCATCAGTCCAATTAATTTTCTGGGGTTCGGCATTCTTTAGTTTGTCTGTTAACTGTGAGAAACCTGAGGCGTTTCTCCCATGCTATTCCTGGGGATCCCTGACTCAGGTGGCCAGGGGAGGGCCATTGCTCTTGATCCCAACCCTTGGGGTGGACAAGCGAGTGAGGATCACCTGGGAAGGGGACCCTGGGAGACTGTGGGAGGAACGCCCACGGGTGAGACACAGTATTTCCCCGGTTCCAGTACATCCCTCCCCAACATACCCTCAGCCGTTAGAGGTTATCACTCAAAGCCCATTCATCCGCAACAATTGTTTTACTTTCTTCATCCTGACAAGAACAACTCCCACAATCCCAACATCCATCATGCAGAATCAAAGGCCAAAAATGGGAGGAGCCTCTCTGATGATATGCAATGGTCTTATCCGATTGAGAAAACTAGGCCGGGTCAGGTTCTCATTCACCAACATGCCCACTCTGTTTTTAGAAGCTATGTACAGTGCCATTCCATGTCACTGCCCCCCCCCCCCCACGCTTTTTCTAACAATACCAAGAAGAAGAAGAGGCAACTGAGATGGATGAAAAGTGCAAACAAGAAAAACACTAAGGCACAGAAGACAGGCTCTCCTCTTCTAACAGCAGGCTGTTGTGTTTATGAGGACAGGCAGAGTCAGGCAGGCCCAACCCTAACCACACAACTGCAGCACATTAACATCCCACAAGTGCTTAAAAGGAGCCTGCAGGAGAAGGGAAAGCAGTTGCTCTTGGGAAGCCAGGAGGCAGGCTGCAAAGCAGAGACCGGTAGAGGATCCCTACCATGCACTCGACGGGAGCAAGTTGTGGTTACTGCACAGACAGGAGATGCAGGAACAGAAAGAAGCAGGAGCTGGTGGCCTCAGGAGAGTTGTGCGCAGAAACGCTGGCCCAGTACTCATTAAGGGCTATAGCATGGCGAGAGAGTTGAGCCTCAATAGAGCCAGAACCACGCAGCCTACACTCTGTTGGTCAAGCCCAGGGCAGGACTCACTCCATTGGGTTCATAGCCAATCCAAAATGGGTCTGAGGGGCAGGTGGCAAAGACCCTGACCCCAATTCTGCCTTTCCAAAGGGAACTGCTGCTCATCCGATGCAACTTGGTGAGTCCGGAGAAATAAGGCAAGAGACACTCGGGAGCATACAGCGTCAGGAGAGCGAAGCGAGAGACACAGAGCCAAGAGACTGAAACCTGCATTGGGGAGGCCTCCAAACCAGGGATTGAACCTGAAGGGCCACAAGGAACCCACCACAGAAGAGCACCTAGGCAGTGAGGTTATCTAGGAAGGCGAGTGACTCAGGAGAACCAAAAAGGACCCAGAGATGAGGTGCATTGTGGGACATACAGTGCAATAAGGTGACAAAATGTTCCAATAGAGCTTTTGGCAAAGGTTTCTGTGAACTTGCGAACTGTGCGCTGTGAAGTGAAAGCATTACAAGGACGTAGTGTTTCCGTAGCCAGAAACTTGAGGGGTCTGTGAGAAAAACCTATGTGATCTTTGTTGAACCCGATTCGAAGTGGTCATGTAGAGCTGTGCGCCTGCTTGTGCAGTATCGAACGTCTTCGATGAAAACCTGAAGTGAATTACACATGGTGGCAGGCCTGCGTCCGACAGAGGCAAGTCGGTAGTGATTAATGTGTGTGAAGGAGACAGGCTCAAGCCCGACAGAGGGAAGCCTGTCGTGAACTGTGTCTATTGAAACTAACAGGCTCCAGTTCGAATGAGGTGAACCGGTTAGGCCTATGTGACATTTGTGAATGCTATGCAAAGAAAGTCTGAGCTTGGGTGAAGGGAACCCGTAGGGACAACATTTTGAATACCGAGAATAGAACTGTATTGAGTTAATACTGAAAGGGGCAAGAGAAGCATATTGTGAAATTTTAACTCTAGACCCAGGAGAGTTGCCCTGGGAAGTGAATTGTACGAATTGTACCCTAGCTGCTTGGAAGGATACCGAAGTAGCAGTCCTGTACCAGCCATCCTCCTTGCAGTTATTCTATGGACCTGTGGCTTATCCATGGAGGAAGGGCATTGCTGAGAAACTTACAGCCATCCTGACATATTTTGATACACTTTGTTTTTTTCATTGAACATTCATATTTCCCCTCACTAGTTATTGAATAAGCTTAGGGCAGGAAATAGGGTTATTAGATACTTCTTTATTTTTACTAGGACTGTTTTCTTTTATTTAACGCTCAAGCTTGCTCCCAGTTTAGTGATAGGGCCAGATAGGAAATCTCCAACCCCTTTAAAATCATTCAATAAAGACTTTTAAAACTTGCATCACTGTGTTGTCTCTGTACTTTTGATACCATGGGTTCCTCACATAACCTAGCTGTTCTGTCTGAGAAGTTTGGGATAAACATATGGTAATAACTGATTAACCCTAAAAATGATCTGAGATCTCTTTTATTTTTAGGTGTAGGGGTATCTAAACGGCTTTCACTTTCTTGTGTTGGGGTTGTACACTACCATTCCCTACAAAGAAGGCGAGGTATTTCATGGGGCCTCATCACGAGTTGGGCTGTATTCCCGGCTGTAATACAGCCGACTGTAATAGCCCTAATACCGACCAGTCCGGTGGTATTACCACCGGATCACGAGTTGGGCCTTAACGGTAAATCCCCATTCCTGATTGGGTCCATTGGATCCAATGGGGAATTTTCGGCGCTAATTATGCGGGCTAATACAGCCGGCTGTAATACAGCCGAAAACAGGGATTTTCACCTGCAGAAAAAAGCTGGAGGTAAAACAGTTGATTTAGCGCCCAACTCGTGATAGGGCTAGCTCTTAAATGCGGCTGTAACACCGTTACCACCGCATTTAAGGGCTACAGCCAAACTCGTGATGAGGCCCATGGTTGATTAGGCAAGTCTGTATTTGGATGGACTGGCAGTTAGGCCAGCTTCTCTGAGAGCTCTCATAATGGTAACGAGATGGAAAAGGTGGTCTTCCCAAGTTTTACTATAAATGACGATATTGTTAATATAAGCTCCACATAAATCAGAGTAGGGCTGTAATATTCTGTCCATATGACTTTGGAAAATGGCCAGAGCCCCATGTAAGCCAAAAGGGAGGTCTTTGAACTGAAACAGTCCTAGAGGTGTCGAAAAAAGCAGTCTTTTCCTTATCAGGTCCATACAATGGGACCTGCCAGAAACCTTTTGTTAAGTCTAGGGTTGATAGAAAGGCAGTGTTTCTGAGTTTATAAATTGGTTCATCGATGTGTGGCATGAGATAAGCATCAAAGTCAGAAATGGCATTACATTTTACGGAAATCTATACAAAACCTCCATCAATGGTCAGGTTTCATGGCCAATACAATAGGGGAGAGCCATGGACTTGAAGAGGGTTTGATAATGTTCAACCTTAACATTTTATTCACTTCTTCAACCAATATCTATTTGCAGGCTTCTGGGTGTCTATAAGGTTTCAGAAGTAAACATTTCTCTTAGGTATCTAATGTAGTGATATGTGCCTTTCACTCGTCCTGGTTTCTCAGAGAATACATCGGGGAAGGGGATAATTACATCTTTTAAATCTTCTTGTTGTTGACTAGATAACTCTAGAGGAATTAATTCTAAGTTGTCTACTTCTTCTAGCACAAAACAAAATAGTATTGTGGCATTGGTGGCAGATGAGTTCTCCTTCCACTCTTTCAAGGGATTTACATGATATAGGTGTACTTTCTGTTTCCTGTTAGGTTGTGCTACCTTAGTAGTACAGGTTCCTGTCTTTCCAGTATTGCATATGGCCCATGGCACTTAGAAACAAGCTTTTTTTCTGAGGTAGGTAAGAGGACCAATACTTTCTGTCCTACGGAAAACAATCTTAAGATCACTTTTTTGTCATAAGCAGATTTTTGCTGGATTTGGGCCTTTTCCGTATGAGTATACACTATATTTCGAACAAGTCTCATATGCTCACGGAGACCGATAGCCATCTGTGTATGGGGAATGGGTGCCTCTTCTTGTTCTTCCCAGGTCTCTCAGAGCATGTCCAGGATATCTCTAGGTTTTCTACCACAGAGAACTTCGAAAGGAGAGAATCCAGTAGATGCCTGGGTTTTTTTTTCTCACTGCAAACAGCGCCCAGGGAATCATATGGTCCCAATCCTTCCCATCCTTATCTACCAACTTTCTTAGGATCATTGTAAGCGTTTTATTGAATCTCTCTACCAAACCATCTGTTTGTGGATGGTACACTGAAGTTCATAAGGTGGTAATATTAAGCAGTTCTTTGGCTTCCCCCATGAGTTTGCTCATAAAGTTTGAACCTTGATCCACCAGGATTTTCTTAGGAAAGCCAACCCTGGAAAAATATGGTAGGAGGTGCTTTAGAATTTGCTGAGAGGTGTTAATGCCTCGGGGCATCTGGTCGCGTAGTTGACAATCACGAGGACATATTTGTTACCCAACCTAGATGTTTCTAAAGGTACAATGATGTCCATCCCGATTCTTGAAAAAGTGACTTCTATGATTGGCAAAGGATTCAGAGGGGCACGCAAGGGGATTTGAGTACTGGTTTTCAGAAATATTTCACACGTCTGAATAAAGGTCTTTATATCAGCATGGATACCTGGCCAGTAAAACTTCCCGTTAATGTGTTTTAGATTGTCCCAAGTGTCCCCCGGTCGGATGGGAATGTGCAATCTCTAGCACGATCTTTCGGTGGGTTTTGAGGATTACTAACTGGGTTTTACTCAAGCCTTCTGGGGATCTTTCCTTTCTATATAGTAATCCTTGCTTTAAGAAGAAGAAAGGGCTATCCTTTTTGACACCCTCTCCTTCGGGAACTGCTTGTAAAAAAGCTTCAGCGAGAGCTGGGTCATTTTGCTGGGCAAAGGCTAGATCGGGATAGACAGTGGGCTCTTCTCCCTTTTTCTCTTCAGTGCTTCATCAGCATCCCCAAAGCCTAAGGTACCTCTCTCCGTGTCTTCTAGTTCACTTTCTCTAAAATGAGGAAATAGAGCTTTTTCAAGAATCCCTTGGGCAATTTTGTCCCCACAATGTACTTCAAATGGGATATCACCATGGTTCTGTGAGAGAACTTTTTTTTAAAAACAAGCACATTTTACAAGTAATAAAAGCATTACTAGTGTTTCGTTTAATAGAAATGGATGGGAATCACCACTTGAAAAAATAGGTTAATAATTTGCAGTTCAAAATCGTTGTCTTCCCCCTACTCAAGTAAAGCGTTCACCATACCCTATTAGAGCGATATACAAACCTCAAAGAAAATTGGCAATGTAAAATGTTTGTCGATCAAGTGAGATGTACCATCGTGTAAGAACATTTGAAGGGCTGGAACCCAACTTCCTTGCTAAAACAGATCCTCTATTTAACGAATCATCATTGACATTATGGTGTACGTATCAGTATGAATTAGGCAAAACATTGATGAATTTCGCATACAATTAACTTTGTTTAAATAAAAATGAGCATGATACCTAATGCAAACAATACATACATATTATGAATTAAATACCATTTCCCAATGCAGAAGCATTCATAGTAATTTTGTATTTGTACAGCAAGTTGTAACTTTGATGAGGCCCCAAAGTCCATTCTGCATTCTTACCCACATGAAAATTAGTAAATGTTCGATGTACAAAATGCCATCCTTGGAACAAAAAGAAATGCTGATTATGGGAGCAGGGACTTCATTTGGGGGTCGCCAGAGGTCGCATGTGCAACCTCTGAGGTCTCCCTTGCGACCTCTAAAAAATAAATAAAAATATATATATATATTTTTTTTCTTTTTTTTTTGCAATGCAATGCAAGGTCCTGGGCTGTGGCCAGCACTATGTGGATCTTTAATTCTGGAGTGGCTAGCTTTCTTGTTCAGTTCAGGCCCCTTAAAAAAAGAAGAAAAATAAGAACAGGAGTGCCACAAGTCTAACACTTTCAGCACTGACCCTAAATAAGAAAGAATAGGAATGCCAAAAAATGTGTCTTTCTGGAATTCTATACAATAATTGCTAGACTCATTAAAGGTTTATTTCAGGCACACTTCAGGGGGTAAGTCACTGATTTAGTCTGTTCTTAAATGCCTCAACTCAGCCTTTCATCCTTCTGGGGTTGATAAATGGGTACCAACACAGGTAGGGAGATATTGGGTGTATATTTCTTCTATGTAAAGCGCTTAAGCGTAAGTGCTATATAATAACATGTCATTATCATTTGGTCATGGACGTCTGCTTGCATTCACAGTAATTTGGTAATATGGGCCTATACACACTGATCTTAACGATACATATGGCGATCCATTCTTGTATGAAATGTAAATCACATTATAGTGATATCATAACCATATTTTTCGTAGTGTACAATGCTATGTGATGCCACTTCCTGTTTTGTCAACGGGTGAAAGGTCGTGTTCCAACGCTTCCCGCGATATCACTTCGGGGTAGGGTCAAATGACATCACTTCCTGTGATTTCATCATGGGTCAAGGGTCGTGTGATGTCACTTCCGCTACCCCTGGCATTTTGGTGAAATGACGTCCCTGTATGGGAGGGCCCATTGAACTTCCTCTAGGATTAACAAAATGTCGACTACTTCGTGCCTTCTGGAAAGTGTGTCTTAATTAGAAAAAAGGAAAACCAATGTTCTGAGTTTTTCCAGGCAAGTGCTTTGTACCCATTCTTTGTCTAAACTGCAAAGCACAGACCTATCCAAGACAGACATGGAGAGTTTCCTTTTAAAGGAACAATTTGGAGTGAAACTGAAAGCACCAAATATGCATCAGGTTGATACGAAGATGGAAAATAAATACTAATAATAATAAAATAAATAATGGAAACTGGAAAATAAAGCCAGCATTAGGAGGAAGGCGAGGCAGTAGTCTATTTGGGAGCGCTGGAGGATACTGTTATGGAAATGCATTTTGATACCTAGGCTGCATAGCAGGATTTACTCGAGGCGGGAGAGGTGGATAAGGACACAGTGCATATGGAAGGTTGGCTGATCATGCTCCCAATTCTGCAGTAAACGGAGTAGGGAATGCTCATGGTTGAGCTGCAGGTGGTGGTGGTGGAGGCACCCCTCTACGAGGCATGACCGAAAAAGGGTTGTTTAATTCTGAAGGGTAGGACGTCTGAGGTGCAAGAGTCACTGTGGGCTGTTTTGGCTGTGCTAGAACATGTGCCTGTGGAAGTCTCTGGCATTTAAGTACCATTTCCTGAAGTTTCTCGATTTTCACATGTCGCAAATGGGCCAGTTTACGCTTACTTCGATATTCATCAATGAAAGAATCCAGTGGTATTTCACCATCAAGGACATGTTCTGCCATATTCTCAGTCTCTCTGAACCCTCTGTTGAAAAAAGTGCCAGCAGAGTCTCCAGGCAAGCATTGCTCGATTGTTGGTCTAGCTTGGTTTTCTTTATCTGATATGCCTCAAAGAAGACCTGCAGTTCTTGATATTTCTGCGTGAGGTTAGCTTTCAGACTGTCCAGTTGCGGCTGGTACAAAAGATTTTCTTCTGTAAGGCTGTGGTTTCCAGCTAGACTCACATCTTTGGTAAGCTGCACATTCTGAAACTCGTCCATCTCCTGGCTGATCCAGCAGAACTTGTCTTCGTCCTTCAGGAGCTTGTTGAGTTGATTCAGGGTCAGCCCGCTGAATTTACAGATGTCCGCGTCCATGGAGAACCTTTATGTCTCCCCGGAAGTAGGGATCAATGACACCTTTTAGAACGTCTATGCTGAACTTCCAAGCACAGCCAGATTTTGGGGCCAATCTTATATAACAACCGGGAGGGGGTATCAAAACTAAGTCTGTGGGAATCATTCTTCTTTTCCCAGGAGGGATAGTAGCCTCTCTACTGCTGCAGATATCGAAGCCTATTGATTATTTTGTGGCAACGGAAGGGTTGGAGGCTCTATGGCTAACCCTCTGGAATTGTAGGGTTCACCAATTTGTTTCAATTGAGTCACATCCCACTCCTAACACCACATGTAAGGAATACATGGTGGCAATAGTAAGACAGACACAAGTGACCTTAGTTAAAGGGTATTTATTCAACCTTCGCAAGGGTGTGATAAACGTCTATGTAAACCCAAATCTACAGATGGGAGCAAGCTACAACCATCAAATAATAATAATGCAGTCCTAGCTGAGTCTTGTCAAATAAAAAGGGCCTATACTAAAAAACTATTGCCAATCCTTACCACTAATTTACAAATAATGTGAGGTAATGGTCATGTAAGTGTTCACAAAATGATATGTCAGGATGCTCGGCCTCCCTTCCCCACATTTTCAGCATGGGCAAGGCAGGCCACTCGAGCAAAGCATACACTCTGGCTTCTGCAGCACGAGGATTAAGTTCAGTTTCCACAGTTCAAGAGCTTCTGTGTTCAAGCCTCTTTACTTCTTGCAAATCTCTTGACTCTGAGGGCCTGCTGCACAACACAATAAGGAAAGGTTCTTTCCCCATCAGTATTTTCCATGTACACAGTTTGGGTGTTCACCCTGGATCCACCTCAGCTGGGATCAGATCCCTTCAAAGCAAAAATGTAACTAAAAAGTTCCAGGTTGGACCCCCCCTCTGCCAGGCTCATATCCTGCTCAATTAGTCTCCCTCGGCCGGGCTCGGACCAATGGCGATGTACTTTAAACTATCGAAGATTTTTGAATGTGCAACAGCATTTAGCTTGAGCCGCTGCATGACCACTTCGATATCAATCTTCCTTTTCTTACACTCAGCATCAGTTAGATACCAAACAGAGACTTTAGAAGGAGTGCCCACGTGGCGCCGGACCACTCTGTTTATGGTATCTTGGCTTGACGTCCCAAAGTCCAATTCCTCTTGTTAGGTTCCAATTATATTTGTGTCACTCATCGCCAATGCCTTTCACACTGTTCTCTTTATACAAAGTTGCCACTTGCATCCTTGATTCAAAACACAAGCTGGTTCGATATCAGTCTCTCTGACTCTCCGGCTGTGCTGTCTTTTCTGATGCTGCTTTGTTGTAGGAGCCAAGGACAGTACCACAGCGGCAATTGCTCCTCTATGCCTGGGTTATCGACGCAGGAGAGTCCCAGGTACCTCCTACACAATGCACAGGTTTGCTCAGCCTTCATTCCTTGTCTTCGGTTTCTTACGTTCGAAAGTTGATGAAAGTAACGGTCTTGAGAGTCAAAGGGTACTTCCCTCCTTGTGACCCTCTACGGTCTCCTCGTCTTTCTCCTTGTATTAAACTGCCATCTTGGAACTGCTGTCCCCTTGGGTGTTTTGCCTCGCTCAGAGTGTGCTTAACCTTTTATCCGTGTGGGGAAGTGTGATGGAAGTCCGGCGTCTGTAATGATCCATAATTTCCCGACCTGGTCTGACCATGGTTTTGGTACATGTCAGGTATAGGGATCTGATGTTAGTCCGTTGTCGCTCACGGTGGGCTGTCCGTGAGAAAGTGTTTGTGTCGGGAAAGGGGGCGGGGGTATTGAGTTCCCAGGTGGGGAAAAGGTGTTATAGTGAAGGGGATACCGCGTCTCACCCTCTGGTGTCCCACTTGCACTCCCCAAAGACCACTCATCCAGGTGATTCTCCCACAGTGGTCGACCCCCAGGAACTGAATCCAAAAGTGATGGCCGTGTCCTGGCCACCTGGATGACAGATCCCCGGGGACTAGTGGGTGAGTCACCTTCAGGTTTCTCACAATGCACAACCGGTGGCCAGGGTGAAAACGGGAGGTAGATATCTGACTCATGGAATATACAGAGGGGGATTTGCTAGGGGTGCCCGTTGTCACCTATGCTTTACATATTAGTATTGGAACCCCTGGCAGTGTATTTGGGACAAGAATTTTCAGAGGCTGGCATTGAGGTGGGGGATCTAGGCACCTCATATATCTTTATGCTGACAACGTTCTCCTATATCTGTGTGAACAGGACCATAATTTACCCATCATCCTGGAGGTTTTAGACAATTTTGCCAGGCTGTCTGGGATGTCCTTCAGTAGACAGAAGTCATGTATCTTTCCTTTAGCTAGACTGCGGTGGTATGGTGCCAGGGACCTAACAGATTTGGGACTGAAGTGGGAGGTGCACACATTTAGGTACTTAGGTATCCATAAAGCATGCACGTCTGAGGATATGCATGCCAGGAATACGCTTAGGAGAGTAGAGGGAATGAGTAGGCCCATAGAATTTTGGAGCAAATTGCCACCATCTCTAATGGGAGAGATAGCCTCGACACTATGCTCAGGGGCTTTCTCTTGCGTCACGGACGGCAAAATATCACGTTACACACTATGTGTATGAGATACCAGGATGGGGGAGTGCAACTACCACGTGTGGAACTCTACTACTTAGCTGCTCAGCTCTGGTATGTGGTTGACTGGCTGTCAGATGAGCCTACTATGAAATCCAGGTTGTTGCTGATACTGTTGCAACCAGCATGGATTAAAGTGGCTTTATGGGTCCCGGACTGCTGCATAGGTCAGCAGACGCTGCTGGTTAGGTTGGGCAGACAAGTATGGAATGGAAGGCTGTGGGTGCTGAATTTACGACATCCGTACTTGTCGTATGTCCCCACAACAGCGGATGCTTGCTCTGATGTGAACGAGCTGGCGGTTGCCAGGAGGTGGGAGGAGCTGGGAGTGACCACAGGGGGAGACATGAACAAAAATTGGGCTTTCAGAGATTTGGCGGACCTAGAGCAGACGGAAGGTCTACCCAGAGGTCAGTTCCTGCAATACTTAAAATTGATAAGGGTGGCCAAGGATAAATGGGTATCCTGGCCCAGTGAACCAGAATCTGCTTTGCTGCTAGCTTTGATGTATGAGCTGGATGATGGCTTGCGACTGGGGTCCCAGTTGCATGAATGCTTGTTAAACGTGGTTAGTGTCAGGAATGTGAGACTGAAGGAACAGTGGGAGGAGGATTTTGAACGAGAGCTTACTGATGCGCAATGGGATAATGCATTGATTTTTGTCAAAAGGGTGTTACGCAATGCAGGGTTTTGTCTCTTGTAACTTAATGTGCTCCACCGAACGTACATGACACCTAGCCGGGTGGGGTGGACAGGTTTCACCCTAAGGTATTGCCTGTCTGTCCATGGAGAGGCGCTGATAATGCGGACCTCATACATATGTTTTGGCAATGTGCATTAGTATGTGTTTTTTGGCACCGAATAGAGCTGGCATGTGTCGGTGCTGGGGTCACGAGATACGTATGGGACCCATTTGAAGGTCTGCTGGGCTTATATCCCAGATCAGACAAATATAGGCATGTGATCAAATTTATGGATCTTGCATGTGTCCTGGCAAAGTGGCGCATATCATTGTCCTGGAAATTAAAGAAGGGCCCACAATATAGTTAATGGTATAAAGACTTTGAGGTGTGGAGCGTAGCAAAGACAACGGCCTGCTACCGAGCCCTGAGAGATGGTGCCCGAGAACCTTCAGAGAACACTGGGGCATGGAACGCACTCCTTCTTGTGATGTTCCGTCTGTCAGATGATAAGCCCCTGTGAATGTAGTATGATGGTCTCTTTTAACTTTCGTTTAAAACTGTTTCTTTACTATTGTGTGACATTTATGTTAGACTACGATCCCCACTGACCTCAGCCAATCCACTGTATGATGTTGCCTTGTAATGCCTCGTTTTCTTTTCCTTGCTTTTTTGCTTTATTTTGTGTACTGTTGCACTTCGTTATTGCAATGCATGTTACTTTGAACTGTGTTTGCTTTGTGAGGCGAGATATACTTGACGGAGCAGTACATGTTGTTTACATATTACTATTAATAAAAAAACAATTTAAAATAAATCATAGTCTCTCATGAAACTATGTCACATGTTCCACCCAACACAAATTGATAAAACAATTGATCTCGGGGAAGGGTAACACCAGGGAGCGGCATGCAACAAGCCTTGGGCCAGGACCACAGATAGGTCTCTCACCTGGCATGAAATCATTAAAAAGGTCTACAAACTTTCTGACCCTGCCACGTCTGATTGAAGGCTACCAACAACTGGGAACCGGAAAGAGGCAGACAGTGTAGTTCTCAGTATATAGTTACCATTTAAGCAATGCCTGGATGCATGAGATATTGCAATAAGGACACAAAATAATTAATTTCAATGGCAACACTAGGAAGGCAGTACAGAAATAATGTCATTAATTTCCAATGAGTCCATATCTAAAGTACAACTTGCAAAATGCTTAAAGAACTACTTCAACTAAAAGTAATAGTAGAGAACTACAATGTGAAAAACTCATGGATCATACTTACCATTTGAGGCACACCAAAAATGACAACATTTGTATACTCTGAGAAACTGACCTAAAAGGTAATAATAAAAACAAATTGGTTACCATGTTGATTCATTAACCGCTAATTCATTTAAATGTGTTGCATATTAGCACAAATATGACACCAAATTGGTGTCGGAGTGTATTTTTGAACAGGATGTAAATGAATGTAATGTAAGGGTGCCGAAGGAGGAGACTGACACATAAGTGGATAGTTGTTGGCACATATTTTTATTGTCTTAGAAAACAAAGAGCAAACCTACCTCTCCCTAACTCTAAGAGGGGTTTCCCTACCTCAACTAAAATATTAGATTCAGTCAGGATGTCAATGTAAATCAAGAGTCCACCATCCTTTGTCAAACCAAGCTGTTAGCCCTTACACTTGTAACTAAACTAAAAGAGTAGTTGATCTCCTTGGTCCAGAAGAATGTCTCCCTCCTTCTGGACAGTGGATGGTAGTTCCAATTGTAGTTGGGACTTGTACCTGAGGGAATGACTCCCTTACCCAGGTTCCAAGTTGAAACGTCAACAAGCAGCATGGTTCTCAGTTCAACTCAAAAGGACAAAAGTTCCAATTCTTTGGTGGGATCTTTACCTGAGGGAATTCCTTCCTTCCCCAGGTCTCAATCCTTTTGGAGGCACCAAATAATGTTTCAACTTAAAGTTCCAACTCAAACATCAACATTCCTTATTGCACATAGTTTCTTCACTATTGGGATCCTGAAGAATGCCACACTTTTCAAGGTGTCTTACTTTCAGTATTTTCACAATGCCAGGGGAATGACTCCCTTTCCCTAGGCTTCTCTCGGGCAGACTTTATAGCTCACAATACCAGGGGAAATTACTCCCTTCCCCTGGCCTCTTCTCAGGCTTGTTTTGCAGTTCGCAATGTCAGGGGTATGACCCCCTTCCCCTAGCCTCTTCTCAGACTTTGTTTGCAGTTCACAAGGTCAGGGGGTATGACACCCTTTCCCTGGCCTCTTCTAAGGCTTGGTTTGTAGTTCACAATGTCAGGGGGAATGGCTCCCGTTCCCCGGTCCTTTCTCAGGCTTGGTTTGTAGTTTGCAATGCCAACGGGGATGACTCCCTTCCCAAGGACTTTTCTCAGGCTCCACAGTACACTTCGCAATTCACAGGGCAAGAGATACTATCTCCCTTCCTTTGACCTTTTTCTATCTCTCAGGGCCTTGGGGTATTTTCCCCCTCCAAAACGTTACCAACTTGGTTTACTCGCCTGCCAAGTATGATTAGCCCTGAATGAATATTTCTCGTCATGCTATGAGGGCGTTTACTTATATGACAGTTTGCATAACACAAGGGAGCCCCTACTTTCTCCTGGCTTCCATTTTACCCTCACAATCTTGGACTATTGTCCCTTCTCCAAGTTCCACCAACTTGATTTACTCTCCTGCCAAGTATGGTTGGTTTCTCTCAGTTAACTCAAAAAGGGGGAGTCCCCTAAATGAACCACTTCAGTTTATGATTCTGCATGGCCTAGCCTTTATTTAGGCCTGGCCATTGTTTTTAATCATGAATGAATCTATTGAGAAGCACACAAATGAATATAAAAAGTGAATTATTTATTTTGTAGGCCCATGGGTCCTACAATGTAACACATAAAAAAGAATGTGTTATATTTATATATACTTGATCTGTTTTAAATCATACAGATAAAACAAGCACATATTGTTATATAGTGAATATCAACAACAATAAATCACCATTCAGAACCTACAATCTAAACCTAACATTGCATATTGACAAATTGAAAATACAGTCAATAACATTTATGCATGTTTGTTAACAGGGTATAGAAAAACAAAAAAAACACTTGCACGAAGATTAGACAATACTGGGAAGAGATAACGCAGGCTTTAGCACGGGCGCGCATCACATTAGATACTAGATCTCCCACGGCCTGTCTGCTTGGCAGCTTTGAAAGACCGAAGCAGGCGAGACATGTAAATTGAAAGACCTGGCATACATTCTGGCGAAATGTAGAATAGCGATGTGGTGGAAATCACACACGGGCCCGGAAGTACAAGTATGGTGGGAGGACCTCCAGAAATGGACGAGAGCGGCCCCCCACGGGCAGGAAGAGCGGAATGTAGATTTGGACTCTTGGAAATATATGTTAATGGAGCTGACTGCCTCCGTGCATAGAGATACCAATGAAGGTGGGCAAGCCTTGATACAATTGGGGGACTAGAGACTAATGGAATATAGTGTACAGTCAGTTGCAGTGTTGTAGAGATAATGTAGGTGGAATAGGCTGGGAGTTGGGGGGGTTGGTGGGGAAGGGGTACAAGCAGACACAATTGGATACATATTGTCATGTGAATGGATATGAAAGTCTGTAAGTTATACTGTTGTGAAAAATTAATTAAAAGGTTAAAAAAAGAAAGAAAAGGGGTCAGCCCAGAAGAGGGGGACCCAGGGGTGAGCCACTATCACCCAGCTCGAGAGCAAGTACTGACAGTCAAGAGAGGTCAGAGTCCGGAACAAGGGAGATCCGAAGGCCAAGCTTTCATCAGAACTTTATGTGAAAAACAATACGTGAAGGGTCAGCCCAGAAAAGGGGGTGCCAGGCGTGAAGCCATCACCCTATCTTGACTTTGGATTACAATTGAGAAGGGTCAGCCCGGAAGAGGGGGACCCAGGGGTGAAACCATCACCCACATTGAACTTTGGAAACAAACTTTCAATTGTTAAAGGAACTTTTATTTTGTTGTTTAAACACATCAGGCCCAGAAGGCTAGAGACTTTCAGATGAAACAAGACTTGGCCATCGACGTCCTGAGAGCTGCCATGGGAACTGTTGTCTCGTGCTGGAGAAGCCCAAGACCGTACTGTGCTCAAAGCTATCATCTTACCCCGTACCTAAAACGTGGGCAAGGGAGACTCAGGCTACCGCCTCCTGACCTATCATTTGGGAACACTTCTTTCTTTCTTGAAACTTAACCCCACATCATTTGTATTTAGTGTAAGGAATTGGTAATAGGTCCTCTTAGCATAGGCCTTTTTGTTTGACACAACACCACTAGGACTGCCTTATTTTCATTTGATGGTCGACCCTTGTCCCCTTCTTAGATTTAGGCTTAGATTAAGCATTTTAACAACCCGCAAACCACTTTCATTGTTTAATAAACATCCTTGAACTGAGATCACTTGTGTATGTCTTACTTGTGTCACCATGAGTGTCTCACAGTACCCAATGACAGGTAGGTCTGCAGGGGAGAGAGAGAGAAAGCAGAGCAGAAGAGAAAGGTCTTGAGCAGCTTCCAGAACTTCAGGTGGTCTGGCTCAAGTTTGAGAGAGCAGGGAGGCCATTCCAGAGGGAGGCACCTACAGAGGAGAGAGATCTACCCCCCACTCTCTGCCTGGAGAAGCGTCTGACCCTCAGGGAGTTGGTGGTAGCTGAGCGAAGGGCCCGAGAACAAAGGTATTTTGGAAGAAAGAGTTGGATGTAGTGCGGGCCCTGGCCCCAGAAAGCCTTGTGGACAATGCAGAGGGCCTTGAACTTGATCCTTGCAGCCACCAGAGGCCAATGGAGAGATTTCAAGGCTGGAGAGATACGGTCCCTGGGCTGGAGGCCAAGGATAAGTCTTGCAGTGCTGTTCTGGATTAGTTGCAGAGGGTGGAGAGTAGAGGAGGGCAGATTGAGAAAGTGGCTGTTGCAGTAGTCCAGTCTAGAGAGAATCAGGGGTCTGGAGACAGCGAGCTTCTGAGGGAAAGTAAGAAAAGGAAGAATACCTCTGAGGAGGTGCAGCTGGTAGTAGGCTTTCTTAGCAAGGTCTGTGATGTGATGAGAGAAGGAGAGAGTGGAATCAAAGATGACTCCAAGGTTTCTTGCCTCACCAGAAGGTGAAGGAAGAAGGCCCTAGGAGGGCAGCCAGAGTGAGGGAGGGAAAGCGGGAGCAGGGGTCCCAATGAGGAGGATATCTGTCTTGCTGGCATTAAGGCAGATATCGTTGGAGGCGCACCAATCCTGAAGCGTGGATATACAGTCAGGAATGAGCGAGAGAGGAGGAGATGAGTCCTGAGGGGACCTTGGGGGAGAGGTGAGTGTCATCCGCATAACACTGAAAGTTAGAGGAGACGGTAGAGATCAGGTGAGCCAAAGGGGCCAAGTAGACATTGAAGAGCCAGGGAGAGAGGTTAGAGCCCTGGGGAACACCACATGTGAAGAGAGATGTGGTGGGGAGAAAGGACCAAAGTTGGACCTGGGAAGGTCGGTCCAGGAGGAAGGAGGTCAACCACGCCAGGGCCTGATCTGTGATGCCCAGGTTCTCGCTGAGTCAATTGATCAGGATGGCATGATTGACCGTGTCAAAAGCAGAGGAAAGATCCAGGAGGATGAAGACAGAAGGAAGGCTAGAATCAAGATTAGAGAGCAGATCTTCACAAATATTCACGAGAGCAGTTTCCGTGCCTCTGGCTGCTCTGAAGCCAGACTGATGGTCATGGAGACAACCAACAGATTCAGTGTGTAGAGTAGGCTGGGAGATGGCCAGCTATTCCAGGAGTTTACCCAGGAAAGGAGTGATAGAGATCAAAGGATAGTTCACCGGACCAGTAGGGTCGGCAGAAGGCTTTTTAAGGAGAGGGTGCACAAGGGAATGCTTGAAGAGAGAGGGGAAGGATCCAGTGGCGAAAGAGTGGTTGCAGAAATCGGCCAAGGCTGGAGCGAGGGTGTAAATATGGTCCTTGACGGTTCTGGTGGAGCAGGAGAGCACCTGTTTGGATGACACTTTCTAAGATCAGACTTGTCTATCGTCAGGTGATATCAGAGGAAAGAGGAGAAAGGAGGAGGAGAGGGAGAAGTGGCCAGACAGGGGTCGAGAGAGGTAAAGGGAGAGGACAGGGAGAGCAAGGACAGAATGCCCTGGGCTTTAGTGGTGAAGTGAGAAGCCAGAGCAGTGCAGGGCCTGGGAGGGAACAGGAGAGGTAGAGACTGCAGAAGGATTGGCCAGCTCCTTGCAGATTTTAAAGAGTTCAGCTGTGTTGTTAGAGGCCGCAGAGACTCAGACTTGGATGTGCAGTCTCTTCTTGGACAGGAAAGAGAGACTGTATTGCCTTTAGAGCAAGCAGCAGGCCAACTTGTCAGAGGAAGCAGCCAAAGCTCTCCACTTCCTCTCAGCCATCCTGCACTTGCGTTTCAGGGCAGCAAGGACAGAGTCATATCAGGAGTTGAACTTGGAGGTAGGCTTCGGATTGATTCTCATGACAGGGGCAAGGATGTCCAGAACATTGGAGATGGAAAGATGCAGGTTAGAAAGGGCTGTTTCAGAGTGTGAGTCAGCCACAGGAGTAGGAGGAGCAGAGCAAGTGGAGGCAAAGGTATCTACTGTCACACGCTTCATGGGCCGAATGACCGAGAAGGTAGGTGGCAATGTTGGGGTGGGCTTTACCAGAGGGACAGCAAGTTTCTGATGAGAGGAAAGTAGAAAGTGGTTTGTTCAAGAGAGAGCAGTTGTGAGACGGCTAGAGAGGGGGATGTCTGAGAAGATGAGAACATCCAAGGTGTGTCCGGCAGAGTGTGTCAGACCAGAGGGAAGAATGGAAAGGGAGAGAGTGTCACAGAGGTTGCATAAGAGCCCAGAGGAGAATTAGAAGCATCCAGATTGATGTTGAGGTCTCCAAGGAGGAGAGGTTGAGCAGTAGAGCAAAGGAGAGAGAAGGAGAGGTCAGCCCACTCTGAGAGGAAGAGGGCAACCTTGCCAGGCGGGATGTAGATGGTGGCCACAGTAAGAGAGGTCTGGAGAGATAGAGAGCCTGCAGACCAGGCATTCAAAGGAGGAGTAGGCCTGCGAAGGAATGACAGAAGCAGGGACCCACTCTGGAAAGATTAGAGCTACTCCACCACTGGGATGGTTGGTTCTGAACTCAGAGAGGATCTTGTAGCCAACAGGGAAGAGAGTGTCAAAACTTGTGACAGAGCTTGCTGTGATCCATGTCTCAGTGAGGTCAAGTCCTTCGAGGAGGTGGCAGATGTCAGAGGAGTGTTTGACAGCTGAGCAAGAGTGGAGACTAGCAATGTACAGCAGGTTGACACATTTGAAAGTCTTCCGGGGTGGGGTACAGGCTTGAGGTCCATGCAGCCGGAGTGGTAGAGCGGCCCGAGAGTGGGCAGAGGTGGTAGCAGGAGGTGGCATAGTAGCCAGAGAGGAGAAGGGAGGTGCCAGAGGGGCATCGGAGGTAGGAGGTGGCAGAGGAGCCAGAGAGGTGCTAGTAGGAGTAGCAGGAGAAGGAAGAAAGTTGATAAGACATAGGAGACGCATATAGAAAAGGAGAAGATTGGGCTGAGGGCCATGGACCAAGACGATGCCATTCAGATAAACATTAATGATGGTCTTGGAGGAGTGGAAGGAGCCCAAGAGGACCTCCCACACTATGCTGCCATTAATTGGAGAGGAAGAGATAGGAAAGAGAGCCGAGACCGTATGGGGGGGACCATAGGACTGGTGAGGGAACGACAGAGAGGATGTGTCTGTGAGTGTCTGTCTGGAGAAAGCACTGATGTGGGTATCAGCGATGGGGAGACCTGGGTTGGAGACCAGGATGTCCCTCTTGAACCTCTTCCTTCCAGATTTAGTGAGAGGGATAGGATAGGAGATAGAGTAGCAGTGAGAGAAGATGGGGGAGTTGGAAAGCAGCATAGAGGGTGTGATGAGGCGAAAAGGAGGGTACGACAGAGAGAAGGAGAGACAAAGGCCAACGTTGCACATGCAGGGAGCGCAGGGGGGCGGGAGTCACACAGTAGGTAGCACGCAGGAGGAGCACACAGGAGATATCAATGGTACAAAAGTACCCCCAGCGGGATAGATACTTAGAGAGTGGGAGAGAGCCTGATGAGACACAGGGCACAGTATGACAGTAGCCACACTGCAGAACCCCCCAGATTCGACTGTCCTAAAAAGAGGGAAGAAAGGCTTAGGTATAAACATAGCGCAATGCAAAAAACAACCCACATTCGACTTTCCTAAAAGAGGGAAAAAAGGCCTAGTTATAAACACACACAATGCAAAAAAACACCCAGGTTCGACTTTCCTGGTTTGTAGCAGCAGGTTGAGAGCTGCATGACAGCTGCAGGCTTCATGCTTCCCCAGCTGGCACCAGCAAACACCATCTGAGCTGCTTCAGCGGAGCTGTCCTTTGCCTCGGGGTCCTTCGCCAAGGGGGCTGCCAAGGGCAGTGGGGCTGACCTAGGTGTCAGAAGAAAGGGGACTAGTACCTAATGGGGTGTGGGGGCAGGAAACAGGAGGACAACAAACAGGCAGCAGGACAGAAAACAACACAAAGGAGCCACGGCAAGCCGCCAGACTACAGCACAGGCCCAATAATGATGAAAGGATAGACTTCCCTCAGCACCTGAGATGGATATGGCACAGTGAGGGTCGAGAACGCAGGACTAGAGGTTTTCCATTCTGGATTCTTCAGACACCAGAGCCTCTGGAACATTTGGTGTGACATATCCAAGGCCAAATGGTGGTGTGTCCTGATCAGAAGTCTCTGCCTCCTCAAAAATTGATGAGAGAGACTTAAAGAAGTCTTTTAGGCAAGGGTCTAAAGCTATTTTCAATCTACTGTGAAGGAGTCAACGGCTTCAACCACTTCGACGTCAAAGGGGAACTCGACCCATGACTCGATCCGAGGATTCAAAGGCTCTTGAGGGGTTGACGGTTTTTGACTCGGGCTCGAGGGCGTGCAAGCTTTAACCTGTTTAGACGCATTATCAGCCTTGGTAGGCGTGATGGGGTTGTGGCCTTTCATCAGTTCTCTTGAAGGGGCTGGAGCCGCCTTCTCAAATATTGTCAACATCTGAAGACGAAATGTCTCTCCCACTCAGCCTAAGAGGCTGATCTACCTAGGCAGGACACTTTGCAGTGGGTTGAGGAATCAGGAGAGGACAAACTGGTCTCTTCTTAAATCTTTTTCGGGACGCTGAAGAAGACAAGTGATGGGGGCCGCTACGGAATGAGAGCGCTTTTTCAAAAGCTTTCCCGGAGGAGACTTTCCCCTCGACCTTCACTCGCCAGAAGATCTTCTCTTCGACTGATCAACGATTGGGACTTATGAGGTCGGCCAACCAGCAGAAAGTTTCCCCTTCCTCTTCTTCAGTGTCTTTCCTGTCATCGACAGACAGGAACCGCAATCTGGCATCTTGTGTTGGAGCCCAAGACACCTGAGAAACGCAGTGTGGATCCATGAGCGACATCTTGGCCCTGTAATCCACGCATTTATTAAATCCTATCTTAGGAGTTCACATTTTATCGAAAGAATAACCGAAGAACGACAAAATCGCACCATACCCGAAGCAAACTGCCAGCGGTAAAACTGAACTATAGTAACGGGTGCGGTGCATACTATATATACTGTTGGTGACATCATGCTCGAGAGCAGACAGAGACTATTGGGGTACATCAAGTAGACGACGCACCGCGCCTGTGATGCTGGAAATGCATTGGAGGAATAGGGCCTCCATGTCCTTGTCCTGTACTCCTTTTAACATGTGTGTTCTGTGTTGTTTCCTGTGCAGGAGTCCATGTGGGACTCCTGGTGGTGCAGCTCTTCCTCTTTTTGGTTGTGGTGCATAGAGACCCCGGGGATAAGCTTATGGCACTCATGGGTGAGGGTACAACCCTGTACCCCTAGTATATGTTTTTGGGCACCTTTGTGTGGCCAACAGAGCAGGGTATGGGCTGGTGGCAGCTCCATGCTGAATTTGACAGGTGCTCTGAGTATCCTCCATTTTGGGATGTCCCGTGACCTCTTACTTTCTATTGCCTGTTACCTTGTTTTCCCAAAGACCTGGGAAGCTCTGACTCTGTCCCTCCCCCTGACTGGTTGTTGGGTGGAAGTTCCATATATGGTATTGTGGGGAAGTCCAGGCCAGACTGGCTGTAGCCTTCCCAATGACTGCATGTTGTGGGTACACCCTTGGGGTGGGACCTGCGTGAATGGAGTGTGTGACGAATATGCACTTCATGTTATGGGTTTCTAGTATCTGGTGTGTGACACAATAAATGAGACAGCCCTGCCCGGAACTGGTATGAATGCAGTGTGGAGTGCTGAAAGGCTGGGTGCTTGCCCCAATCCACATTCCTTGTTGTAAGTGTCTGGATGGAGAAGAATGGCCTAATTGCACTGTGAGCCTGATTGGCTGCCTGCCTGCTGAATGCCCTTCTGAATGATTGGCTGCCTGAGCTTAGCTCAGCAGTGTGAATGAGAGACAGACCAGTATATCTGGGGACCTCTCACTGACCAGAATTGTTCAGAAGCTGAAGTCAAAACTTGATACTTAACCTTGAAGGCCAGCTGGAAGAAGAAGGCTGTGCTGTTGCTTTCCTTCGATGCAATCCGAAAGCTGTCGAGTCTCCAAGAACTGATCCAAGAGAGGACCTGGCTAGGAGACCTCCTCCCGAGCTACGATGGAACATTGTGCACCAGCTCACCTTCATCAAGGCACCCTTGTAGTCAGTCCCTAACAGCTGTCAACCGGAGACTGGGTCCATCGAGAAACACTGACGTAGAGCCAGGACGTCGACGGCCATCACTGTCGAACGAGGTTCGGAAGACCGTTGTAACCTTGTCGACCGGAGCCGCAACCCTCCATTGCCTAAGACACTTTGAAATCAGGGACTCCCTTGCCATCACTGTGGACCGCTTTGTCCTGCCGGAGAAAGTCAAGGTCCTCGACGAACCGCAGAGAATCCGCCAGTGGGTTTCCCGTCACCCAAAGTCATCAAAGAGACCAATGAAGATCCGAAAGCCAACCATGGTCGAGTCCCAATCGCTGGCGCCAAACGCTGACGACCCGATGCCCTTGCCGGGGCTACGTTCTTCATCAATCTGCTTTGTGGCAACAAACTCTTATCATCGAGGTGCACCGCACATCTCATCTTCACAGGACGTCCACGACAGATCGTCGATGAGCACTGCAAAGGTTGAAGCTGCTGTCCATATGACAGTGTTCACATTTCTTCGAGGAACAGGAGGTACAGGGTGTGGATCTGCTTAGGGGTTAGGTTGAATGGACTGGCTCTGATGCAAGGGATTGGAGGCTGTCTGCGTGGTATCACTGGCTGTACTGGTGGGACTTGCTGGGCCTGTCTCGCCCTCCTTCTCCTCCTGTGTCTCCTCTGTAGTGCCAGTTGTAGTTGTTGCTCATGGTGTAGAAATGCAAGCATGTCCTCCAGCCCCAATATCGCAAGTGGGATCATTATGGTGTGGGAAGGGGTGTGGTGTGTGGGTGTGCTCCTTTTGTGCTGGGCCAGACTCCATTGCCTCCACCTGTGCTGATTGTGTGCACCTGCGGCAGTTGGGAACACAGCACATTGCTTTTAGCGGGTGATCCGCGATGCCGGTGATGCCGGCATCACGGTATCCCTTATTACCGCCTTCGGGATGCCGGTAGATGCATGTCCGCGTGACTTGTGATGTCCTCCTGTTAGCGGCATCCCGGTATTGCCAGCTTGAAGGGCCGCGTGCCCGCGCGCATGCGGTACGGTGGTGCGTGTTCTCAGCGGTGGCGCTGATACCGGGTTGTCGACTCGTAATAGGCCGGAGCGGTATGCAGTGCCAGTATTCGCTTACCGGCATCGTTTTTCCATTACCGCAAATCTCGTAATGAGGCCCATTGTATATATTTGCCATATTAGAATTGCCAGAGTACAAAGTGTGTTATTGATTGTGTATATATATTGAACCTTATTTATATAAAGAACTGTGTTATCACCTAACAGTGTGTGGACATTCCTTTGTGGGGACTTGGGGATTAAACTGTACTTAAGAACCGCCCGCATCACCTCCTTAGAGCTTAAGCCTTGATTGCTTGCCCATAGCTGCCCTATAGAGAATCTTGGCTGGAGTACTCTGTGCTTCTACTCTGCCATATAGAAGGCAGGCGTACAGAAACCCCCCTCCAGTCTTTACAGCACTCTCTACCAAGCACATCAGCTGACGCTGGAAGGAGATTGTCAAAACATGAGGAATATGTGGGAGGACACAATCCATTCGAAACATTATTTGGTTAAAGTCAAAAGAAGACCAGGGGAAGTGAGAAATATCCTTTGGCAAAAGTCAAGAGAACACCAGAGGAGGAAACATATATCCTCTGGTAAAAATCAAGACATCATTGAGATTATTGAAGGAGAGCCTAAGAAAAGACTCGGGAAGGGAGTAGTTTCTTACCTGTAACTCCAGCGTTGGTATCTTTCATGGATTCACATGCTGTGAATATTTCCTTTTGCCAGTAACTTTAATATAGTGTTTTCCCATGGAAAACTTCGACACTGAATGTCCTATCGACGTCTTTTGGGTGCTTTAGGCTGCACCAATAGGACGACTTGTATAAATAGCCCCGCCCCTGTGCCTTCCCATCAGATTTTAACCTCCCAAAGTAGAGGAAACCCGAACCAAGGTTTGCCTGCAGGGTGGCCAGTGGGCGCATGTGAATCCATGAAAGATACTAACGCTGGAGAAATGGAGTTACAGGTAAAAACTACTCCCTTCTCCAGCATTGAATCTTTTATGGATTCACCTGCTGTGAATAGATTACATAGCATTATGATAACCTGGTGGTGCATGACAGGCAAACAGAACCACACACCCCAGGCCATAGCAATCAACAATATGAAAACCATCCAATAACACAGTAGTGTCTGGTGAAGGTGTGCGGCACTGCCCACGATGCTGCTTCGCAAATGTCACTGAGCGGTATACTCGCCCACAGCGCTGCTGACGATGCAGTGGATCTTGTAGAATGGGCCTGAGGAGTGGCCCGCAAAGGCTTGCCAGCGTTCCCATGGCAGAAGGAAATCATAGAGGAGACCCAACAGGAAAGTCCTTGTCCTCTGTTGGTGGGGCCAAAAGCCACAAATAGCTACCTCGACATCCTGAAGACCCGAGTCTGGTTGAGATAAAACTTCAACGCCCTCGTGACATCCAAGGAATACAGCGCCTTTTCCGCAGGAGTGGTAGCCTTAGGGAAAAACATGGACAGGGCTATCGTAGAGCGCTTGTAAAACTCTGACGGAACTTTAGGGATAAAGTGAGGATAAGTAGACAGGAGAACCTTGTCCCTCATGAATCGCAGATAAGGCGGGTCGATGACCAGAGCCTGAAGTTCAGAAATCCTCCTTTCAGATGTAAGGGCCACCAGAAAAGCAACTTTCCACGTGAGGAACTTCACCGTCGCCGTCAACATAGATTCAAACGGTGGCTTCATGAGAGCTGAGAGTACCACATTGAGGCTCCACACCGGAGCAAACTTCATCTTCGGGGGAAACGTCCTGAAAAGACCTTTGAGGAAGTGTTTGACCAACCGGTCACTGAACAGAGGTGTAGAGTTGCCCTGTCCTGTGAACCTGGAGATGGCAGCCAAATGTACCTTGATTAAAGACAACGCCACCCCCCCTTTTGCCAGCAGCAGCAGATACAGTAGAAGTTGAGCTGGCGATACCTCTAATGGCTGTAAGCCCGGCTGCTCCGCGCACCAGGCACAGAACCTGGTCCAGCTCTGACTGCAAGACACGCTGGTAGATGGCGCTGTGGCCGCAGCCAAGCTCCACCGGCAATCTTGGGGGATCTCTAGATGGCCAAATTCAGAGTGCTCAGGAGCCACACTGCAAGACTGAGGGATGCCAGTTCGTGATACCACCTCTTCCCGTCGTCCTGCAACAGAAGATCCGGCTCCGACCCCAGATGAAGAGGGTCGTCCACTGTGAGGTGAAGCAGATCCGAGAACCAAGTCTGCCTGGGCCAGAACATGGCCACCAAGATCACCTTGCACTGGGCCTTGCGCACCATCTGGATCATTCTCTGGATCAGAGGAAACGGGGGTAATGCGGACGTGAACAGGCCCATCCACGGGAACGAGAACGCATCCCCCCGCAAGTCTAGATGAGCCACTCTGTTGGTGAAGAGAGGGCACTGCTTGTTTTCCGGGCTGGAGAACAGGTCCAGCGGGGGAGACCCCAATTTCTTGAAAATCCTCGCCACCTGGGCATCCTTCAGTTTCTATTTGTGCAACTGAATTGCGTCTCAGCTGGGCTCATCCACCTGACCATTTTGAATACCTGGCAAATGGTAAGCGATGATGTGAATCCTGTGAGCGATGGCCCAATGCCACACCACCTGAGCCTCCCAGGACAGGGGCTGCAAATGCATGCTGCCCTGCGTGTGCAGATAAAGCATTGTGGTGGCATTGACTGTTGGAATACGGACCACTGTACCCTGAATGAGAGGCAGAAAAGACTTCAGAGCCCAGTGAACTGCTTTCAACTCCAGAATGTTGATGTGCAACGACGCCTCCTTGAGGGACCATAAGTCTTGGACCTGAAATTAGTCGAGGTGTGCCCCCAACCAACCTGGGAAGTGTCTGCCACCATTGTGTACTGAAAATCCGGCTCCACCAGGGGCATGCCCCTCACTATGTTGTTGGAGCGTGTCCACCACTGCAGGGCCTCTGCCAGAGCCTGGGAAATTACAACCTTGTCGGACCAGGAACAGAGGCTCTGTGACCACCTAGAGACGAGAAACTCCTGCACTGACCGCATAAACAGTCGACAATTCAGGATGATTGGGATGCAGGACGCCATAGATCCGAGAAGACATATGTAACCTCGGACTGTGACCGACACACCCGGCCCCCACGAGGCCACCCTCGATATTAGCTTCTGAAATCTCTCAACAGATGGCTTCACCAGAATGAGCTGAGCGTAAAACTGGGGCCCAAGGAAAACCAAGTGCCTGGATGGTATCAGACAAGATTTTGCGAAGTTGACGCAAAACCCAGCCGCTGTAACAGGAGCATGGATGCATGGAGAGACTCCAACATCCTCTGAGGAGTCGCTCCTTGGACAAACCAGTCATCCAGGTATGGATAAACATGGTGCCCCTCTCTGAGGAGGAAGGCTGCCACCAGAGCCAGGCCCTTGGTGAACGTCCTGGGAGCCGACTTGAGGCCAAAGGGGAGAACCCGAAACAGGTAATGTTTGTCGCCTACCATGAACCTTAGGAACTTGCAATGTTTGGGCAGCATCTGGATGTGGAAATATGCATCTTCGAGATCCAACGACGCCAAGAATTCTCCCGGCTGGACTGAGCGTATGACGTCTTACAACGTTAGCATCCTGAACTTCTGGATTTGCAGATTTTTGTTTAGTGGCCGATTCCATTTGTTTTTTTTATTACAAAATACCTGGAGTAAACCCCTTGTCATTGTTCCTGGACCGGTTCTATCGCCCCTTTCGCCAACATTCGACGTACCTCTTGTTGCAAGACCTGAAGATGCGGCTGCGACACCTTCACTGGAAGAATAGGGAGTTGCAGATGCCGAAAATCCAATGAGTGGCCGTATCGTGCTGCATCCAGTACCCAACGGTCCGTCGTAATTAAACATCACTCGTCGACATGTCGCGCTACTCTGCCCCCTAGTTGACTGACCACATGGCAGTCATTGCTGAGGCTTGGACTGCCAGCCTCTACTAGCTGAGGCGGCTGGACCCCTCTACCGCTGCGCTTGATAGTCCTTGTTCCTCTGTGCAGACTGGAAAGAACATCAGAACCCTTGGGAGGAATAACTGGGACGACCGTAGCCCTTGTCACGAGAGCCTGCAAATCTGCCATTTCCTGAGGCACCTCGAAATGCACGAAAAGGGTAAAAAGAGTGTCCGCTCTGGAGCGTCCTCAGAGATCTTGGTGTATCAGAATCCTCCTTCATACCTTTCAATGCCTTGTCAATTTTCTCCTCAAACAGCTGCTCACCTTCACAGGGCATGTCTATCACCTTGTGTTGCACCTCAGGCAGAAAATCAGTACAGCGCAGCCAGGCCTGCCTCCGGAGAACAACTCCATTGTTGATCTGTTTGAACCCAGATTCTGCCAGGTCCACCACAATATTAATGCTATGGTTGGAGGCTTCCTCCCCTCTCGAACCAGAAGCATTGCCTCCTTCCATTGCTGCCTTTACAGTCGTAGCCCACACCGTAAGCACCTTTTTCAGCAGGACCTGTGTGTGCATTGAGCGATCCTTTGGACCCCTGAAGGCACGTTTTCGCTGACTAGATCATAGAGGCGGAGCCCTTATGTACGCTCCAGAGAAAGTAGGAAAAATAGTGCTTCTGTGTGCCATGCTACACTACATCTGCATCTGCATGAGGAGGAATGTGCCTCTACACCCTGACGTGTACATGCCACCCCCAAAAGATGATGACGAAGGGCCTGAGGCAGGGGCCACAGCAGGCAACATCAGAGATGACATGAATGAGGGATGGGTGACAGGCTCGCCTGTGTGTGGGACATGTACTTCCCTGTGGCTTGTTTGCCATGCCCGCATCCCGCAGGCACAGGGTGCGCCAGTAGGGGTGTAATGTGCAGGAAAGCAAAGAGCATCTCTCTTCCCGGTGCACTGGTGCAACTCATAGCAAGCAACTCACACCTGGTGGCTGATGAACAAGAACAAACGCGGCCTGGGCACGCTGAGGGACTGCTGTTTCTGGAGCATGTGATGGTGATGCAGGGGGAAGCCCAGTAAATACGCTCTGAGCAGAAGGAGGTGTGATATAGCCTGCATAGTGGACTTGGCCAGCGCGTGAGGCATCTTGAACAGGCCAACTGCTGTAGGCGCTTTGGGGGCCTCACGTTTGCACACCGCTGGCTGGAGGGACTGTCATGGTGCTGCAAAGTCATAGTGTGGTGACTTGAACTGGCAGCTGCCGTGCCGCCCTAGGTGATCCTGTGGTTGTGCAGCAGCGCTGCTGTGGTCCAGAAGCATTGAGTTGGCCCTGGGTGTGGCGCGCCGGGGATGGAAGGTACACTTTGTCCACCTGGCTGGTAGCTGGAGGACCACCTGGGGGACAGATGCTGGAGGAGGTGGTAGATTGCTGCTTGAGCTTTAATACTTTGACTACACCCTGCTCTGAACCAGAGGCGACATAAGTGGGAAGAGGGCGGATTGAGCCTCCATGTCGTTACACCTTGCCCATTCCGGTGGGTACACCATACCCACCCCCGGGGTACATTGCAGACTGGTGGGCTGCAGACACTGACTGAGTGGAGCGAATAGGGGGTGATACGGGTGTGAGGTCCCTGCCCTTTCTCAGCACCAGGACAGTTTAAGACTATTTGCAGATGCCAGACAAGCATAGCAGGGGTAAGGCCAAGCAAACAGTCATGGAGGCCCAAACCCAGAAGGATGGTGGTGGCGCAATGCAGCCACTGCTGCAGAGCGTTGCAGAGTCTGTCTCTGTGGGTCTCTGTGGCAGTGAGTCAGCATGGGGGAAGACCGAATATTAGCAGCCATTGCTACATTGCAAACGTCCCTGGAGCACAAGATTGAGACGGTTACCGTTGAGGTTGGCATTCTGTGGCAAGATGTGCATTCGCTCGCAGACCACAGAAGTGCAAGTGCAGGAGAACAGAGCCAACATTGCCATTAATCAATCGGACATTGCCATGCTGACGGAGAAGGTCCGGGTGCTCGAATGACGCACTGAGGATGCGGAAGGTAGGGCAAAGAGGAATAACGTATGGACCCTAGGAATTCCTGAAAGGGGGGACGGCCCAGACCCCACTTCCTACGTGGAGAACTTGCTATTACAGGAGGTGGGCCCTGGTGTATTATCACAAGATTCACAGTGGAAAGGACCCACAGATCTTTAGCCAAAAGGCCTCCATCCAGTGCCGCCGCCAAGACCGCTGATTTCTAAGATCGTGAATTACAAAGATAGAGAGCGGATATTGGCCTTCTCCAGGGAAGGCGGGGTGATAGAGCGAGCGTCCACAAAGCTAACCATCGTTCCAGACTACACACAACTAGTGTAGAGGAGGAGGGAAGCATTTGGTCCCACCAAGGAGCGGCTGCGTCGGGCCAACCTACGATACATGCTAATCTACCCGGCCAAGTTGAAAGTGTTGCACAATGGACGGTCACATTTCTTTGAGGACACCATGGCGGCACACTCATGGATGGACTTAATAGGAATCGCACAGCTACCGGCAAGACGGAATGACGAAGCTTGACTATGGTATTTGTAAAATGCTATTGCATGAGCTGTTAAGATAGCAGGGTGTTTTGATGAGCGAGAGGAGGGAGCCCATAGTTGGCAACCCCTGCCTGTTACCCCTCTTCTCTTTTTTCTCTTCCCTTTTGTTCTGTTTTTTGAGGGGATCAGCTGCTTGTCACATTCGTAGCTGACATGCTAATATGGACACAGAACTTTGTGATGCCAGGTTTAAGGTATCTACTGCTATTCGTCACCCAAGAGGTCGGGAGGGGGTGCATGGGAGGCAGTTTGGTCATAATATGCATGTCTGTATTACATGGTAGGAGAGTGGGTAAGGGTGTTTGGGGGAAGTTTTTGGTTTTGTTGTTTAATGGTTTTTTATGCTTGTGTGCGGAGTCCCTCTGGCTGCTGGGTCTATACCCTGGGGCTGAATGGATGCTAAAGGGGGCATTGATGTGGATGCTGTTCTTAGAAGATGAGAGAGGTGTGGATTGGGTAGGGTGGCCGGGGGCCCATGGGAATGTGCAAAGCCAGAGTCTGATGGTACATGACTAGCAATGTGCGGGTCGCTACGTGGAACGTCCGTGGCCTGAATGACTATATTAAACGAGTTAGAGTATTGGCATATGGGCAACTGTATGGCTCCCACTTCGCTGTGTTTGCAAGGGACGTCCTTGGGTAGATTGCTCCGACCATCCCCTTTAGGCTCCTGGAAGTTAAGGGTGATGATGAAGGCAGGATGGTGCTGGTCCATGGACTCCTGGAGCGCAGAGAAGTGTGCATCATAAACTCATATGTCCCCAATCATTCTTCTGCCGCCTTTTTTGCTTCACTCTACCCGAGGGTGTCCCCATACCTGAGGGTGTCCCCATATAGAAGTGCGCTGTGGGTATGGTGATTGGATTTTAATTGCACCCTAGACCCGGTGGTGGACAGGTTGCATGATACATTTCAGAAGCCTTTTCCTCTGACAAAGGTCTTGAAGGGATTACTGGGTCACTTTGAGCTGACAGATACATGAAGGGTGACTCACAAGACGTGCTACTCCTACTCACACTTTTCAGCACCTCATGGGGTGTACACCCGCATCGACTACATCTTCAGTGGATGTGAGGTACTGGTGGAATTCACTGACGCTGCTTATCAGGCTAGGGTCCTCTCCGACCATGCTCCGTTGGTGGTTACGTGGCTGGGGAGGATGGACATACCTCTGATTCCCACCTGGAGTTTAAAGGCAGAGGCGCTGCTGGATGACACATTTCAGGAAAATCTGGGAGATGCGATTAAGAATTTATTTGATACCAACACTGGTAGTGTGCATGGTGCAGGCACCTTATGGGAAGCTTTCAAAATAGTAGTGGTGAGGAAGCGATGGGTAAGATGGGGGGCTACGGAGTGAGTTATCGAGCTCTCTCACTAGTATCGAGGCAGAAATTGAATTGTTGGACCGTAGGGGTGTCCAAACTGGAGCAGTAAATGGTAATCTGACTGAACTGAGGCAGCAGTGCCCTGCGGTCTGCGAGCGGTTAGGCAAATTTGATTTTTCAGAGCACACGCGGAAGCTGCATGTTGAGGGCGACAAACCCGGTAAGTTGCTGGCATGGTTGTGCAGCAGAGAAGATAAGCAGGAGGTGGCCAGTGCTATACGGGATGACAATTGGGGCCACTAGGCACAGGCAGGTGGAGATTAATGCAGTGTTCTCTACATACTACCTCACCCTATATTCGTCTGGGGAGGAGGCCTGCAGTTCTGATATTGGAGAGGCTTTTTCTGATGTAGCACTGCCTTGCATTGAAGCAGAACAGAGGGAAGCGGTGGATGCACCACTCTCCGTCGAGAAGCTGCTGGTCACCATGCGTGCATTGCCGTCTGGCAAGAGCCTGGGGGCTGAAGGTCTGCCTGGGGAGTTCTACAAGGAATATGCTGATGTCCTGGCACCCTAGAGGAGGCGTAAGAAACAGGAATTTTCCATCATTCACTTGGACAGGCTTCCCCACAACCTGGTTTCTCAGTATTCACTTGGGTAGGTATCACCATGACATACTTTCCAGCATTGACTTGATAGGTCTCCAGTGACCTGGTTTCTCAGCATTCACTTCTTGGAAGAACTCGCAATGACCGGGTTTCTCAGTATTCACATATTGGCAGGTCCCATCACAACCTGGCTTCTCAGTATTTACTACTTGGCAGGACTCGTCACAATCGGGATTCTCAGCATTCAGTGCTTGGCAGATCTCACCATGACCTGGCTTCCCAGCATTCAGTGCTCGGCAGGTCCCATCACAACCTGGTGTCAGCAATTCACTTCTTGGCAGGTCTTATCATAACCTTGCTTCCCAGCATTCAGTGCTTGGAAGATGTCGTCACAACCTGATTTCTCAATGTTCAGTGCTTGAAACATTCACCTAGTCCCAGTCTGTTGTGGACTCTACTCCACTTGCCGCTTTGCCTGGCCTTAACCAGCCACTTTTATAGAGGTTAAGGGTTTTCCCCCTTTGTTTCAAACCTGGTGATTTCTTAGGACCATTAGGGGTTGTCTCTTGGCTTGGGATTTGACTGTGTGGTTTCTCCTTAGAGAACCATGAATTGGTGAAATTGAACCTTTATGCATTGGTTAATCATTGGATTTTTCTCACCTAAAGTTTATGCTACACTATAGTAACTACGCAGTGTAAGCGCCGCTTTGGAAACTCTCCCATAGACGCTTTTCCATCTGCTCTATGCTTTGGGCGACTGACTTGCTGTTTATCGCCTCATCCAGGCATAACCGCAGTCGCTCCGCTTTGAGCAAAGTGATAACATTTTATTTTAGGTCATTAGATGTACATGAGCCTCGCATGGAAGCCATTGTTGTGGCAATGACTTAAGACCCACAGCCATGCTAGGGGAGGTGGCACGGAATAGATAGTGAATGGTTGACAAGCGCACATGTGTGCATAAGGCTGTGAGAAGATTAGGCACAGATTAAGCACAAGTGCGCCCACCTACATGCCCCACATTATGTCATGAAGATGGATTTAGCTGCTTGTGAACAGGAACGCCAATTATGTGAATGCTAAGTCTGCGGGTTTGTACTGCTGTAATGGAAAGCTCCTGTGAAGGAGGTGGTTTATGTTATGTGGGTGGCTGTAAAGACCGGAGGGGAGGGTCTGTGCTTCCGCTCTCTATATGGTAGAGGAGAGGCACAGAGGACCCCTTCCAAGATTCTCTATTATTGGTAGATGTGGTCGAGCAATCAAGGCCTAGCTTCTCAGGAGGTAATGCGAGCTGGTTCTTAAGTACAGTGTAGTCCCCAAGCACCCACAAAGGAATGTCCGCACCCTGTATCGGTTAAAACACAGTCTTTATATAATTAATATTCAAGGTCACGTACACTATCACGATAACTCACTTTGTACTCGGAAATCAACAATGGCAAATATATACAGTTCTACAGTGGTACCACTAACGTTATCAGATCTCATTAAAGTGCATACGGTCAGAATGACACACAGATCAAAATAAAGAGGAAACCAGCAGTAGAGAGAGGGAGGAAAGCAAGATGGTTGAGCAATTGGCAGAGCACTGGTAACTACCGTTAAACACAGCTCTGTGTGGAGATCCCCCACCTGGGCAACCTGTAGAAGAAAGATACAAGCCCAGTCCTTATGTTGTTCACACTAGACTTTCCAATAGTTCTGCAATCCCAAAGTGCCTTGGCGTTGTAGCGTTCCTTGTGTTAGGCAGAAACCTGTGCAGTTCCCTTAAGGACCACTGCAAAAGATTTAGAACTACAGGTGGTTGGCAGTAAACCCAATTGGTAGCAGTCTGTACCACCCAGATTTACCTGGTAGCTGTGGCTGAGCAGTCAGACATCTCTCAAGATGAGTTAGGCAGTATATAGAGTATACACAATAGGTACAGAGATATAGTAGCACAAACAAACACTGACCAGAGCTTTGGTGTAAAAGTATATAGTTATTTATTTAAAGACACACTTGTAAAGTACACTAGCACACAAAGAGGTAAGTAAATTCAACACAAAGTCACTATTATATATATACAACCCTGATTACTTATTAGACAAGTCTTAATGAGAAACACCACTTATTTTCAGACAGAGGTGAGCGCTTAACATAAGATGGCACTCTAATAAGTTATATAAAAAGGCAGGGAAAAGGCGAAGTTATGAAAGCACAGAAATTTCAATACTTTTCAAAGAACCGCAGTGAGGCAGGTTAGGCAAAGTCTACTGGAGAGCAAGGAAGTTCAAATGCCAGGCCCACTCTTAAAGAGAGCAAGCGCAATGTGTCCAGGATCACACAGTGGGGTTATGCCCAAAGAGTTGTTGTAAATAGTTCACAAAAGATTGAGATCAAGTTAAGAAAAGTTAGTTAACAGGCCCCAGGCTAACCCAGGTTAGAAAGTCGAGGATTTACTGTCACCCCGAACGGTCTGTCGCAAGGGAAGCCAGGCGGGACACAGTACCTGAAATGGAAAGAACGCTCCAGCGGGGACAGTTGTTCCTGGCAGCGGGTGGAAGTCGGTATTTCGCCCAGAGGAAGGGGAGGCCTCGACGAGGAGGAAAGATGAAGGTCGTTTCACTGCCAGGGAATAAACCAGCCGCGGAGTTTCCCGGTTACAGGGTACTACCCTTTTCTTCGCGGTAGTGGTAAACCGTGGTATTCCAGTTGCCGGGGTGCTTGGCACGGGCAAGGCGGCCACAAGATGGTCCAGGAAGGCGAAAGACGGGCAAACTGGTTATCCCCACCAGTCAAAGGAAGAAGACTCTCCGGACTGGAGATCTCCTCTGTCGTCAGGAAAAGTGGTGAGACGGTTCAGCAGGGCTCCACCAGTGGTGTTGTCGTTGCAGGTCGGCTTGGCTTCTCCCTCCTCGGATTCTTTAGGTCCTGTGGTGACGTCTGAAGTTCCAGTCCCCAAAGCCCTGCTTTTATGCAGAAAACCCCCATTCATTCAGCCTAGCTGTCACTCAAACATGCTAAGTGGTGCGCCGGGCGGCTCACCACTTGGGCCAATCACACAAGAGTGCGACTTGAGTTGCCGCGGCAACTCAGTCCAGGGTGCCTAAACCCCCTCCCACACCCCCTGTGGTACCTAGACAGAGTGGCACCACTTTTGGAGGCTTCTGTGGAGAAGCCCGCCAAAAAGTGGAACAAAGGGCTCGACTTGGGTTGGAGTCACAGAAGCTAACACAAACGCCATTTTGGAACCAAGTTTCGGCAAAAAATACCAACCGGTGAATTTATATTAATTTAATAAACCGGCGGTATGGTCGAGGCTATATTAAAAAGTGGTAGCCTCGAACAATGGGAAAATCCCATAGGTATATATTCGCGGTCGAATATAAAAAGTAGTATCCACTGCCACCAGCCAAAACTCAGTCGGGGGGGGACCTGGACAGTGCCCCCTCGAACAACAGACCCCGGGGCAATCGAATTGCCCCAACCAGTATGTCCACAATATGATGGTTTGTACTGGTTCTGTTCACAATTTAAGACTAGTAAAGCCAATGGTGACTTTACATGCCCTGGGAGACAGTAGTCAGTCCCAGGGTATGGAGTCTATGTTTGGGGGTCGCTACGACACCCGTGGGTTACTGCACGGGTGAAGCCCTATGGGGTAAAGGACCCCATAGCCCATAAAACACATACAAAGTCAAAGGAACACCTCAAATGATGTCTTAGAGTGGGAGAAAAAAAGTCTCACTCTTATCAGGAGAGAAAAAAATAAACCCCAAAAATCCAGCAAAGCTGCTGGGGGACTCACTAGGTTTGGGAAATTAGCCTTTACAGAGAATTCTCCGTAACACTCGCCCCCACCCCGCAGGCTAAGGGACAGGAGGATTTAATCCACTCCTGGCTGAATCTCATACCTCTAGTCGATGACATACATCCTAGAGAGACCATCAGCATTTTGGTGGTGACACCCTGACCTGTGCTCAATGGTGAAATCAAACCCTTGCACGCAGATTGACCATCTCAATAGTTTTGGATTTTCCCCTTTCATTTGCATCAACCATCTCAAGGGTTGGTGGTCAGTCTGAATGACAAAAAGTAGAACCATACAAGTATGGCCTAAACTTCTTCAGTGCCCACACAATAGCAAAACATTCTCTTTCAATAGTTGCCCACCTTGTCTCAGGATCCTTCAGCTTTCTGCTGATGAAGCAAATGGGGTGCTCCCTACCTTTCTCATCCAGTTGGCTAAGGACTGCACCTATACCTACATTAGAAGCATCTGTCTGCATAATGAAAGTTTGGTGATAGTCAGGAGCTCTCAATACTGGTGCTTGGCAAATAGCTTTCTTCAGGTTTTCAAAGGCCTGATTGCATTCCTCATTCCATTTGACATTTTTAGGGAATTTTGGAGAGGAGATTACATTCAGTGGAGAAGCTATGGTCCCATAGTTCTCTATGAAATTCCTGTAATACCCAGTGAGGCCTAGGAAGGCTCTCACCTGGGTTTGAGTAGTAGGTGTTGTCCAATTTTGCACAGCTTCAATCTTACTGAGCAAAGGCCTTATTTCTCCACCTCCTACCACATGCCCAAGGTAGACCACCTTGATCTGACCAATTTGGCATTTACTTGCCTTTATGGTCAGATTGGCCTGTCCAAGAGCCGCAAAACATGTCCTAGGTGGTTAACATGCTCTTCCCAGGATTGGCTGAATACTGCAATGTCATCCAAGTATGCCATGCACAAATCCTCCATCCCAGCCAGAACCTGATTTACCATCCTTTGGAATGTCGCAGGTGCATTCTTCAATCCAAAAGGCAGAACCTTAAATTGGTATAAGCCAAAAGGGGTAGATAATGCAGTCTTCTCCTTGGCATGGTCTGTCAGGGCTATTTGCCAATAGCCTGACGTAAGATCAAATGTGCTGAGGAACTTGGCTGAACCAAGTCTATCCACCAACTCATCTGTCCTTGGCAAAGGGTGGGCATCAGTCTTTGTGACTGCATTAAGAGCTCTATAGTCCACACAGAATCTCAATTCTTTGGATCCTGCCTTTGGTACTAACACAACTGGGCTAGACCACGGACTAGTAGACGGCTCTATTACCCCGAGATCAAGCATCTTCTTGACCTCCCCTTTGATGTGGGTCCTTACATTTTCTGACATTCTATACCCTCTGCTTTTGACTGGCAGACAGTCACCAGTGAGTATATCATGCTGTCCCCAAGGGGTCAAGCCTGGTGAAAGTGAGAACAGAGAGGCAAACTGATTTAACATGGCTTTGCACTCTTCTTGTTGCTCAGGTGTCAGATTTGAAGAGAGATTTACTCCTTCAATCTTTTCGTCCAAGGGTAAGCCTCGGAGGAGATCAGGGAGAGCTTCACTCTCTTCTTCCTCTTCTGTTGAAGCTAGAAGCAAGTGTAACGCTCACCTGACTCCCACGGAGGCGCTGGCCTGGTTCGCGCTGCTGTGACCTCTTCTAGGTGATGTGCAGGGTTCGGAAGACGGACTGGACCGGGCCCCCAAATCTGGCTTGTCTGGCTCGCAGAAGTATCCTTCTGTAGGCGAAAATAGGGGATTAACTGTCTGCGGGGTAATGCAATCGGCCTCCCACTTTCTGCTCTCACCCTCCTCGAAACCCTTCTGTGATTCCTCGTAGCGTCTCACCTTAGGGTCTGGAAGGATGAGCTCTCCATCCTGCTTCTGATGCAGGGGCGCGTTGGTATCCAGTTACTTCACTGGATTTTCGGATTGGTGAGAACCAAACTTGCTTGGCTTCCAGGTAAGTTTTTTGATAAGAGGTGCCCCTTGTGTCCATGCATTAATGTACTAATGCTAGTGTCTTTTTCCCCATCGGGGCCGGGGTACGGAATGCCGGGGAACAGGCACCGACCCGAGATGAGAGGTGAAATCCTTGTAAAAATCAGGTAAGTCTTTAATGAGAGTTTTTTGGTAATGTCTTTTCATTTGCTCATTAACGCTGATGTCTCTTTTTCCCCTTAGGGGCCGGGGTCCGGAAATGCCAGGATGCGGCGCGGACCCGAAATGAAGAGGGAATGAATCAACAGGTAAGTCTTAACATGGAGATTTAGCTTTCCTTATTCCCTTCTCTCTCTCACCTTTTGTTCTGGTCTTTTTCTCCCTAGGCGCTGGGGCGTGACTGCGAATCCGGATGATCGCTGCTGAACATGGAGGCGCCCTGTAAAGGTGAGTGTAATGCGGCGCTGCAGCGATCGACGCGATGAGCTTTTAAATAAAAGTCTTCCTTTTCAGGATTGTCGGCGAGATGTCTCCGGGATGCGGATTTAGCAGGTAAGGACTTTTCCTTCTTCTGTTCTCTTCTTCTCTTCCTTTGCAGGTGATCCAGGATGCTGGCAGGCGTGGCAGAAGTCAGGATGCAGGAGCAGACACGGTGAGCGTCCAGCTGCTAGATGAAGAACAACGCGAAGCACGTGTGGCTGTTCGGGTGGGGTTTAAATAGCCTTGGAAGAAGTTCCAGGTATGTATCCTTCCTCCAATCAGGTATGTATCCTTCCCCGACCACGCCCGGTAAATTAGTCCCACAGGTAAAGTAGTTCCTTTCAGGCCTCAAGGAGGCCGGGATCCTGCAGCATGGTCTGCATCAGGTAAGTGCACCCAAGCACTCCCATAATGAGCCTGGCGCCTATGGCGCCAGGACTGATGTCTTTTATGAGCCTGGCGCCATAGGCGCCAGGACACTGTCCAAAGGGCCCCTATATGGGGTTGCTGGGTCCTTTCTTGGGGACTGGATGTCCGCTTTCGGGGACGCAGGGCTTGAACCGGCTCCCCGGGAGCGGGCATCATGACAGCACTCCCCCCCCCCAAGGCCCCTCCCAAGGTTGTTCCCTCCGGGGGTTTTGGTTTGTCTGGGAAGAGTTGGTGGAATTTCCTGACTAATCGAGGTGCATGCACATGGTCGCTGGGTTCCCACGACCTCTCCTGAGGTCCGTACCCCTTCCAATCAATTAGGTAGAACAGTTTTGACCTAAACATTTTTGAGTCTAAAATGTTCTTCACTTCGAATTCGGGCTCCCCATCTATTAGAATAGGTTCTGGAGGTTTGAGTAGTCGGGTTCCGGGTACCACTGGTTTCAGAAGTGACACATGAAAAACAGGGTGAATTCGCATACTAGCTGGTAAATCAAGTTTAACAGCCACTGGGTTCATTATTGCCGTAATAGAATAAGGTCCCAGATATTTTGGGTTAAAATTTCGAGGCCCTTTGAGTGGTAAATGTCTGGTAGCTAACCACACTTGATCCCCAATCTGATACGGAGGCGCTTCACTCCGATATAGATCAGCATTCGCCTTGTATTTTCTCTTGGCTTGTTGTAAATGCATAGTTGCCTCTTTGAAGGCTTGGGTAATTGTAGAATGCAGATGTTCTACTGCAGGCATTCCGAGGTTCTGAGGTGAGTCAAGGTTTGAGGTTCGAGGGTGATGCCCAAACAAATTATAAAAAGGACTGTGGCCAGTTCCAGAGTGTACCGAATTATTATATGCGTATTCGGCTATCCAAAGAATGTCTTTCCAGTTGCTTTCAGATTGCTGTAACATACACCGTAGGTACTGCTCAAGGGTCTGATTTGTCCTCTCGGTCTGACCATCGGTCTGAGGGTGGTGACTGGTCAATAATCTTACGTCGATCTGCGCCATTTGACAACATTTGCGCCAGAAGTGGGAAATGAATTGGCTTCCCCGGTCAGAGATTAGTATAGATGGGAATCCATGTAGCCGAACAATATTTTCGAGGAATTCTTTGGCTAGGACAGAAGCTGAAGGTAAACCTTTCAAAGGAATAAAGTGGGCCATTTTGGAAAACAAATCCACAATTACCAGAATAGTATTGTACCCCGAACAAGGAGGCAGGTCCGTAATAAAATCCATTGATAGGGTGTGCCAGGGTGCTGGCGGTATATCTAGAGGTTGAAGGAGACCGGCTAGTCTTTTCTTTTGACTTTTATTTTGGGTGCAAACACCACAGGACATCACAAAAGATTTAACATCTTTTCGCCAAGAGGGCCACCAAAATTGTCGTTTCACCTTTTCCTCTGTCTTGGCAATACCGGGGTGTCCCTCTATTAATGTATCATGATAACCGGAAATAACTAGCTCGTGTAATTCCTTATGAGGCAGGAATAAGCGTCCTTGGAAATAACATAAACCATTATCTATGGTAAAGTCTGATCCCTTTTGTATCCAATCCTGTAAGGTTGTAGGGTCCAGGAGTTGTTTCACTCTGGCTTGAATGTCTTCAAGCGTCTCTAACGAAGTCATGCAGAGAAACCTCTGTTCGGGAATTATTGGTACTGGTTCTGAGTTTGTATCAGATTCTCCCATTCCAATTCGGGATAAGGCGTCTGCTTTGCCATTCTTGCAGCCAGGTCGATAGGTAATCACGAAATCAAATTCAGCGAAAAACAAAGCCCATCGGCGCTGCCGTGATGACTGAGCCTTGGCGGTTTTCAAATACTGTAAATTCCGGTGATCAGTGATCACTGTGATGGTATGTCGAGCGCCAAGCAGATAATGCCGCCAGGCTTTAAAAGCGGACTTAATGGCTAACAGTTCTTTGTCCGTGATTGCATAATTAACCTCGGGTGCCGCGAATTTTCTGGACCAAAATGCTACGGGATGCAGTTGGTTGGTTTCGGGATCTCTTTGGGACAGGACAGCTCCCATGGCTAGGCTGGATGTGTCAGTCTCGACGACATAGGGGAGATCTGGACGCGGGTGTTTCAATATAGGTGCGGAGGTAAACTTAGCTTTTAAATCCTGAAAGGCCTGCTCGGCTTCTTCAGACCATTCAAAACGTTTATTTTTCCTCAAGAGTGCAGTAATGGGTTGTACCACGCGTGAAAATTCCAGGATAAACCTGCGATAAAAATTGGCAAAGCCGAGCATGCTTTGAACCCCTTTTACAGAGCTAGGTGATGGCCATTTGAGGATGGCATCCACTTTTCTTGAGTCCATTCGGACTCCTTTGGGTGTCAGGATGAAACCTAGAAACTCGACTTCTGTGGTATGGAAACCACATTTCTCCAATTTAGCAAATAGTTTGTGTTGGCGCAGTTTTTCAAGTACTGCCCTGACGTGTTTTCTGTGATCAGATTCCGAAGAGGAGTACACCAGAATGTCATCGATATATACGACAACACAAACATCGATGAGTTCCCGAAGGACATCATTCATGAAGTATTGGAAGGCAGCCGGCGCGTTACACAATCCGAAAGGCATCACCTGGTACGCGAATAATCCGTATTTAGTACGGAAGGCAGTTTTCCATTCGTCGCCTTCTTTAACTCGTACCAGATGATAAGCCCCCCGGAGATCTAACTTGGTGTATATGCAAGCGTCCTTCACCTGGTCAAGGAGTTCAGGGATCAGAGGCAAAAGATAACGTTTTTTAACCGTTATCTGGTTCAATGCGCGGTAATCGATACAAGTTCTAAGGTCGCTTTCTTTTTTGGGCACGAAGAACAAAGCCGAGGATGCCGGGGACTTTGACGGGCGAATAAAACCATTAGCTAGGTATTGATCCAAATATTGTCTCAAATGCAGGTTCTCAGGTTCGGTAAGGGCATAAATCCTGCTACAAGGGGGTTGTGCACCGGGCACCAGATCGATTTGGCAATCGTACGATCTGTGAGGAGGTAACGTGTTGGCCTGTTCCTTTTGGAAGACGTCCTGAAAGTCTTGGTATTCCGGAGGTAGTTGCATGGAGGCAGAGGTTACAGATGCTAGATTAATCTTCAGGTTTTCTGGGTAGCAGGTTTGTGTACAATCCGGGAAGGTTAGCTCGCCAATCAATTCGAGGATTATGTGTCTCTAACCAAGGGACTCCAAGAATAAGCTGAAACTGTGGAGCCTTGATTACATCAAACACAACACCCTCCCGATGGCCGTCGGGACCAATAAGAGTCACCTCAGTAGTGGAATGTGTTACCAGTCCAGAGGCAATTTCAGTTCCATCGACTGTGGTGATGACATCTTTGCTGGTTTTAGGACGGAGAGGGAGGTTAATCCTAGAGACCAATTCACGATCCACATAGTTTCCAATAGCCCCACTATCGATGTATGCCTTTATTGCATGCAACCGCTTAGGCTGTTCTGGATCTACGAGAACCATTGGCACAATGAAATGCGAGGTCAGAGTTAGTTTTCAAGCTCGGCAAGCAGACCCCTACACTTGTCGGGCGGAGTTGTTTCCCGAAACAGAGTCTTCGTGGTTTTTATCAGAGGCTCCTACCGCCTTTCGGGGCGGTTTTGGCGGGCAATCTCGTAGAAAGTGTCCAGAATTCCCACAATAAAGACATAATTTTAACTGCCGCCTCCTTTCACGTTCCTTTTGAGTTAAGGGTCCTTTAACCCCTCCAATTTGCATAGGCTCAGAGACATCAACTCCCTTGGGATTAGCATGGGTCTTGACCAACACCCGGGTCTCAAACCTGGACCGATCTGCTTTTCTGTTTTGAAGTCTGTGATCCGATTGGACCACTAAGTCTATATACACTGTGCATTCTTGGGGCAGATTTACAACTTGGGCCAAGAGATCTTTAAGTTCTCCGCGTAGGCCTCGATAAAACAACGTGACTCTTTTATCCTTTGGCCATCCCGTTTCCACAATTAGTCTATTAAAGGTTGCAATATAGGATAGGAGGTCCTGATTGCCCTGTCGCAGGGATAGAAGTTTGTCATCCAGAGCCTGCCCCTGAGAGTGTCGAGCAAATAACATTTCCATGCGTGCTTGAAACCTTTGAAAATCACGGAGAATCGGGTCATCTTGAGTAACCAGTGGAACTGACCACTCGGCAGCGCAGCCGCTGAGATATGACAATACAAAGGCTACCTTGGTCTGATCATTAGGGAAGGCCCCAGGTCTGCATAGGAAGTGCAAACGACACTGATTCATGAATACGGCGAATCGTTTGGGGTCCCCAGCAAAGCGTTCGGGTGGGGCCAGCGGCATGTTTCCAGGTAGATTAATCTGCACAGGGTTACTGGAAACCACAGGAGCGGGGTTCCCTCCGGAACCGGGTAGAGGAGTTTGCCCAGCTTGACCTTGCAAAAGCTGTCTGGCCAGGTCATCAGTTCTTTCCTTTGATATTATTAATTCCCTCCTGAGGGCATTAGTCTCTTGACGAGCGGCATGTACTTCGGCCCGTAATTCCCCCAGTAATTGGGCCAACTGATCAGTCTCAGAACTTTCCATAGCGGCTGGGTGGGAATTTGTAGGAAGGCTTCGCGTTCTGTAACGCTCACCTGACTCCCACCGAGGCGCTGGCCTGGTTCGCGCTGCTGTGACCTCTTCTAGGTGATGCGCAGGGTTCGGAAGACGGACTGGACCGGGCCCCCAAATCTGGCTTGTCTGGCTCGCAGAAGTATCCTTCTGTAGGCGAAAATAGGGGATTAACTGTCTGCGGGGTAATGCAATCGGCTTCCCACTTTCCCCTCTCACCCTCCTCGAAACCCTTCTGTGATTCCTCGTAGCGTCTCACCTTAGGGTCTGGAAGGACGAGCTCTCCATCCTGCTTCTGATGCAGGGGCGCGTTGGTATCCAGTTACTTCACTGGATTTTCGGATTGGTGAGAACCAAACTTGCTTGGCTTCCAGGTAAGTTTTTTGATAAGAGGTTCCCCTTGTGTCCATGCATTAATGTACTAATGCTAGTGTCTTTTTCCCCATCAGGGCCGGGGTACGGAATGCCGGGGAACAGGCACCGACCCAAGATGAGAGGTGAAATCCTTGTAGAAATCAGGTAAGTCTTTAATGAGCGTTTTTTGGTAATGTCTTTTCATTTGCTCATTAACGCTGATGTCTCTTTTTCCCCTTAGGTGCCGGGGTCCGGAAATGCCAGGATGCGGCGCGGACCCGAAATGAAGAGGGAATGAATCAACAGGTAAGTCTTAACATGGAGATTTAGCTTTCCTTATTCCCTTCTCTCTCTCACCTTTTGTTCTGGTCTTTTTCTCCCTAGGCGCTGGGGCGTGACTGCGAATCCGGATGATCGCTGCTGAACATGGAGGCGCCCTGTAAAGGTGAGTGGAATGCGGCGCTACAGCGATCGACGCGATGAGCTTTTAAATAAAAGTCTTCCTTTTCAGGATTGTTGGCGAGATGTCTCCGGGATGCGGATTTAGCAGGCAAGGACTTTTCCTTCTTCTGTTCTCTTCTTCTCTTCCTTTGCAGGTGATCCAGGATGCTGGCAGGCGTGGCAGAAGTCAGGATGCAGGAGCAGACACGGTGAGCGTCCAGCTGCTAGATGCAGAACAACGCGAAGCACGTGTGGCTGTTCGGGTGGGGTTTAAATAGCCTTGGAAGAAGTTCCAGGTATGTATCCTTCCTCCAATCAGGTATGTATCCTTCCCCGACCACGCCCGGATGGTAAATTAGTCCCACAGGTAAAGTAGTTCCTTTCAGGCCTCAAGGAGGCCGGGATCCTGCAGCATGGTCTGCATCAGTTAAGTGCACCCAAGCACTCCCATAATGAGCCTGGCGCCTATGGCACCAGGACTGATGTCTTTTATGAGCCTGGCGCCATAGGTGCCAGGACACTGTCCAAAGGGCCCATATATGGGGTTGCTGGGTCCTTCCTTGGGGACTGGATGTTCGCTTTCGGGGACGCTGGGCTTGAACCGGCTCCCCGGGAGCGGGCATCATGACAGCAAGGCTCCTACTTCAGGCCTGGAGACATACGCCTTTAGTCGGTTGGTGTGGAAGACTCTGGGAGCCTCCTTGGGATTGCCCAAGTCCACCAGATAGTTCACCTCTCCAAGTTTACCCACAACCTTGAAGGGTCCCATCCATTTATCTTGCAAGGCCCTCTGCCTTGTTGGGATCATAACTAGAACTAACTGGTCTTGAGTGAACTCAACCATGTTAGCCTTCTGGTCATGCCAATGCTTGACCAAAGCTTGTCCAGCTCTTAGGTTATCACTAGCTTCTGCCATCATTTGTGACATTCTTCTCCGGAGACCTATAACATAGTCAGTCACTCTGACTGGCTTGGGGGAAGGAGCACTCTCCAACCCCTCCTTAATCAGGGCCAATAGACCTCTGACTGGATGGCCATAAAGATGTTCAAAGGGAGAATAACCTACTCCCTCCTGAGGGACTTCTCTATAAGAAAAGAGAAGGCATGGCAATAGAAGGTCCCACTTTCTTTTAAGGGGATCTTCTAAAGCACCTATCATGCTCTTCATGGTTCTGTTGAAACTTTCTACTAGGCCATTTGTCTGAGGGTGGTACGCGGAAGAGAACTTGAAAGTAACTCCACAGGTTTTCCACATGGCTTTCATGTAGTGGGACATAAAATTGGACCCCCTGTCAGAGATTACTTCCTTAGGAAACCCAACCCTGGTAAAAATACCAAGGACGGCCTTAGCCAGAGCATGAGCTGTAACAGTCCTCATAGGAATTGCCTCAGGGTACCTAGTAGCATGGTCTACTACAACAAGGATAAACCTCTTGCCTGAGGAGGTTGGGGGATCAAGGGGACCAACAATGTCAATCCCTACCCTCTCAAATGGGACTCCCACAACTGGGAGAGGCACTAAAGGTGCCACATTCTTGGAACCCATCTTACCAGAAGTCTGGCAGGTGTGGCAGCTCTTGCAAAACTTGTCTACCTCGGCCCCATTTTTGGCCAATAAAAGTAGAGTGAGAGCCTTTCCTTGGTTTTCTTGAAACTCAAGTGACCAGCCAAAGGAATCTCATGGGCCAGTTGCAAGAACTGTTGCCTGTTTTCTTGAGGTACTACAAGCTGCTTGTAGTCTCCAGGTGCAGACTCAGTTGGTTCACTGTAGAAGAGGCCATCTTCCCAGTGTAACCTATACTTCCCAGGCTCTTGCCCATCAGCCTGAGAAGCTGCCTGTTGGCGAAGACCTTCCAGAGTAGGACATTCTCGCTGTCCCTTACTGAAGTCTGCCCTGTTGGGTCCACCTTCTGCCAGTGAAGACTGCAGCTCAGGATGGTCAACAGGATCCAGATCTCCAAGCTTGGCCTTCCACTAGCTCTTCTTCAGAGTCTAGCTCAACCATGCAGGGTTGTACCTCCCTCTCAGCCTCAGCTGGAGGTGGAGTTACAGGTGTAACTATGGACAAACTAGGGGAAGTCCTTCTTGGAAGCACTGGAGTGCTTGCTGTTGGCTGTTTCTTGGAAGTATTGGGTCTCCCCTTTGCTTCTTTTTGTTCAGGTATAGCAAGTTGTAACTCCAGTGGAGTAGGAGTGATATCTTTCTTCATCATCTCCTTGGGAGTACCTCTCATGGTTCTCTCCCTTGCAGGTCTGGTGAGCTCCTGTAACCTTTTACTAGGAGGTCTGGGGGTATGTGACACTACTCCAAGAGTATTCAGGTCATTACCCAACAGAACCCTTCCTGGTACCTCACTTTGTATGCTGACAGGTATCTTCACAGTCATGTCATTACACTGGATGAGAACTGGTAATTGGGGAACCATCTGCACAGGCCCTCCAGATAACTTGGTGAGGCGTTTGGGTGCCTTAGCAACATCCTCAGCCTGAAAAAAAGATGTATCCACCACTGTTATGCTGGCCCCAGTGTCCCTAATGGCAGGGGTCTCCTGACCATTCACCTGGACACTGTCCTTATAATACTCTTTAGTATTATCTGGGATAGAGTTATAGACATCTAAATTCGGTTGTTCCCACAGACCAAGAGACACTAAAGAAACACTGGCTGAGACTCCAATGGGTTCATCAGCCAGTAATAGAAAGTTTCCACTTGCCATGTGTACTTCCTCCTCTGGAGCGAAGGCTAAGGAGACAAGCTGGACCCCTGAAGGTTTACCCTTACATCTGGGATCTCCTTTCACATGGTCAGGCGAACTACAAACATAGCATTTACCAAATGCTTTCTGGAATGGTGGCTTGCTCTGACCTCCTTCTGATTTACCACCAGAGGGTACACTACTCTGATTTGGTTTCCCTTGTGGCTTACCCTTATTGTTTTGTTTGGGGCCCTCTTTGGGATTGGAATTATTAGAATTCTCTTTGGAGTGCTTTTTTGGCTGTTTCCCCTCATCCTTTTTCTGAGTTACCCCAGAGTCCTCGTGAGTAGCCCTGTTGGCAACCCACAAGTCAGCAGCGTTAGCTAGCTTCCTGGAATCTAATTCCTTTGAATCAGCCAAGTGCTGTCTGAGCTCAGGAGAGCAGGCATCATAAATTGACTCCAACATCACAAGATTCTTCATTCCCTCATAACTGTTCACTTTGTAAGCCTTAATCCATCCCTCTAAGTTCTTCAAACTTTCACTCACCCAGGTAGCCTAAGGGGTACCATCATGCTTTTTGAGGGTCCTAAACCTCTTAAGGTACTGGGAAGGGGTCTTCCCAAATATAGCTATCAAAGCTAGCTTCACACATTCATAATCCTTCTTATCCTCCTGCCCCAACTCCATTACCACATCAGTTGCAACAGGGGGGAGCCTAGAGAACAACCAGGAAAGTAACTAATTTCCTGTAATGTTCTGGAGCCCATGATTGTATTCAAACAAACTCAACCAATCCAACACATCCAACTTAGGCTCATACATACCCACCAACTCCTTAGGCATCCGGGGTCTTTTGGGACTGGAACTCCTAGAGGATTCGGAGAGAGAAGCACTTTCCACAGAATTTTTTCATTTCCAGCTCATGGTTGAGCTCCATTTCTCTGAGCCTTAGTTCTTGGTGCCGTTGTTCCGTTTGAGCACTAATTCTTTTGAATTCTAATTCAAGCTTCATTTTTTCTAGGTCCATATATTGTGGATTAAGTGTGGGACCTGGTAAAGGTCCAGTAGGTACAGCTGGCAGGGCAGGTAGAGGCCCAAGGGAGTCAACTCTATCATCTTCACCCTCCTCTTCTGCTTCTGACTCCAAGTTATCAATACTACCATTCATATCAATTTCATTGCTGTTATCTACAGTTGCTGGAGTGGTAGGTTCCTCTGAACCACCATCCAGACTTTGGTTTGCTAACAACCTTTCTATTAGCTCCATTTTCTTGCCCTTAGTCAGGAGATTCTTATGCCTAATCAGCAGTTTTTGTAGCAAGGGACTCTTGACTATAACTTTCCATAGTTGACAGATTTTAAAAAATAACTTCTTTAGTGCTAAGCTTTGTGGTTAGTTGCACTAAGGTATCTATAAGCACACTAAAATGTATACTCAATACAAATCCCACCGCTGTACACCAGTGTTAGGCAGAAACCTGTGCAGTTCCCATAGGGACCACTGCAAAAGATGTAGGACTACAGGTGGTTGGCAGTAAACCCAATTGGTAGCAGTCTGTACCACCCAGAATTACCTGGTAGCTGTGGCTGAGCAGTCAGACTTCTCTCAAGATGAGTTAGGCTGTATATAGAGTATACACAATAAGTACAGAGATACAGTAGCACAAACAAACAATGACCAGAGCTTCGGTGTAAAAGTATATAATTATTTATTTAAAGACACACTTGTAAATTACACTAGCACACAAAAAGGTAAATAAATTCAACACACAGTCACTATTATATATATACAACCCTGATTACTTATTAGACAAGTCTTAATGAGAAACACCACTTATTTTCAGACAGAGGTGAGCGCTTAACATAAGATGGCACTCTAATAAGTTATATGAAAAGGCGAAGTTTTGAAAGCACACAAATTTCAATACTTTTCAAAGAACCACAGTGAGGCAGGTTAGGCAAAGTCTACTGGAGAGCAAGGAAGTTCAAATGCCAGGCCCACTCTTTGAGAGAGCAAGCGCAATGTGTCCAGGATCACACAGTGGGGTTATGCCCAAAGAGTCGTTGTAAATAGTTCACAAAAGATTGAGATCAAGTTAGGAAAAGTTAGTTAACAGGCCCCAGGCTAACCCAGGTTAGAGAGTCGAGGATTTACTGTCACCCCGAACGATCTGTCGCAAGGGAAGCCAGGCGGGACACAGTACCTGAAATGGGAAGAACGCTCCAGCGGGGACAGTTGTTCCTGGCAGCGGGTGCAAGTCGGTATTTCGTCCAGAGGAAGAGGAGGTCTCGACGTGGAGGAAAGATGAAGGTCGTTGCACTGCCAGGGAAGAAACCAGCCGCAGAGTTTCCCGGTTACAGGGTACTACCCTTTTCTTCGCGGTAGTGGTAAACCGTGGTATTCCGGTTGCCGGGGTGCTTGGCACGGTCAAGGCGGCCACGAGATGGTCCAGGAAGGCGAAAAGACGGGCAAACTGGTTATCCCCACCAGTCAAAGGAAGAAGACTCTCCGGACTGGAGATCTCCTCTGTCGTCGGGAAAAGTGGTGAGACGGTTCAGCAGGGCTCCACCGGTGGTGTTGTCGTTGCAGGTCGGCTCGGCTTCTCCCTCCTCGGATACTTTAGGTCCTGTGGCAACGTCTGAAGTTCCATTCCCCAAAGCCCTGCTTTTATGCAGAAAACCTCCATTCATTCAGCCTAGCTGTCACTCAAACATGCTAAGTGGTGCGCCGGGCGGCTCACCACTTGGGCCAATCACACAAGAGTGCGACTTGAGTTGCTGAGGCAACTCAGTCCAGGGTGCCTAAACCCCCTCCCACACCCCCTGTGGTACCCAGACAGTGTGGCACCACTTTTGGAGTCTTCTGTGGAGAAGCCCGCCAAAAAGTGGAACAAAGGGCTCGACTTGGGTTGGAGTCACAGAAGCGAACACAAACGCCATTTTGGAACAAAGTTTCGGCAAAAAATACCAACGGGTGAATTTATATTAATTTAATAAACCGGCGGTATGTTCGAGGCTATATTAAAAAGTGGTAGCCTCGAACAATGGGAAAATCCCATAGGAATATATTCGCGGTCGAACATAAAAAGTAGTATCCACTGCCACCAGCCAAAACTCGGTCGGGGGGGATTGGACAGTGCCCCCTCGAACAACAGACCCCAGGGCAATCGAATTGCCCCGACCAGTATGTCCACAATATTATGATTTGTACTGGTTCTGTTCACAATTTAAGACTAGTAAAGCCAATGGTGACTTTACATGCCCTGGGAGACAGTAGTCAGTCCCAGGGTATGGAGTCTATGTTTGGGTGTCGCTACGACACCCCTGGGTTACTGCACAGAGGGTGCTGTGTAACCCACATACCAAAAACACATGAAGCCCTATGGGGTAAAGGACCCAATAGCCCATAAAACACATACAAAGTCAAAGGAACACCTCAAATCATGTCTAAGAGTGGGAGAAAAAAAGTCTCACTCTTAGCAGGAGAGAAAGAAATAAACCCCAAAAATGCAGCAAAGCTGCTGGGGGACTCACTAGGTTTGGGAAATTAGCCTTTACAGAGAATTCTCCCTAACACCTTGTAGGGGAATCGACGGCCCTTCTTGAGTGTCCTCCCTTTCAGGCAGGAGTCACAGGTCGAGCTACGATGGTGAAGTGGCCGCATCGTTCCTAGCGGTGCTCGTTGACGGGGAAGCGTAAACGTCCTGCAAGGGCACCTCGGTGTCGATAGTTCTGGACCACAAAGAGTTGGAAGAACTGTGGCCCAGCAAGGGCGTCGAGTCGTCGGCGTCTTTGTGGTCTTTGGGTGGCGGGAAACCCACCGGTGAAGGGTCCTTGGCGCATCGACGGTCAGGCCTTCTCCAGCAGGATACAGCGGTGACGATGCGGACAAGAGCGTCCTTGGATTCGAAAGTTCTTAGGCAAATGGGAGCACGGCGGCTCCAGTCGGTGACGGCGGTCGTCGACAGTGGCGGACAACAGTCCGAGCGCTTCTCCTTGGAGTTCCGCAGCAGTCCCTGTATCGTGTAGGCAGCCTGTCAAAGGTCTGTCTACCAGGGAGCTTAGGCAAAGATCAGCTGTGCACGATGGTCCCTCGCAGCTCGGGGAGAGGGCGCCTTACCAGGTCCTCTCTGGGTCAGTTCTTGGAGGCACAGCATCTTTCAGATTGTGAAGGAGAGCAACAGCAATTCTTCTCGTCCAGCAGGGCTTCAAGATCAAGCTTCAGTTACTCCAGTTACTCATCGTAGTGGACTTCAGCTTCTGAACACGATTCCTAGCAGTGAGAGGTTCCCAGATATACTGTTGATCTCCCATTCATTCCGCTGGGTCATACTCAAGCATCCAATCACAACTAAGGGCATTCATGCAGGCAGGCAGCCAATCAGGCACACGGTGCATTCAGGCCATTCACTTCTCTCCAGACACTCGCAACAAGTTATGTGTATTGGGACAAGTATCGAGCCATTCAACATTCCAAACTGCATTCATACCGGTTTCGGGCAGGGCTGTCTCAGTCATTGTGCCAACCACCAGATGCTAGACACCCACAACATAGAATGCGTATTCGTCACACACTCCATTCACTCAGGTCCCACCCACAGGCGTACCCACAACATACGGTCTTTGAGAAAGCTCCAGCCAGTCTGGTCGGCACTTCCCCACACTACCATATATGGAACTTCCACCCAACAGCCAGTCAGTGGGAAGGGACAGAGTCAGGGCTTCCCGGGACTTCGGGAAGATCAAGGTAACAGGTGATGGAAGGCAAGAGGCAATGGGGGCCATTTTGTCTCTACCCGGAATCTACCGATTCCAATGACAGGGCATGGGCAACCCTAAATGGACGACACTCAGGGCACCAGTCATTTCAGCACGGCGCTGCCACCAACCCGTACCCTGCTCTGTGGGTCACACACAGGTCCCCAAAAACATACACTAGGGGCACAGGGTTGTACCCCTACCCATGGGTGCCATAAGGGAGTCCCACATGAACTCCTGCGCGGAAAACACGACAGAACACACGATAATAAGCAGTAAAGGACAAGGATAGGGAGGCCCTGTCCCTCCGATGCATTTCCAGCATCACAGTGGCCGAGCAGTATTACATCGAGGTCAGATAGTCCTATGAAGCCACATTTCCACAATGTCCTGTAAGGAAGTTCATTGTTAATGCAAGAGACTCAAATGTATCATACTAACTTTTCTATATGAAGCTAATTTTGAAAAACTATATAAAAAGAGATTTTTGTCTCAGGGGCCAGAATGTTGGGACTGGGATACAATGTGGCATTAAGCACCCGTTCCAAGGGCTGGAACAGGTGGTAACGGCCCGGCAGCTTTGCTCGGGCCTATAACGAGGGCACTGGGACGTTACCGTCTGTTCCAGTCTTTGGAACGGGTGGTTAACATCATTAGCACCCATCCAATGGGCTGGGCCAAGGCGTATTGAAAGTATTTTTTCTGAGAACAGGGCACCTTGCAGCGTCCTACTCATGGAACGACAAGAATGTTCAAAGATGGCTGCCATGGAAAGGGAAGCCCCTCTTCCCGTTACATGACAGTTATCGGGAGCAGAGAGGAATGAGCGACGGCGGCCCTCGCCGATGCCGAAATTAGTTAAGTGGGTGGTGGGAGTGTTAAATAAAAAGGGGATAGATGATGGGGGAAGATTGTGGCAGGGGGAACCGGCAGTCTGGCAGCTTGGAACACGGGCTGAGATCACCGGTTTCAGCACGCGTTCCTAGCCACCTGATTGGCTTGCTCCCCTCGTCGGGGTGCTTGCTAATGCTGGTGTCCTAACCCATTTCTGCTTCATTGCTCGAGTTTCCAAGCCAAGCCATGCTCCAGGAGGGAACTGTAGTGATTCCTGAAGCCAAGATCCAGGAAAGACCTGTTGTGAATTCTGAAATCCATGGTCCAGGAATGGTCTGTGGCAAACCCTGATGAAACCAAGAGATACAAAATTATTTGTTATAGTAAATTAGGGATTAACTTGAAGGGTAGGACTGTGAACCGTTTGCTTTGACCATATCCTTGTAAATGTATTAGTTTATGGTAGCCAAGGAGCTTTGGTTTAATAAAGGTTAGGTTGAAGACTTTTCTGTTGGACAATTCTTTGGAACTTTTCTTTATTAGAAGCAGAGTGTCCCTTTAATAGGCGAGGACTTATTCGAATTGGTTTCGGACATTTCATGTTTTTCACAAGGTAAACACCAGGAGCTCTAAATAATCACCATTTCGTTTAAGCCATCATACCACATTTTTATTCAGAACTCCCCCTGTAGTTGTAGAGTTTCCCATTGCACCGTTTAGGCGTTTATTTAACCATGGTTATCAAAATAAAGCTTTGTTGAACCATAAGTGAATAGTGATGTCTATTATTGCCTCATAACACACAAAACATACAGTACATCTCTACGCAGTGAAGCTTCCCGTCAATCAGGAAAAATGGCCTTGTGATATGGGCAGCCACAGGGCAAATGGAGCAAGGAAAATTCATAGGTGAAACAGAAGGAGTGAGGCAATCAGAGCAAAACAGCTAGGAAATAAAATTACCTATGCACCAAATTTCGGATATGGCCCCTTGTCGTGCCACTCTGTTAAACCAATCACATCTTGCATCGTGTTTACAGACATACCACTGTTCCTCCAAATGTTTCTTTATTAGAGGGCAGCAAGAATGTAACTTCTTGCCGCCCACTCTCCGAGTAGTATAGAATTTCTGGCATTTTAGCAAAGGCATTACAACCCAGCTGTTAACCCCCTTACGATGTTGCCTACCCATCCAAGCTGCTAACTCCTAGAGACAATTTAATTAGCATCACCCCCCTACGATGTTGCCTACCCATCCAAGCTGCCAAATTCTAGAGACAATTTAATTAGCAGTACATCTATAACAAATCCAATAAGTAATATAATCAGGGATCCTGGTAAATACGCAGCTAGAGCACAATCAGTGAAGGAATATCATGTCTGCAGGCTCATTGGCTTGTATGTGGTGGGTAGCTAAAATTCAGAAAGCGAGTCAAAATGGCACCATTTTGAACTATTAGAAAGAAGTAATACCAGCATATTTCAGCAATCACAATACTTAGGCACAGACACCTACATACCTTCCAGAGATCGGAAATGTGAAATGTGGCCATATGATGGACCCCTTCTCTCCATGCACGATATCTGGAGTACCAGACTAGCCAGGGGTTCAACTCATAGCCAACAGCTCTGAATCCCACTTTGGCAGCCGCAATTACCTACAGAAGGAAATAATGCTCATTTCTTTTTGCTTCAATATTCAGAACAAAAACTTCAAAACATCCACAAATATCAAATGTATATTTTCTTTAAAAAGAGAACACTCTTTGCTACCCACATTTTCCAGGATCTGCTCCCCCTTCCTGGATTTCATCCGGGACAAATGACACTGGAATTTCTGGCTGCAATTTAGGAAGCTCCTCTCCCTGAACTGATCTGAGGGATATGAGATTGGCATTGGCTGGTCCTGTTTCACCCTATCCTTCTGTGTGCGGACTGGGTTGACACAGACTCATTGATCGATAACCAATGGCTCTTGTTTCTGCTGCAAGAACATTGAACTGTTAGTGTGGTTACCCTTTTTCCCATCTTCCTTCTTCTCTTTCAGTTGTATACGGGGGGAGGGGCTGGTTGTTACATTGAAAAGGAGATTTTGATGCTATACCGATGTTGCTTTACTCACATGACTGTAAAGCTGTCTATGGTCCATCGAGATTTCATAAAAATATAACTTTGAAAAAAAAAGAAAACACTCCTGACTGACGTTGTTAAAAGTAAAGGGATCTACTCAATTAACAATTTATCAGTAGGATGCTACATCATATACACCATAGACATAGTGGCAATAAGAGAGGTATAGAGTCACCGATGTGGAATGTATTGGTAGTTGTAGGTCAGCTCCAAGCGGGCAGGTGGTTCATTCATGTTTTTAGCACAATATGCCACCAGGTAGGTATGCCAGAACACCAATGAAAATCATATACCAAATATACCCTAACATCCCCCTTATTACAGTTTGCAGATTACGCTGGAATTGGATTAAGGTCGGTCTACTGTACAGTGTTGAAGGCTGAACTTGCCTTTAAAGTACATTTTATTAGGCATAAGAACAAAATATTAATTGAAATGATGCATAGGAAAAGTGCAGGGGGTACCAGCAATCAATTAGAATTCCCATGAGGAAATGGTCAATCTAATCAATACACACTATACAGTACTCTCATTACAGACGTACGGCTCGGACAATCAAAGACCTATGGAAAGGATTTTCTCAGTTTCATTAGCCACAGTGACCAATAAGGAGCAGACATATGCCGCTGGGGAGACTGGAAGGGGAGCACCATGAAGCACAACAGCTTCAGCATTGCAGAAGAAATAGTAATTGAACTAATTGTTAGGGATGTTTTACCAAAGTCGTCTGGTGAGTAGTTATAGAAGACCAAACATGCAGTATATGCACAGTGAATATCAATATCTTCCAAACTCTCTTAGTGTAACATAACGAGCAGTTGAGCTTTACTCTTAGGTGATGACATGGGTAGTAGGTATTCAGGTAGTTAGTTTCACCCAAGAACACAACAAAATAACCCAAACAGTATACACTGACAAATATTTACTCTTTATTATAGAGTTAGGTAGTCATGAAAACACATGTATATGAGTTCTTTAGGTTCAGTTCCATGACACTTAAAAAAAATGGGAACTGTTCTAGAAAAGACCCTTGCCCACAAGGTACACATTAGTACAATACTATCTACTTTGTGCACTTCAGATAAGTGAGTTGTAGGGATTTAAATACCTCCCAACCAGGAAATGTGCAAGGGATCAGGTCCCCTGACAAACTACTGGACTCATTTTTTGATAATGTCTCGCTTGCTGTTGTAAGGGTGTAGAAGGAGGAGACTGACACACAGGTGGCATGGTGGTTAATATAGATCTATTCACCAAGAAAATGAAGAGAAAACCTAACTTTCCCTACTTCTATGAGGGTTTTCCCTGCCTCAACTAAAATCCTAAAGGGGTCTGTCAGAATGCCCTTGCAAATTAAAGAGTCCACCGTCTTGTGTGAAAATCTCTAATTCTGTCCCTTACGTTTATAACTTAAACTAGAACGTTGCATCAATGTTCTTGGTCCAGGAGAACGACTCTCTTCTCCTGGACTGGGTGGCACAGTTCTGGATGCAAGTTCTTAACCAGGGGGACTAACTCCCTTCCCCTGGTCAGAATTGTCCTCCAACACAAAAGACAAAGTTCCAGCCCATCTCTTTGGCAGGCACACTGCTTATCTTTGAACACTTTGTATTAGAAAGTCTTTTCACCTTTGGTTACCAGGAGAACAAGTCCCTTCCCGTGGCCTTGGTTACAAGGAGAATTATTGCCTTCTCCTGGTATCTTGACTTCAGAGTTCGATACAACTAGGGGGAATTACTCCCTTCTCCTGGTCTCTTTTCACTTGGTTGCACAGATCAACACCACCAGGGGGAATGACTCCCTTCCTCTGGCCTCTCTTTCACTTTAGTTTCACAATTCAACACTTTCAGTCTTTCAGCTTGAGGGTCCCAGACCAAGGATTCCCTGTCTCCAGACTTCAGCAGACTTGGTTCACATTCCTGTCAAGTACTGCCACAAGGAAAAGGATTTGTACTTCTCTTCTCCTGTGGGTGGCTGTCCCAGGCCCGTATTTCTCGATGGCTTTGATTTGGCAGACCTAATTAAAACTACTGCGACGAAGAAGATTAGTTATATTCCATTTCTCTTGTGCGTGCGGGTCCCAGACCTGTATCTCTTCACTGTGACGATCTGGCAGACCTGGTTAACTCTCCTGCCAGGTACTGCCACGAAGAGGAAGATATGGAACTTCTTCTTGTTTCTCTTTTGAAAAGCTACGGGCTTGATGATAACCCCTAACTGTGAATTCCTCCCCTTTATGGCTCTCAGAGTTTCTCTTTATGCAAGTGGGACTTTTGCTCCCCCAGCTCGTATGATTTGTTCCTCTGATACTTTCATGTACTTCCAAAAACCAACCTGTGTCTCCACCAGCCAGTCTGTGTGTTCCCGTACCTACAGTGATCTTCCTGGGGAGCTCTGGGCTGTCCTGGGGTCCGAGTTTGGTTTGCTCATGCCTTCCGCGCCCTTTGGCTCTGCTGCGGCAGGACACAGCAGCCTCTGGATCTCTGCAATTATCGCACCCACTTCGGATTGCATGGTCTGCCCTCTTCCTTCTGCTGGGCTTCTGCTTAGCCAGTTTCTAGAGGAGTCCTTCAGTGTTTGACTCCATAGAGACGCTTCAGTCCTCCTGACAGCGTCTCGCTCTGCCGCATCTTCGTGCTCCTGTGTCATGGCTGTAGTCTAAGAAAGCCGCAGAAGGAAGCTCGGAAGTTCGCAGAGATGGAGAGGTCTCACAAGGACGACCGGAAAAACCCAAGGGGTAGTTCACACACAGGTGACAGAAATGGAAGGCGGTGGACTGCTTTTGGAGCATGAACTGCATCATTGGGAGGGAGGTTGGAGTGCAAATGTTTGGGGGGCTGTGCCGAAGTGAGACCACACCCTTGACCACCAGTTTCACCAGTCCAGGAACATAGTTGGTATAGGGACAGGTGGACTGGATGGTTCTATCAAGGACTTTAAGAACGACTAGCAGCAAGTTCCAGCTGTGGTGGAGTGAGGAAAGTTTCTGCAGCGCATGTAATTTGGGGAAGTTACTAAGGGGAGGGGGTGAGATTGGAAACTGCAATGCGGTCCTGCTGGATTTGCAACGAGATGAAGGGGTTAGCAACAATAATATAGGGGAAGAGGGGGTGGTAGGAAGGGAGTAAAGATTGCTTAACAACAAGATTACGGCAGGGGGAATGGAGGGAGGAGGTTGCTGGAGGAGCATGGGAAAGGAAGTGGGAGAGGGAGGTAGGGTAGGGTATGGGAAGGTAGCTGGGAGGTTACAACTTAAACAAGTTTACTGATTTGTTTATGGTGCAGTTGTTTTGAGGTTGATTGTGATATACACAGCATGGGCTGGGTGGGAACGATGTAGGAAGAAGGATGGGTTGATACATGGACACGGCAAAGACTGGGTGTTACAGCAATTAAGTTAGGAACCTGGAATGTTTGAAGGCTGGCGAAAAGGGTAAAGAGGGTTAAAATGGCGGCATTTCTGAAGCAGAATGAGATACAGATAGCGCTGCTACAGAAGACGCACTTGCTAGGCCCAGATTTGACAGAGCTTTGTCGTAAGTGGAGAGGTAGAGTAAATGGGTCTGCATACTCCTCTTATTGCGAGGGAAGTCTTGACCTATATAGAGAGGATACCCCGACACACATCACGAACACGTGGGTGGACTCAGAGGGCAGAACGTTGATACTGCGTGGGGCACTGAAGGGACAGCCCTTCTGTCTGGTGAATTCCTAAGCATCAAATGCAGACACCAAGACATACTTCAGGTCAGTGAGGGAGAATGTAGGGGGAGATAAGATGGGGATGTACATCTGGGGAGGGGATTTTAATTGCTGGCTGGAATACGTTCGAGATGGATCAGGGACGCCTGACCCGATAAAGTCGGGGTCTTCTGACTCGCTGCAGGGGGTTGTACGGGACTTGGACCTGGTAGAGTTTTTGCTGGGATCTCATGGGGAGGAACGGGGATACTCTTTTTAAACAGAATACCTGGGGTGGATATTGTCGGATCATGCACCGTTGGTCACAGAATACAGATGGTCGAGAAGACACCCACCTATACCATTGTGGCGAAAAAGTGGAGGCGCTGGAGGAGACACCCTTTAGGGAGGCGGTGCAAGAGGAAATAGTTTGGTTCTTTGAGGTCAATGAGGGGTCTGTGAAGGACGTGGGGGTGATGTGGGATGCCTTCAAGGTGACATTGGGCCTCAATCCAAGTCTGCCGGTAACCCTGCCGGTGCTACCTTGAAACACTTGTGAATAGGCGTGTTATAAATGCCATATCATATCATACCGGCGGGTTGCCGCCGATCTCGGAATGAATTACTGGCGCCTGTCTATTCAGTGCCACCGGGCCATTCCAAGTCCAGAGGCCGGGAAGTCAGGCACTGGCAATTTTGTTAATCCCCATTCCCATATAGTCCAATGGGAATCTATTGGAATGGGGACACGGAGCACCAGCACTGTTAACAACGGTACCAGTGCTCCTGTGACAAGTCTGCCTACCGTGGCCGCTGTCAGGCACAGCGGCTCAGGCAGGCAGCCTTGTAGTTTGTCGGTCTGGAAACAATGGTGCTGTTGTTTATGGAACAGCAAACTTATAATGAGCCCCATTGAAAGGGGCATGTAATTCTAAGATGGTGGGAGCATGCATAAACCTCACCGATTCCTTGAAAAAGGTACAGCTGAATGTTAAGCACCTAGAAGCAAAGCAAACTGGTGGACACTGGGTAGGGGAGGAACTAGGTGGGGCGTTGCAGAGACATCAAGACTTGCAGGAGGCGCTACTCCAATATAACAGGGAACGGTACACTGTATGGGTACACGGGGCGGGGATAAGGTGGGTCACCTACTGGCGTGGTTAATTAGAAGGGTGGTGCTCCGAACTGCCATCACGCAGATCTATGACACTGGAGGCATCCTGGTGGCTTCGAAGGAAGAGATTAATAGGGTAATTCAAGAATATTATCAATCCCTGTATCGCAGCAAGGGCTTGTATGTGGAGGAGGAAGCAACATATGTATTACGTGAAGTGCGATTGCCGCATGTGTTGGGGGAGCAGAATGAGGGGCTGGAGGCACCCTTTGATGGGGGGAAATTTTGGCAGCCATACGCTTCATGCAGAGGAATAAGTCCCCGGGGATCGATGGATTCCTGGTTGAATCTTACCATACCCATGCGGAGCTGCTAGTTGCCCAACTGAAAAAGGTGTTTGATGCAGCAGGGGTGCCTCCAGAGTCCATGAGGGAAGCCCTCATCACGGTTATATTGAAGAGGGAAAAAGATCTGTACCACTGTGATTCCTACAGACCAATTTCCCTGATAAACCTGGAAGCAAGGATACTGGGGAAGATCTTAGCAAGCAGGTTATCCAGGTTAGTCCCGTGCCTGATACACCCGGACCAATGCAGGTTTGTGGGGGGCAGAAATACCTCCATGAACCTGAGGAGACTGCACTATGTAATGGAGCATGCACGCAAGGAAAGGGGGAGATGGCCTTATTGTCTTTGACTTGGTGCAGCAGACATGGTTATTTAAAATACTGGAGGCATTTGGTCTGGGCACTAGGATGAGGCGATGGATCCAATTGATGTATAGAGATCCCATGGCCAGGGTGAAAACGGGGTGGTGGGTTTCGCAATGCTGGAGGCTGGAGAGGGAGATGAGGCAGGGTTGCCCGGTATAGCCACTCCTCTTTGCTATGGCATTGGAGCCATTGGCTTGTTATTTCAGAAGTGTATGCCGGATGCAGGAAACGGGGATCGAGAGTCAGGGTATTCGGCACAGATTCTCGCTCTATGCAGATGATGCCCTATTGTATGTGGGTAACCCCCTGGTAAAAGTGCCGATCTTACTAGAAGTGCTGGGGCAGTACCGGAAGCTATCAGGATACTGCATAAACACAGACAAGTCTGTTATGTTCCCTCTAGCGTCCCTTCGGAAGAACGAGAAGGGTGCACTCCCAGATTGGGGCATTAAGTGGGATTGTGAGTCATTCCGCTACCTTGGAGTGCAGATCTTCCATGAGAAACAGCAGACATTTGAACACCACACAGACAGGGCATTGGTAGGCGTGGGAGGTGCAATTGACTTTTTGGAATACCTTGCCAATATCCCTGATGGGAAGGGTGGCCATGTGCAGTATGGTGATCCATCCCTGATTATTATATTACTTTGTTAACATTCCATACCAAATTAAAAAAGTATTTTTTAGGATGTTGGACAGTAAGATAGGCGAGTTGCTGTGGGGTACTGGGAGATGAGGGGTATTCTTGGGGATGCTCTGGAGACCACACAAGCTATATTTTATGGCAGCACAGCTGCAGGTGGTTGGAAGGTGGGACGATTCACGGGAGGAGGAAGTGAGGCTGTTGCTGGGAAAACTCCTGACGCATCGACAGGGAATTCAGTTACTATGGGAGCCTATAGGATCGGTGGGGTGGGAGAACATATATGCGGTTCTGAGGAAATTGTGGAACAGATACAGACAGAACTCGCAGGGTAGGAGGTTGTACAGCCCTGACTTCCCCCTGGGGTTCAATGGCAAATTGTGGACCTTGGTGAACGATACAAGTTTCCCCAGGCAACAGAGTGGGGGTGTCCTAGATGTGGAGAACATTCAACAGGTTATTGGCACATGGTGTGCGGTTGCGCAGTGATCATGGCATTCAGGAGTACAGTGATGGACAAGATCAATGCGTTGTTGCGAGGGGTGTATGGGTGTATGCCAACTCTTTGCTTGCTGGAGCTGCTGCCGGGAACGAGAAAAGGGATAAAACTAAGAGAAAGATGGCCCAGTTTTTATTAATACTAGCCAAACGGCGCATCACAATATCCTGGTAACATCCCACGGGACCGGACAACCATGGGTTGGAGATGTACCGAGAAGGGGATTTGCAGAGATGTCTGTATTGAAAACACAGATGCAGGGGGAGTAGGAGGAGGGGGCAGGGATGGACTGGAAACAAATGCTTAATGATTTGACATCAATATCGAATCTGAAGCCGCCCTGATCAAGGCGAGGAAATACATTGAGAATGGAGAACTTATAAAGGTCGAACCGCAGGACTAATGGGAGCCTGCAAGGGGGAGGACGGAGAATAGAGGGAGGGGAGTTGAGGAAGACGGTTTGGCCTCTAAGCCGGGATATGCATTGTATGGTCTGCATAATGCTCTGTTGATTATTGAGGTTACAGTCAATTTCGAAAATGCGAAGTTGATAGAAGGTGAAACAAACGAAGGGGAGGCTTTGGACCAGGGATTGGCGAGTAAAGGAAAGCAATACTCATGCTTGCGACTACTGTTCGTAAATGTGAAGATATGGTCATGTTCTTTGTAACTGTTCTATTGCACCATGAAACTAATAAAACAGAGAAAATAAAAATAAGAAGTAAAAAAAGTATAATTAGAACTTTCTGGACCTTTTCAGGGACTGTAAACTTTGCATTGTTCCTTGGATTGCCCGTGAATTTTGGATTGGATTTGTTGTTGTGGATTTTGCCTTGCTCCTGCAACTTTGAGGTTTGTTTATTTTTATGACACTACCCTCCGCCCTCCCTTGCTGTCATACACCAGCCAACCACTTTTTGTTACGTCCTCGTGCTGCCCTGGGTTAGAACACAGCGTTTTTTAGAGTATTCCCACTTTTTATCAGTCAGTCAGTCAAAAATGTGTATTCGAATCAGAATGATCCATCAAACACACACAAAATACAATAGCACAATACATAATACGATAAGATTCTGCTCATCCATACATAAAATATATTTCCCAAACATAAACCCTAATCACAATACAACTTCGATAAAATCACATAAAAAGAGAAAGAAGGTTCATAAATTCCAATGCATAATTCAGCCAGTAAGATACCTCCATATAGACGCAGTATTATTGGATCAGGTGGATTTAATTAATGACACAGGTGCCTTCAAAGCCACTAAGGGCTCCAGTTCATTGGAGACATGACTCCTGCGCTCTATTTACTAGAAGGCTGAGAATTTCTGGGCAATTACATAGATAGCCCCTTTCTTAGATACATGGCTCATTTCAAGTATGATAGCAAAGCCCAAGATATCAGGACATTATGTCATAATCTGTGTGGGATTGATTATGGCTATTAGTGTTGTGGTGAAGGGCGGGGATGTCACTGACATTCTAGGTGGAATGTTGGTGTGGGGATGTCACTGGGACTCTAGGTGGAATGTTGGTGTAGGTTTGATTGCAACGTTCTACTGAGGGCAGTTAGACCTAAGATACTGGACCAGATGGATGTCCCAGTGCTTTCTCTACTTCCTAACTAAGAGAATAAAACCTACATGTAAACTACTTACCTTCTAATGTTCCTGATTGGTGAAGGAGGCCTAGTTTATGTCACTGGCGACGAGGATGGGATCGGTGCTGCTGGGAAGGGGCAGCTGGGGAGAAGCGCTGCCTTCCAGGTTGACATCCATCCAGTAACGAGGAGCTGCAGGCCGGGCGGTGCAGTGGAGGTCCAGGTCGGGGTCCAGCTGAAGCAGAGGTGTCCTGCGGGCTGGAGATGTGCAAGTGCTGGGGCATTGAAGGTTTCGGGTGGCTCGTAACAGCTGTGACAGTGGAGGAGGTGCAGCTGGTGGCGCTGTTAGACCTCCGGGTATGTCCAGCAGTATTGGCTTTTGATTTAGCCTGAAGGGGTTGCTGTGGAGCCTACTGGCAGGAGGCCCAGATCGAGGTGGCCAGAGGTTGCAGCCGTTGGACTGCAGGGTCCTTGGTCCGGAGCCGGAGGTCGTATGTTTTGGAATTGGTTTCGTCAGGGTGTTAACTTCCCCTGCAAACGCTAGGTGGCGCTGTGGTGCGCGGCCATCAGGGGACGCAGAGCACCTGGAAATGCTTCAGAGATTTATTTTCCTCAGGATGTCGGGTGCCGATAGGATGACGTCGGCAAGGGCGGGGCCAGCATCAGTGGGCGGAGGACTGGCATTACGGAGGTCGTATGTTTTGGAATTGGTTTCATCAGGGTGCAGGGTGTTAACTCCCCCTGTAAACGCTAGGTGGCGCTGTGGTGCGCGGCCATCAGGGGACGCAGAGGATCTGGAAATGCTTCAGAGATTTATTTTCCTCAGGATGTCGGGTGCCGATAGGGTGACGTCGGCAAGGGCTGGACCAGCATCAGTGGGCGGAGGACTGGCATTACAGCAGGCCCAGTTGGAGCGCAACAACTTCTTGGAACGCAACGTCCCCTGGGAACGCGACGTTGTTTGTGACTGTCTTGCTGGTGATGGTTGCCCCTGCGTCCACCAAGGGGAGCAGCTGTGCGCGGCCGTTGGCAGGAACAGAGCCAGTGTGTCGTGTGTATTGGACTGCAGGATGGAAATCTTTTCATCTTGGGAGAGCGCGGAGGATACATCTGCGACAAGAAGTTTACTCTTGGAGGTGGTGGCAAGTGCGGTGGCCGGTACCGAAATTCTGGGCGTATACAAAGTGTGTGTTGGGGGTCGGAACATGCCATTAGCAGGTGATGTGTCAAGAAGGATGGCAAGGAAGAGAGCGCTGGATCCGGATCAGTGGGGGACAAGTGACGTGATGAAGGATCTGACAAGTCACTGAGTAGAGGTATGTGATTGGGGAGGCCGGTTTTAATGCTTATGCTGTTTGTGTTTTTGTGGTGGCCTCTGGGTTTAGTACAGTGTGGTTTGGGTCCTGGGTTGATGTTAGCAGTGTAAGGCCTGTGATCTAATGTACTGCTGTTGTGTTTATGTCGTGGCCTGCTGTTTAGGACATTTTCCATGGGCTTTTATCTATGGACTTGTGGGTGGAGTTCGTTGGCAAAGTTTGTAATGTGTACAATGTTTTCTTCCAGGTGGGTGGAAGTGGACATGGGGGTGTGGGGTTGGCACAGAAATTTTTGCGCCATGTCAATTTTTGCTTTTATTTTTCCTGCACTTCATGGGTATGCTGATGGGTGCAGGGATTTTTTTTTGGCGCCAGGTCAATAACTTTTGCAATTATTTTCTTGCATTATATGATATTTTGGGATTGGCGCAGGGACTTTAGCGCCAAGGATTTGCATTTAGAGTTTTGCATTTCAGGGACATGTTGGGGTTGGCGCAGGGTTTTAAGCGCCATGGACTTGATCTGGTTACTACTTACTGTGGGTGTTACATGTTGTCCTGCTGTTTTTGTTTGTCGTGTTTGTAGGGGCATTACCCTTGGTTATATGTGGATTATGCCAGTACCTTTAGGGGCAGTGAGGTGCTTTCACTTCTTGCACATGCTGGGATTAGGGTACACAGGATTTGCTTTTATGTGAGCAATTCATGGACATTTTGGGGGTGGTGCAAGTACTGTGGTGCCACTACGGGACAAGAACTTTGGCGCCATTACGTCTTTTGGGTTGTTGTTTGTAGGGGCATATCCCTTGGTTATGTGTGGATGATGCTGGTGTTTAGGGGCAGTGAGGTGCTGCCTGGAAAATTTTGTGGTAGGGAGGTGCTGCCTGGAATGAATTTAAAGTAGTAGTGAGGTGCCACTCAGGGTTTTTAAGGGGTAGTGAGGTACTGCCTGGGTATTTAAAGTGGTAGGGAGGGGTTGCCTGGTTATTTAAAAGGTAGTTAGGTGCGGTCAAGGACAGTGAGGAGCTGTCTGGTCTTTGTAGGGGTAGTGAGTTTGGTTGTTTTTGGGGACAGTGGGGTGCTGTTTAGCGGGCAGTGAGGTGCTGTCCGTGTCAATTTTGGGGGCAGTGTGGTGCTGTCTAGTGGGCAGTGAGGGTTGTCGCTCTTGTGCGGCAGTGGCGTGCTGTCTGGCTATTTTAGGGGGGGCAGTGAGGTGCTGTCTAGTGGGCAGTCAGGTGCCACTTAGCGGGCAGTCAGGTGTTACCTAGGTCACCTTGGGGGCAGTGAGGTGCTGTCTGGTTGGTTCCTGGTGTGTTTTGGGGGTTTTAGGGCACTGAGGTGGTGTTTGTTGGGACCGTGAGGTGCGGTCTGGTTGTGTTCCTGGTGGGTTAGGGACAGTCAGGTGCTGTTTGGTTGTTTTAGGGGCAGTGAGGTGCTGTCTGGGTCATTGTTGGGGGCAGTGAGGTGCTGTCCATTAGGCAGTTAGGCGTTGTTTGGTGTTTTAGGGACAGTCAGGTGCTGTTTGGTTGTTTTAGGGGCAGTGAGGTGCTGTTTGGTTGTTTAGGGGCAGTGAGGTGCTGTCCACATGCTGGTAGGTGGGGTAGCGAGGTGTTGTGTTGGCTTTAGGTTATTGAGGTGCAGCCTGGGTTTTAAGGGACTGTGGGGTGCAGTTGGTGTGTTTGGGACAGTGAGGTGCTGTCTGGGTCATTTCTGGGGACAGTGAGGTGATGTCTAGTGGGCAGTGAGGTGCTGTTTGGTTGTTGTCAGGGGTAGTGAGGTGCTGTCTGGTTGTTGTAGGGACTGTTAGGTGCTGTCGGGGGTTTTTGTAATAGTGAGGTGCTGTCTGGGTCATTTTTGGGGGCAGTGAGGTGCTGTCCATCAGGCAGTTAGGTGCTGTTTGTTTTTGTTTTTTAGGGACAGTGTGGTGCTGTCTGGTTGGTTCCTGGTGTGTTTTGGTGGTTTAAGGGCACTGAGGTGGTGTTTGTTGGGATTGTGAGGTGCGGTCTGGTTGTGTTCTGGTGTGTTAGGGACAGTCAGGTGCTGTTTGGTTGTTTTAGGGGCAGTGAGGTGCTGTCCGGTTGTTGTAGGGGCAGTTGGAGCTGTCTGGTGTTGTTGGGACTGTCAGATGCAGTCTGGTTGTTTTAGGGGCAGTCAGGTGCTGTCTAGTGCTTGTAGGGATAGTGAGGTGTTTTTTTGATGCTGTCCACATGCTGGTAGGTGGGGTAGCGAGGTGTTGTGTTGGCTTTAGGTTATTGAGGTGCAGCCTGGTGTTTTAAGGGACTGTGGGGTGCAATTGGTGTGTTTGGGACAGTGAGGTGCTGTCTGGGTCATTTCTGGGGACAGTGAGGTGCTGTCTGGTTGCTGGTTGTTTTAGGGGCAGGAAGGTGCTGTCTGGTCATTTTCGGGGGCAGTGAGGAGCTGCTGGTGTTTTGGGGATAGTGAGGTGTTGTGGGTTGTTTTAGGGGCAGTGAGGTGCTGCCTGGGTGTAGAGGGGGCAGTGAGGTGCTGTCCATCAGGCAGTGTGGTGCTGTTTGGGTGTTTTTAGGGACAGTCAGGTGCTGTTGGTGGTCGGTTGGGCAGCGAGGTGTTGTTGTTGATTTAAGGTTTATTTAGGTGCTGTATAGGGCCTGGTTAGGAATAGTTAGTGTTGCTATGGCGGTACTAAGGGGTTTTTAGATGATATCTATGTTTTGGGTAAGGGAAGTTAGGTGCTGTCTGGTCATTCAAGGGGCTGCTAGAGCCTGTTTCTAGGTTAAGGGGCAGCCAGATGATGTTTGGTCATAAGTTTTATTTTTGGGGTTCCAACTGTGTGTTGTCAAAATTTACAGATTATGGGTTAGAAGTGTGGTGTGGTACAAGGGCTCAGCTGGAAGCTGTTCGGAGATGTTATGAGCCATTTAGTTCGGAACATTTATTGGCGGTGTTCATCCATCCTCATGGTGGGTGATGTCATGGGGTTGTGATGTGTCAGTCCAAGGGAGGGAGACATATGTCATGACTTGTTCTGGGCCCGATTATGGCTATTAGTATTGGGTTGGTTTAGAGAGGGACATATATGTCATAATCTGTGTGGGATGGGTTATTGCTAGGTGTGTTGTATTGGTTGAAGAGAAGGACATATGTCATAATCTGTGTGGGATTGATTATGGCTATTAGTGTTGTGGTGAAGGGCGGGGATGTCACTGACATTCTAGGTGGAATGTTGGTGTGGGGATGTCACTGGGACTCTAGGTGGAATGTTGGTGTAGGTTTGATTGCAACGTTCTACTGAGGGCAGTTAGACCTAAGATACTGGACCAGATGGATGTCCCAGTGCTTTCTCTACTTCCTAACTAAGAGAATAAAACCTACATGTAAACTACTTACCTTCTAATGTTCCTGATTGGTGAAGGAGGCCTAGTTTATGTCACATTACCACTTTTAAAGTCCCGTTTCTTTGGGGCAGGTTTCCCTCCTCCCGTTCTTCAGCTCAGCTCCTCCACTCGTCAGAAGCCACAGGTAACATATATATGCATGAGGAGGGGAATTACGGGTTGGTATTCCTATCATTTGTACTGATTACCTTTTTTCTGTTCTACAGCATCGGACAGAGCCTGGTGGCATTTCTACCACCACAACCTTTGCTCCATTGGTTGGCTAGCAGAGTAACATTATCGTAACGTATCCGTTCACCTGGGACCCGGTCGCGACCCTTTTACTGAGTCACGGTTTTGGAACTGTATATAGCCCTTTTGTTCATCCCTCCTTACTTCTAAGAATGTCAGTCCCTTCCCACCTCCTGCTGTCCCACAGAGTCTGAACTGCCCCCCCTTAGGTTATCTTGGAAATACTGAGTGATCCTACCAGAACACCAAGATAACCTAGATATGCCTGTGCCACGCTTACCGTCAAGACAGTGAGACAAGAAAGTGATTGCAGTTTGTCAGTCCCTCCAGACCTTGTTGGATATCGCACATGCTTGGTGTGATCACCAGACCATTTTCATTACTGCACTCTCCTTATCAGCCTATTAGGTTATCAGAAGGCGCAAGCACGGAGCGGGAGTGAGGTCTAAGAGTGAATGTAGTTTGGCGGGTGAGTAGGGCTTAAGTTGCTCACAGTCTGTTATTTGTTGGATCACCGATTTCTTTGGTTAGCTCTCCAAGATAAAAATGTACACAGAGGTGTGGGCAAACACCCCCCTGCTGACACTCCTTCTATGGCATCTCTTTTGGAGGACTCTACAATAATTTCTAAGGAAGCTTCATTGAACACTTCTCCAAATATGTCTGGTGAAATGCAGGATCAGGGGAATGTTACTTGCCATTTCTCTGTTGTAAATACCAAATGGTCAAGCATTGACTGTATCTTCCTGTCTTCAACCATTGCGGGCAGCTGTCCCACTACAATAGCTAGCAGCTCCCTGGTCTCTATGCATAGTTGTCCGCTGGCAGGAGTCAAAAGTTCATTCTTGGAACAGTGTCAAGGTTTTGAGAATGCGGCTCAAAATGTGCCTCCTCGTAAATAAATGAACTTTATTTTGGCTACATCTGTGCTCTCTTTGAAGATCTGTCAATTCATTTCTCTGCAACGATTAACTCTACTGTGAAGAAACTGGATAATGTTAAACGGGTGGTGGATTTTTCTCCGGAGATTGCTTTTCCTTCATCAGACCAATCGAATTTAGATCAAATCCCTTCCGTTGCAGAATCTTTTGGTTCTTCAACTAACATGGCAATTTATGTCCCCTTACAATCTCTTGTTAAAACTATACTATGTCATGAATGAGGAAGTTAAAAACAATTCACAACTGTTATTGAAAATCTGCGATGCGATGGGTACAGCCCCAAAGTTCATTAATAATAAAGCTATGGTGCCTATGGTAGCTTCAAATCCTGCTCAGTCACCTGATGTGGTTGCCTTGTCTCCTCACATCCACGTTCATGCTTACTCTGAAGAAAGTCCTGCTGTTGCTTCTGCGAGTCATTCTCCCAGTATAGCTTTAAACTCTAGCACTATACTAACAGTCGCTCTGGCCGACTCCAGCGCCGTGGTCTATAGTTATGAAAATGGGGTGGAACCATTGCAAGAGGAGGTAACTTGCCGATACCGTATGAAGGGAAAAAAGAAAAAGAACAAAAAACGCACCACAAATGCAGGCGCATAAAAGGAGACATTAAAATAAATTCTTTCCTTTTCAAGAAGAAATTGTAATGGTTGAACCTGCTGAATCAGAGCTAATTCCTTTGAATGATAGCTGTGTTTCTACCTCGAATTTCCCTTTTAAAACAGACTAATGCATTCAATGGCCTTTGGATGATGGGTGTGCCTTTGCCTCTGAACTCCCTGTCAAAGGGGACTATTGTAAGTTATTTCGGGACTCGCAAAAACATACTGTGCCCAAGGCCACGTTACAGACATCTATACATACTGCAAAGTATTGTATAAAAGTGTAAAGTGCCTCACCTTGGCTTGAATCATTGAGCACAGTTTCCAATTGTTAATTTGTAGTTTTTGAGGATATAATTCAGGAGTCTGGAGCTCTAATTTTGAATAGAGCATATATGTTATCCTTACTTTCATCGATCCTATCCCTTAGACTCCTAGAGGTATCATCTGATATAGAACAAGTTACATTTGTGGATAGCAATAGAATGGACAAGTTGGTTGTACATTTCAAATCTAAATTAATATCAAACTTAATTTTGAAAGAAATAGAAAAAATAATGGGGGTGGGCATTTGTTCAGTTAAAGGATGATTTTGAACCAATGACTATAAAAAGAGCAACTCAGGATCTCTTAAAAGATGGAATTACTTTTAACCTCACCAGCACAGGCTCACGAGTGGTCTCTATAAAGCGCATTGGTCAGTCCATGATCCAGAAGAGAAATGACTGGTCTTGGTAAGTGGCTTCAATGTGTAGATCCTCTAAAGAGGTGACGCCCCAGGATTCCTAGCCTGCCTTTGTGCAAATTATTTTCTTAGAAACCAGAGGGTATTCTAGCTTGCTCACTCCTTGCTCGGATTCATTTGATATAATGGAGTATGAGATTTTTACATTTCAAGAAATTTGACTAAGTGAAATGCCCATATTATATGGCTACTTCTGGAGCAGAGTGACAGACAATAGAGGGACGAGAGAAAAGGGTAGAAAAACCCAGTAGTTCCCTGCAGGAGGTTGTTGCCTCCGAAGAGCTATGAAAGATACAAATCCCAGACAAGAAGACTGCATTGTGTTTCAATGGTGCCAGTGACCCTCCCGGGTGAACGACAGAGTTGGGGAGGCGAGGCCAAGCCTATGGTAATAACCTTGGCTAGTGAATTAAAACTGCAAAGACAAGAAAGGAATGCACACAGCTGGTGAGTTGGCGAGTAACATGAAAGGCTGGTGTGTGTTAAAGAAAGATTGAAGTTGCAACAGTATATCTCACCATTAAAGGCTGCACGCGTGTGGATGAGACGCGAAGGAAGGCAGACCTGTGGTGAACTTTAAATAACCGATAACTGAAGCTGGTGATAAAGAGTAGCAGAGTGGTCCGGCGAAAGGAAGTAACCCATTCGAAAGTCTCAATGCAAGGTGAAATGTTTTGTTATAAAGCCATAAAGTGAATGAACTCTAACATGCGTAATGATCAAGATTGACCCTGGCAAAAGGGACAGTGAAAAGTGAATGTTGAACTTTTGTGCTTATGATGCTGAACTACCCAGACCGAAAGACACTGGGGCAAATAACACAAGAGTGCGAGCTAAAGGGAAAGTCGAAGTGGTCCTGAAGAGGTTTATAGTAAAAGCCTTGCACATTCGAAAGTCTTCGACATCAGGAAAAGTTCTGAGCCTAAAAGAGGGAGACTGGCAGTGTGATAAGTTAGGGGAAGGGAACACCTAAAGATTGTGAACTAAGCTTAGGGAAGGTAATCCCTGCAAGTGCTGTGATTGAAAGGCCGGAGAACGACAGAGGGAGACCTACGTGAGCTTTTGTTGAACTGTGAAAGAACTTTTGAGAACTGGAATTAGAGACTTTAACGTGGAAGGCCAGATGAGCCTCGATCCACATTTTGAACTGCCTCTGTTTTGAGAACCTGAGCCAGAATGCGTCCTCCTGTCTACAGGGAACGCCTTACTCTGTGCTGTCCAATGTGGGAAGGAGAGCTGACTTAGCCACATTGATTCTTTATATTGTAACACTGGCTTTTCTTTGTATACATATTCCCCTTTACACACTTTTTGTATAAGAGATAGGGCAGGCATTAGGTTTTGTTAGTATAGGCCATTCTGATTTGACAGAGACTGACTAGGACTGTATTTTATTATTATTTGATGGTAGAGACTACTCCCATCATAGCTATAGGGCAGAGCAGGAGTTTTTCCAAACCCCGAAAATTGAATAAAGGTTTTTACAAATTGTACCTCTTGTGTCAGTGGCATACTTGTGATACCATGCCTCCCTTACACTGGGCAGCTGGATGTATGCCTTAACAGAAGCAGAAAATCAACACTTCAACGACTACATCAAAGCAAACTTGAAGAATGTATTTATCCGACACTCCACTTCACAAGTACCCTCACCATTGTTCTAAATATCAAAGAAGACAGGGTAGCTTAGGACATGTATTTATTACAGGGCTGTAAACATAATCACCTTTAAAAGCAGATAACAGTTACCCCTCATCTCTGTACTACTCAAACAGATCAGAGACTCAACCATCTACACAAAGTTGGATTCACAAGGTGTTTACCATCATGTGTGGGAGTGTGAAGGGCACACGTTGAAGACTGCATTTAGGGAAGGTTTAGGACTAAACGAATATCAGGTCATAACATTTGATTTCTGCAACGCACCCACTGCCTTCTAGCACTTCCTGGACTCAGTCCTATGGGGTTACCTCGATATGTTGTACATCGACAACATATTAATCAAATCGCACATAGTACAGAAACACCAGCAACATTTAAGAGCCGTATTTCAGCTACTGAGGAACATAGGTTATTCGAAAAGCTGAAACAATGTGAATTTCATTGAATGACTATAGAATTCACAGGATTTGTACTATCCCCAGTGGGGTCCAGATGGACCCAAGAAAGCTAAAGGCAATCATAGACTGGCCAGCGAGTTAACAATCAAAGAGGTCCAGGCCTTTAAGCTTTAGAAAACATCTATAGAATGATCATTCATGATTTTGCAGAGTTAGTTAGACTGATCACAGAGTCTCTCAAGCAAGTCTTTCACTGCTCCCAAGACGTGGAGGAACCTTTCCAAGCACTCAAGACTGCTTTTACCTCTGCACCAGTTCTGTTGCAACCCAACCGAGCACAGCCTTGTGTTGTTGAAAAAGGCACTTCGAGCTACACCTTTGGGGCCATCATGTTCCAACAAAATTGCACCATCAACATGCTACATCCATTAGCATGTTATTTAAAAAATAAACCTTACCTGATCAAAATGACACAATTGTGATTGTGAGCTATTTGCTATCAAACCTGCCTTTGGAGACCGGTAACACTCCATGTTTGCGCTAAAAAAACTCTGCTGAACCATCAGTGTTTACCGAGTTCCTACTTGGGCATCCAATATTTGTGCAATGCCCAACTATTACAAGACTCTCTGCTCGTGAACCAATCGAACCAAGTACCTTTGATGTCTTTTGGGCAAAACAAATACTTTTGGGGCAAAACAATAACTCGTAAAATTGCAGTTGTGACTGAACCCATGTACCATTGCATAAAAGGGGCAGACCATTTAGTGTGTGCTTTGGTGAAGCAAACATAGTTCATAGTGGCCCAAATACTATGATCTGGCTGGCAAGTGGTGAGGGCCTAAACGCTACTGCCTTATTCCTCTTACTGTCTCTGGAGTTTTGTACGTGGATCCTAACTTGGGGTCCCACAAAAACGATGAACCTAAGCATTGGTGCCTTCCAATTATTCAGGTCTAACTCTCTCGTGAGGGCGCTAGAGGGCCAACCAATATGGCCGCCTTGGTCTAAGCTCCCTTACAGCCCCGCATCAATCCTGTGAAATCCGGCTGTTCCAGGTACCTTGACGAACTACAAGCCCGATTCTTGGCTTTCCCAATCACCCAGCTACCATCTGCCGAAAGTTGGGCCGAAAACGGCCCTTTTCTGCTCCCGAACGACCCACGCAGCCTCAAAGCCGAACTCCCCGCAATTCACCCGGCGAGGTGCCAAACCACACACGGCCACCCCCGCCCCGGACGAGGCCCGGATGCCCTGGACCCCGTGAACGCTTCTGGAGACATCGGCGGCGGGGCGGGCGGGGGGCGAGGAGCAGGCAGCGGCTGTCGGCAGACCTGCGGGGAGTCTCTCCCTCCCCCCTCATCCTGGGCCGGTTCGCAGAGCGAGATCACAGCGCCGACGGCGCACAACAGATACCGCCGCCGAGGAGGGTGACGGCGCAGTGAGGGACGAGCTGTCTCCCCCCCATCGCTACGCTTGCCTCGAAGTCCGGCTGCCCGCCTGCGGAGTCGAGGACGGGGGCTCCCCGTGAGGCCCCGGAAGGCTGCACCATCAGCGCGGCTCCAGACACCCGGGACCTGCGCCCGCCGGCGAAGAGGAGACCGGAGACCGGCCACACACAGACGTATGGAGGGGGAGGGAAGTCGCGCTGTTCTCATAACACGGGGTCATGCTTGGCCAACTCCCCCATCCCTCTCAGCGCATAGACTTATGCGGCAGAGCCGCTTAAGATTTCGCTGAGCGAAGGGCCCTCTCCCGCTCACACCGCGGCACAGAGGACGCGGGACTCAGCTTCCCAGCGCCACCACATTTAACGTGAGAAGCAGCCAACGGAAGACTGTTACTTTCAGGAACCTTGGAGGATAAGAAATGTAAGACCAGGAATCGAGGCTGAGAAACGCTGCATTGTGTGTCGGAGGTACCCGGGGGTCTCCTGCATCGATAGTCAAGGAGGGGAGAATCGTTTGCCGCTGTGATACTGTCCTTGGCTCCTACAACAAAGCAGCGCCAGTGAAGTCAGCACAGCCGGTGAGTTCGGGAGACTGATATCAGACCAGTCTGTGTTGAAGCCAAGGCTGCAAGCAGCAACATTGTGTAATGAAAACTGACGAGAACAGTGTATGAAGCGTATGTGGCAAAGCGACGCAAACACAATTAATCAGCAGATGAGTGATTGAACTTTGAAGCCTGAGAAAAATATGATACCATAGGTAGAGTGGTCCAGCACCACGTGGGTGCTCATTCGAATGTCTCTGTTAGGTATCCAGCTGAAAGGTTGCAAATGTGAAGAGTGATAAAAAATTTGTGAAATCGAAGTGGTCCTGCAACAGGCCAAGCAAAATCCCTGTGCACATTCGAAAGTCTTCGACAGTTGATGAAATCGCATAGGAAGTTGGTCCAAGCCCAGCAGAGGGAGATCAGCCAAAAAGCTTTTGGTTAAAGCAAGTTTGTGTAAAGTTATGAACTTTGTGTTAAAAGGAATCTGTACCCGACCAAGGGGGATCCGAGATCTGAGCCCGGCCGAGGGTATCTGAGATCTGAGCCCGACTGAGGGTGATCCGGGGTGAGATGTATGTATTTGTATTTATTTATTTGTTTATCATGCGCCATAGCCCGCAGGCATCAGGGGGCAGTACACAGAAAACACTTACAGACAGCTTTGTGGTGAGGGGCCAAGCACTAGTTAAACAAAACATTTTTGAGCTTCCTTCTGAAATGGACAAAATGTTCTTCCTTTGCCATGGGGCTCTGGGAGGGCATTTCACGCCATGAATGCTTTAACCACAAAGGAGATACCTTTGCCTCTTGCTATTTTTACCAGCAGAACTACAAGCAGGTTTGCTGAATAGAGCGCAATGCTCTAGTCGGCGTGTGGTGGGTTAGCATTTGTGTGAGGTATGTAGGCACCCTGCCAAACAGGCTCCGCAACCGGCAGCCAGTGGAGATCTCTCCTATAGCCAGAGATATACTCCCTTCTAGGAATGTTGCAGATTATTCTTACTGCAATTCTTGTGGGCGATCTGGAGTCTGACTATACTCTGGTTGCGCCCCCAAGGAGTGCATTGCATAAGTCCAGCCTTGGCATCATAATTGTGTGGACTAGGGTTTGACAATTGTTTCGGGAGAGAAGGGGGTTTACCTGTCGCAACATTTTTGGATAGTACTGAGCATTTTTTACAATATTGTTTACATGTGCATCAGCACTCATTTAAGCTTCTACCACAGTGCCCAAAGTTTTCACTTTTTTTACTACGAGGAATTTTAGATCCATCAACCAAAAACTCCTCATATGCTATATCCAACTTGTTTCTTGCTAGGTTTGTACCAAAAATCATAAGTTCTGTTTTAGACCTGTTTAGGCACATCCAATTTTTTACCATCCACTCTTGGATCGATGCGTAGATGGCAGCAAGGTTCGCTGAGTCAGCCTCATGGACCCCACTGAGGTCCATGAGAAGCTTGAAATCATCTGCATAATTCCTGAATTGCAGGCCCCAAGGGTCAAGCTGGTCACACAAGGGTTTAATGTAGAGGTTGAAAAGAGCTGGGGAGATATAGGCGCCCTGAGGAACCCCATATTTGATTGGGACCGTTATGGAGCAAGCACTACCCCAACAGATTTTAGATTATCTCCCGCTAAGGAACTAACGTATCCATGTAACAGCGTCACAGGAGCAGTTGCCTACGGTAGCCAGCGTTTTAAGTAGAGAGGAGTGATCCAACAGATCAAACGCGGCTGATAAGTCCAACAGAATTAGTAAGTCAGTTTTGCTCCCCTCTAGTCTTTCCAGCATTTATGCTTGTAAATTGAGCAGGGCACTTTCCGTCCCGTGATGGCTCCTAAAGCCTGATTGACTCGTTTCCAAATGAGCCTGGAACTGATTGGAGGCAACCTTATCCAAAAATTTTGAAGGAATGGTGTATTGGTAATAGGTCTTATATTAGCGGGTTCCTTAGGATCCAAGCCCAGATTCTTAATCAAGGGGGTGACAACCATCTCCTTGATGGAGTTTGGTACATTCTTATGCTTAATAGAGGCATTGACAAACCTAGTCAGAAAGGGGGCGAACAGTTTATTATTTTCTAGTATTATTTTTGATGGTAATAATTCTCCTGGATATGACGTGGGTCTCATCTTGGTAAGGGTGTTTTCCATTTCCATGATGGATATATTTTTAAAGGAGAAACCTAGGACTGAGCTTCCATTCCTGGGCTCTACTTCAAGGGCCTGGTCTACTGATATATTAAGTAGGTCGCGGCCAACGTGGATTTTATTTCGTGCCAATATCACTTTGTTTTCCAGTGCTGTCTGGACCTTTTTACAAACAGCAGCATCAGGTGAGAAGGATAGGGATAGAGCTGCTGGTTTTTCCAAGTTCCTATGAATTTCAAACAGCTTGCGAGTGCTGTTTCCTGCATTTTCCACTTGCTCATGACAGAAAAGTCTTTTCGTCTCCAAAATGTTGGTTTTATAACCTTAATGTTAATGTTAAAGGACATTTGTACCGCGCACTATCACCACCGAAGTGGTCCCCTGGCGCTCTATAACTGTCACACACCGCCGTGACTGGCGTGCATGGAGCCGATGGCATTGGAGCGGCCATTAGCCGTTCCGCCACATCTTCATGCAACGCTCAGCGGCGGTCTAGTCTTTTCTGCCGGTCGCCGGGGAGGACCGTTTTAGCTGCTCCAACCCGGAAGTCTGCGCGTTGCAACCTACGCGCGTCAGGCTTTCGGGTTGGAGCGCTCGTAAGTTTTCTCTTTCGGCGTGCTGCCCTGCGCCTTCTCTCGGCACCGGCTTGCTTTTCCCTGCTGCTGGCGCCCTTCCTCCTGTCTTTCTTTTGCTCTCTCTCTTCTGGGACTCGAGGGCTCCCCCCAGGTTTCGCAGGGATCTTTTCCCCTTTCCCTTCCCTTTCCTCCTGCTCTCCCTTTCAGTCTTAGCTACAGTGCTTCTGCGGTCTGTCTTTGGGCTTGCGTTAATGTTAATGTTAAAGGACATTTGTACCGCGCACTATCACCACCGAAGTGGTCCCCTGGCGCTCTATAACTGTCACACACCGCCGTGACTGGCGTGCATGGAGCCGATGGCATTGGAGCGGCCATTAGCCGTTCCGCCACATCTTCATGCAACGCTCAGCGGCGGTCTAGTCTTTTCTGCCGGTCGCCGGGGAGGACCGTTTTAGCCGCTCCAACCCGGAAGTCTGCGCGTTGCAACCTACTCGCGTCAGGCTTTCGGGTTGGAGCGCTCGTAAGTTTTCTCTCTCGGCGTGCTGCCCTGCGCCTTCTCTCGGCACCGGCTTGCTTTTCCCTGCTGCTGGCGCCCTTCCTCCTGTCTTTCTTTTGCTCTCTCTCTTCTGGGACTCGAGGGCTCCCCCCCCAGGTTTCGCAGGGATCTTTTCCCCTTTCCCTTCCCTTTCCTCCTGCTCTCCCTCTCAGTCTTAGCTACAGTGCTTCTGCGGTCTGTCTTTGGGCTCGCCCCCGGGTACCTGTCCTGGCTCCTCCACTCCAATCCTTAACTGTATGCCATATTCCTGCCGGCATCTCATCCCCGTTAATACGGAACTTACCTTCTGCATAATCAAGTGTGAAGACCACCAGAGACCATCACAAAGGGGTTTTTTGTGCCAACGGCTTTTTCCCCTCTAGTCTGAACCGGAGGAGGGGCCCCCCAGACCTTCTATTTTGGGGTCAGGGTGGCTTCCCTTTGGGGCAGATCCCTTCCACAAAAAAAAGGAAAGAAGAAAGAAGAGCTGTGGAAGAAGCGGTTCGGAGGAACTTTGAATTCAGAACTTACAGGTGAGGAGGAAGGGGATTGGAGTGACTCGGAAGGGGTGAAGGGAACACCTGAACCTGACAATAACCTCCATTTCTCTCTATTTTCCAATGACCTGTCTTTGGCCCTGCCTCTTTTTCTTTCTTAGAAGATTAGGTTCCAGCGAGAACCAGCTTTACTTATTAGGGCAGTCACATACTGTCAAAGATCTATTTTCTAATAGAGGGGACACATGTTGTTTGTACACTTCCACTAGATACTCTGGCAGGTCTAAGTCTGAGGAGGTAGTCATAATGGCTGACATGCAGGTGCTTAGGTCAATGGCCATCAGTTTGTTGAAGTTCCTATTAGGGACTTTTTTAGTGGGAGCTCTACATGGCCCTATCTTGTTTGGGAGATTTATCCTGCAGCTTATAATTCCATGGTCAGACCAAATACAAGGTACAGTGTTCACCGTGCTGGTGGAGATGTTACGTGTAGTGACCCAATCCAAGATATGCCCTTTAACATGTTTTGGTTCATGATTAATAACAAGGATGTTACTATTAGGGGTGTACCGAACTTCGGCTTCGAGTAAGTATTCGGCCGAATTCCGGCTGAAAAAAAGCTATTCGGCTCAGGCCGAATAGTTTCTTGCTATTCAGCTCTTGCCGAATACTTTGACATTCTCATTTGAATACATGCAACATGAACTCAGAAAGGCAAATATAGACTTCAGTTTGCAAAACTGAATAGAATTAGACCAAACAAATTGCTATCACACAGCTGAAAAATATCTTGTATTGTAATCTGCTCTTTAGGGCATGTTTTGTTACAGATTTGTAGACAAAGAAGGTGCTCATCTTTTATACTTAGCCTGTAACAATACAGGAACATCTTCTCTTTTGGCAAATGTTTATATGCAATGTGCACTTTTTTCAATTGGAAAAAACAAACTGAAAGAAATGTACATAGATACTTTCAGTTCCTGTCATGTAACTTCCCATTGTATACGTCATAGTCCCCCCTTTTCTTTTTTTAAGGACTTGAGTCCTGAGTTTAACATTATCTGATATTTTATCAGGAATTATAAGTTGCATATGTTTGTGTATTGGTGAGAAAGAGTGGCTAGGATAAGTGAAAAGTTAGCAGCATTTGTTTGGGTGGGGTGGGGTGGGGTGAATAGTTGTGAGATGGAGTTCACGCATTTCAGATTTCCTATTGACTTGTGTCCTGCTTGAGCCGACATGAACCATTTTATACATTTGTACGTGAGCTGCAAAGAAGTTTCAAAACTCGACTGCATCAACTCTGCAACTGGATAGAGAATGCAATGCATCTGATTCACAAATGCAGTCCTTTTGCATTTGTGTAGCCTACTACTTTAACTGGCACTGAATATGCAAAAATGCTCTGTACATTTGGTCCCTTCATTTTGGTTAAATCCGCTATATTTCTGTTTTTTATACTTTAAATAAAGATGCTACATTAATTACAATGAAGAGAAATAAAAGTATAGAATGCATTTAAAATGGCGCTTTATTTGTTTTTTTAATAAGTGTGTTTTTTGAAGTTTGGAACATGATTTATTAAATAAAGCAACTATTCGGCTTCCTATTCGGCTTCGGCCGAATAGTTGACAAACTATTTGGTATTCGGCCGAATTCTAAATATACCATTCAGTACAGCCCTACTTACTATTAGTCAAAATTAGCTCCAATTCGGTAGCTTCCTTGCCTTCCGGGTCTCCTTTCCAGCGGTTGAGGTCTCCAAGCAAAATGGTTAAGGTTTTAGGTCTGTCCAATGGGTTTAGGAGGTTTAATAGCTCCTCATTAAAAGATGGCATGTCTACTGGGGGACAGTAAATGAGGACAAAATGTATGCATGTGTTGTTGGTTGGGGATAGTTTGGCATGGAGTATTTCACAGTTAGTACAGTTCATGTTGGCTTCAAAAAGCCCCAGTTCTTTCTTACTTACAATAAACACCCCTCCTCCTATACCCTGTAGGCAATTTCACCCTAAAAAAATATATAGCCTTCCGGTGTCACACTATCAACAGCCAGGCCATTTTCTATTTGTAGCCATGTCTCTGTAAGGAACATGATATCAATCTGGTTTTCAAGGATATAGTCAAGAATGTCCAGTGCATGTTTTGACACTGATCTTGTATTCAGTAGAGCTATGTTGAGTTCTTTAGCATTCTTCCTAGGATCTGAAACAGTGAAACACCCAAGACATTGGATAAGTAGAAATCCTACAAAGATTGTGTTAAAGTGTATCTGAGGATGTGTCCAAGCAGTTTGGGCTGGACTGCCCCTTTTGGGGTGGGACCAAGCCCGATTTGCATATGGCCTTTCCCTTTTCTGTAATGGCTTGGCAGATGAAGAACAATAGTCGGAGGGTTGCCCAGCGCAATGGCACAGGTTAAGATTAATTCGAAACCTTCCAGCCATTACCTCCTTTATTTTGCTTTAGTGGTAAGAGGAGAGGCAGTAGACGTAGTCAGGCGCTAGCTGTAGCAGAGGGGTAGAAGTGGTTTAAAGGAGAAGTTATAGAAGAGAAGAGGAAGTGTTAGAGAGTGAGAGGAAAAGGAGTAAGAAGGTTAATATCTAAGGGTGGAGGTAAGAAGGCGGAGTGAAAACATCAGAGGGACAGAAGTGTGGTGGGGAGGAGAAGGCAGGCGGACATCAAAGTAGCAGGGTAAGGTGCGGCTGTTCATGCATGGAGACTAACTTAAACAAGGTGCATGAAAGGCACCATTCCCTAACTCACCATATAACACTAAGTGGAAAAATTGAAGGGAGAGTTAGAAAACCCCTAGGAGATAGGCAGCCAATGACTTAGGGTGTTAACCACAGCATTTGACTCAGTATCAGACAGTAGGGGTTACCGAGCCCTAGGACTTCTTCTTTGCGCAGAGAACTGTTTTAAGAATAGAGCAATGAAAGTACTAGAGTAGCTCATCCTGGTAAAGCTTTTTCAATACAGAGTAACTCTGATGTGTAAGAATACCATGGTAGAAAATTGACATTATTTTTAAATGCAATCTTCAATCAAGCGTTGCCCTTGAATCCACAATGTCTACCTGAATGGAACCGTCATGGTTCGGGGTCCTCAAACCAACCTTCTTCTCTTTCACAGGCTCTTACCTCGCCTCTCAAACCTTACCTCTCCCCCTGACCAGCCTCCCTTGACCACTGTGCTGTCCTCCTCCGCCCAGGCTCCCTTGCCTGCTGTGTCTTCCTCCTCCTCTGCACAGTCTCCCTTGCCTGCTGTGCCATCCTCTGCCTCTGCTCAGGCACCTGGCCTTGCCTTACTGTCCCGGCCCCGCTCTCCGCCTTGGCTCCTCCGCTATCCTCCACTATTCCTCCAAATCTCTTGCCTCCTCTGCGCCCCCCCCGTGTAAGCCCTACAAAGATGGCAAGCTGCTCCACACTGACACGCTAATCTAGCGCTCCACTGTCAAACACTCGTCCGACATCTGCAACCTCCTTGAATTCATGGATCTAGATGTGCTCGCCTTCAGAGAGACATAGTTCAAGGACAGCTCTGTCACAAGCTTTGACATGCTCCTCCCTGAATGATACACAATCCTCTCTGTACCCAGGTCCCAGGGGTCAGGAGGGGGAGTGGCAATGATCCTCCCAGAATGGATACCTGTGTCCATCATCCCCACTCAGGCCTAGTCCTCTTTCAAACGCGTGGTCTTCAGGCTCTCACTCTCTCCTAAATCTTCCCTCCTTATGGCCACCTTTTATCGGCCACCAGGGCAATCCACTCTCTTCCTTTCGGAAAGGGGCTGACCTGGCATCCTCCCTACTCTCCTCCTCCTCCTCTCAACTCTTGTTGGGTGACCTCAACATCCATCTGGATTCTCCTGACTCCTCCAGACCTTTCTGCAACCTATGTGATTCGCTCTCCCTATCTGTTTTACCTTCTGGCCCCACGCACATAGCGGGCCACACTTTGAATGCTCTCATCTCTACTGACATCCCTATCTCTATCCCTCTCACGACCTCTCTCTCTTGGATGGACCACTCTCTTCACATTTAAAGCTCTCCTCTCCTCTTGCATCGGCACAACCGGCACGGCCACTCAGATTCAAAGTCACCAGACCCATGGTAATAATGATAGCAGCTGCCTTTGCCTCCACCTACTCTCTGCCTCCTACTCCTGCTACTGACTCCCACCCTGACACAGCCCTCGCTAGCTTCAATCTCTCTATCTCTAACACCCTTGACACTCTTGCCCCCGTCACAAGGGTCAGACTGAAGCCTTCCAAAAAACGCAACTCTTGTTATGACTCTGATCTGGCTGCCCTTAAACGCAAGTGTGGGGCTGTTATAAACACAGTAGTAACTGGGCTAAAATAAGGCTTAATTCACTAACCTGGATCAGAATGCAGATGGAAGCAAGAGAGAATCCACCTAGGGACTCTACAACCATCCTGCTGTAAAACAGCACCAGAGGTGCAGAACTCTCAGGGAAACCCACTGGGGAAGAAAACCCTATATGATGATGTCTTCAGATGACTGGAAGCATGCAGGTTTGCTGAGTACTGGTTAAAGCCTGATATTCAGAGGCTTGTATCTGACAATCCTGGAAGAGTTCTTAGAATGGCAGTTATCTAAGAGATTGAAGAACATGAAGGGTTAAAAGGTTTGTTGGAAAAGGAAATTGAATTCTAAGAAGATATATGGTAAGTACCAAATTAATGGAACTGTTGTTCTTTTAGAAAGAAGACTGTTGTATATGCCTGTAGGATTGGCGTCTCAGAGATTGTTCTGGAAACTTGTAAGCTGGACGCAAAGCTGGGAGCATGAATCCTATGCATACACAGGAATAGGGTGTCACTTATTAGAACACAAGTGTTGTTTTTTTGTGGCGTGACGGAGAAGAGGTTTCCTACCGTCACGCTGAACCGGAGCGGATTGAAAAGAACCTTTCGCGGTAGGTAGGTGAGCGTTTATGTTTAGTCTCTGTGGAGACGGATTGTACGAAAACAAGTGTACTTCTTCCTCGTAGGAAAGAAGATCAGATGATCTGCCGGTAGCGATAACCTGTACGAAGTGTTCTTAAGTAATTCTGCAATCAGGTATGTGTATGGATAAAGAGAAATACTATGAATGCGTACCATTGCTAGGCAATATGAACGCGTTCCCGGAAGGGAGAGCTGTTACAAGGAGTTTGCGAAGATGCTGGGTTTGCAAGTGTTGGCGTTCTGAAAGAAAGAGCTCAGATAAGGATCGGAAGTAAGGAAAGGCACGTCAGGTAGAAATTCATTAACCTAGTAGATGGAAACCTACGCTGCGTCCTCTTAGTGGAGAAGTGATGCGAGGAGCGTGTGGATCCCAGCCTTGATAAGCATTTCTGTGAAATGCAGTGGGCAGAGTCCATCTTGGAATGCGACGCAAGGCTAGCATGCTACTGGCATTCACAGCCTCCATCTTGGAGGGATTGTAGAAGACAGCCTTAACATGTCTCCAATTGCGCCAGCAGCGCCAGAGAGACCAATGACCCCTAATAGTCCTAACAAGGGCAGGTGAACGGAAATGGAATTTGTCAGGCGGACTCTGTGACAAACTGGCCTGCCGCCTCCTTCAAAGGCAATATCGACTCTGCATCCGCACCAAGAACAGAGTCTTTATTCAAGCCTGCATCTCCGCGGCATCAAACAACACAGCCACATGTTTCAAAGTCTGTAAGGAACTGGCCAATCTTACAGCAGCCTCCTCTTCTGTCACACACACCCAGGACCTTTGCTCGGCCAAGGCTTCTCATTTCACTGCAAAAACCCATGACATCCTTTCATCTCTCACTTCCACACCACATCGTACACCAACACCCCTGGAGCCTCCATTGGCCCCCCACCACTTGTCCTCTCTTCTCTCACTCCCATTACACCTGATGAGGTCGCCAGACAAGTCCGGTCTATGAAGGCTTTGTCCAAACTGGTGGGCACCTGCCCCTCCAAAACCATTAAGGACAACATTGACTCTCTCGCTTCAGGCTGATCTCTGCAATCTCTCTTTGCCACTGGAGTTTTCCCAACTTCTGTTACGTACTGCCTTATGCACCCTCTGCTTAAGAAACCCTCTGATGACCCCTTAATTCCGGAAAACTACACCCCCATCTTTATCACCCCTTTCCTGGGCAAACTACTGGAGAAGCTGGCTATCTCTCAGCTCACCCTCCACGCTGAATCTAGTGGTTGCCTCCACGACCATCAGTCTGGCTTTAGAGCATCCAGAGGCACGGAAACTGCTCTTCTGAACACCTGTGAAGACCAGCTCTCAAATCTTGACATCCTGATCGCACGTCTCTGTGACACCCTGGCAATCACTGGTCAGGCTCTGGCATGGTTAACCTCCTTCTTGTCCCACCGCCCATCCCAGGTGGAACTTGGGTCCTTTCTCTCCACTATCACTCTTTCAACCTACGGCGTCCCCCAGGGCTCTAACCTTTCCGCCTGGTTCTTCAATGTCTACATGGCTGCCCTGGCATGTGTGATTGCCAGTTTCACCTCTAATTTCCAGTGTTATGCGGATGACACGCAACTCTACTTCAGGTGACCCTCAGCCACCTCCCCTACCTCGCTCATATCTGACTGTCTGTCCGCAATTCAGTTATGGTGTGCTGTAAACGACCGATGCCTCAATGCCACTAAGACTGAGATCGTTCGCATTGGGACTCCTGCTCCCGCTTTCCCAGTCTCACTCTGGCCAGCCTCCCTTCGCCCTGCGCCCGCACCCAACATGCGAAGCAAAAAACCTTGGGGTCATCTTTGACTCCACTCTCTCCTTCTCCAATCACATTTCAGACATCTCGAAAAAGTCCAACTACCAGCTGCACCTCCTCAGAGGTACTCTTCCTTTTCTCACCTTTCTCCAGAGGCTTGCTGTCTCCAGAGCCCTGGTTCTCTCAAGGCTTGACTACTGCAACAGCCTCTTTCTCACCCTCCCTGCTTCTGCTCCGCGCCCTCTGCAACTCATCCAGAACAGAACCGCAAGACTTATCCTTGCCCTCAAGCCCAAGGACTGCATCTCTCAGGTGCAGAAATCCCTCCACTGGCTCCCGTGGCTGTAAGGATCAAGTTCAAGACACGCTGCATTTTCCACAAGGCTTTCTGGGGCCTGGGACCCACCAAACTTCACGGATGCCTTCCTAAATACTGTCCCTCCTGACTCCTACGCTCATCTACCTCCAACCTTCTGCGAGTGAGCCTGTTCTCTAACCAGAGATTTGGAGAGAGATCTTTATCCTCAGCAGGGGCCAACCTCTGGAATAGCCTCCCTGCCGCCCTGTCTTGAGCCTGATCTCCTTAAGTACTGGAAACTCCTTAAGACATTCCTCTTCTCCTATTCCTTCTCTCTCCCTCTACCCTGCTAACCTCTCTGTCTACTCTATCCCTCTCTCTCTGCTTTTCCACACGGCATGACTGGCCGCCGGGAGTACCTGAGTCTCACAGGTCCCCGACACCATCGCCAGTCCTCTAGCACTTGCCTCAGGGCCTGCACTTGCCTCTTTGCTACAGCACTCGGTCAATTACCCATTGAGAATGGCATCTGTCAGCACTTACCCAGTTTCTGACCAACTGGGTGCCTCTGGTTACCCCCCCCTGCACTTGTCCTCCCGCCCTACCCTCTACTGTACCATCTGTGCACTTGCACGATCTGAACGAACCATGCCTTAAAGATTGTCAATATTTTCCTCCCTGTCTCCCCTCCTGCATCGTGGTGCCTCTACGCTCTCGGAAAAATTGCAGAATCGTCGTCAGACCTATTTGCTGTTATCTACATTGTTATTTCTATTATATGCACTTACTCTGCCTGAGCAGACTGGTATCGTTCAGAAACTCAAGGGCTCTGAATGACAGTTGTTTTTCTCTCCTGTTCCCTCCCTCCTTGAGCGCTTTGAAACACTTACCTTGTGTATAGGCGCTTTACAGATAAACATTACCATTACCACACTTATATACAGAAACACACTTTTTAAATGTTGCACCTCTCCTACTTGCATGTATGATCTGCTGTACAAGGGATGCCATAAGTGATGCAATTACTGTGGTCAGAGGCTGCACAATGGGGGCTTCATAGTTAAGGTGGTGTAGCTTCCAACACCTGCCAAATTTCAGGGTTTTTCTTGCATTAAATCAGCACCTTAACGTCACTTCAGCTGAAGTTTCTTTACACCGAATTTCAAGGGTTTTGTCGCACTGAACATATTTACCTTAACTGCTGTCTCTTAACTAAAGTTTTTGCCACTGAATTTTGTTATGCTATATCTCTCACCACCTGTAATTATGCAATGTTTTAATTCTATTAACATAGCTGATGTCAAAGCCATTGTAATCAATATGTGTTCTGCAGATACTTGCCATGGGATTTATCAAGTAATTCATCTTTTTAGTGTCCACTAGATAAGCAGGATTACTAATGGTGTACTGGGACTAGGAAGAGGGGTTGGGGTAATGCAATGGCTTTCTATTGGGGTACTGGGACAAGGAAGAGGGATGTGGGGGTAATACATACATTACTATTGGGGTACTGGGAATAGGGATGTGGGGATAATGACATGGATTACTAAAGGGTTACTGGGACGAGAAAGAGGGATTTGGGAGTAATGACATAGATTATTATTGGGTATTTGAAAGAGTGATGGGGTAATGACATGATTTAATATTCAGGTGCTGGAACGAGGAATAGCGACATGGAGGTAATGATATGGATTACTTTTGGGAACTGGGTGAGGAATAGGGATGTGGGAGTAATGTCATGGATTGCTACTGGGTTGCTGGGACAAGGAAGAGGGGTGTGTGGTAATGAGAGGTCTTCACTGGTGACTTGCCTTTACTGTCAGTCACGTGAAAAGCTTGTCCATGCAAAACATAGGCTATTGAAAACATGCCTTGGCAGCACTTACTCTTCTGTTGAAAACGTTCTATATAAAGTAATGAACCAATTAAAAGCTTTAAAAGGAGATCTAACTAACGTTTTGGACACAGTGGCATCCCTATCTTTACCACATTTTGGTTTTCGTTGCTTTAACCTTTTTTTTAAGTCAAAACAAAGCCATTTTTCATAGTACAACAGCAATATAACTATCGAAAACCTGCTAATAAAAATCAAACATGCTGTGACCAATCTTGTGTCAAGTCCAAAGCGCTAATCAAAATAAAACCAAACCATAACCACCCACAAACCCCTTTCCTCCCTCCTCTCCCCCTTGTATCTGCTCTCTGCACTGTTTGTATCATAACATAGGTAAGGTCCATGGATGATATGGTCTGCCGGTTGTAGGGTGGTCAGTCCTGATTGAACAAAGAAGTGGTGTCCTGCATCTCCTGCAATGCGTAGGTGTCCATGGAAAGCAACGCACTGTATCTAGTACAATCAAGCAAACTCGAGCTACGCAACAGAACCCTCCTATCCCTCCTCTTCCTAGGTACATACAAATACCCATAAATAGGCATACCCCCGGTATTCCCAGCACACACTCTGCCCATAATTTAGATATAAGGTTCTACCAATTCCCAAAAGTGATCCGCCTATGTGAAACTAGATAGTCGCTTATAAGCACTGTGCTCAAGTGTGCATAGTTTAGCAAGCTGGGCTGTCCACGAGACTTAAGTGGGTAGGGTATCCGATTTTCATTGGAGAATTATGAGTTTACGAGCAGTGAAGAGCATCACATGTATAAGCCTGCGTTTCAGTAGTGAGAACTGGCATGACGACCCCCTGAAACGCAGGCTTATACATGTGATGCTCTTCACTGCTCGTAAACTCATAATACCAACAAGGGGTCTGGTGTACACCTCCAGGGGCCAGATTACAGAAACGTTGCACCGGTGCAAGTGCAAAGTTGCACGGTATTAGCACTAGGGCAAAGTTTGCCCTATTTTTAAAAACAGTGGCACACACTAGAAAACGACTGCACCATGACAAGGGCAGTTTGACATATTAAAAGCACCAGGGCAGAAATTGCCCTAGTGCAAAAAAGATGCATTTTCACTACTTTATTGCACCAGAGCAAAGTTTGCCCTAGTGCTAATACGGAATGGTATTAGCACTAGCGCAAAGGTTGCCCTGGTGCAGAAATGCATCAAAAATGTTTCTGTAATCTGGCCCCAAGTGTTCAGGAAAGTCTGGGAACTTCAGGGCCCTTAAGGTCAGTCTCCACGATGCCACTCAACGTGGGGCATATGGCAGCGTCATGCGCAAGAATACCATGCACATGATCCGACCTGGTTGTGGGCAATATATCGCACTTCTGAACCAAATGTATGGCGTTGGAGGGTACAAACCAGTAGTCTATCCTGGAATAGCTGTGGTGGCGGCTAGAGTAGAAAGAATAGTTCCTTTGTCCCCCATGTGTTAGTCGCCAGACATCTTTCAACCTGAGATCTTCCATAAAAGAGCTAAGGGTGGCCCATTTTCGAGAGGCATTGCAGGGGGTTGTACTAGCGCTCTGCCGATCCATCAGCGGGTCTAAAGTTATATTCAAGTCCCCTCCCACAATTGTCAGATTCCCCATGAAGCATGCACACTCCGTGAAAGTGTACTGAAGATGTTCGGAGCGTCAGTCGTGGGTGAGTAAAGATTGAGCAGAGTGGTCGTTGTTGAATGAGCCCCTCAATCAAAACATATTGCCCCTTTTTGTCAGCCGCTGTGTTAGGAACTTGAAAGGGGATGTGCCTATGAATCAGGATAGAGACCCCTCTTTTTCCTTGACAGGCAGAATGCTTCACAACTCCCACCCAGCCACGACCCAATTTCGCGGACTCGCATGCATTGAGGTGCATCTTGTAAAGAAAAGGATGTCTCCATGGATATCCCTCATGTAGTTGAGCATCCACCTCCTTTTGATGAGGTGGCCCAGGCCCTGGATGTTAAGTGCTACAAGTGTGAGCAAGGTCATCTCATCTAATAGGGGGGATCTGACTGATGCACACCCGGATGTTGACCCTCATCGACCCCTAGCCGTATCATCAGCATAACAGTAAGCATACACTTAGAACTATCTTCAACAATGAAGCCAACCAAGACAGTGAAATCAAGCAAACATTGAGATCAATGAACTGTATCCCAATACATAGCTAACATAGCCCATGCATGAGGTTTATTGGGGGCCCCCGATGGCGGAGGCATGGGAATCTTACCAATACAGTAAATTGCAAATGTGCTAAGGGAGGCAAGAGTGAACCATGGGTGATGAGCGATACATAGTGTTTCAGCCTTGGAGGCGTGTGCGACAAGGGTTCATCGTCCATGTACCATCTAGACAGTATCAGTGAGGCACACCCCATGCATCCGCGGCCAATTTCGTAGTGTTACCAAACGAAGTATTGCATTTGAGGGGGAAGGGCAGGAGAGATTCCTGATTCTGGAGCTGTCCAGGCTGGCTCAGTCGAGGAGGAGAGAATCCTCCATGTGGACCCCCTTCACCTTCACTTCACAGCCCCTTCATGTCTGTGTTCTGGGCCCAGCAGCTTCTTACCCACTCTTTTCCATCTCCCTCTCATCCTGGATTGGCATTGTGGATGCAGTGAAGCACGGTCCACCTGCGCGGCCCTGTGTTCTGCGTGGGCATAATCAGTGGTCACCAGGTCCCTTTGCTTTAGAAAGCGCCAGGCTTCTATGGGGTCCTCAAATGAGTGCCATTGCCGCTCGAGCTGTATACACCGTATGGCCAGGTATTTGAGAAAGTATTTGTGCTACATGCCCTTCAATGCATCAAACAGTGGGTTGAATCCCTTACTGCGTCGAGAGACCTCGATGGAGTAGTCGTTGAAGAGCCGTATGTTCGAGCTGTCTACTCGCACCATTCGTGCTGCACTTTACACCTTTAGAATCGCCACTTTATGTTTGAAGTTTAGTAGGGGCGTAGTAGTAATGCACAGGCAATCACCTGCGGCGGGCTTGGGAATAGGGGCTCTGTGTACTGTGTCAATGATATAGTTCAGTGGATTTTCCATGTGCAGTTTATCCTGTAGGAAGCCGTAAATGAAGGATTGTAGGTCAGTGCACTCAGTGTTTTCCGGAAAGCACACCAGGCGAAGGTCATTGCATCTGGGCCTGTTTTGCTTGTCCTCCAGTTTGGCCCCCAAGCGCTAAACTTCCCTGATAATAGAATAGAATTAACGACTGTGTCGTAGTTATCTTCCAGAGAGCTGAGGCACTGTTCGTTGTCGGTCGTTCGTTTCGCCTGAGCATTTAAACTGGTTGTGAACATCTTGCAAATAATGCTTAATATCTTGGATGGTATTATTTGTTTTCTGCGTCCGCTGTCCAATGATTTTCATTTCAGCTAATATTGTTTGCAGTATTGGGCCTGGATCTCCATCTTGAGATGTCATCGAGATGAGCGGTGCAGCAGGGTGCCAATGCAGGTAGCATCTTCAGCGATATCAGAATTATTGTCCAGTGCAGTCTGTGGCATGCCAAGCGAACGCCCCGGACGGTTGCGAGTACAAGCAGAGTTATGGCCAGGCAATATCAGCAGTCTTCAGAGCGCCTTAAAGCAGTAGTTATCACAGATCTTTTGGGAGCCACTGCTAGCAGGAGGTGGATCACCATGTGCCAAGCGTGAGTATTATGTATTGTCAGTGATTAGTGGCCTCCTGCATGGTTTGTGGTTGGAAAAACATCTCAGCCTTACAGTAGCTAAAGTAATTCCCCCTTCTCCCCTACGCAGCTTTTACGGTGCAGATGGCGATTTCCCGCCCATTCAGACCCCCACTGGAGGATCTCTGCTTGGCGCCTAATCTTTCAGGCCATGTGCCGCTCACCGTCACTTAAATGAGACTTGCTGTGGCATTCTGTATGATGTCACCATCTCTAGCAGGACCTCACGGTCTTAGATCAGCATGGTGTGTTGGCAGCGTACCAGGGGAGTGTGTGTGACTTTATCGCACTGGGTGGTGCCTGCATTGCTGTTGGCACCCGTAGCTGTTGGCATCGAGCCTCGCGACTCTGCTTCTGCTCCCTCACTGGTATGCGTAGAGAGGCTCCAGCGTGGTCCAGCCTGTGCCTGATTGTCACAAGTCTCGCCCCTTCTCACCTGTTTTTGTTGTTTGCTTGAGACCTTCTTTGGTGACTTCTTTCGCACGGTCTGGGATTTGTACAAACCTGTGTGCTGGTCTTCGGATTCCAGCGTGAGGATAACAATCCAACTTCTGGATATGTTCAGATGTCCAGGACGGAGACCAGGAAGGAACACACGTCCAACTACAGCAAGCGGTAGCGTTGAGACGCGCAGAGCCGCGGGGGCGTGTCTGTTTAGTAGAACGGAGAGCGTGGAACGCAAAGACTGGCAAGCAGCGTTCCGTGTCAAGCGGCCACGTTGGAAGGATTACTGCATTCAATCCCCTATGGGTCAGGGACCACGAAGTCCAGAAAGGACGTAGGCGACGGTTCATGACAGTATGCCTCCTCTGAAGCCCAGCTCCTCCGGGTTTGCCTGGATGGATAAGATGTTATCTTCGAATCAGCCTGGGGGCATTCATGTTTGACACGCGTTCCCAGGTGCGTTCACTGGGAGGATAACCCTTCCACTCGACTAAATATTGTAATTGACCACATCGGTACCTAGAGTCACAGATTCTGGAGACTTCATATTCGAGCTGGTCATTGACAATCACTGGGGTGGATCTTGGAGCAGTCCGAGAGGGCTAAACATATGGTTTTAACAGAGAGGTGTGGAAGACTGGATGGATCCTTTTCCATGACTCTGGTAGTCGGAGTCGAAAGGCCACTGGATTGACAATTTCTTTTATAGAAAAGGGCCCATAATACCTGGGAGTCAATTTATTTGGTTGTAGGTGACGTGGAAGGAGTTTCGAGGATAACCAGACTTTATTGCCTACTGCATAGGAAGGCCCAGGTGTTCTCTTGGAGTCAGCATAATGTTTAACGTCTCTTCGGGCCTTTTCTAGGTGTTCCTTTGCTTCCTTGTGTACATTAATTATTGTTTCAATCCAGGAATCAACCGCAGGAACTGGGGTAGGGTGTGGAAGAATGGACGGTAGGACTGAAGGATGAAATCCTTGACTACAGAAGAAAGGGCTGGTTTTGATGGCTGAATGATCCGAATTG